>NC_084827.1:181518387-182948387 GCF_033115175.1 Lepus europaeus
CCTAACATAGTATTTGCTTTTTGTTTCTTTTTTTTTTTTTTCATTTAAAGGATTTTTTTGTTTTGTTTTGTGTTTTTGATAGATGAGGGTTACTACCAGGGTGGAAAATTTCAGTTTGAAACTGAAGTTCCTGATGCATACAACATGGTGGTGAGTAGCCTGCGTCGGCGCCTGGTCGCCTCCCTCCGTGGGTGGGGCTGCCTGTGACAGGCCTGCTGCTGTCTCAGAGCATCCACCGTCCCTGACGTGCCCTGGACTGGCTGGGTGCTAACTCGCTGGTGTCTCTGAGTACCCCAGGCGTTCTGCCTGTGTAAGCTGTAGATTTATGATTTAACGCCCAAATTCCAGAAACCTGTCAAGTGTCTATTTTAGAATTTCATAATAAACAGCGTAGCGTTGTGTTAATCTTTCAGAGACCCTTGTAGTTAATGGTCATACCAAATACTCTCACATCCGTTCTGCTTGTGAGGAACTTAGAGAAGAGGTAGGGGTGATGTACAGTGACGTGGAGTGGCAAGCAGCCCAGAAACTGACAAGTGACGGAGAACGAACGTGGGCGCCTCGACGGGGAAGAGAGTCACTTGGGGGAGGTGACCGCAGCCAGCGCGGCTTCCCAGGAGAAACAACGTGAGTCGTCCTGGTCCGGCGCAGGCTCTGGTGCCAGGAACGTGTGGAGCTGTGGGCTCGGGTGCAGACGTGGCGGCTAACAGGCTAATGACTGAAGAGCAGGGCTCGGGGAAACGGGAGAGGTGAGAAACTCGGATTTGGGCTTCTGTCGGGCGTTGTTGGGCAGTGAAAAGCCACGGAAGACTCTGAACAACCTCTTTGTGGGGGAGCAGGGCTGTGCTGGTGACTTGCGTGGAGATCTCTGGTGTTTTCTCACCCACTCAGCCCAGCAGGTGGCGAGGAGTAGTCTGACAGGGTGCAGTAAGACGTGGCATCTCCTTACGTGGCGGCCACGGGCGCTGTGCTGGCACTGTCGAGCCCGTCCTAGATGTAATCATGTGATGGAGAAGAGTTGGTGATCCAAGAAAAAGAAACTGGACGCTTAAGCAAAGACAAGAAAGCAGATAGCTCGGTCTTTGCGCGTGGGTCTGTGCAGCTGCTGCCGGGACTTTCCCAGAAGGCTCTGTGCTGCCCCGCAAGGTGTGAGCACGCTGGTTCAGTGCAGAGATGGCGTAGGCGTTTAGGATTCCAGACTCCCCGCACTGGTCTGCTTACGCACAGGAAGTGGGAGTATTACGTCTAAGGTTGGCCAGTCTGCTGAGGGAGGAGAGACGCGCGAGCCGACAGACCCCCAGACACGCCCTGGGACGCGGGGACCCTCGCTGCGGGGGTGGAGGGCGTCGAGCAGCGGAGTTGTCCTCAGGACAGGGAGGAGTGACACAGGAGCTCTTAGCACGGCAGGACGGGGTGCGCGTGGACGTGTGTGGCTAGGCGTCTTCACTCGCTTGGTCTTGCTTCGTTTTTCTGCTCGCTCAGTGGCTGATCTCAATATCCATATCCCCATACCTGTCCCTCACCGCCTCTCATCCACAACATGCCTGCTGGCTTTGCCACTGCAGCCGGTTGATTGCTGAAGCCAGTTCGTGCCAGGGCTGCCCAGCTTGCAGCGTGTGTGTCCTGCTGTCCGTCCCCTAGGTGCTCACTGAGCACTGGAGTGGAGGGAAATGCTGAGCCCCGAATGGCAGCACCGGCCTCGGGCTCCCTTCTCTGTGAAGTGGTGGCCGCCACACAGGCCGGTCATCTCAGTGTCCCCTCTCCCGCTCTGTTCCCGTGGACAAACAGAGCCTCATGGTCCCTGCAGCCCTCCTGTATTCTTGTGTTTGACATTTAGCTCGGCTACCATGATCAGCAGTTTGTACTTTGGCTTCTGTCTTCTTTGGAGACTGGTCAGGTTTCTCTGGAGGTGCAGCTCTACGTGTCAAGCCCACGAGTCCAGAGAGGGCAGTGGGCCTCGCTGTGGCCGCAGCAGTGTCTCCAGGAGATTGCGGGACGTCACGCTCACTGAATATAAGCCATCTGACTTCCCTGTGGTGGTGACTTTGCTTCTAGAATTCCCTGCAGCTGAGCCCTGCGAGAGTCCGGGGCTGTTTCCAGTGGGTGACTCTTGGTAGTGCAGGAAAGAGATGAGGAATGAGACCGGTGTCTGCACACACAGGCTGCAGAGACCACGAGAGCAGGCGCTGAGGGTCCACGTTTCTCTCGTGAGGAGGCACAGCCAGTGTCAGCCACGAGCCCGCGGCCCCACAAAGGCCCTCGACTCACTGGCGGCCGAGCCGGCACCTTGCTGATGGGGTTCCTGCACGTCACAAGGATTTCGTCCTCAATGCTGGCACATCTTTTAGTTACTTTACTTGCAAGGCAGAGCGAGCGAGGTGCTCCCCTCCACTGGTCCTCCCCCAGATGCCTTCAGTGGCTGGGCCAGGGCAGGGAGCCACAAACACAATGCAGGTGTCTCCTGTGTGTGGCAGCAACCCAGTCCCCTGAGCCGTCCCTGCTGCCTCCAGGGACTGCGTCAGCTGGAAGCAGTGCCCAGTACAGGACGTGGGCCTCTGGACTGCTGGGCTGGACGCCTGCCCCGCAGCTTCCCATCAGTGACGGGGTGCCCCTCCCCCTCCAAGTGCACGCCCATCCAGATGCCTTTGTGGGCTGCTTTTTTCTTTCCCTCTTTGTCCCTTGAAACCTGCTTAGAAATCTCTGAGTGTAGAAACCGCTGGTCTGATGTGGTGACGTTCAGTGAGCTGTAACACGCCGGCTGTGTCAGACTGCGCGGTTACAGATGAGACGTCTCCCAGCCACCAACTCCTCCAGCCAGCGTGGTGACGTAGTGACGGGGACAACGGAGGGGAGCCTGGGACGCCGCCCTGGGCGCTGGCCTGGAGGACGCGCTCCGTCTCAGGGCTGCTTTTGAGATTTCATTTCTCAAGTAAGTGAAGGTGGAGACATTCCCTACTTTCAGCTTTTTACACTTTCATGAGCCGCTATTCTGTCCTTTGCCCATTTTTCCACCACAGTATTTATAAGGGTTCTTATAAAAAAAAGTTTTCCCCGAACTGGCGCCGTGGCTCACTTGGTTAATCCTCTGCCTCTGGCGCTGGAATCCCATATGGGTGCCGGGTTCTAGTCCCGGTTGCTCCTCTTCCAGTCCAGCTCTCTGCTGTAGCCCGGGAGGGCAGTGGAGGATGGCCCAGGTGCTTGGGCCCTGCACCCCATGGGAGACCAGGAGAAGCACCTGGCTCCTGGCTTCGGATTGGCGCAGCGCGCTGGCTATGACAGCCATTTGGGGGGTGAACCAACAGAAGGAAGACCTTTCTCTCTGTCTCTTTCACTGTCTGACTCTGCCTGTCAAACAAAAAGTTTTCCGGCCGGCGCCGCAGCTCACTAGGCTAATCCTCCGCCTTGCGGCGCCGGCACACCGGGTTCTAGTCCCGGTCGGGGCACCGATCCTGTCCCGGTTGCCCCTCTTCCAGGCCAGCTCTCTGCTGTAGCCAGGGAGTGCAGTGGAGGATGGCCCAAGTGCTTGGGCCCTGCACCCCATGAGAGACCAAGAGAAGCACCTGGCTCCTGTCTTCGGATCAGTGCAGTGCGCCGGCCGCAGCGCACCTACCGTGGCGGCCATTGGAGGGTGAACCAATGGCAAAAGGAAGACCTTTCTCTCTGTCTCTCTCTCACTGTCCACTCTGCCTGTCAAAAAAAAAAAAAAAAAAAAAAAAAGTTTTCCTTAAAAATTAATTAATTAATTAACAAAAAAAGAAATTTTCCCTTGGTTTTCTTAGCCATACTATAAATATTTTCCTCATTTTGGGATTGTCTTCTTTTGTTATTGCTCTGTAAAGGTTTGGGTTTTTTTGTTTGTTTCACTACTGTAGTCAAATCATGTGTGTGTGTGTATCTGTGTGTCTATATATGTGTATGTGTGTGTATATGCATGTGTGTGTGTTGTGTGTGTCTATGTGTGTGTATTGTGTGTGTGTGTGTTTCATTTTGGAAAATGCTTAGAGCAAGGTGTCCACACCCCAAGACAGCCACCTCCGTCTTCCTCGAGTCCTGTCGGGGCTCTCAGTGCCTCTGGGGTGCAGCTGTGCGTGGAGACCCGTGTTCTTCCACATGGCGGCCTGCATCCACTTTGTGGTATTGTGAAATCAGCAGTGTTGAAAAAGTTACAAATTAAAACATGAAACTGTAAGAGTAGTAGAAAAAGGACAGGGAATATTTGGATGGTGAAATGTTTCTAAGTATGATTTCAAAGAAAAAATTTCATTAAATTTCATAAAGTTTAAAAAATCTTCCACATCTCAGAAAACATCAGTGGGAATGGCCATCTATGCTGGTGCCAGTGCCCAGTGTCCAGCCATGGAAGTGACTGTAGCGTTGGTGTTGGTGCCCAGTGTCCAGCCGTGGGAGTGGCTATAGTGTTGGTGTTGGTGCCCAGCATCCAGCCGTGGGAGTGACCACAGTGCCGGTGTTGGTGCCCAGTGTCCAGCCGTGGGAGTGACCACAGTGCTGGTGTTGGTGCCCAGTGTCCAGCCGTGGGAGTGACCACAGTGCTGGTGTTGGTGCCCAATGTCCAGCCATGGGAGTGACCACAGTGCCGGTGTTGGTGCCCAGTGTCCAGCCGTGGGAGTGACCACAGTGCCGGTGTTGGTGCCCAATGTCCAGCCATGGGAGTGACCACAGTGCCGGTGTTGGTGCCCAGTGTCCAGCCGTGGGAGTGACCACAGTGCCGGTGCTGGTGCCCAGCGTCCAGCCATGGGAGTGACTGTAGTGTTGGTGCCCAGTGTCCAGCCATGGGAGTGACCACAGTGCCAGTGCTGGTGCCCAGTGTCCAGCCGTGGGAGTGACCACAGTGCCGGTGTTGGTGCCCAGCGTCCAGCCGTGGGAGTGACCACAGTGACCGCAGTGGTGGGATGACTGTTAGTTCTACAGAGAAGCCTTTGAGACAGTTGCAGAAATAACTAGGAAAAATGTAGAGTGTGTTCTCCTGCTTGTGTAAAGAAATGAATATCCATAGAACCTAGGAAACCGGCTCAGAAAATGCGTATCAGGTGTCGAGAGAGATGGCTTCTGGGTAGAGTTACGGGATATATACATACATAAAAGTCAATAAAAATGAGAGGGACATAAAAGCATAAATTTATACAAACAAACTTTTCATATTTATTAATATACACAATATATATTTATACAAACAAACTTTTCATATTTATTAATATACACAATATATATTTCCTTTCATTTTTGTTGTCTCTTCCCAAATACAGATCGCTTTTATAATAGGTATTAAAAGGACTTCAACTTTGGACGAGCCAAGCATAGATAGTGTCATGTACTTTTTCCGTGTGCTTGTTTTCACCCTCTCTCCATCCTGTAAGACAGTGTCTGACGGCAGCGTCCTCAAAGCATCCAGCCGAGGGTGGGAGCTCAGCCAGCTGAGTGCACAGAGCCGCCTGCGGGCTGGAGCTTGGGGCCTGAAGGATGCGCTGGGACGGGGTGGTGGCTGGGTCCAGGCACAGTCGACCGTAGGACCTGAGGTTGGGCTCGTGGGCGGACATTCCCAGTAAGAGGAGCAGTGGCGGTGTGGTGTGCACACACAAACTTGTGTGGCTGAGTAGCCGATGGGAGTAGTGTTCAGGGTGGAGCACGTGCCAGGTGAGTCACACGCCACAAAACCGAGACCCGATGGGGCACGGGAAGGCTGTGGATTGGTGTGGCCCGCAGACACTGTGGTCATGACTCTCTCTGTCTGTCGCAGCCTCCCCGAGTGAGATGCTTGACCAGGATGTGGCACCCTAACATCACAGAGACAGGGGAGATCTGTCTAAGGTGAGTGTCCCTGCGTGTGAGCGTGCTAGCTCCCCGCGAGAACGCTGTGCGATGTGCCCAGCGCGTGTGAGCGTGCTAGCTCCCCGCGAGAACGCTGTGCGATGTGCCCAGCGCGTGTGAGCGTGCTAGCTCCCCAGAGAATGCTGTGCGATGTGCCCAGAGTGTGTGAGCGTGCTAGCTCCCCGCGAGAACGCTGTGCGATGTGCCCAGCGCGTGTGAGCGTGCTAGCTCCCCGCGAGAACGCTGTGCGATGTGCCCAGCGCGTGTGAGCGTGCTAGCTCCCCCGAGAACGCTGTGCGATGTGCCCAGCGCGTGTGAGCGTGCTAGCTCCCCGCGAGAACGCTGTGCGATGTGCCCAGCGCGTGTGAGCGTGCTAGCTCCCCGCGAGAACGCTGTGCGATGTGCCCAGCGCGTGTGAGCGTGCTAGCTCCCCGCGAGAACGCTGTGCGATGTGCCCAGCGCGTGTGAGCGTGCTAGCTCCCCGCGAGAACGCTGTGCGATGTGCCCAGCGCGTGTGAGCGTGCTAGCTCCCCGCGAGAACGCTGTGCGATGTGCCCAGCGCGTGTGAGCGTGCTAGCTCCCCGCGAGAACGCTGTGCGATGTGCCCAGCGCGTGTGAGCGTGCTAGCTCCCCGCGAGAACGCTGTGCGATGTGCCCAGCGCGTGTGAGCGTGCTAGCTCCCCGCGAGAACGCTGTGCGATGTGCCCAGCGCGTGTGAGCGTGCTAGCTCCCCGCGAGAACGCTGTGCGATGTGCCCAGCGCGTGTGAGCGTGCCAGCTCCCCGCGAGAACGCTGTGCGATGTGCCCAGCGCGTGTGAGCGTGCCAGCTCCCCGCGAGAACGCTGTGCGATGTGCCCAGCGCGTGTGAGCGTGCTAGCTCCCCGCGAGAACGCTGTGCGATGTGCCCAGAGTGTGTGAGCGTGCCAGCTCCCCGCGAGAACACTGTGCGATGTGCCCAGCGCGTGTGAGCGTGCTAGCTCCCCGCGAGAACGCTGTGCGATGTGCCCAGAGTGTGTGAGCGTGCTAGCTCCCCGCGAGAACGCTGTGCGATGTGCCCAGAGTGTGTGAGCGTGCTAGCTCCCCCGAGAACGCTGTGCGATGTGCCCAGAGTGTGTGAGCGTGCTAGCTCCCCGCGAGAACGCTGTGCGATGTGCCCAGCGCGTGTGAGCGTGCTAGCTCCCCGCGAGAACGCTGTGCGATGTGCCCAGCGCGTGTGAGCGTGCCAGCTCCCCGCGAGAACGCTGTGCGATGTGCCCAGCGCGTGTGAGCGTGCCAGCTCCCCGCGAGAACGCTGTGCGATGTGCCCAGCGCGTGTGAGCGTGCTAGCTCCCCGCGAGAACGCTGTGCGATGTGCCCAGAGTGTGTGAGCGTGCCAGCTCCCCGCGAGAACACTGTGCGATGTGCCCAGCGCGTGTGAGCGTGCTAGCTCCCCGCGAGAACGCTGTGCGATGTGCCCAGAGTGTGTGAGCGTGCTAGCTCCCCGCGAGAACGCTGTGCGATGTGCCCAGAGTGTGTGAGCGTGCTAGCTCCCCCGAGAACGCTGTGCGATGTGCCCAGAGTGTGTGAGCGTGCTAGCTCCCCGCGAGAACGCTGTGCGATGTGCCCAGCGCGTGTGAGCGTGCTAGCTCCCCGCGAGAACGCTGTGCGATGTGCCCAGCGCGTGTGAGCGTGCTAGCTCCCCCGAGAACGCTGTGCGATGTGCCCAGCGCGTGTGAGCGTGCTAGCTCCCCGCGAGAACGCTGTGCGATGTGCCCAGCGCGTGTGAGCGTGCCAGCTCCCCGCGAGAACGCTGTGCGATGTGCCCAGCGCGTGTGAGCGTGCTAGCTCCCCCGAGAACGCTGTGCGATGTGCCCAGCGCGTGTGAGCGTACTAGCTCCCCGCGAGAACGCTGTGCGATGTGCCCAGCGCGTGTGAGCGTGCCAGCTCCCCGCGAGAACGCTGTGCGATGTGCCCAGCGCGTGTGAGCGTGCTAGCTCCCCGCGAGAACGCTGTGCGATGTGCCCAGAGTGTGTGAGCGTGCTAGCTCCCCGCGAGAACGCTGTGCGATGTGCCCAGCGCGTGTGAGCGTGCTAGCTCCCCGCGAGAACGCTGTGCGATGTGCCCAGAGTGTGTGAGCGTGCCAGCTCCCCGCGAGAACGCTGTGCGATGTGCCCAGCGCGTGTGAGCGTGCTAGCTCCCCGCGAGAACGCTGTGCGATGTGCCCAGAGTGTGTGAGCGTGCTAGCTCCCCGCGAGAACGCTGTGCGATGTGCCCAGCGCGTGTGAGCGTGCTAGCTCCCCGCGAGAACGCTGTGCGATGTGCCCAGCGCGTGTGAGCGTGCCAGCTCCCCGCGAGAACGCTGTGCGATGTGCCCAGCGCGTGTGAGCGTGCTAGCTCCCCCAAGAACGCTGTGCGATGTGCCCAGCGCGTGTGAGCGTGCTAGCTCCCCGCGAGAACGCTGTGCGATGTGCCCAGCGCGTGTGAGCGTGCCAGCTCCCCGCGAGAACGCTGTGCGATGTGCCCAGAGTGTGTGAGCGTGCTAGCTCCCCGCGAGAACGCTGTGCGATGTGCCCAGCGCGTGTGAGCGTGCTAGCTCCCCGCGAGAACGCTGTGCGATGTGCCCAGAGTGTGTGAGCGTGCTAGCTCCCCCGAGAACGCTGTGCGATGTGCCCAGAGTGTGTGAGCGTGCTAGCTCCCCGCGAGAACGCTGTGCGATGTGCCCAGCGCGTGTGAGCGCGCTAGCTCCCCCGAGAACGCTGTGCGATGTGCCCAGCGCGTGTGAGCGTGCTAGCTCCCCCGAGAACGCTGTGCGATGTGCCCAGCGCGTGTGAGCGTGCTAGCTCCCCCGAGAACGCTGTGCGATGTGCCCAGTGCGAGGGAAGGTTTGGGCTGAGCTAAGCTGCTGTCGCCCTGCTGCTCCCTAAGCCTCCCAGCCCTGCCCCGGACAAAGAGCACCCTCTGCCACCTGCGTGCCAGGGTCCTGCTAGTTCCCAGCCCACCCACTGCCCACCGGGATGGACCTGTGGCGCTGTCCCCTTCTCCTTTCCTGGTTCAGTCAGCAGCCACTGCCCTCCAGCTGGCTGATTGTAGCTAAGAGGGGAGAACAAGACAGATGAACCCGTGAGGGCAGACGTAGCTGACAGGCCCGTGTCAGCCCGTGCACACTGGGGCCACGCGTGTGGAAGGCGTGCTCTCTGCCGAGCACGGTCTTGCTGTGCGTGGGAGCACTGTGGGGCGAGGCAGGTCCCTGGAGCCTTGTGTGGCTGTGTCCCCCTGCCCGTCGCAGGATGCAGGGGCCAGTGGCTGCTGCTCTCCAGCTGCTGGTGCAGAGGCCTGAGAGGATGCGTGGGTCTGTTTGCTTAGGAAGGAAATCGGCACGTGCCGTATGGCTTGGTCTCGCCCCTTCTCTCCGAAGGTGATGATGTAGGTTGCAGGCCTCCGTGGGACTAGGGCAGATCGCTTCCCACTGCAGGTCCCGCACTCAGACAAGCCTTGGAAGTAGGCAGATGTGTTCCCTTGGCACATTCTGTTCCTGTCACCCTGGGACACTGGGACCTCGGGCAGGTCTCAGGCTCGGACTCTGTGTGTTCTTTTGTGTTTCGTCTCCTCTTGGTAAACACATTCTGTGTGTAGGAAACACACAAGCTGTGGCCACCCACACTGCAGTCTTACGTTGGGAGCTGGTATTGGCGCTACTTGTGATGCCAGTATCCCATGTCAGTGCCTGTTAGAGCTGGTGATGTCCACGTCAGTGCCTGTTAGAGCTGCCGTGTCCACGTCAGTGCCTGTTAGAGCTGCTGTGTCCATGTCGGAGTGCCCGTTCGAGCTCTGGTACCCGTGTCGGAGTGCCCGTTTGAGCTCTGGTACCCGTGTCGGAGTGCCCGTTCAAGCTCTGATACCCGTGTCGGAGTGCCCGTTCGAGCTCTGGTACCCATGTCGGAGTGCCCGTTTGAGCTCTGGTACCTGTGTCGGAGTGCCCGTTCAAGCTCTGGTACCCGTGTCGGAGTGCCCGTTCGAGCTCTGGTACCCGTGTCGGAGTGCCCGTTCGAGCTCTGGTACCTGTGTCGGAGTGCCCGTTCAAGCTCTGATACCCGTGTCGGAGTGCCCGTTCGAGCTCTGGTACCCATGTCGGAGTGCCCGTTTGAGCTCTGGTACCTGTGTCGGAGTGCCCGTTCAAGCTCTGATACCCGTGTCGGAGTGCCCGTTCGAGCTCTGGTACCCATGTCGGAGTGCCCGTTTGAGCTCTGGTACCTGTGTCGGAGTGCCCATTCGAGCTCTAGTACCCATGTCGGAGTGCCCGTTTGAGCTCTGGTACCTGTGTCGGAGTGCCTGTTCGAGCTCTGGTACCCATGTCGGAGTGCCCGTTCAAGCTCTGATACCCGTGTCGGAGTGCCCGTTCGAGCTCTGGTACCCGTGTCGGAGTGCCCGTTTGAGCTCTGGTACCTGTGTCGGAGTGCCCGTTCGAGCCTCCTGCTGGTCAGCTCTGAACTGATGCACCTGGAAAGGCAGCAGAGGATGGCCCAGGTGCCCCCACGTGGGAGACCAAGATGCGGTTTGTGGTTCTTGACTTTGGCCTGGCCCAGACTTGGCTGTTGTCGCCATTTAGGAAGTAAACCATTAGACAATCTCTCTCTGTCTCTGTCTTTCCCTCTCTATCACTCTGTCTTCAAAAAAAACAAGTAAATCTTAAAGAAAATGTTTAAGTCTCACATCAGGATCTCCTTTTACAGTGTTAGTGTCCATTTGCGTGTTTTGTATGTGCTGCTGCCGTCACATCACCCTCATTTCTCAAAGTCAGAATGTCTCATGCAGGTGACCTTCTGAAGATTTTTATCTGGGAGGTAAAGAGCTCCCATTTGCTGGTGCGCTACTCAGATGTCCTGGGCTGGGGGGGGCGGTCCAGGCTGGGCTGCACTGGGGACTGAGAACTCGATCCAGGGCTCCCACAGAGGTGGCAGGGGCCACTTGAGCCATCACCTGCTGCCTCCTGGGGTCTGCGTTAGTGGGAAGCTGCAGCTGGGAGCGGAGCTGGGAACTAAACCCACGCACTTCAGTGTGGGATGTGGGGTCCCAGCCGGCAATGCTGGGCTGAATCCTGCCCCCCTGTTTAGAAAGACACCTCAGTGCTGATGTGAAAACACCCCATCTTCACTTGCAGGCTGTGACCAGCACCCTCCCAGCCCTGCCCAGCGCTGCCCAGCGCTGCCCCTGGGGCACTCACCTCCCTCTGCTTCCTTCCCCTGCCTCAGGCGGACGTAGGCCTAGAGTAGGAATTCCTCTTGCCATCTTGCTGTCTTTGCAGTCAGACTATTAGCAAAGTGTGGCAAGAACTAGCACAGTATCCCGGTACAGAAACTGGAAAATGTCAGACTGGGCCCTATTAACAAAAACACAGAAGCAGAAACTTGAAAGAGAAAGAAATGAATATTCTTGGTCTATAAGTAGTACTTAGCAGTTGTCATGGAAAAGATGGACACTTCCTTTGGCAAAGTGAGCATCAGCTCCAAGTGATTGACAAAGGGGAATCTGGGAGACGTTCCGTCTCATGGGTCCCCGAGGGGCCACTGGCAGACAGGAGCAGGCCCGGGGTGGCGTGCCCCTTGTCTGCCCATAGCTCATCCCGTGTACTTTTAGGGCTTCAGTCTAAGGTAGTGATGTGCAGATTCTGTACGAGGACCCCCTCTCCAGTGAAGAGAGGACGTCCTCTGCCGTGGCTTAGTGTGTGACGGATCCCCGCCGTCCCCTGGCTGCAGGGAGAGAGGAGCCTGGCCGTGCTTCTGGCTGGCGGTGATCGCTGGGCAGCATCTAACCAGCACCGAGTGGCACCAGGGGCTCCACAGGACCTCAGTGTCATCTCCAGTGCACAGGAGCACCTCCTCCTCCAGAGAGCTTTGCTCTGGCCCCCTGCCCTGTTTCCCCCTGTCCTGTGGCCCTCTGCCCTGTGGCCCCCTGCCCTGTATCCCTCTGCCCTGTGGCCCCCTGCCCTGTGTCCCTCTGCCCTGTGTCCCCCTGCCCTGTATCCTTCTGCCCTGTGGCCCCCTGCCCTGTATCCCCCTGCCCTGTGGCCCTCTGTCATGTGGCCCCCTGCCTTGTGGCCCCCTGCCCTGTGGCCCCCTGCCCTGTGGCCCCCCTGCCCTGTGGCCCCCCTGCCCTGTGGCCCCCTGCCCTGTGTCCCTCTGCCCTGTGGCCCCCTGCCCTGTGGCCCCCCTGCCCTGTGGCCCCCTGCCCTGTGGCCCCCCTGCCCTGTGGCCCCCTGCCCTGTGGCCTCCTGCCCTTTGGCCCCCTGCCCTGTGGCCCCCCTGCCCTGTGGCCCCCCTGCCCTGTGGCCCCCTGCCCTGTGGTCCCCCTGCCCTGTGGCCCCCCTGCCCTGTGGCCTTCTGCCCTTTGGCCCCCTGCCCTGTGGCCCTCTGCCCTGTGGCCCCCTGCCCTGTGGCCTCCTGCCCTGTGTCCCTCTGCCCTGTGGCCCCCTGCCCTGTGTCCCTCTGCCCTGTGGCCCCCTGCCCTGTGGCCCCCCTGCCCTGTGGCCCCCTGCCCTGTGGCCTCCTGCCCTTTGGCCCCCTGCCCTGTGGCCCCCCTGCCCTGTGGCCCCCCTGCCCTGTGGCCCCCTGCCCTTTGGCCCCCTGCCCTGTGGTCCCCCTGCCCTGTGGCCCCCCTGCCCTGTGGCCTTCTGCCCTTTGGCCCCCTGCCCTGTGGCCCTCTGCCCTGTGGCCCCCTGCCCTGTGGCCCCCTGCCCTGTGGCCCCCCTGCCCTGTGGCCCCCTGCCCTGTGGCCCTCCGTGCTCTCACGGGGCTGCCTGGTCTCACCAGAGCCGTCATCCTGCTCCGCACACAAGGTCAAAGCTTCTCTGGTTTTGGAGGGGCCAGGCTCAGGCTCCCAGCATGTTACACCTGGGGTGCCCGCCTGGTAATTCCTTGCCTGGTAATCTCCTGGTGGCCAAGGGTCTGTCACCTGAGCTCCCTTGCCCTCTGCCCAGGCCAGCCCGCGACGTCCACAGTGACTGGAAGGCCACACCCCTAGTGGCCCTCATTCTGTCCAGACGCGTGCCGTCAGGGTGTGGTGGCACTTGCGCCATCACCTGCCTCGGTGCAGACCCTCTCTGGGGGACAGGTCAGCTGATTAGCCCGAGCTGGCTCATCTGCTCCCTGTGCTGCCTCAGGGCACCAACAGCCCGGGTGTGGAGGGCGTCCGCATTCCCCGCTCTGTGGGGCGTGTTCCCTGGAGGCGAGAAGGACAGCACTCGGCTGCAGATTGTGTGCATGTCACCGGATCCTAAGAGTCGCTCGGGTGGGACAGTGCATTACTCCAAGTGGTGGAAGTTTCAAATGCAGAAGCCGCTGGTACGTCCAGAGGGTAGAAAAGAGGCCCGCTTGGTTAGTAGCATGATTTGAGTTTCCTTTTTTCTTTTCAAAGCTCCAAGTAAACTTTAATGGCCGATTTAAGATTGGCTATATTTTTTCAAGATGATCTTCATAGACAATCAATTAGAATTAGTTTTGACCTGATTGTATCTTTATAGTTTTCGTGATCTAAATTGATGTCATGTGAATTTGAATTTACTCTTAGAAAAGGTTTGTCACGTAAAAAAAAAAAAAGGCCGGCACCGAGGCTCACTTGGCTAATCCTCCACCTGCGGCACCGGCACCCCAGGTTCTAGTCCCGGTTGGGGCGCCGGATTCTCTCCCGGTTGTTCCTCTTCCCGTCCAGCTCTCTGCTGTGGCCCGGGAAGGCAGTGGAGGATGGCCCAGGTGCTTGGGCCCTGCACCCACATGGGAGAGCAGGAGGAAGCACCTGGCTCCTGGCTTCGGATTGGCTCAACGCGCCGGGTGAACCAACGGAAGGAAGACCTTTCTCTCTGTCTCTCTCACTGTCTAACTCTGCCTGTCCAAAAAAAAAAAAAAAAAGAAAAGTTTTGTCACAGATAACAATTACGATGGCCGCTAAAACCCAGTACTCACAGTAATCATTTATGAGTGAGTATGATGTGCACTTAGAGTTGACAGAACAGTAACAAGAGTGATTCGGGCACCAGCCTAAGACATGGGCCCTCACCACATCCCTGAAGCCGGATGCGCTGCCCTGAGCGTGGCCCTCCCCTCGAGGGGGCAGCTGTCCGGAATTCCGCACTAACCAGCTTTTATCCTGACGTTGAGTTTCAACAACTGTCAGTTGCTAGGACTTCACACTGGTGTGTTCTCAGCAGGTCACAGGTTCTGCGTCAGCTGCCCGGGCTTGAAGGGCAGGTGGCTCTCCAGGGCTGTGCCCCGGGCACATCTCCCCTGCCTCCTCCATGGGTGGTTGTGGGCGTTAGTGATGGACTTGGGATTGTGCCCGGCACGCACGCGGTGAGCACGAAGCCTCAGTCCCCGCGCCATGCTGGCTGCAGTTGCGTTTTCCGAATCTCTGATTGGCAGAAGCTCTGTGTGTTTGAAGCGTGTCCCCCCACATAAAGCTTCCATGTGCAGGATGGTGACTGTCATCCCCCGAGTGTGTGTGCAAGCTTGGGGTGTGGGAGGAGGCTTCGTCACTCAGCGAGCCAGGGAGGGACAGAGAAGGTGGCTCTCCTGTAGGTCGCGGTGAAGGCAACACACCGTGAGCACTTGTCGGCGACTGTGGCCCACAGTGCACCTGTGCTGCTGACAGCGTGTTTGTGTCTGTTGCAGTTTACTGAGAGAACATTCGATTGACGGCACGGGCTGGGCTCCCACGAGGACATTAAAGGTAGGGTCAGCCCCTTTGGGTTCTAAGTCTTCCCCACAGGCCTCCCCCTTGAGCACCTGCCCCACGTAAGAACGGCACAGGGCCTTGCCTGTGGCATTCACAGGGGTGGCCCAGGGTTCCCTGCTCCCTCCGATCCCCACCACTCACTTCCTAGTGCTGCTGGCCAAGCTGAGGCCCTGTCCGTTGCCTGGGGGAGTGTCCTTGTCAGTCATCACCAGGCACCCGTCCAGAACCACCGACGGGCCCGGACTGTAGGATTCAGAGCTGCATCTTGAGCCAACACAGGAAGCCTCCTGGTCTTTGCTCAACAGTGATGTCTTGAACCCTTCTGGCCACCAGGCATTGGAGAGAGAGCTGCACACTGGCATGCAGCCGTTCCCTGGGGCCAGCAAGGACTGTCAGGTGTTGAGCGTCCATCACAAGGAGCCGTGTTGGGCAGCAGCACAGGAACAGACTTCATACAGTGTGACCGCGGTCCTCCTGAGCCATGGTCTGTGCCACCATGGGCTCTGGCCTGGCCTGCTCCCCAGCATTCCCCCCTCCTTCCCCTTTGGAGCCACCCTCCCCTGCAGCCCCACTCACAGCTGCCACTTCCCCTCTGGAGCCTCTGTCCCCCCCCCCCCCCCCCCCGTGGGTGCTCCATGGGGACGCATCTCATGGACATGCATCGCCAGGCACTCATCTTCACCGCCAGCTCTGGCCCTGGGCCTGGCTCACACCAGGGTTAGGGGGTGGGGGGTGGGGGTGGATGGGTATGATGGATGGGTGGGTGGATGGATGGACGGGTGGGTGGGTGGATGGGTGGATGGATGGGTGGATGGATGGGTATGATGGATGGATGGGTGGGTGGACGAGTGGGTGGATGGATGGGTGGGTGGGTGGATGGATGGGTGGGTGGGTAGGTGGATGGGTGTATGGAAGCAGAGGGGTGAGTAGAATTTCCAACTAGCAGAGAGTGTGGAATGGACATGAGAACCAGCCCTGTAAGGAGAGTCTTGGGTGGATGAGGAGTCGGGGAGGAAGACTCTGATTGGCAGCTGCTGGGTCAGTGTAACTACAGCAACATTATATAAAGCTTCAGAGGAGCCGTGGAGATTAGCGTATTTACAGGTGTTAAAGACAGCGGGTCGGAACTCCGGGGTGCTGCACAGGTGACAGGTGGAGCGCTATGCCCACGCTGGCCTGTGCGGCGAGTGGCCCTGGTGTGGACTGGGGGCAGTTGGTCTCCTCGGTCCTGCGCTCACGCCTGTCACTGCTCCTCGCATTCCCAAGCTGGTGAGTGCACTAAGAGCGGGTTCCCAGTTTCCTGTCCAGAGAAGCAACGCGTGCTGAAGACAGGTTTGACATCCAGCTCGATGCCTCCCTTGGTCGTGGGTTTAAAAGACTGTGTGTGGACAGGAGCCTGAAGTGTTTGTTTTCTTTCTCATTTCAGGATGTTGTTTGGGGATTAAACTCTCTATTTACTGTAAGTATATTGACCAGACTCCCAAGTGCTCTTTGCTTCCTTGACTGAAGGTTTAAGCATCATCTTAAGAGGGAGTTTAAAAACAGAGCACACAGGCCAGTGCCGCGGCTCACTAGGCTAATCCTCCACCTGCGGCGCCGGCACCCCGGGTTCTAGTCCCGGTCGGGGTGCCGGATTCTGTTCCCGGTCGATCCTCTTCCTGTCTAGCTCTCTGCTGTGGCCCGGGAAGGCAGTGGAGGATGGCCCAAGTCCTTGGGCCCTGCACCCGCATAGGAGACCAGGAGAAGCACCTGGCTCCTGGCCTCGGATCAGCGCAGTGTGCCGGCCGCAGCGGCCATTGGAGGGTGAACCAGCGGTAAAGGAAGACCTTTCTCTCTGTCTCTCTCACTGTCCACTCTGCCTGTCAAACACACACACACACACACACACAGTTTCCCCTCTTGGCTGTCGCTGTTTACTAGAGTCAGTAGTAGAGCAGGGGCGCAGGGGCTGAGGGGCCTTGGAGCAGCATGTGGGGAGGGGTTGGGAGTGTGGGGGCCCGGCTGGAGTGGCTGCCTGCCCCTCAGGGAAAGGCCGGTTCCACTGCGTTAGCCTCTTCAGTGAGGTGGCCTGTGCCTTGTTCCTGTGTCTCACCAGCCATCCTAGTTGGTGGCACTGGTTGCTCCCAGATGTCCTGGTCTGGCTGGGTGATTATGTGACCGTCCAGCCTCAAGGCTTTCCACAAACCCGGAGCCTTGGCGTTGCCAGCGGTGAGCCCAGCGTCCGCCGCAGCGGCTGACCTTTGCCCTTCTGGGAACACAGCACTTCTCAGGCAGTGGCTCCAGGGCAAGAAGCTGACGCGACCCCACTGCCAGCGTCCCTTGGACTTCTTCACACGATCATTTGTTCTTTGCATCTTCACGAAGTGGTTCATAATAGAGCTTTTAAAAAAAGAAGTTTCAGGGATCTGCCTGTGAGGAAAAAAAGGTTTTGCCACTGTTGGTAAAACCTGAGGTCCTTCCATGAAACTGAGCCCATCTTGAACAGGTCACCACCTTACAGGGCGACCAGGCCGTTTCAGGGCAGCCGCCTTGGCCGGGGTCCTGTGGGGTGCTGGGTGCGCCCCCAGCAGATGTGCCTGCACGACCCAGGTGGGTTGGCTCTGCCTCAGCTGGGTGTCTGAAGGCACAGTGTTGCTTTTGTCTTCAGCAAAGTAAAAGCAGCGGAGCCCCAGACTAAACTGCCAGCCCCTGTCTGCTCTCGCCTTCTCATCGGGCGCCACCAGCAGACGCTCACATCACAACAAAGAAACCGACGCCTGGGTGCGTCCAGGGTCTCCGGACTCTGAAGGCTCGCACCTGATGGAGTCATCTGGACGGTTCTCTGCTGGTCACCGTCATCGTACTGTGGCTCCATTTTGCCTTTTTCATTGGAGTGAGTGAAGTTCTACTTAAACTCTCATGCTGGGCCTCTGAGAGGACCAAAGAGGACAGGAGCTAGCGCAGACCCCAACAGGGCCGCTGCCGTCGCCGTCCTCCGCCACTCGCTGGGTCCTCTCTGCCCCAGGGCCCTCAGCCAGGAAAAGGTTTTGACTGGCAGCTTGGTCCGCGGGGTTCATGGGAATAGACGTTGGCTCCTTGGAGCATCTTCTGGGGGAGCCGGGTGCAGCCCCCGTGCTCCCCAGCTGCACGTGGCTGAGCCTTCCCAGTTCCGGTGGTCATCCCCGCACTCGCTCCATCCCGGGCCGCACACGGTGGAAAGGATGACCCCAAAGCAGTCTTCCCACGCTGGCTGTCTCACGTAGCCCTTCACGTTCTTGCCTGTTTCTCGGCTCTCTGGAGACACTCGAGCGTGAGTGAGCCTGGGGATCTACAGCTTGCTATATTTACGGAGTATTACTGGTCATATCTGCATTTATTTCCACATCAGAAATACACTCCCAGATACACCCTCATGCCTGAAGAGAAACGGAGCTGTCTTTGTATTGATCCACCAGAGGGGAGGCTTGGAAACAGAGCTGTCTTTGTAATGATCCACCAGAGGGGAGGTTTGGAAGCTGTGCTCCTCCTCACAGCTCTTGCTAAGGGGGAATGCACAGTGTAAAGGCCGGGTGTGTTTCCTGGGAGAGCAGCGTGGTCAGGCCAGGGCTTGTCAGGTGGAGAGTCTGCCCCTCCTGGGCCCAGCTCGCATGGTTGTCCCTGCTGGGCTGATCAGGGAGCTCGTGAGGTGGCCACAAGACACAGCAAGCCCAGGGAAGGGCAGCAGCCATGACTCCTGGAGGCGAAGCCATCAATAAGCTAGGAGAAAATGAAATTTTATAAAAAAAGAACAGGATTTTTAATTTGGAAATGCTCATAAAGAGAATGGGTGTTCTCCAGTGCCCAAAAATAGCATTATTTTTGGTAGGTATTTGACACCAATTTTTTTTAAAAAGGGTCTTTTTTATTTATTTACTTGAGAGGCAGAGTTACAGACAGAGACAGAGAAAGGTCTTTCATCCGTTGGTTCACTCCCCCAATGGCTGCAGCGGCTGGAGCTGGGCCCATCTGAAGCCAGAAGCCAGGAGCTTCTGCTTGGGCCATCCTCTACTGCTTTCCCAAGCTATAAGCAGAGAGCTGGATTGGAAGAGGAACACCTGGGATACGAACCGTTGCCCGTATGTGATGCTGGAGCCACAGGCAGAGGCTTGCCCTACTATGCGATACCACCGGCCCCTGGTACCAATTAAGGTGTTGCTTGGGACACCTGCATCCTATGGGAATGCCTGGGTTCAAGTCCCAGCAGCTCTCTCAATTCCAGCTCCTGCTTACATGTGGGAGATTGGATTGAGTTCCTGGCGCCTGGCTTCCGCATGGCCCAATCCTGGCTGTTGGAGACATTTTGCAGAATGAACCAACAGATGGGAGATCTCTGTCTCTTTACATTTCAAATTAAAAAAATAAATAAATAAACGAAAATCAGAAATAAACGTGGTTGCTGTTTCTTCTGTTTTAACCAAACTGTAAACAGTTCTATGTAAACATATCCCTGACTTCTTTCAGTCACCAAAGAGCCCGAGTTCCCAGGGGGAGGCCCCACTCTCGCTTCATCTGCCAAGTAAGGTGCAGAGCCAGGCTCTTCCCACGCTCACCCGCAGTTTCTCTCTTTAAGGATCTTCTGAATTTTGACGATCCACTGAACATTGAAGCGGCAGAGCATCACTTACGGGACAAGGTGAGTCAGGCGTGCCCAGGCCGATGGTGACTGTGCCGGGCTGGAGGAATGGTGGGATGCAGGACTGGGATCTGAAGCGATTCATAAATAATGTGTTGGGGTAAATGTGTGTGCCCTTAGAGACGTGTTTTATCCAAGGTCCGCGAGAAGAGGCTCTTACTAGCTGTGATTTTCAGGTAGAATTCAGCATGAGGATTTAGAACAGGTGAGGACTCCTTGACCTTGTTCAGAGCCCAGGCACTCGGGAGAAGGAGTAGCACTCGCCCAGCCCCTGCCCTGCCCCTCCGGGCAGGCCGCCCTCCTCTCTCCACATGCCTGTGCTCCTGCAGGCTGCCCCTGTGGGGACGGGCGGGTGGGCCCCGGCCTGAGAGCTTTGTTGAAGGAGTGGAAGTGTGCCCGCCGAGGACTGAGGCCCTGGGCCTGTTTCCTGCGTGGCCTTGCCGGGGCCAGAGCCGTGTGCCGCTGCGGGGATGTCGGGGACCCGACAGCTGCGCTGCAGGAGCAGGAGGGCTCTGCTCAGTCCCAGGGCTCAGTCCCACAGAACGCGGCTCCTAACCTCGGGGAGAAGGGACCCAGGGCAAACGCGGGGCAGTGACCAGCTCCGAGAGGCCTTCCCGCCCACCATGGCCCGGGCGATTCCTAGGTCCACACAACCTCTTGTCATCGGAGGCTTCCCGATGGCTAGGAATGGGGCCTGTAGCGTGCCCACCACCTCTGCTCAGTGTGGCTGCCTTGGGGGGTGGGGGCTGTCGCTGGGCCAGGAGGGGTGGACACACTTTACGTGTGCAGCAGGGTCCAGGGTGGTCGTTCTGGGAGAGATCTAGGAGCAGCCTCTTCCCGAGAGCAGCTGTGGCTCAGACCAGTGTGTGCAGGAACATCCTGGCTGTAACCTGCCCACACTCTGGCAGAGAGGGGGCGGTGGAGGTGCTGTCCTAGGCCCCCTCCTGTGTGCCCCGCCCCCAGCACAGTCTCCCACCCAGGAGGCAGCAGTGTCATGGGGAAGCGAGCTGACTCAGCCAGCTCTCTGGTCACTGCCGCCTGGGGCCAGAGGCCAGGCCTGCACACGGGCCTCTGCTTTGGTGGCTCTGGCCCGTCCCTGAAGCTTTGCTTCACCCGTTCACTCTCCCTGCACAGGAGGACTTCCGGAATAAAGTGGACGACTACATCAAGCGCTACGCCAGATGATGAAGGACCGCGTGCTACAGCCGTGCAGTTTCTGACGTAAAGCCGCCAGCCGCCCCTCCCCCATCCTCACACTCCCTCTCAGGCCCCCTGGACTGTCCCCGTCCTGTGGCTATGTGGCCCTGAGAAGACCATCTTCATGACTGCCCGTTGTAGATGGAGAATCCAACATAAATACAGCAGGAAATGTGTTTGGGTTCTAGAGTCGTCTGCTTGCCTTGCCGGGTTCACTGTGCGGGCTGTCGGTGAAGTGAGACGTGTCCTGAACTCCAAGCTGAGGCTAGAGCTTGCTTCCCCTCTCCCCAGAGTGGGCTTCCTGCACGAGGGATGCTAGCGATGCTAGCGGTGCGGTCAGTTAACTGCACATGGGCAGTGAGGACCCGCCACAGACTGTGACTGGATCACACCCTCTTGGCGTCTTCCTCGGATGCTGGCCCCCCAGACACAGCCCCTCCCTGTAGCTCTCTTTCTGAAATGCGTATTTTATTTAATGTAAGTATATTTTGGAACAGATTGTGATTTGTACAATTCAATGCTTTAGTTTTTCCTGTTCTCACTCAGTCTGTATTTTCATTGTGTAGAGCAGAAGGGAAGACGCTGGGTCAGGCACCTGCTGGCGAGAAGTGCAGAGGAGCGGGACAGGCCGTCGTCCTGTCCAGTGCAGCGGGAGGCTGGCCCTAAACCAGCCCCTGCTCTCACGTCCGGATGTGGCACGGACGTGTTGGAAGCGGAAGCTAGATCCGGACTATAACACTAAAAACAAAGAAAAGGCAGGAGCCCCTTCCCACAGCTGTCCAGAGACACTGGCTGGAGTGGTTCCCCGCGGGCCGGGGTGAAGGGGCTGGGCCGGGGTGGGCCTTGGAAACCAGGAATCTGCCGTGGCTCCCGCCGCACCTGGGTCAGGTCGGTTCACGGCGGAGGAAGGGTCCTGAGGAGAGCAGGGGGTTTGCGCCGGGGTTAGACGGCTGAGCCAGCAAGGTCAAAGCCAGGTAAGTGCTGTTCCCTTGCAGCCCAGCCGCCGGCTCCCAGCACTCTGGAGTGTCCCCCCCCACCACCACCACCACCACCACCACCTGTGAGACTCCACTCCTTACATCGCCTGTCACTGTGAGATCAGTCTGTCCTGGAGATGGGAGTCCCCCCCTCCCCCATGTGAGACTCCACCTCCTTACATCGCCTGTCACTGTGAGATCAGTCTGTCCTGGAGATGGGAGTCCCCCCCCCCACCTGTGAGACTCCTCCTCCTTACATCACCTGTCACTGTGAGATCAGTCTGTCCTAGAGATTGGTGTCCCCCCCCCACCTGTGAGACTCCTCCTCCTTACATCACCTGTCACTGTGAGATCAGTCTGTCCTGGAGATGGGAGTCCCCCCCCCCACCTGTGAGACTCCTCCTCCTTACATCACCTGTCACTGTGAGATCAGTCTGTCCTAGAGATTGGTGTCCCCCCCCCACCTGTGAGACTCCTCCTCCTTACATCACCTGTCACTGTGAGATCAGTCTGTCCTAGAGATTGGTGTCCCCCCCCCCACCTGTGAGACTCCACCTCCTTACATCACCTGTCACTGTGAGATCAGTCTGGTGTCCCCCCCCCCACCTGTGAGACTCCACTCCTTACATCGCCTGTCACTGTGAGATCAGTCTGTCCTGGAGATGGGAGTCCCCCCCCCACCTGTGAGACTCCACCTCCTTACATCACCTGTCACTGTGAGATCAGTCTGTCCTGGAGATGGGAGTCCCCCCCCCCCCCCCCACCTGTGAGACTCCACCTCCTTACATCGCCTGTCATTCTGAGATCAGTCTGTCCTGGAGATGGGAGTCCCCCCCCCACCTGTGAGACTCCACCTCCTTACATCGCCTGTCACTGAGGGATGGAGCCCTGCTCCCTGTCAGTAATCGGGAGTTACGCCCACTGGACTTGAGGGTGCCTCCAGCTGGTGGGCCGCTGCTCTGGGTGCAGAGAGCAGGCAGTGGGCCCAGATGAAGTGACCTGTGGCGTCTTGGTGGCTCTGGCTTGTCTAGAGGCACAAGAATGCTTGGGCCGGTGCTGCCACTTACCCCTGGACTCGCTGCCCCAGCAGCGAGGGTCAGCGGCCAGCAGCTCACTCTGCCCCGGTACCCAGGGGGTGCAGCTCTCCCAGTGCCAGTCCCCAGCCGAGTCATGGCACATCCCAGAGCTGCCTGGCTGTGGTTCTGGCGGTGGCGGTGGTGGTGGGTCTTTCTCTTGAGAGCACTTCTCTGGAAGAAATGCCGACACCCCTGGTCACTGGCAACATTTGCTCACTGCAGGTGAAGGTGTGCCGGGGTCACACCGGGGGCAGTAGGATCAGTTAGCAATCCTGGCCCCAAAGCATTTGCAGAGTGAGAAACACTTCGCTAATTCTGAAAATGACATTTCCAGTACCAGAGGCAGCCTGCTGTGCCCGGTGGGAATCCTTCAGTGCTCTTGGTCCCCTCCCGCCGTGGGAGCCACTCAGACTCGCCCATGGTAGTGAGCTGGCTGCTTGCCCATACATAGCCCATGGGGCCTGGTGGTGCCTGGACCTGGCTGACCTCTGACCTCTTAAAGGCTTCTGGGGTCTCCTCCCCAATCTCAGGCCAGAACAGCACTCCTGCCTCTGGTCTGTGTGATCTGACCTGCCGCCTGGTGCCAACTGACTTCTGATACACCTGGCAGTGCCTGCACTCCGCCAGAGAGGCCGGGCCTGGAGACGGGTGGGCACGGGCAGGCCTGGGGGTGGAGCTCCCAGGGGGTGGAGCTACCTGGCGCTCGGCTGCGCTCTGGAGAGTCTCCATGACTCAGCTGCTCAGAATTTGGTGGGCACCTTGCATGTTTTCTGGTTGCCGTCAGAAGGAAACGTTTGCCAGGTAGACCCCTCTAAAACCAGCTCGCAAACATTAGCAACAGGCGACCTCTGCCACCTTCCGGGTAGGGCCGAGGCAGGGGGAGCGCTCTCGGATGCTGAGCCCGGGTCCCATGCCTGTGGATCCTGGCGCTCCCAGCAGCCCTGGCCTTGCTGCTCACCAGGGGTGGCGGTGTTGAGAGCGCAGCCCCCAGGGGCAGGTCTTGGGTCATGGCTCACTGGCCTGCCCGCATCTCCAGCCCTGACAGCCGAAGAGGTTGCTCACTGGTTTCCACCAGCCAGCACCTGAGGTGGCCGTGCCCCTGCCAGAGAGACTGCGGTTCAGGGAGGAACTCGCAGAGCCTGCTTGACACTGTTTCCGGTGGCTGATACGTTGTGAACACACAGGCTCTTAGATCTGTGCGGGATTTGCAGTGCAGGTGTTGCAAAGCCCAAGTACACGTCTGTCCTCAGTTACGTGTCCTTAGGGCCCACACACTTGTGTAGGGGCAGCAGCAGATTTCCCTGTGGCTGCGCCACAGCCAGGCCCGTCGTGGTGTTCTGGGCCCAACCTGAGGCCACCAGGAGACCGACAAGCCCTCCTGCCGAGCTCCAGAGGTTAAAAATCAGAGCTGCAGGCCAACTGGCAGGCAGTGGTGGCCACCAGACGCTCTGGTCTGTCTGCAGTGGGCAGCGCCCGCCATTCCCTGGAGCTGCTCTGCCCTTGCCGCCACCCCTCTGTGTAAAGGGCACTGAAAAATTCCCAAGATGTTGAGGTTTAAAATGGATCGGTTGTGACCCCCGTGGCACTGGCCTCCCCTGGTCGAGCAGGGCCTCCGTTTGCCCTAGGATGGTCTAAATCAGTCTCTACTTCCTGTGGGCACCAGGCTCTGTCAACCTGCCCTCTCCCAGCAGGTGCTTCCTTCGCCGTGTGTCCTCAGCCCCTGAGAAACCTTTCACCTCTGGGGTTGTGCAGCTGACTGTTCTGGAATACAGCGTGTCTAGTCCACTGTAAATACGTAGACTTACTGACCAGTTCCCCTTTCCCTCTGCCAGAGAACCGAGTGAGCAGTCAGCTCACACCCCGTCCTCCCTCCCCTGCCCGGTGGCCCTGTCTCTACACCTCCATCCCGGGGCAGGTGCGAGTCTCTGGCCCATCTACCTTCTCTTACTCTGGCTTCCGTGTCTTACCGGGGTTGACCTTTTTTTTTTTTTTAAGACTGGCGGGGCCAGCGCCGTGGCTCACTTGGTTAATCCTCCACCTGGGGCGCCGGCATCCCATATGGGCGCCGCCGCGTTCTAGTCCCTGTTGCTCCTCTTCCAGTCCAGGTCTCTGCTGTGGCCCGGGAGGGGCAGTGGAGGATGGCCCAAGTGCTTGGGCCCTGCACCTGCATGGGAGACCAGGAGAAGCACCTGGCTCCTGGCTTCGGATCAACACAGCGCCGGTTGTGGTGGCCATTTGTGGAGTGAACCAACGGAAGGAAGACCTTTCTCTCTCTGTCTATAACTCTGTCAAAAAAAAAAAAAAAAAAAAAAAAGATGGAGGCGTTTGGGGACCTGGCACTGCTGAGCAGGTCTGTTCACACTGAGTCAAAGAGCTGGGCTGTCTCTTCAGAAAACTTCGCTTGGGGCTCCTTTGTTTCTATTGCCAAATTCCTGGTATGCTCAGCCTGTCAGGGCCAGCTGGACGAGACGGTGCGTGCCCTGTGGTGCCCGGTGCTGGAGGTGGAGCGAGCTGTGAACAGCGGCTCCCGTCACCAGGAGAGAGTGAAGGTAGCCAGAGTGCTTAGTGCCTCGCAGTGTGCACCGTCTATACTGGGTGTTTCCCCCGCTCTGCCGGCCTCTGTGGCCCAGTTAGGCTCTGCTCTATTTGTTTTATTTCTTCCCTGTTGGATTTGTATCACCCCAATGTCCACCCTCCCTCAGCTTAGCAGCTCACAGCCCGGGCGGTGCATGGTGCTCCGTATTGGAGGGTTAGGTTGTCCCAAACACTGTGTTAGAAGAGGTCCCTCAGAATGCGTTCCAGCCCCGGTGGCCCTGCTAACCCGTCTCCTTCCCCTCACCACCCTGAAGCCGAGGGCCCTCCACTGGGTGTGGCGCTGTGGGTAAATAGCTGTTTCCTGTAGCCGAGGGGCCTCGCCCCCAAGTAACGCTGAGAGGACGGCAGTGCTCCCTGGGGAACGCTGATGAGCTCGCCCTGGAGGAGACGCAGGGGAGCCCAGTGACTGCACGGGTCCACGCCCCGAGCTGCGTGCCTTGCCAGGGCAGTAATGGTGACAGAAACGCAGTAGGCGAGGGAAGAGCTGGCTCCACACCCGGGAGAGACCAACACAAGCGGAAGGGCGTGGTGACCCCCACTGCGCCAGGTGTCAGCACACCCTGGACCATGCCACGTCCAGGCAGCCTCATCCAGGCAGCCTCTGGCCCGAGGACCCTGGCCCCAGAGGAGTGCGTGCACAGCTGACATGAAGTCCACTTTCCCAAGAAGCACAGCTTCCCACGGGCTGGGTTCAAGATTCAGTCCAGCGGCGCCGCTGATGGAGGAGGCATTCTTTCCAGGCTTCCGGGTCACCACGGGTGAGGCCCACGCTCGCTCGCCTGAGCACTCCTGCCTCTCCCAGGTGTCCGTCGGCACCGGGAGTGGCCCTCTGCAGTGCCTGGACGGTTAGTGTGGAGCAGACACGGGCTGGAGAGCACAGTGGCTCAGGACAAGGCTGCTCGGGCAGGCATCCTGAAGCTGGGTGCCCTTCCGTCCACGGCAGGAAACCAAGCTGTGGGGAAGATGTCGCACCGAAGAAAAAGAAGAAATAATATCCAGGAGACAGGATAAGCCTGGTTCTGGCAAAGAAGTACGGAATCAAAAAAACTCAGAGGGAAAAATCCACGTGTTTAGGACAGTGCCGTGAACTTCACCTTTGACCCGGAATTAGAAGGCCCCAAGTGGACGGCGGCTAAAGTGAAAAGAACAGAGGAAGTTATAAACGGCCTACGTGAAAACGAAACCACCAGTGCCATCCACAGCTGCACTGGGCAGGGCAGGCTGACGCTGACCACATGGGCCGACGATGCGGACAAACAGGACTTGTCCCAGACGCAGAGGAAAACACGAACACCGTCAGAGGACAGAGGCTGCATGGGGCTGGTGCTCGCAGCTTCAGTGACAGGGACTGGATTCACTCTCATCTGAAGCAAGCAAACCCCGGACTGTATGTGCAGACATCGGGGCAGGACAATGGTCCCTGAGTGAGGAGGGTCCACTGTGTGTGTAGACATCGGGGCAGGACAATGGTCCCTGAGTGAGGAGGGTCCACTGTGTGTGCAGACGTCGGGGCAGGACCGTGGTCCCCGAGTGAGGAGGGTCCACTGTGTGTGTGTAGACGTCGGGGCAGGACCGTGGTCCCCGAGTGAGGAGGGTCCACTGTGTGTGCAGACGTCGGGGCAGGACCGTGGTCCCTGAGTGAGGAGGGTCCACTGTATGTGTAGACGTCGGGGCAGGACTGTGGTCCCCGAGTGAGGAGGGTCCACTGTGTGTGCAGACGTCGGGGCAGGACCGTGGTCCCCGAGTGAGGAGGGTCCACTGTGTGTAGACGTCGGGGCAGGACCGTGGTCCCTGAGTGAGGAGGGTCCACTGTGTGTGTAGACGTCGGGGCAGGACCGTGGTCCCCGAGTGAGGAGGGTCCACTGTGTGCAGACGTCGGGGCAGGACCGTGGTCCCTGAGTGAGGAGGGTCCACTGTGTGTGTAGACGTCGGGGCAGGACCGTGGTCCCTGAGTGAGGAGGGTCCACTGTGTGTGTAGACGTCGGGGCAGGACCGTGGTCCCCGAGTGAGGAGGGTCCACTGTGTGTGTGTAGACGTCGGGGCAGGACCGTGGTCCCCGAGTGAGGAGGGTCCACTGTGTGTGCAGACGTCGGGGCAGGACCATGGTCCCTGAGTGAGGAGGGTCCACTGTATGTGTAGACGTCGGGGCAGGACCGTGGTCCCCGAGTGAGGAGGGTCCACTGTGTGTGTGTAGACGTCGGGGCAGGACCGTGGTCCCCGAGTGAGGAGGGTCCACTGTGTGTGTGTAGACGTCGGGGCAGGACCGTGGTCCCTGAGTGAGGAGGGTCCACTGTGTGTGTAGACGTCGGGGCAGGACCGTGGTCCCCGAGTGAGGAGGGTCCACTGTGTGTGCAGACGTCGGGGCAGGACCGTGGTCCCTGAGTGAGGAGGGTCCACTGTGTGTAGACGTCGGGGCAGGACCGTGGTCCCTGAGTGAGGAGGGTCCACTGTGTGTGCAGACGTCGGGGCAGGACCGTGGTCCCTGAGTGAGGAGGGTCCACTGTGTGTGTGTAGACGTCGGGGCAGGACAGTGGTCCCTGAGTGAGGAGGGTCCACTGTGTGTGCAGACGTCGGGGCAGGACAGTGGTCCCCGAGTGAGGAGGGTCCACTGTGTGTAGACGTCGGGGCAGGACCGTGGTCCCTGAGTGAGGAGGGTCCACTGTGTGTAGACGTCGGGGCAGGACCGTGGTCCCCGAGTAAGGAGGGTCCACTGTGTGTGTGTAGACGTCGGGGCAGGACCGTGGTCCCCGAGTGAGGAGGGTCCCCTGTGTGTGTAGACGTCGGGGCAGGACCGTGGTCCCCGAGTGAGGAGGGTCCACTGTGTGTGCAGACGTCGGGGCAGGACCGTGGTCCCCGAGTGAGGAGGGTCCACTGTGTGTGCAGACGTCGGGGCAGGACCGTGGTCCCCGAGTGAGGAGGGTCCACTGTGTGTGCAGACGTCGGGGCAGGACAGTGGTCCCCGAGTGAGGAGGGTCCACTGTGTGTAGACGTTGGGCAGGACCGTGGTCCCTGAGTGAGGAGGGTCCACTGTGTGTGCAGACGTCGGGGCAGGACCGTGGTCCCCGAGTGAGGAGGGTCCACTGTGTGTGTGTAGACGTCGGGGCAGGACCGTGGTCCCCGAGTGAGGAGGGTCCACTGTGTGTGTGTAGACGTCGGGGCAGGACCGTGGTCCCTGAGTGAGGAGGGTCCACTGTGTGTGTGCAGACGTCGGGGCAGGACCATGGTCCCTGAGTGAGGAGGGTCCACTGTGTGTGTAGACGTCGGGGCAGGACCGTGGTCCCCGAGTGAGGAGGGTCCCCTGTGTGTGTAGACGTCGGGGCAGGACCGTGGTCCCTGAGTGAGGAGGGTCCACTGTGTGTGTGTAGACGTCGGGGCAGGACCGTGGTCCCTGAGTGAGGAGGGTCCACTGTGTGTGTGTAGACGTCGGGGCAGGACCGTGGTCCCTGAGTGAGGAGGGTCCACTGTGTGTGCAGACGTCGGGGCAGGACCGTGGTCCCCGAGTGAGGAGGGTCCACTGTGTGTGTAGACGTCGGGGCAGGACCGTGGTCCCCGAGTGAGGAGGGTCCACTGTGTGTGTAGACGTCGGGGCAGGACCGTGGTCCCTGAGTGAGGAGGGTCCACTGTGTGTGTGCAGACGTCGGGGCAGGACCATGGTCCCTGAGTGAGGAGGGTCCACTGTGTGTGTAGACGTCGGGGCAGGACCGTGGTCCCCGAGTGAGGAGGGTCCCCTGTGTGTGTAGACGTCGGGGCAGGACCGTGGTCCCTGAGTGAGGAGGGTCCACTGTGTGTGTGTAGACGTCGGGGCAGGACCGTGGTCCCTGAGTGAGGAGGGTCCACTGTGTGTGTGTAGACGTCGGGGCAGGACCGTGGTCCCTGAGTGAGGAGGGTCCACTGTGTGTGCAGACGTCGGGGCAGGACCGTGGTCCCCGAGTGAGGAGGGTCCACTGTGTGTGTAGACGTCGGGGCAGGACCGTGGTCCCCGAGTGAGGAGGGTCCACTGTGTGTGTAGACGTCGGGGCAGGACCGTGGTCCCCGAGTGAGGAGGGTCCACTGTGTGTGCAGACATCGGGGCAGGACCGTGGTCCCCGAGTGAGGAGGGTCCACTGTGTGTGTAGACGTCGGGGCAGGACAGTGGTCCCCGAGTGAGGAGGGTCCACTGTGTGTGTAGACGTCGGGGCAGGACCGTGGTCCCCGAGTGAGGAGGGTCCCCTGTGTGTGTAGACGTCGGGGCAGGACCGTGGTCCCCGAGTGAGGAGGGTCCACTGTGTGTGTAGACGTCGGGGCAGGACCGTGGTCCCCGAGTGAGGAGGGTCCACTGTGTGTGTAGACGTCGGGCAGGACCGTGGTCCCCGAGTGAGGAGGGTCCACTGTGTGTAGACATCAGGGCAGGACAGTGGTCCCTGAGTGAGCAGGGTCCACTGTGTGTGCAGACGTCGGGGCAGGACAATGGTCCCTGAGTGAGGAGGGTCCACTATGTGTAGACGTCGGGGCAGGACCGTGGTCCCCGAGTGAGGAGGGTCCACTGTGTGTGTAGACGTCGGGGCAGGACCGTGGTCCCTGAGTGAGGAGGGTCCACTGTGTGTAGACGTCGGGGCAGGACCGTGGTCCCTGAGTGAGGAGGGTCCACTGTGTGTGTGTAGACGTCGGGGCAGGACCGTGGTCCCTGAGTGAGGAGGGTCCACTGTGTGTGCAGACGTCGGGGCAGGACCGTGGTCCCTGAGTGAGGAGGGTCCCCTCCCAGAGAACAGAGACGCAGGTGGAAGCCAGCCGGCTGTCGGACTGGAGATGGAGGCCAGAGAGCTGGAGTTGGGCAGAGCGCGCAGCACAGGCTTCTCAGAGGAGTGTGGGGGGCCTCAGTCCGCGGCCAAGCCCCGAGGATGTGCTGTGAGACCGCTGCCGGAGGCCGGGGAAGAGCCCGGGGAAGGGCCATGTTCTGGAGAGCCAGAGTGCAAGCCTTGTCACAGAGTGACTCAGAAACAGGGAATTAACCCAAACACTGCTTGTCCCACCCGAGAATCTTCTAAACAAGCCCGCGGTCCAAAGTGCGTCCCATGCAGAGCCCCAGATCGCGGTAGAGATAAAGACATGCCAGACTGCCACACAAGCCGCCGAGCCTGGAAGCCTGCCTGTAGGCCTGGGACTGCCTCCCCGTGCCAGACAGCACCTGGCCCAAACCCTCGGCCCAGCCAGGGCCTGAGACTCCACCGGGGCCCTAGGGAGGCTTCAAAGCACCAAGGGGCAGTCCCCCCGACCCTGTCTTCCATGGGTGCCCCCAGACAAGCCTTGGTCCCTGCAGGCCTGAGGTCCCCTTCACAGACAGGTGGCCTGGGGGGGGGGGGGGGGCGGTAATGCCAGAGAAACCAAGCAATCCAAACACTACCACAACTCTGCTGCACCTGGGCACCAAACCGAAACAGGGTGTTGCCTGTTAGAGTTAAGAGAAGTCTCAGGCCCCTTAGACACAGAGCCAAGGGCACACGTGAAAACCACGCCTCACTGCAGGAACCAGGACGTGAGAAGAGGCCACCAGTCAGCGCATGTTGGAAGTACCATAGGATTCCAAAGGGCCCATCTTAAAAATTTTTCACAACTGGTTATGCATTGTCTTGAAACAAATACAAAAATACAAAGTCTACATGGATATAGAATGTACAGGAAACCAGGTGGATTAGAGATACGCAGGGCCGGCGCCGTGGCACGGTGGGCTAAGCCACTGCTCGGCCACGCTGGCTTCTCTGTCACAGCACTGGTCTGAGTCCAGCTGCCTGGACAGCAGGGGGAGGTGGCCCAAGTGCCTGGGAGCCTGCTACCCACACGGGACACCTGGATGGAATTCCCGGCTCCTGGCTTCAGCCTGGATAAGCCCCAGCCATTGCAGTCACAGGGGACTGAACCAGTGGATGGGAGATTTCTCTGCCTCTGTGTGTCTGTCTGCCTGTCAACTAAATCTTTTTCTAAAAGAGAAGTAAAACATGCAAGGACAGAGCTGAGCAAGCCTCCTTGACGGCTCCGGAGTGGAGTGGAAACAGCAGAAGCTGCGTAAGTGTGAGAACGTGCTAATAGAATTCAATCTGGAGCCAGCGCCGTGGCTTAACAGGCTAATCCTCCGCCTTACGGCGCCGGCACACCGGGTTCTAGTCCCGGTCGGGGCACCGATCCTGTCCCGGTTGCCCCTCTTCCAGGCCAGCTCTCTGCTGTGGCCCAGGAGTGCAGTGGAGGATGGCCCAAGTCCTTGGGCCCTGCACCCCATGGGAGACCAGGAGAAGCACCTGGCTCCTGCCATCGGATCAGCGCGGTGCGCTGGCCGCAGCACGCCAACTGCGGCGGCCATTGGAGGGTGAACCAACGGCAAAGGAAGACCTTTCTCTCTGTCTCTCTCTACTGTCCACTCTGCCTGTCAAAAAAAAAAAATTTTTAAAAAAAAAATACTTAAAAAAAAAAAAAAAAAAAGAGTGAACCTGTGGAAGGCCAGGTTCTTAAAAAAAAAGAATTCAATCTGACAACCAAAAACCGTAACACACAAAGACGAAACAGCCTTGAAGACTGAACAAAACAATAACAAACATGCAACATCTGAGTCCCAACAGTGTGTGGGTAGGGCCCAAAAAGGATTTGAAGAAATAGAGCTGAAACTTCCCAAAGTCGGTAAAAGAAAGATTCATGAGGCTGAACGCACCCTAAGCAAACAAACAGCAAAAACATAAGTTAACTTATGAGAGCTGAAAGGGAAAGACCTCGTCGTCAGAGGAGAACGGTGCAGGCCCGCAGGGGACAGGCTCTCAGAAACCGCGGAGGCAGGTGCTGTGGCCAAAGCTAGAAGGAAGACAGCCGGCAGAGCCTTCTCAGCAGTTAGTGAAGCTATGGAGGAAGCACACAGCCAGACCTCCTTGTAAAGAGTGGCTCACGAGAGTTCTAGCAAAGGAAATTATAGTTCAAAAGAATCGATATAAATCACACATGGTGATTAGTGAAAAATGATACTGATGTTCAGCACAATGGTATTTAAAGAAATAACTGGCCGGCGCCACGGCTCACTAGGCTAATCCTCCGCCTGCAGCGCTGGTACTCCAGGTTCTAGTCCCGGTCGGGGCACCGATCCTGTCCCGGTTGCCCCTCTTCCAGGCCAGCTCTCTGCTGTGGCCCGGGAGTGCAGTGGAGGATGGCCCAAGTGCTTGGGCCCTGCACCCGCATGGGAGACCAGGAGAAGCACCTGGCTCCTGGCTTCGCAGCGCGCCAGCCGTAGTGGCCATTTGGGCAGTGAACCTACAGAAAAAGGAAGACCTTTCTCTCTGTCTCTCTCTCTCTCACTGTCTAACTCTGCCTGTCAAAAATAAAGAAAGAACGAACTAGATGCAGGTAGGATTCCCTCCCTTCCTCTGAAGCCGTGAGACACAGTCCTGGTAGACTCATAAGCGGCACACCCAGCCCTCTGTGTCCCCAGGCTCCACATCCATGGGTTTCTCATCCGTGGATTTAACCAACTACAGATGGGAAATATCTAGAAGGTGAATCTGTACCGAACATGGGCACTGTCTTTATTCCCTGAATAGTGCAGCCTACAGCTCTGCACAAGCAGCAACTCCTCAGAAAGTTCCAGAACCAACCCCCTCATGGGTTCTGAGGGATGACGCATTTCCCAGAGCTACCAGTAAGGGAACTGAACAGACACACCAAGAGACAGTGTGAATAAGTAGTTTCAGTGGGGTTGGCAAAGAATGTCTGGTCATACTCTCCTCAGCGTTTTCAGAACTTTGGAAATTAACCAAAACCCAAAACATTTACTCAGGAAAAGTATCCAAATCTCAGAATAAAGTGGTCCGTGTTTTAAAAAGGAAAAAAGAAATCAATTTAAAGGGAGTGTGGCAGAGAGATCTCCCATCTGCTGGTTCACCCCCCAGATGGCTGTGCCAGCCAGGTCTGGGCCAGGCTGAAGCCAGGAGCCGGGATCTCAGATTTTGTCCCACGTTGGCTGGCAGGAGCCCAAGTACCAGGGCTGTGTGCTGCTCCCTTTCCAGGCACATCACAGAAAGCTGGTCAGAAGTGAAGTAGCCAGGTGTGAACCGACCCTCTTCTGGGCTGTGAAGTAGCCAGGTGGGAACTGACCCTCACCTGGGCTGTGAAGTAGCCGGGTGGGAACTGACCCTCACCTGGGCTGTGAAGTAGCCGGGTGGGAACTGACCCTCACCTGGGCTGTGAAGTAGCGGGTGTGAACTGACCCTCACCTGGGCTGTGAAGTAGCTGGGTGGGAACTGACCCTCATCTAGCGTGGGAACTGACCCTCACCTGGGCTGTGAAGTAGCTGGGTGTGAACTGACCCTCTTCTGGGCTGTGAAGTAGCCAGGTGGGAACTGACCCTCATCTGGGCTGTGAAGTAGCCAGGTGGGAACTGACCCTCATCTGGGCTGTGAAGTAGCCGGGTGGGAACTGACCCTCACCTGGGCTGTGAAGTAGCCGGGTGGGAACTGACCCTCACCTGGGCTGTGAAGTAGCCGGGTGGGAACTGACCCTCATCTGGGCTGTGAAGTAGCCGGGTGGGAACTGACCCTCACCTGGGCTGTGAAGTAGCCGGGTGGGAACTGACCCTCACCTGGGCTGTGAAGTAGCCGGGTGTGAACTGACCCTCACCTGGGCTGTGAAGTAGCCGGGTGGGAACTGACCCTCACCTGGGCTGTGAAGTAGCCGGGTGGGAACTGACCCTCATCTGGGCTGTGAAGTAGCGGGTGTGAACTGACCCTCACCTGGGCTGTGAAGTAGCCGGGTGTGAACTGACCCTCACCTGGGCTGTGAAGTAGCCGGGTGGGAACTGACCCTCATCTAGGGTGGGAACTGACCCTCACCTGGGCTGTGAAGTAGCCGGGTGTGAACTGACCCTCACCTGGGCTGTGAAGTAGCCGGGTGGGAACTGACCCTTATCTGGGCCGTGAAGTAGCTGGGTGGGAACTGACCCTCATCTAGGGTGTGAACTGACCCTCATCTGGGCTGTGAAGTAGCTGGGTGTGAACTGACCCTCACCTGGGCTGTGAAGTAGCCGGGTGGGAACTGACCCTCACCTGGGCTGTGAAGTAGCCGGGTGGGAACTGACCCTCACCTGGGCTGTGAAGTAGCGGGTGTAAACTGACCCTCACCTGGGCTGTGAAGTAGCCGGGTGTGAACTGACCCTTATCTGGGCCGTGAAGTAGCTGGGTGGGAACTGACCCTCATCTAGGGTGTGAACTGACCCTCATCTGGGCTGTGAAGTAGCCGGGTGGGAACTGACCCTCACCTGGGCTGTGAAGTAGCCGGGTGTGAACTGACCCTCACCTGGGCTGTGAAGTAGCCGGGTGGGAACTGACCCTCACCTGGGCTGTGAAGTAGCCGGGTGGGAACTGACCCTCACCTGGGCTGTGAAGTAGCGGGTGTGAACTGACCCTCACCTGGGCTGTGAAGTAGCCGGGTGTGAACTGACCCTCACCTGGGCTGTGAAGTAGCTGGGTGGGAACTGACCCTCATCTAGGGTGGGAACTGACCCTCACCTGGGCTGTGAAGTAGCCGGGTGTGAACTGACCCTCACCTGGGCTGTGAAGTAGCCGGGTGTGAACTGAACCTTATCTGGGCCGTGAAGTAGCTGGGTGGGAACTGACCCTCATCTAGGGTGTGAACTGACCCTCATCTGGGCTGTGAAGTAGCTGGGTGTGAACTGACCCTCACCTGGGCTGTGAAGTAGCCGGGTGGGAACTGACCCTCACCTGGGCTGTGAAGTAGCCGGGTGGGAACTGACCCTCACCTGGGCTGTGAAGTAGCGGGTGTAAACTGACCCTCACCTGGGCTGTGAAGTAGCCGGGTGTGAACTGACCCTTATCTGGGCCGTGAAGTAGCTGGGTGGGAACTGACCCTCATCTAGGGTGTGAACTGACCCTCATCTGGGCTGTGAAGTAGCTGGGTGTGAACTGACCCTCACCTGGGCTGTGAAGTAGCCAGGTGGGAACTGACCCTCACCTGGGCTGTGAAGTAGCCGGGTGGGAACTGACCCTCACCTGGGCTGTGAAGTAGCGGGTGTAAACTGACCCTCACCTGGGCTGTGAAGTAGCTGGGTGGGAACTGACCCTCATCTAGGGTGGGAACTGACCCTCACCTGGGCTGTGAAGTAGCCGGGTGGGAACTGACCCTCACCTGGGCTGTGAAGTAGCCGGGTGTGAACTGACCCTTATCTGGGCCGTGAAGTAGCTGGGTGGGAACTGACCCTCATCTAGGGTGTGAACTGACCCTCATCTGGGCTGTGAAGTAGCTGGGTGTGAACTGACCCTCACCTGGGCTGTGAAGTAGCCGGGTGGGAACTGACCCTCACCTGGGCTGTGAAGTAGCCGGGTGGGAACTGACCCTCTTCTGGGCTGTGAAGTAGCTGGGTGTGAACTGACCCTCACCTGGGCTGTGAAGTAGCCGGGTGGGAACTGACCCTCATCTGGGCTGTGAAGTAGCTGGGTGTGAACTGACCCTCACCTGGGCTGTGAAGTAGCCAGGTGGGAACTGACCCTCACCTGGGCTGTGAAGTAGCCGGGTGGGAACTGACCCTCATCTGGGCTGTGAAGTAGCTGGGTGTGAACTGACCCTCACCTGGGCTGTGAAGTAGCCAGGTGGGAACTGACCCTCACCTGGGCTGTGAAGTAGCTGGGTGGGAACTGACCCTCATACCAGATGCCAGCAACTGGCAGCTTAACTTGCTGTACCCTACGCCAGCCCCAGGTCTGGGGCATCTGGGACGCACACTGATGTCATCCCCGCTCTCCACCTCCACAGTACCCTTCACAATGGACAGCTGTGTGTCCAGTGCAGAGCCGCAGCCCCTCCCGGCCTCACTCCCACAGGTGTCATCACAGCACATCTGGGAGTACCCAGAAGACCCTGCTCACACGGCAGCAGTGAGCTGAGTGGAGGCTCGCTGGGGACAGCAGTACTTTTCCCAGGTGACAAAATACAAAAGCAGCACCCAGAAACGGGGGTGCTGATGTACACTGCGGTGAGCAACTCAGAAATGAAGTTAGCAAGGTCATTTGCATTAGTATAAAAATAGTGATAAACTTGATTAAAAGAACATAAAAGACTGAAAACGAACACCAGCAAAGAAATGAAAGACCTAAATAAGTGGAAAGCCATTCTGTGTTCATTGGCTTGGAAGACTGAATATGGTTAAGATGGCAATACATCCCAAGTCGAGCCACAGGTTCAGTGCAAACACGTCAACCTACTGCAGATCTGTGGGGCCCTCAGTAGCCAAACAGTCTTGACAAGGGACAGGTTTGAAGAGCATCCTCTTCCTTCCAGAGCTGCGAAGCCACGGCAGGGCACCACGGCAGACAGACCAGAGAGACACACTGGGGGCCAGAAGTAAATCCACAGAGTCAGTTGGTTTTAATAAGGACCAAGGCAGACAGTGGGAAGAACTGTCTTTCAACAGCTTTCTGGGAAAACTGGACTCCTGACACCACATACAAAAATTAAGCCAAAGGACTTACAGAGCTAAATGTAAGAGCTAAACATGTAAGACTTTTAGAGGAGGACTTAGGAGTACGCTATGTGAACCTGAGTTAGGTGAAGCGTTCTTAGATATCACATAAACACAAGCAGCAAGAGAAAAAAGGTAACTTGGACTTGATCAGAATTTAAAAATTTATACTGTTGGGGAGTGAACCAGTGGGTGGAAGACCTCTGTCTCCCCCCTCCCCCTCTCCTCTTTTTGTGTAACTCTGACTTTCAAATAAATGAATGAATCTTTTAAAAAAGTTATACTTCAAAGGACAACACTGAGAAAGTGAAAAGACAGCCCACAAAGTGGGAGAAATATTTGTGAATAATGTGATAGGTACACGAGTACATAAATAATACGAGTACATAAAGCATTCTCACAACTCGATCAGAGAGCTTGGGACGGGAGCAGGTGGGGAGGTGTCTCACTAGAGAGTGATGCTAGGAATTCTTGTCATGATGGAACTGTTTTATCTTGACTGTCGTGGGTACACGGACACACACATGTCAAAAACAGCATAGGACCCTGTTGCTGTGGATTCGTTCCTGAGAGGAGCAGTGTGGTGGGGACAAGAGGCGCGGAGTCACCACACAGACCCCGGGAGTCGGGTGAGAGCAGGCCTGAGGCAAGCAGCCCGCAGACTCGTTTATTTCAGTTGGTACAGCAGCTTATACAGCCGAGGCAGCCAATCTGGTCAAGGGGCGGTCTATGCCCTAACCAATCACAGCCTGTTGCCAGGCAGGCTCCATTGCCATGCAGTTTCAAAAGCCATCCAATCACAGCCTGTTGCCAGGCAGGCTCCATTGCAAGGTGGGTGTTGAAGCCATTCCTGAGTAACTGACACTCGCTTGCCAGTGGCCATCTTGGCATGGCCTTCTCATTCCACCACATTAGACCAGCAACTACGAGAAACTGAACAAAGTCCTCGGGCAGAAGGGTTGCTATCAAGTCAGGAGCCCACGTCAGGGCTCTCAGATCTGCTATTGTTGATGTTGTGGGCCCTCGTCGCCGGGGCAGCCATCCACACCGCAGATGCTTAGCAGCATAGATGGCCTCTACTTGCCGCAATCCAGAAGCAGCCCCCTCTTGGCTGTAACGACCACAAGTCTCCAGACGTGGACACGTCATACACAGGAGCAGCCTCCCCCAGCCCCATCAGAGAGGTGCAGGTGTCACAACTGATGGACCGACTCTGACCCCTCATTGCAGCCAGAGTCCCTGGTTTGAGCCCACTCCTGGTTGTGGAGTCAGTTTTGACAACACGTGGTAGGCGTCTGCTGTCTGTGTGGCATCGTGCCCTACAGAACCTGTAATGGGCCTCTTCACCCCTCCCTCCTTGGTAGCCCCTGGTAGCTGTTGGCAAAACCGCAGTCATTGCAGTTCTAAAGCCCAACATCTCCTGTTCATGGGTTTTTTTTTTTTTTTTTGGTTTCATAAGTGCCTGACCTTCTTAAAATTGTTAAATGAAATATCTATTGATCTCCCTACAGATCTTTCTTACTCCCCAAATGGCCACAACAGCCGGAGCTGCGCTGATCCGAAGCCAAGAGCCAGCAGCTTCTTCCGGGTCTCCCACGTGGGTGCAGGGGCCCAAGGACTTGGGCCATCTTCTACTGCTTTCCCAGGCCAGAGCAGAGAGCTGGATCAGAAGTGGAGCAGCCGGGACTAGAACCAGTGCTTGTGTGGGATGCAGGCACTGTAGCTGCAGCTTACCCACTATGCCACAGCGCCAGCCCCACACTTTTTTCTTTTAATATTTATTTTGAAGGCTGGACACACACACACACACACACCTGGCACTCAGTGGTTCATGTCCCAGATGCGTGCAACCGGGCCAAGCTCAAACCAGAAGCTGGGAACCTGATCCAGGGTTAGGGGTTAGGGGCTTCAGGGACCCAAGCTCTTGGGCCGGCACTCGCTGCCTCCCTGAACACACATTAGCAGGAAGCTGGAGTCGGGTGCCGAGGTGGGATGCAGGCAGCCCAGGTGGAGCCTTAGCCACTACGCCAAAAGCCTGCCCCACACACCCTCCATAAGAATGATGAGAAGCTGAGTACACGGCCAGCTGGGCCGTCTCAGCACTGATCTCTGCTCTTCCTGGCCACCCCCAGCCACGTGGGACAACACCTTGTCTCCGCCTCCCCCAGGACTCTCACTGCCCCCTGGTCCAAAGAGCCCTGGAGATGGAGCACTTGGGTGTCCCCCCCAGCTCCCCTCCTGGACACCCTTGGCGTGGGTTTACAGCCAAACTCGGCTCTCCACTTCCCCGGCCACGTTTGCTCTCACCGCCCTCATCTCTTCCGTTCTGGCTTCAGCTCCCTCCGGTCAGCTCCTCCCTGGTCTCTGTGTCCCCGGGCCAGCTCCTCCTCTCTCAGTACTCTGTCCTCCACCCCGCCCTGTGCCATGCGGCCCTCAGCTCTTTGCCTTCCAGCCTGTAACCACACATGGTCTCTGTGTCCCCAGGATATTGTGCCCGGCCAGCTTCTCCTCTCTCAGCCGCTCCATCCTCCATCCCGCCCTGTGCCATGCGGCCCTCAGCTCTTTGCCCTCTAACTTCCACCTCCTGTACGTCTCTCGATAAATGCGTCAGGGCCTCCGAGTCGTTGCATGAAACCCGGGGGTTTCCTGAGCCCTGTGCTGTTTGTTTCTCTGACCCAATTCCCTTCCCTCCACTTCAGCTGTAGACGCCTGTGCCTCCAATTTTTTTTATAAGATATTATTATTTATTTGAAAGGCAGAGTTACAGAAGAGAGAGAGGTCTTCCATCGGCTGGTCCACTCCCCCAAGTGGCTGCAATGGCTGGGGCTGGGGCCAGGCCTAAACCAGGAGCCTGGGGCTTCCTCCAGGTCTCTCAGATGGGTGCAGGGGCCCCACAGACCTGGAGCAGCTGCAGGTGGGAGGCTTTACCCGCTGGGACACAGCCCGGGGCCCCATCGGCTTCTTACATGTTGGTGTTTGCTTTGCTGTCTGCCTGCAAGGAAGGGAAATGAGCGCCTATAACTGTGCAGGCTTCCCTGCCGGCAAAGCCCACGGCCTCTGCGCGTGCGCGGGAGGTGGAACCCAGAACTTCCATCAACAGCCAGCGAAGGGGACGCTGCCTGCCACGCAGGTTCGAGCCCCGGCTGCTCCACTTCCGACCCAGCTCCCTGCTAATGGAGGATGGCCCAAGTCCTTGGGCCCCTGCACCCCCGTGGGAGACCTGGAGGAAGTTCCTGGCTCCACCCTGGCCCAAACCCCGGCCATTGTGACCATCTGGGGAGTGAACCAGCAGGTGGAGGACCTCTCCCCCCACCCCAACTTTCAGATCTGCAGGGACAGCCAGCTGAAATCCAACGTCCCCAGAACGCGCCCGAATGGCCGTTGCGGTCGCGCGCTGCTCCCGAGCCGGGTCCCCTGACTGGGTGGCAGCGGGACGGGCCCCGGCCCAGCGGGAACGGCCGCGGGGGCTCCCGCGCTGGGGCTTCGCCCTTCCCTGCGCCCCTAGCACCTGCCCGGCTCCCGGCAGTCCCTGCCTCCTCCCCACTCGGCTCCGCTCCTCCTCGGCGACATTCTCCGGTGTCCCGCCACCCGCAGGCCCAGGCCCCGCCGGCTCCCGGAACCTGCTCTTCGGGGCGCGTTCGGCCGGGCCCCGCGGGACTAGCCCAGGCTCCGCCCCCCGCCGGTCACCTGACCGCGCGCGGCCACTCAGCCTGCGCGCCTCGCCCCGGGGTGGAGGCGGCCTCCCCGAGGCGCGCGGATTGGCCGGGGCTGCGCCGCCGAGCCAATCCCGACGCGCCCCGGGCCCCGCCCCGCCCCGGGCCCCGCCCCGCCCCGCGGCGCTGGGCTGCCAGGCGGGCGCCGCGGGTTCCGGCAGCGCGGCGGCGGGCGGCCGAGATGGAGGCGGCGACGGCGCGGGGCCGCGAGGACAGCCCGCCGGAGAGGTGCGCGCCGGGAGGGGCGGGCTGACGGAGACGCGGGGCCGGGCCCGGGTGGGAGCGCGGTGCGCGGTGCGCTCGCCTTTTATTCCTGGAGAAAGGCGCGGACGCGGGCCCTCGCTGTCACCTCTCAGGACCGGGACCCCGCGCTTGCTGTCGCGCTGCAGCCGGGCGGGGAGTGGGGTGGCCGCTGCGGGTGGGACCGCCTCCCCGGGGGCGCGGGGTGACCGGGGGTGCGGGGAGCGGAGAGCGGGACCAGTGCGGGCTGGGACCTCCTCCCCGGGGGCGCGGGGTGACCGGGGGTGCTGGGAGCGGGGTGACCAGTGCGGGCTGGGACCTCCTCCCCCGAGGGCGCGGGGTGACCGGGGGTGCGGGGAGCGGAGAGCGGGACCAGTGCGGGCTGGGACCTCCTCCCCCGGGGGCGCGGGGTGACCGGGGGTGCGGGGAGCGGAGTGACCAGTGCGGGCTGGGACCGCCTCCCCGGGGGCGCGGGGTGACCGGGGGTGCGGGGAGCGGGGTGGCCGCGGCGGGTGGGACCTCCTCCCCCGGGGAAGCTGGATGACCGGGGCGCGCGGTGCGGGGAGCGGGGTGGCCGCTGCGGCTGGCACCGCCTCCCCGGGGCCGCGGGGCTGGGAGAGGCTGAGCGCGTTGGCATCTGTGTCTGCCCTTTCCAGCCCTGGAAGGTGTTGAGTCCTTTCTACTGGGGAGGTTTCTGAGGCTCCCCACCCAGAACGGGAAGAGTACGCGAGTCCCCGGTAGCCGCGCTGCATCCCAGAGCAGCAAATGGCGCCAAGGCGTGAGTTAGTGCCGCCAAGCCGCCGCAGACCCAAGAGCCTGGGTCAGGCAGTCAGCTGACCCAATGGCCCGGGTGCCCCCAACTCTGTTTATAGGGAAGAACAGATTTAAGGGCGCAGGATGCAAACTTCCTGCCTCGCAGGGAGATCCCGCCCGTCAGCACTAACACCAGACTGGTCCTGCCCCCCCCCCAGTACTAACAGCAGACTGGTCCCACCCCCCGTTAGTACTAACACCAGACTGGTCCCGCCCCCCACCCCGCCCAGTACTAACAGCAGACTGGTCCCGCCCCGTTAGTACTAACACCAGACTGGTCCCGCCCCGTTAGTACTAACACCAGACTGGTCCCGCCCCGTTAGTACTAACAGCAGACTGGTCCCGCCCCGTTAGTACTAACACCAGACTGGTCCCGCCCCGTTAGTACCAACACCAGACTGGTCCCGCCCCGTTAGTACTAACAGCAGACTGGTCCCGCCCCGTTAGTACCAACACCAGACTGGTCCCGCCCCGTTAGTACTAACACCAGACTGGTCCCGCCCCGTTAGTACTAACACCAGACTGGTCCCGCCCAGTACTAACAGCAGACTGGTCCCGCCCCGTTAGTACTAACAGCAGACTGGTCCCGCCCCGTTAGTACTAACAGCAGACTGGTCCCGCCCCGTTAGTACCAACACCAGACTGGTCCCGCCCCGTTAGTACTAACAGCAGACTGGTCCCGCCCCGTTAGTACTAACAGCAGACTGGTCCCGCCCCGTTAGTACCAACACCAGACTGGTCCCGCCCCGTTAGTACCAACACCAGACTGGTCCCACCCCCGTTAGTACCAACAGCAGACTGGTCCCAGCCCCGTTAGTACTAACACCAGACTGGTCCCGCCCCGTTAGTACCAACACCAGACTGGTCCCGCCCCGTTAGTACCAACACCAGACTGGTCCCGCCCCGTTAGTACTAACACCAGACTGGTCCCGCCCCGTTAGTACCAACACCAGACTGGTCCCGCCCCGTTAGTACCAACACCAGACTGGTCCCGCCCCGTTAGTACCAACACCAACACCAGACTGGTCCCGCCCCGTTAGTACCAACACCAGACTGGTCCCGCCCCGTTAGTACCAACACCAGACTGGTCCCGCCCCGTTAGTACCAACACCAGACTGGTCCCGCCCCGTTAGTACTAACAGCAGACTGGTCCCGCCCCGTTAGTACTAACACCAGACTGGTCCCGCCCCGTTAGTACTAACAGCAGACTGGTCCCGCCCCGTTAGTACTAACAGCAGACTGGTCCCGCCCCGTTAGTACTAACAGCAGACTGGTCCCGCCCCGTTAGTACCAACAGCAGACTGGTCCCGCCCCGTTAGTACTAACAGCAGACTGGTCCCGCCCCGTTAGTACTAACACCAGACTGGTCCCGCCCCGTTAGTACTAACACCAGACTGGTCCCGCCCCCATTAGTGCTAACAGCAGACTGGTCCCACCCCGTTAGTACTAACAGCAGACTGGTCCAGCTTCCCAGAGCCTGGGCCCCATTGGGTGAGTACACGGCTCACAGGAAGATGCTGCATTGATAAGCAGGGCCCCTGCGTCCGCCTGTGGCACAGCGGGGTAAACCGGTAAACCGGTAAACCGATGCCGTGTGAGTGCTGGTTGCACCTTGGGTGCCACCCCACCCCACCAGCCCAGGCCCCTAAGGCTGCGGGGTTCACCCAAGACTGCTGTGCCCTGGGTAGTGTGTGCCCCTCTGACAGGTGCGCCCCATCCCGTCCCCTGCTCCTTCACGGCCCTATGTGTGTGACCGCTGCGCTCTGGGTAGTGTGTGCTCCTCTGACAGGTGCGCCCCGTCCCCTGCTCCCCCACGGCCCTGTGTGTCCTCCCTCCAGGACCGCTGCGCTCTGGGTAGTGTGTGCCCCTCTGACAGGTGCGCCCCGTCCCCTGCTCCCTCATGGCCCTATGTGTGTCCTCCCTCCAGGACCGGGGCGCCCTGGGTAGGGTGTGCCCCTCTGACAGGTGCGCCCCGTCCCCTGCTCCCCCACGACCCTGTGTGTCCTCCCTCCAGGACCGGGGCGCCCTGGGTAGGGTGTGCCCCTCTGACAGGTGCGCCCCGTCCCCTGCTCCCCCACGACCCTGTGTGTCCTCCCTCCAGGACCGGGGCGCCCTGGGTAGTGTGTGCCCCTCTGACAGGTGCGCCCCGTCCCCTGCTCCCCCACGGCCCTGTGTGTCCTCCCTCCAGGACCGGGGCGCCCTGGGTAGGGTGTGCCCCTCTGACAGGTGCGCCCCGTCCCCTGCTCCCCCACGGCCCTGTGTGTCCTCCCTCCAGGACCGGGGCGCCCTGGGTAGTGTGTGCCCCTCTGACAGGTGCGCCCCGTCCCCTGCTCCCCCACGGCCCTGTGTGTCCTCCCTCCAGGACCGGGGCGCCCTGGGTAGTGTGTGCCCCTCTGACAGGTGCACCCCGTCCCCTGCTCCCCCACGGCCCTGTGTGTCCTCCCTCCAGGACCGGGGCACCCTGGGTAGGGTGTGCCCCTCTGACAGGTGCGCCCCGTCCCCTGCTCCCCCACGGCCCTGTGTGTCCTCCCTCCAGGACCGGGGCACCCTGGGTAGGGTGTGCCCCTCTGACAGGTGCGCCCCGTCCCCTGCTCCCCCACGGCCCTGTGTGTCCTCCCTCCAGGACCGGGGCACCCTGGGTAGTGTGTGCCCCTCTGACAGGTGCGCCCCGTCCCCTGCTCCCTCACGGCCCTGTGTGTCCTCCCTCCAGGAAGATTTACATGGACTACAACGCGACCACGCCCCTGGAGCCAGCAGTTATCCAGGCCGTGATGGAGGCCATGCAGGAAGCCTGGGGGAATCCCAGCAGCTCCTACCCCGCAGGTAACAACGGGAACGCGAGCCCCAGGCCGCAGGGGCACAGGCTCGGGCACCGCTCTGGCGGCCTCATTTTGCATGATTGTCAGCTCCAAGTGCTGAGCTGGAACTTTTGGTACTTCATTTCCTCTGCACAGCTCCCATTTGTAAACTCAGCCTTGGGTTTAATCTTTAACCTGCCCTCTGCACCCTCATCTACGTGAAGTGTCCCACTGAGCACAGACCCTGTAGCTGGCCCTGCTGGGCCTCACACAGTTTGCAAAGGAAGTCTTTTCAACTGCCTGCATCACGTGCAGCTTTGGCCTTTTAAATGTATTCCTGTCGCACTGAGTTTGAGTAAGTGGCGATGTTCTTGTTCCTGGTTTGTTCCTGCGGAGCACCAAGTGGGCGGTTTGTCGCCAGGGGAGGCTGTGTGGCCGGTTCACCATGTTTCTCGGACAGGGGCAGCCTGAAGCCTCACATCTGTGCTTTGTTCACCGGGACGCAGATAGAGTATCTCACCTGCAGATCTGGATGAGCTAAAGCAACTTTCAGACAGAACGCTGTGCAGCCCTGGGACTGCGGCCACCTGTGCACCGCCGAGGGTTCTGTTTGTCCACGAGAAGTTTCACAGCAGCTTGATAATTAAAAACGAGGTCAGGCACTGATCACTCGTTAACTTATTTATTGACAGAGCTTCTGGGCTTTGCCCTGAGTCTAATCTCTCTCCTGGTGAAATGGAACTTTCTCACTCGGGAATGTGGAGAATAAGTAGAAATAAGCTTGGGTGTGAGACCCGGGCAGAAGGAGCCCTCTGGGCCTGCGTGAAGGGCGACAGCGGCTGTGGGTCACTTGGCAAGCTAAGAGCCAGCGCTGTGTAGCCGCCGGCCATGGCCACTGCAGAGGCAGTGGGGGATGGGCCCCTGCCACCCACCTGGGAGACCAAGGTGCAGCCCCTGGCGCCCGGCCTGAACCTGGCGCAGACTTGGCCACTGGGGATGAGCTAGCAGATGGAAGATCTCTCTCTTGCTCTGCCTTTCAAATAGATGATTAAATAAATCTTTAAAAAAATCCAAAAAGTGAATTACAATTTACTTCCTGTTGATATTCAGTTAGACATAAAAAACGACAAAGGGGAAAAATCACTTTATCGTAGAACAACTCATTTTCACAATATTATGGTTTGAAGCCTTTGAGGGGGCTTGAGGAGAACGTTGAGGATGTGTGGGCACTTGGTGTGGCCTTGCCCGTGAGCAGGACTGCGTGGCCTCAGCGCTGCTGAGTTGATGGTGGAGCCGGTGGAGCCACAGTGGGCTCTGCCGAGGCCGGGGTGGGGGTAGGGGGCAGGAAGGCGGGGCTCTGCTGGCCAGGGAAGGCGGGGCTCTGCCGAGGCCGGGGTGGGGGTGGGGGGCAGGAAGGCGGGGCTCTGCTGGCCAGGGAAGGCGGGGCTCTGCCAAGGCCGGGGTGGGGGTGGGGGGCAGGAAGGCGGGGCTCTGCCGAGGCCGGGGTGGGGGTGGGGGGCGGGAAGGCGGGGCTCTGCTGGCCAGGGAAGGCGGGGCTCTGCCGAGGCCGGGGTGGGGGTGGGGGGCGGGAAGGCGGGGCTCTGCTGGCCAGGGAAGGCGGGGCTCTGCCAAGGCCGGGGTGGGGGTGGGGGGCAGGAAGGCGGGGCTCTGCCGAGGCCGGGGTGGGGGTGGGGGGCGGGAAGGCGGGGCTCTGCTGGCCAGGGAAGGCGGGGCTCTGCCGAGGCCGGGGTGGGGGTGGGGGGCGGGAAGGCGGGGCTCTGCCGAGGCCGGGGTGGGGGTGGGGGGCGGGAAGGCGGGGCTCTGCTGGCCAGGGAAGGTGGCCTTTGCATCTCACTGTCAAGCAGGCCTTGTTTTCCCTCCCCCGCCCCCAACAGAAGTTGTCAGCAAATATGGCAACAGTGCTATATAGTTTTGTTCTGAAACACAGGAGACCCAAGATACCGGTGGCCTAAACACCTACCCCTGATGTGTCTCCCGCAGTCTGGGGCCCCTGTGGTCCCTCTGCCACTGTCAGGACCCCGCCCCTTCTGGGTCACTCTTCTTCCATCCTCAACAACAGCTCCCCCTTGTGGTCAGGATGGCTGCTGCGGCCCAAGGCACCTTGTCCGCAGTCCCAAGGACACAGAGGAGAAAGGCTGTGTCCTTCAAAGACACTTCTGGAAGCTTCACGTCATCACCCTGCCCAGAGCTTGTTCACACGGCCATGCTCACTGCAATTTAAGTTGGGAGATGCAGTCTTCATTCTGGGCCCTGGGTGTGCCGGTGACCCCTGGTAGGGAGGGAGAGTGGGCAGCCCCAGCTCAGCTGGGCTGTGCCAGATCCATCACAGCACCTACCTCCGAGGAGGGGGTCATGGGAGCTTGAACGTTTTCTTTTTGTCTCCTTTAAAAAAAAAAAGATTTACTTATTATTTATTTGAAAGAGTTACACACAGAGAGAAGGAGAGAGGTCTTCCATCTGCTGGTTCACTCCGCAGTTGGCTGCAATGGCCAGAGCTGTGCCAATCCAGAGCCAGGAACTTCTTCCAGGTCTCCCACATGGGTGCAGGGGCCCAAGGACTTGGGCCATCTTCCACTGCTTTCCCAGGCCACAGCAGAGAGCTGGATTGGAAGCTAGGACTTGAATCAGTGCCCACAGAGGATGCCGGCACTGCAGGCAGCGGCCTTACCCCCTGTGCCACAGCACCGGCCCCTTGTCTCCTTTCTTCAAAAGTTTATCTACGGGCCGGCGCTGCGGCTCAATAGGCTAATCCTCTGCCTGCGGCGCCCGCACCCCAGGTTCTAGTCCCGGTTGAGGCACTGGATTCTGTCCCGGTTGCCCCTCTTCCAGGCCAGCTCTCTGCTGTGGCCCCAGGAGGGCAGTGGAGGATGCCCAGGTGCTTGGGCCCTGCACCCGCATGGGAGACCAGGAGAAGCACCTGGCTCCTGGCTTCAATCGGCCCAGCGCCGGCCGTTGTGGCCATTTGAGGGAACAGAAGTAGAAGTGTGCTGAGGCCACCGTTTACGGCGCCGGCCCTCAAGCTCGGGAGGCAGACTCTAACCGCGTCAGTTGGCAAACTGCATTTGCCTCTACACTCCTTCCCGGTGCTTCTCTCCGGTCTTCACGTGCTTTAGTGTGCTCTGGCTTCTCTGTCGTAGTCATTGCCGATACTGTTTTCCAACAAGCGCCCTTTGACGGGCAGGCGTGGGGCGGATGTCCACCAGTGTGCAGTGAGTGAGGTTTGCATCCGCACGCGCTGTGTGACAGCCCGGCAGGGTGCAGCTCAGGCCTTCAAGTGCCATGCACTGCCATCGGCAGGTCCTGGCATGGCCCGGCGTCTCATGCTCTCTGGGCCGAGGGTCTGGGGAACAGGTGACAAGCAAACGAGCAGAAAGATGTGAGGTGGAGAGGGTCCTAGGGGACCGTGCGGCAGGGCCGGGGCCGTGGCAGTGCCAGGGCTGCACCTTGGGTAAACTCTCTGGTAACTGGCTGTGCCACAGATGAGAGGTGGGGCCGGCAGGGAAGTGCTGCAGGGGGGAGGCTGGGTTGGTGCTGAGAGCACTGGGCGGGGTGGGGGGCTCGTGAGCCAGGCAGGCCCCGTGAGGGCCTAGGGTTCTTCACCCCATGAAGAGGCCTGGAGGGTTTGGGCCAGGGAGGAGCGGGTTAGCCTTCTCAAACGTGTTGGTCTTCTGGCCACTTCCCACGAAAACACCTGCAAAGGGCTCCAGCAAGCTCGTCTGTGCGTGCTGCCCGTGTGCGCGTCCGCCACGCTAGAAATTAAAGCTGGGAGACATTGGGAGTCGGAAGTCAGTAGTTCATCAACAACGACACACCTGTTACCTGCCGGCTTCCTAAAAGAGAACACATCTGGTGGGAGGAATCGGACGGTTGTCGTTCGGCAGTCTTGAACGTCTGGCTCTAGACGAAGGTAGCCGGGTTCTGGCTGTGTGCAGCGTGTGCGTCCTGCAGCCCCGGCGACGTCACCGTTCGCTGTGAGAAATGCGTGTGCAAAAGGCAGGTGACGTCCTAGTGCCCTTGTGAAAGCAGTGTCGATTCTGTGGGCCGCTCTCCGGAGCCGTCGCCAGTGCCTCCCAGGCTCTCCGAGTGGGACACAGGCATTGTAACCGCCAAGTTCAATCCCTGTCCAGGGAAGTTGCCTTTTTGAGAAAGATGAGCCTGCATGATCGCGCGTGGGGGAAGCCGAGCGCCGAGCGTGGTCCTGGGGCTTCTCTTGAACTCTGCCTGCAGGTGTGTGGAAGACATCACACCTGCGTTCCCTTCCCCCGCCACCGCCAGCCGCTGACGCTTCGCCCCAGCGCTTCTGCCTCACTAGAATCAGTGTGGACAGCACAGTGCCCCTGCCCGAGCACCGGACACTCCACTACTCCCAGAGGGGGCCTGCTTCCCCGCGCTCCCTCTCGCTGTGGTAGTAGCGTGCCTTCCTAGAAGTCTGGAGTCTCGGGGCTGGCACTGTGGGTGAAGCCGTCGCCTGTGACGCCAGCATCCCTTTTGCGAACCAGTTCCAGTCCCAGCCGCTCCACTTCCCATCCAGCTCCCTGCTCGTGTGCCTGGGAAAGCAGCAGAGGATGGCCCATGTGCCTGGGCTCCTGCACCCACGTGGGAGACTCGGACAGAGTTCCTGCCTCCTGGTTTTAGCTTGACCCAGCCCCAGCACTGGGACCACTGGGGCACTGAACCAACAGGTCGCTCTCTATTTCTTCCTCCCTCCCTCCCTTTTCATTCCATAACTGCCTTACTTCAAGTAAAGAAATATTTTTAAAAATGGAACCTCACGAATGGCTTTGATGTGGCTCCTTGCCACATCCTTGCTTCCTCCGTGTTGTTGCCCATCTCAACCTGGGTCTCCTTTTGGTGAGGAGCAGTGTGTGCCACTACCACCGGTGTTAATGCATTCAGCCGGGGTGGGCGTTTGCACTGTGTCCAGTTTGGGGCTATGGCGAGTAACTCTGCTGTGAACGTCCATGGCCAGCCGCTGGGTGGGCACCTGCAGTCTTTTCCCCGTACACAGTACTGACCACCAGTGCCTAGGAGTACGAGGCTCCCTCCTCTCGTAAGGAGCTGCCCGGCCCACTGCAAGGTGTTTGCACCGTTCTCTGCTCTCACTGGCAGCCAGTGAGAGTTTCCCTCCCCCACCCCACCCCCAACTCTCACCACCTGGAGGCCAGTGTGATAGGTCCCCGGAGATTGTGGGTGGGTTGTTGCTAAGTGGGGTAAGGGAGGTGTCTGCAAAGCACCTTGTAAATTGTGAGGCCTGTTTTTAAAATAAGAACCCTGCATAGCAGGTGTAAGAGGGTCCAGGAAGCCCGGAGGCCTACACACCACGCTGACACCTGCCACTGCCCCCGGAGGCCGGTGTGGCAGGAGATGGGGCGGGGCCTGCTTTGGCGTCAGCTCCTGGCTTCTCAGGGTGAGGGAGGTGGCTTCGCAGCAGGACCTGGAGGACTGGAAATGCATTTGGCGAATGAACTCGGAGCCACGTCTCCAGGGGAGGAGGGCCTGTGCCAGGTGGCACTGCTGCCCGTGTTTGTCTCGCGACCTAGTGCCTGCCCTGATGAAGATGGCCTGGGTTCTCCTCGATGCTGCAGGCCTTCGCCACATAAAATCCACGTGGGGTGCTAAGGACCGGGAGGATTACTGTGCTTGTTTTCACATTTCTCTTTTTTTAAAAAAAAAATTATTTGAAAGGCAGAGTTACAGAGAGAGACAAAGGGGGTCCTCCATCTACTGGTTCACTTCTCAAATGACCACAGCGGCCAGGGCTTGGCTACACAGGAGCCAGGATCCTGGAACTCCGTCTGGGTCTCCCACATGTGTCCCAGCACTTGATCCGCCTTGATCCCAGCAGGGAGCCGGACTGGAAACGGAGTGGCCAGGACCTGAACTGCCCTCGTGTGGGGTGCTGGCATTGCAGACAGTGGCTGCTGGGCCGCAGCGCCAGCCCCGCCTTTCTCTTTGTAATGCTGTTTTATGGCATATATTTTAGTGATACTTCTTCACATTTTTTTCTGCAAATGAGAATGAGCAGTCAGAAAGGCCCAGAGACTCCGGGCTGTGGACCAGGAATGGCCACCGAAGCGCCAGGACTTCCCTCCCGAGCCTCCGGCCCTGTCTCCCTGCAGCCACGAGGCACACAGCCCCGTGTGACCGCAGGTGCAGGTGTGTCCCCAGCAGACACGGTGACTGCCCGGCTGCGACGTGCCGTCGGATTGTGTGTTGAGTCCTGCGTTGCCTGTTTTTGTTGTCTTGCAGCTTGATCCTAAGCAAATTATCCCGCCCTTTCATTCTCCCGTCTTGATGGACGGGAAGTGAGGCAGATGGCCAGAGCTCCCTCTCCTAGCATGCGGTAAGAAAGCCACGTCCTAGGGACCTTGGGGTTCCCAGGCCCCCCTCCAAGCTTGCTTCTGGCTCCCACTAATTTCCTTACCCCCAGCGGTGGTCACTGGTCGACAGCTCACCGCTGCCCCGCCGCGTCGTGTCTAGGTGGTAGCATGTCGTGTTCTCGTCGATGGGGCGTGTTCTCCTAGAGCTGCCCGCTCGGCACCCTGGCTCCTGTGCGTACTGTAGAGGTCTCGTGTACCGGTCAGACTGGCACCAGCGCTCATGAGTTTCCTTTCTGGTCCCTCAAGGTCGGAAGGCCAAGGACATTATAAACACAGCGCGGGAACACGTGGCGAAGATGATAGGAGGGAAACCTCGAGACGTCGTCTTCACCTCCGGGGGCACTGAGGTGAGCTTCCCGGCGTCGCGTTACCGCAGCCGTGCGTCGTGATGAAAGGCGGAAGTGGTGCTCCAGGTGTTGTTTTTGTTTTTAAGAAAGAGTAATGCTTAGGCCAGCGCCGTGGCTCAACAGGCTAATCCTCCGCCTTGCGGCGCCGGCACACCGGGTTCTAGTCCCGGTTGGGGTGCTGGATTCTATCCCGGTTGCCCCTCTTCCAGGCCAGCTCTCTGCTGTGGCCAGGGAGTGCAGTGGAGGATGGCCAAGTGCTTGGGCCCTGCACCCCATGGGAGACCAGGAGAAGCACCTGGCTCCTGCCATCGGATCAGCGCGGTGCGCCGGCCGCAGAGCGCCTACCGCGGCGGCCATTGGAGGGTGAACCAACGGCAAAAGGAAGACCTTTCTCTCTATCTCTCTCTCACTGTCCACTCTGCCTGTCAAAAAAAAAAAAAAAAGATAAGCTTATTAAAAAAAAAAAGAGTAATGCTTGATCTTCCTGCGTTGAAAATTAGCTTGCGAATTAGCCACTATGAGGTGTATGCAAAACGCAGAAAATGCATATTTTTTTAAAAATGCATGGCTTTCAAATTCTTTTTGCACCAACATAAGCTCACACTAAGTTGTCACAGTGTGTCTGACAGGGTCTGACCTGAGACGCTCAGAAGGGAAAGACAGGAGTTAGAAAACGACCTCTGCCAGAACACCGTGAGTTCTGGTCAAAGCTGGAACCAGAGCGTCAGGTCTGGGCAGACGGTGAACTCACTGCTGCTTTAGGGGCGCTTCACGGGCTGCAGACACTCACCAGTGTGCAGTGAACAACCTGTTTTAAGAAGAGATGAAGCGACGTTGAAGACAGAGCCTGCGCCGCACCGTCCACGGCAGTGCCAGTGAACAGCTGGACGGAGCCTGCGCCGCACCGTCCACGGCAGTGCCAGTGAACAGCTGGACGGAGCCTGCACCGTCCACGGCAGTGCCAGTGAACAGCTGGACGGAGCCTGTGGCTACAGACCGTCCACGGCAGTGCCAGTGAACAGCTGGACGGAGCCTGCACCGTCCACGGCAGTGCCAGTGAACAGCTGGACGGAGCCTGTGGCTACAGACCGTCCACGGCAGTGCCAGTGAACAGCTGGACGGAGCCTGTGGCTACAGACCGTCCACGGCAGTGCCAATGAACAGCTGGATGGAGCCTGCGCCGCAGACCGTCCACGGCAGTGCCAGTGAACAGCTGGACGGAGCCTGCACCGTCCACGGCAGTGCCAGTGAACAGCTGGACGGAGCCTGTGGCTACAGACCGTCCACGGCAGTGCCAGTGAACAGCTGGACGGAGCCTGTGGCTACAGACCGTCCACGGCAGTGCCAATGAACAGCTGGATGGAGCCTGCGCCGCAGACCATCCACGGCAGTGCCAGTGAACAGCTGGACGGAGCCTGCGCCGCACCGTCCACGGCAGTGCCAATGAACAGCTGGATGGAGCCTGCGCCGCAGACCGTCCACGGCAGTGCCAGTGAACAGCTGGACAGAGCCTGCGCCGTCCACAGCAGTGCCAGTGAACAGCTGGACAGAGCCTGTGCCGCAGACCGTCCACGGCAGTGCCAGTGAACAGCTGGACAGAGCCTGCGCCGTCCACAGCAGTGCCAGTGAACAGCTGGACGGAGCCTGCGCCGCACCGTCCACGGCAGTGACAGTGAACAGCTGGACGGAGCCTGTGCCGCACCGTCCACGGCAGTGCCAGTGAACAGCTGGATGGAGCCTGCGCCACAGACCGTCCACGGCAGTGCCAATGAACAGCTGGACGGAGCCTGTGCCGCACCGTCCACGGCAGTGCCAGTGAACAGCTGGACGGAGCCTGCGCCGCACCGTCCACGGCAGTGACAGTGAACAGCTGGACGGAGCCTGCGCCGCACCGTCCACGGCAGTGACAGTGAACAGCTGGACGGAGCCTGCGCCGCACCGTCCACGGCAGTGCCAGTGAACAGCTGGACGGAGCCTGTGCCCTGATGATTGACAGCAGAGCAGCCAGCACCACAGACAGTCACTCAGCTCCCAGCTCCGGAGCCAGCCTCCTCCCCAGCGGGCGCCCGGACCCTGATGCATTTCCTTGAAGAACTAACAGGAGAAGAAACGCGCTGCACCAGAGTGGTCCTGAAGACGAAACACAGCCAAAGCATTGGCTCCCAATGGCGGACGCAGTCCAGCCCCAACCAGAGCAGACCGGGCAAGAGCCAGGCTCACGGCAACAGTTTTCTGGGTGCTCAGCGTTCTGCCTGTGACTCTGGAGGCCGGGGACACTGCTTGTTAGGCGAGTGTTTGGAGAAAGCAGCCAAGGCCTGGCAGCAGAGGCCAGGGAGGGCTTCCCCAGGGAGGCCTCCACGCAGTCTTTCCGGGGCTTCGGTGGGAAGTGGTTAGGCGGCCACCGTCTGCTCCTGAGTTGGCCCCTGCTGTCTTGAACTTGGTGGAGCTGATGCTGAGACATGAAACTTACATCTTTAATTTCTATCTTAACTCCATTTCCACAAACTTTTTAAAGTCTCCTGTTATCCTGTAAATGAATTCCAGGTGGCTGGCCGCATATTGTAGTCCAGGTGTAAAGTGACTTGCTTTGCATCTCTAGTTCAATAGAGAGTTTCCCATCATTCCCCACGAACCGTTCCCTCGAATCCCTTCCGCATTGGTAGAGGTCGGCCTTCTCCCAGGGTTTCGTTTTCAATAGAAAGTCGGTGCAGGGGCATTCCAGCCTCTGCTCAGTGACACTGGGGAGGAAGGCACAATGGCTGTCACGGGTGACATGGCATCCGTGTAGAAAACCCCAGAGAGTTTGCAGATAAACTGTTAGTGTTAACAAGAAAACACAGCTTTTAGGTTTTGTGAGGCCGACCCCAGCTGCTTCAGTTCCCAGATGCCTGCAGCGGCAGTCGGCCCCACAGGGGCCAGAGCTGGGAGCTGGGAACTCCGTCCAGGTCTCCGACCTGGGTGGCAGGGACCCAGGAACTTGAGCCACCACTGCTGCCTACCAGGGCCTACACCAGTTGGGAGCCAGAGCTAGGTATCGAACCCAGGCACCTCGGTATGGAGCTGAGGTGTCTGAACCACAAAGCCAGGTGCCCGTGCCCTGTTGAAGGTTTTTGTTTTTTATTTATTTGAAAGGTAGAGTGGCAGAGAGAGAGAGAGAGAGAGAGAGGTCTTCCATCTGCTGGTTCACTCCCCAGATGGCCACAACTGCCAGAGCTGGGCCAATCCGAAGCCAGGAGCCTGGAGCTTCTGGGTCTCCCACTTGGGTGCGAGGGCCCAAGCACTTGGGCCATCTTCCACTGCAGCACTGGCCCTGCCCTGTTGGGTTTTTATATGTGCCAGCAACAAGTTAGAGTATTCAAAAATGATCAAATACTTAGAAAATAAGTCTGGCAACACAGGATTTGTAAGACACCCGCTCACCACCCCCACCACCATATGTAGGGAAGGAGAAACATTGCTGAGCCTTCAAAGTTTGCAGTGAGTGAGCAGTGTATCCTGGTCAGACCAGCAGCCTCAGTGTTATAATTAATCTCTGGATTCGGTGTGGCCTTTAGCAAAGCTGTGACACCTGTTGGGTGGAGGCGCCCTGAGTGATTGATGTGGAAACTAAAGGCCAGGACCTCTTGAAGATCAGCACAGTGAGAGGACTCGCTCCGCCAATCAAGTCTGCACGGAGCCCTGCCGATTAAGGCAGGGAGGCTCTGGGGCAGGGGCCCAGAAACGGCCGTGCGTGATCGGGCCCTTGTGTGCTGAGGGAGCCCAGGACGGCTCCAGCACCCACCTGGGATTGGGCGCAGTTGGCACCAGGCCCGAGTGCTCGCCAGTTTTCCTGCCTCAAGCAGTCGTAAGAGCCTCGTGTGTGACCAAGGAAGGACAGTGCTGTGGCCGAGGGTGGGGTCTTCTACGTGGTGTGGGGACAGCTGAGTAGTCCCAGAGAGGAAGCCCCTGCGCTTCTGCCTGGACCCCAGAGATAACTCAGCTGGAGAAGGCCAGACTGGGGCTAACGCTCCTGAAGCTCTTAGGTGACAAGATGACACTCTGTGGTGTTGGAGTGGTGCCTTTGTAAAGTGTAACCATGAAGAATAACGTTGGCGGAGTCTGTCATACCAGCCAGCGCACGTTGGTCGAACACTGAAGGAAGCAGCAGACAGGGGAGCAGGAGGACGTACTTACAACGGCCAAGCAGCGAGAGGCCGGCACCAGGACACAGGGGCCTGTGAGTGGGGAGACACCTGCGCCTGGCACGCAGGAGCCGAAACCAGCGAGACACCTGTGAGAGGGGTAGAGGCCGGCACCTGGGGCATGAAGCCGCTGTCCCAACTCTTCCCAAAGCAGACAGTCCGCTAGAGAGACGGACAGGAAACACAACTGCATTGTTCACAGAGAACCCAGTGCTTCCCCCTCGGCCTCAGACCAAAGGCGTGGCGACAGCGAGGCCCCTCCCCTCGGCCATCACGGTGGGGAAGGGGACGGTCAGGGACACCAGCGGCGACCCTCCATGCTGACCATGGAGGTCACGGCTGGAAGGCCGTGTCGGAAAGTGGGCCGGCCTGTGCAGTGGGGCTGAAGCCCTGTCCCACTCTGAGCCAGTGGTTCCCCCGGGGGTGTGCGCCTCTGTCCCGGGAAGACGAGTGATGCAGAGTGGACAGGCCACGCAGCTCTGCACGACACGGATGGACCGCTGCTTGCTGAGTGAGGGAACTGGGTCAGAAGAATGAGCTGGACACGGGGAGGCCGAGGCCGAGAGAGCGCGAGGCTGAGGTGGGGCCAAGGTGTCCACCACCCAGGAAAGCCGAGGGCTGTGGCTGCCACCTGGAGTGAGGAAGAGTCGCTCCCTCACTGCTGATGTTGGCATTGGACTTCTGCTCCCAGTGCTGCACACACACACACGGTTCAGCTGTGCCTGGCGGGACAGGGCTGCATGGCTTGGTGGAATGTGGTGGCCTAGACTCCTGGTGGCTCTCCGGGAAGGGCCAGGCACTGGAGTGTTGTGGCCTGGGAGGACGTGGCTGCATCTTAGACAGTCCACAGGGCCGGCCACCATGCCAGGTGTCTTGGGAACCACAGGATCCTGCCAGGTCACTGTGGGGTCCTGGGCTGCTTCTCAGCTGATGGTGGGGGTGGGGGGAGCCCGGAACGTCCCCATCATTGCATCTTCTTTTCACTGTCCCCCCCAGAGGGCCCCCTTCCATGGGGCTGTAGGGCCCAGAGTCACTGTGGGGGGCATCGTGGACTTCTTTTATTTATTTATTTATTTGACAGGCAGAGTGGACAGAGAGAGAGACAGAGAGAAAGGTCTTCCTTTTGCCGTTGGTTCACCCTCCAGTGGCCGCCGCGGCTGACGTGCTGTAGCCGGCACACCGCGCTGATCCGATGGCAGGAGCCAGGTGCTTCTCCTGGTCTCCCATGGGGTGCAGGGCCCAAGCACTTGGGCCATCCTCCACTGCCTTCCCGGGCCACAGCAGAGAGCTGGCCTGGAAGAGGGGCAACCGGGACAGGATTGGTGCCCCGACTGGGACTAGAACCCGGTGTGCCGGCGCCGCAAGGTGGAGGATTAGCCTAGTGAGCCACGGCGCTGGCCCCATCGTGGACTTCTAAAGGAACTATTCGGCTTCAGCACCTTGGCCTTCCCTCCCCTTGTCTGATTTGAAGCAGCTCAGATCGGGAAGAAACTGCCGAGCTGGTCCCCAGGTGGACCCGGGGCTGGCAGCCACATGTTGAGTCTTTGCACACAGCCTGGCCATGTGTGTGTGGCCCAGCCCAGGACACACGGCACCAGCAAGGCTCTGCCGTGGGATGCGTTCAGATATGTGAACAGTTGAATCTTTAAGTGAAGTCCAGTTCCATTCACATGAAGGCCAACAAGATCACTTAGAGGTGCTTACCGAGCAGTCGGAGTGAAAGCCAGGCAGTGACCACCCTGACAGGTGACCTGGGCTGTGTGCTGGGTACCCAGGCGGCCCCTCCCAGAAGCTGCGCCAGCCGCTCTCCCACAGGCCGTGGGGGCCCGGGGAAACACTCTTTTTTGAAAGACTTATAAAATTTAAAAGTTCATAATGCTGCGTGACAACAAAGATGTAATGGACTGGAAATGAATTCTCGGGTTTCGGAAAGCCTGGGAGCCTCAACATGTTTATAGTTCAGCTTTTCCAAAGGTGCAGCGCGAGAAGTTGAATTTCTTTGAGGTTTTGTTTGCTTGTTCTCTGCGGTAACCACAAAAGACAGCAAGAGAGAGCATCACTCTAACCGCTCCCTCTAAGTGCCTTTTCTGCTATTGCAGTCCAACAACTTAGTGATCCGTTCTGCCGTGAGAACTTTCCACGAGAACGAAGCCTCCAGAGGGGGCGCGGTGGAGCACCCCAGCCCGGTGGAGGGGGCCGCGCCCCACTTCATCACGAGCACAGTGGAGCACGACTCCATCTCTCTGCCCCTGCAGCACCTGGCAAAGGAGCAAGTGGCCGGTGAGTGGACCCAGGGCCCTGGGAGGGCGGCCGGGCAGAACCGGAGCTCACTTGTGGTGGTCATGTTTCGTCGGACATGCCCATTTCATTTATCAGTAGTGGACATTTAGATTGTTTCCATGTTTTTGACGTTAGGAATGACAGGCTCTGAACACTGGTGTGGGGGTTCTCCCGCGGGCATACGTCTTCATTTCTCTTGGCTTAAAACCCAGGAGTGGAATCGTAGGGCCATGGAACTCTATTCTGCGACGACTCTGCCTGACCCAAGCCTCTGCTCTCCCGACGATGAGGAGCTGAGCCATTTTGTGTTATGGTCAGCAGCTTACGAGGGTTACAGCTTCTCCATGCCTCACCAACATTCTTTATCCATCTTTTTTATTAGGACTCTCCTAGTGGGTGAGGTGGTATCTCGTGGAGGGTTTGGGTTTGCATTTCCTCAGTGGCATCGTTGCATGTCCTCATATATTGTCTTCGGAGAAATATCTATCCAAATCCTTACCCTTCTAGAAACTGGACAACTTGTCCTTTTATTCAGTTCTAAGAGTTCTTTGTACATATTCTTGACACTAGTCCCTCACCAGATATATAATTTGCAAGTGTTTTGTCCCATTCTGTGAAATTTTTTTCTTGATAGTATCTTTTGAAAAACAAGCTTTTAATTTCAATGACCTTTTTTTTTTTTTAAGATCTAATGATTTACTTGAAAGTCAGAGTTACACAGAGAGAGAAGGAGAGGCAGAGAGAGAGAGAGAGAGAGGTCTTCTATCCCCTGGTTCACTCCGCAGTTGGCAGCAACAGCCAAAGCTGAGTCGATCCAAAGCCAGGAGCCAGGAGCTTCTTCAGGTCTCCCACAGGGGTGCAGGGGCCCAAGCACTTGGGCCATCTTCCACTACTTCCTCAGACCATAGCAGAGAGCTGGATCGGAAGAGGAACAGCTGGGACTCGAACCGGCGCCCATATGGGATGCCGGCACTGCAGGCTACAGCTTTATCCGCTATGCCATGGCACCAGCTCCTCAATGGCCTTTTTTTATTTTCTGACCTTTGTATCATATCTAGGAAACTTTTGTCCTACCCAAGGCCATGAAGATTTATTTGTATAAATACATTTACAGATTTTATTTATTTATTTGAGAGGTAGAGTTACAGACAGAGAGAGGCAGAGACAGAGAGAAAGGTCTTCTATCCGCTGCTCCACTCCCTAAATGGCCAAATGGCCAGAGCTGGGCTGATTTGAAGCCAGGAGCCAGGATCTTCTTCCAGGTCTCCCACGCTGGTACAGCAGCCCAAGTGCTTGGACCATCTTCCACTGCCTTTCCAGGCCGTCAGCAGGGTGCTGGATTGGAAGTAGAGCACAGGACGGGAACTGGCGCCACGACGGATGCCAGCACCACAGGTGGAGGCCTAGCCTACTGTGCACAGCCCTTGCCCTTCTATTTATATTTATATAAAAATTTTTTTTAGTTTTAGCTCTTATAGTTATGTCTCTGCTACATTTTGAGTTAATTGTGTGTGTGGTGTGAGGGAGGAGCCCAGACTTCTTTTGGATGTGAACGTCCAGGGGTCCAGCATATTTGTCGGAGTCTTCTTCCCCCATCAGTGGTCTTGCACCGGTGTGAAAGGCCAGCAGCCACATGGTGAGAGTTTACTTCTGCACTCTGAACTCTACTCCGTTGATCTGCGTTTCTGTTCTGTTGATACCAAACTACTTTTGATTGTAGCTTTGTCGTGAATTGAAACCAGGGAGCGCAAGGCCTCTGAATTTGTTCTTATTTTCCAAGATTGTCTTGGCTATTTTAGTTGTCTTGAATTCCTCAAGGATTTATAGGATTTGCGGGTTAATTTCTGCAAAATACAATCTAGCTAGGAATTTGGTGTGGACTCTGCTGGATCCGTGGACGGATTTGGTCATCGAGCGTGGGCTGCCTTCCAACTTGAATTCCTTCCGGTTTTGTGCTTTTCCAAGTTAAGTTTTGTACTTTTGTGAAATGTATCCCCTTCTCTTTTACCCTCTGGGTGCTGTTTTAGGTGGAGTTTTCTTATTTTGTCTTTGAGCTGTTCATTGCCAGCGTACATGAGTCCCGTTGACTGTATGTGGATCTCGGAGGAGCGTAGCGTTGCAGCCTAACTGACCTGATTTGTTACTTCTGATGCCTTTTTACTGGGTTCCTTGGGAAGTCTCCTCTGTAGAAGATGATGTGCAGGGACAGTTTGACGTCTTGTTTTCCTGGGTTGTATTTTATCGCCCGGCTCCCATGATGGGACCTGTGAGCAGGTTGGGTAGCAGGGACGAGAGCAGGCATCGTGCGCTGCTCCCTGGCTCATCACTGAGAAGGACGTGAGTGGCGGCTCCCATGGCGCTCTTCTTCAGCCGAGGAAGTTCCCTTCCGCCCCGTCTTGTCGAGAGCTTTTGTTAGGAGGAGGCGTTAGCTTTGTTAATGCTTTTATTTGCATTTCTTGATGTGATGCCATGATTTTGTCGTGGATTCTGTTGATAATGCTGTATTCCATTCATCGATCTTTAGCTGTTAAGCCAGTCTTCACACTCGGTCACGTGGGCACTGGTTCTAGTCCCGGCTGTTCCTCTTCCAATCCAGCTCTCTGATAACGCACCTGGGGAAGCAGTAGAAGATGGCCCAAATCCTTGGGTCCCTGCACCCACGTGGGAGACCCGGAAAAACCTCCTGGCTCCTGGCTTCAGATGAGCCCAGCTCTGGCCATTGCAACCATCTGGGGAGTGAACTAGCAGAAGGAAGACCTTTCTCTCTCTCTCTCTCTCTCTCTAACTCTACCTCTCGAGTAAATAAATAAAATCTTAACAAAAGAGGCTAAGGATAGCCGCAGGCCTGCTCCGACGCCCTCCGGGCAGACGTGATGGGTGTGCCGCTTGGTCTGGGAAAGCCTGGCCTGTGGATTTGCAGGAGACTCCACCCCCTGCACACATGCAGCCGTCCTGAGCCTTAACACAAGCTCAAACTGCCTTATGAGAGCAGCAGCTGGAGCTAACCCAGGCTGGACACAGGCATGGGAAAGTGTAGGAGGAGTTCCCGAACTCTGGCCGGACACTCTCCTGGTCCGTGGCCGTCTGACCTCTCATCATATCTGGCCCTTGCACTGGCCTGCTCCTGCGTCTGCGCCGTGTGATGCTGCTTCATCCTCACTGCCAGCTGGGCCCCTGGGGACACGGCCAGAGCAGGACACACGGGGAAACGGCCAGCCCAGAGCAGGACACACGGGGACATGGCCAGCCCAGAGCAGGACACAGGCCTCCACAGACAGCACACGGACGGCCCTCTGTCAGCTTGGGCAGCCCCTGGGACGGCCCTTCTCTGTCTGGGTGGGCAGCCCCTGGGATGGTCCCTCTCTGGGTGGGCAGTCCCTGGGACGGTCCTCTGTCTGGGTGGGCAGCCCCTGGGACGGCCCTCTGTCTGGGTGGGCAGCCCCTGGGACGGCCCTGCTCTGTCTGGGTGGGCAGCCCCTGGGACGGCCCTGCTCTGTCTGGGTGGGCAGCCCCTGGGACGGCCCTGCTCTGTCTGGGTGGGCAGCCCCTGGGACGGCCCTGCTCTGTCTGGGTGGGCAGCCCCTGGGACGGTCCCTCTCTGTCTGGGTGGGCAGCCCCTGGGACGGCCTTTCTCTGTCTGGGTGGGCAGCCCCTGGGACAGCCTGCTCTGTCTGGGTGGGCAGCCCCTGGGATGGTCCCTCTCTGTCTGGGTGGGCAGCCCCTGGGATGGTCCCTCTCTGGGTGGGCAGCCCCTGGGATGGTCCCTCTCTGTCTGGGTGGGCAGCCCCTGGGATGGTCCCTCTCTGTCTGGGTGGGCAGCCCCTGGCACGGCCCTGCTCTGTCTGGGTGGGCAGCCCGGCCTTGTTCCACCTGTTCACCCTTCCCGTGGCTGTGGACGCGGGTGGGCTCACACCTGCACACTGTGTTTCTGGATGTGCCCTGTGTTCTGGTTTCTTTTTTTCTCCTTTGTTGTTTTTTCTCTATTTTCTGGTGTAACACTTTAAATCTTTTAATTCTCTTTTCACTTTTTAGAGCTCAGTTATTTGCTTAGTGACTGCTCCAGGGCTGCTCATTTACACATTAACTTTCCTGCTGCAGGTTTATACCAGCTCACCTCCCAGTACCCAGAAATGCTGCCTCTGGGTAGTTCCGCTGCCTCTACTTTTGTGTTTGTGCTTTTCCTCTTGTTGATATTGTATTCATTTGTTACAAACTGAACCATCCATTGTTACAATTGACTACTTAACTTCAGTCAACTATCTTAAACAGACAGCGTGTATTTATGGAGTTTGCTCTCCTGGGCCACTTGCTGTGACCTGAAGAACTCCCTTTTGTGTTTCCTGTAAGCCCCGCACCACTGTTGGGTCCCCTCCTTTTTTGTTTATCTCGGAATGCCTATATTTTGCCTTTGTTTTTGAAAGGTGATTTTGTTGGGTGTAAAAGTGTTGGTTGGAGACCAGTGTTCAGCCCAGTGGTTATGATGTTAGTTAACACACCCACTCCCACTCCGAGCACCTGGGATCAGTCCCTGTGTGCCGCTCCTGACTCAGCTCCCTGCTAGTGCAGACCCTGGGAGGCAGTGGTGGCGGCTCCAGGACTGGCTTCCTGCCACCCACATGGGAGGCCTGGGTTGAGGAGCTAGCTCCCAGCCTTGGCTTCAGCCACTGTGGCCATTTGAGGAGTAAACTAACAATGGAGGGGAGAGTTCGCTCTCCCACCAGTTCAAATAAATCTTGTTTAAATGATTTATTTATTTATTTGAGAGGCAGAGTGACAGAGAGAGGGCCTTCATCCACTGGGTTTCACTCCCCAAATGGCCACAATGGCCAGAGAGAGCTGGGCTGATCCGAAGCCAGGAGCCAGGAGCTTCTTCCAGGTCTCCCACCTGGGTGCAGGGGCCCAAGGACTTGGGCCATCTTCTGCTTTCCCAGGTGTATTAGCAGGGAGCTGGGTCAGAAGTGGAGCAGCTGGGACTTGAACTGGCACCCGTATGGGATGCTGGCACCACAGGCAGAGGTTTAACCTACTATACCACAGTGCCAGTCCCTCAAATAAATTTTTAAAAAGTTAATTTAAGGTTTATTGCTTGGCTGTTTCTTTCGGCACTGAGCCCCCCCAGCCTGCCTTCTAAGCGCCGGTGTGTCTGATGAGAAGGCAGCTGTTGTCCCACTTGGGCTCACCTGTACCTGCCAGGTCGTCTTGTCAGGCCAGCTTTCCGGGCCTTTCCACGTGCCTGCTACTGTGTGTCTGCGTCTGTCCCACCTACAACCTGCTGAGCGTCTCAGGTGTGTAGCTTGGAAAGTCTCAGCTGTCCTTCCTTCATACCGCCTTTCTCCCGTCTCGCCCCTCTCCTCCCACGATACCATTTTGTGTGCACTGGGACTTCACGGCACCCACACTTCTCTGTGGCTTTGTTGGTTTTTCCTGTTGTTTCTCTCTGATGTGGGATTACGAAATCTGGCAATCTGTCTTTAAGTTTGTGGATTATTTTTTCCTTGAGGTCCAATCTGTTGAGCTCCTGTAGTGAATTTTTCATACCAGTTATTGTACAAGGAGTCTTCAGAGGTTCATGGAGAATGTATGTTATGAAAAAATGCATAATTTCAATTTTTTTACACCTGTGTGAACTTATCTTTAAAAATGTATATTTAATTATTTATTTGATAGAGAAAGAGGGAGAGATCGCTCATCCTGGTTCACTTCCCAGATTCCCACAGCAGCCAGCCTGGACGAGGCTGAAGCCAGGGGCCTGGAGCTCCCACTGGGCATCAGGGACCCAGCTGTCGGAGTTACCTGCTGCCTCCCAGGACCACATGGGAGGAAGGTGGATCCTGAGTGGAGACGGGACTTGAACCTGGGCCCTCTGACGTGGGGTGCGGGCATCCCAAGCAGTGGCTTCACCTGCTGCCCCTGGTGCCCGCTCCTAAACTTACCTTTAATTCCATTCCTCCCGTGAAGTACGAAGTACTCTCCTACTTCTCAGTCCCAGAATTCCCATAAGTCCTGCATCACTGACAGCCCTGTTTGATGACACCTTGTCATCCTGCCTTCCGTTACTCCTCCAAGCAGGGTCGTGGGCGGTTTCTGTTGCTCATCTTTCTACCCGACTGCTCTCTCGCTCCTGAGACTTCTAGGTTTGAACTCCCCTCGTGTCTGATGGCAATCACTTCTTTTGGGGAGAACTTTTACCTCTCCCTCGGCAAACCCCTGGAGTAGGGGTGGGGACAGCAGCCTGCTTGTCAGCCCCTCCCCTGCCCCGTGAGGGCTGTGTTGGCCTCAGTTTCCCTGCAGTAGGGAACTTGCAGCTGCGAGTCGGAATGTGGGCAGTCCCTGGCCAGCGGGCTCTGCCCAGGCCCTCCCCCCTCACGAGTGGGAGCAGGGGTCCCCTACCCCTGGACCTCACCTCCTGGGTCTCACCTTGTGCCACACAGAGCTGGGAGGCAGAGAGGGGAGTGCTGGCAGCCTGTCCCCCAAACCATAGCCCCTGCCTGGGTGCTTGGGGCACAGGAGCCCCGGGGGCTTGGCCATGCCCTGCTGAAGCGGAGCTGGGGCTGAGATGTGGGGCTGGTGGGGGACTGAGAGGCACCATGGTGGAGGTGCCACAGACTCTGCCCTGATTACCAAATGTCAGTCCGTTTTCTGGAGTGAATGTCTCATTTGCTGTGTGCCTTCGGGGTGATTTCCAGAGACAAAATGGGTGTTGATTTTTATTTGCAGAGATGTTGAATGGGTGTTTTGTTGGGGAGTGTGTCCACACACCTCCTCAGACTACTGAGGCTGTTCCTCTCCCTATTAATGGGTGGGGCCACCACCTTTGGTGCTGGCATCCCATATGGGCGCTGGTTCAAGACCCGGCTGCTCCACTTCCAATCCAGCTCTCTCCTGTGGCCTGGGAAGGCAGTGGAAGATGGCCCAAGTGCTTGGGCTCCTCACCCACGTGGGAGACCCCGAGGAGGCTCCTGGCTCCTGGCTTCGGATTGGAGCAGCTATGGCTGTTACGGCCATCTGGAGAGTGAACCAGCGGATGGAAGCCCCCTCTCCCTCCCCTCCCTCTCCTTCTCTCTGTGTAACTCTGACTTTCAAATAAATAAATAAATCTTAAAAAAAAAAAAATGCCACGTGTAAACCTTTACTTCAGTGATCAACTTCTGAGCTTCTCTCCCACCCCCTAGGCCCCTCGGAGTCTCACTTTGAGCCAGACAGGTTGCTGTTTCTATGGTCAAGCTGTAGAAGAATTCTGCTCCCGCAGTCCCTGCATCTCGTAGTTGAGGACTTGAAGAGAATGTTTCTGGTGTGGGGAGCATGCAGTGATGTCACTGTAGGACCCCCGTTCTTCGGTGTCGCGAGCATTTCCGAGGCTCAGCTGGGAGCTTGGCTTCCTTTGCCTGCACCTGGGCTCCTCTGCAGGGGTCACTTCTGGGGTGAGGCTGGGTGGTTTCTGCTCCTTTATAGTTCTCTGAACTTTGATCAAAAATTATTTTTTTGAAAAAATTATCTGGCTGGCGCCGTGGCTTAACAGGCTAATCCTCCGCCTTGCGTTGCCGGCACACTGGGTTCTAGTCCCGGTCGGGGCGCCAGATTCTATCCCGGTTGCCCCTCTTCCAGGCCAGCTCTCTGCTGTGGCCCGGGAAGGCAGTGGAGGATGGCCCAAGTGCTTGGGCCCTGCACCCCATGGGAGACCAGGAGAAGCACCTGGCTCCTGGCTTCGGATCAGCGCGATGAGTCGGCAGCAGTGGCCATTGGAGGGGGAACCAACAGCAAAAAGGAAGACCTTTCTCTCTGTCTCTCTCTCTCACTATCCACTCTGCCTGTCAAAAAAAAAAAAAAAAGAAAGAAAAAATTATCTAATCATTTGAGAGACAGAAAAACAGAGCTCCCACCTGCTGATTCACTCCCCGAAACACCCACAGTGGCCCCCAGCCAGGGCCAAAGCCTGGAGCTGGGAGTCCAGTCCAGGTCTCACATGGGTGCAGGAACCCACCTACCTGAGCCATCATCTTCTACCTCCCAAGATGCACACTAGCAGGAAGCTGGAGTCAGGAGCCAGAGGGGGGTGTTGAACCCAGGTACTGCGACCTGGTGCTTGGTCATTTTAACCTGTGTCTTGACTGCTGGCCCAAACCCACCGCTGTTATGTCTACAACTGTAGAAAATGGTGTTGTTGAACTATGTCTAAGTGGGATTTCAGAAGCTATTCTGGTGGTTAACTTGGATATTTGTGTTTTGCATCTCAGCGGTCACCTTTGTCCCAGTGTCCAAGGTGAGCGGGCAGGTGGAGGTAGACGACGTCCTGGCCGCAGTCCGTCCCACCACGTGCCTGGTGACCATCATGCTGGCCAACAACGAGACTGGCGTCATCATGGTGAGCCCCTCCCTTCTGGAGCCCCCCCGGGGCAGAGAAGTGTCAGGCGCTGGAGCTGCCCCCATGCTGCTCTGCTCCGGCCTCTCCTCTGTCCGCCCGCACTTGCTGCCGACGCCAAAGCTGCGCGCTCAGCCGTGTGTTTTCCCTCGCTTCAGCCGGTCCCCGAAATCAGCCGGCGCATCGCAGCCCTGAACCAGAAGCGGGCAGCGTCCGGGCTGCCCCACGTCCTGCTGCACACGGACGCCGCGCAGGCGTTGGGGAAGAGGCGCGTGGATGTGGAGGACCTGGGTGTGGACTTCCTGACCATCGTGGGGCACAAGGTGGGTCTGCAGCGGTCGCTTCCCTCCTGGGGGAGACGCCGCCGGGCCTCGGGGCAGAGCCTGCTGGCCACCACCAGCGACCTGCGGCCCCTGCCCTCGGGCACTTTAAGAGCAGGGGCCAGCAGCAGCTCGGGTGCCGTGTGACGAGTGCCACGACAGGGCGGGGGGTGCCCAGGGGTAGGGGACCTCGGGGCAGGAGGGAGTGGTGGCCGTCCTCTGCAGAGGGTGCTCGTGCAGACAGGCCGTGTGCAGCTCCGGCACCGTGGCTCTCTCACGCGTGGTGAGCATGCCTCCCCAGTGCCGAGGCCTCGTGCCGGCCACTCTGTCTTTGAGTGAAGTTGGGGAAAGAGCCTGTGCTGCCCCCTGAGCCCTGGCAGGTGCCGTTGTACTCTGTGTGAAGCACCAGCCTCAGTGACTTCCACGGAGTGTGTGCCGGCCTGACGTGGGGCACTTACAGTTCACATCCCATCAGCTGGAAGCCCGGACGCAGGTGCAGGAAAAGCCCTGCTTTGAACCCCTCTCTGTGTACAAATTCCATCGTGCGGTGTGTAGGGGCTCTGCTCGCCACAGAGCTGGGGACCAGCACCCACCCTTCTCTGAGGCTGGGGCTCCACCGTGCACCTGCAGGAGCAGTGGGGGCGTGGCCTCGGGCTCACAGGAAGTCCCACATGTCACGGAGGGTGTCTGTGCTCTGAGCACTTAGCTCTGTGCAGACCAGGCTGCCACAGGCTTCTGTTTGAGTGATTGCCTGACTTTTCTTTCCAGTTCTACGGCCCCAGGATTGGCGCGCTTTATGTCCGAGGGCTCGGTGAACTCACCCCTCTGTACCCCATGCTGTTTGGAGGTGGACAAGAGCGGAATTTCAGGCCAGGGTAATGTAGAAGTTCACGGTCTCTATCACGCTGGCCAGGCTGTTTGCCTATGGAGCAGCGATGTCCTGACACGACCTTGTGCAGTTTCTTCTGCCTTTTGGGAGTGCCGTGTGGCACCGTTGACACCGTGACCAAATCAGAGGTGGCTCCGGTTCACTCCTGCACTGTGGCTCCCAGATGTGCCGTCTTCGGGAGCGATTCACAGCAGCACAGGAAAGCTGTCTCCTTGGGCTCCTTGGAGCGCTCCACGCCCCAGCCCACCAGCTGGACACTGCTGGCCCCTTCGTGGCCTCGTGGCGGGACGCGTTGCTGTGCTCTCCATGGTGGGAGCAGCGGGGCCGCGGAGAAGCATCCTGGCTTCCCTTTGCCTGCTCCTGTGTCCCCTGGATGTGCCTGGATGCTTTTATCTGGAAATGAGTAACCGCACCACAGGCTTTGTCAGAAACTTCATAGTAAGAAAGAGGGAGAAACGGGAATGGCAAGGTGGGGAGTCCTGTAAGTTTTTTTTTTTTTTAAGATTTATTTATCTGAAAGGCAGAGTTACAGAGGGGCAGAGAGAGAGAGAGAGAGAGAGAGGTAGAGAGAGAGAGAGGTAGAGAGAGAGGTCTTCCAGCCACTGATTCACTCCCCAAATAACAGCCGGAGCTGGGCTGATCCTAAGCCAGGAGCCAGGAGCTTCCTCCAGGTCTCCCACGCGGGTACAGGGACCCAAGCACTTGGGCCACCTTCTACTGCTTTCCCGGGCCCTAGCAGAGAGCTGGATCGGAAGTGGAGCAGCCAGGACTCGAACCAGCGCCCATAGGGGATGCTGGCACTGCAGGCGGCAGTTTCACCCACTGTGCCACAGCACCGAGCCCTGAGTTTTCTTTGCCTCTTGTCTCTCACACTTAGAGCTAAGGAAGCCGCAGCCCAGAACACCAGCGAGGGCAGAGGAAGCGCCCCCCTAGAGGGACCCACTCTGTGGCTGCAGAGCAGAGGGCACAGCCTCTCGAGGGAAAACCTGCTCTGCCCGGGCACCACAGAGGAAGCTGCACTGTCGCCCCCTCCCCTTCACATGGGCCGAGTAGGAGGCCAGACTCCCGCGTGCCCCAGGCTGCACCCAGCCAGCCCCACACCCCTGCCAGGGCAGAGAGGGGCATGGGAGCCATTTCACCCCAGCAGCTGGGAGTGAGCACCCGCACCACGGTGCTGGGAGAACCACGTGAGGATGTGGGTAGCAGGGAAGGAGCCTGCCCCGATCCTTCCACCTGGCAGCATTGGGAAGACCCCTTCCCTGTGTCGGAAACAGAGAGTCCCAGCGTCACATGCGTCAGCTATACCAAGAACTGTGAAGGTTGCGAACTGAGTGAAAAAAGACCGCGTGGCTCACTGAGAGGAGACGGTGCCGGAATTCTGCGACAAATCTGTAACAGGAAACAATAAAAACGCTTCAGTGCGAAACCAAGAACACGCGTGAAGCAAAAGAAGCAGCAAGTGTTACAGATAACGGGCAGCAAAGAACCAAGTGGAGATTGTATACCCGGAAAGTATAGTAACGGCGCCCAGCGGATGGGTTAGACAGCAGGGTGGGAGGACAAAGGTCAGAATCCGTGGAATGAAAGACCACAGGAGTCCAAGCGCCAGACAGAGACTGGAAGAGACGTGTGCAGCCGCTGGGAGCTGGGCACTGCGCTGTCGGGAGCCCTGCAGGAGAACACGTGGGCAGGGCTGGAAAAGTGACTTGAAATCCTGGCCGGAGACGCCCCTGCTTCGGCAGACACGCACACGCGTGCTGAGGAGCTGAGCAACCCCAAACAGAAGCCACCCCCCACCACAAAATCCATGCCAGGACTTACAGCCGCACTTCTCGAAATGGAGGAGACAGGAGGAAGTGCTGAAGGCACCCAGAGAGAAGTGAGGCTTCCCCGATGGGGAAGCAGAGAGTCTGTCGTCAGAAACACGGAGACCGGAAGAAAGTGGTCAGTGTCTGCCAGGCGCTCCAAGGTGTCCTGTCCCGGAGCCCTGGACCCAGCAGGTGCACCCTTCTGGCCTGACGGGGAAGCAAGGCACTCTGAGATGAAGGAAAAACTAGCAGCTCCCTCCCAAGTACAGAGCGTCTTCCTTCTCCTCTTCAGTTTCCTTTCTAAGATGTATTTGTTTATTCATTTGAAAGGTAGAGTGATAGAGAGACAGAGACAGAGAGAGGTCTTCCATTGCCTGGTTCACTCCCCAGAGGCTGCAGGAGCCAGGAAGCTGCAGCCTGGTCTCCCTCGTGCGTGAAAAGGGCCCGAGCTTGGCCGCCTTTCCTTGCCTTCCCAGGCACATTGTTGGGGGTCTGGGTCAGAGCACAGTGGCCGGGACTCGAGTCAGTGCTGACACAGAGTGCCCCCGTGGCGAGCGGCAGCTTAACCTGCTGTCCCACAGCGGTGACCTCCCCTCCCCAGTTTTCTAAATTCTGTTTGATAAGCAAAATTGTCATAATGCCTGATGGGGTCCTAGAAATAAATACAGGAAGTATTTAACGTAGATACAGAAAGGCGAAGGTAAAGGAACATAAAAGGAGACCCAGCTCTCGCCAAGGGAACTCTGAAAGTTGTCGGGGGGAGGTGTGTGGCCCGGCAGTTAAGTCTCCGCTCAGGGTGCCTGAGTCCCGTATCAGAGCGCCTGGCTCAAGCCCCGGAACCCTGCTTCTGACTCACTTCCTGCCAGCACACGCTCTGGGAGGCCGCAGGTGATAACTCAAGGTTTAAGTCCCTGCTGCCCACGTGGGAGACTTGGATTGAGTTCTGGGCTCCTGGCTTTGAGTTAGCCCAGCCCTGTCTGTTGTAGGCATTTAGGGAGAGAACCAGCAAGTGGGGGACCCCTCCATGCCCCCCATCTGTCTGTCTGTCCATCTCCCTGCCTTTCCAATGAATAAAATTCATTAAAATGTTTTTGAACAGAATTGAAATCATATAGTGTGTTTTCCCTGACCACCATGGAATCAAAGTAAAAGTTGGTAATGGAAGAATAATCGGAAAAGTTCCAGGCACTTGGAAACAAGCAACTCACTTCTAAATAATCTGTGGGTCCAACACGTTGAACTGAAGAAAAGTGAAAATCCAAGACAGCAGAAGTGCAAGACATACACTCCAACATCTACAAGACATACACTCCGACACCTACAAGACATACACTCCAACACCTACAAGACGTACACTCCAACACCTACAAGACATACACTCCAACATCTACAAGACATACACTCCAACATCTACAAGACATACACTCCAACATCTACAAGACATACACTCCAACATCTACAAGACATACACTCCAACATCTACAAGACATACACTCCAACATCTACAAGACATACACTCCGACACCTACAAGACATACACTCCAACACCTACAAGACGTACACTCCAACACCTACAAGACATACACTCCGACACCTACAAGACATACACTCCAACACCTACAAGACATACACTCCAACATCTACAAGACATACACTCCGACATCTACAAGACATTACTGCAGGAGATTAAGGACCACCTGAAATGAACGGAAAGCTGCCTTGGGCATGTGGACAGTGAGACGGAGACACTCCCCCAAAGCCATCAGCAGATTCAACGCTATCCCTGTGCAAGTCCTAACTGCCTTCATGTTTTCTCAGGTGACAAGGGGCTACGGGAATGTCCGGAATCCGGCACAGACAAAGCAACCGTAAGAAAGAAGAACGCTCAGCCGGCGGGTTCTAGTCCCTGTTGGGGCACTGGATTCTGTGCTGGTTGCTCCTCTTCCAGTCCAGCTCTCTGCTGTGGCCCAGGAGTGCAGTGGAGGATGGCCCAAGTGTTTGGGCCCTGCACCCCATGGGAGACCAGGAGAAGCACCTGGCTCCTGGCTTCAGATTGGCGCAGCGCACTGACCGTAGCAGCCATTTGGAGGGTGAACCAACAGAAGCAAGACCTTTCTCTCTGTCTCCCTCTCACTCACTGTCTAACTCTGCCTGTCAAAAAAAAAAAAAAAAAATGCTCAGAATGAAGGCAAAGAACTAAATAAGACCTCCAGCTGACGTTGCCCTCCGTGAGAGCCCACTGCCTTCCCTCTGTGGGAAGGAGGGCGAGGCCCACGCGCAGGAGAGCCTGGGAGTTTCCTGGTCGGAGCAGTAAGGCAAGAAAAGGAAGCGAAGGTGTGCAGATGAGAAAAGAGGAGGCGCGCTTGTCCCTCATCCGTTCACGCGATACTGCCCGTCCAAAGTCCCGAGCAATGCGCAAGAAAACTAGCGCCGATCAGTGAGCGTAGCCAAGTCGCAGATCTGCCGTAGCTTTCAGTATCAGTAATGAACCCATGGACAGTGAAAACAATACCAACTGTAGTACAAATGCTCATGTGAATCCAACAAAATGCTGAGCCTGTGGGCTGGGAACTACACAGCGTGGATGAAAGAAAGCAAAGATGTAAACAGATGGGCGGCAGATCCAACTCAGTGAGGAGGCCGGGTTTTTATCCAGGCCCAACGCGATGTCTGTCGAAACCCCAGCAAGGGACGTCATGGAACAGGTCGGACACCAGAAATGAGCCCAGGTGACTGGAGAGCGACAGCGTGTCAGCAATTAGACATCCTGGGGGGAAACTGAACTTTCCCGAAGTCTCAGACCTAAGGAAATATTAACTCAGAATAGACCAGGAAGTTAAATGTAAAACACAAAGCCTTGAAACTTCTGGGAAAAAAGAGGAAATGTTCAGTGTGTATATGAGACAGAGTTCTTAAACTCAATATCAAACATCCAAGAAAGGAAAAATCCAACCTCCTGAAAATACAACTTTTGCTTCAGGAAAGATAAGCCACACAAGCGCATCTGACGAGGGATCTGGAACACAGAGAACTCCACAGGAAAAGAAAACCTGCCCGAAAATGGGCAAAAGACACAGGGGACTTCTCACCAGAGAAGATACCCATTTTAGCTAAGCCGGCACGTGACACCGTGTGCAACAGCGCCCGCCCCCGGGGAGATGCCGGCCACAGGGCGCTGTCGGCACCCACGCTGACCAGAAAGTCCAGACGGCAGCCAGCTCCAAGGGCCTGGAGAGGTTTTACTCAGAAGTAAACGTTAGTGCGCTTTTCCCCTTAAAAGTAGGGAGAAGCGCTCCGATGCGCAGTCTTTCAGGTCACAGTATGAGCAGCACGGGTCTGTCGGTCCCTCGCCCCTCTGCTGCCCGCACACGGGTCTTGTCTGCTGGTGCCTTAGGCCATCTGGCTACAGGCCGTGTGAGGCCTGCCAAGCCATTGGGTCTGGCCCTGCCGAGCCGTTGGGTCTGGCCCGGCTTGGAATTCAGCGCACCTGTAGCAGGCGGGTGATGGGGTCCATATCCAAACGGCCCGCGGCAGGAGAGGGTTCTCACCCCTGCTTCAGAGGATTCCGCCCCGTCCTACCTGACGCTGTAGGGACCGTCGAGAGGTGTGTCACCCCCGTGGGCCGTGTGGCCGTCACTGGGCCAGGAGGAGAAGCCGCGGAGAGGGTTATGGTTTGGGGGCGCCGTCGGGGTGCCTGGGTGGCGCAGGCTGGGGGGCCGAGGTGTGGCTGTCTCCATTCTGACACGGCGATGTTCACGTGCACTTGTTCTCGCTCCACCTGCAGGACGGAGAACACCCCGATGATTGCCGGCCTTGGGAAGGTAAGCCACGGCGCCTTCGCCGCGGGGGCCCCTGCATGGCCACAGGCACCAGGACTCACGGAGAAGCCTGGAGCTGGTTTATCCGCCCGGAGAGCCCCCTTCCCAGAGCTGGGAGGCAGCTTGCACATGCGCAGCCTTCCAAAGGAAAAGGCTCTCCGCTCTAGCCTCCCAAGGAACGGCTGTGAGATCCTCCCAACAGGCCGTCCGGCCCCTTCCCGCAGCTGCAGGCAGCCCCTGCGCCCTGGCTCACCTGGAGGGCTTGAGGCCATCTTGGCCAAGGGCAGCCCGTTGCCAGCTCTCCCCGGGCCGGGCCCAGGCGCAGCTGCAGCAGACGGCGGTCGTGACGGGAAGCAGGGTGTGGGGGGCCTGGAGTTTGCTCAGGCAGAGCGGCCCCTCTGCCTCCCTCAGGCCCCTCCCTCCTCTTTCCCCGTCTGGGCTTCTGCTGGTTCATTCCCCACCCCCACCCCATCGCCCACAACAGCCAGGACTGGCCAGGGCCACGGTGGGAGCCAGGGACTCATCCAGGCCTCCCAGGGGAGCGGCGGGAACCCAGCTACCTGTGGCCTCCCTGTGCTTCCCAGCGTCAGGAGCCGCAGTGTGCAGCGCTGGCGTGTCAGTCCCCACCCTACACAGCTGCTCCCTGCAGCATGCCAGCGTCTGTGTCTCTCCTGGCTGTCGCCCCAGCAGCTGTGCGCGGGCAGGGGCTTGGCCTTGGCACATGGCAGGTGCTCGGAGGGGCGTGCGTGCACCGTGACTCGGAACATTCGGGATTGCGGTCTTACCTGGCTGCCGCGTTGTGCTGTGATAACTACGGCTGCACTCACTGGGAGTCAATGTGTTCTGTGGGAGCCCAGCACCGGCTCCTAGAGACGAGGCCCACGGGCTCCGAGACACCGGGCTCACGTCCCTGGTCAAGGTTTCCCGTGCTGTGCCTGCCAGCACAGTAGGATTTGGAGTGGCCGCTTCCCAGACAAAGCTTCGGCTGGCGGCTCCTTAGCCGTGACCTTTTCCTGGCTCCCAGGTACCTGCACAAGGCATGGCTCAGTCTCAGCCCCTCCCTCCCTGCCCACCTGGACTGGGTCCGTGTCCACACTGAGGCCACGTCCACGTCACAGCTCCTCAGCCTCTGCCGTGTTCTCAGCCTCAGCGTTGGCCGTGGCAGACCCTGGCTGCAGCCAGGCCCCGCCCTCTCCGGCACGCCCCTCCCTCCGTGTTCCCTTCTGCCGTCATGCCCAGCCGGTGGCTCTTCACCCCTGCTGCTGGTCTGTGACCGTAACACCAGCCCCTGCCCCTGCCTTCGAACCCGGCCTCGCAGGGCTGGAGGGCGGGTCCTGACCCTTCCCGGATGCCTGTGTTCCCTGCCGCACACTGGACATTTCCACCGGTTCCAGAACACGCTCCAGCCTCTGTCCCCCAGCCTCCCTCTCACCCTGAAGACCCCCACCCCGCAGGGTCTTCAGAAACCTGAGACTGCCCTCGGCCCCTGCCGTGTCTTGCTGCCCGCGCCTAATGTAGCAGCGTTCTGTGTGTTCTGTCTGGAAGATAGCAAGGACCTGCCTCGTCCATTCGCGTGGCCACCACCAAGTCCTGCCTGTTGCTGTGGACGCCTGCCCTGGCCACTGAGCCTCTGTGCACAGCAGCCGCCGTGGCCGTTAACGCGCAAATGATCACCTGTCCCTTACTCGGATCCAACTGCAGTGCCTGTCCCTGGCTGCCCACTCACCACTAATGGCCCCTTTGTCTGTGCTGGGCGATTCCCCATGCCCTGTGCAGCCCCTCTCAGACCCCCCCCCCCCGCCTTCATGCACCTCCTCCCTTACTGTGCCCCCCCACTCTCACCTACTTCCCAGGGGATCCTTTGGGGGCTTATTTGCTGCCGTGTCTCCAATACCTGAAGCCATTGGGAAGGGCAGGTGGCTCCCCCCTGCGTTTGTCACAGCCCCTGGCACTGTCACCACCCAAACGCTGTGTCTGCTTGCGATGGTCCCAGGAGGGGCCGCTTCCCGGGGTGTCTCTGTGCTGTCTGAAGTCATGATCCCCTGTTCTGCAGTAACTGAATGGGTTTCCCCACGCTGCCATGTGTCTCCCCAGGCCGCTGAGCTGGTGACCAAGAACTGTGAGGCTTACGAGGCCCACATGAGAGACGTCCGAGACTACCTAGAGGAGAGGCTGGAGGTGAGCGGGGAGGCTGGAGGGGGTGCTCCTGGGGGCCCAGGCTGCCCGGGCGAAAATGGGCAGTGAGAGCGTGGGCATCACAGTGTTGGAGTGGGGGGTCGCTGAGAGACACCCGAAGAAGGTCCCTCGCCCAGCAGGACCGTCACCACAGAGCCCGGTAAAACACACCAGAGATCATGTGTGTAGTGGCTGGGTGCAGGAGGCCCGTAGGGATCTAGAACGCTGCATCCTAACCGTGCTTCACGTAGCCTGTCTGTCCCTAACTAGTACACGTGGATGCGTGTTGATCAGAGAAACGTGCATGTTGGATTTTGTTTTCTAGCAAAGGCTATAAAGTGGAGGGGTTTGTGAAGCTGTCGCCCAATCACATTTTTTTTTTTTCAGGCTGAATTTGGTAAAAAGAGAATCCATTTCAATAACCGGTTTCCAGGGGCCGAGCGGCTGCCGAACACCTGTAACGTTTCCATCCGGGGACCCCAGCTTCAAGGTGACTGCCTGTCTCCCCTGCCCCCCCATAGCACGTGCTGCTCCTGTGCCGTGAGCTGCTTCTGAGCCCGCACCTCCCCCTCGCCCATGGCTGCCCTGGCTGTGACACCGCTCCCCCGGGTCTGCACCGAGAGCTGCCGTGGCCCTGGGTCGCTGTCCCGCGGGGCTCCTGTCACCGCGCTTTCTCCCTGCCTGAGCTCTGCACTAAGGTGCTGAGTGTGGACGCGTGCGGGTCGCACACCGGTCCTTGTCGCCGAGCTGGGGCCCCCAGGAGGAAAACAGATGGACTGCGTTCCAGGCTGCTTGTCCACCTCTGCCAGCAGTCTTTACAAGTCATCCTTGTGTCTAGGAAAACCGGCCGGAGCCAAGCCCACGTGTTTCCTTCTTCCTGCAGCTCCACCTGCACGCCAGGAGCAGTTAGGGCTCGCTGGGGGCCCAAGTCCAGGCCTTGGCCAGCTGGGGCTTGTCAGGGGCACAGATGTGACGTGGCTGCATTCAGGCTTTGGTCTTCCTTGAAGGGGAGGATGGCGGCCCCTCAGGCTCCTGGGTTAACACAGGGACCCTGGGGTCCTGGAGAAGCCTTGGTGCCTCCTGCCCTGACGCATCGTCCCTGCCAGGAGCCTGTGGGTTCCCCGGCTCCTCCCAGCAGCCCCTGCTCAGTGGCCACTGGGTTCGTCTCACTGAGAGTCCCAGGGATTCTCATTTTAGTTGTGTCAGCAGTAGGCGTTCTAATGTTCCCTTTCTGTCCTTGAGAAAAGAGGGAGAAGCCTCTGGCTTCGGGGGGTGAGCTCCCGGGGTCTCTGGCTCAGAAGCCAGCAGCAGACTCCCCTCCCAGGCCATGTGAGGCAGAGGAATCTGCCGTGTGTGTTTGCCTGGAGCCTGCCGCGGGAGCAGGACACTGGCCTGAGAGCCGGGGAGACACCGCCCCGGGCAGGGCAGAGGGCAGCCTGCCCCGGCCCTGTCTCAGCAGGCCACGCTCTGTCTCCGCAGGCCGCCTGGTGCTCGCACAGTGCCGGACGCTGCTGGCCAGCGTGGGGGCCGCATGCCACTCGGACCTCGGGGACCAGTAAGTACCCCCACGCCACACCCAGTGCTGTGGGGTTGGGGATGTGGGCACCAAGCAGTGGAACCGCCTAGGGGCAGGCGAGGTCACTTCCTGGCTTGCTGCAGGGTGAGGTGCCTGTGGGGCTGGGCTGGGGTGGGAGGCTCTGGGAGGGCTGTGTGGGGCTTGTGGGAAATGAGGTGGGGCAGGTAGGGGTGGGTGGGGCAGGTAGGGGTGGGTGGGGCAGGTAGGGGTGGGTGGGCCCAGCCCAGCCCACACAGTAGATGAGGGAAGGTGGGCAGGGCTTCGAGGGACCACGTGGAGGGCAGGTGAGTCCAGGAGCCACCGGCAGGAGCAGAGAGGCCAAGGCCAGCCCGGAGTACGATGGGGAAGTGAGAGGCACAGACCGCCTGTGGCACAGGGACCCCTCATGTCACTGAGGTGGCTGTCGCTCAGGGCTCGTCCCCCAAGGCCCTGCGTTGCAGGCTCTGTAGTCGCCTGTCTCTCATAAGAGAAAACTGACATGCAGAAACTGTGGTCTTAGCCATGGAGATGAGAGAGGGAGAGGCCCACGAGATGAGGCTGGCCGCAGCCCTGTCCAGGACGTCCACTCGCAGGGCTGGAGCCGTGATGGGCACGCTGTGGCCTGGCCCTGTGGGAGAGGTTTAGGGCACCCTCGCCCTGGCCGAGAGCACGGTGGGCAGTGTCTCACGTCCTCGCCTCGTCCCCAGGCCGTCGCCCGTGCTGCTGAGCTGCGGCATCCCCTTCGCGGTGGCCAAGAACGCGCTGCGCCTCAGCGTGGGCCGCAGCACCACCAGGGCCGAGGTGGAGCTCGCCGTGCAGGACCTGAAGCAGGCCGTGGCCCGGCTGGAGGGCCAGGCCTAGTGCCGGGCCGCGCCGCTCGTGGGAGTCCCCCGCCAGCCGTCTGGCTTCTCCTCATCCCATCCCGCCCCGGCGTGGCGTGGTGAAGCATGGGCGTTGGTGCGAGTGCCTCCTCCACGGACTGGGTCTGCCAGGCGCACAGACAGCCCTCCCCACGGCCCCTGGCCACGGGCAGCGGCTGGAGCGGACAGGCTGCAGCCACACCCACGCCCCTCGAGGGATCGGTGAGCCTCTCCTGAGCGCCTGCCCGGAAGCGGCGTTTTTATCTGCAAGATAAAACCCAGGGACGGATAAGTCACTGCCACTCAGGAAGATAGGAAGCTTGGCTCCGGGGGCTCCCTGCCGCCTCGGTGGGCCCTGCCTCGACCAGGGCAGGACGCGCCCTTGGTGGCCGAGCACCTTCTGCTGCCATGTGGGCTGCAGGTCACTGGGCACCTCCCCTCCCCGAGCCACCACCTCTCCTGGCTCCGCTTCCGATCTGCTCGACTGGCGTGGGTGGCCGGTGTCTGTGCCATTCCCGAGGTGGGAAATCGGATCTCCCCACCCGGCTCTCATCCCCACCCTGCTGCAGAAGGACTTTCATCTTCACACAGCATCCTGCGGCCTAGGGGGATTTGCATAGGAGCCACTGTCAGGGCCGACGGTTCTGACGTGTGACATAGGAGCCACCGTCAGGGCCGACGGTTCTGACACGTGACATAGGAGCCACCATCAGGGCCGACGGTTCTGACACGTGACATAGGAGCCACCGTCAGGGCCGACGGTTCTGACACGTGACATAGGAGCCACCGTCAGGGCTGACGGTTCTGACACGTGACATAGGAGCCACCGTCAGGGCCGACGGTTCTGACACGTGACATAGGAGCCACCGTCAGGGCCGACGGTTCTGACACATGACATAGGAGCCACCGTCAGGGCTGACGGTTCTGACGTGACATAGGAGCCACCGTCAGGGCTGATGGTTCTGACATGTGACATAGGAGCCACCGTCAGGGCTGACGGTTCTGACACGTGACATAGGAGCCACCGTCAGGGCTGACGGTTCTGACACGTGACATAGGAGCCACCGTCATGGCTGACAGTTCTGACATGTGACATAGGAGCCACCGTCATGGCTGACAGTTCTGACATGTGACATAGGAGTGACCGTCAGGGCCGAGAGTTCCAATGCATACTCTGTGGCACAGAGAGCCACGTGCTGTCACCGAGGAACCACCCGTGGGAAATGGGGCGAGCTAATAAATGGTTTCCACACTTGGCGTGGCCGTGTCCGGGTTTCTCTGGTGGGCATGGCAGGTGCTCCCCTGGGGCTGAGCCACAGGTGGCAGGGGTGCAGCAGCTCCTGTCTAACTGTAATCTCCAGGGGCCCCCAGCCTCTTGGCGCTGGAAGAGGCTGTGCGGCCCTGGCTTCCCCAGCAAAGCACCTTGGCCCGCCCAGACCCTTGAAGAGAACAGTCTGGAATCAGGGCTCACCTGGGCCTTTGGCTGCAGCCGCAAAGACTCGGCCACTGGGGGCAGAGGCTGGGATGAGGCCGAGCCGTGGGACTCCCATTCCCCCCAGAGGCCTGCCTGTCCCCATCACAGGCCCCACAGAGGCTCCCGCGTCCCGGGAGGGTCTTGGGAGCCTGCAGGGACGAGGGCTGACAACCAGGATCCCAGCGTAGATTCAGGGGCCCTCGGTTCTCTTGGTGATGATGTCACCAAGGAGGGGCACTGTGGTGAGTCTGCCTCCCTTGAGACCTGGAGGGAGCCTGTGAGAGCTGCCAGGGGGGCGCTCCGGGGGCTGTGCTTTCTGGAAGGAAGGGGGTTGTGGACGCCTCTGCGTCGCCCTGCTGGAAGTCCCTCCATGCCGAGACACCTGATGGCGCCCCCTCTACTCCCACTCTGCAGTGGGAGTGAGAGGCAGGTCCCAGCCACTGCACATCTGGGCCGCGGGGCGCGCCTCCCTCTTCTGGCCAACCTGGTGCAGACCCTTCCCCTCCGACGCCTCCCACCCCCCAGCTCTGGGCACCTGGCCCGTGGGCGCCAGCAATAGCTTGGGCAAGGCTGCAAGGGCCGGTCCCCAGGGCCTGGCCCCTCCTGCTGCCGCCTCCCATCTGCCTGTGCCTGCTTATCGGGTAACCAGAGCCAGCAGCTGCGTCCACGCCTGAAACAGGAAGCCTGCCGGGCCTGGCCATGAGCTGCCGCCGAGAGCCTGGCCGGAGCATGGAGGAGCAGCGGGCGCTGGAGGCTGCCCAGGATGGGGACGTGGCCACCTTGGAACGGCTGCTGGAGGCTGGTGCCCTGGGCCCGGGCATCACAGACACCCTGGGGGCCGGCCTGGTGCACCACGCCGCTCGGACTGGCCACCTAGACTGCGTCAAGTTCCTGGTGCAGCAGGCCAAGCTGCCCGGCGACCAGCGGGCCCACAACGGGGCCACGCCGGTGCACGACGCCGCTGCCACAGGCAGCCTGGCCGAGCTGTGCTGGCTCGTCCGTGATGGGGGCTGCGGCCTGCAGGTGAGTGGAGGGGACAGCCTGGCAGCTGCTCTCTAACCCACAGGGGTGGAGCGAGAAAAGGGTGGGCCAGGAGGCCGGACGCCCGTCGCCCTGGGTCCTGTTTCTCTCAGGGACTTGGTGGGCGGTGTCCACCCCCCGCCCCTCCCCATCCTCCCAAACATTGCAAAACCCTTGGGAGGGAAGACCACCTCCCATCTCCCCCTCTGCCGCAGCTGAGTACAGAGACGCCCCCCAGGCACTTCCCACCCCTCCGCACAACTGAGAGTGCTTGGTGAGGTCGGGCTGGGGAGGCCTGCCAGGCTGTGGGGGCAGTGAGGAGGAGGCACTCAGGGCTCAGGGACTATCCTGTCCAGGGCGTTTCCACCAGGGCTCCCCCCTCCCCCTGCCCAGTCCCCCTCAAGCAGGCAAAGGACCGTGGCGCTGTGGGTCGCTCTGGCTGCCATCCCGGGAGGATGCTGAGCCCGTCTCAGGCAGGCCTAGGGCACCCACGCTGGGGTCAGACCCCCAGCTCCTGCCATGACCCCAAGGCAGTGGCGGGACCTGCGCCTGTTTCTGGATTCGTTTGGGATCATGGGGCCTTTGGGGGGATGCCCAGGTCTCCTGGACATTCAGCACCCACTTGGAGATGCTCCCGGGCCTCAGGGACCCGTGGCGGAGAGGGAGGGACAGAGGCCTGGAGGCGGGAGTGTAGGGACCGTGTGGGCAAGGGGGGCTTTCTGACCGACCACGAGCAGAGTGGGCAGGGCCATGGGGGCAGGGATGGGCAGGATTCCGGGTGTGGGACTCCCAAGACTGGACTGGAGTCGGCGCTGCCTCACCTCGAGCAGGCTGCCCTGCTCTGTCCAGCAGCAGGACCTGCGCCCCGGCCAGCCCCAGGCCACCAGCACAGGCGGGCTGGGGTCTGCCCCCAGCTCATGCTCTGCCGGTGCCTCAGTAGGACCAGGATGCCTCAGGCGTCTCCCCACTGCACCTGGCCGCCCGCTTTGCACACCCCACGCTGGTGGAGTGGCTGCTGCACGAGGGCCACTCGGCCACCCTGGAGACACGAGAGGGGGCCTTGCCTCTGCACCACGCTGCTGTCAGTGGGAACCTGACCTGCCTGAAGCTCCTGACGGCCGCCCACAGCAGGTGAGAGCCCAGAGACCCTCCTTGGTGGGGGTGGTGCCCCGGCGGCCAGCTGGCCACTGAGCGCCTACACCAAGGAGGACCAGGGTTGGTGGGGGTGGTGCCCCGGCGGCCAGCTGACCACTGAGCGCCTACACCAAGGAGGACCCGGGTTGGTGGGGGTGGTGCCCCGGCGGCCAGCTGACCACTGAGCGCCTACACCAAGGAGGACCCGGGTTGGTGGGGGTGGTGCCCCGGCGGCCAGCTGACCACTGAGCGCCTCCACCAAGGAGGACCCGGGGGCAAGCATGCAGAGACCATAAAGTCAGTCTGAAGCCTCAGGGTGGGCAGGAGCAGAGCAGGGGAGTCTCGGCCGGGTCCAGCAGGACACGTGGCACGTGCAAGGGGCCTCGGTGGGGCAGTGGGAATGGCTGGGGCACTCTGGGTGCTAAGGGCAACTCCCAGCCCCTAGGGCATCTCGGGGCTGCAGACTGCGGGGACTACGGGCCTGCCGGTGGCACTGTGGACACCTGCCCTCGGCCGAGGGGAGCAGAGGTGGTTCAGGGGGCTTGAGGGCACAAAGGCCACCCCGGCCAGCCCTGATTCCCTCCTCACACTGCCTCGTCACCTGAACTGGGAACCCCTGGGGCTGGGAACTGGCCTTGTCACCTAGGAGTTGGTCGTGCCAGGAAGGGAGCCGGGGTTGGACAGGCTGGTCGAGCCAAGGGCAGTAGGACCCCTCGCCTGTCCTGGTCCTTGGTCCTTGTCCTGCACGAAGGCCCAGCCCACTGCAGCAAGGACCACTTCCATACTGCAGTGCACTGTGGGTGCCCAGGCTGTGTCCCGGCTCAGAGAGGAGCCTCCACACCCCCCAGGAGCCCCTGCCTCTGGCCACGCTTCCTCTCTCTCTCTCTCTTTTTTTTTTTTTTTTTTTTTTTTTTTTTTTGACAGGCAGAGTGGATAGTGAGAGAGAGACAGAGAGAAAGGTCTTCCTTTTTGCCGTTGGTTCACCCTCCAATGGCCGCCGCGGTCTGCGCACTGTGGCCAGCACATCGCGCTGATCCGAAGGTAGGAGCCAGGTGCTTCTCCTGGTCTCCTTTGCGGGTGCAGGGCCCAAGCACTTGGGCCATCCTCCACTGCACTCCCGGGCCACAGCAGAGAGCTGGCCTGGAAGAGGGGCAACCGGGACAGAATCCGGTGTGCTGGTGCCGCAAGGCGGAGGATTAGCCTGTTAAACCACGGCGCCGGCCTTTTTTTTTTTTTTTTTGACGGGCAGAATTAGACAGTGAGAGAGAGAGACAGAGAGAAAGGTCTTCCTTCTGTTGGTTCACCCCCTAAATGGCCGCCACGGCCGGAGCTACACCTATCCGAAGCCAGGAGCCAGGTACTTCCTCCTGGTCTCCCATGCGGGTGCAGGGCCCATCCTCCACTGCCCTCCCGGGCCACAGCAGGGAGCTGGACTGGAAGAGGAGCAACTGGGACAGAACTGGTGCCCCAACCGGGACCAGAACCCAGAGTGCCAGCGCCGCAGGCAGAGGATTAGCCTAGTGAGCCGCGGCGCTGGCCTGTGCCACCTCTCTTTGAGGGAGCACCCCGTTTGGAAGTCTAGTCACCTGACGTCCCCACATTTGTGTGGGACAGGGTTCCTGTGCCTGGTCTCCCCATTCTGGACCCAAAAGGCCTTTGGGACTCGCTTCTGCAGCTCTTCCCCAGGGTGTCCACCTCGCCCCCCAGCCTAGCCAGTCACGGAGCAGCTCACGCACACACCCTGAGGGAAGACCCTGGCCCTGGCCCACAGCCTACCTGGCCCTGACCGCAGCAGCTGGGACAGTGTGTGTGCTCCAGGGCCCCCGGCCTGCTGGCTGCTGCACTGGCAGCTGCTTATCCCAACCTTGGCTCCGGCCACGGCTCCCCGGCACGGTCGGGTGGAAGCTGCACCCTCCCTTCGTGAAAGGCACCGATGTGCGTGTGCTGCCCCTTAGGGTGCGTTCCTGGAGTGGACACCCAGAGCCCGACAGGCCAGGCGCTGACCACCGGCTCCTTTGTGCCCTCGCTGGGAGCCAAGGAGAGCAGGCACAGGTTCTGGCAGGAACTACGGTGGGGGTGCTGGGGAGTGGGGAAAATCCTGCAGCTCTGTGCCTCTGTTTCCCCTCTGCTGGCTGAGGCCTGTGGCTGTCCAGGATGAGTGGCCCACGTGCTCTGCTGGGGGTGGGGCAGCTCCAGGTCACTGGGATTCATGTGACAGGAGTGGCGAGTGAGCTCTGGGGGCTCAGGAGAGGCGTCCAGGCTCAAGGGCCCCCGGGGAACAGGGGCTGGGCCGGGGTGAGGCTGGGTGTGCAGCACGTGGGAGCCTGGAGAGCCGAGCTCGGCGGCCCTGTGGCTCCTGCCCTCTGTGTGGCACTGTGACCCAGCCCTGGTCCAGCACAGCTGCTCTCCTGTGGTGGGGACACTCCAGCCACGGAACATTCACTGAGAGTTGGTGTCAGTTCTGTGCCTCTGGGGACGACTGACAAGTCCGCACCAGCCTGAAACTGTGACCCTCTTGGCTGATGTTAGTAACCCAGACCCAGGAAAGGAGGGAGAAGAGACAGGCGTGCGGGACCACGCGAGGACCCGGCTCAGGGAGGGGACCCGAAAGCCTGGGCAGCAGCTGAAGGAACATGGGCGATCCAGTCCATAAGGAGAGGGGAGCCAGGGTCAGCCTTGGGCAAGGGACCAGTGACTGGCCGCTGGGGACCAAGGACACACCTGGGGCTGACAGCCGCAGGGGGGCCGAGCTCTGCCTGCTCTCCATGCCCTGGGGCTGGGGGAAGCCTGCAGGCCCCACTGTGCTCACCAGCCCTGCAGAGTGCCCCCTGCTGGTGAGGGCCAGCTTGATGGGGGATGGGCACAGCTGGAGTCCAGCGGCCAGGACACCCCCAACCCCTGTTGCCGGTGCCCTTGGGTGGTGCACAGCATGTGCACTTCGCTGGCTATGGAGGAGGGAGGTGGGGCACTAATCCATGGGCCAGGTGGCCAGGCCACCCCAGCCCCCTCCATCGGGACCCTGGCTCCACCAGCCCCTGGCCAGTCACTCCGCGCCCTGCCTCCCCTGCAGCAGCGTGAACCGGCGCACGCGCACTGGTGCCTCCCCACTCTACCTGGCCTGCCAGGAGGGTCACCTGCACCTGGCCCAGTTCCTGGTGAAGGACTGCGGCGCCGACGTGCACCTGCGAGCTCTCGACGGCATGAGCGCCCTGCACGCCGCAGCCGCCCGCGGCCACTACTCGCTCGTCGTCTGGCTGGTAAGGGGGAGCCAGGGTCGGGGAGGGGGATGCCGGGAAGTCAGCCCTGCAGCAAACAGAGCCTGGGTGAACTTGGGGCACACAGGGCATCTGATGTGCCAGGCCGGGGCCCCCAGCACGGACACCTGCTCTGTGCCTCCAGCCTCCGCTCCAACTCGAGAGCTTGCAGGGCTGGGGGCCATGCCAGCCCCCTCTCCAAGCTATCTTAGGTCCCCTTGCCCCTGGGCAGTCTCCTGGGCTCTCTCAGGGTCACTGCTGTCACCTGTGCCCACACAGGCAGTGCCTGGCCCATGCCATTTGGTCACATGTTCAGATCCCTGGACCAGTCCCCACCCTGAGACCCCAGGGCACAAGGTGGCTGGGGTGGGGGGGCTCCTACCTCCACCACGGGAAAGCAGGGTCTAGGGAGCTCCAGGAGCCCCTCAGAGAGACCCGTGGAGATAGGAGTAGGGGAGGGCCGCTCGGGCGAGGGGGCGGGACAAGTGGGGGGGCCTCAAAGTTTCCAGAAGGAAGCACAGCTCACACAAAGGCGGAAGAGTCTGGCCGGGGGCCTGGGGGTGGAGGAGCCAGGGAGGACAGGGCTCCCCTTGCCTGAGGGTGCCTTCCACGGAAGCTGCTGTGGAGGGCTCTGAGTCACCCTGTCATCCCAGAGGGGCTCCATTTCCACTGAGACCCCCCACGACACATGGGGCTCCTCTCCTGAGTCCCCTCCACCCATAAAGCCAGCTCTTCCTCAGCTCACTGCTGCCTCAGGGCCTTTGCATGTCCGCCCAGCTCCCAGGCGTCCTCCACAAAGCCAGCGCCTGACTCTGCCTGGGCGGCTGTCTCTGTCCACCCCGCAGTGTAGTCCCAGGAGCTCTGTGAGGACAGGGGCCTTGTCCACCTGCTGCACTCCCAGTGCCGGGCCCACAGTCGGGCTCAGGAGGTGTTCACTGGATGGATGAGCCAACGCAGGAAGAGCAAAGCTTGCCCCGGCCCCAGGATGCTGTCCGGCGGGGCTGCCGGCCTCCCTGGCAGCACCTGCAGCCCCCCAGCACCCCACCTGTGCAGGCCCTGCCCCCACTCAGTCCTCCAGTGCCTGGTCCCCTTGCTGCCATCACTGGCCCCGTGGACAGACTCGAGCTACGGGCTGTGCAGGGGACACAGCAGCAGCCCTGGGGGTCGAGGTGCTGGCAGGGAGCAGGGGCCTCCGCCGAGGCTTGAGTGACCTGTCCTGGGGAGAGGGGTCGGGGCCAGAAAAGGGCAGGGCTGCCTGGGGAGGACCTCACGCCCAGGCCGCCATCCTGGCCCTCGCAAGCACGTTAGCGTATGGGGTCAGTCATTAATGCTCGCGACACTCACCATGCCCACGGCCTGCCCCGTGTGGGGAGATGCCACGGCCACACACCCATCCACCCCTCCATCAGGGAGGCAGGATCGATCCAGCAGCGCCCGTATCTCCTTGGCAGAGCTCGGCCAATGGCTGTCACCGCACGTGAGCCAGAGAGTTGGCCTGTAGAAGGCCGGGTGTGGGTGTTGGTTCCGACACCCCGAGAAGCCGGGTGCTGCGGGGTAGGACCTGAGGGCTGACGGGAGTTGGGGGCTGGCCTGGCACTTGTTGGGGTCCCCAGCTCCTGGCCCACAGCCCTTCTCCCACAAAACGCCCTTGCTGGAGCCCAGTTCAGGGCCCCCAGCTGCCCTACTGTCCTCAGGAGCCAGGGGCGGCGTTTGTCCGTGGGACATGACCCTGGGTTTGAGACCGGGGACCATGGGGTCTCCAAATCATTGCTGCTCGTGTCACCCGTGCTGGCCATGGGTGACACGCTGCCCTGGGGCTAGAGGGGCATGCCCAGGGGACATGTGAGCCGGCCCTGCCCTGCCCGAAGGCCACGCTCACCTCCGCACTGGGCTCCCCTCCCTCTGGCCCCACCTCCCCGGAGCCAGCACCCTGTGTCCAGCCTCTGGCACCTGCTTCCCCAGGTCACGTTCACCGACGTCGGGCTGATGGCACGGGACAACGAGGGGGCCACGGCCCTGCACTTCGCGGCTCGCGGCGGCCACACGCCCATCCTGGACCGGCTCCTGCTGATGGGCGCCCCCATCCTGAGAGACTCCTGGGGCGGGACCCCCCTCCACGACGCTGCAGAGAACGGGCACATGGAGGTAGGGCAGGCACCTGTCAACGCGCCTTCAGACCCCCACAGCAGCCCCGGGCCCGGCGGCTGCCGCTCCCCTTTGACACATGGTACGCCGGGGCTCAGAGGCACTGAGCCCTGTGCCCAAGGCCAAGTGGCAGGATCCAAACTCCACGCTCCCCCCGTGCAGAGTCCCCTCCCTCTGCTGCCTGCTTGGGGCCCGGGCTTGTGGCACCTGGGCTGCGGGCTCAGCCTTGCGCGGCTGGGGTACAATGTCAGCCCCTCTGCTCCCATCCACACCAGTCTGGGAGCTCCCCTGGCGCAGTCTCAAGGAGAGAGCACCCAGGGACCTAGCACGGGCAGGACGCTCACAGCCGGCCCCCACCCGACTCCAAGGCCTCCCCCCACCTTGTGACTGGAGGGGCCAAGGGTGTCCCATGCCCGGGGCAGACGTCTGGGAGCAGCTCCCAGCCACAACCCGAGGTATCCCGGGCAGGTGGGCGTGTCTCAGTGGTCGGAGCTGGAAGGACCATGCACAGAGCAGGTGATGGGGGCTGGGATCCCAGCCACAGTAGCGCCGGGGTGGGGGTGGTCTTTCCCTGACTGCCCACCCTCAGGCTGAGCCGCCCTCACCCCTCAGCCCTGCACAGCTCACAGCCCCAGCTCGGCCCCTCCAGCTCTGTCCCCTGCCCCTGTCCTGCGAAGTGACAAAGAGTCTGGGAGTAGATGCCCAGGGCGGGAAGAGCGGCCCCACGGGCAGCTGGCGGCAGGAAGGGCTCTGAGCCCAGTGCTCTGTGGCTCCAGGCAGCCTCTTGGGGGACCCAGCTGGGCCTCCTGAGTGGGGGCGGGGGCAGGGTTCTCACACGTGTTCATTGAAGCAGCAAGATCTGTTTTCAAGTGAAATGTTCTGTAGGAGCCGAGCGTTTCATAGAAAAGCCGAGTGCTCTGGCTCGCCCCTCCCTCGTGGGAAGATAAACCCACGGCGCCTCCGAGCCAGGGCTTCTTCCTCTTAAATGCTCCGTGGAACCCGGAAGCTGCCCCGGGAGGGAGCAGGGAGCCACGTTCTCGTGCCCCGAGCGTGAGGGACTTGGGGAGGTGATGGGATGCGGGTTTGGAAGGTGAGTTCATTTGGGTGCAGAAAACCGTGGAACCCACGCCGAGCTGTGGCTGTGCAGCCCCGAGCCTCAGCCTGGGACCCCGCGTCCCTACCAGAGCGCCCGTTCCGGCCCGGGCCCACGCTGCTGACCCAGCTCCCTGCTGCTGCCCCTGGGAAGCAGCAGGTGGTGGCTCCGTGCTTGGCCTCTGCCGACCGCCCGGACGGAGCTCCCGACTCCTGGCTTTGGCTCGGCCCAGCGCTGGTTTTTGCAGGCGTTTGGGGAATGAACCAGCAGGTGGAAAATCCACCCCCCCACCCCCACCCCGCCGTCACTCTGCCTTTCAAAAAGGTGAGATAACATTACTTTTTATTTAAAGAAAAAAAGGAACCGTTTTCAGTGGTTTGGGGCTTGTAGAGAAGTTGAGAAGTTCCCAGTGGCCCACACCCATCCCTCCTCTCCTTAATGGCTCAGGGAATTGTGCGGGTACTGATCCACAGCTGATAGTGTTACCAGCTGAGGCCACTTGTTCAGAGGCCCTTCACCACCACCCCTCTCTGTCCCAGAGCCCACACGGCATTCAGCTGCCACGCCTCCTTGGACTCCTCTTGGCTGGGACAGGTCCTCCCCCATTTTAGAAACAAGGGGGAGCACTTGGCATCTCATGTCAGGGTGCCGGGTTCAGCCCCGACTCCACCTCCCACGTCGGGGTGCCGGGTTCAGCCCCGGCTCCACCTCCCACGTCGGGGTGCCGGGTTCAGCCCCGGCTCCACCTCCCACGTCGGGGTGCCGGGTTCAGCCCCGGCTCCACCTCCCACGTCGGGGTGCTGGGTTCAGCCCTGACACCACCTCCATTCCAGCTCCCTGCTAACATACGCCCTGAGAGGCAGCAGGGGTGGCTCCAGTGTCTGGGTCCCTGCCACCCACGTGGGAGAAGCAGGTTGAGTCCGCCGCTCCTGGCCTCAGCCTCACCCAGCCTGGCCAGTGCAGGCATCTGGGAGTGAGCCAGCAGACAGGAGACCTCTGGATGTCTCTGCCTCTCAGATAGATAAACGTTTAAAACAAGAATGGCTCGGTGCCTAGCAGCCCCAGAGGGGCTCAGTGTGTTTTATATTTCGCTGTATCAGTCTTTGTCTTGGAGTGGTATGAATTACATTGATTTTGGCTTTTACAATTTTTGGTTATACTAAAAGGTCCCCTACGTTTGCTGCTGTCACTGTTCTCTGCGTGCAGTTTTGGGGGTGCCGGGTGCGGTCATGCCGCAGCTGATCCCCAGAACCTGCCCTCCTCACAGAGCTGGAGTTCTGTCCCCACCACGCACCCGACCCTCCCAGCCGCACTGCTTCCCGTCCACCTCCTGCTCCCTCGCGGGAGTGGGGTCCGCAGTCCCCGACCTCATGACGCTTCTGTCACTCAGGCTGGCGCTCCTCCCTGTGGAGACCAGGCGTCCCAACTGCGTCCCCTGAGCATTCGGGGGTGTTCGGGTGCTCCCCCCCAGCGGCAGGTGGCAGCTTGACCCCTACGGCTCGTGCTGGCCCCGCTGAACCCAGTAGAATCGCTACATTCACCCCATTACTTCTTACCTGGTAAGCCGCCTGGCACTCCGGGGGTAAATCCCACTTGGTCGCGGCGTAGTTAGCGCTCCTTCTGTGTAGCTCAACTTAACTTGCTAATGTTTTGTTGAGGATTTTGGTCTATTTATTCTTTTTTTTTTTTTAAAGATTTATTTATTTATTTGAAAGGCAGAGTTACAGAGAATCAGAGGCAGAGAGAGAGACAGAGAGAGAGGTCTTCCATCTGCTGGTTCACACCCCAGGTGGCCGCAATAGCCGGAGCTGTGCTGATCCAAAGCCAGGAGCCAGGAGCTTCTTCCAGGTCTCCCATGTGGGTGCAGGAGCCCAAGGACTTGGGCCATCTTCTACTGCTTTCCCAGGCCACAGCAGAGAGCTGGATGGAAGAGGAGCAACCGGGACGAGAACCGGCGCCTATATGGGATGCCGGCACTGCAGGCGGCGTCTTTACCCGTTACGCCACAGCACTGGTCCTGGTCTATTATTCTTAAGTAAACTTGGCCTATAATGTCCCTTTCTTATTCCATCCTGGTTGGATTTTGGTTTTTAGGTTATGCCATGAATTAGGATTAAAATTTGGGAAATTTGGGTCATACAGAGTTGCTTGTTTTTTAAAGTTTTTTAAAAAATTCATTTGAAAGGCAGAGCAAGAGGGAGTGACGGAGGGAGGGAAAGAGAGCTGCGGAAGCCTCAGGGAGCTGCCTGGGCCTGGGGCAGAGTGAGGACCCCACAGTCCATGCCTCCTCGCCTCCAGGCCAGGGCCTGGGTGGGGAGAGGAGGGCCTGGAGTCCTGGGCGTGGTCGGGGGCGGGGCTCCCCAGCCCAGGGCTGCACTGAGGGACACACAGCTCTGAGAGTGGCTGTGAGAATGGCAGCCGCTCGCACTGAAAGCCTCGGTGGTGAGGGTGGACGGGCGCTGGGCCCTCACGGGAGAGCCAGCCTCTGGGCGGGAGCAGGTGGGGCAGGCAGGACCCTGCGCAGCGTGGCTGTGGGTGTGGCTGTGCAGCCCCGAGCCTCAGCCTGTCTCCCACGGTGTCTCCTCCCACAGTGCTGCCAGACCCTGGTCTCCCACCGCGTGGACCCCTCCCTGCGGGATGAGGACGGCTACACAGCGGCGGACCTGGCCGAGTACCACGGACACCGCGAGTGTGCCCAGTTCCTGCGGGAGATGGCCCGGCCGGTAAGGGTCCCATCTGTCCCGGAGGGCGGGAGGAAGGCCTGGGCCCACACCGAGCCCCACGTGACGCCACGAACAGGGGCCGGGGCAGGATAGAGGGAGCCAGCGCCACCAGCTGCCGGCAGGCGCTGAGGCCAGGCTGTGGTGGAGTCTATGGCAGGGGTTGTGGGGGCTGTGACAGGGTCACGATGGGGCCGTGACAGGGCCGTGACAGAGGCTGTGGCCAGGCTATGCCAGGGTCTGGCTGTGGCTGGAACTTGACCAGGTCACGCCCATCACTGGGCCCCAGAAACCACAGCTCCAGGGCCCAGGCCCCAGCCGAGGTGGCCTCAGCAGCGGGCAGCCTGGTGCAGTGGGGGTGGGGTGGGGTGGGGCAGCTCATCACGTGACTCCCGGACTCGCGCTTCCTCGCGCCCACCCACCACCCCCATCCGTAAGGACGCGATCTCTCCTGCCTGTGCCAGCCCTGCGCACGACCGGGCTCCTCGCGTGCTTGGTGAAGGGTTGGCAGAGCAGAGCACGGGCGGAGGGCCGGGCGCCTGGTGGTGGGCGGAGCAGGCGATGGCCAGGACCGGGTGGCTGGTGGTGTGGTGGAGGCCGTGCCCTCGCTGTCCGAGCCCTGGGGCACCACCGGGATGTCCGTCCCCACTTGCCACAGCGCTGGCCACACTCCTTTCAAGAAGGAGCCCTGGGGTCGCTGCCTGCCCCACTGCTGGGCCCGGCCTCAGCTGAGGGCACCCTGGCCTCCAGCCCTGGCTGTCCCCGAGGGGCTGCTGCACCCCCTCTTCCCTTGAGGGCCGCCAGCTGAAACCCACACCAGGCCTGCTGCGGTTTGGGGCGGCACGGGGGGCCCTGGGCCGTGCTGGCGCAGGAGCCTCAGAAGCGAGCCTCTCACCGGAGCAGGAACCCAGGCCCCACCGGCCACTGCGCAGGGGAAGGCCGCCCCGCCGTGGGCTCGAGAAGTTGGTGGCACTCGGCCGGCTTTCGGTGCAGACCACAGGCTCACAACCACGAGCTTGCGAAGGGCCCAGCGCCCTGCCCTCACGCTGGCCTCCTGGGTCTGCTGTGGGGCCTTTTCTGGGTGCCTGTTTGTCCCCCTGCCCGGGGATGGCAGCTCAGACTAGGAGGTGGGCAGCCAGCCAGTCTGCCAGCGGCCTCACCCAACCAGCACCTGCTACCAGACCCCTGGCCCTGTCCCGCCTGTGGCCGAGGCTTTGTGTCCAGGTGGGGTCACAGTCACCCACTCAGACCTCGGCATGTCGGCAGCCGACAGCTGGGTCCCTGGGCACCTGGGGTCTCTCCATCCTGGCTTTCATGGGGTCAGGGCCACCTCCCCTGAGGTGGGGACAAGTCACGTCGGGTGTGCCCTCCTCTCCCACCGCAGCCCCTTCCTGCCCGCATTGGGGTGCCCCTTCAGCTCCTGCCACCGGACCCTCAGCCTTGGGGCTCACTGGAGCCTCTAGGCACGCAGGTCAACACCTGCAGCCACATTTGCCTCTCCCTCAGCAAGTGCGAGTGACGGCAGGGGTGCCAGCCTCCCCTACTGCCCGGGCTGTCCCCACAGGCCACCTGCCTCGGGTTCGGCCGCCTCTGCTCAGCGAGGGGGCAGGCCGGCAGCTGCGGGCCGGGCAGGTAGGTGAGCCGCCTGATGCAGTATTGATGGAAACGTGATACGCAGAGGTCGCCGGCGCTGGCCTCTACTCACGTCGGCCTTGGAATCCGTCATTGTCCGCTGACACCCAGCCCGGGTCTGTGCCCCCTCCTCGAGGACGCGTAGGTGTCGGGAGAGGCGGCTGGGGGACTGAGGCTGGACCATCGGCGCCTGCGGGATTGCCCTCCACGTATCTGTCTCGTGGCCCAGCTGGGAGCCAGCACTTGGGGCTCAGCAAAGCCAGGCCTCGCTCTGCCGGGGAGGGGCTGGGCCTCACTGACCTGGGCTGCTGGGCTGCCAGGCACCAGGCACTGGGCTGCAGCTGTGCCACCGTGTAGTCCCCACACGTGAACGTCGAGTCCCCAGCACCTCCCAGGCCCCGGGCCGACCTGCTCATCCCCACCCTCACCTCTGAGCCCGTGCCCACCGGGGTCAGAGCTGGCTCTGCCCCAGCACATGCCTCTCAGCCTCGGTCTTCTTGTCTGTAGAGTGGGGCTGCAGAACTTTTGCTTTGAGAGTGAGCGAGGTGCCTGCCCCGGCTGGGCCCTCGGACCCCCTCATTTTACAGACGGGGAAACGGAGGCCTGAGAGAGCCAAGGACTCCCTGGGCAGCGTGGAGCCGGGCTGCTGGGCCAGTCACGGAATCTCAGCCGCGCGCTGGGTGTCCGGCTCTCGTCTCTGGGTCATGATTTTCTCGGCCGGGTGCATTACAGCCCTGTAGCCCGGCTGCCCACGGCTGCCCTCCATGTATAATGCATGGGACCGGCAGTGCTGCTCAGATCTCCCCAGGAGCACAGGGGCAGCGGCCACCCTCAGGGCCCTGTCCATGCCGGGCTTGGGGCAGCGCGCGGGCAGCTGGTAGGACGCAGGGACGAGACCCTGGCACCTGCTGCTCCCGACCACGTGGACGCGCCTCATGTGGGGGTTGGGAAACAGCGTAGCCGACTCTGCTCCCTGTCACTCAGAGGCCCTCACAGAGCCAGGGCTGACGACAGGGGCGAGGGCGTCCCGCCTCGGCCAGGCCCGGTGAGCGCGCAATCCCTCGTTTTCCCGGCCACTCGCTGGCGAGGCCCCAGGGACTCAGCGGGGCAGCCTGCAGGTGCTCCAGGGAGCCCCCCCCCAACCTCCTGCCTCTCCCCGGGGCCACAGGAGAGGGGTGGCCCCACATCCCACTTGGGGAGGGTGGAGGGCCCACCAGGCCCCCAGCTGTGTCCTGAGGGTGAGGGGCTGCCCCGTGGCCTCGTGTCCAGCTTCTCCAGCCGTGCCCATCTGTTCTGGGGTTCAGCTCCATCCTGCTCCTCGGCCAGCCTGCCCGCTGCTGGCCTGGGGGGCACGGCAGGGAGCACGCGTCCTGTGCCCATCGTGGGCACCGTCCTGCCGGGCGGCTCCCTGCACAGAGCCCTGAGAATGGCCGTGAAGGCCGCCAGGGCTTGTTGTCCTGGGACGGAGGGGAGAGACTGGCAGGCACATCCACGCACGGAGCCCACGGAGCCATGGGCTGCGGCCTCTCGGTGTCTGACTCCAGCCCTGCGGCAGCCCAGCTGGGGGCCTCGGGGGGCCCTCGCTTTCTCTGGGCCTTGGTCTGCCCAGCTGCGCCCAGGGAGCTGGGGTGGGGTGGGGTGGGGAGGGGGTTCCTCCGGGTGTTCTTTCTTCCCATGAGGCCCAGGGATCTCGGCGTCTCCCCACCCAGGGCCCACTCCCCTGGCCCTAGCCCTACCCCATGGAGACTTAAGGCAGGTGGTAAGGGAATCCACAGCTGCCCAGCCCGCCTGGCCACCTGACACTGGGGCCTTTAAATATTCATGTGGTACCTCCTGCTGGGGGCGGCCCCCTCGACAGCCCCCGCCCGCCCTCCCAGCTCCCGAGCTCTGAGCCCCGCACTGGCTCCCAACCTGCGCGTGCCAGGGCTGCTGGGCTGTCGGCGCAGATTCCAGGAGTGAGGTGTGTGGGGCGGCAGACGGTTTCAGGCTGTGCTCCCCAACCTGTACCCCGGTGGGCAGAGGATCCCGGCCAGCATCCGGCGGAGGGGCTGTATGTGCTCCGTGCTGGGAGGTGGGAGAGGGAGGCCGGGGAGGCCCAGGGCTCACCCCGGCGGGAGACTGGTCCGGGCTCCGGCTCAGCAAGGGTTGAGCAGCAGAGTGCTAGGCTGAGCCGCAGCGTGGGTCCTGGCCACACACGCAGAGTCCAGCTGGGGCCCTGCAGCCCTCGGGGGGCCCATGAGCATCCGTGGGAGATGCCGGCGGCCTCTTCCGGCTCTGCTGCCCTGGTGGGCAGGTGGGTGTGCCTGAGGGGACACGGCAGCCTGTGGCTGTGCTGCGAGACACGGGTGTCGGGGGCACGGCCAGGAGCCCAAGTGTGCACCCAAGACAGGGCCAAACCAGCCTCCGAGTCTCGGGTCAGAACCAGCTCAGAACCAGGTGGAGGCGGGCAGGCGCCTGCTCACCTCGGTTGGCTCCACGGCCTGGCCCAGACAAGAGCTGCAGACCCCCTGGGTCAGACCCCGGTGTGCAGGCTGAGCAGGGCTCAAGTGAAGGGCTCTCTGTGGCTGTCCAGCGGTCAGGGTCTGAGGACAGGGCAGGTGGCCCCGGCCAGGCGTGGAGGGCAGAGGCAGGGCGTGGTGCCTCTTGGTGGTCCCTACTTCTAGGTGACAGTCCTGGACAGTGAGTGGCAGGTGCCGCCCACACGGCTCTCACAGATGGGCTGAGAAGGCCTCCGGGTGTGCCGAGGCTGCTTTCTGTGTCCTGGCTGCACCGCTGTCCTCCCGGGGGGGCGAGGGGGGCAGAGAGCCCTGACAGCCCCCTGCCAGGAGGTGGCTGGGTCTCAGGCCAGGAGCAGGCTCCGCTGGGCACCCAGGGACCCCTCCCAGCCCACCCCCCTCCTCCCCGCTCTCCCCGAACCACCCCAGGACGAGGTCAGCACGAGTCGGACGGTGGGGGACACACGTGTGGGTGCACATGCACGTGTCCTCATAGGGCCACAGAGAGGAGCACAAGCCAGACCTGGCCGCGGGAGGGGTCTCCTGCTGGAGGTGGTGGGTCTGCCCTCAAACAGGTGCTCCAGACATGCGGGGAGCCGAGGGGACCGCGGGGCTGGGCTACCCTCGCCAGTCCCCCAGCCCTGCCTGAGCCACACAGCTCCCTGGCTCGCCCGCCTGCCTCACCCCTGTCTGGCAGAGCTGGACGGAGCCCTCCTGCTGACCAGGCCGCCCACCCCCAGCAGGTGCCCCTGCTCATGGCGCCCCCGCCCCCGCCATTCCCACCACCTCCGCTGTCCGCTGCCAGGCACTCCCTGGAGGAGGAAGGAAGAGGGAGCTCAGGTGTCAGGAGCCCCAGCCGTGAGTCCATGGGGCCTGCTGCACCTGCGGGGCCCTTGTGGGAGTGTCCATGTGGGGCTGTGTATATATGAATGTGTATCTGTTTCTGCAGGGCTATGTGTGCACATGTGTGGCCATGTGATATTGTGTGCATGTGTGTGTGTCTTTGTGTTTCTGGCTCAGGGTTGGGGCACGGGTGTGTGTGTGTCTTGTGTGCAGGGGCACGGGAGGCAGTGAGGAGGTGACCGTGTGGGGTTGCCTGGGCTGCCCCTGCCCTCCCAGCTCCTTCCAGTCTGCAGGGGGCCAAGGAGGGTCTGTGGGGTGGATGAAGGGGCCTGGCGTGGACTCATGATGTCCCCCAGGAGGAAGGCCCAGGATGACAGGCTGGGCAGGGCTGGTTGGGTCTTGGGCTACAAGCCCTGCACACTGGCAGGAGGGCTGCTTCCATGCCAGAGGCCTCCAGCCCTGTGACCTCGGCCTCAGTGGAAGCCCCACAACTCCATCCCCCTTCCTCTCTGCAGCTGCCTCTCTCAGCCCAACCTGGCCGGCCCAGCCCCCACTGAGGGAGCAGACAACCTGCGAAGCCCTGCCGAGGGTCACCACCAGTGCCCCGGCCACCTCCACGGTGCGTCCCCGCCTCCACCACGTCCAGCCAGCCCGTCCCGTGTCGTGTCCTTGGACGTGGCCCCAGGCCCGCAGCCTGGATAGTGCCGCTGGCCCCTGCTGGCGCCCAGAGTTCTGAGGGGCGGGAAAGTGGGGCGGCCACAGCTGTCGCCCACCACAGGAAACGCAGGTCCTCGTCCATCATCCCAGAGTCTGGCTGCCCAGACCACCCCCGGACCGGAGACGGCCGTGCCCCCTGGAAGCCATTGTGACCGCAAAGAAGCAGCCACTGCAGGAGGGGTCCACTGCCCCTGCTCCCCGACTCCCTGGGCCACACCCCCACCCCCACCCGGTGGGTCTGCCCTCCCCTCGGGGCCCCTGTGACCTGACCCCTTTCTGCACAGGGGCCAGAGATGGCAGCAAGGGACGTCCCCGAAGGCCTGGCCGGGCTGCAGCTAGACGAGCTGCCCTCTGGCGACCTCGACGGATTGGTGCCCACGCAGGACGAGCACGGCCAGCCCATCCCCGAGTGGAAGCGGCAGGTGATGGTGCGGAAGCTGCAGGCACGCCTGGGCGCCGACCCGGAGCCCCAGGCCCAGGTGGGGCCTGCAGAGAGGGGCAGCATGAGGCTGGGGGCAGGGCAGGCGGCAGAGACCGTGTCCCAGCAGGTGGAAGTGGGGGGGTGCCCAGCCCAGACCTGTACCCCAAGCGCACGCTCCCTGCCCCTCTAGGGCTCAGCTCTGTCTTGTGCCACACGAGGAGGCTAGATGTGGTCCGGGGTCCTGAGCTTCAGGGGCCAGGGTCCCAGTCCCACTGTCCTCCCACCTATGGAGTTCACATAGCTGCCCACCAGGACCAGGTGCTGTTCTCGCCTGGCACTCTGCAGCAGGAAGACAGGTGGCAGGTGCACCCAGGTGTGTGCGGGAGGGCTGGTGCCCTCTGTGCCCGAGACCCTGAGCTGGAGGCAGAAGAAATGAGGGAGGGGCTCAGGCCAGCGGGTGTCCCGAGGTGGGGGTGAGCTGGTGTCCCAGGTGGGGGTGAGCTGGTGGCTTAGGTGGGCTGAGCTGGTGTCCCGAGGTGGGGGTGAGCTGGTGGCTTAGGTGGGCTGAGCTGGTGTCCCGAGGTGGGGGTGAGCTGGTGGCTTAGGTGGGCTGAGCTGGTGTCCCAAGGTGGAACTGAGCTGGTGTCCCGAGGTGGGGCTGAGCTGGTGGCTTAGGTGGGCTGAGCTAGTGTCCCAGGTGGGGGTGAGCTGGTGTCCCAAGGTGGGCTGAGCTGGTGGCTTGGTGGGCTGAGCTGGTGTCCCAAGGTGGAACTGAGCTGGTGTCCCGAGGCGGGCTGAGCAGGTGGCTTGGTGGGCTGAGCTGGTGTCCCAAGGCGGGGCTGAGCAGGTGTCCCAAGGTGGGCTGAGCTGGTGGCTTGGTGGGCTGAGCTGGTGTCCCAAGGTGGGGCTGAGCAGGTGATCCAGGTGGGGTGAGCAGGGGGCTTAGGCGGGCTGAGCAGGGGGCTTAGGCGGGGTGAGGTGGCAGTGGAAGCTGGCAGCAGCGAGCACCCGAGCAGAGCTGGGCTGTGTCAGCTTGGATCCCGGCAGCCCCCTCTGGCTGCGGAGGGCGGTGGCCCCCGCCTGTGACCCTGGAGCCCTAGCCGTGTGTCCCACAGCCCTCTCTGGAGCTGTCCTGTCCAGCGCCATGGCTCCAGCCACGCGCAGTCAGAGTTCACTAAGAGGCACAGGCCTGCTTGTCACCTGCTCACAGGGGCTAACGCCTGCAGCCTGGCCCGGCCAGAGGGGCTGGGAGCCCCAGGGGCTGAGGGCTGGGCAAGGCGGGGTGGGCAGGGCCCAAGGACCTGCAGAGATGCCCAGCACCTGGGGAAGTAAACAGGCAGGCAGGCTGAAGGGGTTGGGGGTATTGGCTCCGTCACAGCTCAGCCGGTGCTGCTGGGGGCAGGGGAAGGGGGACAGGGAGCGCGAGTGTCTGGGGCTGCCCAGCCTGCCGGGAGTGGGCGGGAAGGGGCTGGGAGGGCGCTGAGGATGGAGCCTGAGCTGATGTGGGGAGGAGGGCAGAGCAGAGCCCCCCTCCCCGCCCCACTTCCAAGAGGGCAAAGCCGGCCAGCTGGTGTCCAGCACAAACTTGCCCTGTCCTGCGTGTGACCCCGCCCCTTCCGCACCCAGGACGGCGGTGGGGGCCCGGGCCCCGCGCAGCAGGCGGCGTGGCGCTACTCGCAGACCCACCAGGCCATCCTGGGCCCCTTCGGGGAGCTGCTGACCGAGGACGACCTGCTGCACCTGGAGAAACAGATCACGGACCTGCAGCTGCGGCGCCGCTGCCAGGAGTACGAGAGCCAGCTGGGCCGGCTGGCGGCCGAGCTGCAGGCCCTGCTGCCCGAGCCCCTGGTCAGCATCACCGTCAACAGCCGCTTCCTGCCCCGGGCGCCCGGCGCCGAGGGCGAGGAGGCCCCGGCCCTGGCCGGCGTGCTCCAGGGCCCCGCGGAGGCGGCGCCCGGCGGGCAGCCCCTGCCCTTCTGGTGCAATCACACCGGCCGCCTGGTGCGTAGCCTGTCCCTGCTGCTGAAGGGCGTGAACGGGCTGGTGCAGGCCGAGGAGACGCCAGGCCCCCAGCCCCCGCAGCCCCCGCAGCCCCCGCCTAGGGAGGCCCCGGCCGGCGCCCCTCGAAGCGAGGCCCAGCGCGAGATCCAGGAGTGGGGCGTCTCCGTGCACACGCTGCGCGGCAACTTCGAGTCGGCGCCCGGCCCGCCCTGCGCCTCAGCCCCAGGCCCCTGTGAGCCGGGAGCCGTGCCTGGGCAGTGCCCCCGAGGCTGCTGGGCGGCTCCTCCCCAGCCCCAGCCCCAGGGCGGGCCGGCCGACGCGGAGGAGGCCAGCGACTCGGGCATCAGCTGCGAGGAGGCGGTGTCAGAGGCGGGCGCGGCCTCCAGCCCGGACCTGGCCAGCCTGCGCAAGGAGCGCATTGTCACGCTCTTCCTGAGCCACTGGAAGAGGTCGGCCGACACGCCGGCCCTCAAGGCCGCGGCCTGCAGGACCCTGGAGGCCCGCCGCGCAGCCGGGGGCCCCCGCGAGCCCCGGCTCAGCCACCTGTGGCAGCAGAGGAGCATCATCGCCCACCTGCTGGGCACCTGGAAGGCCATCATGGCGCACGTGCCGGCGCGGCAGCTGCGGCGGCTGAGCCGGCAGCCCCGCGGGCCCCTGTCCCCCGAGCAGTTCCTGCCCCACGTGGACGGGGCGCCCGTGCCCTACGGCAGCCTGTCGCTGGACCTCTTCATGCTGGGCTACTTCCAGCTCCTGGAGTGCGACCTGCCAGCCGAGGAGCGCAAGATGCGCCACCTGCTCTGCTTCGAGGTCTTCGAGCACCTGGGCGCCCACGGCTGGGAGGCGGTGCGAGCCTTCCACAAGGCCGTGACCGATGAGGTGGCTGCCGGCCGCCGTGCCTGGACCGATGGCTTCGAGGACATCAAAGCCCGCTTCTTCGGCTCCGGCCGGGGTCCCGCCTGGGACTCGGAGCCGGGCCGCAAGTCGGGCCTGACTCCGCTGGGGCCGCGGCCGCCGGCGCCCGGCCCCGAGCCGGCAGCTCGGTGGCTGGGCTCCGGCTCGCGGTGGGGCAGCTTCAGCAGCGAGGACATCTGCGGCTACATCGACCGGAGCTTTGCCTTCTGGAAGGAGAAGGAAGCTGAGATGTTCAGCTTCGGGGACTGACTGGGGCCTCTTCCTTTCTCTCGCCTGGTGGCCAGGGCAAGGCTGGCCGGGGCCTGCTCACAAGGTCCTCTGGGCGGGGGCTCAGCCACCCACCCCGCTCACACCGCCTCGCTCCCTGTGTCCACCCTGCAGCCAGGGGCTGCCGTCCCGGCCTGGCCCTCTGGGGCCATCCCCTGGGCACCTGGGACACCAGCCTCCTCCGCCTCCCCTCCCTCCCCAGCCCTGCACTGCCCGGCACCCTGTCCGTCGGTTCCCTGCTGCTGGCCCTGAGGCTCGGTCTGCCTTCCACTGTCCAGCAGAGCCTGGGCCGGCAGCCCTGGGCCCTCCTGCCACCACCTGTCTTGGTGACTTGGGCCACAACCCGGCCCCTCCCACACTTCTCTTTTCCGTCTGGGGACAGTGGAGGGGACAGGACTCAATGGGCCTCTGGTCAGACCAGGTGGGGCCGGGCTGCCCGGGTCTCCAGGCCAGGAGAGGGCCTTTGGGAGGGGACCCTGCTCCAGGGCACTCAGAGATGTGGCTGCCCGGCCCACAGCTGCCAGCACCTCCCAGGGCCACAGGACAGACGGGCTGCATGTGGTCCTTAGAGAGTGCCCCCCTCTCAGAGGCCAGCCGCCGGCCCCCAGGGACAGCCCACAACAGGGTGGGACACATGGGCTGCACCTTGATGAGCACTTGACTGTCCCTGGGGCAGCCCTCACCCACGTGGGCAGAGGGTGCCGTGGGGTTGTGTGCAGCGTCACGTGAGCTGGGCACTCACTGTGCAGTGTGGCTTGTCCCCTGCTCCCGGTGGCCGTCAGGAGGGTGGGCCACCACCCAGGCTGTGGGGTCCAGGAGGGCTGGGCCGAGGGAACGTTGGGGAGGGGCTGCGAGTGTGAGCCAGCCTTGACGGACAATGAGGGAGTGGGACAGAGGTAGTTGGGGCAGGGACAGGCCCCCTCGGGAGTCCCCTGCTGCGTCTCCCACTGCTGCTGGGGAGAGGGGAGCCCCGGTTCCTGGGCGCTGTCAGAGCAAGGAGGGGGTGCTCCCAGGGAGATACGGAGTCGGGAGAGGCGTTGGGCGGTCAGGGCTGGCAGGCCCGCAGGGCAGTGTGGTCAGCCAGTGCCTGGTGGCTGTCCTCCAAGGGCCTGCTTGCAGTGGGCTGGCCAGGGGCCGGGCTCCCCTGGATTCCTCCTGCTGGGGACACTCGCCATGGAGCACCTGCACCTGCTAAAGACCCCCTACCTGGCTGACCCTCACCCTGCCAGAGCGCCAGGACGGCAGCCCAGGCCCACCGAGCCCGTACAGGGTACAGGGGAGTCCGTGGTCTGCCTGCCCCGGGGGGGTGTGGACAGGTCCCCCGTGTCCACTGGGGGCCGTGGGCATCTCAGACAGCCAGAGGGTAGGTTCTGCCACGCAGGGTGCCCACGAGAGCGTCCCGGATGGCCTCTCTTGGTCGTTGAGGGGGGTCCTGGCTCTTGGCTGTAACCTGCACCCAATAGAGGAGGATGAAGGGTCCACTGGGCACAGCCACTGCCCGGGCTGGCAGGGGACTGGGGAGCCCTGCGGTGGGAGTGTCAGAGTGGACACTCCGGTGTCTCCTGGAGCCCCCTTGCTGGACAGGGGGTTCCAAGGCCCTGCAAAGGAGGTGACCGGTGTTGGCAGCAAGCACAGAGCCTGACCTCCCGTCGCTCCCGGGCGGGGGGGGCTCCTCACCAGGTCAGGGCGCCCCCCCAGGCTCGGGCAGCCCCTCCACAGACCCCAAGCCTCATGTTCCCAGCTCGGGGGCAGCCCACAAGCTCCTAGGCCCCAGGGGGACTTGGAGATGGGGGGGTGCTGGGCAGGGGGTAAGGTGGAGGCTGCTTGGGGGAGCCGCCCTGGGGATTCTGGGAAAATTGCTCTCTTAGCAGCCTGAGAGCCCGAACAGGCCGGGGCCAGTGTGCGAGGCCACACTTGGGCTGCAGGGGCTGCGTGCTGCCTGTCCATCTGCGGTCCCGAGGCCCCGAGGCCATGGAGCCCCTTTCTGTGCCCCCGGAGGCCTTGGACCTCAGCGAGGGGCCGGGAGCACCCGGGAGAAAGGAGGCCCTGGCCCCACCCATGGGCATGCAGGCTTCCTCACGAGCACAGCCAGCACCCTGAGGCCACCCAGCGGGCTTTGTGAGGTTCATGCAAAGAGGAAAGTGAGCGAGGGCAGCAGGGACGCCAGCCTCCTCCAGGCAGCCACGGCATCCACCCCGCCCACCGCGATGTCCCTCAGAATGAGGCAGGGGCCGTGGACAGCACCCCGACTGGGCGACACGGGTGACGTGACTGGGTGACACAGGGTGACGTGACTGGGTGACACAGGGTGACGTGACTGGGCGATACAGGGTGATGTGACTGGGCGACAGGGGTGACGTGACTGGGTGATGGGGTGACATGACTGGGTGACACAGGGTGGCGTGACTGGGTGATAGGGTGACATGACTGGGTGATACAGGGTGATGCTGACTGGGTGACACGGGTGACGTGACTGGGCGATACAGGGTGATGTGACTGGGCGACTCGGGTGACGTGACTGGGTGATACAGGGTGACGTGACTGGGTGATACAGGGTGATGTGACTGGGTGATACAGGGTGACGTGACTGGGTGATACAGGGTGATGTGACTGGGCAATACAGGGTGACATGACTAGGTGACACAGGGTGACGTGACTGGGTGATACAGGGTGATGTGACTGGGTGATAGGGTGACATGACTGGGTGATACAGGGTGATGCTGACTGGGTGACACGGGTGACGTGACTGGGTGATGGGGTGACATGACTGGGTGACACAGGGTGATGTGACTGGGTGACAGGGGTGATGTGTCTGGGTGATGGGGTGACATGACTGGGTGACACAGGGTGGCGTGACTGGGTGATAGGGTGACATGACTGGGTGATACAGGGTGATGCTGACTGGGTGACACGGGTGACGTGACTGGGTGATACAGGGTGATGTGACTGGGCGACAGGGGTGACGTGACTGGGTGATGGGGTGACATGACTGGGTGACACAGGGTGGCGTGACTGGGTGATAGGGTGACATGACTGGGTGATACAGGGTGATGCTGACTGGGTGACACGGGTGACGTGACTGGGTGACAGGGGTGATGTGTCTGGGTGATGGGGTGACATGACTGGGTGACACAGGGTGATGTGACTGGGTGATACAGAGTGACGTGACTGGGCGACGGGGGTGACGTGACTGGGTGATAGGGTGACATGACTGGGTGACAGGGTGACGTGACTGGGTGATACAGGGTGATGTGACTGGGCGACAGGGGTGACGTAACTGGGTGATGGGGTGACATGACTGGGTGACACAGGGTGACGTGACTGGGTGACACAGGGTGACGTGACTGGGTGATACAGGGTGATGCTGAATGGGTGACATGGGTGACGTGACTGGGTGATACAGGGTGATGTTGACTGGGCGACGGGGTGATGTGACTGGGTGACAGGGTGACGAGACGGGGTGACAGGGGTGACATGACTGGGCGACGGATGACGTGACTGGGTGACATGGGGTGATGTGACTGGGCGACACGGGTGACATGACTGGGTGACGGGGGTGACGTGACTGGGTGATACAGGGTGATGCTGACTGGGTGACGGGGTGATGTGACTGGGTGATGGGGTGACATGACTGGGTGATAGGGTGACGTGATTGGGTGACACAGGGTGATGTGACTGGGTGACAGGGGTGATGTGACTTGGTGACGGGTGACGTGACTGGGTGATGGGGGTGACGTGACTGGGCGATGGAGGTTGCAGCTCCAGCTCCTGCTCGGCCTGCATGTCAGGGGTGCCCTGGAGGCGTGTGGGGAGGCTGTGGGGCCCTGCCCAGCCCAGCCAAAAGTGACTGCGGTTGGGACAAAGGCTTGGTGCAACCTGACCGGACACTCTCAGCGGAAGCAGGAGGCTGGCGCAGCTCAGGGTGAGCGTGGCTCCAGGAGACTGGAAGCGGGGGCCGCTGGTCATGCAGCCACCGGTCACGCAGCCGCCGACACCTGCTCCGGCCCGGGAGGGCGAGCCAGGCTGGTCGTTCAGGGAGGTCGCGGCGAAGCAGGCACCCACCGGGCAAGCTGGACCCGACCCCGAGTGTGCCCGGGCAGGTCCACCGCTCAGGCTACGGGCGCGACTCCTCACAGCCCAGACAGCAGCGGCCGGGCTCGGCGGGGGCTGGGTGGAGGCCCAGAGGGTCGGAACACGCGAGGGGCTCCAAAAGTCCCTGGAAAATGTGCACGGATTTCACAGTTGTCTGCACCAACATAAACTTACTCCTTAATTCAATTTCCCACAAACACTTTGACATTCCCCTCATTTTGGGGGGAGGATAAGACCTTGAGGCAGGCACCCCGAGCCCCAACAATTCTCGGAAGAGGAGATGTTGTGGCTGGGCCAGGCCGGCCAGCCCAGCAGAGCACGTGGCCGTCCGGCAGCCTGGGCCAGCAAGGAGACGGCTGCCCCCACGCCGAGTGTCCCTCTGTGCGTGGCTGGGTTGTTCTTAAATGACTGCACATTTTAACGTGAGGGTTTTACTCAGGCTGATCTGGGACAGGGACCGCAGAGGTGACGCACCGTCATTGTCATCGTCCCTTCCGACTCCGGCAAGTAGCTGTGTCCCCACCGAGGTGAAAAGCAAAAGCACGTTTCACATGCTGACCAGAGCAGGAGTGCCCAGGACAGAGCAGCACGTGATGAAGGGACACACACACACACACACGGGCATGCACACAACATGCACTCACACATGTGTGCACACCCATGCACGCACACGGACACGCGCACACACGCACGCATGGTGACATCGTCCTCTGCTGACGGCCATTGCCTTTCTCGGGGGGGGTTTGTGCTTCACGTCTTCCGTGTTTTCCAAAATGAACAAGCATTATTTTTATCGTCTTGAACAGAAACTGCACCCCGGGAGCCTGTGTCACTGAGGATCCCAGCTGAGCCCCTGGTGTCGGGTTTCGCCCGAGGCGCTGGGTCCCAGCTCCCCTGCAGGCTTGGCACAGCACTGCGCCTGCCCAGAGCCAGCTCCCGGCGACAGCAGCCGCGGCAGCCCCTGTCCTCGCTCCCCCCAGACCAGTGCATGAACCCTCCGTGTGCCGCCAGCAGCGGGGACGGTGGACAACCCGACCCCTCTGTTCCCGGCTCCAGCTCCCGTCCCACGGCGCTCCTGGACACGTGACACTTGAGGACATCCCTGGGCAGCCCCAAAGTTGGAGGAAGTCCTGGGGCTGAGCGAGCAGGGGCAGGGCTGGCCACAGCTGCGCTGGATTTGGGGGAGGAGTGGAAGGGAGGCTGGAAGCGCTTTGCAACCTTGCAATTGGCTCACGGTCACTGTGACATGTGCACGAGGACGCGCCTACGGGAGTGGGCACCGCGGTCCCCAGCTCCCAGCCGTTGCCCCAGCGGCTGGTGGGGCAGGAGTGTGTGAGCCGGCGCCTGGCTGTCCAGACACCCCAACACCCTCAGAGCAGGCCCCTGGGGTCTGGAAGCACAGCCAATGCCCAGGGGGCACAGGGAGGCCACAGTCAGGCTGGGCTGCACCCGGAAGTGCATCTGTGGGTGATGGAAGAGAAGCTGAGAGGTGAGGCCCCCCAGGCCGCTGTGTCTGACCCTTGGTCTGAGGAATGCCCGGAGGCACCCCTCAGCCGCGCTCATAGCTGGTGGTGACGCCCCTGTGACTGCTGGGCCCAGCGCCGTGCCACAGGCCCCGAGCCATGGTGGCCGTATTTTTAGATGACCCTGTTTCTTCGCCGTCTTTGGCACTCACGTCGAGTGTGGCCTCCAGGGCAGCGCTGGGGCCACGCCGTGGTCGTGATACCCCAGAAGGTGGCCCGGGATCTCCCATCCCTGCACCAGCTTGGCAGGGGGCCCGGGCACCCCTCTTGCCCCAGGGCAGCCCCCACCGCCCAGCCCCCGGCTTGGAAAGACTTCGTGATCAGCCTGCCACTACTCACGGTGCTGCTTTTCCCAACGGCCCGAGAACCAGAGGCCACCTCCGTCCCCCAGGCCAGCACGTGTCGGGGGTCAGGGGTCCAACCGGGACTGGGGTCCCCGCGAGCCCCCAGGTCCCCAGCACAGGCTCCCCTGCCCCACCTCGCCGTCTCCCCAGAGGGGCAGAACCCCGCCCTGCCCAGCTTGTCCTGGTCCTCGGGAAGGACCTCAGGCCTCCCCCACCCCCGCCGAGAGTGGCCTGGCCAGTGGGGCCTTCAGAGCAGACAGCCTGGGCGGAGCCTCGCCTCCCTCCTCCCTGGACCCCCCCATGCAGACTGGTGGCTAAAAATACCCCCTGGCTCCCCACGTGGTGCCCAGACCGCAGCCCTCCGCCCGCTCTGACTGGGCAGTCCTGCTCTCTGGTCTGCTGTCCACAACAGGCTCCCAAGCCCACTGAGAGGTACAGCCGGGGTCTCCAAGGGGGCGCGGGCCACAGGGAGGCAGGGCTGGGGGGGGCTGTGCTCGGGCAGTCCTGCCAGCCTGGGGGTCCCAGCCTGAGTGCTTTGAGGGCCCCCAGGCCCAGCCTGGCCCTGGGGTAGGCTAGGGGCACAGCAAATATGGTTCCCTCGGGGCTCTGGCAAGGGGGTGGGCCGGGGGCCGGGCCACGCCTCAGCAGCCAGGGCCACACGGTCAGTCCCGGCCGGAGCAGGGTCAGGCCTGGGGCTCATTGTTCCCCTCCCAGCTAAACAGACACTGGGGGCGTGGGGGTGGGAGGCTCAGAGACCTTGTAGACACCCCCTCCCTAGGCGAGGACCTCGGGCAGCGGATGTCAGCAGGCACCCCGGCCCCTGGGGAGGGCGGCTGGGCACCCCCTCCCCCGCCTGCTGGCCACCACTGCCCAGGGAGCGCAAGAATGACAGGAATGCGAGGCTGCGGGCGGAGCCCAGGGACAGCCCGGGCCGCACAGGCCCAGCAGGCGGGATGGACGCTCAGACCGGGCCGCCTTCCCCGCCGCCCTGCCAGCTGCGAGCCCAGGCCCAGGTGGGCGCCTGCCCCGGCAGAGGCTGGGAGCGGAAGGGCCTCCGGCGCCCTGCCCATCCCAGGCCACAGCGTCCACGTTCGCCGGCTCCGGGGTGGGGCCTGCTCTTGCTGCTGTCACGGTTTCCCAAGCCGCTTCTCCTCCCTCTGAGGGGTCCGCACGGCGCCCCCTGGTGGACAAGCCGCTTCTCCGCGGTCGGGGTTTGGGGGGTTTGCCCAGGGCCGTCGCGGTCAGCCGCCAGGAATGCTGGGATGCACGCTGGGCTGCGGACGCTCCCTCCAGAAGTTGTTTTGGCTGCGTCTCTACCAGCTACGCTCGGCAGGAGTCACACAGGGGCTCTGAGTTCAAATCCCAGCCTCACCACTTCCTACCTGTGGGGCGAGACGCAAGCCCCCCGGACTCAGTTTCCCCGCCGTAAAGGGAGTGAGGGTGGCGCCCACCTGCCAGGGCTCCTGTGGGGCGGGCCAGGGATGAGACCCAGCCTGCGGGGAGCCCCGCGTGGCCGTGGGGGTTGAGGTCTGAGCCCCTGACGCCCCCAGCCATCAGCAGATGAGGGAACTGGGGCCCCCCAAGGTCACCCAGCAAGGTCGCAGCAGGCAGAGGAGCAGGAACCCCTCAGATGTCCCCGCCATGAGGAGTCCAGCACAGAGGCGGCCTCTTGGGGGTTGGGAGCCGCGGGTCCCAGGCCCTGGGGTCTGTGTGGTACAGCCCAGAGCCGGGGGTCCCTGTGGGCTCCTGGGTCCCCTGAGGGCTGGGGAGGCCGGACAGGCGCCTGGCTCACGCTGCCATCCCCGCCCCGCAGGAGGCCCCTGACCCTGGCAGCATGGTGCGCACCGTGGACGACCTGGACTTCCGGCTGCCCTCGCACGCCCAGGACACACTGGACGGCCTCCAGCGGCTGCGCTCCCAGCCCAAGCTGGCCGACCTCACGCTGCTGGTGGGCGGCCGGGAGCTGCCCTGCCACCGCGGCCTCCTGGCCCTCAGCAGCCCCTACTTCCACGCCATGTTCGCAGGCGACTTCGCCGAGAGCTTCTCGGCGCGCGTGGAGCTGCAGGACGTGGAGCCAGCCGTGGTGGGGCAGCTGGTGGACTTCGTGTACACGGGCCGGCTGACCATCACTCAGGCCAACGTGGAGGCGCTGACGCGCACGGCCGCCCGCCTGCACTTCCCGGCCGTGCAGAAGGTCTGCGGCCGCTACCTGCAGCAGCAGCTGGACGCCGCCAACTGCCTGGGCATCTGCGAGTTCGGGGAGCAGCAGGGGCTGCTGGGAGTGGCCGCCAAGGCCTGGGCCTTCCTGCGCGAGAACTTCGAGGCCGTGGCCCGCGAGGACGAGTTCCTGCAGCTGCCCCGGGACCGGCTGGCCACCTGCCTGGCCAGCGACCTGCTGCAGGTGCAGGCGGAGCAGAGCCGGCTCGAAGCCCTGCTGCGCTGGGTGCGCCACGATCCCCCGGCCCGGGCCGCCCACCTGCCTGAGCTGCTCGGCCTGGTGCGCCTGGACGCTGTGCCCAAGCCCTGCGTGCAGCAGCTGCTGGCCACGGAGCCGCTGATCCAGGCGTCAGAGGCGTGCCGGGCTGCGCTGTCCCAGAGCCATGGGGAGGTGAGTGAGGGGCCGGGGGGCTCCCACCCGGGGGGGCAGGCAGAGGGGCCCGAGAGCTCCCCCTGCGTGGGGGTGGGTAAGCAGTGGGCATCCTCGAGGTGGCCTGGAGCCGGTCACCCCTCAAGTATGGATCGTGTCCCTGTGTGTGCCACACCCTGTCCTGAAGGCAGAGGCTGGGGGCTCCTGGCAGGGGCTGCAGTCCCGGAGGGCTCTCTGGAAGAGGCAGGCTCTTAGAGAAGGAACAGCTCAGCAGGCGGCACAGGAGAGGAAAGCACCCAGGAAGACGGCACAGAGGAAGCTGCTCCAGAATTTATAGGGTGCCACTTCCAGTTTGCGCTGGCAGCAGGCCCAGAGGGCAGGCGCCTCCCGGGGAGGTGACAGGCGCGGGTGTGGCTGAGACAGGGCCAGAGGTGGCGGCTCGGCTGCCGTGTGCCGCTCCTGGGGCCTCCTCTGGGGTCAGATCTGGTCATGAAAATGCAACTCGGGCCGAGGGCGGCCTATGGCAGGCAGGACCCTAGGCCCACAGGCGAGGCCCGGCTAGGGCTGGGCTGGCTTGGGGTCTTCCCCTGCGAGGTGGTCCACGCAATTGCTAGTGCCGGAGGGACCGGGGTGGAGCGTGGGGGACCCTGAGAGCCTGGGGGCTCTGAGCAGCAGCTGCTTACTGACGGCTCCACATGGACGCTTTCCAGGGGTCTAGCTGGCCGGGGCCACCCGGTGCAGCCTGCTGCGGGCCGGCCATGGCGCAGGGGCTTCCAGGGCAGGGGAGGTTCATGGGGAGACTGGGGACAGGTCCTGGGGGTCAGCCCAGGTCAGTGCAGGGGCAGCGTGGGGCCCTCCCTGCCTGGCCCTTCCGCTGCCGTCGCCAGCCATGGCAAGGCTGGCCACAGGGCACACGTGCACCCATGGATGCACACACATGCACACCTGGCCCCCTGACCCAGGGGGCTGCACAGAGGCCCTGGTGCTGGTCAGAGGCTGCTCTGAGCCGCGCTGCTGTCCACAGGTGCTGCCTGCCCTCCCGCAGAAGCTGGAAGAGGTGCTGGTAGTGGTCGGGGGGCGGGCACTGGAGGACGAGGAGGGCGGGGAGGAGCCCGCCCCCCACTCCGGGAACTTCGCCTTCTACGACACCAAGGCCCGTGAGTAGCCGCCCATCCTGGCCTCGCCCTGCGTGCCTCCCACACCTGGCGGCGCCTCCCGGGTCTTTTTCTATATCCTGGGGGGCTGGTGTCAAGGTTGCCACGCCAGACGGCACTGCGTGGGCGGGGGGCGGCCTGGCTGCCCGGCCTGGGCCGGGGGAGAAAGGGCGCAGCCCAGGCCGTGAGGCCCGGCTTCCAGGCCGGCCGGCACGGAGCGCCAGTCCCCGCTTCTCTTGGCCTCGGTGGGAGGGGCTGAGGCCAGGCCTGCGCACAGATAGACATGGGCTCCTCTGCCCGCTTGGCAAAGGCGGGAGGCCCCCCCGGGCTGCACTGGCCCCGGGGACGCTCCTGGGAGGCACGGGTGCCCACTGGCCAGTGTCCACCCTAGCAGGCTGGCTGCCCCAGGCAGGGGCTGCCCCACAGGGATTTGGGGCTGACGTCAGCACAGAGCAGCTGTGCCTCTGATCCCCCGGCGTGGGGGGTGCTGGCAGGTGAAGGGCTGCTGGCCGCTGGACAGCCCCACCCTCGGGTGACACACACATGAGTCAGGGGGACACTCCGTCCCTGCCCGCAGCGCCCGCCCAGAGCCCCGTGAGCAGTTGGCAGTGCCCCGGGCACCCCGACGCGCAATGTGTCCACGCATAGCATTGCACCGTCACAGTGCCCTCTCCCTCCTGCGCGGTTCACCCCGTGCGCTCCACAAAGGCCAGCCGGAGTCGCCTCTGTCCCAGCCACAGAGCAGCTCCCATGTGGCACACGTGCCGTCCCCACGTGTCCTCACGCCTCCCTGAGAGGCCAGGATTACGCCCACTCTGCAGATGGGCAAACAGAGGCTGGGGTTTGGCCCTGAGCCCTCGCTCTCTCCCCGTGCCAGGGCGGTGGATGGCGCTCCCCGACTTCCCCGACTACCACAAGTGGGGCTTCTCCCTGGCGGCTCTCAACAACCACATCTACGTGACAGGTGGGCGGCTGGGGGCTCCGAGAACGAGCACCCCAGCGAGGGAAGCTGAATCCCAGAGGGGTGCGTGTCGGGGGTGGGTCTCCCACTCCTGCGCGTCGCACACACTCAGACTCCCTGGGGGGCGGAGCTTCCATGCTCGGGGCTTTGGAACCACGGGTGTGGCCCCAATTTGTGGGGGTGGAGGGACCGGGCCTAGGGCGCCCCCAGGGGCCTGGCAGCCAGTTTGTGCGTGGGGCAGGGCATGGGGGGAGGGGCCTCTAGCCCCACGGGTCCCGAGGCCCCTGGCTGGTGACACCCATGTGGACAGATCCTGTCTCGCAGGTGGCTCACGGGGCACCAAGACGGACACGTGGTCGACCACCCAGGCCTGGTGCTTCCCGCTGAAGGAGGCGGCCTGGAAGCCCGTGGCGCCCATGCGGAAGGCGCGCACGAACCACGCCAGCGCCGCGCTCAACGGGGAGATCTACGCCATCGGTGGTGAGGCCCCCTGTGCACCCCTGCACCCCGTACCCTCCAGGGGGCCGTGGCAATGCTGCCCCCCACTGCTGCCTTGGGCGTGGCTCCTCAGACATGGAGCGGGGCGATGCTGGGACTCGGGACGGCGTCCAGCAGGAGTTGGGGCCTCAGGCCACCAGCGAGGACGGCCACGCGTGTCCTCAGCCCCGGAGCTCTGGAGGGGATGACCCACGGGAGGCTGCTCCCCCCAGCCCAACCATCCCCAGCCTAAGAGCAGGGTCCCTGAGAACAGCAAGGCACGGCCTCCCCCGGCGGCAGGTCCCTGTCACCGTCCTCTCCTGGCGGCAGGTTCCTGTCACCGTCACCTGCAGGCTCCATCAGGGGCAGGGCTGTGGGCTGCTGCTCGGGGCCAGGGCCTCGCTCCCCACCGGCGCCCCTGGAGCTGCTTCCTCCAGGGAGGCCCCACCCTGCTGTGGCTGTGGCAGGGAGTCTCGCACCCTGGGGTGGGGTCTCCCTGGGTCCGCTGCCCCTCCAGGCCTCCGTGGGCAAGCCTGCCCTCTTGGGGCCGCGGGCACCACCGGCTATAGGTGGGAACAGCTCCCTGCCGCTCACTGCCCCCCAGACCTCCTGGGTACCAGGGCGGACCCTGCTGCCCTACATAGCCTGGACCCTGCGTTTCCCGCACCCCAGCCCTCTGCAGCCCTGCGGCCCTCCCCTCCCCACAGGCACCACCCTGGACGTGGTGGAGGTGGAGAGCTACGACCCCTATACGGACAGCTGGACGCCCGTGAGCCCGGCCCTCAAGTACGTCAGCAACTTCTCGGCGGCCGGCTGCCGGGGCCGCCTGTACCTGGTGGGATCCAGCGCCTGCAAGTACAACGCACTGGCCCTGCAGTGCTACAACCCAGTCACAGGTGGGCCCCGGGCCGGGGGCGGGGCCGAGGCACCGACCCAGGGCTGAGACAGCTGGCTTCACCCAGGCCTGGCACCTCCCCGGCCCCCTGGTGGTGAAGGCCACCGTGAAGGCCACCCCGCGCCCGTGTCCCCCGCAGATGCCTGGAGCCTGATCGCCTCCCCCTTCCTGCCCAAGTACCTGTCGTCGCCTCGCTGTGCCGCCCTGCACGGGGCGCTGTACCTCATCGGGGACAACACCAAGAAGGTGTACGTGTATGACCCGGGGGCCAACCTGTGGCAGAAGGTGAGCCCCCCTCGCGCCAGCCCCTCCCCGTGACCAGCGCCCCCCACCCCCACCCCCGCCGCACCAGGCCTGCGCGCTGGGGCGAGGCTTGGCCCACACACAGGCCTGGCCCCTGTGACCAGAGAGCGCGTGGTAGCCACGGCCAGTGCTCTGTCCCCTGCAGGCCCAGTGTCCCAGAGGGATGGCCCGTCCTCCCCTCGAGTGGCAAAACTGGGCACAGCGGCAGGTGCTCCCGGGGCAGCCACGGGCTGCAGTGACCAGGAGGAGGGAGCTTCCTGTCCCGGGGGGCAGTCAAGGCGGGGAGGAGCCACCCCCTCGCCATCCTGCTCTGCCCCTGCCCCTGCTCGTGAGCCACCTGGCCTTTGTCCTGGGGAAGAGGGTCAGTGCCCAGGGGCCCTGCCCAGTGCCCGGACAGCAGGGCCTGCGCAACGCTGCTGCCTGCAGCTGTCCCCTGGCGTCAGCACCCCGCCGACCTGGGGCCCCCGGGACTGCGGGAAACAGGTGCAGGCCGGCCCTGCCAGGCCGAGCTCCCCCGGGCCCTCCCAGCCCCCGTGTGGGTCTCCCCTGGGCCCTCTCCAGGCCTGGGGGTGGGACAGCTGCCACCGCCATCCTGTGTGGAGACGAGACAGGCGCAGGCCCAGCCTCCCCATGCCCCTGGGACCCCAGGGGGCTGGAGCACCTCTTGGGCCGCTCAGCTGGACAGGGGGCGCTGGGCCTGCGGCCTCAGGCGGGGTCCCTGCGCCCCCCAGGGTGGGGCCGGGCTCCCGCCCCTGGACACTGACCACTGGCCCTGCTCAGGTACAGTCACAGCACAGCCTGCACGAGAATGGCGCGCTGGTGCCGCTGGGGGACGCGCTGTACGTGACGGGCGGCCGCTGGGAGGGCATGGACGGCGACTACCGCGTGGAGATGGAGGCCTACGACACCGTGCGCGACGCCTGGACGCGCCACGGCGCCCTGCCCCGCCTCTGGCTCTACCACGGGGCCTCGGCCGTCTTCCTGGACGTCTCCAAGTGGACTCAGCCCTTCAGCCCCGCCCAGGAGCAGTAGGCGGGGCCTGCCCCACGCACCCCACCTTCTGGTCTGGTCTCCTCCCGCAGCCGCCGCCCGCTCCAGGGCTCAGCTGGGCTCTGGCCACCAGGGGCCATCGAGGGCACGCTCAGAGACGCAGCCTTGGTCTCTGGAGCCACCACAGCGGACGCCCCACTGCCCACAGCAGGGCCTGGGCTGGGAGCACGGGGGAGGGGCCGGGAGACCCCAGAGGAGGGAGCCCGGGGGTCCAGACAGCGCCCTCCAAATTCTCGTCTTCTCCTGTCCCGGGGCCCTGGAAGTGGCCTCGGAGGCTGAGGCTGTTGGGGTGGGGGCAGCACTGGGCTCAGGCTGCTCGTCCACCATCCCCAGAGCTGGTGCCATTGCCAAATCTGCTTCCGGGGTCCCAGGAGGTGCCCAGGACAGCAGCTGGGAAGGGGGTGGCGGGCCTGGGGCAAGGAGAGCGCCTGTCTGCACAGTGAGGGGCACAAAACCGTGGCTTCGTGGGCTCTGCGCGGGTGGGGGGCTCCCAGCAGCCCCTGAGGGAAGTGGCATCCAGCCAGCACGCAGCAGCATCACCAGGGTGGGCGCGCCTGCCTCAGGGCCCCCCCGCCCCGAGTCTGGCTGGCTCCGCCTCCTGGCGCCGTCTCTCCTGTCCTAACGGGCAGCGTGTCTGTAACCAAAGAGGCAATAAAGGACTCCCTGCCGCTGAGAGTCAGGGCCCCCAACACAGGACTCGGGGCTGGGGGCAGGCTTGGGTGCAGCTGGCGCCAGCCATGGCCCTGGGCAGTGCCTGTCGCCCACGGGATCTGGGTTTCTCTCCAAAACCAGCCCACTGGCTCTGGCCTGAACCCTCTCGGGGCCCAGAGGGGCTTCTGGGGTCTCTGAGTGTATGTGGGGGGATCCCTGGGCCCTGCTGCTTCTGCAGGGCAGGATCAGCTCTGTTCCCAGGCTGGACTTGGGCTGACCTGGCCCAGTGCTGGCCACTGGGGCCATCGGGGAGTGAACCAGCGGATGGAAGATCTCTCTCCCTCCCTCTCTTTCTTTGTAACTCTGTATTTCGAGTAGATAAAATAAATTTTAAGGATTTATTTATTTATTTGGAAGGCAGAGTTTGAGAGAGACAGAGAGAGAGAGAGAGAGAGAGTCTTCAATCTGCTGGTTCACTCCCCAAATGGCTGCAATAGACAGTGCTGGGCCAGGTCAAAGCCAGGAGCCAGGAGCTTCTTCCGGTCTCCTATGCAGGTGCAGGGGCCCAAGGACTTGGGCCATCTTCTACTGCTATCCCAGGCCATAGCAGAGAGCTGGGTCGGAAGAGGAGCAGCCGGGACTCGAACTGGCGCCCATATGGGATGTGGGCACTGCAGGCAACAGCCTCACCTGCTACACCACAGCATCAGCCCCAATAAAATAAATCTTCAAATGAAAAAGAATGTGATTCTTACCAAAAGGGCAAACAGGACCACCAGTGTCCACCTCTGTGTCCGGCTGAGAGTGAGACAGGGATTGGTGTTTAATTGGTCGTTGAGAACACAGAGACAACCAGCAGGAATCGGCAGTCGGCCCTGCAGAGCGGGGAGGTCGCCGCCTTCCAGGACGCCGGGGCTCACTCCCCACCCTCAGCCTGTGCCAGCAGCGGTGAACCCGGTGAATGTTCATGGCGGTGGTGTGGGGTCCTCGTATGGGGGCTGGATTTGGCCATGGCTACACTGGCTGGCTCTACAGCCTGGAGCCGAGCCCAGGTCTGAGTCCCACCTTCGGCGTCTGCAGAATGACCTGAGAGTGATGGCGCGGAGCGCGTGGACGGCCTGGCCGAGCGGCCTGGACGTCGGGCGGCTGCGAGCTCACTTCCGGCTCCAGTGCTGTCGGGGCAAAGGGAGCTGCATTTTCCCATGACTTCATCAGCCGAGGTCCTTCCTCTGGGGTAAGAGAAGGGAAACGGCTTGACGGACTCAGCTCCTGGGAGGCGCGGTGAGGCCGAGACAGGAGGGCCCAAGAATGGGGACTGGATTTCAGCCAGGCCTGAAGCCGCTGTGGGGTGGGTGCCCCCCGGGCTGCGCCTCCATCCTGGGTCTCGCTGGGACCTCCCCCCGCCCCGGGGCCAGGCGGCTCTGTGGGTGGGCACCCAGGGTCACAGAAACACCATCTTCTGGTGCCCTAGGGGGTATTCTAGCTAAGTTCCTCCCTCCTCCGCATGGGCAATTTTGAAAGGGGACCCCAGAAACACACAGGGCCCCCCACCTGGAGGCCGCAGCACACACACACACACACACTGCTTCTGGGGGCGGGCCAGGCTTGTCCTCGGCCTGGGGTCGTGTTACAGGAAGCCGCACCAGCACCAGAACCGATCTGATTTGGGCCTTCCGCAGGCCCTATGACATCAGTGCGATGGCTCACTGTTTGGGAAAATAACGGGATTTCACCTGGCAACGGCGCCCGCTCAGCGCTGCCTCACTGAGGGCGCTGATGTCACATGAGCCTGGGACCACATCCTCAAACGGGGGTCCCCACCCCTGCCCACCTCAGCGTGGCCAAGGGTGACAGCCCGGGCCTCACCTTCCCAGGTGGCCCACGTCCACCCACCCTGAGTCACGGCCATGGCTGGGCCCCCTTGCAGGGCATCCTGCACCCGTGGGACCCACTCCAGGGGCAGCGCCAGGGCCATCACAGAGCTCCCGTCTCACGCCAGCTGCAGCAGGCACGGCCCCACCCAGCATGCGGCCCTGCCCTGGGGCGGGGGGCCTGCCTGGGGCCTGGAGAGCCTCCCCCCAGCTGTGTGTCCCCGGGACAGGAGCCCCCGGCTGGAGAACACCCTGTGTCCTCAGGGCGTCCCGGAACGAGTGGGCTCTGGAGCAGGTGCCGGGACCTCCCGACGCCCGCCGGCTTGACCGACAGCCCAGCCGAGCCAGAGGGAAACCCCACTTCCATAGCAACTGAAAACGTGGCCATCGCCTCTGCCGTTTGATTTAGGAGAACACCAGGGCTCAGTCCTGGGACCCCGCCGCGGCGTCCAGGCTGGGCCTCCGTTCCCAGCTTCATCGGGCACCTGCGCGGCCTCTGCGCGGCCTCAGGTGCACCTGGCCAAGCACAGGCAGGCGCCGGGCCCAGTGAAGCCGCCCACGGCTAGGGAGCAGGGCTGCCGACTCAACGGGGGGGCTCCGAGAGGGGGGGCCCTAAAGGGGTGCGGTGGGGGGGTCTTGATGGTTTCCCAGCGTGCGGGGAGCCTCCCGGAGCCGGGCCGCAGGCGAGGCGCACCGGACGGCAGGGGGCGCTCAGGCCGCCCGGGGCGAACACGCGCCCCGCCTCGCAGCGCGCGCCGGGGCCGGGAGGGGGCGCTGCGCGGGATTCAAGCGCGTTATAAAGCGCGGACCCGCGGATCCCGGGAAGCCGCGCCCCGAGAAGCCGCCCGCATGGCCCCGGCCCGCCGCCCCGCCGGGGCCCGCTTGCTGCTCGCCTGCGCCGGGCTGCTGGCCGCCGCCGCGGGCCTCGGGTCCCCGGAGCCCCGCGCACCCGCAGGGGGTCGCGCCCTCGAGGAGCCGCCGCCCGCAAACGAGCTGCCCACGGGCCCCGCGGACGGCCGTGCGGAGCCGCCCGCCCGCGCGCCGGTAAGCGCCCGCGCCCGCCCCGAGACCCCGCGTCCGGCACGGGAGCGGCTGGCGCGGGCGGTGTAGACGCAGCCCCGCGCGGGGGTCGCCGCCGTCCGTAGCCTGGACCTTGGCTTGGGGGCGGATCTGGCGAAGCCCCACCAGGCCAGTGGGAAACCCTGCTCCGGGTCCCGAGTAGGGAGCGCCTGTGCGTAAAAGCGTGAGCGCACGCCTGAGCCTGGCTTGGGGTGCAGCTCCCCCGGGACACGAAGTCCTGCCCACCGTCCTGGGGGCCCCGGGGCGGGGCTCTCGTCCAGGGACCTGTGGCCGGCCGCGGGTGAGGGCGGCCCTCCTGGGCTCCTTGCTTTCCAGGCTCGAGGGTGGGGGACGGGACCGCACCCCAGAAGAGCCCTCCGGGGGGTGCAGCCTTTCCGGGTAGGGGGGGAAGGGCTGCCCGGGCCGGGGTCACAGTTCTGAAGATGCCTGGGGGCAGGGCAAAGCCGGGAAGGCTGAGAGCCATGGGCAGGTGAGCCCAGGCCTGTGATGCGGCCGGCCCACCTTGGCTCCGGCTCCCTGCGTTCATGGGATGGCGGCAGAGGGAGGCTCTGCTCCCCTGGGAGACCCCCAGGGGGTTCCCGGCTCCTGGCTTCAGCCTCACCCGCCCCACCTGTTGCAGCTGTTTGGGGACTGAACCAACAGATAGATCTCTGTCTTCCTTTTCTCTAACTCTGCCTTTCAAATAAATTAATACACCTTTAAATACAGACACCCCCCCCACACACACACACACGCACACACACACGCACACAGGCAGCCACACTGGGGAGGGCTGGGGATGTGGAGGCGGCAGGGCTCCCCAAACCCTGCATCCTGTCCCCGCCTCAGCTGCTCCCTGTGGGGGAGGCACTGCCCACCCCCCAAACCACTCAGGCAGGAGGCAGCTGGGCAGCAGGCGTGGCCAGAGGAGGCAGAGGGGACGCTGGTGCTTCCAGCCTTGGCCTTGGCCTTGGGCCTTCTTTAGGGGCCAAGTTGGCACCACAGGCTGCCTCAGACTCCAAGCCTCTTTTCTTTTTAAAAATTGCTATCTGTGTATTTGTTATTTATTTGAAAGGCAGAGAGCCACAGAGAGATCTTCCATCTGCTGGTTCACTCCTCAAATGTCTGTAGCAGCCAGGGCTGGGCCAGGGCCAAGCCCAAGCCAGGAGCCAGGAACTGCATCCGGGTCTCCCACGGGGGTGGCAGGGGCCCAAGCACCTGGGCCATCACCTGCTGTCGTCCCGGGCGCATTAGCAGGGAGCTGCATCGGAAGCGGAGCAGGCAGGACTGGAGCTGGGGCACCTACAGGGGACGCGTGCGTGGCAAGCCGGGGCTTAGCTGGCTGCACCACACCTGCCCCTCTGGCTCCTCTCTGAAGGTACCGCCTGCCGGTGGAGAACTTGGCTGGCCAAGGCAGCTGCCCAGCACCCACCCACACCCCTGACCCGTCCCTGGGGGCCCCCGGCCCACACAATCCCCTTTCCTTCCTCCTGAAAACCACTGGGGTGAGAGTCCATCCCGGCCAGGAGTCCAGCTGAGAGGGTCAGCTCGACAGGCCCATCCTGAGCTGTGTGGGGAATCCTCCCGCCACGGGTTCCCACCAGCGGCACTGAGAGGCTGTGACGTGGCGTCCCCAGTGCCGGTGCCCGTGCAGAGCCACCAGTCGCTGGCCCGGCTGGCCATGCAAGACACAGGGAGCTGCCGATGGGACAGAGCACCCTGGTACTTGGCCCAGCTACGACACCGGAGCCCTCGCTGGCCTGCACATGGGTCAGCAAGCTCCTGGGGTGGCCCTGGGTCTACACCGAGTGGGAAGCACAGGGCCGTGACTCCATCAGCCACCGGCCCGAGACCTCAGCAAGGCCCTCGGCCGGCTTCCTGAGGCTCCCGCTGCCCAGGGAGCCAAACGTGTTTCCCGGAAGCTTCCTCCCACGGGTCGGGCCTCAGCGTGCACGGTAAGAGGCATTTCTGGACGTGCTGGGAAGACGAAGGTGCCGGGCAGACTCGTGGGTCATGACATCTCTCTGGCTCTGGTCCCCCTGCCCGCCCTGGACTGTGACCCTCGGTGGCCCCAAGGCAGGGGCCACCTGTTCCCCAGGAGCCGTCCTCCATAGGCCGGGGTGGGGGCAGGCACCCCTGGGGACAAGGCCGGGCGCTGAAGGCCAGTCCTGCAACGGTCACCCCTGCAGTGCCGCACCTGCTCAGCGGACGCTGGGAGAGGCCAACTGACCTCCCGGCCGCCCGTGTTCCAGGAGCCCCCTGGCGAGCAGGCGCGCGGCGTGGACCCCCGGGACGCCTGGATGCTGTTCGTCAGGCAGAGTGACAAGGGTGTCAACAGCAAGAGGAGCAGCAGGGGCAAGGCCAGGAAGCTCAAGGTGAGCAGAGACCTCGGCCGCCACGGCCCTGGCCACCCTGGGCCAGAGCACACGCTGCCGCCTGCAGGGCCCAGGGCGGGCCTGGCTCCTCCCACTGGCGCTGCTCCTGAATGCCAGGCGGCCCGAGGAGCTCCCTCTCCCCCCCAGGGGGCCCCAGGTGGGCAGCTGCTGCATTCCCACTGGCAGCCTGGGGCCCGGCCTGGGCAGGGACCTGGCACTTGGCCCCGATGGCCGACTCTTGCCGTGAGTCCCCGAGGGCGAGGACTCGACCAGGGCTGTGCGGCCCACACTGGGTGTCAGCACGGGGTCAGCCTCCCCCTGCCTCAGTCTGATTGGAGGGGGAAGGCCAGCTTGGGGCGCACGAGGCAGGGGTGCTAGCTGGGCCATGACCATGACCTTGGTTACCACCTCTGAGCCACCCAGCCCTGCCTCTCGTTCCTCCCTGTGGGGGCTTCCTGGGCTCTGACCCCGCCCAGTGTGGGCTGCTTGGAGGCTGGGCCAGGTGGGCCTAGGGCCAGAGCCAGTCTCCCTGCCTCCAGGACACCCAGAGCAGGGGTGGGTTACAGGCCCCGCCCCACGCCTTGACCCAGGGCCACCCGTCCCAGCAGCCCCCACCTCGCCTCCTGGGAGCTCTGGCCTGCCTCTCAGTGGCAGGAGTGTGGGTAGGAGACGCCCAGTCCCCGCCTGCCTCCTCTGACATCCTCACCACTGAACTCTCCCCGCAGCTTGGCCTGCCAGGGCCCCCCGGGCCTCCCGGCCCCCGAGGGCTCCCAGGCCCCATCATCCCGGGGGAGGCACTGCTGAGGGAGCTACAGCTGCTGCTGAAAGGTAGGGCGTGCACAGCCCGCGTGAGCAGGGCCGGGGAGGGCGTCCCGGGGAGCCCAGGCCCCGCCCCACAGCTGGCTCTGGGCCCTGGGTGAGAAGGCTTTGCAGAAGGTGGGTTCCGCCTCCCCAAGTGCTCAGGGTGCCCGGGCGGCCCTGGGAGTCAGGGAGCACTGCGGGGGCCCCAGGCCCAGCAGTGGGGTCTCTGCTCTGTGGCCAGCTGAGCCGGGACTGAGAGTGTTTTCCGCCTTCTGTCGCACGGCCTGTTCTTTTAAATGCATCACCTGCCCGGGCTGGAAAGCCGCTGTTACTTCCAACGTAGCTGACATGGAGGCCTGGCTTCTTTCCAAAACTCTGGGTCGGCTGGAGGAGGAGGACTGGGTGCCCCGAGCTTCCTGGTAGCCAAGGCTAAGGGAAACAGGAGCAGAATTGGGAAGCAAGGTCCCCCAGGTCCTGCAGGCCGAGGGGGCGGCTCCCACGGACCCAGCAGGCAGGTGTCCCGGCCCACGGCCACCACTCGTCCCGTGCCAGGCGCGGTTCTGCAGCCTTGCCCACGCAGCCCTGGAGGGCCAGCAGCCGCGAGCCCAGCACCGGTCCCTGGCGGCCCTGAGGACGACGAGGACGACAGCGACGGCGAGGCGGGGGGCGTGCTGGCGCTGCTGGCCGCGCCCCTGGCCCTGGGCCCGCGGACGCCGCGCGTGGAGGCCGCCTTCCACTGCCGCCTGCGCCGGGACGCGGCGGTGGAGCGGCGCGCGCTACACGAGCTCGGCGCCTACTACCTGGTGAGGCCGGGGCGCGGGCCGGGGCGCCGGGCACGGGGCGCGGGGCGGGCCCCGGGGTGACGTCTGTGTGCCCCGCAGCCCAACGCCGAGGGCTCCTTTCGGCGCGGCCTGGGCCTGAACCTGACCAGCGGCCAGTACACGGCGCCCGTGGCCGGCTTCTACGCGCTCGCCGCCACGCTGCACGTGGGTGAGCCCCGGGCAGAGGGGGGACCACCCGCCCTCGCCCCCGCAGCCCGCACTTGTGACCACGACCCCGCCTGCCCCGCAGCGCTCGCCGAGCCGCTGAGGCGGGGGGCGCCGCGGCCCCGCGACCGCCTGCGCCTGCTCATCTGCATTGAGTCCCGGTGCCAGAGCAACACGTGAGTGCGCGCCTCCTCCGGGAAGGCCCCTCCGCCCCCGGTGCGCAGGTCCGCGGCTGGGCGCAGGGACTTCCGGGTGCCACCTGGGCCCAGTCCGCCTCCTGCCGCCTCCCTAGGGACCCTCAGCCTCTTGCGGGGTCACTGTCCCGCCCCTCAACCCACCATCACGTCTGTGACTCACTGCTGGGGTCCCCACCGCCCCATCCGGTCTTCGGGATGGCCGCAACTCCCTTCCCCCCATCCCCGGCTGGGAGCCCAGGCGCGGGGACGGGGTGGCATGGGGAGGGTCTGAAACTCTCCAGCCTTTGAGAACGTGGGTTTAGTGGCCCCAGCTGGCTGTGAGCCACACCTGCTGCCTGGGCCCCAACCCCACGTGCACCAGCCAGGTCCCGCTTCCCGTCAGAGGCAGGACTTGGCTTGTCTGGCCTGAGCCTCTCTGCCCCGAGCCCCTGGCTGGCCCAGGGCACGGCGTTGGCTGCTGTGGGCGAGGGTGGTGGGTTGGGGGCGGGGCGAGCCCACCCTCTGTCTGTCCCGGAACAGCGCCCTGGAGGCTGTCGCGGGCTTGGACAGCAGCAGCGAGCTCTTCACCATCTCGGTAAACGGCATCCTGTATCTGCAGGTGTGTTGCGCAGGTCTGGGCATGGCCACGGGGTGACACATGGGGACCGGATCAGTGGGCGCAGCACCCTCAGACTCCAGGGCACCCACGGGCACCAGTGTTGGTCCTGGCAGAGCTGGGCTGCAGGTTCCCATCTCCCCTGAGGACGCCTGGTCCCGTTAACAGCCACTCCCCAAGCACCGCATACCGGACAGGTGCTCAGGGCCACCCCTGGGGGAGGATGTGGAGGTCAGCTCCAAGTGGACATCATGACACCCGGGCCCACTGAGCCGGCAGCAGGCCAGAGCCGGTGTTTCCACCCTGAACCCTCCATGCCCACCTCTCCTGGGAACTCTGGGGATTTGGAGAAGTGACAGGGAAACTGACATAAAGACGGACTTGGCTAAGAACGAGACAGCCAAGTGCAGCTGTGTGCACAGCTCCTGGGTGAGCTGAGCGCTCTGGCGAGCACTGGTGTCCGTCCCCGCCGGCCCGAGTTGACAGCAGGGCCAGGAGGCCAGGCCGTCTGCTCCGGAGCTGGCCCCCTGACTGCGCAAAGGCAGCCAAAGCTCGTGCCCTGTGTGGATCTCGCCAGGTCAGTCCGGGAGTTGCCAGGGGATGTGACGCGGCTGGTGCAGGGACCATGGCTGTGTCATGGCTGGGGCCGGGCCGAGGGGCCAAAGGCCACCCTGCCACCGTGCTAGACCCACACATGGAACTAGAGGACACTGCAGCCCGGGACAGGCCACCTCTGGGCGCTGGCCCACTGAGGGGCTGAGTGGGCGGAGGGACCGCGGCTGACTGGCCCCGGGGTGCACCTGCTGGTCCCCAGGCCTGACGGCGCCCTTGCTCGCAGAAAGGACAGCACACCTCTGTGTTCCTGGACAACGCCAGCGGCTCCCTGCTCACGGTGCGCAGCGGCTCCCACTTCAGTGCCGTCCTCCTGGGCGTGTGAACGGCGCCACAGGCCCCTGCCTCCTGCCCAGCAAACAGAGCGGGGGTCCGAGCGACGGCTAGATGGCGTTAGAGGCCACGTGCAGGAGTGAACCGCCTGGAAACAGCTACACCGGCCACGGCAGCTGAGCCCTGCGACGGCGGCTACGGCCTGTGGAGGAGACAGCGAGCCGGCAGCCCCAGAGCAGAGTCGTGCACCCTGGAGAAGAGGAGCGCTGTGCTCGGAGCACCTGCTGTGTCCCCAGCTGCAGACCTGGCTCCCCCCAGCCTGGGGACAGCTCCCAGAGAGCCTCCGCTCCCTCTGCAGTCCAGTGTCCAGGGACGCATCCTGCAGGTGAGCCGCACCTCCCCAAGCAACAGCCTGGCCTGCCTGGGCTCCTGGGGAACCGGAGCCCTTCGCCGTGAACCCTTGGCACACAGCCTCAGGGACCAGAGGAACCCTGGACGCGGCTGGGGGGCAGACACCAAGACTGGACCTGGCTCCCATCTCCAGCGCATGCAAGACCAACTCGGCACGCTCACCTGGCACAGGCCTTTCCCAGGTGGGAGCCGCTCTGCCCCTCCTCGGTAAATCCTGTCGCAGACAAGGCCCTCAGCTCCCCAGAGCCCTCTCAGAGTCCGCCTCACTCTGGGCCTGTCCACTGGAAAGAGCCGAGCTGTCCCTGTGGATGGGGTCGGCAGCCTGCTGACCAGCTCCTACTGCACGGGCAGGACAGCCTGGCTGGGCCCAGCACGCTCGGGCTGCTTCCTCCCCACCCAGGCGGCCGTGTGGCTCTGAGCTTGGTCAGTGAAGGGACGTGGGGGCGGGCAGAGCTGTCAGCCTGGACCCCCCCAGATTTTCCCCGAGTAGGCAGGGACAAGGACACACACCCGGCCCACACCAAATGGACGGCCGGGAGCTGGGGAGGCAGGGCCTCCCGGGGACCAGGCTTGGGAGAGGCCCCCACCCTTGGTTCCATCCAGAACCAAGCATCTCCCAGCCAAGGGCATCCATAAACTGACCACTCTACACCCTCTGGGCAGGCCTGGCAGGTTCTCGGAACTTGTTCCCACCCTGCCTGGAAGCCGTGGGCTAGCCCAAGTCCTGGCCCAGGTCCTGCCTCCCCGTGCACCTCGATAAGGGGTGCTGTGGCCACTCCCTTCTCTGGATTTCACTTTGTAGCCAGCGGGCAGATAGTCAGAGAAGTTATCTTTACTCTGTTAGAAGCCACATACCCACATATCTCCTTTTTCTCAACTAAGTGTTAAATGGCAACTGACCGAGGTGGTCCCTGGGTGCTGCTGCGGGGGGACATGTGCAGAGCTGACATAGGCAGCTTAGGGCTGTGTCACGGGACGGCACAAAGTCAGCGTTCACGGGGCAGACGCTCTCCTCGGCCCAGGTCCCCTGTGGGCAGGGAGGTCTTGCGGACACTCCTTGAGCCCCCTGGAGGTGACAGGGACCTCCCTGGCGCTCGGGGACGTGAGTCACAGCCTCGCGTGCAGGCCGACCCGGGTTTGCTACAGGCACTGGCTAAATAAACTGTCACATCCCGATTCCGAGGGGCTGAGTCACTTCTCTTGGTGGATGCCACATGGAGGCAGAGGTGGGTGCGTGGCTTCTAACAGCCCTGGCGGGGGCCGCACCAACCTCCCTTTGTTCCCCTTTTCTCCCGGCTTCACACAGTAGGCCCAGAAGGAGGCAGGTCTGCACGCGTGTTTTCCACCACGGTGCTGGCAGCCTGGACCCCAGCGCCACCAACTGGGCGGCCCGGTGATAAGACCGCGGGCATGTGTGTGTGCGCCCGTGTTGGGCAAGGGCCAGTGAACATTACAGAACGGATTCCGTGAAGGCAACTTTTGAGAATCTTACATCATCCTTAGGCAGACAGTTATGCAGACGGACCTGGGGCCGCTTTACCGAGACGGCGACAGCAGGCATGGCTGACGCGCGCGAGCGCTCACGTGCAGAGGTGTCCGAGGCGTCTCCCCAGCAGGCCGGCCGCGCGCTCCTCTGGGCACCACCCCCAGAAGGGCCCCCGTGAACACCCTCCCTGCGGCAGGAAGCCAGCTGCCGCACACCCCCAAAGCAGGAAGCAGGACCTCGGCGGCCTTGTGGCCGGCAGCCGGCACTTGGCCCAGGAGGCGCTTGCCTTCCAGCCAGGGCCCGGAGCCGACAGCTGACCCTATCACCCCAGCCCTTCACCGTTTCCCGTGGAGGTGCATGCTGTTAGCTGCTCACCCATGGGTGGGTCTGCTGGCCGGCCTGGGCCCTGTCGTGCGACGTCGCCAACAGTGTGTGTGTGAAGACGGAAGGGGAGCACAAGGTCCCCAAAACCCTGGGTGAGGCCCCAGCCTCGTCCCTGGCGACGTCAGCCTGGCCTCCTTTCCGCGGCCCGTCAGAGGGCTGTGGAAGCACAGGCCGCTCCGCCCACAGCACACAGGCCCAGCAGCGGTGTGCGTCCCGCCCAGGCGCCCGCACGGCCTCCAGGAGGCAAGGCCAGAGCAGCCTCGGAAGCAGACACATCCGACCTCGGAATCCTCGCTCCTCACAGCACAGGCAGGGGATTCACAGGACTAGGGAGGGAAAAAGAAAGCAGCCTTTATTTACAACCACGGGCGCCCGCAGGACACAGAACACAATGAGCACGCACACGGGAGGAGCACGCGTGCCCCGGCCGCGCGGGGCCTCACGGCCCTACCCGCACCACCATCACGGTGACGTTGTCGGCGGAGCCGCGCTGCACCGCCTTGCTGGCCAGCCTGTTGCAGGCAGCTTCATAGCGGACGTCCACGGCGGGCCTGCCTTCCCGGCTCTGTATCTTCTCGTCCTGCCAGGCGGGAGAGGGGCCTGTCACCTCCTGTGGCACCGTGGCCACGAGAGACAGACAGCCCTGGGCACAGGTCCCACCAAAACAGCCCCCGGCTGCCCCCGCGAGGACCCGGGCCTCAGAACTTGACAGAAGGTGTGGTGGAGACAGAGGACCCCCTCCGAGACCGCCTACCTCAAGGCAGGACAAGATGAAGTTCACGGCTTCTTCCGGAGTGAAGACCTTGAAGAGCCCGTCACAGGCCAGCAAGATGAACCTGCGGCGCCAGGATGAGAGAGGAGGTGTTAGCAGGAGCTCTGTAAAAACCGGACGGCCTGGAGGTGGGGGCAGAATAAGCACCTGTCCAATTCTCAGACGGAAGTAAAATAAATATTTTCCAGTTACTCGGGGCTAAGATTTGTTTTACATGAAAACCGGGAGCGCGCTTCCCTTCACCCCCCTTCCTCCGCCATCAGGTGCTGCGAGGTCCGACTCCCTCGAGAAATCACCGACTGAAGACGCGGCGTCCGGGTTTCGTCCACTGACCTGGTGGCACCACCTGCCTGCTGTCACCTCCCAGAGGCGCAGGGCTGAGGGGGCGCGCTGGGACGCTGTGTGCGGGTCCAAGACCCAGAGCAGACACGCGTCCACCGCCTGTGCACACCCTGCCACTCGGAATGGCTCTGGGCCAGCTTTCTTCCCTCCCGTAGTGCCCATGTCCTGGGGGGCGTCCAGCCAGCCAGCACTCACTCGGCACACGGGCTTGTGGTGGGGTCGAGTGCCAGCAGAGCCCTGCCCCTGCTGCTGCCCTGACAGGCCCTGAACGAGTCCCGTGGCCTGCGAAGGCACCGTGGACAAAGCCCGGGCGCTGGGCAGACAGCTCTCCTGCGGGAAACACGTGCCAGCCTGCGGGAAGGCAGGAGCGCGGACCGCTGCGGCAGGTGGGGAACAAAGGAGAGGGCACTCTGCTCCCCACCGACAGCCTGGGGCAGAGACCCCCAGTGTGGCAGTGTCGCCGCTGCCCTCACCCCTCCAATCAGCCCGAGTGCGGTTTCCTGAGCCGCCTGCAGGGTTCTCCTGCACCTTAGCTGCGGACATCTGTCCACAGGTCGCCCTGGCCTCGCAGCCCAGGCCTGAGCCTGCCGGGCTGCACTGTCCCCGTCTCAGACACGCAGGACACAAGACCCCGACTGCGGGGTCGGCCTCTCTCAGTTCTGCCTGGAAACCAGCCCCGATTCTCCACCAATCATGAGCTTGTTCAAACTTCAGCCTGGAACCAGGAGTCCTTCACCCTCTGTCCCCACAGTGCCCTGCCACCGTGTCCCATCTCCCCCGTCCTCCAAGCCCCTGAACTGCTTCCTGGTGCGCGCCTGGCCAGGCTGTTTCACCCTGCCACCTGTCTGCTTGGTGTGGTCCCCTCTGCCAGGAAGCCCAGCCCCGTTCTCCAGGAGGGACAACCCCTCCCCACCGCCACAGCCCCCAGAGCACCCCACATTCCTATATAGGACCGACCTGGCTGCCCCTGCCCATCCCCTGTGCGACCCCTACCACTGTGGGCCTCACCAGAGGGGACTGTATTCTATCGCTCTCTGCTCCCCAGTGCCCAAGACATGGCCATCCTCTCCACACACACACACACACACACACACCCAGCAGGGGCTCAGGGTCACAGACACACCGCGTACACGCACTCCTGTGCTAGGGTAGGGTGATTACCTGTCATTGGGCGTCAGTTGGCAGCGTCTGATATCTGGCACAGATGTGACCCCACAGCGCTTGTACTGCCCGTCTCCAATGGAACGAGACACCTCTAGCACACCCAGGACACGCCCATCCCTAAAACGGGAAAAGTGTCAGATTCCATGTGATAGATCATGGGTCCAGGGCACATAACCTCATGAGAGCACTAACCGGGAGTCACAGACGTGGGCTGGGACCCCACGTCTGCCGGCTCGTCACTGCCACCCGCGGGAGGAGGAGCGCCCAGTCCGACAGCTCTGGCAGCAGCTCGCCTGCCGCAGCACCAGGCCCAACCCAAGGTGGACAGAGGGCCTGCGCGAGGTTTGTCTAAAGCTCCTCAAGTGATTCCAGCAGGCAGCCAGGATTAAGAACCGCTGGAATATGGCCGGCGCCGTGGCTCACTTGGCTAATCCTCCGCCTACGGCGCCGGCACACCGGGTTCTAGTCCCGGTCGGGGCGCCAGATTCTGTCCCGGTTGCTCCTCTTCCAGGCCAGCTCTCTGCTGTGGCCCGGGAGGGCAGTGGAGGATGGCCCAAGTGCTTGGGCCCTGCACCCGCATGGGAGACCAGGAGAAGCACCTGGCTCCTGGCTTCGGATCGGCACAGCGCGCTGGCCGTAGTGGCCATTTAGGGGGTGAACCAACGAAAGGAAGACCTTTCTCTCTGTCTCTAACTCTGCCTGTCAAAAAAAAAAAAAAAAAGAACTGCAGGAACAAGGACCAGCGTCGTGCAGGGGTTAAGTCGCCACCTGCAGTGCTGGCATCCCGTATCAGCGTGCTGGTTCACGCTCTGGCTGCCCGCTTCTGATCTGGCTTCCTGTTAACATGCCCAAGAAGGCGTGGAAGGTGGCCCCTGCCGCTTCTGTGGGAGACCAGGACGGAGCTCCTGGCTCTCGGCTTCAGCTTGGCCCAGACCTGGCTGTTGCAGCCATGTGTGCAATGAGCCAGTAAATGGAAGAGCAGTCTCCGTTTCTCCATTCCTGTTTTTCTAAATGAAGAAATGAACAGCTGGAACGAGGGATGTTTTGCGCTTCAGTCTAACTGGATTTGGGACGACACCAAGATGGCTACTGCTAGACTCAAGGCACACTTCTCTCTGGGCAGCTACAGGGCCGACTTAGTGTCCACACGAACGACAGCCCGTGCACAGCGTCAGAGGCGGACAGGAGAGGGGAGGCGGCGGGAGACATACGGCACAGTCCTACTGCCGGGGAGCAGCCTCCTGTGCCCACGACGGCTCAGGTCCGGCCAGCACATACTGCCCTGCCCTCAGCCCTCATCTGTAAAACCAGGAAAGAGGTGTGAGAGCGCGTGTGTGTGGAGGTGCGGAACTGCTAACCCGGGAGCTCTGCAGGCGGTGTGACGGGTGCCACGGCAGGAGCTACACCTGGGCCTGGGCTGCTGGCCTGCAGGCGGACCTGCACCTGTGCCCGGGCCCCTCTCAGAGACTCACGGTCAGCTGCTGTCCTGCTGGCCTCTGTGAAAATCAGCATGTGGTAGCACACAAAGTACTACACAGCCAGAGGGCGCATGAGGCACACAGGGACAAAGGAAGACTGACGAGCGATGGGGCTGCCAGCTTTAGGGCAGCCCGAAGTCCAAAGACGAGCTGACGCCAACAGAGTTCCTCCTCAGTGTGCAGTGACCAGGTGCCGTGCCCGTCATGACCCCTCAGCGCTGGCAGGTCCCAGAAGACCGAGTTACCACCAGCAACGCCAGTACAGCCAAAGTGAGTGTGGGAGACACAGGACTCACTAGGCTGAGCGAGGACAACCTGCACCCGCCTGCTTCCCCGAAACTGATCCCCGTTCCAGAAGAGGCAGGGCCTCCCTCCCCGGGCAGGCAGAGTAACAGCAGAGGCTGGGCCTCCCTCCCTCCCCGGGCAGGCAGAGTAACAGCAGAGGCAGGGCCTCCCTCCCTCCCCGGGCAGGCAGAGTAACAGCAGAGGCAGGGCTTCCCTCCCTCCCCGGGCAGGCAGAGTAACAGCAGAGGCCGGGCCTCCCTCCCCGGGCAGGCAGAGTAACAGCAGAGGCCGGGCCTCCCTCCCTCCCCGGGCAGGCAGAGTAACAGCAGAGGCAGGGCCTCCCTCCCTCCCCGGGCAGGCAGAGTAACAGCAGAGGCAGGGCCTCCCTCCCTCCCCGGGCAGGCAGAGTAACAGCAGAGGCCGGGCCTCCCTCCCTCCCCGGGCAGGCAGAGTAACAGCAGAGGCAGGGCTTCCCTCCCTCCCCGGGCAGGCAGAGTAACAGCAGAGGCCAGGCCTCCCTCCCCGGGCAGGCAGAGTAACAGCAGAGGCCGGGCCTCCCTCCCCGGGCAGGCAGAGTAACAGCAGAGGCCGGGCCTCCCTCCCCGGGCAGGCAGAGTAACAGCAGAGGCAGGGCCTCCCTCCCCGGGCAGTCAGAGTAACAGCAGAGGCAGGGCCTCCCTCCCCGGGCAGTCAGAGTAACAGCAGAGGCAGGGCCTCCCTCCCCGGGCAGTCAGAGTAACAGCAGAGGCAGGGCCTCCCTCCCCGGGCAGTCAGAGTAACAGCAGAGGCAGGGCCTCCCTCCCTCCCCGGGCAGGCAGAGTAACAGCAGAGGCAGGGCCTCCCTCCCTCCCTCCCCGGGCAGGCAGAGTAACAGCAGAGGCAGGGCCTCCCTCCCTCCCCGGGCAGGCAGAGTAACAGCAGAGGCAGGGCCTCCCTCCCTCCCCGGGCAGGCAGAGTAACAGCAGAGGCAGGGCCTCCCTCCCTCCCCGGGCAGGCAGAGTAACAGCAGAGGCAGGACTCCCTCCCCGGGCAATTCAGCAGTGGGCAGAACATGGCTCTGGGGAAGCCCATCCATCAGAAATACCTGTGTTCGGACATGGCCAGCCGGCCTCATGCTGTGCCTCCATCCAAGGCAGTGTGATCCAGGACGTGAACACGCAAATGCCATTCAGCTCAACAGAAGCAAAGCAGGGCCCTAGCTCCAAGCACTGCACGGTGTCACCCCTGCATCTGGTCAATTTTCAGTGAAAATTCAAAAGGACAACTACAGACCAGGCTTTGCTCACCAGGCCCCAGTGGCCCCAGACTTCCCAGCCTGCTTCATCAGTTTTTCTAGAACTCTCTCTAGAGTGTACTAGCATGTTTGCTAGCACTCTTTCCGGCGTGTACTCACCTCTAACAAAGTCTGCGCCTATGGACACAACAGACGTCGTATGCTCAGAGCAGCCTCTTCCCAACAAATCGTTGGGAATTTATTCTCCTTCCCCTACCTGCAGAGTTTCTCTCCCAGAATCACAATTCTTTGTAGGAAGTGGCTTTTTTTTTAATTAAAGTGTTTTTTTTTTTTTTTTTTTTTTTTTTTTTTAATTTGAGTGACGGAGAGGGAGATCTTCCATCTGCTAGTTTACTCCCAAGCCAAAGCCAGGAACCTGGAACTCCATCCACTACTTGGGCTGTCTACTGCTTTCCCAAGTGCATTTGCAGGGAGCTGGGTGGGAGACAGAGCAGCCAGGACTCACAGGTGCTTCGATATGGGATGCTGCCATTGTAGGCCTCATTGTAATTCACTGTACCACAAAGCCAGCCCCTTGGAAGTGGCTTTTACAGACTTTTTTTTTTTGGACAGGCAGAGTTAGAGAGAGACAGAGAGAAAGGTCTTCCTTCTGTTGGTTCACCCCCTAAATGGCCACTACGGCTGGCGCACTGCGCCAATCCGAAGCCAGGAGCCAGGTGCTTCCTCCTGGTCTCCCATGCGGGTGCAGTGCCCAAGCACTCGGGCCATCCTCCGCTGCCCTCCTGGGCCACAGCAGAGAGCTGGAAGAGGAGCAACTGGGACAGAATCCGGCGCCCCAACCGGGGTAAGAACCCGGGGTGCCGGCGCCGCAGGCGGAGGATTAGCCAAGTGAGCTGCGGCGCTGGCCTTTATAGACATTTAATCTTAATTTTCATTAATTAGAGAGACACACAGATCTTTCATCTGCTGGTTCACCCCCCTAATGCCTGCAACATCAGGGCCAGGCCAGGCCAGGCCAGAGCCATGAGTGGAGAACGGAATCTGGACCCCCCATGTGGGTGGCAGGGTCTCAGCTACTTGAGCCTGCCAGCGTGCACGTGAGCACAGAGCTAGAATCAGAAGTGGAGCTGGGAGTCAAACCCAGGCACCCCAGTAAGGAATGTGGGGGCCCCACACTGCAGTGCCAATCACCGGCCCCAGGAGTGGCTTTGAAGTCCCAGCTGCCAGGCCAGTCTGCCCATCCCCGGGAGTCAGCCTCATCAGGATGGGCCTCCTGCCCCACCTCATTTCTCTTCTGTCGTCACCTGCCAATCACAAGCTCAGATCTCAGCCTTTATCCCCGTATCTGCTACCATTCTCTCTTCACAATCAGATTTTGTGACTTCATCCGGCTGCTAAGAAAAGCAAGACTCACTCCTCCAGCAGAGAGTAAAAGCAGGCCCTCACTGCTCTCGCTGAGGAGAACATCTGGGCGGGGCTGGGGCTGGAACCCCAAATCCAGTGTGTTAATATGAGGGTGCTACAGAGGACCCACAGGGGTGATTCCCAGACTGTTTCTTTTAGCTATGAGTCTTGGATTTGACCAAGTTCTAGGCATACACCACTGACATACCAGGGTCCTTCAAAATGTAGAAAAACGCAATTAAAAGCTAAGCTTATTTTGGTGCAAAATTGTATTAGCTCCATGCAGTTTTTCGCAATGTGCACTTGACATGACCTTTCTGAAGACCCTTCGTGCATGGTCCTGCAAGGGCTTCAAACTTTCCTTGCACTAAAATAAAATGATCTTGTCATTCTACGTCAACAAACATCCTAAGTACCCTCATCTGAGGTTCAAATCTCAATGCTGTCTGCAGCCTCCCTGACCCTTACCTTCCCGGAGGGATTCAGTGTCACAGGCAGTAACCAGTGTAGCAAGGCAGGGAAAATAGAATACATAGGTAGATCTGCTTGTTTGGGCCGGGGGTGGGGGCCCTCGGAGAACAAGATCAGGAAATAGGGTAAACGGGGACAGCAGAGAGCAGGGCGCCTACGTGTGCTCACTCAGCTCAGACTGTGAACCGTGTACTAAGGCGCACTTCATCCTTACATGGCGATACAATGAACCTACAATTCACCACCTTACTTGTCAGTCAGTGCAGAGTTCAGCGGCACAAAGTGCGCTCACACCGCTGTGCAACCGCCGCCCCATCTCCACAACCTCTCATCTTCCCAGGTTCCAAATGTCCCCATTACACACCGACTCCCCGCTCCCCTTCCCTGTACCCCCACCCCACGTTCTGTCCCCATTACACACCGACTCCCCGTCCCCTTCCCCGATACTCTCACCCCACGTTCTGTCCCCATTACACACCGACTCCCCGCTCCCCTTCCCCGATACCCCCTCCCCACGTTCTGTCCCCATTACACACCGACTCCCCGCTTCCCTTCCCTGCACCCCCACCCCACGTTCTGTCCCCATTACACACCGACTCCCGCTCCCCTTCCCTGCACCCCCACCCACGTTCTGTCCCCATTACACACCGATTCCCATCCCCTTTCCGGTACTCTCACCCCACGTTCTGTCCCATTACACACTGATTCCCTGTCCCCTTCCCCACACCCCACCCACGTTCTGTCCCCATTACACACCGACTCCCCGTCCCTTTCCCGGTACCCCCACCCCACGTTCTGTCCCCATTACACACCGATTCCCCATCCCCTTTCCCGGTACCCCCTCCCCACGTTCTGTCCCCATTACATACCAACTCCCCGTCCCCTTCCCTGCACCCCCCACCCCATGTTCTGTCCCCATTACACACCGACTCCCCGCTCCCCTTCCCTGCACCCCCACCCCACGTTCTGTCCCCATTACACACCGATTCCCCATCCCCTTTCCCGGTACCCCCTCCCCACGTTCTGTCCCCATTACACACCAACTCCCCGTCCCCCTTCCCTGCACCCCCACCCCACGTTCTGTCCCCATTACACACCGACTCCCCGCTCCCCTTCCCTGCACCCCCACCCCACGTTCTGTCCCCATTACACACTGATTCCCCGTCCCCTTCCCCGATACTCTCACCCCACGTTCTGTCCCATTACACACCGATTCCCTGTCCCCTTCCCCACACCCCCACCCCACGTTCTGTCCCATTACACACCGATTCCCTGTCCCCTTCCCCACACCCCACCCCACGTTCTGTCCCCATTTACACACCGACTCCCCGTCCCCTTTCCCGGTACCCCCACCCCACGTTCTGTCCCCATTACACACCGATTCCCCATCCCCTTTCCCGGTACCCCCTCCCCACGTTCTGTCCCCATTACACACCGATTCCCATCCCCTTCCCCGATACTCTCACCCCACGTTCTGTCCCCATTACACACCGACTCCCCGCTCCCCTTCCCTGCACCCCCACCCCACGTTCTGTCCCATTACACACCGATTCCCCATCCCCTTTCCCGGTACCCCCTCCCCACGTTCTGTCCCCATTACACACCGATTCCCCATCCCCTTTCCCGGTACCCCCTCCCCACGTTCTGTCCCCATTACACACCGATTCCCCATCCCCTTTCCCGGTACCCCCACCCCACGTTCTGTCCCCATTACACACCGACTCCCCGCTCCCTTCCCCCACACCCCCACCCCACATTCTGTCCCCATTTACACACCGACTCCCCGCTCCCCTTCCCTGTACCCCCACCCCACGTTCTGTCCCCATTACACACCGATTCCCTGTCCCCTTTTCCCGGTACCCCCACCCTATGTTCTGTCCCCATTACACACCGATTCCCTGTCCCCTTCCTGCACCCCCACCCCACGTTCTGTCCCCATTACACACCGATTCCCCATCCCCTTTCCCGGTACCCCCACCCCACGTTCTGTCCCATTACACACCGATTCACTGTCCCCTTCCCCCACACCCCCACCCCACGGTTCTGTCCCCATTACACACCGATTCCCCATCCCCTTTCCCCGGTACCCCACCACCCACGTTCTGTCCCCATTACACACCGACTCCCCGCTCCCCTTCCCCCACACCCCCCACCCCACATTCTGTCCCCATTACACACCGACTCCCCGCTCCCCTTCCCCCACACCCCCACCCCACATTCTGTCCCCATTACACACCGACTCCCCGGCCCCCCTTCCCCCGGCACCCATTAAACACTGACGTTCTGTCCCCATTAACACTGACTCCTCGAGGCACATCAATGGGGTGGAATCACACGGTGATTTTATTTCGGACTCGCTGATTTTACTTCCATCATGGCGGCCTCAAAACTCATCCACACTGCACCACGTGTACGAATGGCTCCGGAGAGCGGCATGAGCTCCCGCCGTGTGGACAGACCTCACTCTGCTCACGCACTCCTCAGTCAGTGGACACTGGTTGTTTCTCCCTTTGCCTACTGTAAACATGCTGCTGTGAGCGTGGATTGTAAAACCATCTTTTCTAGTCCCTGCTTTCAGCGCTTTGGGGTATACAGCCAGAAATGGAATTTCTAGGACATAATGATAATTAAAATATATATTTTTTACATTTGAGAGAGAGTGAATGAGCTCTGACCCACTGATTCTCTCCCCAAATGCCTACAACAACTAGGGCAGGGCTGGCTGGGCTGGGCTGAGGGTGGGGACCTGGCTGGGACCACAGCCCAGAGCAGGACCTCAACCCAGGTCCCAACTACTCAAGCCTACACTATGCCCCCAGGGTGTGCAGTGGCAGGAAACTGGAGTGCCAAGAATTGAACCCAGGAGCTCTGATGTGGGACTCGGGCACCTTAACTCGTGCCCAGACTGTCAGGCTGAACGCCCCTCCCCCACGTGGTGATTCTATGTCAGAGTCTGAGGAATTGCCACGCTTTTTCCACAGCAACTGCACCACTTTACAGTCCCGTTAGCAATGCACAGGGGTTCCAATTTCTCCATGTAATTGATAAAGGAAAAAAAGCCCTAATATATAAAAAATTGTAATAATGATAATAACCGAACAATGAAAATGATTACTTAACCTTTGCACACAATAGTGACAGCACATCTTTCAAAAAATTGTTTTCAATTTATTTTCATTTTATTTGAAAGGAACAGATATAGAGAGACAGAGACAGAGACACAGATAGATATTTTCCATCCACTGGTCTGGTCCTCAAATGCCCACAGCACTGGGGCTGGACCTCGCCAAAGCTGGGAGCCCAGAACTCAGTCCAGGTCTCCCACGTTGGGGGCAGGCACTAAAGTACTGAGCCATCACTTGCTGCCTCCCAGGGCGTCCATCAGCGGGGAGCTGGACTGGAGCAGAGTGGGGGCTCGGACCCAGGCCCTCCGACATGGGACGTGGGCATCCCTGGCAGGGTGCTAACTGCTGCACCAACGCCCACCCCTGAGATACATTCCAAGGGCAAGAGAACAGGAAGGAACATTTCAAATCACAAACAGTGGTAATTCTGACACTGTAATTTTTACACCATTTTGACAAATACACTAAATTATCAGGAACCAAGATTTTTAGCATAAAAGAGCCACAAATACTAACTCAGAGAAGTTCTGAGAAAGGCCTATAACGTTAATTCTGAGTAAGACAGCCATCTGGGGTGGGTGTTCGGTACAGCAATGAGGTTGCCATTAGGGACACCCACATCTCACAGGTCTGGGTTCCAGCCCTGGCTATGTTTCCCATTCCAGCTTCCTGCTACCACACACTCTGGGAGGCAGCAGGTGACAGCTCACCTCAGATCCTTACCATCCAAGTGGGAGGCCTGGATTGAGTCCTTAGCTCCTGGCTTTGGCCTGGCCCAGTTCTGGCCGTTACAGGCATTTAGGGAGTAAACCAGTGAATGTGAGATCTCCCTCTCTCTGCCTTTCAAATAATAAATAACTTTTATTTATTTATTTATTTTTTTGACAGGTAGAGTGGACAGTGAGAGAGAGACAGAGAAAGGTCTTCCTTTGCCGTTGGTTCACCCTCCAATGGCCGCTGCGGCCGGCGCACAGCGCTGATCCGAAGCCAGGAGCCAGGTGCTTCTCCTGGTCTCCCATGCGGGTGCAGGGCCCAAGCACTTGGCCATCCTCCACTGCCTTCCCGGGCCATAGCAGAGAGCTGGCCTGGAAGAGGGGCAACCGGGATAGAATCCGGCACCCCAACCGGGACTAGAACCCGGTGTGCCGGCGCCGCAGGTGGAGGATTAGCCTGTTAAGCTACGGTGCCGGCTATAAATAAATTTTTTTAAAAAAAGGAAAAGAAATAGCCAGCTGAGCATGCAGTTTTTAAAAAATTTATTTATTTGAGAGGTAAAGTTCCAGACAGTGAGGGGAGAGACAGAGAAAGGTTTTCCATCCACTGGTTCACTCCCTAAATGGGTGCAATGGCAGGAGCTTAGCCGATCCAAAGCCAGGAGCCAGGAGCTTCTTCCCAGTTTCCCATGCGGGTACAGGGGCCCAAAGACCTGGGCCATCTTCCACTGCTTTCCCAGGCCACAGCAGAGAGCTGGGTCGGAAATGGAGCAGCCGGGACTCGAACCGGTGCCCATATGGGATGCCGGCATCACAGGCGGAGGATTAACCTACTGCACCACAACACTGGCCCCAAAGCATACACTTTAAAATGTGTGCTTCCGAGTGCCATCTGTCACTGACTAGGCACAGAATTAATGATACTCCAGTTGAAATGAGCAACCCCAGCACGCAGACTCTGGTTATTACAGATTAGCCCAAGGGACAGGCACTTGGTCTAGCAGGTGAGATTTTCTACATCAGGGTACTCTGGGTTGATACTCAGGTTTGGCTCCTCACTGCAGCTTCCTACTAATGCGTGCCCTGGAGATAGCAGGTGATCATGTAGTTGGGTTCCTGCCACCCACATGGGAGACCTGGATTGCACTCCTGGCTGCTGGCTTCAGCACCCCAGCCAACACAGGCATTTGAGAATGAACCAGCAAATGACAATGCTGTCTCGCTCTCTCTGCCTGTCAAATAAACAAATACACACACAAACACACACACACACGATTAACCCAAACATGAAAAGGTCACTGGACTAGCCTGAAGAAGCTTCCACTGGCCACATCTTGGATAATGTGGGCAGCAGGCCGGCGCCACGGCTCAATAGGCTAATCCTCCGCCTGCGGCGCCGGCACCCAGGGTTCTAGTCCCAGTTGGGGTGCCAGATTCTGTCCTGGTTGCTCCTCTTCCAGTCCAGCTCTCTGCTATGGCCCGGGAGTGCAGTGGAGGATGGCTCAGGTGCTTGGGCCCTGCACCCCATGGGAGACCAGGAAGAAGCACCTGGCTCCTGCCATCGGATCAGCGCGGTGCACCGGCCGCGGCGGCCATTGGAAAGTGAATCAACGGCAAAAGGAAGACCTTTCTCTCTGTCTCTCTCTCTCTCACTGTCCACTCTGCCTGTCAAAAGAAAAAAAATGTGGGCAGCAGAAAACACCACAGTGCTGTGATTGGAATCAGCCATGTGGGGCCAGCGCCGTGGTGTAGCAAGTTCAGCCTCTACCTGCAATGCCTGCATCCCATATGGGCGCCAGTTCAAGACCCAGCTGCTCCACCTCTGGTCCAGCTCCCTGCTAATGTGCCTGGGAAAGCAGTGGAAGATGGCCCCGTGCATGGACCCCCGCAGGGACACTGGAGACCTGGAAGAAGCTCCTGGCTCCCGGTTTTGGATCGGCACAGCTCTGGCCATTGTGGCCATTTGGAGAGTGAACCAGGGATGAAAAAATCAATCTCTCTCTCTCCCTCCTCCTCCTTGTCTCTGTAACTTTGCCTTTCAAATAAATAAAAAATAAATGTTTAAAAAAACAAACAGAGTCAGCTCAGCATACTGAGTACATGAAGCCCACTCGTCCACAGTGACTCTCGGGGTAAGGAAACAAGGGGAGAAGCAGAGGGTAAGGGCGAACTCCGGTCTCCACAACAGAGGACATTTTACTTTGCAAACTACAGCTTTTTCAGAAGTACCGTGTTTACCCCTATCAGGGAGGGAGGAGAACAGGAAAACCCTCCTTTGTCATCCCTAATGAAGCAAGGAGCACGAATGGAAACAACGTGCCCAGGTAGCACAGTGCACTCCCACATGACCTACTCTCGCACAGGGAGACACGAAGCCACCCATGTGCTGGGACTCCTGCGCCCGGTGGTGATGTCACCTGCACCTACACAAGCTGGGGTCTCAAGTGTACAGTGTCAGGGCGGGCACTGTGAGGCAGTGGGCTAAGCTTCTGTCCGTGGTGCCAGCATCCCATACAGGCGCCGGTCCTAGTCCCGGCTGCTCCTCTTCCGATCCAGCTCTCTGCCGTGGCCTGGGAAAGCAGTGGAGGAGGGCCCTAGTGCTTGGGCCCTGCACCCATGTAGGAGACCTGAAGGAGGCTCCTGGTTCCGTTGTGACCATTTGGGGAGTGAACCAGCGGATGGAACCTTTCTCTGTTTCTCCCTCTGTCTGTAATTCTCTCTCTCAAAGAAATCAATCTTATATATATAGAAAAGTATATAGCATCTCCCATAAAACTTTCTTTTTTTTTGACAGGCAGAGTGGACAGTGAGAGAGAGACAGAGAGAAAGGTCTTCCTTTGCCGTTGGTTAACCCTCCAATGGCCGCTGTGGCCGGCGCACTGCGCTGATCTGAAACCAAGAGCCAGGTGCTTCTCCTGGTCTCCCATGCGGGTGCAGGGCCAAAGCACTTGGGCCATCCTCCACTGCCCTCCCGGGCCACAGCAGAGAGCTGGCCTGGAAGAGGGGCAACTGGGACAGAATCCGGCGCCCCGACCGGGACTAGAACCCGGTGTACTGGCGCCGCAAGGCGGAGGATTAGCTTATTGAGCCGCGGCACCAGCCCTCCCATAGAACTTTTACTAAAAACATTTAATCTTAATCTACAGAAGGCTTTACATCTAGCTTCTAGTCTACAGGAAACAACTGAAAAATGGCACCATGAAGAAACACAAATTCACAACTGGAGAGACTCTACCACTGCTGGCCGAGGCCAACACACTGCAAAGTCTAGCAAGAGGCCGGCGCCGTGGCTTAACAGGCTAATCCTCCACCTTGCGGCGCCGGCACACCGGGTTCTAATCCCGGTTGGGGCGCTGGACTCTCCCAGTTGCCTATCTTACAGGCCAGCTCTCTGCTGTGGCCCGGGAGTGCAGTGGAGGATGGCCCAAGTCCTTGGGCCCTGCACCCGCATGGGAGACCAGGAGAAGCACCTGGCTCCTTGCTTCGGATCAGCGAGATGCGCCGGCAGCAGCGGCTATTGGAGGGTGAACCAACGGCAAAAAGGAAGACCTTTCTCTCTGTCTCTCTCTCTCACTATCCACTCTGCCTGTCAAAAAAAAGTCTAGCAAGAAACAGAGCCCAAGGTTGGGTGCTGCCTGAGGGTGACTGGGAACAAAGACGGTCCGGACAGGTGGGGAGATAGGCACACGGACAGGATGTCAACACCCTAACCTAGGGTGTCAGACAGGATATCAACAACCTAACCTAGAGTGTCAGACAGGATATCGACAACCTAATGCAGCCTAGGGAAACAGTTCAGTCTCAGGTGACAACGTGGTCACTGATCACGTTGTCTGTCCTTACCCTCGTATTTAGGGTGTTACGTCATCACGTCTGCTACTACCTTTCAAACAGTGCAGCCTGACACACACACCCAAAGTAAGCTGTGGGATGCAGAATCTGGGTGGTAGGTATGAAAATGTTTGTTTTACAGTTCTAAGGTTTTTCTTTGTGTTTGAAAACCTCACTAACAGGGCAGCAGGGAGCAGGTCACAGGGACAGAGATCCACACCCATCTCTGAAATGTAATGATTTACACCCAGGCCCGCACTGTCCCAGGCCACTGAACACCCTTCCAGATTACGTGGGGAATGAGGAAAGCAACGGAACTGCACGGCCACTGGCCTTCCCTGCAGCCACAGAACTGCCACATCAAACTACTTCTGGGGAATCTGGCGACGGCAGAACCTTGCAGCTTCAGGGCAGGAGTGATGCAGTCCCATCAGGTCACATCCTCGGGCAGTCACTTCCACAGCAGTCACAGTGCAGCCAGGGGCCAGCGCTGTGGTGCAGCAGGTAAAGCCGGCATCCCACATGGGCGCCGGTTCGCGTTTCGGCTGCTCCACTTCCAATCCAGCTCTCTGCCGTGTCCTGGGAAAGCAGGGGAAGATGGCCCACGGCCTTGGGCCCCTGCAACCACGTGGGAGACCAGGAAGAAGCTCCTGGCTCCTGGCTTTCAATTGGCACAGCTCCAGCCGTTGCAGACAGTTGGGGAGTGAAATATGGATGGAGGACCTCTTTCCCTCTCTCTCTCTGCCTCTCTTTTTCTCTCTCTGTGTAACTCTGACTTTCAAATAAATAAATAAATCTTAAAAAAAAAAAAAAAAAAAAAAAAACTACAGATCCCTCTCCTTAAAAAAAAAAAAAATGCAGCAAACAGCACTGCCCGTGACTGACAGCAGGCCCAGTTCAGCACTACTCATGTCAACTGCAGTGACAGGGACCGAAACCCCCTCTCCCTACTCCTGGAGCTCAGCCACCCTCCAGAAGGCTCCCTGCACCACGGCCGCACTTGGCCTGGAGTGGTGACACAGACCTCCCCAGACAAGCACACAGATGGGGCTGTGGGGGGACACAGATCCGGGCAGCCTCACTGAGAAGACTTCTGTCTCGACTCCAGCAGAACATAGGACCCTGATGGTCTAACTGCACAGCAAACCAGAAAACTCGTCCAGCCACATTCATAGCTCGACATCCTTGAACTGCAAGTCCCCTCCAGCATGGAGAAGACCAAACCTTTCTTCCTCTGCCTTAGAAACGGCAGACGACAGACCAAAGCAGAACCACGGGCTTCCGAGACTAGAGAGAGGACCGATGGAACTGCTGCAGGCAGAGCCCGGTGAGACGTGCCCTCTGAGCCACTCCTGGGGAGTCCAAATGCCTGTCTTAACCACTTCAGATTTCCTCTTTGGAAAATTCACCTAAGACTTACTTGTGTGACAAGTGATAGTATTTAAGAACTTCCGGGCCGGCGCCATGGCTCAATAGGCTAATCCTCCGCCTAGCAGCACCGGCACCCAGGGTTCTAGTCCCGGTCGGGGCACCGGATTCTGTCCCGGTCGCTCCTCTCCCTGTCCAGCTCTCTGCTGTGGCCTGGGAGTGCAGTGGAGGATGGCCCAGGTGTTTGGGCCCTGCACCCGCATGGGAGACGAGGGGAAGCACCTGGCTCCTGCTTCGATCAGCGCGGTGCGCCGGCCGCAGCGGCCATTGGAGGGTGAACCAACGGCAAAGGAAGACCTTTCTCTCTGTCTCTCTCTCTCTCACTGTCCACTCTGCCTGTCAAAAATTAAAAAAAAAAAAAAAAAAAAAAAAAAGAACTTCCTAGGCACAGAGAAAATGTTGCAAATGGTGAACGTGAACTTGAACGGGATGGTCCGTTGGCAGAGTTAAGAGGCCTGTTTCTCGTCCTGTAGTGGTCACCACCCACACACCACTGTTACGTGTCAGGTGGAGTCTCAGAGCACTGTGCCGCCCAGCACAGCCCACTGCGCCCAGGGCCACGTCCACGCTGTAGTGCCACTGCCCTCGGACCAGGGTTACCTGACATTCCCTCCAGCCTTCTGTATTCTCATTCGTTCTTCATACTGGGTGGGGTTATGCTCCTTGCTGAGGCTTAAGGCTGCATGTTTCTGACTCTCCTCGTTGTAACGACACAGGATGGCCTGGGGGTGCAGATGACAACACTCTTAGGGAACGAAGGAGCCCGGCACCCACGTTACCAGCTGAAGACATATTTTAATAGTGCTGCATATTCAGCTCAGAACATAAGTTCTGGGGAGCACGCATCAAAGAAATATGAAACAGCAAAGCAGTGTCACAGAATGGGGGGAGACCTGGTTTAGGTCTCAACGCTGGCCCACACTGGACACACGGGCTGGACGCCACAGCAAATCACCCAGCCTGAGACAGGCAAGGGAAGCACTCAGCGCGTGCCAGGCTTCTCCTGCCTTGCGTCCTCCAGAGACACAGTCTGGCCGCGTGTTTGTCGTGCGGCCCTCCATGGCAGTACCCGCGTGAGTCCCCATCCCCTCCAGGTTCACCGGTTGTTTCACAGAGCACCTGAGGCCAGGACGGAAGTCACACCGCAGTCAGGGCTGAAACCCGAGTCTGATTCCAAAGCCTGGTGGGCAGTCACCTGCTCCGGCGCCTGAGGCGGCAGGGAGGCTGGCCGTGCCACAGTGACACGGAGAGGCGAGGGCTGCGTCACCCCATGGGACACAAGCGTCTGGCCCTGGCCCTCGGCCCTGTGGCTGGGCCCTGTGGAAGACCAGCACCTCACCTAGTCCTGTCCTAGACCAGCACCTCACCTAGTCCTGTCCTAGACCAGCACCTCACCTAGTCCTGTCCTAGACCAGCTTTCAGGCTGAGAGCACACTGCTTTCGCGAGCTGGGGTTTACCAGTGCTCACGCGTTACTGCCGGGTCAGAGAAACGCAGTTGATAGTTAAGCTACCTGCGTGCTCAGTCAATTCTGACCCACAGGAAGCCATGGCGGGGAAAACAGACGGAAGAAAGGATGCGGGCTGCAGAGCAGAGCCTGCTGGAGGGCAGGCAGTCCTGCCAGAGCGCAGGACTCACTGTGCGCCAGCACCCTCGGCAGTTACAGCCAGAGCGTGTGCAACATAGCCTTACCCACCCAGCACTTGCTAAGGTCCCCATGGAACACGCTGCCATTCACATACCCGGCTGTCTCCAAGGTTGGCGATGTACAGGATGTTGTCCACAGCCAGGACACACGTGGCAGTGGACCCGTCCTTCCAGGCAGGCTTCCTGGGGGAAGCACAGCAGAAACACAGTCAGAGACAGGCAGGCCCTGAAGACTGGTCTCCAGGGCTGCAGGCGCAGACTGTCTCCTAGACACTGCTTCCTTCCCATTGTAGGCTGTGATGGCTGTTAAGAGCTCAGCGGGTGCCAGCAAACACTCGTGTCAACCATCTCAGAACAGCTGGTGAGCCCCCCCCCTCCCCCCCCGCCATGCTCTCCTACCTCCTGAGCTCTACTCACTGGCTCGAAGCTTGTTTAAGGAACTCTTCATCAGTATGCTTAAACGTGTCCAAGAGGCATCTCTTCACGGTCTTCTCCACACTGATCACATCTCCTGTTTGGGTGGGGGTGAAAGACAACAAGCTCTCAGGGAGGGAGGAGCACACCCCTCCCACTGTCAGCCCCTTTCTCTATTTTTGCACATCAACTGACTCCTAAGGGTGAGTAAGACCAATCTCTGTTTCCTCATCTACAAGACAATGCCATTCGAACTTGGTTTGTCTTAGATGCCCAAGTACAATGCCCACAATTCACGTGACACAAGAAATGCTATCTTAGGGGCCTGTGAAACGGCACAGCGGCTACAGCCTCTACCTGCGACGCAGACATCCCACATGGGCGCCCGTTCGTGTCCGGCTGCTCCACTTTCGGTTTAGCTGCCTCTAATGGCCTGGGAAAGCAGTGGAGGATGGCCCAGGTGTTTGGGTCCCAGCTACCCTCACGGGACACCTGGAAGATCACCTGGTTCAGCACTGGCTGTTGCAGCCACCTGGGGAATGAGCCAGCAGATGGAAAAGTCTTCTATTTCTCTGTCTTTCCCTCACTCTCTACAATTCTTTCAAGTAAATAAATAAAAGAAATGCCGCCCTAGGTCACACCCACACAGTTGCCACACATACAGGGGCCTCAGTGTCCACTCCTCTCAGCCCAGGGTTTTGTAGGTGGCATCAAGGACTCCTGGACAAGGACAAAACTACACATCCGGCTGATTCAGTCAGCCAAACAGCCAGACCCAAGCCGCCCATTAGCTGATTTAATTCTCAGTCTCACCTTTAGGAAATTTCCTGATTAAGTTCTGATGCAGATTCTGTGCAGCAAATTTTGAGGCTCGAATTCCTCCGTGTCCATCAAACACAGCGAAATATGAAACCCGGGTGCTGGAAAGCAAAGACCACACTGCCCTTCAGCACTCAGACCTCGCCGGAACCGGAGCCCAGCAGGAGGGCGTCGCACACCCACGGAAAAAAGGATTTGACGCTGAGACACACGCTCCAGCGACGTTCACAATATTTTAAATTAAACATTAAAAACACACAGATTTCAAAATACAAGCTGCTAACTTGTATTTTACTGACAATGAAATCGAAATACAGAACTTTTCCCTATTTTAAGTAAGATTTAGTTTAAACATTTAATATTTAATTTTAAACAAATAAACAGCTATTAACCCAAGACAGTAAATAATATAAGAACAGGGGGAAATGCCAAAATTATTACGCAAATAAACTTGGGACTAATAGCTGTCTTTGAAAGCCTATCTTACCGTCCTATTACTGTTCCCCTTGCAAGTTTTGCCAAAACCCACACATATGGAACAAAAGGCATCAGTTTCAAGAAGAAAAGAACAAAAGTGCCAATGAGAAATGACATTTATTCTATATTGTCTTCTTCCAAACTTTCTGATTCTCCTTTGCAATTTAGGGCCATCGTGAGCCATGAGGGAATACACTGTGCAGTTTATAACCAATAACTGTTACTTTCAGCTTAGTACAACAAACTTCACAAAGATGGCAGAAAAACAATGGAACTAAATGGTGTCCCCTCCAAAAACTGAAACCCACACATTGGAATTTTCCCAATTCTTCATGTATTATGAAAAAAAGAATTACTGGCACCAAAATGAACTCTCACTTTCCGAAGTGCACTGGTACTGCTAGGTACGGCGCAGTGTTGTTTAGGCATGACAAGTGTTCTCAGCTACATGTACCCAAAGGCTCTGCACCCCCAGGCTTCCCAGGGGTCCCTCTCCCACTGCACAGCAGTCAAAGGCACACGACGTCCTGAGCAATGGTGGCCTCACAGGTGCAGGCGTGTGCGCAGTCTGTGGCAGCCATCGCCTGTGCAGCATCACACTTAGGCCACATCCACTGGACAACAGCACCGTACACTGTGTGTCAGGGGCCAACGGGTCTAACTTACGGAGTGATGCACAGGTTAGGTAATGAGTATCACGTAGTCACAGTATGTACTACATAAGTAACCAAGTATGTTAACAGCCAGCTTAACCTTCGACCTTCTGACTTCTCCACGCCTCGAGCCTGCCCAGAGGCTTCGGTTTGTACGGCTGCTGGACACATCTCACCGTCCCTCTTCCCGGCACCATTTCTGCTTTTTGCTCTTTCTGTGTCCGGACTACTGGCGCTAGCTCCAGTGACTGCCAGACTTGAACCGGTGGCTTCTAATCCTACCTTCCAGGTCGCAGGAGAACAGTCTCTGCCAGAGCTGTTCTGGGACAGCGAGCAGTGACACACACTGAGGACTCGTGCTGCGGGGTCACTTCCTGTTCGGCACGATTTCTAACTGCAGCCACTACCGACAGCTGTGGCGGAGCTGCCCTGGGCTTGAAGGCTGTAATCAGATGCCAGTGGCAGCCTCCTCCCCTCACGTGACAACAAAAACGTTCCCCAGACACGGATAAAATGCCTCCCAGGGGACACAGTCAACCCCATCCGAGAACCACTGACGCAGAACAAGCAACGCCAAGTGCTGTCCGTCGCTGTCTAAACTCGAACTACGTAGTCCAGAACAGCACTCGGACAGAGGAGCGGACGCCGCCAGGCTTGCAGGAGCACGTGCACTCACATGAGGGATGACAGAGGTCTGCACTCCTCGGTGATGTCATTCAGGATGACGTGGGCGTCCTGCATCTCCTCCCTCTCACCCTTCCGCTCGGCCACATAGCCCTTCAGACCGAAGATCACCGACGAGGCTAAGGAAACAGAACAACAACCAAAAAAAACAATACAAAACTGTGCCCGGCCCTCCGGGAGTCCTAGTCCCAGAGCAAGTGAGAGGGAGCTACGGCTGAGTTACTCGGCAATGTCTGAGTGCTGTTGGACAGGCCAGACTCTATGAGGCTGGACCCAGGGACCACACAAGAGGGAAGCCAGAGACACAGAACAGCTCCCTCTGACTTGGCACAAGCCAAAGCACCAGGGCAAGAAGTGTGCCCCTCCCAGGGAGGAGCTCAAGTCAGAAAAGGACCACATGCAAATCTAGTGCTGTGACAATCTCACAAGGACAGAAAAGTCTTGAGCAAGTACAAGCCCGGGGAGTCTGCGCTCGTGCCCCTGTGGACCCTGGAAACGACCACTTCCACGCCGGAGGCTGGGAATGAACAAATGATAGGATCTGCTGCCTGTAACTCAACAGAGACAGGACAGAGGATCACTGCCCACCGAGAACTCTCCACGCTTCCACTGTGTTCTCATTTTCTGACACCGAGAGCCACAGAGGGTACAAAGGAGCCCTCTGTGAAGCGCTGAGCCCCGGGGAGCGATACGCAAGCTTCACGCTCATCCCCGCGAGCCACGGCGTGCCCCGTGCGACCTGCACCTCCTGCTGAGGTACTCAGCGGCAAGGGACAAGGCAGTCTGGCGCAATAAATGAAAATCCACAACTGATTCTCTGTCCTTGATCCCTTTTTCTTCCTTACACATCTTCAAAAGTCACAAAACTGACCCCAAACTTCCGCTGCTTCCCCGGCGGCAGCTCTCGCAGGAGGCCGCCTGGGGCGGAGTCACAGACGCGGGTGCCAGCCAGCAGGTGTGAACAAGACCGGGTGGCACAGGCTGAGGGACTCAGCTGCCCCTGAAGACAGCTAGGACGACTCCTGTCTCCTGACCGGGGAAAGACGCAGGCCTCCTATCTGAGCAAAGGCCGGGGGCATGCACAAGGAGGCAGGGGAGAGAGGAAGCGCAGGCAGTCCTGGGCGTCTGCAGGGGCCCTGCCCACTGCCGAGGCTGGCAGGACAGGGCGTGGTCTAACTGGAAAGCGGGGCTTAGTTTTGCTCTGGGTCCTTTAAACTGCGGAGTCTAGTACATTTGTTTTCAAATTGTCTGAAAACCTTTACAAACTTTCTTTTCCACAAGCTCTTCACTGCCGTTCTCTTCCTCGGAGGTCTTCCGCTTTGCTCCCTTCCCGTCACTCCTCCCCGACTGGGACACGGATGTGGCAAGGGAACCTGGAATGAAGGCAGACGGACACCCAGCTGCAGACTGTCGGAAAGTCCTTGCCGGCTCCCGCAGACAGAACGGCATCTCAAGCAGTAACTGGAAACAGACACGGTCAGGCTAGGACCCAACATGGGGCTGGCGGGGCGACACAGGCAGGGATCCAGCCCCATCAGACTGACTCTGAAAGCGCCTGTGAACGAGGCCTCCCAGTGATACACACACACACATATTGTTGGTCGGCAGCACACGGGCGAGACTGTACCTCCGCAGGTTCTTACTGATACATGGGGACGCAAACTGACACACCTGGAGAAGTTCAGAAACGCTCCAATGCCCCCAAAGGCGCCCGTGGAAGCAGGCGTCAGCTTTAAGGACTGCTCCCATCCTGAACATCACTAGGCCGCTGCAGGTGTCCCTCTCGCAGGGGAGGCTGTGCCCTCGGAGCCGAGCCAAGGCAGCGGCAGTGTGTGCGCCACGAGAAAAGGACCGAAGGCTGTGCCTGCAGCACCTGGGGTCTTCCCAGGACACAGGTGAGAACACTGTCCCCTCAGAGACACCTTGTGTGGAAAGGACGTGTCCCAGTACCTGCCCCACCAAGTGTCTAACAGCTCCCCGTCCCTCCACTGGCTGCCACATATCTGAGTGCCCAGGAAGAAACCAGCCTTGCTTGGATGGCTGGTCCCCTGCCATCCCCGCCGGCGGCCACACCACACACTCGCCCTGGCTCGCACTGCGGCCCCCTGTGCATCGGGACCCAGGTCTGGCGCGGAGCCCTTCGTCCGGGGAAACAGGGTGCTGCCAGAAAGGGGGCTGCCCTCTCGCCGTCACGCAATGCACGTTCGTGGGGAGCCTGGCGCTAAAGCATTCGTAGGCGACCTGTGTGGGCCGGGGCTTCCTACTCGAAAAAAAGAAAGAAAAGAAACCAGCCCTGCCCTCAGGAAGATGTAGGCGGCCATGTAACACACACTCACGGGGAAAGGTCACAAGGTTTCCAACAGACTCTGCACAGCCTCTCCCTCAGCTGCCGTCTGGGGTCCAGGCGGCCCAATGTTTGTGGAGGTAAATTCCTTTCTTTGAATCCAAAAGAAATCTTAGAGTTTTGCTGCTGACTTCCAAGCAAATTACACTGCAAAGAATGCAGGCCGAAAATGAAACAGGTTCTTTAGCGGGACTTATTTTATGGCCTATAACATAGTAAATTTTTTTTTTTTTGACAGGCAGAGTGGACAGTGAGAGAGAGACAGAGAGAAAGGTCTTCCTTTTGCCGTTGGTTCACCCTCCAATGGCCGCTGCGGCTGGCGCACCGCGCTGATCCAAAGGCAGGAGCCAGGTGCTTCTCCTGGTCTCCCATGCGGGTGCAGGGCCCAAGCACTTGGGCCATCCTCCACTGCACTCCCTGGCTACAGCAGAGAGCTGGCCTGGAAGAGGGGCAACCGGGACAGGATCGGTGCCCCGACCGGGACTAGAACCCGGTGTGCCGGCGCCGCAAGGTGGAGGATTAGCCTAGTGAGCCGCGGCGCCGGCAACATAGTAAATTTTTATAAATGGTTCTTGTCTGTTAAAAACGTGTCATTTTTCTCAAGAAATATAAAACAGTGAATGCAAGATTCTCTCTATATACACCCCTCAAAATCAAGCTTGTTAATAGCAGATGTAAATCTTCTAAATCACTAGTGTGTGGCTTAGTTGTCCTATGGGCAACTGACAGCTGCGCTGAATCTTCATTTCTTTCATCAAACCGATTAAGGGCTTTGTTTGCGCATATCAAGTTTCATTATAATTAAGAGTCTTACTTTTTTTTTTTTGATTCATTTATTTTTGCAGAGGGGAAGAAAGAGGTCTTCCATGTGCTGCTGCAACGCCCACGGCGGGGCAGGGAGAAGCCAGGAGCCAGGGGCTCCATCTGGGGCTCCCAACGTGGGCTGCAGTGCCCTAAGCACTTGGGCCACCATCTGCTGTCTCCCACAACCCCAGCACATTAGCAGGAAGCAGGATGGGAAGCAAAGGAGCCAGAACATTAAGCAGCACGAGTCCGCTATGAGATGAGGTTGTCCCGAGCAGCGGCTTCACCAGCTACACCACAACACTTCCTCCTAAGATCACTGCCTTTATTGGGAAGAGTCCAAGCTAAATTTTGAGTTTCAGAACACTGTAAGTTTTTGCTACAGGTCTATAGTTTTGAGAATTCTTTTTTTTTTTTTTTTAATTTAAGATTTATTTATTTATTTATTTGAAAGGTAGAGTTAGAGAGAGAAAGGTCTTCCACCTATAGGTTCACTCCCTAAGTGGCAACATCTGGAGCTGAGCCAATCCAAAGCCAGGAGTCAAGAGCTTCTCCTGGGTCTCCCATGCAGGTGCAGGGGCCCAAGCACTTGAGCCGTCTTCCACTGCTTTCTCAGCCCATAGCAGAGAGCTGGATCAGAAAAGGAGCAGCCAGGACATGAACTGGAGCCCAGTGGGGTGCTGGCACCACAGGCAGAGGCTTAGTAGCCCACCACACCACTGTGCTGGCCCCTGAGAATTCTGAAGTAAAATGACGGATACTATTTCTAAAATACAAGAAGTGTACCAATTTAATCTACACTTTCTAGGCTGATTCCAATGATTTTATGGTAATGAATTAAAGAAAAAAACTTGAGGGGTCGGCATTACGGTGTGGGGGTTAAGCTGCCTCCTGTGACGTCAGTATCCCATACGGGCACTAGTTCGGATCTTGACTGCTCCACTTCTGATCCAGCTCTCTGCTAATGGCCTGGGAAGGGCAACAAAAGATGGTCCAAGTGCTTGGGTCCCTGCCACCGAAGTGGGAGACCTGAAAGAAGCTCCTAGCTCCCCTGGCCCAGCCCAGGCCATTGTGGCCATCTAGGGAGTGAACCAGCAGATGAAGATCTCTCTCTCTCTCTCTCTCTCTCTCTCTGTGTGTAACTCCGACTTTCAAATAAATAAATAAATCTGAACAACAGCAATAACAAATACTTTGGAAAAAAAGGTGTTCTTTTGACAAAAGGAAAGTTTTACACCAGAGATAGGACCTTCTACACCTCAACTGTCCCCAGCAGGGGGACACTGTCAGAAATAAGATGAGCCACTGCAACAACACAGAAGAGTCTGTTCTATTCTTCCCTTCCACTTAATTGGGACACAAACAGAAAAGTTTAACATTTGCAGTAGCAGGTGGAGCCCATTCTAGGGCGTTTGATATACCTAATCTGTCCTGGAACATAAGTTAACCAGAGTAATAGACTGTGATTTTTTTAAAATGTTAATAACACAAGTCAGAGTACATTACTGAGCTCTTAATTAATTCTTGGTTTCAACCGAAGTTAAACAATCATCAAGAGTGATGTAGTACAGAAGCACCTGTTTGCTTAATAAACCTTACGCTGTGCTAGGATTTAACGCCGCCCCCAATCCTGGTAAGACCAATACATGAATTTCACAGAGGAGTAAGCCAGCACCTTGAAGTGTCTTCCTGCCTCTTACCTGGATCACCACTGCCAGCAGGTGGGAGGCCATCAAAAAGCAAAGGTCCCCCTGGCCCTGAAACACAGCAGAACACTTCGTGAGCCCGCAGCCTGAGGCTGAGCGTCAATCCAGCCCACCAGGACACCTACGTAAGGCACTGGAACAAACTCAAAACTCGTGTCAATCCAGTGGCAGCTCGCACTGCAGTGAATAATATCTCGAACCTATGCTAAAACCTCGCACCTCAAAGGCAATGAAAACCTGCCCTAAAAAGTCAACTTTATTTCAGCCAGAAAAGTAAATACTCCACTGGACCAGAGAAAACGCTCAGCAGTTCAGGCAGCACTGCTCAGGGCTAACGACTAGCAGATTGTTCTGCCTTACCTGACGCCATGGATTCAAAACTTAAAGACAGTCCAACACCTAAAACATCTGTGTGTTGAAAATGGGGGAAAGGGAGAGAGATTGAGACAACTCCAATCCCAGGAGGAGCAGAGACGTTGACACACACCTGGGAGAGCCTGAAGACTGTACCTGAGTCAGTACTGCTGGCCGGAGGGAGCTCCTCAAAGAGCAGGGGTCCCCTCTGGGCTTCTGTCCCTGAAACACAGAAACCTGTTTAGAGCACACACGGTCTTTGTCCAGGATGAATTCCAAGAGGAAAGACGCAGTGGTTTCCCACACTTTGAGACAAGTTTGCTGTTAGATTTTTCTAACAAATTTTCTGTCCCTTTGGACAAAATTCATTCTAAAAATATGCTCTTGACAGTTATTTAATATGAACATTTGTTTCCAACAATTACAGTAAATGTAAAAGCAACCAATGAGATCGCAACAGGCATTTTAAGGGCCGATAGGTATTTCGAGGAAAGCTAATATCAACTACTCATATATAAAAGTCTTGTCTTTAAGGGGTGGACATCTGGCGGCTGGGTGGCCCAAGTGCCACACCAGAGTACCACGCCTGGCTCCAGCTCCTGACTCCAGCTTCCTGCCATTGCAGACCCTGGGAGGCAGCAGTAATGACTCAAGGGATTGGTTTCTTGCCACCCACATGGGAAACCTGGATTGAGTTCCCAGCTCCCACTTTTGGCCCCATGGCTCAAGCAGATATTTGGGGAAAGGTGCAGGAGATGAGAGTCCCTCTCCCCTTAAATAGACAAATTAACAAATAATTCGTGGAATTATAATAAATAAATAATAACCCTGGAAAGAAAAAAATCAGATCCTAGACCCCAAAAACCAATCCTTTGGTAGCTCAAGACAGATTTCAGAAATAGAGAAATCCTTTAAAGATCTACAGATTTGGGGGCCAGCACTGTGGCACAGCAGGTTAACACCCTGGCCTGAAGTGCCAGCATCCCATATGGGAGCCGATTCGAGATCCAGCTGTTCTACTTCTGATCCAGCTCTCTGCTATGGCCTGGGGGAGCAATAGAAGATGGCCCAAGTCCTTGGGCTCCTGTACCCGCATGGGAGACCCGGAAGAAGCTCCTGGCTCTGGATCAGCGCAGCTCCAGCCATTGCAGCCCACTGGGGAGTGAACCAGCTGATGGAAGACACCCCACCCCCACCCCGCCTCTCCTTCTCTCTCTGTGCAACTCTTTCAAATAAATAAATAAATCTTAAAAAAAAAAAAAGATCTATAGATTTTTTAAACATCCTCTCAGTAACTTTCTGTTAAAAAAATTGTTATTTGGTGTCCCCAGCCCCAGGGCAGCAGCTGATTCAAAAAACCTCTACGGACAAATTGAATCAAAGGCAGCCAGCCTCTGGAGAAAGCCAGTAGAATTTTTTTTTCTAATCTAAACACCCAAAGATTCACATTCCAAAGTATGTCTTGGATCTTTTATGCTCAATTATCCTTTCAAACATACAATTTATCCACTATTTCTTATGCTCCAGATTTCCCTCAGAATTCTATTCATGCTGTGAAATATGCAAAACGTCCACAGGAACAGAGGAAAACGAAGGGCTGGAGATGAAAGTGAACACAATGAGCACACAGAGGCGCTGTGTCACCACTGACACTCCTCAGCGTCCAAGCAGGAAATGGACTTGTTTAAAATCCAACTCACAGCTTAGGCCACCCTCGGCAATGCCGCATCCCATACGGGCCCCAGCTGCTCTACTTCCAATCCAGCTCCCTGCTAATGCATCTGGAAAAGCCGTGGACGATGGGCCAAGTGCTTGGGCCCCTGAAGCCATGTGAGAGACCCCGAAAAAGCTCCTGGCTTTGGCCTGGCCCAGCCCTGGTCATTGCAGCCATTTAGGGAGTGAAGCAGCGGATGGAAGATCTCTCTCCTCTCTGTCTCTCCATCATTGTAACTCTTTCAAATAAATAAACAAATCTTTAAGAAAAACAATTCACAGGGCACAGTGGGTTAAGTCACTCCTCGTGACGCTGGCATCCAATATCAGAATGCTGGTTCCACAAGTCCCAGCTCCTTCACTTCTGATCCGGCTTCCTGCTAATGTGCCTGGGGGGATGGCCCAAGTGCTTAAGCCCTTGCCACTCATGTGGGAGACCCAGATGGGGCTCCTGGCTCCTGGCTTCAGCCTGGCCCAGCCCTGGCTGTTACAGCCATTTGGGGAGTAACCAGCAGATGGAAGATCTCTGTGTCTCCCCCACCACTTTTGTCTTTGTCTCGCTCTCCCTCCCTCCATCACTCTATTATAAACAAAACCTTTTAAAAATCCACTGAAAACAATAAATTTATATTCCTCAGAGGTTCATTTCTATCTCCCTGTTGCCTTCATGTAGAAATGACTGGATATTGATTCTCCTCTTTAAAAAAGTAAAAACTTTAAATAAAATTTATAAACACCAAAGAAAGAAATCTCCTGTGGGCTCTTTAGGTCAGAAGTAGACAAAATACATTAGAAATCTGAGCTACCAAAAAGCAACCCTTAGCCGTACATCTCACACGCAAATAAGACCACAGACCCTAATCCTGAGCAGTATCGCAAACTGAAGAACTGCAAATACTTCCTGGAGTCCAAGCTCAGCTCTGATTCCAGCTTCCTGCACCCTGGAGGCAGGAAATGACAGCTCAAGAAGCAGCAGAGGGTGGGAGGCTGGCGCTGTGGCACAGCGGGTAGAGCTGCCACCTGCAGGGCCAGCATCCCATATGGGTGCAGTTCAAGACCTGTCTGCTCCACTTCCTTTTTTTTTTTTTTTTTTGACAGGCAGAGTGGACAGTGAGAGAGAGAGAGAGAGAGAGAGAGAGAGAGAGAGAGAAAGGTCTTCCTTTGCCGTTGGTTCACCTTCCAATGGCTGCTGCGGCCGGCACGCTGCGGCCGGCGCAACACGCTGATCCGAAGCCAGGAGCCAGGTGCTCATCCTGGTCTCCCATGGGGTGCAGGGCCCAAGCACTTGGCCATCCTCCACTGCACTCCCGGGCCATAGCAGAGAGCTGGCCTGGAAGAGGGTCAACCAGGACAGAATCCGGCGCCCCACCGGGACTAGAACCCAGAGTGCTGGCGCCACAAGGCGGAGGATTAGCCTATTGAGCCGGGGCGCCGGCCTGCTCCACTTCTAATCCAGCTCTCTGCTATGGCCCGGGAAGGCAGTGGAGGATGGCCCAAGTCCTCGGGCCCTGCACTCATGTGGGAGACCTGGAAGAAGCTTTTGGATCTTGGCTTCAGATTGGCCTACGTCCCATAATACCTTGTATTGGCCTTGAGCATTTTTTCTCCCAGGAATTGAGCAAAAAGTAGCTACCATCTGACTGGAGCCCACGTTGCCATCATCAAAACTCCTAAACAAACACACCAGCTGTCCTATCACTGACCAGTCAAGGCTGGGCCAGGAACACTGGGACCAACGGCACAGGAGCCGAACACCCCTCAGCTCCAGCTGCCACCTGTGAGACGCCTCACCTGCGGCTCTTGGAGAGCTGGGAACTGAGCAAAAGCCGCCCGTTGTCCTGCTCTGGGCCTTGCTAACACCCCTTCCTCCATCACGTCACACACACTGACACCAACGACTGGCTGGCTGTGCACTGGGTTCCACAACACTCCTACAGGAGGGACTTCAGTGAGAAGCAATGAGGCCATCTCACAGTCTTGGCTGCCGTTAAGAATGGCGTAAGGGCAGCACACCACTGTCAGGCACCATCTCAAGGGTGCGACTCCCTTCAACTCAGTCAGTCCTTACTTCAGCCACACGTGGTAGGCACCTGTGTTTCAGATTGGGAAACTGAGGCACCGAGGTCAGACACCTGCCCGAGGTCAGAGAGCTGTGGAGTGCAGCAGGTTTCCAGGCCATGCTCTGGGGAGCGCCACACTGGTCCACACGCAGGCACCCTCCCAGGAACTTCACAAAGATCATCCTTTTCTACCCTTGCAATGATCCCACAATAATAGTCCAGAGCCTCTATAAATCCTGGGAGTAACTTCTGCATCGTTAAAAGGATCCAACTTAGAAGTCTGCATTTGGATTTTTTTTTTTTTTTAAGATTTACCTATGGGGCTAGCACTGTGGTGTAGTAGGTAAAAGCCCCCATTTGTGGCGCCAGCATCCCACTGGGCACAGGTTCAAGTCCCAGCTGCTCCGCTTCCAATCCAGCTCTCTGCTGTGGCCTGGGAAAGCAGCAGAAGATGGCCCAAGTCCTTGGGCCACTGCACCCATTACCAGAGAGATGGATTAGAAGTGGAGCAGCAGGGACACAAATCAGCACTCATACAGGACCTGCTATGCCACAACCCTGGACCCATGGCCAGAGATATTACACAAGAAAATTTCTGATTAGTCCAAAACTTACATTTCTATTTTGGAGGAATAGAAATTCAAAATTTTAGGGGCTGCATCACTGGAAAAAGTATGAACTTGACATACTTTGGAATAGAGCCCCCACGTTCTAAACATTAAGAATTCTAAAGAAAATAGGACTGAAAATGTTTTCTCATTGCAGTGAATCATCAAAGCAAACCCCCCCCCCCCCCGCCCCGTTCTGCATCCTAAAGTTAGGTCTGGTAGAAACTAGAAACACCACGCAGAGAAAAACACTCTCGAGCTGATCACTAGTTACCTAGAGGCTGCTATGGACAATAATAAGACCTTAAATAGTTTATCCCAGCGGATGAGACTTGTCTCTGTCTCTCCTCTCTGTTGCTCCACTTTTCAAATAAAATCTTTTTAAAAATTTTATATAGGTTTTTTAATACCCGAGTTTTCTTTCCACGTACAAAGGCACTATAGATGTTTTCTAAACACCAGGGCACTTCTGAAACAGGAGGGGTTTCCTCTCACACCTGTCTCCACCCATGCAGGCATTTCAACTGTTTAGAGGCAGGCTCGTTCTCTCCACAGCCTTCTGCATGTATCACGGATCACATAACCCACCAGGGTGATCCACTCTCGGCCAGTCCTGCTCTATTCTCTGTGGGAACCACACTCACCGCACAGCTCCTGATGGCGTTCGGCTGTCTAGTTTCACATGAGAATGCCACAATGAAGCCATAAGCCATGTATCAGTAACCTGCGGGACTGCTGGTCCCAGGGGATCCGAGTTACCCTTGACAGAAGCTAAACCCGATTCCCTCAGACGTTGCAACAGTTGCACTCCTCACATAGTATGGGAGGATGTCAATTCTTTACATCTTCACCAAATTGTAACCAGCTTCTGTTAACACGAGTGGGGAAGATGGCCCTCGCTGAGGGGACACGCCTCTCCTCCTGCCCGGGGAAGCTGGCCAGTCTCCTTTGATAGGTGGCACCATTTCCTTCTCCTTTTAGCTGACAGGATTCAGTCCTTGACCCTTTATCTAACAGGTTATCTGCTTTTTCTTACAAATTTTGTGAGCCTCTCATTTATTAGGAATATTTATCCTAGTAATGTGTATTGCAATTATTTTCTTTCAGTTTGTCTTTTGCCTTTGTAGTATCTTTTGTCCTCCAAAGTTTAAACTTTTACAAATTAATTTTTAATGTCCTGAGTTTTCTTGCTCAACCCCAGTTCTACAATTAGTCTGTTTTCTTCTAATATCTTTATTTTATGCTTAGATCTACACTGTTTGTTGAAGAAGATACTTTTGATGGCCTTCCATGCAGTTATGTATTTAGTTCTTGATGGCTCACTGTCGGTTTTAAATGTACTGGAGCAGCAACCAAATAAATGAAAGAACCACCCTCTGACAGTGAGGCAAAGGCGCAGACACTGCACCGTGGGAGCAGCCCTGATGGGGATGCCAGCACCCTTACCAGAGTGCCTGGGATCAGGCCCAGACCTGCTCCCGCTTCAGCTTCCTGCCAAGGCACATCCTGGGGGCAGCAGGTGATGATGCCTCAAGGACGTGGTCCCTGCCACCCATGCGGCAGAATGGACATCCTGGCTCCTGGCTCCAGTCTGGTCTAGCCTCAGCTTCTGTGAGCATTTGGAGGTAACAGTGGAAGATAGATCCCCCTCTCTCTGCCTTTCAAATAAACAAACTTAAAAGTGGAAACAACTTACTGTGAAAATTCTTGATACTTTTTTTTTTAAGGCAGAGTTACAGAGAGAGGGAGAGACACAGAGAGTTATCTTCCACATGGTGGTTCACTCCCCAAATGGCTGCCACAGCCAGGCCCTTTCCCAGGTCTCCCACAAGGGAGGCAGGAGCCCCATCCCTCCACTGCTTCACCAGTAGGGAGCTGGAACCGAAGTGGAGCAGCCAGGACACCCAGCACCCATAAGGGATGCCAGCACCGCAGGCCACGGCCCAACCTCGTACGCCACAGCACCGACCCAAAATCAAGACACCTTTAAATAACGTATGAATTATGAAGTACAGTTGTCCATCTTAAAGTATTTTTAAGGGCATGACATAGAAAGTCCCACGAACAAGCCTGTTTCTTTTCTTTTTTTTTTTTGACAGGCAGAGTGGACAGTGAGAGAGAGAGAGGCAGAGAGAAAGGTCTTCCTTTGCCATTGGGTCACCCTCCAATGGCTGCCGCGGCCGGTGCGCTGTGGCCAGCGCGCTGCGGCCAGCGCACCACGCTGATCCGAAGCCAGGAATCAGGTGCTTCTCCTGGTCTCCCATGGGGTGCAGGGCCCAAGCACTTGGACCATCCTCCACTGCACTCCCTGGCCACAGCAGAGAGCTGGCCTGGAAGAGGGGCAACCGGGACAGAATCCGGTGCCCCGACCGGGACTAGAACCTGGTGTGCGCCGGCGCCGCAGGAGGAGGATTAGCCTATTGAGCCGTGGCGCCGGCTTAGCCTGTTTCTCTTAGGTAAATTATCTTTTAATTTATGAAAGCTTGATTCACTCAGCAACCAAAGCCTGTAAGGACTGGAATGTAAACTACCACTTTAGCACAATGACTGAAAGCATTTAATGCATTCTTTCTAGATTTTTTTTCCAGATCATAAAAATCTCACACTAGGTGAGATACTAAAAACAAAAATCAAAAGAACAAAATTCACTAATTCGGGACCTTCTTCTTGGGACACTGGATGTTTTTCTTTCTTTAAGGTTTATTTTATTTGAAGACAGTTACAGTGAGAGAGGCAGAGGAGGTCTTCCATCTGTGGTTCGCTCCCCAGATGGCCGCAATGGCCAGGGCTGGGCCAGGCTGACTCCAGCAGAAGAGAGCTTCTTCTGGAACCGGTGCCCATGTGGGATGCCAGCAACAAGGGCAGTGGCCCAACCCCCCATGCCACAGTGCCAGCCCCTACTGGGTGCTTTTATGAAACCCTTTTAGGATCGTTTGCTGTCCTTCTAATTTTTTTTTTTTAAAGATTTATTTATTCATTTGAAAGTCAGAGTTATACAGAGAGAGAAGGAGAGGCAGAGCGAGAAAGAGAGGTCTTCCATCTGCTGGTTCACTAAACAATTGGCCGCAACAGCCGGAGCTGTGTCGATCCCAAGCCAGGAGTTTCTTCCGGGTCTCCCATGCGAGTGCAGGGACCCAAGGACTTGGGCCATCTTTGACTACTCTCCCAGGCCATAGCAAAGAGCTGGATTGGAAGTGGAGCAGCCAGGACTCAAACTGGCTCCCACATGGGATGCCGGCACTGCAGGCGGCTCCTTTACCCACTACTCCACAGCACCGGCCCTGCTCTCCTGTGAACAGCTGTCACAGCTGACAGCTCAGACGACGACAGCTCCTGTGTAGACGGCAGTGTCTCTGTGCTCTGCAGGCTGCTGTGTGCACACAGCACACTTCACAGACGCAGAAACAGCCTGAGAAGGTAGAGTTCACAGGTAAAGAGCGAGATTGGAAACCAAACATCCCATTTCATTTCCTGAGTCTTCCTGGGAATTGTAAAAACAACCAGGTCTCACGCTGGCACTGTGGCATAGACGGTAAAGCCATCACCTGCAGCAGGCATCCCATATGGGCGCCGGTTCAAGTCCTCGCTGTTCCACTTCTGATCCAGCTCCCTGCTAATGTGCCTGGGAAAGCAGTGAAAATGGCCCAAGTCCTTGGGATCCCGCCACCCATGTGGGAGACCTGGAGTAAGCTCCTGGTTCCTGGCTTCAGCCTGGCACAGCCCCAACCATTGAGGCCACGTGGGGAGTAAGCCAGCAGATGGAAGATCTCTCTCTTTCTCTTATGTAACTCCGACTTTCAAATAAATAAATAAATAAATCATAAGAAAGAATGAAAGAAAGAAAAGAACTAGGTCTTTTATTATTCCCTGAATTAGCACAAATTTATAGCCCCTGCTTCTCATGAGAATTAAAAAACCATTTAGCAAGGTCAGCATTGTGGCCTAGCAGGAAAAGCCACCACCTGCAATGCTGGCCTCCCATATGGGCACCAGGTCTTGTCCAGCTGCTCTACTTCCGATCCAGCTACCTGGGAAAAGCAGCAGAAGATGCCCCAAGTACTTGGATCCCTGCCACCCACATGGGAGACCCAGAAGAAGCTCCTGGCTTCGGATAGGTGCAGCTCCATTCATTGTGACCATTTAGGGAGTGAACCAGTGGAAGGAAGATCTTTCTGTCTCTCCCTCTCACTGTCAATAACTCTACCTCTCAAATACATAATCTTAAAAAAGAAAAGGAAAGAAGGAAAAGAGGGAGGGAGAAAGAATGGAAAGAGTTTGGCCTTGTCCTTCCTTCCAAGTGATCAACAGGATTTACCAAAACAAAGTATGGGGCTGCAGCAGTGGCGCAGTAGGCTAATCCTCTGCCTATGGCGCCAGCATCCCCTATGGGCACCGGTTCTAGTCCCGGCTGCTCTTCTTCCAATCCAGCTCTCTGCTGTGGCCTGGGAAAGCAGTAGAAGATGGTCCAAGTCCTTGGACCCTGCACCCATGTGGGAGACCTGGAGGAGGCTCCTGGCTTCAGATCGGCACAGCTCCGGCTGTTGTGGGCCATGCGGGGAGTGAACCAGCAGATGGAAGACCCCCCCCCTCTCTCTCCCTCTCACTGTCTGTAACTCTAACTCTCAAATAAATAAATAAAATCTTTAAAAAAAAAAAGTATGGTATATAAATTCTTAAAAGAAATCACAGTGGGGGCAGGCATTCTGGTTCAGTGGGCTGGGCTATGAGTCCTGCTTCTCGTCAGAGCCAGCGTCCTGCCATACACACCCTGACAGGGAGCAGGGGATGGCTCCAGTACCCAAATCCCTGCTACCCTCCTGGGAGACCTGGGTCGAGCTTCTGGCTCCAGCATTTTGGGGAGTGAACAAGCGGATGGAAGACTGATATCTCCCTATCTCTGTGTCATACTCCCTTTCATATAAACTTTTGGAAAATTCACAACAGGGGGCTGGCACTGTGGCATAGCGGGTAAAGCCACCACCTGCAGTGCCGGCATCCCATATGGGCACCAGTTTGAGTCCCGGCTGCTCCACTTCCGATCCAGCTCTCTGCTATGGCCTGGGAGAGCAGTAGAAGATGGCCCCCCAAGTCCTTGGGTCCCTACACCCATGTGGGAGACCTGGAGGAGGCTCCTGGCTCCTGGCTTCAGATCGGCGCAGCTCTGGCCATTGTGGCCATGTGGGGAGTGAAGCAGCGGATGGAAAGAAAATCACAATGGCCGTGCAGCTGGTGCAGTAACGTGTCACTCAGGATGCCCTCCTCCTACTCTGGAGCGCTGGGTTCAAGTCCCAGCTCCACTTGATTCCAGCTTCCCGCGGATGTACACCCCGGGAAGCAGCACAAGTGGTGGGGTCTCTCCAACGGGGGGGGGGGGGGCTCTTGGCTCCAGCCTGGGCTCGCCTGACTGCTGCGGACAGCGGCGGACCAGCGCGTGTAAGACCTGGCTCTGTCTGCCTTTCAAATAAATAAACATAAAAAATCGTAATTCTCACAAGAATGTGAAACCAGACTCTGTTCTCGTTCAAATGATTTTCTAACTTGTCAAGTCCCACCGTATTGACTGCAGCTAGCGGTCAGGAAAACTTTGGATACCAATCCCGTCACTCATTTCAGTTCCCAGCCCTCAGTTTCCTGTCTCTGAGTCTGAAAGCATGTCTTGTTTTAAGACAACACGCATCCAGGCGGGGCCTGCGACACCTCCCGGCAGGCAGGCAGCTGGTCACTAACGCCCCTTGGGGGAAGGGGCAGCCCCTCTGCCACCCTCGCTCCTCAGCCGGGCTCTGGAGCCGGGTTTAGAAAACACCCATGCCAAGGTATGCCCTCCCTTCTGTATCTGGTGGCAACCCAGGTGCCAACCTGTGCAACTTTGAGGGGCCGGCACTGTGGCACAACGGTAAAGCCACCGCATGCCATGCCGGCATCCCACATGGCCGCCGGTTCAAGTCCTGGCTGCTCTACTTCCGATCCCGCTCCCTGCTAACGTACCTGGGAAAGCAGTGAAGGATGGCCCAAGTGTTTGGGCCCCTGAACCCACATGGGAGACCCAGAAGAAGCTCCCGGTTCCTGGCTTTGGCCTGGCTAGCCCGGGCCATTAAGGCTATTTGGGGAGTGAACCAAGAGATGGAAGACCTGTCTCTCTCTCCCTCTCTCTCTAACTTCGAGTTGTTAGGTCTTTGTCATGTCAAGAGCAATTTCCCCAGGCAGACTCAAATTAATTTTGAATACAACGATTCATGGGGGAGGGTGCTGTGGCACAGAGGGCGAAGCCGACTCTTAGGAGACCTGCGTCCCATAGGGGTGTCCGGGTTCCAAGTCCCAGCTGCTCGGCTTCCGCCCAGCTTCCTGTTAATGTGCCTGGGAGGCACTGGTTTCTGCCAACCCCGCGGTAGGGGTGGGGAGTGCCCGGGCGGGGCTGCTGGTTCGGGCCTGGCCGAGCCCTGGCTCTAGTGGGCATCCGCGGAGTGAACCAGACAGAAGACACCTCCGTCTCTGTCACACCCTGTGCCATTCTTTCAAACAAACCAGTCTTTCAAAGCACACCATGAAAATGCTAGATTCACGGGCAACTAGTGAATCCGAACTGCGCCCCAAAGCTGCTGAGATACAAGCTCCGCTCCACTGACAAGGCTGCCTGCACACAGCCTTCCCACCCGCGACTCCAGCCGCGTGGGCCAAGGCCGATCCAGCGGGAGCACGGCTGTTGGCAGCAGCAGTACTGCGAAGTAACAGTACTCGTGGCCTGCGTTTCCTTCCCTTCGCCCACTCTGCCCGCCCCCACCAGCGGAGCAGCCGCGCCACCACTGGGAGCAGCGGGGAGCGAGGACTTGCACACGGCCCGGCGGAGGCTGCCCACGCGCGGCTCCCGCACACCCGCGGCTGTGCGCGGGCGCCCCGGGCACCCGAGGCCCGGCCCGGACGCTCTGCCGCCCCCACGCCCGTCCGTACGAGGCTGGGGCGCCGGCGCTCTGCGGACCCAGCTTGGGCCGGGGGCGCCCCCCGCAGCCCCCCGCCGCCCGGCCCCGGCCCCCACGGAGGGGCAGGCGGCCCGGCCCCGGCCCGCGTCCGGCTCTGGCCCGACGGCTCGCCCGAGGAGGCCCAGGGTTCGCCGAACGCACCCGGGGGACGGCCGCGCGCGGCGACGCCGCTGCAAACGCCCAGGCCCGGGCCGCGCCCTCCTCACGCGGCGAAGATGGCGGAGCGCGGGCCCGGCTCCGGGAGGGTCCCGGCCAGGCAGCGCCAGGCCCGGGCCGCCGCCGCCCTCCTCCTCCGCGCCGCCCAGGCGCGAGGCCGCTTACCGGCAGCCGGCCGCGGGGAGCGCTCGGGCTCCGGCAGGTCCCCGAACAGGTCCATGGCGGCGTCGGGGCGGACGCGCAGCCCGCGAGCGGCGGCCGGCTCCACTCCCGGGCGGCGGCGGGGCGGGGCCGGGCGCCGTCAGTCACCGAGGGCGGCCCCGGACGCCGCCAATCGGCGCGCGGCGCGGCGCTGCCGCCCCAGAGTCCCGCGCGCGGGGGGCGGGGCCGCGGGAGGGGCGGGGCGGCGCGGCGCGCACGCGCGTCGGGGTTGCCCGGGGGCTGCGCCTGGTTCCCGCGTCCATGGGGCCGTGGCGACCCTGGCGGAGAAGGCCCGTCCGGAAGGGGATGTCTGCGCCCCGGGACCCCCGTCGCGGCCCCTCCTGTCCGGGAAGGCCTCGAGGAGCTTTGGGCGTCGCGTGGGCCCCACCGGGGCTGCCCACCCGGCCTGGCGTTAGGACGGCCAGCAGGCGTCCCCTGGCCTGGCCACCGGCAGGTCCGAGGGAGAGACCCCGACGGCGGAGCTGGCCTGGCGTCCTGGCCGCACAGAACATCGGGACCAGAGATGAGGACCAGAGAGTGCCCGGCACTAACAGTGGGAAGAGGACCCGGCCGAGCAGACGTGGGTGTGCCCACGCGAGCTAACGAGTGCCCACTGCGCCCTCCCAGTGGCGTGTGGCTGGCGCCGGCCCTCCCGCGGCGCCTCACACCCATGCCGGCGTCCACTCCCGGAAGCCGCCCCCCAGTCCAGCCGCACCGCGAGGCTTCCCAGGGGCCCCGTGGCACGGGCGCTCCCTCCACGCAGAGCGTTCACCGACTCGTTGGACGACACGCGTGTTCCCGGCGTGCGCCCCCACACCTCTCGTCTCCACGCCGGCAGCAGCAGTACTCCGAAGCAACTGCTCACTCCTCGGCTCTCCAAGGAGAAGGCCGTCGGCGCGGCTCTCCTGCTTGGCACACTGAGTGCTTGGTTTTATTTTAGGATCAGATGCCACAGGCAGCATGGTGACACCTGCGGCCTGAAAGGCAGGCTCCCCTCCCCGTCGCCCTCCGGGAGCCCGCCTGCGGAGGCCGCTTCCCCTCCGCCCCGCGCCCTGCCGGCCGCTCCTCCCTGGCTTCTCCACGGCAGAGGCCCTGCCTCCTCCTGAGCCCGTGAGGTTCCAACTCAGAGCCCCCGGGTACAGGGGGCACAGGCTGCCGCAGCGGTTTGATCTCAGGGTCCAGGCGGCTCGTGCCTCCCCCCCCGCCCCCTGCCGGTGCCTGGGGGCCTGTGCCAGGCCCACGGGAGGCTCCCCCACGTCTGCACGTGTACTGAACACGGGTACGGCAGGTCTCAGGAACAAGTCCTGGGCCTCGCAGCCTTGTGCAGCCTGTGGTTAAGCCAAGGCAAAGCCCTGTGCCCACAGGACCTGTGCGGGGCTCTGGGCGAGGTGCCGGCTGGCAGCCAGGCTCCCTTGGGAGTCTCAGGTTTGGGGGTTCTCACACGATCCTTGGCTAGAAGACTGGAGTCTGGGCTCGTGGCCAGCCCAGCCCTGTCATACCCCATCCCATGTAACAGCGCATGTGGAAATGGAATTCCTCCCCGTGACTGTCCCAGCATCCCCACACAGGCTGTGTCCTCTAACAAGGTCCCAAGTCCCATCAGAGTACCCTCCCGGCACCGGTCCCCAGCGGCGCGGACTGGGTGGACCCTCACCAAGACCCAGGAGGACGGCCCCCAGCAGGGGCTGGTGGTGGGCACTTGGGGAACAGAGAGAGGAGCGCACTGCCCCCCTTCCCAGCACCTTCTCCACGTGGGCACCCGGCTGCCCCAGAGCACTGGGCACACTGCCCTGCTAGTCGCCTGTGGGGGTCCTCAGCTGGAGGGTGTGGTGCCGCAGGACGGCCTGAGTTGATGATGTGGTGGAGAGAACGAGGGGTGCAAGTCACCCACCCTGCAGACGCTGGGCTGTCACCGCCTCCACGCCCCCTGCCAGAGCAGACACGAAGCTGCCACGGAGTCACCTGTGCAGGGGGGAGGGAGGCTGGGGCCCGGGGCAGAGGTGGAGAAAGCCCGGAGGAGAAGGAGTGGAGGGAGGAGAGGATGAAGGCCACAGAGGCAAAGGGGCAGAGGAGAGAAAGCAGGGACCAAGGGAGAGGAAGCGACAAGCTGGTGAGAGGAGGTGGGGGAGGCTGAGCGAGCAGGAGGGGGGAGATGGGGGCGGGGGGAGAAAGCAGATGCCAGCCATGGGGAGGCACGCGTGCGGGCGTCAGACCCAGCGTCTCATCCAGGAGGCAAAACGGGGCCGCGCTGCTCTCGTTCCCAGTGTTCAGATGGACAGAGGCTTGAGAGAGAGAAAGGGACTGAGAGAGGGAGAAAAGAGACAGAAATTTCCTGTTCAAGGGTCAAGTGACTAAACCCAAGAAGGCCCTTCTCCCCTGTCCCCCGGCCCCCGGCCCGGCCTGGGAAGGCCCTGGGAAATATGGCGGAACAAGAGGGCGGCAGGAGGCCGGACAATGAAGTGGGCTCGCTCAGAACTGAAGGCAGAGCATCCCAGTGCAATGAAGCCATTCCAAGCACAGAGGCAGAGCAGGGAGGCTCCCCACCCCTTCACGAAGGCAGAACGCTGACACGAGCACAGATGGCGCCCGCGAGAAGCTGCCCCACGCACGGCAGTGCGCCTGGGACATTTGATGCAAAAATCCCATGCAATGCCCTGGAAAAGGCAAGTCTCTGGGGACTGTGAGAAGCTCAGTGGTCGCCAGGGGCTGGGGAGAGGCAGGGGTGGGCAGAGCGGCGCCCTGCCCTGTAGGACACCAGGAAGGTGGGAACGTGACATTACACGCTAGCCCAGAGTGTGCCACACCCAGGTGACCCTGTGGTCCCACAGGGACTCTGCACAGTAGGGCGTCAGCGTCGGCTCCTCAGGGCTGTCAAATGCGCCCTCTGCTGGGGGACGTTGACAATGGGGCCAGGGTATGTGGGAAATTGTACCTTCTGCTCAATTTTGCTGTGAACCTAAAACTGCTCACAGAAATCGATTTAGTTTTATTTTTTTTTAAAGATTCATTTATTTGAAAAGCGGAGTTACAAAGAGAGAGAGAGAGAGAGAGGTCTCCCATCTGCTGGTTCACTCCCCAGATGGCCGCAACAGCCGGAGCTGCGCCGATCCCTAGCCAGGAGCCAGGAGCTTTTCCCGGGTCTCCTACGTGGGTGCAGGGGCCCAAGGACTTGGGCCATCTTCCACTGCTTTCCCAGGCCACAGCAGAGAGCTGGGTCGGAAGTGGAGCAGCTGGGACTTGAACCGGTGCCCATATGGGATCCTGGCACTGCAGGCGGCAGCTTTACCAGCTATGCCAGAGCACTGGCCTCTCAAATAAATAATCATTAAAATACCCTACACAGGACTGGTGTTGAGGTGAGTAGGTTAAGCCGCTGCCTATAATGCTGGCGTCCCATGTGGGGTTCAAGTCCCTGCTGCTCCACTTCCAATCCAGCTCCCTACTAATGTGCCTCAGAAAGCACTGGAGGACGGTCTGAGTGCTTGGGCCCCTGCACCCACGTGGGAGACCCAGACAGAGTCCAGGTTCCTGACTTCAGAATGGCGCAGCCCCTTCTGTTGTGGTCATTTGGGGAGCGAAGTAGTGGATAGAAGATCTCTCTTTCTGTATCTCTCTCTCTGTAACCCTGCCTGTCAAATAAAATAAGCCTTTAAGAACAATAAAATGCCCTGCACAACAGTATGGATAAACCAAGTTCAGCAGGACCTCACCCCTGCCATAACCGCTGGTGTTGAATATAAAAACACAAGCACAGCTCCATATTGATGAATCTGCTCAAATAAACACGTAATTATCTCAAAAGTTGCCAAAGGCACACCCCAAATTCAGTGTCTCCCTGTGATGAGAAACCAGTTTTAGTCATAGGAACCCAGTGCAGCAGGAATCCCCTGCCAGTGAGGTGTGGCCAGCGGCGCCCCCCACAGGCTGAAGAGAGAGCGCACGGTGACACAGACCTGCAGGCAGCCGTCCCAGAGGACCAGCAAGCTTCTCAATCGCACCTCAGTTGTTCGACCACTGGAAACTGTTCTTCAGTTTTCATCTACTTGAAAGGCAGAGCGGCACACAGGGAGACAGCTTCCATCTGCTCCCCACATGGCTGCGACAGCCAGGACTAGGCCAGGCCAGAGCCAGGAGCCAGGGACTCCACCCAGGTTTCCCATATGAGTGGCAGGGACCCAAGAACGTGGGTCATCACCTGGCACCTCCCAGGATGCACGAGCAGGGAGCTGGATCAGGAGCAGAGCAGCCGGGCCTCGACTGGCACTCGGATACAGGATGGAGTTGTCCCAAACAGTGAAACAAGTCTCTGCCAAATGCCCGCCCCTGCCCACCCACTGTAGTTCTGGAGACTCTCATGGGACAGCTGCGAAGTACGCAAGGATGCTGACCTTGGCAGAGCCGTGGGGGCATCCACACCAGGACCCCTCTGATCTGTGAGCTCTGGCCCAGCCAGGTGCCACGCGGGCTCCACACGGGGCGGGGGGGGGGGCTGTCTCTCCCAGCACTGGGCCCCGGCCCAGCCAGGTGCCACGCGGGCTCCACACGGGGCGGGGGGGGGGCTGTCTCTCCCAGCACTGGGCCCCGGCCCAGCCAGGTGCCACGTGGGCTCCACACGGGGGGTGGGGGGCTGTCTCTCCCAGCACTGGGCCCCGGCCCAGCCAGGTGCCACGCGGGCTCCACACGGGGCGGGGGGGGGGCTGTCTTCCCCAGCACTGGGCCCCAGCCCAGCCAGGTGCCACGCGGGCTCCACATGGGGGGGGCTGTCTTCCCCAGCACTGGGCCCCAGCCCAGCCAGGTGCCACGCGGGCTCCACACGGGGGGTGGGGGGCTGTCTTCCCCAGCACTGGGCCCCGGCCTAGCCAGGTGCCACGCGGGTTCCACACGGGGCGGGGGGGGGGCTGTCTTCCCCAGCACTGGGCCCCGGCCCAGCCAGGTGCCACGCGGGCTCCACACGGGGCGGGGGGGCTGTCTCTCCCAGCACTGGGCCCCGGCCCAGCCAGGTGCCACGCGGGCTCCACACGGGGCGGGGGGGCTGTCTCTCCCAGCACTGGGCCCCGGCCCAGCCAGGTGCCACGCGGGCTCCACACGGGGTGGGGGGGGCTGTCTCTCCCAGCACTGGGCCCCGGCCCAGCCAGGTGCCACGCGGGCTCCACACGGGGGGGGGGGGGCTGTCTTCCCCAGAACTGGGCCCCGGCCCAGCCAGGTGCCACGCGGGCTCCACACGGGGCTGGGGGGGGGCTGTCTCTCCCAGCACTGGGCCCCAGCCCAGCCAGGTGCCACGCGGGCTCCACACAGGGGGGGGGCTGTCTCTCCCAGCACTGGGCCCCAGCCCAGCCAGGTGCCACGTGGGCTCCACAAGGGGCGGGGGGGCTGTCTCTCCCAGCACTGGGCCCCGGCCCAGCCAGGTGCCATGCGGGCTCCACACGGGGCGGGGGGGGGGGCTGTCTCTCCCAGCACTGGGCCCCGGCCCAGCCAGGTACCACGCGGGCTCCACACGGGGAGGGGGGGGCTGTCTCTCCCAGCACTGGGCCCCGGCCCAGCCAGGTGCCACGCGGGCTCCACACGGGGCGGGGGGGGGGGGCTGTCTCTCCCAGCACTGGGCCCCGGCCCAGCCAGGTGCCACGCGGGCTCCACACGGGGCGGGGGGGCTGTCTCTCCCAGCACTGGGCCCCGGCACAGCCAGGTGCCACGCGGGCTCCACACGGGGGGGGGGGGGCTGTCTTCCCCAGCCCTGGGCCCCGGCCCAGCCAGGTGCCACGCGGACTCCACACGGGGGGGGGCGCTGTCTTCCCCAGCACTGGGCCCCGGCCGAGAACAAAGCGCTGACTTGATACTCTTGAATGAATGGTTCTGTTTTTCAGGATTAAAAAAAAGTCAAGGAATGGTATGTGCAGAATGGTCCCATTTGCATAAAAAAGACATTATCCTAGAAATAAATGGTTGCTAGTGCATGAAAAACACCCAAAAGTGTGAGAGAAATTGTCACAGACACTCCTGGGGCGAGATCAAGGCGTGGGGCGGGAGGAGGCGAGGAAAACACCCCTCCACGGCGTGCCTTCTGGGACAACTGATTTCTGGGAGTGGGCACTGCTTTTATAATGAAAACGAGGTCAAGGAAAAGCTACTTAACCCACTGGAACCTCTGGTTCCTCATCTGTGAAATGGAGAACAGCAACGCCCAGCTCAGAGGGCTGTTCTGACAGCACAGCACAGACACGCCCGTGCGTTCAGAGCTCCATGGACAGTCCCCTGGCCCTGTTGCTGCCTCTCTGGGGAGGGGCATCTCTTTGGCCGGCGCTGTGGCATAGCAGGTAAGGCCGCCGCCTGCAGCACTGGCACCCCATATGGGCTCTGGTTTGAGTCCTGCCTGCTCCACTTCCAATTCAGCTCCCTGCTAATGCACCTGGGAAAACAGTGGAATATGGCCCAAGGATTGCACCCATGTGGGGGACCTGGAAGAAGCTCCTGGCTCCTGGCTTTGGTCTGTCCCAGCCCTAACTGTTGCAGCCACTTGGGGAATGAACCAACAGATGGAAGATCTCTCTCTCTGTCTCTCTCTCTGTAACTCTTTCAAATAAATAAATATTTTCAAAACACAAGAAGAAGGGGGCATCTGTCCAGAGATGGCAGGAGTCCATCCACGGCTTCACAGCCCCCGCAGGTGGGCCGGCCTTCCGCAAGACTCCCATGCTTGCTACCTACTCTACTTTCCCAGCACAGCTGCTGGGCTGGCTCCCTCACATCACGTGTCTCTGCTCAAATGGCGCTGACCAAAGGCCATCTGCGATGGACCTCACTGAGGCTGCACCCGTCTCCTTCCACAGCACCCCCACCCCGTGCCCTGACCTCCTGGGTTTTTCTTCTTGGCACAGAAACATCACCTGCTATGTTCGATGTTCATTGTCTGTCTCCTCCAGTTGAGGTACAAGCATGAGATGAAGCACGTTTGTCACCAGCCAGCTGCAACAATGCCTGACAACAGCACCTGCAGGACAAATGAACAACTGTGAGCTGAAATGTGCCATCTGGGAAACAAAGCGGCAACCTGGACCAGGAACAGATTCCCCCCGCAGGCCCGTGGGGAGGAGAGCGAGGCGCTGGCAGCAAAGCAGAGCTGGCAAAGGGGAGGGGACAGATGGAGGGAGGGGCTCAGAGGCACTGCTGGTGAGCCCTGAGCTGACCCAGGGGCGATGCACCTGCTGTCGTGGGTGGATGAGCGCTGGGGTGCTGGGCTTTCGGAAGGAACGAAGCTCAGGAGGTGACGTTCCACGTAGGGTGTCTTCTCTTTAAACACTACCATAAAGTGTCAGGAAATGCACAGTCATGGGGGTGGGCGCCTAGGGTAGTGGTTAAGGTGGGTGCCCGGGGGGATGCCTGCATCCCAGGTGAAGTCCCAGCTCAGTTTTCCACTCCAGCGTCCTGCTAATGTGCACCCGAGAGGTGGGGGCAAAGGTTCACCTGCTTGGGTTTCTGCCACCCACGTGGGAGACCTAGAGAGCGTTCCAGGCTCCCAGCTTCAGCCGAGCCCAGCTCTGGCTATCGTGGGTATGTGGAGAGTGAACGAGTGGATGGACGACCTCTCTCTCTTTCAAATTAGTGAACTAAAAATAAATACTGTGATTTTTTTTTAAGAAAAGAAAATTGGCCGGTGCTACGGCTCACTAGGCTAATCCTCCGCCTGCGGCGCTGGCACACCGGGTTCTAGTCCCGGTCGGGGCGCGCTGGATTCTATCCCGGTTGCCCCTCTTCCAGGCCAGCTCTCTGCTGTGGCCTGGGAGTGCAGTGGAGGATGGCCCAAGTGCTTGGGTCCTGCACCCCATGGGAGACCAGGAGAAGCACCTGGCTCCTGGCTTCGGATCAGCGCGGTGTGCCGGCCGCAGCGCACCAGCCATGGTGGCCATTGGAGGGTGAACCAATGGCAAAGGAAGACCTTTCTCCCTGTCTCTCTCTCTTACTGTCCACTCTGCCTGTCAATAAATAAATAAATATAATTATAGAAATAATGCATGGCTTTCAAGGTTTTTCCATGCAAATAAGCTTATCTTAATTCCGGCCTCCACAAACTTTTTGAAGGCCGCTCATGTAAGATGAGGATTCACTCACTCCTCCATTCAGCCCACTATGGAGGCGGAGTCAACAGATGCTAAACACTGCTTGTGCTGGGCTAAAGGAGGTGCCAGGGAGATACCGCTCTGAGCTGGCGGGGTGCCGGCCTGAGCGACTGACAATGACCGTGATGTTCCCGGGGACCTGGAACACGAAAGGAGGTGTAGGCTTTACGGGAAAGCTGGGTTCAGGTGGAACCTGAAGAAACTGTGGGACACCTGAGAGGCAGCAGCCGGGGGCGTCTGGACACACTTGACCAGCGCTCCGGAGAGGACTGGGCTGACCAGAAGGGGAAGCCATGGAGGTCACAGATTTTAGCCCGAGAGGAGGACCAAGGAAAGACGTGGGACACAGACGATGCCCGAAATCCGGCCAGGAAGAGCCCCACTTGAGCCTGAGAAGGAATGGCTGAAGAAGCAGCAGGAACGTCGGACAGGACGCTGCTCAGGGCTCAGGGCCGTCGACAGCGTCAAACACGGCACCGTGTTTGTGACGAGAACGGAAGTGTCTCGGAGATAGGGGGCTTCGCCAGCAGTTCCCAGTAGAATGGCCAGGAATGTGCCCATACTGGAAGTGTGTGACGAGCAAGAAGAAGGAAGAAGCTTGACTGTGGGCAGGAGAGCAGGTTTCCCGGGATCCAGTGGGCAGAGGACTGGGGCCGGTTCAGCTGAGAGGACTGGCCCGGGCCTGCAGTGTTCCTGACTTGGAGACGTCCAAAAGCGCACTCAAGGCTTTTCAGTGTGAAGGTACGAATCCCTTGGAGCTGGCACTGTGGTGCAGAGGGTAAAGCTGCCGCCTGTGATACTGGCAACCCATGTGGGCGCCAGTTCGAGTCCTGGCTGCTCTACTTCCTATCCAGCTCCCTGCCAATGCGCCTGGGGAGGCAGTGGAAGATGGCCCAAGTGCTTGGGCCCTGAACCCACTTCTGAGACCCGGAGGAAGCTCCTGACTCCGGGCCTCAGATCAGCCAGGCTCCAGCCATTGTGGCCTTTTGGGGAGTGAACCAGCAGATGGAAGAGCTCTGTCTGTCTCGATCTCTCTCTGTAACTGTCTTTCAATTAAATATTAAAAAAAAAAAAGATATAAATCCCATTCACAATAGATTAAAAAAGACAAACCTAGGGATAAATTTAACCAAGGACATGAAAGACCTCTACAATGAAAAAAATCACAAAATACTAATGAAGGAAACAGATGATGACATTCAAAAATGGAAAAATCTCTGAGTTCATGGATTGGAGGAATTAATAGTGTGAAAATGTCTATACTAGCCAAGCATCCGAAGATTCAATGCAATCCACATACATTTACCAGTGACATTCTTCACAGGACGAGAAGACCCCAAGTAGCCAAAGAACCTTGGCCCATGACAGCGAGGCAGGGGTGTGGCTGGAGGAAGGGCCAGCATTGTGGTGCAGCGGGCTGAGCGCTGCTGGTGGGGCCCCGCAGTCCATACAGAGTGAAGTCGAAGTCCCGGCTGCACCACTTCCAATCCAGCTCCCTGCTAATGTGCCTGGAAAAGCCGCAGATGCTAAGTGGGAGATCGGCTGGGTTCCTGGTTCCTGGCTTCCCCCGGCCCATCCCTGGCTGTTGCCAGTCTTTGAGGAGTGACCCAGCAGATAGAAGATGTAGACAGATCCTTCTCTTTCTGCCTCTCCCTCTCTCTGCGCCACTCTGCCTTCCAAATAATGAACAAAACACCTTTAAAAAAAAATGCTGGCAATGCTATGGTACCCTAATACACTGTTGGCAGGAACGCAAACTAGCCAAACCACTACAGGAAATAAAATGGTATGGAGATTCCTTAACAAATTAAAACTGGATGTGCCATATGACCCAGCTATCCCACTTCTCGGAAAATATCCGAAGGAAATGCAGGCGGCATGTGAGAGACCCGCACTCCCAGACTTACTGTCACCCGGGGCACAACGGCAAAGATACCGACTCAGCCTCGTTGTCCACCAGCTGATGCCCGGATAAAGAAAATGGGGTACATACACACAGCGCAATGTCATTCAGCTAAAAAAAAGAATCTTGGGGCCGGCGCTGTGGCACAGCGGGTTAACGACCTGGCCTGAATCGCCGGCATCCCATACGGGCGCCGGTTCTAGTCCCAGCTGCTCCACTTCCGATCCAGCTCCCTGCTGTGGCCTGGGAAAGCAGGGGAAGATGGCCCACCTGCTTGGGCCCCTGCACCCATGAGGAAGGAAGCAGAGGAAGCTCCTGGCTCCTGGCTTCGGATCGGCGCAGCTCCGGCCATGGTGGTCATCTGGGGAGTGAACCAGCGGGTGGATGACCTCTCTCTCTCACATAAATAGAGTTTTTAAAAATTGCTTAACATTAAATAAATACAATTCAAGACAAGCGGAATGTAAGCAGGGCAGGGCGCGGCGAGGAGAGCACCCGGAACAGCGGGCTGACGGCACCGGGACCGGGCCGAGCGGGTCGGGCGGGCCAGCGCAGGGACCCCACGTCCGCGAGACATTCACCGAACCGGGACCGGGACCGGGCGGGGCCAGCGCAGGGACCCCACGTTCGCCGAACCGGGACCGGGCGGGGCCAGCGCAGGGACCCCACGTCCGCCGAACCGGGACCGGGCGGGGCCAGCGCAGGGACCCCGCGTTCGCCGGACCGGGACCGGGACGGGGCCAGCGCAGGGACTCCACGTCCGCCGAACCGGGACTGGGACGGGCCGGGCCGCGGGCGAGGCCGGCTTTCCCCGCGCCGTGCCCGGCCCCGAGCTCCTCCCGGAGCTTCGCGGGCTCTCGCCCAGACAGGCGGCTGGAGCCCGCCTCGCCGTCCCCGCGGGTCCCTCAGACGCCGCGAGGCCCCAGCCGCCCCTCAGCCGCGCCACCCGGGTGGGAGTGGCAGGAAGGCGTGGGGCGCCGCGCTTCCGGCCGCGGCGGCGGGGGGCGGAGCCTCTGGGCGTGGAGACCTCTGGGAGTCGAAGTCCCGGCGTGTGGGGCGGCGAGAACTACAACTCCCAGGAGGCCGTGCGGCCGGCCTCGGGCCGGAGGGGCTGGGCGGGCCGCGAGTGTCCGAGGCCTGGGCGAGGGTCCGCGCGCCTCACCGGGCGCCGCCTGAACGCTGCTGCGCGGGGTCTGCGGAGCTGCGGGAGGGGCCGGAGGGCGAGGCGCGGGCGCCCGAGCGTGACGCCGCTGGCAGAAGCCCTGGTCCAGGGCAGAGCAGAATGAGGGTGCAGACAGGTGGGGTGGGGTGTAGACCTAAACTTAGGGGTGTCTGCCCGGAAATGAGGCAGTAGGACGAGAGACTGAGGGCGACCTCTAGATTTATTATTATTATTGGAGAGGCAGAGAGAGAGGGAGAGAGGTCTTCCATCCGCTGGTTCACTCCCCAGATGACCACCAGGGTCGGAGCTGCGCCATCCGAAGCCAGGAGCCAGGAGCTTCTTCTGGGTCTTCCCACGTGGGTGCTGGGACCCAAGGACTTGGGCCATCTTCCCCTGCTTTCCCAGGCCACAGCAGAGAGCTGGATCGGAAGTGGAGCAGCCAGGACTGGAACCGGCGCCCATATGGGATGCCAGCACCACAGGCGGTGGCTTTACCTGCTGTGCCACAGCGCTGGCCCTGACCTCTGGATTTTGTGTGATTTCATTTGCCTAATGAATTGGGTGCCAACAAGTGGCGACCGCTGCGGAAGCGGCAGTGGCTCACGGTTAGGGTTACGTGCACCTGAAGGCTCTTGGACGCGCAGGAAGCCAATGCCGGGAAGGCTGTAGCCCCTGGCACTCAGCCGTGAGGAGGGGGGAAGGAAATTAACAGCCTGCTGTAAACTGCCCTGGGGCTGCGGCCCACCAGGCACCGGTCTCGGAGGCCGTTGGTCCAGCCTGTGTGGACGGTGAGGCTGTTTCGCACAGGACTGACAGCAGGCTCTCCTGGCGTGATGTCCACCTGCTGGCTGCCGGACACTGAGCAGGCAGGAGGACATGGGGAGCCCACAGGCTGGAGAGCAGCTGGGAGGGCTGGACCAGGTGGGGGCAGCGCGGGAAGGCGCGGTAGGACAACCCCCAGAGGTCAAGCTGGGACTGCAGGCCTGGCTGTCCTTAGGGACCCGGACAGCACTCTGCGGAGGGGTGGGGCAGGGGTGCGGAAGTGTAGACGTGAGTGCAGATGCCGCTTCCAAGGAATCCGGCTTCTGAGCAGAGGCTCCCAGGGCCCCGGCAGGTTTTCTCGGCCCCTTTGCAGAGGAAGGTATCACAGACTGTAGGCTGATCCAGTGCAGAGCAGGCACTGAGCGGGTCAGTGGTCAGCGACCCCAGGCCCACATGGGTGGCCACGACGGAAGGCAGACCACCCCCGCCCACACCCCCAGTGCCCAGGACCTGTGCGTGTTACTTTATATGGCAAACGAGGACTAAGAAGTTTGGCATAGAGTCTGGGTTATATGGCTGTGCCAGTGCAAACATGAGGGTCCTTACAAGCAGGAGGGAGGAGGCAGAAGAGGGTCAGGAGACGAGGCTGTGAGCATTTGGCTTCAGGGTTAGGACGCCCTTGGGGCACCTGCCCCCCATTGCACAGGGCTCAGATTCGGGTCCTGGTTTCCTGCTGATGCGCACCTGGGAGGCAGCAGGCGATGGCTCAGTTGGGTTCCTGCCTCCTCTCTCGGATCAATAAATATACGTGTGTACATAAACACACAGATACAGAACGGCCAGATGGTAAACGCGTGTGGTGTCAGGACACAGGGCTGCCGTCACCTACTGTGGGAGCCGCAGTCACTCAAGTTCCAACCTCCGGGCACAGGGGCTGCCCGTGCCGTGGCCCTCTGACCTCACGCAGGTGGGGTCCCCTCGTCCCTCAAGTCAGTGGCACGAGGAGGAAGCCCGACAGCCTGACACAGGTAGATGGACGCTGGCTGCAGACTTGGGCATCCTAACGAGGAGGCCGCTCCCATCCCAAATGGCAAGCAGCTGGCCACTAGCTTTATGACTCCTGGAAGCTGCAGAACAGTGGCGTCCCCATCCCTGTCACCCTGGAGACAAGCCCCCTGCCAGTGGAATCCTCTGGGGGCACACCATTTCCAGGGGGCGTGGCCTGGCCCGAGGACCCGCCCAGCCACGGTGGAGGCCAGCCAGCAAGCGTCCATCTCCACTGCTCATTATGCTGACAGAAGGTGAGGATGAGAGAGACAGACAGACAGACACTGACCTTCCATCCAGTGGTTCATTCCTCAACTGGCTGCAACAGCCAGGACTAGGCCAGGCCAAAGACAAGAGCCTGGAACTCCATCCTGGCTTCCCACATGAGTGCCCGGGCCCAAGGACTTGGGCCATCTCCTACTGCTTTCCCGGGCAGCTGGATCGGAAGTGGAGCACCGGCTCGAACGAACCGGCACCGAAAGACCGCAGCTTAACCCGCTGCACCACCACGTCGCCCCCCCAGAGCCGAGGTTTTAAATGGCACGAGCACTGCAGCTGCAGGGGGGGATGTGCCGAGGTCACCACGCACACATCGCGGACGTGCCGAGGTCACCACGCACACATCGCGGACGTGCTGAGGTCACCACGCACACATCGCGGACGTGCTGAGGTCACCACGCACACATCGCGGCATTAACGACACCGCATCACTCAGTGTTTCTTCAAGGCCGTCGTACTGTGAAACTCTTTATTTAACGCGTCTGGGCACAACTGACCGCACCCTGACACACGTGCTGCCAGCAAGACGTTCAGAACGTCTCGCTTCTCTCGGCAGTGCTGCAGCTGCCCCTGTGCCCCGGCGCCCCTGCCTGGGTCACGAGGGCTCAGCACCACTGGGTCACCTCACTCCCCACCCGGCACCTGAGACAGGCAGAGGTGCACATGGAAGAGGGGTGGGAGCCCTGGCCAGGGTCTTCCTCCTGCCTGGAGCTCCCCCCTCCACCACCCCTGAGCGCAAAGTGGCTCCCTCCAGGAACAGGGCCCTGGGCCTGGCTGGCCGGTCACCTGGTGCTGGCCAGCCAGAAACCCACTGGAGGAGGGCGGCCGACTGGGAGACACCTCGGGCCCTGCCCCACCACGTGGGACCCCCCAGGGTGGCGGGCGTGGAGCTGGGAAGGCCTGGCCCCTGGGTTCCCGGCCAGCACAGTCACCAGGGCCGCCAGACGCTCTGGGCCATTCGGGCTGCAGTGAGGCCGCCCAAGGCTGCAGGCGCCAAGTGCAGCCGCTCCCCAGGCGCCCGACTCAATTCAGCCTCGGAGGCCTCCTCCAGGTCGGAGCCCAGGTCGTCCCCGGGACCTGGGGGGCTGGGCAGTGGGGACCCCGGGGACGCCCCTGCGGCCCAGCCGCCCCGCCCAGGGGCTCCCGGCGGCCCCGCCAGGGCGCCGCCCAGCAGGTCTCGGAAGCTGCTGCCCTCGCGCAGGGGCATGGACTCCAGCAGGTGGTTCAGGAGCTGGGCGGCGACGGTGGCGTCAATGGCCTGGCACGTGGACACGAAGGTGTGCACCTCGTGCATACACTGGATGTAGCCGGCGGCGAAGCGCTCGCTGGCTTCCGCCCGCAGCTGCTCGCGCTCTGCACCCGAGAGAGGGGAGGAGAGAGCCATGGGGTCCGGTGAGCGGCGACTGGCCTGGCCCACGGGTCCCCTCCCTCCGTGGACCCCGGGGAGGGCCCTGGGCGCCGAGCGGCCGGGGGAGCTCAGCCCTCCCAGCGCGCCCCGCACTCACCGCGCGCCCGGCCCCGCAGCGCTCCCTGCACGCGCCGCACGGTCAGCTCCAGCACCTCGGCGTTCTCCAGCTTGGCCTGCACCTGCGCCGTCGGGGAGCGCGTGAGCCCGGCGCGCGCCCCGCAGCCCGCCCCGCAGCCCGCCCCACGCCCGCCGGCCGCACCTCGGCGCCCGCCAGCAGCAGCCGCAGCTCCTGCAGGCTCTCGTTGATCCGCGCGCGCCGCTTCTTCTCCACCAGGGGCTTCCGGGCCTGCGGGAAGCGGGCCCCTGAGCCCCGGCCCCGGGCGGCCTCCCCCCGCCCGCCCGCCCGCGCCGCCGGCCCGCACCTTGCGGTCCCCACGAGCCTCCCCGCAGTCTTCGTGCTCCCGGCCCGTACGGTCCCGGCCGGGGGCCAGGGACGGGGCCATGGCCGCCCCGCCACGCGTGCGGCGAGGGCTGCGGGCGGTGGGCGCCGGCTCCTCGAGGCCCCGCGGCAGCCCTCGCCGTCGCGCGTCTTCCGGCCGGCGGCCGCCCCGCCCCTTTTATAGGGGCTCATTTGCATGTCAATGCGCCGATTGGCGGAGCGGGCGCGGCGCTGCGGGCCGCGAGGCGCGCCACAGCCAATGGGAGCGGCGCGCTTTGTGCGGTCCCGCGGCCCGGGCGGCGGGCAGCTGGCAGGGCGGGGCCCCTCGCGAGCGCCGTCGCGACCCCCGCGGGGGCGGCCCCCAGGACCGCGACCCCGGCCGCGCCGGTCGCTTCCTCCGCCGCGTTAGGTCTGCGTGCGTGCGTGCGTGCGTGCGGGGGCTCCTCCGTGGTCCGCCTGGCTCTCTCCTCCGGACCGGGAGGGGACGTCCGGCCAGGGTGCCTCTGCGCTCCGGGGAGCGGGGGCAGCCTAATGCCGACACCAGGCTCGCCCCCGACGCCCACCCTCGATTGGCCCCCGCGTCCTGGTGGGGCGGAGTCCGCCAGCGCTGCCGCCTGCCGGTTCCTCCTCGCGCTCCCCTTGCCCCGCCAGCCGCTCTGAGCGCTCCCACCCCCGGCCGGTGGTCCCCTCGCCCCCAGTTCCCTGTAGCCCTCCTTTTCCTTCGCCTCCCCCTGCTCCGACGCCTCCTTCGCTGGGCCGCACCCCCGGTCTTCCGCCCGGCCCCTCCCTGCCCGTCATACACCGCCCCACCTCCCCACGGTGGCCCCCGCCCCACCTCCCCACGGTGCCCCGCGCCCCGCCGCGCCACCGTCTGGCTCCGTAACTTGATGCCCGTGACAGTTGGCAGCTGCAGCCGCGCCAAGAGCGACAGGTGTCGGCCGCGCCTTTGTCTCCGCCCGCTTTGTGCGGCAGGCAGGCGCTTGCTCGGGGCGGCCAGACGCCCGCCACCCCCACCGCGGCCGCCCATCTGCCGGCCCTGCCGGCCCGGCTCCTGCTCCACCGCCCGGCTGCCCGCGCCGCCCCGCAGAGCCGGAACGCCCCCCTTCCGCCCCCAGCCGCAGGCCTGCCTCGCACCACTTGCCCCGTGCAGGGTGCTGAGCCCTCCAGGCTGCCCGTGCCAGACCGCGGACCCTCTGTCCACCCTCCTGCACCTGCAGAGCAGAGCCTGACCCCTCGGAGGTGCTGGGTGCTAGGGAAGGGGAGGGGGTGTGTGCCCGGGGTGAGGGGCACGGCTGCGCTGTCTGGAGAGGCCCTGGGGCCCCTCCCAGGAGCACACGGGCTCCGGTCCAGGTGAGCTTGGTGGGAGACCCGGAGGTTGCCCGTCACCTTCCTGAGCTCTGTAGCCACTGGACCTCCCTGGCCCCTCTGTGCGCAGGCCCTGCGTCTCCTCCACCCTCCCTCACTAGGGAGAAGTGGACCTGCCTGTCCTCACCCTCTGTGTTTAGTGTCCCCTCAGCCGTGAGGCTCTGCTGTCTCCCACCCTTGTGTGTCCCTGGGCTGCCCAGGGGCCCAGCTGCACCCCCACCCCACCCCTAGTGAGGCTGAGAGGGTGGGGCTGCAGGGCCCCAAGGAGGCCCGGGACTTGACTCCCCTTCCCCACTTAGACCTCACCACACAGGAGACCCCCAAGTGGCTACACCTACCGCTTGGAGAAACTGAGATAGGGGAAGTAAACTGGGTGATTTTAATTTTTTTAAGATCTATTTATTTGAAAGGTGGCATTACACAAAAGGGAGAGACAGAGAGGTCTTCCATGCGCTGGTTCACTCCCCACGTGGCTTCAGCGGCTGGAGTCGGGCCGGCCCACAGTCAGGAGCCTGGCACTCCCACCCGGTCTCTCACGTGGGTGGCAGGGCCCACGCCCTTGGGCACATCTGCTGTTTTCTCAGACGCATTAGCCGAAGTGGAGCGCGTGGCACGGGGACCTGTGACCGGTTAGGATTCGGCATCGTCGGCAGTGGCCTCGTCCCCACGCCACGACGCCGGCCCCTTGGTGACACTTCTTTTTTTTTTTTTTTTACAGTCAGAGTGGACAGTGAGAGAGAGAGAGACAGAGAGAAAGGTCTTCCTTTGCTGTTGGTTCACCCTCCAATGGCCGCCGCGGTCGGCGCACCCTGCTGATCCAAAGCCAGGAGCCAGGTGCTTCTCCTGGTCTCCCATGGGGTGCAGGGCCCAAGCACTTGGGCCATCCTCCACTGCACTCCCGGGCCATAGCAGAGAGCTGGCCTGGAAGAGGGGCAACCGGGACAGAATCCGGCGCCCCGACCGGGACTAGAACCCCGTGTGCCGGCGCCTGTTGAGCCACGGCGCCGGCTGGTGACACTTCTTACACTGGCGAGTTGGCGGACAAAGGCAGCAGAGGATGGCCGGGGCCCTGATTCATGGAGAGATCGGACTTCTCGGTCTGAGAAGGGAAGGAGCGGTAATTAAGGTTACAGCCATTCTGCAAAGCCGACTTTGTAACAGGTGCTGGGAGAGGAGACGGGCAGGCGGGCTTGTCCGGCGGGCGTTGCGGGCCGCAGATGAAGCCCTGGGACCAGCCTCGGTGTGCGCGGTGTCTCTGAGAGCCCAGAGTGAGCCACCGGCACCACCGAAACAGCTGGTCTCTCGGCTGTGTCCCCCCTGTGCTGTTGATCTCTCTGAAGTCAACAAGCCGTGTGGGCCCCTGCCATGAGTTCAGAGAATTCTGAATACTGGCACAAGTAAACCGGCAGCAGGAGATTTCTCAAACTTTTTATTCAGTGAGAAATGAGGGCCCTGCCCAAGAGAGAGGGACGTCTGGATTCAGACGGAGCACCAGGAGCCAGCCTCGTGGGGGAGTGTGCCGGCCAGAAGGCATGGAGCGGGTGGCCCCACGGCCACGCGCCCCAAAGGTGCAGGGCAGCAAGGGGGTCAAGGGCAGGGAGGGAAAAGAAGGGCAAAGGGCAAAGGGCCCTTTAGTCCACTTCCAAAGGGGCGTGGTTAATTAGTCTGATTGGCAGGTGGGCGCACAGGTGGGGTCAGGTAGGGGCGTGATCACACAGGGGTGTGGTGAAGGTGTGGTCTTCCAGCTCACAAACCTAATCAATTTATCCTATCTGCCTGCCTACATCGGTTGGACTGGAAGTTGCCCAAGGGTCTGTCTTTGCGTCAGCTTCAAGCTCTAGTGGCTCGGGATGGCTCGGCCGCTTAGTCCCAGGAGCCGGGCTTCCCCCATCTGGGGCCCTCGCTCGGCCACCCTGCTGGACCCACTTCCTGCCGTTTGTTCCCTGGGCTGATGCTGCCTCCACAGTTGGCCCAAGCACAGACTTCCTGAGCACTGGAACCTTTTGATCCTTCCCACAGCCAGGAAGAGAGGCCTGCAGAGGCTGGGCAGGGCCTGGTGGCCACAGGGGGACCAGTCAGCAGCAGGAGGGGCAGGCCATAAATCCCCAGGGAACAAAGGCCGCGGCCAGCCTGCAGACACCCAGGCCAATCTGCCTGGGAGACTCTCCTTTGGTTTGGAAATAAAGGAGGGGGTGCCCGGGTTGTATGGTAAATAAAGACAATTACAGCCCTGTCTGCAGCCTGGACCACTCGCAGAGGCCTGGGCTCCCACTGGCACTGCGTTTAGGCAGCCAGCCCTGCCGGGAGCGGCTCACTCCCCGCTGAAGCCCCAGGGTCTTAAAAGTGGGGGGAATATTGGAGTACGGGTGTTAGGCCATCACAGAACACACCGAACACCAGTAAGGGAAAGGGCTTACTGGGGAAAACCCAGCAGACCGGAGGGAAGGGGCGAAGAGGGAAAGAGAGGAGAGAGCGAGGAATGGAGCCAGGGAGGCAGAGGCCCCTGACCTCCAGTGGAAACCTTGGAGGCCAACAGGACCTGGGCCAGAGGGCAGAAGGTACACACACAAGGTTTAGGTCGAAGATGGAAAACCTGGAGCGTATGGGATCTCCTTCCACTTTCCCGAGCGCTCACAGAAGTGATAAAGATCTTGAATGCTATCAGGGTCAAACCACTCCGACTGGGCCGATCCCTCAGGGCCGCCATGGAGGGGCCAGTTTTGATTGACTGTTAGGTCGTACACAAGCCAAGCTCGGTTACAGAGAAAGATGAGGCATCGTGTTTGAGGGCTGGAGCCGATCTGAGAGGGACCATGTTACTTGAGGAATCGGATGGAACGCGGTTAGAGAAAAGTTCCCAAGTGACCTGTGGAGTCAGATCCGTGGACTGCAAGTCCTTGCACCCCGGCTATCTGACTAACGAGAGAATATGGGAGCAGAAGGCGGGGTCGTCACCCAGGCGCCCGCTGGAGCCCAGGGCTTAGCCTGTAGAAGGGGAACAGAGGGTGAGTCGTCACTCACACCCACTGTTGCCCGGACACAGTGTCCGTAGAGGCTAGAAGCCTTAAGTAGGAGCTGTGGTTAGTGTCTAGTGCTACGACTTCGAACAGCCTCGGACAAGCAGACAGTGGGCCACAACTCGAAGTAGAGTCGCCGTGAGAATTTCCCGTCCGCGTCTTACCTCAGAATTTGGCAGGCCGGTGTGTGGATGGAGATTGCGGAGTGTTTGGTGGCGTGGAGGAGTTCTGGGGGTGTGTTTTGCGAATGGCAGAAATCCAGGACCCCAGAGCAGCTCAGAGATCCCCCAAAGGGAGAGCAAAGTCACTGGGGGACGCTGGATCACCAGTGTAAGGTTTTCCCAGCCAATGCACCAATATTAGCCATCACAAAACACAGCAAACACCGGAGTAAGGGAGAGGGTTTACTGGGGAAACCCAGCAGGCCGGAGGGAAGGGATGAAGAAGGAAAAGAGAGAGGAGGAGAGTATAAGAGAGAGAGAGAGACAGAGAGGAGAGGAGCTAGCGAGGAGAGAAGAGAGAGCGAGCAGGAGAGAAGAGAGAGTGAGCCCCGTGTTCAGGAACAGGTCCTTTTAAAACTTTGCTGGAGGCGGGCAGGGAAGCAGGAGCAGCGAATCCCATGAGGGTGGGGGTGGGACCGACAATAGCGGTTGTGCCATGTGGCCACCTGGCTTCCAGCAATGGCGGCGGGAACCTGGGCCTAGGATGTAAATCAGGTGTAGATGGCGCCATAGATAAAACTGCGCCAGTGTCCTAACACGGAGTGCCATGTATGTTGCCAGGAGCTTGTTAATAAATTTGGAATTTTAATAAGCCTTGTGGGTCCTCACCTCGTATTCAGAGAATTCCGAATACTGGCAGAAACACAAGGCAGCATGATACATTTTTATTCAGTGAGAGAAATGCATAGGGGAGTCAGGGCCCTGTCTAGGAGAGAAATCTGGGTTCACAGCGAGCACCGGCTGCCAGCCACGTAGGGGAGCGCGCAGGCCGGGAAGCATGGGGCGGGTGGTCCCAAGGCACGGGGCAGCAAGGGGGTCCAGGGCAAAAGGAAAAAAGGCCGGGCCCACCGTGTTCCAGGCCTTTAATCCACTTCAAAGGGGCATGGTTAGGCTGCTCGGAGGGTGGGTGCACAGGTGTGGCAGGTAGGGCCGTCACACCAGGGCGTGGTGAAGGCGTGGCCTTCCAGCTCGCAAACCTGAGCAGTTTTATCCCATCTGCTGCCCTACAACGGGAGCCATGGGGGAACAGCGGAAGGGTGTCTTCCGGGTTCCACCTGTGGTCAGCTACCCCGCCCCCAGCTCTGCAGAAAGAGGGGCTGGGGTGGGAGGGCCGCCTGGGAGGGGGATGCAAAGTTTGAGGACCTGGCACCTTTCTGACTCTGCCTTCAGCCCCGTGGCCACTACACGGGTAGCCAGGCCAGGCTGGCCAGGCGCGAGCCTGTGACGGGGAGGCCGGAGTGGGTGCCTGGGGCCACAGCAGAGTGGAGGGGAGCTGGGGCTGGGAAGCCAGGCGGCTGCACCCTGTATCTGCAAGTGCACAGCCTAAGCAGGTGGGGGAGCTGGGGGGGCGTGGGGGGGCGTGGGGGACGCGGGGGGAGCTGGGAGTGGGGGGGCGTGGGGGACACGGGGGGAGCTGGGAGGGGGGGCGTGGGGGACGCGGGGGGAGCTGGGAGTGGGGGGGGCGTGGGGGACGCAGGGAGAGCTGGGAGGGGGGGCGTGGGGGACGCGGGGGGAGCTGGGAGTGGGGGGGCACGTGGGGGACACGGGGGGAGCTAGGAGTCGGTGGGGCGCGTGGGGGACACGGGGGGAGCTGGGGGGCGCGTGGGGGATGCAGGGGGAGCTGGGAGTGGGGGCACGTGGGGGACACGGGGGGAGCTGGGAGGGGGGGCGTGGGGGACGCGGGGGGAGCTGGGAGGGGGGGGCGTGGGGGACGCAGGGAGAGCTGGGAGGGGGGGCGTGGGGGACGCGGGGGGAGCTGGGAGTGGGGGGGCACGTGGGGGACACGGGGGGAGCTAGGAGTCGGTGGGGCGCGTGGGGGACATGGGGGGAGCTGGGGGGGCGCGTGGGGGATGCAGGGGGAGCTGGGAGTGGGGGGGCATGGGGGACGCGGGGGGAGCTGGCAGGGGGGGCGTGGGGGACGCGGGGGAGCTGGGAGTGGGGGTGTGTGGGGGATGCGGGGTGAGCTGGGAGTGGCCGGCCGGACGCGGGGGGAGCTGGGAGTGAATGGCCGGCCCCGTGGGGGACGCGGGGGGAGCTGGGAGTGGACGGCCGGCCGCGTGGGGGACGCGGGGGAGCTGGGAGTGGACGGCCGGCCGCGTGGGGGACGCGGGGGAGCTGGGAGTGGACGGCCGGCCGCGTGGGGCCACAGCCAGGCCATGAGAGGCCACAGGAGGCCTGTGCATCTTCTTTGGACAAACCTTGATCTCTCAGACGTTCCCTCTGTGCCACACTAAAAAGACACACAACTGAAAATAAAAATATACTCGCTTTATTTACCGATTTTCTAAAAGGCAAAAAAGTCTTAAAAAGACACAAGCAGTCACACAAATGTATTGCACTGGGGGACGAAGGTTTGGTTTGTGCGGGACAAACCACTTGTCCGCGAGGCTCACCAAAGCGTCACACGAGCCCGGGGAGCCTTTGATCTCTCCTCAGGGACACGTTAAAAGAAGGCTCAGTTCAAACAGAGACGTGGGGCACACACACTACGGACACAGGGCTCGGCGCTGGGCACCGTGTAAACAAGTCACGAAGCGATCCTAGAAGTCACTGTGGCGATGACAGCCCAGCCATGAGCACAGCTTGAAGGAACGGATGCTGATGGCAAACATCTCAAGGTAGAACGAAGGTTTGGCAGTTCCGTGTTCAGGTAACATGGACGCAACCTTAAACCACCCCGGCCCGGCGGCCTTTGTGCAGGGCTCAGACTACTGCCTCTTGGGCACCTGGAGAGAGTTCCCATGGTTCTGAGAAACCACGTTAATATTCCGGCATCAGACAGTTTGTGAAAAGCGACTGGAACACGAGCAGACAGCACTTCTCTCGTCGCCACCCCTGTGTTGCTCTCTCCTGAGCGTCACAGACTTGGTCCAATCTTACGGCACCTGCTCTGTCAGTGGCGACTTCTCATCCACACAGGGACCGGTAAGACATCTTCCCAAACAATCTTTGGGAAACGCGATGCAACGTGAGGTTTTGTGAAAAGCCGGGCAAGCTGGCGTCACTCTGTAGCCCGGGGTTCAGATCAGTCCCCAGCAGGCACGTGAGCATGCCCCGTAGCCAGGCCCCCGGCCCGGGTGGGCGACGGCAGCCTACGGCCCTGCCTTGCACCTGTTCACTGGGCCAGCACTGCTGGGTCTCAGGTGTGGCCGTCAAGGCCTGGTTTGTACAGAGGTCACGCTAAGGAGACGACCGGCAACGTATGGTCCAACGTAGTCTGAACGAGGTGGAGCCATCCAGGGGGCAGGGGCGGGGGGGAACCTGGATGGGTTGGACACACAGCCACCTGGCTCTGTGAGACCACAGCTAACAAGCGAAGGCCAGGCTGAACCCTTCTCCCTGCGGCACATGGAAGCCAGAGCTGCTGGAGGGGCTGGGGGCATGATGTCTCCACTTGTGGGGGGTGGGGGTGGGGGATCAAGCTTGACTGAATGAGAGTTTCGATGCGAAGCAGCCTGCAGGACAGGGCACAAGTGGACGTGATCAAACTCCCTAGGAAAGTTCTGGAAGCTTCAGCTGAGAGCCACACAAGGCAGCTTCCTGGCTGCTCGCCCCAGCCTGGCATGAAGTCTCGGGCCAGAGGTCCTCGTCGCGGTCTCTGACGCCTGCCCGGGGCCACCCTCCCAGCCTCGGACCCAGGCTCGTGCTGGAGCACAAACGCTCCCGGCCCTTTCACAAAGCTACAGGACGCAGTCTGTCCCTGGGGCGGAAGCAGACGTGGGGCCCGCCCTGTCCTGCAGGCCCCGTCTCGCGAAGGTCACTGGCCTTGGGGCTGGCCGGCACCGGGAGCTATGTCTGTCCTTCCTGTGCCTGGCTCGGGGCGGGCCCCTCTTCCTCCTCCTCACCGAGGCTCTCAGGGCCAGCGTCTTCCTCGCACGGCGGGCACAAGCTGCCCCTGTCCTTGTCCGCGCAGTAAACACATTCCTGAAAAGCAGCGGCAGCACAACGAACACGAGATCCTGGTTAGCAAATGCGGCCCAGACCGAGGGAGGCGCGGTGACCGGGGTCACCCAGGCTGCTGCCCACGCCTCGCCTGTGGGGTGGGGCGGGACCAAGAATCACATTGTTCTGTGCCCCTCCCCTAGGGGCGGAGCCTACCCCTCCCCTGCCCGGGAGTGCGGCTCTAATCACACGCTGGCTTCTCCGAAGGCTCAGAGGCCAGCACAGTGCAGCTTCCCCGTGTCAGGGGACACCCGGGCAGCGCTGCGGGAGGTTCTGGGTGAGGAATGGCCGTCTCCTGCCCACAGCCAGCATGGGCTCCATGGCCTGGGAGGGGGATGGGAGCCTGGGCCACTCTCCTGCCTGCAACCTCAGGGGACTTGATCTAGAATTCCTGATTCACAGAGCCCATGCCAGACAACACGGATGCAACTGCCAGACGCCACCAGGCTGTGGGGTCAGGGGCGACACAGCGAGAACATAGAGGGTGGCCCGGGCAGCAGGCGGAGCCACGTGCCCGGTGGAGGAGAGGGTTCTGAGAGGTTCTCACTGCACAGAGGGGCAGCTGGAGGCCGCGGCAGCTCCAGGAACAGCTGGGAGGGGGAAGGAAGGGGAGGTGAGACAGGAGAGGGAGGGGCAAACAGAATTGATCAGATGGGGGCGGCTGGGAGGGGCTGGGAGGTGATGAAGCAGCCAGTCCTGTCCACCCTGAAGGTCAAGTCCACAGGATTTGCTGATGGCCTCCATGGGGTGCAAGAGGAGCCGAGGGTGTCTCCAAAGCTTGGGGCCTGAGAAGCTGTGGAATGGAGCCCCCCGAGTGTGTGGGGAGGGGCTGGGTGCAGCCCGTCCTCTCTGAGGGTCCTGAGGAGCGCGAGTCTGGCTGGACTGCAGAGTGTGCGTGCACAGGCAGCGTGCAACAGCACGTGAGGGGTGCAGGCCAGGGTCCCTGGGGGAAGCTTTGGGAGCCAGCGGGAGAGCAGGAAGCCGAGCGAGGGAGTGCCGGGAGAGGGCTGGCCCTGCTGGAGCTGCTGCAGGCACAGGAAGGGGACAGAGGACGCCTGGGCCAGCTACGAAACGGCCCAGGAGCGGCCAGGAGGAACAGAGCCCTGCAGGGCAGCTGGAGGGGTGGGGGCGGGACCGGCCTGGCTGCCGAGGGCTGACAACAAGCCTGCTGCGTTTGTTTTCCTTTTTGTTCTTGAAACAGGAAGCAGAATTGATAAGGGGAAAAACCTCCACTTCCAGTGAGATTTGGAAACAACCGCTTTCCCTACAGAGTAACTCAGTTTCCCAAGTTTTGTGGTCCCAGGGAAGCCGCAGAGCCAGTACCGAGAGCTCGGCCAGCAGGGGGCGCTGCGAGCTTACCGCCACGTCCAGCGCCGCAGGCAGGCCGCCCGTCTGCAGCCACGGGTGGACCTCGTGCACCTCCTGCCTCTGGCCCTCGGTGAGCCACGGCTGGGACTTCTGCAGCAGCCTCAGGTGCTCCCTGTCCTCCCTCAGAACCGTGTCCACGTCCCTGCAGGCCATGGCAAGACAGAGGTTTGCAGTGTCTGGGGGGCTCCCATCTTTTCCATCTTGTGCTGCCTTCTCCAGTCTGAATAACGTGGCCACAGATGGTTTTGTTCAGTGCCACAAAGACCACCCTGCTGCAGGAACCGTAACCTCCCGGCAGGTGGCTGCGGGCACGGGAGCCCAGGTCAGGATTTTAGTTTACTCCAAGCTCAGCCCGGGAGCCGGTGCCGGCAGGTGCAGCCTGGCCTCCTAAGCCCGGGGTTCTGTACAGGCCAGGCGGACCTGGGAGGTCCTGGCGCAGGGCACTGGGGGCACTGGGGACCCTGGGACCCTGTCTCCCTGCCATCTTGTCTTCCCTCCCAGCTCCCCTTGCAGGGGCTGCGCTAAGGGCAGGACCCACGTCCAGCTCTGCAGGGTGGCCTGGCGCAGACTCAGCCTGGACACAGAGCCTCTGACGGCTGTGACCCGGCTTCTTCAGCCCTGCACAGACGACAGACACACCCCCATTCACCCCATGGGCTCCCCAGCAGCAGCGCGCAAGAAGACGCTGGAACGAACCCCTCAGGGCAGTTCACGTGAGGCCCCGAGGGGGGACCGAGGGCCTGCCCTCCTCACAGGCTGCAGGCAGCTACGCCAGGCTCCAGCTCACAGGGCCAGGCCAGCCCAGGGTCCGCTCTCTGCCCCTCCCCAGCTCTAAGGCGGGGCTCTCAGAGGGCAGGGCGCCCCGCTGGCGGCCCCCGTCTTGGGGATGTGTCCCCCAGCACTCTCCGTGCTCCCAGCAGGGGCTGAGTGGTTACCGGGCAGGCAGCTGGTAGGTCATCATGACGCTGTCGTCCGTGTCGGCCATCAGCAGCCAGATGGGGTCCTGCAGGACGCACCTGAGGAGCTGCTCGCTGGCCCCCAGCCGCGGGGGCCTCTCTGCCCTGTGGTTATTCTCGGAGGAGTCGATGCTGCCGAAATACCTGCTGCTCCGACCCGTGTCACTGCTGCCTTTAAGACACCGAGCGCGGCAGGTCAGCCCTGGCCCGGGGTCCCGGCTGGGCGCCTGCAGAGCCCTGGGAACCGCAACGCGGGCATCCACGCGCGCCTGCCGAGGCAACAGCAGGGTCTTCCCAAGTGCACTGTCCGTGGTCCCCGTGCACGGAGCACAGAGCACAGAGGGGAGGGCGGTGGGCGCCTCCGGGGGCTTCAGAGCCGCCTGGCAGCTGCTGGTGAGGGTGCGAGGCGGTCCTCACCCACACGCAGCTCACTCAGGAGGGCGGACCACTGTCTGGGAGGCCGAGGGAGGCCTGGCCCCGGGGCTGGCGGCTCTGAGATGGGGCGGGAAGTGACCAGGGAGGATGTGGAATTCTGATGGAGCTGTAGGCGTGGCCTGCTTGGGCGCCCAGGGCCACGCCCGACCCGAGCACGGGCACCGGCCTCCATCCCTGCCGCCCCCAGCACCACACACCTGCCCCGCTCCGGGAGGCGCCGCAGCCCAGCGAGTCCGAGGCGGCCGAGGCGCTGCTCCCAGACAGGGCCGAGCCCGCGGCCGAGCCCAGGGCGTCGCTGAGCAGGAAGTCAAGCAGGTCGCTGGACGTGGAGAGGGCGTCGCTGTTCGGGGTGTCTGAGGGCTCCTCCTGCTTCGGGGACAGAGCGACACCGCAGTCGGGGCCCCGCAATGACACGGCACACGCGGGGCCGGGGCACGGGCCGGGTGGGTCTGCGGGGGCCCACACGTGCCAGGTCCTCGCCGGGGCACGAGTGCAGGAAGGGGCCCGGTGAGCAGAAGGGCACCCAGGCCGGCAGCGCCCGGCTCGTGGGGGTGGGGCAGGGAGACGGCTTCCGCAGCCCCCCAGAGGCCCCTCTCACAGTGGGTAGAAAGAGGGAGGGGCTTGGCACGGGGAGAGCCCCTGACCCTCGGATCTTTGGCCCTGGGACTGTCGGCCCAGGACCCCAGAACCAGGAGTGAGGAGTTGGCAGCTAACCCAGGAGAAGCAGGAAGTTCACCGGGGTCCCCCCTGGGTCCAGGAGCCCTTACCCAGGATCCCCGCAAAGCAGGGAGGCCCCCGAGACTGCCCCCGCCTGTAGGCCCTACAGACTGAAGTCCCTGTGCCTTGTGGGAATAAAACCACAGCTTCGGGGCTGAGCTGGACACGCCAGCCGCACCCTCAAGGCCCTGGATGGAAATGGGTGTCGCCAGCTTCGAGGTGCAGAAGGCCCTGGCCACCCCCTCCCCCTCTGTGCAGACACCTGGGCCGCTTTGCTACCACACTCCAGGAAGCCAGCAGGGCGCCTGGCTCTGGGCTCACAGACGGGGGTGGGGGACCTAGGTGTTCTCCCACAAGCCCCCACGCGGCCAACTGGGCTCTGCACCCACCACGAACTGTTGCCAGGTGCGCAGAGCCCTCTCCAACACGGTCGGGTAAACGGCACACGTGGCTTGGTGGATCTAAGGGGGTCTAAGAGCAGCCAAGCCAGCCCGGGAGCAAAGCGCATTGGGAAATGCTTACGGCTGGAGGTGCCTTCGGCTGCCGGTCCCGAGACGTCGCAGGCTTGCAGTCTGGCCCCGCGGCAGCTGTCCCCGGGGTCCCTGTGGCCCCCGCGCCACCCTCGGGGGCCTCTTCCAGCTGCAGCAGGTTGAGCTGCAGGGGTGAGCTGCCGCGGGACTGGAACAGCGGCGGGGAGGCCCTGCCCCCGGCCCCGGAGGCCAATGGAGGCGTGGCTGGGGTGGCCGGACGAGCACTCGGCTGCCTGGCAAACTCCGGCTGTGAAGCAGGGGCCGCAGGGGACTGGAGTACGGCCTGGCTGGGGAAGAAGGCCTGGGGCAGGGAGAGGGGGTGGCTGGGGAGCACGAGGGCCATGACGGGGGCCAGCGGGGCCTGCACTGCGAGCTGGTACTGGGCGTCCAGAGGCACAGTGGGCACCGTGAGGCTGGCGTGGGGAGCCACGGGCGCCGGGAACACGGGCAGGGAGTAGGCGGGCACGGCAGGACAGCTGGACTGGGACGTGGCCGAGGGGGACCAGGCGGTGGCGTTGAGGCCCACGAGTGGCGGTCGCGGGGGCGCAGGCCCCCCGGACTCTGTGCTCCCGGACGAGTCGCGGGGCTTGGCCCGTTTACACTTCAGTTTTCTGTTCTTTCCGGCTTTTTTCCAAGACGAGTCTATTCCCGAAGTGTTCCTTAGTCCGGGGGAAGCTACAACGCGGAACCACCACAGTGAACATCCCCAGACCGATTCCCACTCCGCCAGCTCCGAGAGACCCAGAGTCCCGTGTCCCAGGCCAGCCCAGGGCCTCCTCGGCCACCTTGGCACTCCGGACCTTGGTGAAGGGAGAACATCGCGGGGGAAGCCCGAGCGCGTGACAGCTCGCGGGCCCAGCCGCCGACCCCCTCTCGTTTTCTAGTTTTGCTAACTTTACCACGGCTGCTCCTTAAACACAGCCGAAGTCAGGTGGCTGCAAGGTGGGGGGGTGGTGTGCTCCCACCTCCCACAGCACTGCGGGGGTGCCCGGACCAGCCCAGGCAGAGGGGGCTCTGCTGTGACCCACTGCCCCCGGGACGGTCCCAGCACGTGGGGCTCCTGCAGCAACCGTGACGGCCAGCCCGAGGCGAGCTGCGGATCCGGCCCTCGGCCTGGAGTCCTGCCCACGGGAAACCCGTGTCGCGGGGCTGCTGGCTAAGGCCCAGGGCTGACGGCCACGCAGGCCTGGACAGCGCGGTTCTGGCGCTAGCCTAAGCGGAGCAGGGGCTCTGCGTTAGCTGCCCACGGGGGAGGGGGCCTTTTCCTAATTTCTACCGGGGTTCCTGGCAGCAACACTGGAGCAGACGCCTCAGCTGGAGGGTGACGGCTTCCACAGCTTCTTAGGCACCCCCTGCTCTCATCCTGGGACAGCCAGGTCCTGGGGGGAGGGGTGTCTCCTGGGCTCACTAGTGCAGACCCCCGGGCCTGCAGGGCAGGTGCTGTCTGAGTGTGGGAGGTGGCTGGGTCACAAGTGGGCTCCTGGACCAGAAAGCGAGGTGAAGAAGCTGGCTCCGGCCTGAGGTGCAGCTTCCCACACCACAGGCGCTGCCCAAGGCAGGGGTGAGCACCCAGCGCCAGGCCAGGCTGCCCAGGACGGCAGGGCCTCGCTGGGGCCCAGCGGCTCCCTCGGCACGGGCCCTCTCGGGTAAATCGGCCGGTTCTGAGGCCCCCACGCCGTCACCCGGGCTGCAGCCACTGTCCAGAGCACCACAGCCTGGAACGTGGGATTCGCCCCGACGTATGGGCCCGGCTGTGTAGTGCTGCACAGCAGATCGTGTGACGGCAGCTCAGACAGGTGTGCTTCTGATGGGGGGGGGGGGGGGGCCGGCTCATATAGCTGGGCCTGGCGTGTGGCGTAGCGGGTCAGGCAGCCGCCTGCGGTGCCAGCGTCCCCGTGTGAGCCCTGGGTGGCCCCAGCTGCTGCACTGCGACCCAGCTCCCTGCTGATGGCCTGGGAAGGCCGCGGGAGATGGCCCGAGTACTTGGGTCCCTGCACCCACGTGGGAGACCAGATGACATTCTCGGCTCCTGGCTTCGGCCTGGCCCAGCCCCCACCGTCAGGGGAGTGAATGAGAGGATGGAAGACCTTTCTCTCTCACCTCGTTCGCTGCACTGCCCCTTGGAGCGCTCCTGCAGGTAGTGATGGCAGTGCGACTGGAGGACGCCGAGCCGCCCCACGTCCCTGAACCTGTGCAGGAAGCTCTGCTCCTCCTTCTGCGTGTGCGCGGCCAGCACTTCCTTGGTGAGGCCCAGCTGCTTGAACGGCTCCCTGTCCTGGCTGAGGCCGCAGGGCAGCCCGGGGCCCGCCAGCCAGTCCAGGGACTCGGGCCCGCTCGCAGCATCTTCCACCGTCTCTGCAACACAAGGCCAGGCCCTTCGACGCCCACCACTCGTGTGAACGTGCAGAGCGGGCGTGCTCAGGGCGTGAGGGGGCGAACAGGGCAGCGAGGGGTGGGGGGAAGCCCCGGGCCTCCTCCGGGACGGGCCGAAGGTGCTGCCGGGCTGCTAGCACGCAGCGGGCCAAAGCGTCTGTGTCTTTCTGGGCCGGTGGGGAAACCACGCCCAGTGGGGGGCGGACGGGACAGCAGAGGGGACAGCAGTGGGGTGGGGGTGGGGTGCGGGGACTGTTTCTGACACGGACACGTCCCCTCACCAGCTCCCTCTCCTGGTGAAGAACAAACTCAGGATTTGCTTTACTCACACCTCTGAACCTGAGCTGCTCCTGGCCTTGACCTAGGGATGCCGGGAGGTGGGGGCCTCACCTTCCACCCTTCTGCTTCAACACGAGCAGAGGGCCGCCACCAGGGGGCGCCACAGCCCCGTCCCTACACGGTACGCTTCGGCGGTTCTGGTCCCTCTTATCTTACCCAGCTAAGGTAGAGATCTTTGCACTTAGATAAACTGGAGATAGCAAACAGCTGCTTTGTTCTAGGAGCCACGGCTCACCTAGCTCGGGCTGTGGCTTCTTGTCCCCGACGTGGACGATGGTGCTGCTGTAGCTGCACTGGCTGGTGAGGGACACCACGCTCTCCGCCTTGCTGGGCAGCGCCAGCGAGCTCAGGTGAGCGCTGACCTCCGTGTGGCTGTTCACCTCGGGGGGCGGCGCAGCCTCTGTGTGGGAGAACGGAGCGCACAGAGCACGGTCACGTCAGGCTGTGACACGGCCCCACGGCACGTGAGCCCCAGACACACGCAGGCTTGGGCAGTGCCAGCACCCACCTGCCCGCCTCTCAGTGGGTGAGGGCAGAGACTGGCCAGCCGCTGCCCAAGGCCGTGCCCATGCTCTGTCCAGCACTGGGACCCCCTGGACCAGGCCACTGACCATGCTCCGTCCAGCACTGGGACCCCCTGCACCAGGCCACTGACCGTGCTCTGTCCAGCACTGGGAGCCCCTGCCCAAGGCCGTGCCTGTGCTCCGTCCAGCACTGGGACCCCCTGCCCGAGGCCAGTGCCTGTACTCTGTCCAGCACTGGGACCCCCTGCACCAGGCCACTGCCCGTGCCCCCTTCAGGACTGGGACCCCCCGCACCAGGCCACTGCCTGTGCTCTGTCCAGCACTGGGACCCCCTGCCCGAGGCCAGTGCCTGTACTCTGTCCAGCACTGGGACCCCCTGCCTGAGGCCAGTGCCTGTACTCTGTCCAGCACTGGGACCCCCTGCACCAGGCCACTGCCTGTGCTCCGTCCAGCACTGGGACCCCCTGCACCAGGCCACTGCCTGTACTCTGTCCAGCACTGGGACCCCCTGCCCAAGGCCGTGCCTGTGCTCTGTCCAGCACTGGGACCCCCTGCACCAGGCCACTGCCTGTGCTCTGTCCAGCACTGGGACCCCCTGCACCAGGCCAGTGCCTGTACTCTGTCCAGCACTGGGACCCCCTGCACCAGGCCACTGCCTGTGCTCTGTCCAGCACTGGGACCCCCTGCACCAGGCCACTGCCTGTGCTCTGTCCAGCACTGGGACCCCCTGCCCAAGGTCAGTTATCTGTGCTCTGTCCAGCACTGGAACCCCCCGCACCAGGCCACTGCCCGTGCCCCCTTCAGGACTGGGAGCCCCTGCACCAGGCCACTGCCCGTGCTCTGTCCAGCACTGGGACTTCCCGTCTCTGGTGCTGGCAAGGGCCATCGGCAGCACTCATGACATTCGTGAGCCCAGCTGGGGCTCCAGAGCAGTGCAGTGTGGGGGCTGGGCACAGGGGAGGCCCGAGGGCTCCTCCTCCGAGCCCACAAGCCCCTGGTCCCCAGTTCCTACGAAGCTTCTGTTGTCTGAGAAACCTCTGCCCTACCCCGTGCCCCGGCGGTCACTGGGAGCCACGGGAGGCGAGAAGGGCACTCAAGGACTTGGATGACAGCTGAGGCCACGGCCACGTGACTGTTACTACTGCACACCCACGGCTCGAGGCCACCGGATACCTGCGGCGTGCAGCCCGGGGCTGACTGTGGTCTTGCGCGTGGTGATGTTCGCCGGGAACTCGCACTTCCTCTTCAGCGTGGCGGCCTCATTGCAGCTCTCCAGGTACCTGCGCGGACGGCCAGGAGGCGTCACTAAGGGGCAGGGGAGTGGCTGCCAGCGCGGGGGAGGCAGACGCCGCATACCTCATGACGCCGTCCAGGCAGCTGATCTGCTGGTAGGAGCAGGCGGGCTGGGGCCTGCAGGCCAGCTCCTCGGGGAAGCCCACCCTGGACGTGCTGTCCGCTGAGCTGTCCTCTGCAGTAGGGACCGCTCTCTCCTGAGCCGCACGACCGCTCTGCAGGTCTGGAAGGCGACGAAGTGATCCTTGCGTCTCATCCTCCCTCCCCGAGGACGGACCCGGTGCCCTAAGCCCTCCTGCGCACGCCCATGTTCTCAAACGCACCCCTCGGGGTTGGCGACTGTAACCTCTGTGCCCCCGTGACGGTGTGCTGCGGGTTCTGTTCTGTTCCTGGCCCGACTCCCGTTTCCCTCAGAGCCCTCGAGTGACAGCCGTGTCCTGCACGCGACACTCAGTGTGGCCACCAGCACGTCCCTTAGGCCAAGAACCCTGGTGACAGTGGCCAAGGAGAAACACACGGCAGGCCAGAGTATGGGCTCCGGGTCTCTACTCCCCCAGGTCAGAGGTCTGGGCACACTCATGTGTGCTCACGCCTGTGTGCTCACAGCTGCATGTGCATGCCTGTGTACGTGGGTGTGTGTGCCCATGTCTGTGTGTACACGGTGTATGTGTGTGCAGGCCTGTATATGTGGGTGTGTGCCTATGCCTGTGTGTGCGTGGGTGTGTGCCCATGTCTGTGTGTTTGCAGGTGTGTATGTGGGTGTGTCTGCGTGCCTATGTATATGTGTGGGCACACCTGTGTATCTGGGTGTGTGTGCACGCTTGTGTATCTGGGTGTGTGCACACCTGTGTATGTGGGTGTGTGCACACCTGTGTGTGTATATGGGCATGTGTGTGCACACCTGTGTATGTGTGTGCGCCCAAGCCTGTGTATGTGGGTGTGTGTACACCTGTGTGTGGGTGTGTGCGCGCGCCTGTGTATGTGGTTGTGCACCCATGTCTGTGTATGTGGGTATACGTGCCCATGCCTGTGTATATGTGGTTGTGTGTGGACGCCTGTGTGTGTCAGTGTGTGTGCAGGCCTGTGGGTGTGTGCCCATGCCTGTGTGTGTGTGCACGCACACATCAGGAACACGCTCTGGGCAGAGGGACTGTGGCGCCGTGAGGAGGCGTGGTGAGGAAGGCTGAGGCGGGGGAGTGGGCCGACAGCTTCCGCGCTGCAGGAGCTCCCCTGAGCGGTGAGCCAGGCCCAGAGCCCGCGCTGTCCACTGCACACAGGTTCATCCCACGCATGTGTGGGGCAGGTGGCACCTGCACGTGTGTCTGTGCGCTCGGCAGGCGTGCGCACATGGCCACGGAGCCCCGGGCACCCTTGGCAGGCGTGCGCACACGGCCACGGAGCCCCGGGCACCCTTGGCAGGCGTGCGCACACGGCCACGGAGCCCCGGGCACCCTTGGCAGGCGTGCGCACACGGCCACAGAGCCCCGGGCGCTGCTCGGCAGGCGTGCGCACACGGCCACGGAGCCCCGGGCGCAGCTCGGCAGGCGTGCGCACACGGCCACGGACCCCGGGCACTGCTCAGCCGGCGTGCGCACACGGCCACGGAGCCCTGGGCGCAGCTCAGCAGGCGTGCGCACACGGCCACGGAGCCCCGGGCACCCTTGGCAGGCGTGCGCACACGGCCACGGAGCCCTGGGCGCAGCTCAGCAGGCGTGCGCACACGGCCACGGAGCCCCGGGCACCCTTGGCAGGCTGGGTCCCGGGGCCAGGCCTCCCTGTGAAGTCATTGTGCCTCTGTTGGCCATGCTGAGCCAGGACGGGTCTGTGGCCCCCAGCCGAGCGGCCGACGCCTGCCCCTGTGCACACGGGGCCCGGCCCCTCCTCACCCTGCCAGATGCCAGTTTTGTTAGAGAAATGTGGGGACTTCTGTTTCTTACCTGGAACAGATTTTTTCTTCTGCTCTCCAGACTCGTGGGAATGATGGCCTCTGGCTTTGGTCTTGTCAGCTTTACAGATTTCCTTGAAGAACAAGTGAGCACATCAGTCCCTCCCTCGCCTGCCCCTCAGCGGGAACAGAGCCGCCGAGACGGCGACACGCGCTGTGGCTGGAGGTCGAGGGGCACAGCTCCAGCCAAGAGGAGGAGCAGCCGAGCGAGCGGCCCCCGGGGCCCCTCCCTGCCCCCGCCCACTCGGCCTGTTTCCTCCTCGCCTCCAGGGGCTCACGGAGGCACGGACCGCAGGGGTCACGTGGCCCTTGCTCGCTGCCCACACGGTCTACCTTCCCCCGCACTCCTAGACCTCTCCCCAGGGAGAAGGGCACAGGGGACATACGGGCCTCCTCTGGCGAGAGTCCTCATGGCCGTTGCTGTCGCTGGAGGAGGTGTGGCTCAGCAGGTGCTCCTGGGACCCGTTGCTGCCCAGGCTCCCGTAGCCACTGGAGCCACTGTGGGGGACAGGCTGTGGGGACAGCACACAGAGTGCTGTGGCCATGGCGGTGGGGGGGCTGGCACCACGTCCACAACACTCACGCGGAGCCAGGCGCGTGCTGGTCTACGGAGCGTGGCAGGGGTGACTGCCAAGGTGAAGACGAAGCCTGGGGTCCTGCTCCACAGATGGACCTCCGGCCTCACTGGCAGTGCCCTGTCCCCGGGCACAGTCACCAAGCAGGTGCCCAGTGGGGCGTTTGTTTAACCTGCTCATCAACACACGGCTGGGCAGCTCGTTCTCTCCCAGGGCTTTAAAGCCACACACGGTGCCACCGCAGCTGTGCCACAGCCCCCGTGGCTGCGAAACAGAAGCCCGCTCGGTCAGGAGTGCACGGTGCTCACTTGGACCCAGGTCCCCAGGGCCGGCACCGTGGAAGTTCGGTGGGGCCTATGGGGGCTGAGTTGGGCAAGAGGCTTCCTCCGGGCTGCAGCTCAGGTGTGGGGGCCTGAACACAGGCTGGGAAGCAGGGCACCGGGGCTGGGGCAGGCTGTGCTCCACGGGCCTCGGGCGCATCCCCAGGACAACTGGTGCCAGGTGAGTGGTTGGGAGCCAGGGCTGGGGCAGGCTGTGCTCCACGGGCCTCGGGTGCATCCCCAGGACAACTGGTGCCAGGTGAGTGGTTGGGAGCCAGGGCTGGGGCAGGCTGTGCCCCACGGGCCTCGGGCGCATCCCCAGGGCAACTGGCGCCAGGTGAGCAGTTGGGAGCCAGGGCTGGGGCAGGCTGTGCCCCACGGACCTCGGGTGCATCGCCAGGGCAACAGGCACCAGGTGAGCGGTCGGGAGCCAGGGCTGGGGCAGGCTGTGCCCCACGGGCCTCGGGCGCATCCCCAGGGCAACTGGTGCCAGGTGAGTGGTTGGGAGCCAGGGCTGGGGCAGGCTGTGCCCCACGGGCCTCGGGCGCATCCCCAGGACAACTGGCGCCACGCCAGCAGTCGGGAGCCAGGGCTGGGGCAGAGCTGACGCGCTCTGGAGGGCATCGGGACAAGGGCGGCTGTCTGGCGCGGGGCACACGCACCTGCAGCAGCAGCCGATGGATTTGCTCCGTGAGCTCCTGAACGCCAGGGTGAGGGGCCTTCTCCTCTGCACACGGGTGGGCCGCGAACACGTCCTCATTCAAGGGACCCCTGCGCCGTTTGTTTACTTGTTAGAGGTCTCGCTGGAGGCCCCTCTGACTGCTGCATGCCGGGGCCTCCCCCTCCTCCCTGCAGCCCCCCTCCCCCGCCTGCTCCCCACTCTACGGGAATGAGGCCCCTCCCACCTGGAGGCGGGTCACCCGCACCTGTCCGCCTGCCCAGGGCTCCCCTACAGATGGCCCCCCTGCGCCACCTGCTGGTGGGAAGTGAGGATGACCCGGGGCGCCCCTCGGTGGCCCAGCCTGGGGGCCTGGGAGCACTCACACCCTGACTTTGTGCCTCCCGATGATGAAGGAGACCCTCCTGCTCCACGGGTTGATGAAGCTGGACCAGCTGGTGTCCAGTGTGATGTACTCGCCGTTCCGGGCCCGGAACCGAATGGGCGAGTAGTCGAAGGGCTGCCCGCCGGCCTGCAGGACTGAGAGGGCAGCTGTCAGGGCATCCGGCGGAGCCACCGCGCTGGTCGTGCAGAAACGAACATGGAGCTGTTTGCTTTAAAAGGAGGGGCTGCTTCCGGCAGAGGCGGCACACCCCGGGGGTCGGGGACCTCTGGGGTCACCAGGTGTGCAGGGGCTGGGCTTGCCGGGGGACACCTGTCGGCACCTCCCAGGCCCTGGGGTCAACGCCAAGGGCAGAGTCGCGGGCTGCCATGAAGGCCTCCAGTCGGCCACTCCTGCCTCCGTGCGTGACCCGCTGGGTGGGCACAGGTCCCCAGGGGGCCCACACAGCACGCTGGCTTCTGTCACAACTGGCGGACCTACTCTTTTTGTGAATGGTGAGCATCAGCGGCCGGTCGCTGGGGTGCAGCTGCAGCAGCACAGGTGTCTCGATCAGGTCCTGGGGTAAGTAGCCCAGGAGGGGCACTGCCCTGCGGGGGAGAGAGCGCTCGTCAGCCCAGGCGGGCGCCACCTCCAGCACCGGCTCGGCGCCTGGTAAAGGCAGGCAGACTCCCAGCGTCCCTGCGGTCAGGGGTGGGCCTGGGGGCCTCGGCTGGGGGAGTGAGGCAGGGCAGCGCCTGGCTTTTCTTCTCCCAAGACCTCCCCCTCTCACGTGAGTGACAGCCTTGGGCAGGTGTGGCCTCGCCTGGATTCCTGCTTCGATCCTGCCTCCTGCCCAGCTCAAGCCGCCCCTCCATTCACTGCTCTGGCCACGCGTGCAGGCTGGCTCCTCTAGCTGTCGCCATCACGCTTGGGGCCTGGGCTCTGTGCCTGTTGTGTCTCCTCTGCCACGGTGACCCGGCTCTGCCTCCGTGAATCCACTCCTGCTTCCCCACCCCCGCGGCGTGGGACCTGCCCGAGGCCGGGCGTCGCTCGGGTTTTGAGGCACGCTCTCTGCAGCCCTCACGCTCTCCTCGGACAGAATGGACGCAGCACCCCTGGCGCCCTCCCAGGTCAAGGCTTGGCCAGAGGAGGAGGGGCAGCAGCCCTGGGCGTGCAGTGCCACATGCACCTCCCGCCAGCGCCCTGCCCGGGGCTGCTCTACGAACACAGCTCCCAAGCCACTGCCCGTGACCCCTGCTTGGCAGAGACGGGGCCCAGGAAGCCGCACCCTGAGACCGGCTCACCTCTGCCACAGGCATCAGCGGGGCACACCGGCTGCCCAGAGTGGCCCTCCCCAGCAGGTGGGGACCTGGTGTCCCTGGGCCGCTGCGGACACTGGGGGAGACCTTATCCCCCCAGCGTCCCCATCTCGGGAAGCCCTGCACGCCAGCGCCTCCCCGCCTGCCTCCTCTCGTGTCCTCTGAGGACGCACCTCCTCCTCCACGTCTTTCTGTATGTGTGGAGGGGCTGGGAGAGGGCGCATCACGGGCAGAACCCACCCAGAACGTGGCTGCTCCTGACTGACGAGGCCACGGCACCTGCTCCAGCACCGTGGGCAGAGGTACGGAGGGAACCTGTTCCTGGAGTGGCCCCCGGCACGCTGGCTGCAAGACCAGCTTCTGTGGGGACCCTGCCAGTGGCATCTCCGCTCCAGTGCCAACGCTGACCGCTGGCAGACACCCCTGCTGTGCCAGAGAGCCCTGGCACACACTTCCCACCCGAGGAAGCTTTTAGGGTAACCCCGTGGCCGCATCCAGGCAGATGTTTTACCAATTATCAGTTACGTAACACCTACAGGGCCTCAGCTTTAGCCAAGCAGCTTTAATGTCAGTGTGGAGGCCCGTGGGCCTTCACCGAGGTGAGCGATGCCAAGACGATGACGGGAGACGGACCAGGGCGCTGGGAGCGGCAGAGCGCACACTGCTCCCCACGCCCGCGACAGCCACGGGCCCTGTGCAGGCGACAGCGAGGACACTCACCTCTCATCCACGTCCTGGAACAGACAGTTCGGCGTGTGAGTGGTCGTAAAGATTCTCTTTTCAGGAGGAATTCTAGGAGCTGAAAGAACAGAATCTTGCGGAGATTTCTGATCCTGAGAAATGTGCGTGCAGTTCTACCCGCTACAAAACGCCCCGTGGATTCAGAGCGCCGGGCAGCTAACGCAGCGCCCACGCGCAGAGAGCAGAGCGGGCCCTCCGCGGGGCGGCCCCAGCCAGCCTCCCGGCCTTCTGTGGGCAGCTCTCGTCAACTAGGAAGGGCCACGTTGGCAGGAGCACGGGGCCACGTGGACGCTTCTCAGCAAAATCAAGCGGGAAGGCCATCTTCATGCCTTCTGCGGTGAGATGAGCAGTCTCAAAGGAACTGTTTGTAGAAAAATGAGTCACATATTTGGATTCAAAATTCTCAGCAGAGGGGGCTGGCACTGAGGCGTAGTGGGTCAGGCCACTGCCTCCAATGCCGGCATCCCATACAGGCACTGCTTTGAGTCCTGGCTGATCCACTTCCGGTCCCCCTGCTTGATAATGGCCTGGGGAAGCAGTGGAAGATGGCCCAAGTGCTTGGGGCCCTGGACTCCCACTTAAGAGAACCACAAGAAGTTCCAGGCTTCTGGCTTCGGCCAGGGTTGGGCCGTTGTGGCCATTTGGGGAGTGAGCCAGTAGATGTAAGATCTCTCTGTAAATCTGCCTTTCAAATACATCAATATATATTTTTAAAGATTTGTTTATTTATTTGAAAGTCAGAGTTACACAGAGAGAGAAGGAGAGGCAGAGAGAGAGAGAGAGGGAGGTCTTCTGTCTGCTGGTTCACTCCCCAATTGGCCACAATAGCTGGAGCTGTGCCGATCCCAAGCCAGGAGCCAGGAGCTTCTTCTGGGTCTCCCACGCATGTGCAGGGGCCCAAGCACTTGGGCCATCTTCCACTGCTTTCCCAGGCCATAGCAGAGAGCTGGATCAGAAGTGGAGCAGCTGGGTCTTGAACCGGTGCCCATAGAAGATGCCAGAACTGCAGGCAGTGGCTTTACCCGCTACGCCACAGCACTGGCCCCTGAAATAAATCAATCTTAAAAACAACAACAACAAAATTCTCAGAATTCTGGAGCGCTTCTGTCACCAAGGCAGGCGAAAGTGACAGAGTAATTCGGATGCAGGAAGTCACACATCCAGAATTTTCCTGCACTGCTAAGGCCACGGGGACACAGTGACAATTCTGTCTTTCGCTCCTGAAGGAGACTGAAGTGAGATCCCTACTGTGGGTCAGCGGCGAACACTCCAAACACGGGGCCACGCTCAGTGTCATAAAGAAAGGCACACGTAAAACAGCAGCTCTGCCGTTGTTAAGAAATGCTTTGTAAAAAATATTTAAAAATTTACTTTCATCTTATTTGAAAGGCAGAGAGAGAGAGTGAGACAGAGAGAGGTCTTCCATCTGCCCAGTCACTGCCCAGATGCCCACAGCAGCCAGGGCCGGGCCAGGCTGCAGCCAGGAGCCAGGAGCTCCATCCGGGTCCCCACATGGGTGCAGGGACCCAACTACTTGAGCCATCACCCACTTCCCCCGGGAGCAGCCTCTAACCAGGTATTCTGACATAGGGTGCACATGTCTCAAGTGGTGGCTTGAGCTGCTGAGCCAAACGCCACACACAAAAGTGCTTTCTAGAAAAACTATAAAAATTAAAAACACAGTGCACATGGCCCAGAGGGGTCCCTGTGTGTAAGCTGGCACTGGTACACCTGCTTCCAGAGAGTTCAGAAACCGTGTGAACCACTGAGCTGCCGCTCTGAGAATGCAGGGTGATGAGGACCGAGGGGCCACAAGACAGTCAGTACGGGGACTGTGACACGGAAGCCATCAGGGCGACGAGGCCAAATGAGGGCCAAGGGGGCCGTGACACGGAAGTCATCAGGGCGACGAGGCCACATGAGGGCCGAGGGGGCTGTGACACGGAAGCCATCGGGGCGACGAGGCCAAATGAGGGCCGAGGGGGCCGTGACACGGAAGCCATCAGGGCAACGAGGCTACATGAGGACCGAGGGGGCCGTGACACGGAAGTCATCAGGGCGACGAGGCCACATGAGGGCCAAGGGGGCTGTGACACGGAAGCCATCAGGGCGACGAGGCCAAATGAGGGCCGAGGGGGCCGTGACACGGAAGCCATCAGGGCGACGAGGCCACATGAGGGCCAAGGGGGCCGTGACACGGAAGCCATCAGGGCAACGAGGCCACATGAGGACCGAGGGGCCACACGGCAGTCTGCACAGGGACTGTGACACGGAAGCCATCAAGGTGGCACAGCACCTGGGTCCTCTGGCACTGGGGGAAGAACCTGGGTTCTGTTTTGGTGTTGGGGCGGGGAGGTTCCAGGTGGAGGCAGAGGACGGCAGCCGCTAAGGCCGACTGCCTGGAGGAGTGCAGTGTGGCGGGAGGGCCAGCCAGGTGCAGGGGTGGCCGGGCCGGTGGGGCGCAAGAGGCGCACTGACGGACTGGGGCTCTGGCGCCGAGGGGCCAGGAGGCTGAGGCTCGGGGCGCCGGGCTCCCGGCTCAGGGCTGCTCTCACTTGGTGGGCAGGGCCCCGAGGGGAAGGGCCAGCTGGCGCGGGGCGGTTACCTTCGTAGCCGGAGTGCACCCTCTCTGCCAGCAGCAGGCAGCTGAGCTGGCTCTCAGCCCCGGGCCGCTCCCGCACCTTGGCCAGGTAGGGCGTCATGCGGAAGGGGTGGTAGTGGATCTCGTTCTCGTGGCTCTTCCCAACGCTGTGGGGTCGCGACAGAAGCAACGGGTTTGCTGCGCCGAGCCAGGCTGGAGCGCGAGCTCGTCCCCCGGGACGCAGCCCACGCGGAGGGGCTGGGCCTGGGCTGCCGCTCAGTCCCCCAGCTGCCCCACACTGAGTCCAAGGGCCAGCGGCTGACAGCGGGAAGCCATCCTACCTTCTTCCAGGGCACCCGCAGATGGGAGGGGAGCTGCCCCAGGGACGGGAGGGGAGCTGACCCCAGGGACGGGAGGGGAGCTGCCCACCTCCAGGGGCGGGAGGGGAGCTCCCCACCCCCAAGGATGGGAGGGGAGCTGCCCCAGGGACGGGAGGGGAGCTGACCCCAGGGACGGGAGGGGAGCTGCCCCCAGGGACAGGAAGGGGAGCTGACCCCAGGGACGGGAGGGGAGCTGCCCCCAGGGATGGGAGGGGAGCTGCCCCCAGGGACGGGAGGGGAGCTGCCCACCCCCAGGGCGGAAGGGGAGCTGCCCCCAAATGAGGTCCTGGCCCCCTGGGGTCAATGGCCTGGAGAGAAGACTGGCTGGGCTCTGCAGAAGCACACACCTGCACACTGCAGGACCCTCGGCTCTGTGCCATCCTGGGTCCCTCGCCCCACGGCTGCCCTCCTCTCTCAGCCCCTGGCCACACTGACAGCGTAGCTCATCACAGCCGCAGGGGCCATGGCTCACCCCCCTGAGCGAGGGACGCGGGGCGCTGGGCTTACCTGACCCTGCAGAAGAAAGACTTCTCCTCCGTGCACTCCCGGGTAAAGCAATCTATGAGAGAGAGCCGGGTCAGTCTCCACTTCAGACGGGAGGGCGGGGGCGGCAGAGCTGCCCGAGCACAAGCGAGAGCCGCTGATGGCTTTTCTGACGAAGCTCCCACAGGTCAGAGCGCGGCCCAGCAGGCCGTCCAGCCAGCAGCTCACGCTGTGGGCTGGCAGGGGACGCTGCTGCAGCGAGCACCTTGCCGTGGGAGGGCACCCTGGCCACCGTACAGACGCCGGCGTCCACAGCCCCGACACGGCAGGTTCCGGATCTGGGGAGATTCGGTTCTGACACTAGAACCAGAGTGTTTCAAAGCTTCCAGGTTCCCTTCTGTTCGTCCCGAAGTCTGACCTGGTGCCAGCACCAACTCAGAAGTTCAGAGTCCAGCTGTGAGCCTGCGGAACCAAGTGAGCGAGCTGCTTCCGAGACGACGCAGGGAGGCGAGGGCAGACACTCCCGGCCAGCCGGAAAGGCGGCAGGCTTCCGGCATGCGTGAGACCCAGGGAGGCAGCCAGCAAGTCTGTTTCTTTTTAGGAAGGTTTATTGATTTGTTTGAAAGGCAGAATTACAGAGAGAGAGAGAGAGAGAGAGAGAGAGAGAGAGATCTACCATCCATTGGTTTAACCCCCAAAAAGGTCACAATGGCTGGGGGGGGGCAGTCCAAAGCCAGGAGCCTGGGACCCCATCCGGGTCTCCCTGTGGGTGCAGGGGCCCAAGCAGGTGGCCCATCTTCCGCTGCTTTCCCAGGCCATCAGCAAGGCGCCAGATCAGAGTGGAGTAGCCAGCATCGGTCAGAGGCTTAAGGCTGGAGGAGGATCTCTAACTCCAGCACCGCCTCCTAGCCACGTGGCTCCTGGCGGTGGGTCGCACACAGGCGCCTGCAGCTGTCCCAGGTGGGAGAGGCACCGGGCCAGGGGCTCTACCCACGTGGGCTCTAGGGGGTCTCCCACTGCCAGAGCTCCGCAAGGTGTCGTGGGGGCTCTGTGCAGCCGGCCTCTGTGGCAGGCTTCCCGTGACGCCCTTGGGAATCCGAGTGGAGGAAGCCACGCCCCGCAGCGCTCGCCTTCTCCTGCCTGCAGGGTTGGCACTGCCCATGCCGTGCCAAGGGTGGTGACTTCAGGCTGGAGGACAAGGGCGCCACTCCGGGGGGGGGGGGGCAGCAGCTCGGGGCGTCGTGGCCCTCAAGGCCCGCACACTGGGAGGGGCAGCCTGAAGGTCTCGGGAACACCTCCGGCCGCCCCGCCCGACAGCTCTCTGCTCTCTTCCCTCCGTGCTGACGCCCACTGCTTCTCGCTCTCCACGTGGCCGGGCCGCGGGCTTCCCAGATGTTCCTGTTCTGCTTCTTCTTGTGACTTGGAGGGTCGTCTCTGAACCATCTGCTGGGGGCAGCCAGGCTGCTGTGTGGGGGCGGGGCCCAACGGCACCCCTTGGGCGGCTCTCTCGTCCGTGTCACGGTCCCCTGCACCCGAGGGCTCTGCAGAATCCTAGCAGGGTCCTTGCTGCTCACTGAGGCCCCATGAGAACGGCTCTCCTGGGCCCCACGTGGGCCCCACGTCCAACAACGTATCAGTCACAATTGCTCATGTGCTCTCGAGAAGTTCTAAACTCTCTGGGTCCACTTTCTTTTTTTTCCTTTTTTTTTTTTTTTTAAGATTTATTTATTTGAAAGGGAGAGTGACAGAGACACAGGGACAGAGAGATCTTCCATCTGCTGGTTCCTTCCACAAATGCCAGCAACAGCCAGAGGCGGACCAGGCCAAAGCTCCATCCAGCTCTCCCGCGTGGGTACCAGGGGCCCTGGCACCGGGCCATCTGCTGCTGCTGCCTTCCCAGGTGCACCAGCAGGGAGCTGATCAGAAGCAGAGCAGCCGGGACTCCAACCAGAGCTCTGATGTGGGATGTCGGCACCACAAGGAGACGCTTAACCCGCTGCTCTGGCCACTGCCCCCGTCCAGTTCCAAAGCCGCTCCCACACTTTGTCCCGTCGTTTTCTGTGGCTGTAAGGAGGTCCCCGCGGCTGGGTGACTCAGAAGAACAGGGGTTGTAGAGACTGCGAAGGCTCGGCAGCCCTGCCTGGCTTCTCCAGCTGCGGCAGCTTGTGGCGGGAGGCGGGGGCCACGCATGGTGTGCACGAGGCAGGGCAGGAGGGCAGCCTCCCACACAGCCGCCAGCTCTCCTGGGAGCCAACCCAGCCCCATGAGGGGAGAACTCACCCCTCCTAGCACCCTGCTCTGCCCCAACCCACCACAACAGCAGATTTTAGCCCGAGTCTGGCGGGGGGGGGGCACACCACCTCTGAACCACATGTCTGGCAGGCGTGGGGGTACAGGCAGAAGCCCAGGGGCGGCCTGGGCTGAGGTGAGAAGCTGGACACGACAGGCCGAGCAGCCACTGCACAGAGGGACCTGAGCCTGTATCCTGGACAGCAGGTGACGTGAGCCCAGAGGACCTCACAGTCTCTGTTCACTTGGCTGCCTCTGGCCAAGGCCAAGGGCTCTTGGGACATCGGTGTGAGGGCGCCACGCCTGCTCACTGTGGCTGCGGAGGGGTGAGGAGCCGCCCACCTGTGGGGAGCCGTGCCCCTCACCACAGCCACGCCAAGATGCCAGTCCCGGGGCAGCCTTGTTGCCAAAGCACCAACCTTCCCGCAACCTCTCCCCTGAGACGTGTACACGGAAGACGTCTCATTCTCCCCTGTGTTCACTCCGAGGAGATGAACACCTGCTTCCCTGCACCTCTGACGGCCTCTCCGGCAGAGGTGGGGCGGGCAGAGGAGAGTCGGCGCCGCACCCAGCCCCGGCTCGCCCGTCAGAAGCACCCCTGCCCCTGGAGCAGGCCCAGGCCCAGGCCAGCCGCGAGAGCCTCACCTCCTCGGCTGCACGCGCTCCAGGCCGGGAGCTTGCAAGGCGTAGTGCAGCCGTGAAACACGCTGACGTCGTGCGGCGCCAGGAACTCCACAAACTTGGCGTCGCTGAAGGCGTCTCTCTTGCAGCGGAAGATGGAGGCGACCTGCTCCGAGATGTACAGGATTCTGCCCGTAACCAGGGACACAGCCACAGCAAACATATCCTGGGGAGGGAGAACACGGCCAGTGGAGGGCAGCTGGGGTCCCGTGCGTGGGCGGCGGCAGGACGCTGCCTGTTCCTCTGCCAGTAGCAGCCCAGGTCCCGCCTCCCTGGCAGGTGCAGGCCACTCTGCTGTCGTGGCCACGAAGCTCCTGGCATCTGGGCTGCGCCGGCGTGGGAGGCGGAAGGGACTCCCTGCTGCACGCCTGGCTGCCTTCTCTCTGCCAGGGTCTGGGAGCTGCCGGGGACTCAGGAGGCCTCTGCCAGCCCCCAGCCCACCGCGTGCTCCCTCCCTGCCGGCTGGGCCTCTGAGCTCAGGGCCAAGGCTTCCGTAGGGCCAGCTGCAGGCGAGAGGTGGGTAGGGCTGGGCCCTTCTGAGGCACTGGCGTGATTCTGGCACAAGCTGGGACCCGGTGGCCTTAGTCTGCTCTCACGGACTGAGAGCTTGGGGCATTTCCCCCAAGGGGGCCTCACCTTCTGCGGGACACTTAAAACACACAGGCTCAAGTTGCTAGGCTCGGCTTCTTCCTCACAATCACGAGGCCCTGGGCAAGGGGACATCTGTCCGATCCGTCTCCTCCCCCTGGGCCCCAGCTGTAGCTGCTGGCCACGGCTGGCCAGGACAAGAACAACACTCTCGCCTGGCTCAGTCTCGGCCGGCTTTGCTGCGACGGCCCGAGCTGCTGGCCGTGGCTGGGGTGGGCACGCACTCTCCCCGCAGACAGAAGCCAACACCGCTGCACACCAGGACCCTCCACCCTGCTCCTCCCCGAAAGGCGTAAACTCTTCCTGAAGCTCCGCCCCTCGCAGAACTCACCCCGTTCTTCACGACGTACTCGGAGGTGGCGCTCTCCACCTCCTCCACGCTGTAGGAGGGCACGTCCACCCCGCACGGCTGGCTCTCGCTGGACATCAGCAGCTGGTAATACTCCTCATTGGCTGTGGAGAGAGGTGCTGGCGCTCAGGGGCCGAGGCCCAGGGGCACCGAGACCGAGGCGAACCCCCAGGGCCTGGAACTCTACTCTCCCCGTGGAACAGAGGGATACACGGAGTCTCTTCCCGGGACATGGAGGCACAGAAGCCCGAGGGCAAAGCAAGCGACCAGGGGGCAGCAGGGCCACCCCCCCCCCTCAGTCAGGGGGCCGGAGACAGGCGAGCACCTGCTCCCTGCAGACCCGAGTTGCCCAGATGCTGAGAGACGCGGAGTGGTCGGCCGCACAGCGTCACGCGAGCCCACCTCACGCCGTGCGAGACAGCCACGGCTGCTCGCAGGAAAAGGCCACCGTCTTGCCTTCAGCCCGTGTGTAACGGACGCAGGAACAGGGCCACCTGGCAGAGTGGGGTGGCGCTCACGCAGCCGCTGGCTGGGGACGCGCGGCCTGCGCTACAGGGTACCGCTTCCCGGCCTAGCAGGATGCTGAAGGAGCCCTCCAGGGCTCCCCACCTGTGCTGCAGACAGAGCCCCTGCCTGACCCGAGACCCAGGAGGAGGGCCCCACCACAGGAGCAGCGGAAGCAGGGCTACACTCCCTCGGTGTGGTTCATGTGCAGGAGGGCCGCTGAGCCCGGGACGTGGCCAAGTTTGGACCACGCAGTGAGTCCACAGACTGCTGCCGTGCGGCTCAGGAGTCCTGCATGCGTGTTCTCCTACACACACGTTCTGCACGCGTGCTTCCACGTGAAGTCTTAGTCTGGCTCATCACTGACCAGCTCCACCAGCTCTTTCCTATCCTGCTGCCCGACACACGCCCACCAGGACGCAGGGCCGGAGATCCGGAGGCCACGGGGACAGATGAGTGGGCAGCACCACTGTGGCCGAGCCTGAAGGACTCTGGAAAGAACCTGCCCTTCCTACCTCTGGTGTGTCTGCACTGTGGGGCTGGGGGGTTGCTTCCCTGAGCTGCCCACAGTGCCTGGCCCCTGCCATAGGCCGTGAGGATAGGGACCGACCTCCCCTGACTCCAGGCCCCTCTCTGAACACCATGGCTCCTACCAGAGCCCCACAGACCCTGGGCGTGAGGATAGGGACCGACCTCCCCTGACTCCAGGGCCCTCTCTGAACACCATGGTCCTACCAGAGCCCCACAGACCCTGGGCGTGAGGTGCATACTGTGGACACACGTCCCCCACCCTGCTGTCCCCTCTAAAGCCAGAGCAGGAAGACGTCCAGGGACCTGTGGTCTCCCCCCACCCGTGGCTGCATCACTCCCATCACGCCCTCCTGAGAATTCAGAAGTGAGCTCTGAACGGGAGCACAGTCCAAGCTGCAGTCTGGGGGTCTACGACGCGCTCCCAGGGCCCGGGCAGTGCGCAGCTGCCGTACCTTTCACCTGCTTCACGCTCCGCAGGGCGTACTTCAGGGTGGCCAGGGTGCTGGCCTTGCCCTTGGCCTTCCTGTCTGCAGGCAGGTGGACTTTCAGCTCCTTCAGCGTTCTGATCAGCTCTCTGTGCATGTCCGCTTTGGCAGACTGCTGGCTACTGTGGGATTCAAGAGAGACAGGAGGTCAGATGCTGGCTTCCCGAAGAGACGTGGCCGGGCAGTGCCTTGGGGGCTCTCAGCAGGTTTGGCGGTGTCACCTACTGCAGGCCAGGAGCTCCCTCACAGGGTCTGCAGACACTGGCAGTGAAGAATCACTGCGCTGGAGCAGGTGCCGTGGCACAGCGGGGTTCAGCCACTGCCTGCAGTGCCAGCATCCCATATGGGCACAGGTTCAAGTCCTGGCTGCTCTGCTTCTGATCCTGCCCTCTGCCATTGTGCCTGGGAAAGCAGCAGAAGATGCCCAAGTCCTTGGTCCCCTGCCACCCTCGTGGGAGACCTGGGTGGAGTTCCAGGCTCCTGGCTTTGGCCTGGCCCAGTGCTGGCAGTAGTGGCCATTCAGGGAGTGATCCAGATGGATTCTCTTTCTCTAACTCTGCCTTTCAAATAAATAAATAAATATTTTATTTTTTTAAAAAGTCCCTGCTCTACCCAAGGGACCTTCCAGGGTTAGAGTGAGACCTCGCCCAGGAAGGGCCAGCAGCCAGACGGCACCACGGCACCTCCACGCTGCACTGTCCTTGCCTGGCCCACGCAGAAAGGGAATGGGGCGGGAGGCAGGTTACTGAGAACAGCAGCAACCCCCTGGGACACGAAGGCAAACCATGCGCTCAGAGGGCAGAACGGGGGCTTTCTGAGAGGGGCAAGGGCACGGCTGGGAGGGGACAGAGTGGGGGCCTCGCTGACGGCAGGGCCGTTCGGGGCAGAGGTGCAGGGTGGTGCCGTGGCGGCTCTGCGGCAGTGGTGCGGGGCCCAGGACGCAGGGCTGGAGTCTGCTCTGGAGGGGACAGCAAAGGGTCTGTGGACGAAAGGGTAAAGTGGTCACAGATTCCGAAAAAGGGCAAAGAACGTTCCAGGTGAAGCTGCCCAAGACTCAGGCAGGGTTTGCTTCCTGTAGAGCTTGGAGGCGCGCAGGGGCTGGGGCCACGTGCAAGGTCCCTGAGCAGCCTGCAGGGACACGCGGCCGGCCTCCCGCGGACACCGCTGTGCAGACTGACGGGCTCGCACAGAGCTTCCAGAGTCGCATCACTCCAGAAAACCCGCAACCCCAGTCTCTCCGTGACTCTGAAGGCCCAGAGAGGGCGGAGCAGCCGCACCTGCAGCCGCTGGCACACGGGCTGTGTTCAGACTCTGCCATCGTGAGGCCAAAGGCGGCTGGGCTGCAGGAACAAGGGAGGGCTCAGCTCAGAGCGGCCGAGGCTCCCGGCCAGCAGGCAGGGCAGGCCTTCAACGCCCACTGCGAGACAACTCACAACAGGGAGCCAAGCGAAAACTGCAACACAGCACCTCCGCCCTCCGCAAACGAAGCCTGGCAAGTGCAGGCGCAAGGTGAGAGCCACGCCTTCGTGCTGTCAGCGGCCGCGGCGTGGGCAGGAGCTGCTGGCTGGGCTGCACCTGCACCTGCCAGATCCCGCTGCCCTCCCTGCAGAGACGCACAAGCGGCAGCGGCACCGTTATCAGCGCAGACTAGCAAATTTTCGTTATTCTAAGGTAATGAAATTTTCCAAACTCTTGAAAATTCTTGGAGGGCACGATTTGAAGACTACAAAAACTATTGAACTACCATGGAAACGACACGCACAGGAAACCAGCAATCTGCTCGGCCAGAGCTCAACCTACCCCTGATGGGTGTCTGGCGGCTCTACCAGCATCCCCAGCTCCTTGCCGCTGTCGTCACAGTCGCTGCCCTGAGACTCTCGCCCCATGGAGCTGTTCTCGTTGGCTTCATTTCCACTGGAGCCACTGCTCATGTCCACGTCTTCCTGGACAGGGGCTGTACCAGGCCGGGGATCCAGGGGCTCCATGCGGGGGTGACCGGGGCTGGGTGCAAATTCCACGTAGCCGTTCATGTTGGGCTCCAGAATTAACCTGGGGAATGAGAGGAATGGTGCCAATCGTTAAAAAGAGCACGCACAGGCGACCAGCGGTGGCACCGGGAAGAGCGGTGCGGTTCACTCCACAGGCCACGTGTGTGACACCTGACCGCTCTTGCTTACTGGGCTGCCTGCTGACGGGTACACAGCAGGAAGACAGGGGAACCAGGCAGCCCTGGCTTGACAGTGGAGGGCACACAAGAACATGGACCTCCCCAGCCAGGATGGGGAGCTTCGGGGGGAGCGGAGAGGCCCATGGAACGGGTGGCAGGGCCTGGGTCCAGTGGGGAAACTGGCGTCAGGCATCTTGACCATCACAGCACAGCGAAGCCACAGGCGAGGCCGGAGGTGCAGGGACTGTGGGGGCAGCGGAGGCTGGACGCGGGGCTCCACGTGGCCCAGGCCCAGCAGGGGCACGTCACGCCCCCCCGGTGTGCAGGTTCCAGCACCTGATGGAGACGTGTGCAAGAGGGGTAGAGACAACGGGAAGGTGGCCTCACCTCTGCCCAGAAAGTGACCAGGAATCCCCGAGTGCCCGGGCACCAGAACATGAGACTGGGTTTGCTATGGTCGGATGCCCACCACACCAGACAGAAAAACTGAACTGTGTTGTTTTGAGGGTAGGTGGGTGTGGGGGGCTGAAATTAGAGCTCCATCAGGGAAGAGGCCTCCACAGTGACCTTGGACGGCAAGCAAGGGGTGAGCAGGGACCGTGGGAGAGCTGGGGTGTGGAGGGGTCCCGTGGAGGAGGCCACAGCCCAAGGGGCCGGGGACCGTCATGTGTCCCTGGGCCGAAAAAGGAGGCCCTGGGACGTGTTTCCAGCAGGGTCCCAGCCAGAAGCCAGGGATGCATGGGGGCCTGGGGATGGTGGCCAGAGGAAGGCGTGACGGAGGGCCCCCAGCACCCGGATAACCCCCCAGCTCCCTCCTCCTGCCTTCCAATCTTCCCGCCCCCAAGGGAAGCCAGAGCCTACAGCGACATGCTGACTCTGGCTGGTCCCGAGGCACCGTGTGCTCTGCAGTTTCCCTGCACTCAGGGGACGCTCAGGGGACGGATCGGAGGCCTGCAGAGAGCGCCTGGGGGGGGGTTGAGCCGGGGCCTGGCTGGTGCCGGCGGCCACAGTGCAGTCCTGGGTAACCCTGGATACAGCGCACCCTTCCATGGCTACGCCAGCAGGGGTGGGTGACTCGCCCAAAGCCACCAGGTGCAAGGTGGTGGCTTCCAGACCAGCCTGACTGTGAAGACAGGGACCCCACCCCACCCCGGGCCACTTCTCTGTGCACTGACTACGGCCCAGCGTGGCAGCGCTCCTGCCACACGGCGGCGGCTGGGCCTGGCCAGGGCGGGGCGGAGGAGGGAAGCACTTGTGGCTCGCTCTCTCCTCCAGCCCAGGGGAAATGACTGGGATCACATCACACTTCTGCAGCCGTGGAAACCCCGAAGGGTCCCCGACCTCCTGACAACACACAGGCACTTCCTGCTGGTTGCAGTGTGGGCGGAAGGGGAGCCGAAGGTGGCACTGGCTCCTGGGGATGCCACCTCTGCCACAGAGGGACAGAAGGGACACATGGACGGCCACCCCAGGAAGGCGCTTCCAGGGGGGCTGCAGCTCTTCCTGGACACATCTCCCCCAGTGAACAGCACCTTGAGGTCCCCTTCCAATGGGGCCACCCCGCCCCCAGCAACGCTGTGCTGGCCTCACCAGCAGGAACTCGATTCTAACCACTGGTGGCAGCGAGGAGTCTCACCCGGCAGCGGGGAGGGGGTCCTGGAGGTGACCCCGTTACTGGCAAGCAGCGCGGGGCTGACAAGGCCTCCTCGTGTTCACAGCCAGCAAACAGGAAAAGCCAACATGGGGCTTTCGAGAACAAGACGGCCCTCGTGGCACAGAGGAGACCAGCCTTGTGTGGCCAGCACCTGCTCACCGCCACAAATAAGAGCTGCCGGAGACGGACACGAAACAAGCGGGGAAGGAGGAGATGGAGCCGCGGGCTGACACGGAGGCCCCACAGCAGGACACGAGGCTGGAGGACGGGAGGCCCCACAGCAGGACACGAGGCTGGCCACCCTCGGCCGAGGACAGGGACCCTAAGGAGACACACAAGGACGGCCACCCTCGGCCGAGGACAGGGACGCTAAGGAGACACACGCGAGGACGGCCACCCTCGGCCGAGGACAGAGTGGAAGTGCTGTCAGAGCCCCTCCAGGCAAAGCTCTGCCTGTCTCCGAGGAAACCCCAGCGGCTTCCAAACAGGAAAAACAAGCAGGTCACCCAACAAAGGACGAAAAACCGCCGTTCTCGCACCTCCCCTCTGCCATGAGCCACTTCAGAAGCTGCTGGCCACACGCAGCCTGGGAGGACACGGCAGGCCGGGGGAGCAAGTCTCAGTCCGGACAGGCAGGTGGCCAGCAACGCCCTGAGCTCCCAGACACCTACTCACAGCGTCCCTCCAACTCAAGGCAGCAACACAATGAGCACGTCTGCTCTGCTGGTTCGCGGGAGCTGCGGCCAAGTCTGCGAAAGACGGAGGGTGACGACGCACGGGCCGCTCCCCCAGACAAACACCCATCACGGAAGAACTCGTGGAACAGCCTGACCTCCCCAGCACCAGGAAGAGCAGAGGCCAGGGTTGCTCCGCTTCCCCACTGGGCTACAGAACATCACAGGATGCATGCTGGTATAATAATAATATAAGTGACGCTGCTGCCTGCGACACTGGATTACCATATGGGCTCCGGTTCGGGTCCCGGCTGCTCCACTTCGTCACGCTACCTGCTAATGCACCTGGGAAAAGGGCGGAAGATGCCCCATTGCTTGAGCCCTGCACCCGTGTGGGAGACCCGGATGAAGCTCCTGCTTCCTGGCGCCAGTCTCTGCAGCTACTTGGGGAGTGAATGAGCAGATGGAAGGTCCCTCGGTCCCTTTCTCTCTAACTCTACCTTTCACATAAATAAAGAAAATCTTCAATAACCAAGTCTTCCTGGAGGGAAGCCCTCCTCACTTCCAGGGATCTAAGGTACAGACACACATGTACACGTGCACAAGGTGGGTGAGCGTGGAACAGTCAACACCTAGAACCGTCCAAAGGAAACCGGCTGTACCTCTCCCAGGGTCCCCCGTCCAGGGCCACCACCTTCAGCTTCCAGGGGGGATCCTAGCTCCACCTGCCCCAGCTGTGGTCAGAACAGCAGTGTGGGATCTGGGAAAGAAAAGCCAGTTCCCACCAGGCCTGTGCGCAGACCCTCGCTCAGAGCACGACCCTGGCATGCAGAGTCTAACCCCCGGGCACTCCCATATCTGCCCCAACCCTGCAGGCTCCCCTTGGGGTCCCTGTCCTCGTGTCCACCACTCTCCCTGCACACACGCGGATGAGAGGCCACCTTCGCCCCAGCACGGCGCGTTGGGCTGTCTGCAGTCTGCCTCCCCTCCTGAAGGAGGAGTTAGCCAAGGCCAGACCCCCGGGGCCTGTTCGTGCCACTGAGCAAAAGGCCAGGCCATCGGCACCGCGGAGCGCTGTGCACCCTGATGTGGGAAGAGTGTAGGAGAAAAACAAACAGGTCTCGGAACAACAAGTAACAACAGTAAGACGTGCAGGCGCCCCTTACACAGAGCCTGCCCCGGGATGGCCCCGCTGCCCCCGACGAACCTGCTCTGACCATGGAACAGGTGTCTCCCCCGCCCGCGAGGGGCGCCCCTCCTAGTGGGGAAGACAGCTAGCAGGCAGGAAGAGAGCAATGGAGGCAACGGCGGGGGAGGTTCGGGGTGGCCAGGAAGGCCCCAGGCACTTGAGTCTCCGTGACTGTCCCTAAGTCCTTAGGCCAGCAGCCGCCTGCTCCGACCTCACAATGCCAGCACGTGTGCCGGGTGCCCCTGGCTTCACACCTGTGGTGACCTGGGGGAGGCCCACACCCCGGAAGCCCCTGGCTTCACACCTGAGGTGACCTGGGGGAGGCCCACACCCCGGGTGGCCCTACTGCACACCTGAGGTGACCTGGGGGAGGCCCACACCCCGGGTGGGCACACTTCACACCTGAGGTGACCTGGGGGAGGCCCACACCCCGGGTGGGCCTACTGCACACCTGAGGTGACCTGGGGGAGGCCCACACCCCGGGTGGGCACATTTCACACCTGAGGTGACCTGGGGGAGGCCCACACCCCGGGTGGGCACACTTCACATCTGAGGTGACCTGGGGGAGGCCCACACCCCGGGTGGCCCTACTTCACACCTGAGGTGACCTGGGGGAGGGCCACACCCCGGGTGGGCCCACTTCACACCTGAGGTGACCTGGGGGAGGCCCACACCCCGGGTGGCCCTACTGCACACCTGAGGTGACCTGGGGGAGGCCCACACCCCGGGTGGCCCTACTACACACCTGAGGTGACCTGGGGGAGGCCCACACCCCGGGTGGCCCTACTGCACACCTGAGGTGACCTGGGGGAGGCCCACACCCCGGGTGGGCCTACTACACAACTGAGACCTGGGGGAGGCCCACAACCTGGGTGGCCCTACTGCACACCTGAGGTGACCTCGGGGAGGGCCACACCCCGGGTGGCCCTACTACAACCTGAGGTGACCTGGGGGAGGCCCACACCCCGGGTGGCCCTACTGGACACCTGAGGTGACCTGGGGGAGGCCCACACCGCGGGTGGGCCCACTGCACACCTGAGGTGACCTGGGGGAGGCCCACACCCCGGGTGGGCCTACTGCACACCTGAGGTGACCTGGGGGAGGCCCACACCCCGGGTGGGCCCACTGCACACCTGAGGTGACCTGGGGGAGGCCCACACCCCGGGTGGCCCTACTGCACACCTGAGGTGACCTGGGGGAGGCCCACACCCCGGGTGGCCCTACTACACAACTGAAACCTGGGGGACACCCACAACCTGGGTGGACCTACTACACAACTGAGACCTGGGGGAGGCACACAACCTGGGTGCCCCTGGCTTCACACCTGAGGTGACCTGGGGGAGGCCCACACCCTGGGTGGCCCTACTGCACACCTGAGGTGACCTGGGGGAGGCCCACACCCCGGGTGGCCCTACTGCACACCTGAGGTGACCTGGGGGAGGCCCACACCCCGGGTGGGGACACTTCACACCTGAGGTGACCTGGGGGAAGCCCACACCCCGGGTGCCCCTGGCTTCACACCTGAGGTGACCTGGGGGAAGCCCACACCCCGGGTGGGCACACTTCACACCTGAGGTGACCTGGGGGAGGTGCCACACTCCGGTGGGCCTACTTCACACCTGAAGAGACCTGGGTGGGACGCCATACCCCGGGTGGTCCTACTACAACCTGAGGTGACCTGGGGGAAGCCCACACCCCGGGTGGCCCTACTTCACACCTGAGGTGACCTGGGGGAGGCCCACACCCTGGGTGGGTCCACTTCATACCTGAGGTGACCTGGGGGAGGCCCACACCCGGGTGCCCCTGGCTTCACACCTGAGGTGACCTGGGGGAGGCCCACACCCCGGGTGGGCCTACTGCACAACTGAGACCTGGGGGAGGCCCACAACCTGGGTGGGCCCACTTCACACCTGAGGTGACCTGGGGGAGGCCCACACCCCGGGTGGGCACACTTCACACCTGAGGTGACCTGGGGGAGGCCCACACCCCGGGTGGGCCCACTGCACACCTGAGGTGACCTGGGGTAGGCCCATACCCCGGGTGGCCCTACTGCACACCTGAGGTGACCTGGGGGAGGCCCACACCCCGGGTGGCCCTACTACAACCTGAGGTGACCTGGGGGAGGCCCACACCCGGGTGCCCCTGGCTTCACACCTGAGGTGACCTGGGGGAGACCCACACCCCGGGTGGACCTACTGCACACCTGAGGTGACCTGGGGGAGGCCCACACCCCGGGTGGCCCTACTACAACCTGAGGTGACCTGGGGAAGGCCCACACCCCGGGTGCCCCTGGCTTCACACCTGAGGTGACCTGGGGGAGGCCCACACCCCGGGTGGCCCTACTGCACACCTGAGGTGACCTGGGGGAGGCCCACACCCCGGGTGGGCACACTTCACACCTGAGGTGACCTGGGGGAGGCCCACACCCCGGGTGGGCACACTTCACACCTGAGGTGACCTGGGGGAGGCCCACACCCCGGGTGGCCCTACTGCACACCTGAAACCTGGGGGAGGCCCACACCCCGGGTGGGCACATTTCACACCTGAGGTGACCTGGGGGAGGCGCCACACCCCGGGTGGCCCTACTACACACCTGAGGTGACCTGGGGGAGGCCCACACCCCGGGTGGCCCTACTACACAACTGAGACCTGGGGGAGGCCCACAACCTGGGTGGCCCTACTTCACACCTGAGGTGACCTGGGGGAGGCCCACACCCTGGGTGGCCCTACTACAACCTGAGGTGACCTGGGGGAGGCCCACACCCCGGGTGGCCCTACTGCACACCTGAGGTGACCTGGGGGAGGCCCACACCCCGGGTGGGCACACTTCACACCTGAGGTGACCTGGGGGAGGCCCACACCCCGGGTGGGCACACTTCACACCTGAGGTGACCTGGGGGAGGCCCACACCCCGGGTGGGCACACTTCACACCTGAGGTGACCTGGGGGAGGCCCACACCCCGGGTGGGCACATTTCACACCTGAGGTGACCTGGGGGAGGCCCACACCCCGGGTGGGCACACTTCACATCTGAGGTGACCTGGGGGAGGCCCACACCCCGGGTGGCCCTACTTCACACCTGAGGTGACCTGGGGGAGGCCCACACCCCGGGTGGCCCTACTACACAACTGAGGTGACCTGGGGGAGGCCCACACCCCGGGTGGCCCTACTACACAACTGAGACCTGGGGGAGGCCCACAACCTGGGCGGCCCTACTTCACACCTGAGGTGACCTCGGGGAGGGCCACACCCCGGGTGCCCCTGGCTTCACACCTGAGGTGACCTGGGGGAGGGCCACACCCCGGGTGCCCCTGGCTTCACACCTGAGGTGACCTGGGGGAGGCCCACACCCCGGGTGGGCACACTTCACACCTGAGGTGACCTGGGGGAGGCCCACACCCGGGTGGCCCTACTGCACACCTGAGGTGACCTGGGGGAGGCCCACACCCCGGGTGGGCCTACTGCACACCTGAGGTGACCTGGGGGAGGCCCACACCCCGGGTGGCCCTACTGCACACCTGAGGTGACCTGGGGGAGGCCCACACCCCGGGTGGGCCTACTGCACAACTGAGACCTGGGGGAGGCCCACAACCTGGGTGGGCACACTTCACACCTGAGGTGACCTGGGGGAGGCCCACACCCCGGGTGGGCCTACTTCACACCTGAGGTGACCTGGGGGAGGCCCACACCCCGGGTGGGCCTACTACAACCTGAGGTGACCTGGGGGAGGCCCACACCCTGGGTGGCCCTACTGCACACCTGAGGTGACCTGGGGGAGGCCCACACCCCGGGTGGGCCTACTGCACACCTGAGGTGACCTGGGGGAGGCCCACACCCCGGGTGGGCACACTTCACACCTGAGGTGACCTGGGGGAGGCGCCACACCTCGGGTGGCCCTACTGCACACCTGAGGTGACCTGGGTGAAGAACCACACCCCGGTGGCCCTACTACACAACTGAGACCTGGGGGAGGCCCACACCCCGGGTGGGCCTACTGCACACCTGAGGTGACCTGGGGGAGGCCCACACCCCGGGTGGCCCTACTGCACACCTGAGGTGACCTGGGGGAGGCCCACACCCCGGGTGGCCCTACTACACAACTGAGACCTGGGGGAGGCCCACAACCTGGGTGGGCCTACTACAACCTGAGGTGACCTGGGGGAGGCCCACACCCCGGGTGGGCCTACTGAACACCTGAGGTGACCTGGGGAGGTGCCACACCCCGGGTGGGCACACTTCACACCTGAGGTGACCTCGGGGAGGGCCACACCCCGGGTGGGCCCACTTCACACCTGAGGTGACCTGAAGGAGGCCCACACCCCGGGTGGCCCTACTGCACACCTGAGGTGACCTGGGGGAGGCCCACACCCCGGGTGGCCCTACTGCACACCTGAGGTGACCTGGGGGAGGCCCACACCCCGGGTGGCCCTACTGCACACCTGAGGTGACCTGGGGGAGGCCCACACCCCGGGTGGCCCTACTGCACACCTGAGGTGACCTGGGGGAGGCCCACACCCCGGGTGGCCCTACTTCACAACTGAGACCTGGGGGAGGCCCACAACCTGGGTGGGCACACTTCACACCTGAGGTGACCTGGGGGAGGCCCACACCCCGGGTGGGCCTACTTCACACCTGAGGTGACCTGGGGGAGGCCCACACCCCGGGTGGGCCTACTTCACACCTGAGGTGACCTGGGGGAGGCCCACACCCCGGGTGGCCCTACTGCACACCTGAGGTGACCTGGGTGAAGAACCACACCCCGGTGGCCCTACTTCACACCTGAGGAGACCTGGGTGGGGCGCCATACCCCGGGTGGGCCTACTGCACACCTGAGGTGACCTGGGGGAGGCCCACACCCCAGGTCGCCCTACTACACACCTGAGGTGAACTGGGGGAGGCGCCATACCCCGGGTGGTCCTACTACAACCTGAGGTGACCTGGGGGAGGCCCACACCCCGGGTGGTCCTACTACAACCTGAGGTGACCTGGGGGAGGCCCACACCCCGGGTGGTCCTATTACAACCTGAGGTGACCTGGGGGAGGCCCACACCCCGGGTGCCCCTGGCTTCACACCTGAGGAGACCTGGGGGAGGCCCACACCCCGGGTGGCCCTACTTCACACCTGAGGTGACCTGGGGGAGGCCCACACCCCAGGTGGGTCCACTTCACACCTGAGGAGACCTGGGGGAGGCCCACACCCCGGGTGCCCCTGGCTTCACACCTGAGGTGACCTGGGGGAGGCCCACACCCCAGTTGGGCCCTCACTTCCCCAGAGGCCTGGACGGGGGGCACAGCTGGCAGGAAAGCTGCTCCCAGCTCTGCCCCAAGTGGGCTGCTGGGGAGCCCTGTCCCAGGAGGCCGCGTGGCCAGCAGGCGTCTGACCCCCGGCGCCCTCCTGTGGGTCATCCTGGACTTGCCTCCTCCTTTCTTGCTGCCCTGCCCTAGACTGCTTTGAAGTCTAAAAACTCAGACCTGAAGAGAGGGGGAGAGGGGCGTGGGGGAAGAAGACCCTGGGCAGGGGCTGCGTGAGTGCAAAGGCCCTGAGGTGGACAAGGCTGGGGCAGCAGAGAGGCCAGATCATGAAGAGCCTGGGGGGGCTGGGCCGAGGCTTGGCTTTCTTCTGGGGGGGGCTATGGAGACTCTCGGCTCCTGGCCCCGCACACCCGATCACCCCGTGACTCTCACTCGGCTCCTGGCCTCGCATACCGACCACACGGTGAGTTCACACTCAGCTCCTATTCCCTCACACCCGACCACATGGTGAATTCACACTGGGCTCCTGACCCTCACACCGGACCACACGGTGAGTTCACACTGGGCTCCTGACCCCGCATACCCGACCACACGGTGAGTTCACACTGGGCTCCTGGCCCTCACACCGGACCACACGGTGAGTTCACACTGGGCTCCTGGCCCTCACACCGGACCACACGGTGAGTTCACACTCAGCTCCTATTCCCTCACACCCGACCACATGGTGAATTCACACTGGGCTCCTGGCCCTCACACTTGACCACACGATGAGTTCACACTGGGCTCCTGACCCCGCATACCCGACCACACGGTGAGTTCACACTCAGCTCCTGGCCCTCACACTCGACAACACGGTGAGTTCACACTGGGCTCCTGGCCCTCACACTGGACCACACGGTGAGTTCACACGGCTCCTGGCCCCACACACCCACCACACGGTGAGTTCACACTGGGCTCCTGGCCCTGCACACCCGACCACATGGTGAGTTCACACTGGGCTCCTGGCCCCGTACACCAGACCACACAGTGAGTTCACACTCAGCTCCTGGCCCTCACACTCGACAACATGGTGAGTTCACACTGGGCTCCTGGCCCTCACACCGGACCACACAGTGAGTTCACACTGGGCTCCTGGCCCTCACACCGGACCACACGGTGAGTTCACACTGGGCTCCTGGCCGTCACACCCGACCACACGGTGAGTTCACACTCAGCTTCTGGCCCTCACACCGGACCACACGGTGAGTTTACACTGGGCTCCTGGCCCTCACACCGGACCACACGGTGAGTTCACACTGGGCTCCTGGCCCCACACACTTGACCACACGATGAGTTCACACTCAGCTTCTGGCCCTCACACCGGACCACACGGTGAGTTTACACTGGGCTCCTGGCCCTCACACGGGACCACACAGTGAGTTCACACTGGGCTCCTGGCCGTCACACCCGACCACACGGTGAGTTCACACTGGGCTCCTGGCCCTCACACCGGACCACACGGTGAGTTCACACTGGGCTCCTGGCCCTCACACCGGACCACACGGTGAGTTCACACTGGGCTCCTGGCCGTCACACCCGACCACACGGTGAGTTCACACTGGGCTCCTGGCCCTCACACCGGACCACACGGTGAGTTCACACTGGGCTCCTGGCCGTCACACCCGACCACACGGTGAGTTCACACTGGGCTCCTGGCCCTCACATCCGACCACACGGTGAGTTCACACTTGGCTCATGGCCCTCACACCGGACCACACGGTGAGTTCACACTGGGCTCCTGGCCCTCACACCGGACCACACGGTGAGTTCACACTGGGCTCCTGGCCCTCACACACTTGACCACACGATGAGTTCACACTCAGCTTCTGGCCCTCACACCGGACCACACGGTGAGTTTACACTGGGCTCCTGGCCCTCACACCGGACCACACGGTGAGTTCACACTGGGCTCCTGGCCCTCACACTTGACCACACGATGAGTTCACACTCAGCTTCTGGCCCTCACACCGGACCACACGGTGAGTTTACACTGGGCTCCTGGCCCCACACACTTGACCACACGATGAGTTCACACTCAGCTTCTGGCCCTCACACCGGACCACACAGTGAGTTTACACTGGGCTCCTGGCCCTCACACCGGACCACACGGTGAGTTCACACTGGGCTCCTGGCCGTCACACCCGACCACACGGTGAGTTCACACTGGGCTCCTGGCCGTCACACCGGACCACACGGTGAGTTCACACTGGGCTCCTGGCCCCGCACACCCAACCACACGGTGAGTTCACACTGGGCTCCTGGCCGTCACACCCGACCACACGGTGAGTTCACACTGGGCTCCTGGCCGTCACACCGGACCACACGGTGAGTTCACACTGGGCTTCTGGCCGTCACACCCGACCACACGGTGAGTTCACACTGGGCTCCTGGCCGTCACACCCGACCACACGGTGAGTTCACACTGGGCTCCTGGCCCTCACACCGGACCACACGGTGAGTTCACACTGGGTTCCTGGCCCTCACACAGGACCACACGGTGAGTTCACACTGGGCTCCTGGCCCCGCACACCCGACCACATGGTCAGTTCACACTGGGCTCCTGGCCCTCACACGGGACCACACGGTGAGTTCACACTGGGCTCCTGGCCCTCACACCGGACCACACGGTGAGTTCACACTGGGCTCCTGGCCCCGCACACCCGACCACATGGTGAGTTCACACTCGGCTCCTGGCCCTCACACCGGACCACACGGTGAGTTCACACTGGGCTCCTGGCCGTCACACCCGACCACATGGTGAGTTCACACTCGGCTCCTGGCCCTCACACCGGACCACACGGTGAGTTCACACTGGGCTCCTGGCCGTCACACCCAACCACACGGTGAGTTCACACTGGGCTCCTGGCCGTCACACCCGACCACACGGTGAGTTCACACGGCTCCTGGCCCTCACACCCGACCACACGGTGAGTTCACACTGGGCTCCTGTTCCCTCACACCCGACCACACGGTGAGTTCACACTGGGCTCCTGGCCGTCACACCCAACCACACGGTGAGTTCACACGGCTCCTGGCCCTCACACCGGACCACACGGTGAGTTCACACTGGGCTCCTGGCCGTCACACCCGACCACACAGTGAGTTCACACTGGGCTCCTGGCCCTCACATCCGACCACACGGTGAGTTCACACTGGGCTCCTGGCCCTCACACCGGACCACACGGTGAGTTCACACGGCTCCTGGCCCTCACACCCGACCACACGGTGAGTTCACACTGGGCTCCTGGCCGTCACACCCGACCACACGGTGAGTTCACACGGCTCCTGGCCCTCACACCCGACCACACGGTGAGTTCACACTGGGCTCCTGTTCCCTCACACCCGACCACACGGTGAGTTCACACTGGGCTCCTGGCCGTCACACCCAACCACACGGTGAGTTCACACGGCTCCTGGCCCTCACACCGGACCACACGGTGAGTTCACACTGGGCTCCTGGCCGTCACACCCGACCACACAGTGAGTTCACACTGGGCTCCTGGCCCTCACATCCGACCACACGGTGAGTTCACACTGGGCTCCTGGCCCTCACACCGGACCACACGGTGAGTTCACACGGCTCCTGGCCCTCACACCCGACCACACGGTGAGTTCACACTGGGCTCCTGGCCGTCACACCCGACCACACGGTGAGTTCACACGGCTCCTGGCCCTCACACCCGACCACACGGTGAGTTCACACTGGGCTCCTGGCCCTCACACCCGACCACACAGTGAGTTCACACTGGGCTCCTGGCCCTCACATCCGACCACACGGTGAGTTCACACTGGGCTCCTGGCCCTCACACCCGACCACACGGTGAGTTCACACGGCTCCTGGCCCTCACACCCGACCACACGGTGAGTTCACACTGGGCTCCTGTTCCCTCACACCCGACCACACGGTGAGTTCACACTGGGCTCCTGGCCGTCACACCCAACCACACGGTGAGTTCACACGGCTCCTGGCCCTCACACCGGACCACACGGTGAGTTCACACTGGGCTCCTGGCCGTCACACCCGACCACACAGTGAGTTCACACTGGGCTCCTGGCCCTCACATCCGACCACACGGTGAGTTCACACTGGGCTCCTGGCCCTCACACCGGACCACACGGTGAGTTCACACGGCTCCTGGCCCTCACACCCGACCACACGGTGAGTTCACACTGGGCTCCTGGCCGTCACACCCGACCACACGGTGAGTTCACACGGCTCCTGGCCCTCACACCCGACCACACGGTGAGTTCACACTGGGCTCCTGGCCCTCACACCCGACCACACAGTGAGTTCACACTGGGCTCCTGGCCCTCACATCCGACCACACGGTGAGTTCACACTGGGCTCCTGGCCCTCACACCGGACCACACGGTGAGTTCACACGGCTCCTGGCCCTCACACCGGACCACACGGTGAGTTCACACTGGGCTCCTGGCCCTCACACTGGACCACACGGTGAGTTCACACTGGGCTCCTGGCCGTCACACCTGACCACACGGTGAGTTCACACGGCTCCTGGCCCTCACACCGGACCACACGGTGAGTTCACACTGGGCTCCTGGCCCTCACACTGGACCACACGGTGAGTTCACACTGGGCTCCTGGCCCTCACACTGGACCACACGGTGAGTTTACACTGGGCTTCTGGCCCTCACACCCGACCACACGGTGAGTTCACACTGGGCTCCTGTTCCCTCACACCCGACCACACGGTGAGTTCACACTGGGCTCCTGGCCCTCACACCGGACCACACGGTGAGTTCACACTGGGCTCCTGGCCCTCACACCCGACCACACGGTGAGTTCACACTGGGCTCCTGGCCCTCACACCCGACCACACGGTGAGTTCACACTGGGCTTCTGGCCCTCACACCCGACCACACGGTGAGTTCACACTGGGCTCCTGGCCCCACACTTTTGCACCCTGTGATTTCACATTCAGCTCCTGGAACCCTGGTCTTTGCTCATGGCACCGGCCTATCTGAATACGATTCCTCAGGGCCACCGGGTCACCCAGGAGGGTGGTGGGGGCAGGCAGGCGTGGCAGAGATGTGAAACAGCAACCGGGGCCAGATCACCCAGGACTTGGTTACCCCCGAACATGCACTGCTTAGCACCGGCAGCGCCAGCTTAGGCCCCGGCCTCACTTGCCAAGCTGGCAAAACCACACACCGGGCCAAGCAGACTTTGCCTCCTGCGCTCCGCAAACATTTATCCCACACGCGTGCCAGCTGTGCCGGGGCCTGGGAGCTCCCGGGAGACCTGTTTCTACCACACAGGGAGGGGGCCAGGGCACAGCAGGGACAAGAGCGGCTGGGATCCCCTGGGCCAAGCCTCCCCTCCAGCCCCCTGCCCTCCCGTGCAAGTGCACCCGTGGGCTCTGCCCTGGAGAACGCTCGAAGAGAGGGGTTATGCTCGGACCCTGACCGCTTGCTAGGCCACAGCTTTGGGCTGAGGTTGGCAGACAGAGGAACGTTCAGAAAGTGCCGTGGCGATGACACTGGAGTCTAGGACTGGAAGGGAGGAAGCGGTGGGGGTCAAGTGCTGGTCCATGGGGGCTCGTGACATCTCCTCCCTGTCCAGAGACATTCGGAACTCCACAGCAAACCGTACAGAAAGGGCCCGGAAGCCCAGCCTGGGCCCCAGTTCCAGCCTCTCTGGCGCTGTGTTCTCAACACCGGGCACCCACGGAGGAGCACGTTTCCTGGTGGGAAGTGGAGACCACCGCACAGGTCCAGCTCTTCAGAGAAAAGTCTGGATGGCTGCACAAAAGTCCCTCGGTGGAAGGCCCTGGCTTGCCGTGTGCCGGTGAGCCGAGCACGCCCGAGTGAGCGACCCCCAGATCTGCAGGAGGACGCTGCCCGCCGCCCGCACCTGCCCACCCCCGGGCCCCACCAGCCTGGCTAGTTCTGCCTCTTTTGCAGCTTTACGTAACAGGGCTCAGAAGCCTGTCTCAGTGCCTGCGAGTGCGGCGCTATTTTACAACCCATGTATCATAACAGGCTTGCTACTTCCTGGTAGGAGCAGCTCCCGAGGCCTGGGGTAATCCGCAGAATGTTTGCCCTCTCCATGGCGACGGCGGCCGGGTTACAGGAAAATGTGAGCAGGAGGCCAGCCAGGCGAGGCGAGGCGTGGCGCGGGCTCGCCAGGGCTGTGCGCGGCGCAGATTCACAAGGGCGCTCAAGTGGCGGCAGCTTCCCGGCTGCAGGGCTCTGGGGTGGGCGGATTCTAGGAAGCGGAGGCTCTGGCTCCTCCTGCCTGCAGCGGCTCCAAGAGCGGCTCCTGGTCTCTGTCACTCTCGGGAGCAGCACAGGAACCCTTCGAGGGGGCACGACGCAGCCCCCTGTGCCGGGGAGCCGCCAGACTCCGACAGCCTGTCTCCCGCCACTGCTGCTCCTACTCCGCTCTAGACTTAGAACACAGTCGCAACTTTAGTGTAGAAATTTTCAATTTTTTTTTTTTGACAGGCAGAGTGGACAGTCAGAGAGAGAGACAGAGAGAAAGGTCTTCCTTTTGCTGTTGGTTCACCCTCCAATGGCCGCCACAGCCAGCGCACCGCGCTGATCCAAAGCCAGGAGCCAGGTGCTTCTCCTGGTCTCCCATGGGGTGCAGGGCACAAGGACTTGGGCCATCCTCCATTGCACTCCTTGGCCACAGCAGAGAGCTGGCCTGGAAGAGGGGCAACCAGGACAGAATCCGGCGCCCCAACCGGGACTAGAACCCGGGGTGCCGGCACCGCAGGTGGAGGATTAGCCTAGTGAGCCGTGGCACCGGCCCAAATTTTCAATTTTTTGAAAGGCAGAGACAGAGATCTTGCATCTGCTGTTCACCTCCCCAGGTGCCCTCAACAGCCAGGCCTGGGCCAGACTGAAGCCAGGTCTCCCAGGTGGATGGCGGGGACCCATCACCCGCTGTGTACCAGCAGGACGCTGGAGCAGACATGGAGCCAGGACTTGGTCTCCGGGACTCAGAGCCAGGGACCTCCTAACCAACCACGGTGCCAAATGCCCGCCCCATAACTTGTACCGAACAGGCACAGAATGAACAGAGTTGAAGCGAGGGGGAGAGCGCACGGGCTCAGGGGCAGGGCCCGGCAGAGGCCGAGGCCCAGGTCCTCCCTGGGTTGGCAGGTGGCCAGATTCCATAGGGTGGGGCACCAGACACCTGCAAAGCCACGGTCCCATGTTCGAGTCAGTTTTTCAACATGGGGGCCTTACTCTTCTCCTAAGTGCTAAGAGGTCCAGGTGGCCGCTCCGGGACCTTCCGGAGCCCTGTGCCCTGCTGAGGCCTGGGGAAGCTACATCACCATTCAGACCGCAGCACGCCTCCAGGAAGGTAAGTGTGCCCCAGCAGCGGCCAGGCCTCGCCGAGGGACGGCCTGCTCTCCTCTGTGGCGTCTCAGGGACCCCCAGCCTGGCAACTGAGCAGACCTGAGCATGCCCCGCCTGGGCTCCTCCACACAGCTGAGGGACCCAGGCCCAGGCCGGGGCCAAGCCGCGCAGCCCGGCCCGGGCTGGCTTCCCGCCTCCCACTCCAGCCTCCACAGAGAGCCGGGCCTGTGCGAGCTCTGTCCCGGAGAATCACGCCGAGAGGACGGTGACAAGTACCTGCCGACACCCACGGCGTGGGCCCTGTGCCGGCACATCACACAGCTCCCTCTGCAACAGGGAGCCCTGTCTCCAGGGTTTTACACGACCTACAGAAAGGGATCCCAGGGGAAGCCGGCAGGTAGCATCCTGTCCCCTCCTAGCCAATCCAGCCTGGGACCAGGAACCTCAGCTGCAGGTACAGGGTGGGTCCCCCCTCTGGGAAAGGGGGTCACACAGAAGTGCACCACACATGGGGAGCGGCCCCTGCCCCTGTGTCCTGAACACCTAGGGCTCCCAGGCCCCGCCCACTCAGGCCCCGCGGGGACCCTGTCCTGAGAGATGCCCGCCACAGCTGAGCCTGCCTCTGTCAGCCGAGGGGCTCCCCTGCGCCGGCTCCAGGGTGCCTGCTGACTCCGCGGTCGAGTATGAATCAGCCTTCCAAACCGGTTCCTTCTGTGTAGCCGCGGAAACCCTGGCAACAGAGCCGTCATCCTCTCCCCGGCCTTCCCGGAGGGGGGATGGCCCCTGCCCCCCACGATCCACGTCTGCGGCTCGGCCAGACCGCCCCCCCTCCCGGAGCCCCCAACCCACCCAGGAAAGGGACGCACACAAGGTGGCCGGGCGGGGGTCCACCGGGCCGGGCCAGGCTCGCCCCCTCCAGGGCGCCGGGCGGGGGTCCTCCGGGCTCGGCGACCCTCTGGCACCTGGGCTCGCCCCCTCCAGGGCGCTGGGCGGGGGTCCCCCGGGCTCGGCGACCCTCTGGCACCTGGGCTCGCCCCCTCCAGGGCGCCGGGCGGGGGTCGAGGTAGAGCTCTCAGAGCAGCGCCCACCGGGGTGCCTTTCCAGCCCAGGACTGCCCCCCCGGGCCCCCCAGGGCTGCGGGGCCTGCGTGGTCCTCACCCACCCCGTCGCTCCGAGACCTCAGCCCGGCCGTCGGGCTTCCCGCACCTCACCTTCCCGATCCGCAAAGCCCGCTCTGCGCGGCGGGAAGGGGCGCCCGCAGCAGGCCCGAGGTCTCCCGCACACGACCGTCCCAGGGCCGCCGTCCGGCCGTGCAGGGCTCGGCCCGGCCCCTCATACCAGGGCGGCCGGGGCGGTTACGTAAGAGGCGAGCGGCGGCCGCCGGCTGCCGCGCACCCGCCGCCCGCCCGGCGCCGCGCCACTCACCGCCCAGCCGTCCGCCGGACCCTCCGCCGGCCAGTCCGCGCGCCCGCTCGGCCCGCGCCCGCCGCCGCCGCCGAGACCAGCGCGTAGCCCGCGGCGCCGCCGCCGCCGCCCCGGCCCGCCGCTGTCACATAGTGGAAAACGTGACCGCGCGCGCCGCGCCCGCCCCCCGGCGCGCCATTGGTCGCGGCTGCGCCTCATCTGCATACCGGGGGGGCCGGGCCTGTGGGTGCCGCGCGTTCATTGGTGGCGGCGCCCGTCGCTCTTTTTACATAAGACGCACATGGAACTCCATGTTCACTGCTTCGGTTCCTCAATGAAGAGGCGGCGGGCTCGTGTCCCCCCTCTCGTCCTGCCGAGTGGTCCCTTCCGCTTCCGGCCTCGGCGCCTTCCATTCAAGACACCTCGCGTCGACCGGCCCCGGGAGCGCAGAGTGGCGCGTACCACTGCGGGGCAGGGGAGCTAGGCGCGGGGCGCGCTACTGCGCACCGGCCGCCGCAGGGAAGATCCCGCAGCTCAGAACCCCGGGCTGCGTGGGCTGCTGCCTTTGGCGACCCGCCGGAGGCGCTCCCGCAGCGGCCAGGGCAGCGGGAAGCTCCCTGTTGACGTCCTTCGTTCACTCATTCATTAATTTATTTACTCATTCGTTCATTCATTCATCGCTGGGCGCTGGAGCTGCTCAGGGAACTGAAGACAGGCCACCCAGGTGCCCGTGGCGGTCACTTGTCCCCGATTGGTCAGGACGGTCAGCTTCTTATTTTTTAAACTATGCATTGCAGTTCTTGGGGTGATACAAAATAAGATGATGTCCCTGTCCCCAGACACATCATTAAGGAGAAAGGGCGGTCCCAGGAACTTCATCCACACTAACCTGGGTAGTGTGGATTATAAATCAGCCAACACGCGGGTTTAGTATAACAGCAGGGCCTTAGCAAGTTACAAGCCACAGAGAAACAGGAGCCAGAGCGGTGGAGGGGCTCCAGGGAGACAGCACTGACCCTGGGGCAAGCGCTGATGGGGGCGGGGCAAGCCGCCAACTTCCCAGCTGATGGGGGCGGGGCAAGCCGCCAACTTCCCATCGACGTGACTGGAGAGAGTGCACTGACTGTAGAAGCCTGGCACCATTGCAAGTCATGGCACGGCATGCAGGCTCCCGGGCAGGGGCTCTGGGAGTGCAGGGTCTCGGGAGGGATGAGGGGTACCAGGCGTTGTCCGAGAAGCATCTCCCTTTACTCTCCTGCTTCTTTGCTGGGCTCTCTGGTGGCCAGGCATGGGAGGGAAGGGAAAGAACTGGTAGCCCAGGGCGCCGGGCTGCTGGTGTCGGAAGCCAGCTCACCCATGCAGGAGTCCCGCTGTGTGTGCTGCTGCTGCCCCCCTGCTGGACGAGGTGCGTGTGCCACTTCTCAGACACAAGCCGGGGCAGGGACCACGTCCAGCGGGGCAGCCCTGGGGGCAGCTCGCACCTCTTCCTGCTCCTCTGCCCCGGCACGCCAGGCAGACCAGGCTGCACCCTGCACGCACCCGAGGGCCTTTGTCCTCCTTACCCTGACGTCAGCGGTTGCATTGTTCTGCCCTCCAGAGTCAACAGCTCAGACCCACGCACACCTCAGAGTGGTTCTCTGCGCTCAGCTGGCCCCGATCCGGCTCCCAACGGCAAGCTCCTTCCTAGCTTCAGCCTTTCCTGTTCCAACAAATCTGGGGGATTTGGGGAGACACAGAAAGCAATCCTCTTAGGCCTGATTGAACACAACAGGGCTCTAGAGAACCCTGGAATCTAATTTGCTTGCAGTGTCTGGTAGCTGGTTTTGGTCTCCTGTTCTTGGAAACTTTCTTTCCCCTGGGGGGATTGGTCGACCCCTGAATGTGTACCTCACAGGGTCCCTGCTGGCGGGGAGTGAGTGAAGTGGAGGGAGTGATGAACCAGGGGCAGAGAGGATCCTGACTACAGTGTGAGAGAACACGGCGGGCTGCGCAGAAGCCCCGTGCCCGCTCCGACAGAGAACGCTGCAGGTGCACACCCTGGGATGCGGCCAAGTGCGAGGATGCCGTTCTCACTGGGCAGAGAGAGCTGAACCCTTCCCGACCCAGCCTACCTGACCAGCCGTCACCTCGCGCACAGAGCTCCCGACTGGGTGAACTCCAGTTGGCACAGGAGGAGGCAGGCTGGCCAGGGTCCTTGGCTACCTGGGGACTGCTGTAGGTAGGAGGAGCCAGTTTATGGTCTCCCAGCCAAAGGCAGCCTGCCCCTGCCCCGCCCCACTGCCATGGGGCAATTTCCACCAATGAGGCTGACCAGGGTCAGCCCCGCCTATCTGTGCTGGGGCCTGGGCCCTGCCTGGAAGGCTCCTCTTGCCCGGCATTTTCATGCCCTTGCCAGCGTCCTTAACAGGCACCTCTCATGCACCTGCTCTGTGCCAGGCACTGTTGGCCCCCACTTCTCTCCTTGCGGATCACACGGTTTGTGGGCCGGCCCCACACGACCAAGGCATAAGTGGGAAGGCACAGGAGACGTGGGCATTCTCTCCATAAATGGGGGTCTACGTGGCCAGCAAGGTCCCCTACGAGGGAGTGGGGGGCACTGTCAGTCTCCCGTCCCACCACTCCCAGAACCTTTGAGGGAGAGATGCTGACCTCCACACTCCAGCCTCCTTTGCACCCAGCGCTGACACCAGCTTGGCACAGCGGCTGCTCTTGACAGAGAGACCTCAGCCACTCCCAGAGGTGGGCCCAGGGGCATGGGCAGCTGTGTCCACAGTCCACAGGATGAGACCCGGCTTATCTGCCCCTGACCCAGCCAGGGGACCTGAAAGAAGTTCTCTCGATCATGCCAGCTACCAAATGAAGCATTTTCTGAGTTTTAGACTAAACACAAAGCCAGGGGGGGATGTGTGCATGTTGTGTGTGTGTGGACACACGCATGTGTGGGTGTGCGTGTGCTCACGTCTCCCTCCAGGAAATCTGGAGCCGCACCCTCAGCAGTGGGCTGCAGCCCCTCTCCCTCCCCTCACGTTGTAGAGAGGAGCTGGGCACACCTGTGCACGGAGCCACCTGGCCTGGGTTGTTGGTGTCCATGTCTCCGTGGCCTCCAAAAGGACATGCGTGTCGTCACAGCACTTGTGGCACAGGCTGGGACCTCCATGTGACATCAGTGGAAGTGGTGAGCGTGGACATCCCGGGCCTGCTCCGAGCTGAGAGAGAAAGTGTTCGGTATCTCAGCATCGGGTGTGATGAGCCGCAGGTGCTTTGCTTTTTATACATATTCATTGTCTTAGGAAGAAAGTTCCCTTCTGTTAAAATTTGCTAAGAGTTGGGTTTTGTCATACACGGGGCAGTGGGATTTTAATCTATGCAAATTATTATTACTTTAAAAATATTTTTGTCAAATAAATCTAGTCATACTTTCAGTTCTGCAATTAATAATTAATGACTTTTTTCCATTTCACTTGAAAGGCGGAGAGACAGATGGCGAGAGATCTTCCATCCGCTGGTTCACTCCCTGAATGCCCACCATAGTCAGAGCTGGTTGAAGACAAAGCCAGGGGCCCGAGCTCCATCTGTGTCCCCGTTGTGACTGGCAGGACCGGGTGCTTGAGCACTCTCGGAGCCTCCCAGGGCCACACACTAACAGGAAGCTGGCTGGAAGGCAGGGTTGCCGGGACTCAAAGCAGGCACCTGGATGTGGGGTGTCCCAGGTGGTGACTTAAGGGCTGTGCTAAAAGCAAATAATTTTAAACGGCATTGCTTTGTCTCTGCCGGACAGCACTGTGTGCAGACTATTGTGTTCTGAAGCAAAACCACGCACACGTTATGAATCGAATGCTGTCCCCCTTTATTGCTGTAGCAATCTGTGTGCAGCCAACGCACTCCTCTTCTTACCAGTTTTGCCAAGGAAGGGCACGGTTTTAACCGTTGTAACCGAAGCCAACAAAACTATTTGCTGTCTTGTCACCTGAGAAGGGATTTAAACTTCAAACTTCCTGGTCATGAGACATCAACAGAAAATCCATGGACGTAACCCAGCCGACAGCTGTGCCCTTTGGTGCTGGTGGTGCTGGGGGGGCGGGGAGGCCACGCCGTTCCGTGCTTGAGACTCAGGTGCAGGTTGTCTGCCTCGGGAGCTTACGGGGTGGTCTCTGGCAGCTTGAGCCCCTGCCCAGAATCTCTGGGCCACGAAAACCCTTGCTGTCCTGGAAGGCTTCAAGCACAGACAGGTTGCTAGCGAGGCACCCACGTCCAAGGTGGTCCCCATGTCCGAGGGTCCTCTTCCTCCAGTGGGTGGTAAGTCTGTCCTTGGTCAGGGCGCCCACTCGCTGGTCTTCTGGGCCACGCCCCCCCAGCCGGGGCCTTTCTGCCTGGATGTGTGTCCACCATGGCTGTGGCTTCGGCTTGGTTCTGCCAGTAGCCCTCGAGGTGGCCCTGCAGGGTAGCCTAGGTGGCACTGGTCACTGTGGGTGTCCTGGGGCGCATATCCCGACCCTGCAGTGTCAGGCTCTCTGGCTGTGGGGTGACATCCGTAGGGGTGCGTGGTCCCCAGGGCACCCCCTTGCCCATGCATGAGCTGACTCAGTGCGTGCTCACCTGCGGGGACGTCACCCTCCGCCTCGACCTTAGCGACTCTCACAGCCATCTCAGATGCGCACTTGCACCCCGTGGCCTCCTGCAGGAGACGTCCTTAACCTCACGCCGCAACAGCAATTGTGTGGGTCTGTGTCTTATGTCATCCAGGAGGCACAACCTTTGTCTGCAGATGACCTCTTGCCCGCGGCCCCACCCCACAGTCTGGGAACAAGCTGGTTCAGCAGGGAGGCCGCCAGGTCCAAAGTGCAAGCTCCAACCTCCCCTTCCTTGTCTGGAACATTCTCTCCACCCCAGAGCACCTCCCTGAGTCGGCGGGCCAGGTGCTCCCGCGTCTCTCAACTCCCTTGCAACGCTGTAAGGGCTCGCAGGTGGGGATGGCTGGGGTGCAGGGCCCACAGAGCCTCTCCTTGGAGGACGGGAGCTCAGGAGGGCGATGGGGGAGTCCTGTGCGTCCTGCCCGAGTCCAAGCCAGCAGGGAATGCTGCTCTGTGCTCACCATGTGTTACTTGTGGTGCCCAGTGAAGGGACAACACCACATGTCCCCAGGCCCACCCAAGGGGCTTGGCTGGCGGCGGTGCTGGATCAGCCGATGTGTGACAAGGACAGGGTGCTGGTGGCCTGTACCTGGTGGCGGTGGCCCTGGTGCCGGCCACAGTTCTGGTTCCAGGGGAAGGAGATGCTCAGGCTTGTGCTGCCCCAGCAGCTGGAGTCCCAGGAGGAGGAGGAAGAGGAGGAGGAGGAAGATGAGGAAGAGGAGCGCCCACCTGCTCCCATGCCATGGGAACCTGCAGGTGTAGGCGGGGCTGTTCGCAGAAGGACGGAGCCCTCTCTGGCCCTGCTGTGTCCAGCGCCTGGGGGGGTGCACAGTGAGGGGCGGCTCCTGGTTGCCAGGGGCCCATCGGTGGTCTGGACTGACTGACCCAGCAGATTCGGCAGAGCTGTCTGGGGAAAGCGCCCTGAGACCATGAGCACCCCCTTGAGGCTACACCACCCTGGGAGGGCTGGTGAGGCCAGCGTGTTCACGTGGGAGTCCACAGAGGACCCTGACACCATGCTCGGGGCTCAGAAAACGCGGACGGGCTTCCCGCAGGCAGGGCCATCTTTGCTTTGCTCTCCAGGCCCGAGGCACCGCTAGGGATGGAGCAGTCCTGTCTGGGCTGCTGTGTGCCCCAAAGGTGGCCCACATCTCTGCTTGGGACAGGCAGACAGCTAGGGGTCCAGCAGCTAATGCCTCCCGTGGAGGCCACCCCCCACTGTACACTCAAACCTTGGTGGCTGGGGCGCTGGAACCAGGCACATGATGGCTGCCAGAGCCTGGGAGACCCAGAGGATGAGGGGGACAATGGCCTTCGTCGGCAAGGGCCGTGGAGGGAAGTGACTGCGTGGAGGTGATGGGGAGAGGAGGCAGGAAGAAGGGCGAGACACCAGAGCCCTTGTTGGACATGGGGACCAGGGGAGGTCCCTGGGGAGGGAGCTTTGCCATCACGGCCTCTCAGCCTCACCTTCACGGTGCACCCTGCCACGCGCCGTGTCCTGCAGTCGTCTGAGGAGGACTCGGGAGAGGATGATGAAGTCGGTAAGGAATTGGGATCTCGGAGGGAAACCCCTGTGGCGGTGGGATCCATCCTGTGAGGCTGGTCTCCATCTGGGCCTCTCTCTTTTTTTTTTTTTTTTTTAAGATGTATTTATTTTATTTGAAGGGCAGAGTTACAGGGTGGCAGAGGCAGAGAGAGAGAGGTCTTCCATCTGCTGGTTCACTCCTCAAATGGCCACAATGGCCAGAGCTGAGCCGATCCAAAACCAGGAGTCAGCATCTTCTTCAAGGTCTCCCACATGGGTGCAGGTGCCCAAGGACTTGGGGCCATGCTCCACTACTTTCCCAGGCCACAGCAGAGAGCTGGATCAGAAGTGGATCAGCCAGGACTCGAACCGGCATCCACATGGGATGCCAGCACTGCTGGTGGCAGCTTTACTCACTATGCCGCTGTGCCAGGCCCATGGTCAGCTTGAGTCTTTCAAACCAGAAAAGAGGTGAAGCAGGGTGGGACCTGGTCCCCCAGGCTCCCTGTGGTGACTCTGCAGACAATGCGCTGTCTCCATGTGAGGGGCCTTCACAAGTTCATGGACGGGGCCAGCGCTGGGGCACAGCGGGTAAATCCTCTGCCCTGGCTAATGGCCTGGAAAAGTAGTGAAAAACGGCCAAGGTTCTTGGGCCTCTGCACTCACATGGGACACCCAGGAGAAGCTCCTGGCTCCTGGCTTCGCCCTCCTCCAGCTGTGGTGGCCGTTTGGGGAGTGAACCAGCAGATGGAAGGTCTCTCTCTCTGCTTCTCCCTCTCTCTCTCTAACTCTGCCTCTCAAGTAAGTAAAAAACAAATCTTTAAAAAAAGTGTATGGACAATATGCATTAGGAAAAACTGTGCATGGATTTGAAAATGTTTTTGCAACAAAATAAACTCACCTTAGAATTCATTTGTCCACAATTTTTGAAGATGTGGTAGAAAGAGCACTGGGCTTCGGAGCCTGGGGGCCGTGGCTGGCGCTGACGGAGCAGGAGTGGTCGCTGGTGCAGGGGCTGCTGGTGGGCACCGTGGAGAGGGCCTGATGCTTGACCAGCGGGACGTGGGACGCGGGAGGCGGCAGAGACGGCTGCTAAATTCCTTTGCCCTTTGTCCTGTGTTGGGTGACACTCCAGGGGCCGGTTTTCCACCCCAAGTCCACAGGCTGAGCGTGTGGCCCTGCCGCACACCTGCTGTGCCTTGTATGACCCAGCAGCAAGCAGCTGCCAGCCTGGAAGTGCCTCGCCTTGCGTTTCCTCGGCGGGGCTGGCCTGGGATCGTACCTCCCAACGGGATCTGGGTTTCCAAATCGCTCCCCTGGCCCTGTTGTTAGGGAACCCAGACCTAGGCACGGAGACAGGACATGGTTCCGGAGAGCAGGTTCTCACTCAGGGTTCGTTCTGGAACCGAGCTGCCCCCATCTCAAAGCCACAGGTAAGTGGGATTATTATATATAATATATATATATATATTTTGACAGGTAGAGTGGATAGTGAGAGAGAGAGACAGAGAGAAAGGTCTTGCTTTTTGCCGTTGGTTCACCCTCCAATGGCCGCTGCGGCCGGTGCATCTCGCTGATCCGAAGCCAGGAGCCAGGTGCTTCTCCTGGTCTCCCATGCGGGTGCAGGGCCCAAGGACTTGGGCCATCCTCCACTGCCTTCCCGGGCCACAGCAGAGAGCTGGCCTGGAAGAGGGGCAACCGGGACAGAATCCAGCGCCCCAACTGGGACTAGAACCTGGTGTGCCGGCGCCGCAAGGCAGAGGATTAGCCTGTTAAGCCACGGCGCTGGCCGGATGATTATATATAATATATATGACATATATATTATATATATATATATATCTCAAAGCCACAGGTAAGTGGGATTATTATAACCAGGGGTCATCAAACTACGGCCTGCAGGGCAAATCTGGCCCACGGCCTGCGAGCTAAAGAGGACGAGAGTGAGGGGACACGGCCATGGACTGCATGATAGAGCTTACGAGGCTTCCAAGCCTACGTTCCTGGTTCCACTGCCTTCCACAGAAGGTGTGGGCCAACCCTGGTACCCACCTCTGCTGTGGAGGTGGCACACGTGCAGGGGTCAGCTACGATGGCCTGTAGGTGGCCAGCAGATGTGGGGCTTCCACTGCAGGGGACAGTGGTGACGACAGCCATTGTGGAGGTGGGTGGCTCCTCTGTCGGAGCTGCAGACCCACAGAACAGCGCACGGGGAGCTTCGGGCGGCTCCTTGCCAAGTTTCGGTGGGTCCTGGAAGCCGGAGGCCTGGCTGGCGGCTCGGGGACCGCGTTTCCTGCAGCCACCGTGGAGGCTGCTGAGACTCGGGCCCAGGATCGGAGGTGCGGGTCGTGGGGCTGCCACCAAACCGCAGCCTGCACGTGGACTGCTGCATCCAGGCAGGAGCCAGGGCCATGGATAACCGCGTGGCTAAGCGGAGGCTCTCAGGCCCCCAGGTTCCCCTGCAGCCTCCACGCCAGCAGAAGGGGTCACGGTACCCTGACCACAGCACATGCTGTCCTTACTGCCTCACCTGGGCAGGCACCCGCGGATGCTGGGTCTCCTTAAGACCCGCCCTTAGCACCTGCCTTGGATTGCAGGCCTGCAGCCAGGGGCAGCTCTCGGCACAGCTGGAACCAAGAAGGAGAGCCAGTGTCTTCCCCAAAGGCATGGCAGAGCCGGCTGGCCCAAGCTGGCGGGCCCTGAGGGAATGCACAGGATCACGGGTCCTGAGTGCCGGGGGCGGTAGAGAGAGGTAACTCATCAGCGTTGGTGGGCTCATCTGCGGTCAGGACTCGGTGACTCGGCAAGAACACAGGAACTCGTTTTCTAATTCGTTTGGATGGCTCCAGCTGTGTACAAGTAGATGTTTGACAAATGACTGAAGGAAAAAAAAAACAGAAGTAAAAGAGAGACGGGGGGAAAAGGAAGAGAGAGAGAGAGAGAGAGAGAGAGGAAGGAAGGTTGGTTTTGCATCATTTGCCAGTTTCTGTGGTGTGAATACCACCGGGGCCAGCTTCAAGCTCCCAGCATGACATATGAGACTGGAGACCTGCTTTGCCAACCCAGGCCACGTGTGTGACAGGAAGAAGCCCACCCTCCTTCCTCCTCCCCCTGGGCTCGGGCCAGCATGGCCAATCTCAGCGTCCCCTTAAAAACTATATTTGTGTAAACAATTACAAGGAGGCGTAGCCTCCCAGGTTCCACATCTAGAAAATCGTCTTCCTGAACGCTCAGTTTAGAAGATTCTAGAAGATTCTAAATGCGGCTGTCATTACCGTGGGCCCCACCCAGGGCTGCGTTCTCCCAGGGGTGGCGTCTGCTGTGGGCTTGTGTGGGAGGCCAGCACACAGATAATTTTGGATTTCTTATGGTTACTTTTTTCTAAGTTTTATTTTTATTTATTTGAGAGGCAGAGTTACAGAGAGAGAGAGAGAGAGAGAGACAGACAGACAGATAGACCAAGAGAGAGGTCTTCCATCCCCTGGTTCACTCCCCAAATGGCTGCAATGGCCAGAGCCGAGCTGATCTGAAGCCAGGATCCAGGATCTTCTTCCTGGTCTCCCATCTGGGTGCAGGGACCCAAGGACTTGGGCCATCTTCTGCTGCTTTCCCAGGCCACGGCAGAGAGCTGGATCAGAAGAGGAGTAGCTGGGACTCGAACCAGCGCCCATTTAGGATGCTGTCACCACAGGTGGAGGCTTAGCCTATTATGCCACAGCGCCGGCTCCGATGGTTACTCCTGAGACAACATTTGTGGCCAGGCCTGGCCCTCAAGGTGAAGCCACTCCTGCTCTTAGTGGCCATAAGTGACTCCTGTGAGCACAAAGTGTGAATGTCCGTCACTGGGGTGCCGGTGGGGGAGGGTAGAGGCCAGGCAGCTCTGAAATACCCATCCGGGACTTTTCCTCTGGCCCCACCGCCCTTGGAACTTCCGGACACAGATTCTGTCTGGGTGTGCAAGACCAGCAGTCTGGGCTGACCGCAGGCTCATAGCCCCAAGCCCAGGGCAGCCCTCGGGTCAAAGGCCAGGCACAAGTTGCCTGAAAGATCGCCTCCCCAGCGACTCGAGGAGAAGTCTCACCCCCGTCGGGGCCCTGACCGGGGACTCGCTGGACCGACAGTGTCCCCACCCCCCACCCAATGCTCACTATCAGCCTGAGAAACCCAGCGTGGGCACCTACGCAGGAAGGCAGCAGTTATACGCGGGGGCACCAATTCAGAGTCTTTGTTTTAGGGGCGTGTGTCTGTGTGAGTCCACCTCCAAGGCAAACAGAAAGCACTGCCCAACCTTCTGTGGTGCCAGTTTAAGAGGGGGGGCCTTGGGGTCAGAGCTGTGCCCAGTGGGTTAAGCCACAGCCTGCAGTGCCGCCGGCATCCCACATAGGCGGTAAGTCCAGGCTGCTCCACTTCTGATCCAGCTCCCTGCTAATGCGCCTGGGAAAGCAGCAGAAGGTGGTCCAAGTGCTTGGGCTCCTGCACCCGTGTGGGAGACCTGGATGGAGCTCCTGGCTCCCGGCTTTGGCCTGGCCCAGCCCCAGCCACTGCAGCCATTTGGGGAGTGAAGATCTCTCTCTGCCTCTGCCTCTTTCTGTATCTTTGCCTTTCAAACAAATAACTAAATCTTAAAAAAAAAATAAATAAATAAATAAGATGGTATGCCTTGTAGCTCAGCTGTTAGCAGAGATGGGTTATTAGGACCCAAATGCATTGAATTATTCACATTGTGAAGTCACTATTTTTATTTGATTTCATCATTTCCTAGTGTTTTATTCATATAAATCTTCCATCTGCTGGTTCACTCCGGAAATGGCTGCAATGGCCAGGGTTGGGCCAGACCAAAGCCAGCAGCCAGGAACTCCATCCGGGTCTCCCATGTGGGTGCAGGGGCCCAAACACTTGGGCCATCTTCTGCTGCTTTCCCAGAGCATTAGCAAGAGCTGGACTGGAAATGGGGCAGCCAGGACTCAAACCAGTGCCTATGTGGGATGCCGGCATCATAGGGGGTGGCTTTACCTGCTACACCACAATGCCAGCCCCGATTCCCAGTGTTTTAAAGTCTTACTGTCATTTTGTTTTACCTGGGAGTGGGGGGGGGGGGAGAGAGAGAGATCCAATCAACAGCTCACCTCCCAGATGACGGCAATGACTAGGGATGGGATGGGACCAAAGTCAGAGGCCCTGAACTCAACCCAGTTGTGCCACATGGGTATCGGGAACGCAGCTGCTTGAGCTACCGCTGCTAGGCTAAATGCTGGCCCCTACTTCTCAGTTTTTGTCTTCAATAATCAGGAAACATGAGGCCCACGCTATTTGAACAATGACTGCTGGGGTCTACCTAATGCACACTTACCATCTCGACCTCTGTGGATGTGACCGATGAGGTAGGCTATCGAGAAAAGTCAGATCGAAGCAAACCAGCCGGGAGCAGCACCTGACGGACATGGCGGACGCCACTTGAGGTCTGCAGCCAGAGCCGGGGGCTCTCAGACGGGCGGCAGGCGTGCGGTTTCTGGAGATTTTAAGTCATGTGAGACCAAAATGCTGTAGAAAGGGAAAAAATGACGTGAAGGGAACTGGCTGATCTGAGACAGAAGAAGAGGGGGGCAGTGTTGCTGGGAGAGGAGGCAGCTCGCGCTTCGTCAGTACGTGATGGTTTGTACAACCCGACAGAACGCGTGTGCCAGCAGGAAGACGCCGGTGGGGAGTCTGTGTGTGTGTTTCTGTCGGGGAGGCTGGGTGGGTGTCTCCCCGCCGGGTTCCAAGCTCTCCCAGGAATCTTCCCTGCCACCTGCAGTTTGTTTTGCTGTGTGTGAGACTTCAGTTTCCATGGTCAATTGTGGCCTGAAAATATGAAACAGGAAATCCCAGAAGAAACCCCCTTCAGTTTTAATCGCCTGGCATTCTGGCCAGTATGGGGGTACAGTCGGTTAAGCTGCTGCCTGTGACTCCAGGATCCCATATGAGCACTGGTTCGAGTCCTGGCTGTCCCAGCTGCCGGCCAATGCACCTGAGAGAGCAGCAGAAGATGGCTGGAGTGCTTGGGCCCCGGCACCCACGCGGGAGACCTGGATGGAGCTCCAGGCTCCTGGCTTCAGCCTGGCCCAGCCCCAGGCATTGTGTCCGTGTGGAGAGTGAAGCAGCAAGTGGAAGATCTCTCCTCCCTCTCTCTCTCTCTCACATCTCTCCCCCCTCTCTGTTATTCTGCCTTTCAAACAAATGAAACAAAGTAAGATAAAAAAACAAAAACAAAAAAACAAAAACCGCTGCTGGCCATTCCGGGTAGCGTGAGGAGCGCTCCCGCCATCTGTGTGCCCGGCCTGTGATGCGGTTCGTCTTCGTCCAGCAGGTGTGGGCTGTTCCCTCCACCCTCCTGCTAGCCGCGTGGTAGCTGGTTCGCTGACTGCTGCGGCATCATGGCCTGTGTCCGGGGTTCAGAGCTGTCCGCTGCTGCCGGGGCTCGCTGGAGGCCCTGTCGGAACTTCAGGGTTGGGGCTGCTAATCCTGGTGCTTTCAGCCTCACCTGGGTTTGACGCTAAGCCAGCTCAGGCGCATGCTTGGAGGCTGAGTGTCTCTGAGGTGCAGGTTTGGGGCCAGGGCTCTCAGGCAGAGCCCCGGTCAGCATGGGGGAGCTCTGCTTCCTGCTCAGGACCCTGGACAGAGTCCCTCGCGAGGCTGCAGCAGGGCTGGTGGGTCAAGGGCTTGCTCCCCTGCTGCCGGCCTGGGACTGCCCTGCTGCAAGTTCACGCTCGCCGGTGGAGGCCAGGCATGGCCACCTGTGTCATCTGGGTGACGATGGAGCCCAACGTGGTGACAGCAGTCAGTGCTGGCCACCCCACGAAGCACGAGGTCTCCACCTGTCCTCAGCTTTCATTCTGCTCGTGCCTGGACCAGACTCACGGGGCCCACAGCACCTCCTCTACCCCCCCCTGCTGCTCCCCAACTGTGATTCCTCCCCCTCCTCTCCACCTGCTTGGGCTCCCAAGTTAACAGTCAGAACTTGGCCTCACTGCTCCCTGTTAGCAACTTCTGATGGCTCCCACACCTGGAAGGCTTCTCCTTCCTGAACTTTGGTACGTGTTGGCTTGGGCTGCAGACTGGGGAATGTTCCCCCGTCAGCCCGGAACTCATTCACAGGAAGACTAAGTCTCCCCTTCTCCGGCGACCTCGCCCAACCCCGCCCAGGCGGCTTCTCCATCGTGCGGTGATGTTCAGCTCTCAGGTTTCAGACCCTCTTAGTGCGGGACACCCGGAGCCTGCAGGGCAACCCCTGGGCTCACTGTACCTGTGTAAGATGCTCAGGCCAAGGCCACATGACACCTAGAAGGGTCACTTCAGCCCCTGGTGGCTCTGGGATCCAGCTGCATGGCCCAGTACATATGCATGTATGTGTGTGTACATGTATGTCTGTGTGTTGTGTTCCTGTTGCCAGGGACCAGCATCTTCACTGGCGGCAAAGGACTGACCCATTTTTTTTTTTTTTTAAGATTTACTTATTTATTTGAAAGGCAGAGCTACAGAGAGGCAGAGGCAGAGAGAGAGAGAGAGAGGGGTCTTTCATCAGCTGGTTCACTCTCCAACTGGCCACAACGGCCGGCGCTGCGCCAATCCGAAGCCAGGAGCCAGAAGCTTCTTCCGGGTCTCCCACACAGGTGCAGGGGCCCAAGGACTTGGGCCATCCTCCACTGCTTTCCCAGGTCGCAGCAGGGAGCTGGATGGGAAGTGGACTGGCCGGAATTCAAACCGACATCCACATGGGATGCTGGTACTGCAGGCAGTGGCTTTACCACTATGCGACAGCGCCGGCCCCCTGACCTATTTTCAGGAACCATGTTTTTGTGGCCGACTCAGCCTTTGTTCTGTCTTGTATGGGAGACCTGAGGCGCCAGGCTTATGTTTACGGAAGCGGCAGTCCTAGCAGGTGGGCCTGGCTGCCCGGGAGTCTCACCCCCTTCTTTCTGGACAATTTCCCTTTTCTCAGTCAAAACGCAGACCTCCCCGCAGGCCCCAGGGGAGGCCCTGGAAGCACGACTCCCTGCTGGGGACTGGGGCCCGGAGCTGGGGCTCACTCCCCTGCCAGCGGTGTAGACAGCAGGTGCAGCCCTGGTGCCCAGCAGCGTTTGTCAAGATTCTCCGGAAGTCCCGGCAACTTGAATCGCTTTTCCTTTTTACATGTTTGTTGTATTTGCAATAAAAACAACCACTTTGACTCTTTAAAGTTTATAAAATTTTATTTATTTGAATCACAGAGAGAGAGAGAGAGAGAGAGAGAGAGATATCTTCCATCTGCTGGTTCACTCCCCAAATGGCTACAACAGCTGGGGCTGGGCCAAGCAGAAGCAGAAATTCCATCCGGGTCTCCCACGTAGGTGTCAGGGGCTCAGTGCTTGGTCATCATCTGCTGCCTCCCACGCCCAGAGCTGGACTGGAAGTGGAGGAGCTAGGACTCAGGCACCTCGGGCAGCGACTTCAGCCACTCTATCACGACGCCAGCCCCTTGCTTTGACTCTCATCCTGCACACGGACCCCCGGGGTGTCCAGGTGGGCCTGGCCCCATGCAGTGGCATCTCTCAGTGGTGCAGCTCTGTGGTCTTCCGGCCAGCAGGACCCAGCTTAAATGTGTAACAACTGGTGAGCTCGCCTACCTGGACCCAGCAGAGAGCTGTCTCAGTTGCCACCATGTTCTGGCTGCTCCTCTTCCAGTCCTGCTAATGCCTCTGGGAAAGCAGTGGAAGATGGCCCACGTGCTTGGGCCCCTGCACCCACGTGGGAGACCTGGAAGAAGCTCCTGGCTCTTGGCTTCAGATCAGCCCAGCTCCAGCTGTTGTGGCCACTTGGGGAGTGAACCAGCGGATGGAAGACCTTTCTCTCTGTCTCTCGATCTTTGTGTCTATAACTCTGCCTCTCAGATAAATAAAATAAATTGTTTTAAAAAATAAAAATATTGAATTGTGGTAAAATTCACATGAAACTTACCCTCCTAACTATTTTTCAGTGTCCAGTAGCATTGCGTACATTCACACTGTTTGACCATCACCCCATCGCCCCCATCACCCCATCACCCCCATAACCATCACCATCACCCCCATCACCCCATCACCATCACCCCCATCACCCCATCACCATCACCTCCATCATCCCCATCACCCCCATCACCCCATCACCATCATCACCCCCATCACCCCATCACCCCATCACCATCACCCCATCACCCCATCACCCCATCACCCCATCACCCCATCACCATCACCCCATCACCTCATCACCCCCATCACGTCATCACCCCATCACCCCATCACCATCACCCCATCACCCCATCACCCCATCACCATCACCCCATCACCCCATCACCATCATCACCTCATCACCCCCATCACCATCATCCCATCACTATCACCCCCATCACCCCCATCACCCCCATCACCCCATCACCCCCACCACCATCACCATCATCACCCCCATCACCTCCATCACCCCCATCACCCCATCACCCCCACCACCATCACCATCATCACCCCCATCACCCCCATCACGTCATCACCCCATCACCCCATCACCCCATCACCATCATCACCCCCATCACCCCCATCACCCCATCACCCCATCACCATCACCCCATCACCCCATCACCCATCACCATCACCCCATCACCCCATCACCATCACCCCATCACCATCACCCCATCACTCCATCACCCCATCACTCCATCACCCCCATCACCCCATCACCCCCATCACCCCATCACCCCCATCACTCCATCGCCCCCTCACCATCACCCCCATCACCCCATCACCATCATCACCTCATCACCCCCATCACCATCATCCCATCACTATCACCCCCATCACCATCATCACCCCCATCACCCCCATCACCCCATCACCCCCACCACCATCACCATCATCACCCCCATCACCTCCATCACCCCATCACCCCCATCACCCCCATCACCATCACCATCATCACCCCCATCACCCCATCACCCCCACCACCATCACCATCATCACCCCCATCACCCCATCACCCCCATCCCCATCCCCATCACCCCATCACCCCATCACCCCATCACCATCACCCCATCACCTCATCACCCCCATCACGTCATCACCCCATCACCCCATCACCACCATCACCATCACCCCATCACCCCATCACCCCATCACCCCATCACCACCATTCATCTTATTGAACACAGAGTGCCCTTCTCCCCTCCCCTGCCTTGGCCGCCTCACGCTCCTTCCTGTCTCTGGGACTTTGCCTACTGCAGGGCCTCACGGAGGGGCATCACAGCGAGCTGGGTGTCCGGTGGTGGGCGTCGTTCACCAGCTTCACCCGTGCTGCCACAGGGGTCAGAACGCCTTCCTGTGCGAGGCTGGCTCCCGCCCCGTGGCAGGTGGGCACCACGTTTAGTCCTTCTGTGGGGTCTTCAGTGGACGCTGGGGCTGCCATGGATGATGCTGCCGCAGTCTCTTTGAGATTCCAATTTCCACAGTTTTGAGTATAAACCCGGGGGGTGGAGAGACAGAGAGGGACAGACAGACAGACAGAATGCGGAGTCTCCCGGGACTTCTGTATTTTCCTTCGTGCGGAACTGTTTTCCGTAACGGCTGCAGCGGTACACGTTCCCACCGGGAGAGCACGAGGCTTCCGCCGTCACCACAGCCTCGCCGACGCTGGCTGCTTCCTGTCTTGCGCTTTGTGTTCCGGCTGCAGTCATCCTGCGGGGGGTGAGGTGCATCTCCCCGTGGCTTCGGTGTGCACGGCGCTACGAGAGTGACGGGAGCACGCTCCGCAGGTTTGCTGGCCGTCTGCACGTCCCCTAGGGAAACGCCTCGTCCAGTCCTTTGCTCGTTTCTTCTAAAGATTTATGTATTTATTTTGAAGGTCACAGTTACACACACACACACACAGATCTTTCATCTGCTGGTTCACTTCCCAAATAATTGCCATAGCCAGCGCCGGCCAGGCCAAGCCCAGGAGCCAGGAGCTTCATTTGGGTCTCCCACGTAGGTTCCTTTGCCCATTTTTTAAAAAAAGATTTTTTCATTTATTTGAGATGCAGAGTTACAGGCAGAGGCAGAGAGAGAGAGAGAGAGAGAGAGAGAGAGAGAGAGAGAGAGGTCTTCCATCCCCTGATTTACTCCACAAATGGCAGCAACGACCATGGCTGGGCCAATCTGAAGTCAGGAGCCAGGAGCCTTATCTGGGTCTCCCATGCGGGTGCAGAGGCCCAAGGACTTGGGCCATCTTCTACTGCTTTCCCAGGCCAGAGCAGAAGCTGGATCGGAAGTGGAGCAGCCGGGACTAGAACCGGCGCCCATGTGGGATGTCAGAGCTGTAGGCGGAGGCCTAGCCCACTACACCACAGCACCAGCCCAGCCCTTTGCCCAATCATGTTGAACCGTCAGTACAGCTGGCGGGTGGGGATTAGCGCCCAGGTCTTCACTTAGGACCCTGCTTCCTCGGCCCACTTTGCCGCAGCTCTCAGGCGGGGCTCCCAAAAAACGGGCTTTGCAGTGCGGACGTCATCAGGCCTCAGTGTGTGCTGCCCCTGGGCAACAGGGAGCGAGCTGGGCAAGGAGGGCCTTGGTCCTGTGTGTGTGCATGTGTGTTCTGTGTGTGTGTGCGTGTGTGTCCAGAATACCCGGAACTTGCGTGTGCGTGTGTGTGTGTGTCCAGAATACCTGGAACCTGTGTGTGTGTGCATGTGTGTTCTGTGTGTGTGTGTCCAGAATACCTGGAACTTGTGTGTGCGTGTGTGCATGTGTGTTCAGAATACCCGGAACTTGCGTGTGCGTGTGTGCATGTGTGTTCAGAATACCCGGAACTTGCGTGTGCGTGTGTGCATGTGTGTTCAGAATACCCGGAACTTGCGTGTGCGTCCTGCCTCCCTGGAGCTTGCCTTGTCGCGGGGGTGAGAGGCTGCGGTATTTTAGGCAGAGCTCAGTTCCCCTGCAATTCAGAAGAAAGCTGTGTGTCCTGAAACTCCTGTGGGCCTCATGGCCACTGAGGCTGGGCCGTGGCACACAGGGGAAGGGGGTGCAGTTCCTGGGGCTCTGTGTCTGCCCAGGTGTGTCTCTCTCCATCTCCTCGCCTGGCTGCTGCTTCCAGCTCCAGCAGGACTCCCAGGTCCATGTCCGTGCCTGGGCTGACCTTGTGTGCCTGGCCCTCAGTTATTCTTGGAGAGGGCAGATAGATACTGACTTTGGGCATGAGTTAACTAGACTTTTCTAGAAAAAAAATTGCCTTGGACTTTAACAGCGGGTGACGCCTGCCCATGTGCTGGACGGAGACTGTGGTCCCTCCCTCCAGCCCGGCGTCTGGAAACGCACCACCCAGCAACCTCAGGCCTGCAGGGGCCGCCCCTCAGGCTCCCAGATCCTGGAGCTCCTGGGTGCGAGAGCAGGGGTGGAATTGGGCTCTGCCCAGAATCTTCTGCGGGGTGTGTACTGAGCGCTTGCCCTTGGCCCAGCACTGGCCATTGCAGTCATCCGAGGCACCCACGTGGGAGACGCAGAGGAAGCTCCTGGCTCCTGCTTCACATCGGCCCAGCTCCAGCCATTGTGGCCATTTGGGGGGTGAACAAGAGAAAAAAAGATGTTTTTCTCTGTCTCTCCCTCTCTCTGTCTGTGACTCTGCCTCTCACATAAATAAATAAAGTCTTAAAAAAGAAACAAGTTTTCACTCATTGGTGGAAACAATGGTGGGGACTGGGCTTCATGGCTTGAGCATTTTGGGGACATCAGTTGGATGGATGAATGGGTGGACGGATGGACAGGTGGATGGTGAGGCAGATGGATGGGTGGATGAAGGGGTGGGTGGGTGGTGGATGGTGGAGGGATGGGTGGTGGACGGATGGATGGATGGATGGATGGGTGGGTGGTGGATGGTGGAGGGGTGGGTGGGTGGGTGGGTGGATGGGTAGATGGATGGATGAATGGGTGGACGGATGGACAGGTGGATAATGAGGCAGATGGGTGGATGGATGAAGGGGTGGGTGGGTGGTGGATGGTGGATGGATGGTGGGTGGGTGGGTGGGTGGGTGGATGGTGGATGGGTGGGTGGATGGGTGGATGGATGGATGGTGGGTGGGTGGATGGATCGATGGATGGTGGGTGGTGGACGGATGGGTGGGTAGGTGGATGGGTGGGTGGATGGATGGGTGGGTGGATGGATGGTGGGTGGGTGGTAGATGGATAGAGGGGTGGATGGTGGACGGATGGGTGGTGGACGGATGGATGGAGGGGTGGATGGATGGATGGTGGGTGGGTGGTGGATGGATGGAGGGGTGGATGGTGGATGGATGGTGGATGGATGAAGGGGTGGGTGGGTGGTGGATGGTGGATGGATGGTGGGTGGGTGGATGGGTGGGTGGATGGTGGATGGGTGGGTGGGTGAGTGGATATTGGAAATCTCTCCAGGGATCACAGACTACAGGGAACCCAGTTTGCTGGCCTTTTTGTTGGCTTTGCCTCTTCGTGAGTCCAACAGAGTCAGATTCCAAGCCACTGGCGAGGAGAACAACTGACGTTGGGACTGGCGACTCTTAACCCCATGACGATGTGCTGTGTGCTTGAAAATCGCCAAGAGACCGAGTCTTACATGTCCTCACTACATAAAGAAAGGTAAGCGTGGGGCTGTGTTCACCCCGGAATACATGAGCGTATCAAAGCCTCACGTGCACACCATACATACAAACATGTTTAATTAATTATCTCTGAAGAAGGCCAGAGAAAAAAGAGAAAAATAAATCACATGGCAAAAAAACACCCCAGATAAAAAAAACAATAAAATACGTGCCGTGAAATCTGACCCAAGTGGAGAGCGTCGGTCAGGAGCGTGACTGGGGCTCCCCTGTGAGCCCAGCTGGCCACAGGGGTGGGGCCTGCAGTGCGCAGGGTCCCCAGCGCCATGGAAGCTGGTGAGCAGCTGTGCTTAGGCTGCGGGGAATCATCTGGGGCAGCTCAGAGCCTTTGGGGGGCCGGGATCCAGACCCCAACTCCTTCAAGTCACAGAAAACTCCAGGAGGGGCCTGGCCGGGGGGCAGTGAATGGCCCGGGGCTGCAGCAAGGAGAGGGCTCTGAGAATAATAGTCTGCTCTCTGTGGCACCCAGAGGACCGGTGTGCACAGGACAGAGACCCCCAGACCCCCGGTGTACACAGGACAGAGACCCCAGACCCCCAGTGTACACAGGACAGAGACCCCCGGTGTACACAGGACAGAGACCCCCAGACCCCCGGTGTGCACAGGACAGAGCCCCCCAGGCCCCCGGTGTACACAGGACAGAGACCCCCAGACCCCCGGTGTGCACAGGACAGAGCCCCCAGACCCGTGGTGTACACAGGACAGAGACCCCCGGTGTACACAGGACAGAGACCCCCAGACCCCCGGTGTGCACAGGACAGAGGCCCCAGACCCCCGGTGTGCACAGGACAGAGCCCCCAGACCCGCAGTGTACACAGGGCAGAGACCCCCAGACCCGCAGTGTACACAGGACAGAGACCCCCAGATCCCCGGTGTACACAGGACAGAGACCCCCCAGACCCGCAGTGTACACAGGGCAGAGACCCCCAGACCCGCAGTGTACACAGGACAGAGACCCCCAGACCCCAGGTGTACACAGGACAGAGACCCCCAGACCCGTGGTGTACACAGGACAGAGACCCCCAGACCCCCGGTGTGCACAGGACAGAGACCTCCGGTGTACACAGGACAGAGACCCCCAGACCCGCGGTGTACACAGGACAGAGACCTCCAGACCCCCGGTGTGCACAGGACAGAGACCTCCGGTGTACACAGGACAGAGACCCCCAGACCCCCAGTGTACACAGGACAGAGACCTCCAGACCCCCAGTGTACACAGGGCAGAGACCCCAGTGTGCACAGGATGGAGACCCCCATACCCGCAGTGTACACAGGACAGAGACCCCCAGATCCCCGGTGTACACAGGACAGAGACCCCCAGACCCGCAGTGTACACAGGACAGAGACCCCCAGACCCCCGGTATGCACAGGGCAGAGACCCCCGGTGTGCACAGGACAGAGACCCCCAGACCCCCGGTGTACACAGGACAGAGACCCCCAGACCCCCGGAATGCACAGGACCCCCGGTGTACACAGGACAGAGACCCCCAGACCCGCAGTGTACACAGGACAGAGACCCCCAGACCCCCGGTGTACACAGGACAGAGACCTCCAGACCCACAATGTACACAGGGCAGAGACCCCCAGACCCGCAGTGTGCACAGGACAGAGACCCCCAGACCCGCAGTGTACACAGGACAGAGACCCCCAGACCCCCGGTGTACACAGGACAGAGACCCCCAGACCCCTGGTGTGCACAGGACAGAGCCCCCAGACCCCCGGTGTGCACAGGACAGAGACCTCCGGTGTACACAGGACAGAGACCCCCAGACCCGCGGTGTACACAGGACAGAGACCTCCAGACCCCCGGTGTGCACAGGACAGAGACCTCCGGTGTACACAGGACAGAGACCCCCAGACCCCCAGTGTACACAGGACAGAGACCTCCAGACCCCCAGTGTACACAGGGCAGAGACCCCAGTGTGCACAGGATGGAGACCCCCATACCCGCAGTGTACACAGGACAGAGACCCCCAGATCCCCGGTGTACACAGGACAGAGACCCCCAGACCCGCAGTGTACACAGGACAGAGACCCCCAGACCCCCGGTATGCACAGGGCAGAGACCCCCGGTGTGCACAGGACAGAGACCCCCAGACCCCCGGTGTACACAGGACAGAGACCCCCAGACCCCCGGAATGCACAGGACCCCCGGTGTACACAGGACAGAGACCCCCAGACCCGCAGTGTACACAGGACAGAGACCCCCAGACCCCCGGTGTACACAGGACAGAGACCTCCAGACCCACAATGTACACAGGGCAGAGACCCCCAGACCCGCAGTGTGCACAGGACAGAGACCCCCAGACCCGCAGTGTACACAGGACAGAGACCCCCAGACCCCCGGTGTACACAGGACAGAGACCCCCAGACCCCTGGTGTGCACAGGACAGAGCCCCCAGACCCGTGGTGTACACAGGACAGAGACCCCCAGACCCGCAGTGTACACAGGACAGAGACCCCCAGACCCCCAGTGTACACAGGACAGAGACCCCCAGACCCCCGGTGTACACAGGACAGAGACCCCCAGACCCCCGGTGTGCACAGGACAGAGACCCCTGGTGTACACAGGACAGAGACCCCCAGACCCACAGTGTACACAGGACAGAGACCCCCAGACCCGCAGTGTACACAGGACAGAGACCCCCAGACCCCCGGTATGCACAGGGCAGAGACCCCCAGTGTGCACAGGACAGAGACCCCCAGACCCCCGGTGTACATAGGACAGAGACCCCCAGACCCCCGGAATGCACAGGACCCCCGGTGTGCACAAGGAGACTTGGAACAGGGCTTGAGAAAGATGGGGGCTCCCACTGCGGGAGAGGTCTGTTCCCGCAGGCGCCCTGGCCTCAGCCGCCGGCCTGGGCTGCCATGGTTTCAAAATGCAGGATGCTAAGTGAAGTTTTAAAGAAAAAACGGAAAATATTTCAGTGCAAGTATGCCCCAAGTATTGTTTGGCGTACATTTATACTAAAAAAAATGGTTCATCTCAAATCTGAAATTGGAATCGAGGTGCTGGGCCTCTGGGTCGTCCTGGCAGCCCTGGCCACTGCCCTTCCTGGGCCCCAGGCTGCTGAGCTCTGCTTGTCCCCCCAGCCGCCCCTCCCGAAGCTTGACCCACATCCTGGCCCAAGACAAGGAGCAGGGTTGGGCCAGCCTGTGCTCAGGCCTTTGTCTTGGGAATGTTTACCTCTGAGAGACTCTGGCTTTGTCTGAGAGACCCTCGCTCCTGCGGGGAGTGACTCATGGCCCCCTCATCTCAGTCATTCATTCAGAACTGCTCCCTTCAGACACATCGCCCGCCAGCCTTTTATGCTTCAACCGCCGTCTTTGCTGTTTGTTCAATGGTTCCTTCACACTGTCTCTTTTAAATGAATGGCCCTTTTCATGTTTTCTGTCTTCTCCTCCTGGCTTTCAGGACCTGAGAACGTAGGGGTTCTATAGGCTATGTGGCCCCCACCCAGCCGGCCTGCAAAACCAGCCTCTGCATGTGTGTGCACACGTAAGAAACACATATATACATAGGCTCACACACAGCATGCACACAGACTATAAGTCCACACACACACGTACACGACACACACGTCCACACAGCACACACACATTCACATACATACACATCCACAGAGATAACACACACGTTCATATACAGACAATACACCCATGCTCACGCTCACACAGACACACGCACACAGCACACACAGCCACACAGCACACACACATTCACATACATACACATCCAGAGATAATACACGTTCGTATACAGACAATACACCCATGGTCACGCTCACACAGACACACGCACACAGCACACACAGCCACACAGTACACACACATTCACATACATACACATCCACAGAGATAACACACGTTCGTATACAGACAATACACCCATGGTCACGCTCACACAGACACATGCACACAGCACACACAGCCACACAGCACACACACATTCACATACATACACATCCACAGAGATAACACACGTTCGTATACAGACAATACACCCATGGTCACGCTCACACAGACACATGCACACAGCACACACAGCCACACAGTACACACACATTCACATACATACACATCCACAGAGATAACACACGTTCGTATACAGAGACAGACAATACACCCATGGTCACGCTCATACAGACACACGCACACAGCACACACGTCCACACAGTACACACACATTCACATACATACACATCCACAGAGATAACACACGTTCATATACAGACAATACACCCATGGTCACGCTCACACAGACACATGCACACAGCACACACAGCCACACAGCACACACACATTCACATACATACACATCCACAGAGATAACACACGTTCGTATACAGACAATACACCCATGGTCACGCTCACACAGACACACGCACACAGCACACACAGCCACACAGTACACACACATTCACATACATACACACCCACAGAGATAACACACGTTCGTACACAGACAATACACCCATGGTCACGCTCACACAGACACACGCACACAGCACACACAGCCACACAGTACACACACATTCACATACATACACATCCACAGAGATAACACACGTTCATATACAGACAATACACCCATGGTCACGCTCACACAGACACACGCACACAGCACACACGTCCACACAGTACACACACATTCACATACATACACATCCACAGAGATAACACACGTTCGTATACAGACAATACACCCATGGTCACGCTCACACAGACACACGCACACAGCACACACGTCCACACAGTACACACACATTCACATACATACACATCCACAGAGATAACACACGTTCGTACACAGACAATACACCCATGGTCACGCTCACACAGACACACGCACACAGCACACACAGCCACACAGTACACACACATTCACATGCGCACACATAAGCACACAGATAATACACTCATGCACATATTCACACCATGCATATCACATACACAGGCGCACACATCCCATGCACATTTTATTCTCCTTTATGGGGGCTGATGAACTGCTTGAGAATTAATCTTTTGTTCTTGGGAGGCAGGAGATGTATCTGATAGGTCACATGTCTAGGAGCCTGGAAGGAATTGGTTCTGTGCCCAGTGTCACCCCGGTCTGTTCCAATGGCCTGTCCTGCAGAGGTCCCAGCCCCTGGGGGACAAGGGAAAGAGGGTGTGTGGAGGCTGGAGTGTCTAGAGGGTCAGGAAGAACTGACGGGCGTATCACAGGCTGCAGGTGCTCTGAGCAGGGTCGGGGACCGGGAGCTCAGGAGCAGGCTGGGGGTGGAAGCCAGCCAGGGTGGAACCCTCTGAGGTGTAATGAATGGGGGCTTTTCCTCCACGGATTACTGGGAGTTGTTAAACTTCCTCCCTCGAGGAACGCCATCCTCTTAGGCTTCCTCGGCTTCTCAGTCAAGTCTCACACAGCCAGCCCCCTGCAGGCAGAGCAGAGGGGAGAGGAGATGAGCCGTGGCCCCTGCTCCTCTGCCCTCCGCCTGGGCAAGCAAAGCTCCTGTGGTCCCAGCTGTGGACAGCATGGATGCCGCCTTCTTCTTTATCAACATTTATAGCAAGGGAGGGAGAAACACACACACACACACACACACGGAGAGAGAGACAGAGAGACAGAGAGAGAGGGACAGAGAGAGGTCTTCCATCCATGGGTCACTCTCCAAATGGCCGCAACGGCTGGAGTTGGGCTGCTCTGAAGTAGGAGCCAGGAGCTTCGTCAGGGTCTCCCACGTGGGTGCAGGGGTCCAAGGACCTGGGCCATCTGCTGCTGCTTTCTCAGGTGTGTTAGTAAGGAACTGGATTAGAAGTGGAATAGCTGGGACTCCAACCGGTGCCCACACAGAGCCCCTGACTCTGCAGGCCGGGGCTTTCACTGGCCGTGCCACAGCGCCGGCCCCTCTGTTTCCTATAGAAAACCACTCCTTTTTGTTCTGTCAGAACTGTGTGCACTCTGTAACATCTTTAGCTGTGGTCAGCCAGTTTTCCCAATAATTTTGTTAATGTGTTGTAAAAAATCCACATATTTGAGTATGTCAGGAATATGACACTCAGTTGTGGATTGGTGGGATTTACGTACCAGCTGACCCACAAGTGACGGTACCGGCCTCGATATTCTCCTAAGAACACTCGCCATCAAATCTGCAGCTGGAAAGGCACTGGAATTACTTTAGGGAAGAATGACAATGCGGGTTTATATTTTTGCTATGTATATTAAGAATTGTGTACAAATTGAAATGTCTGTATATTGATTCTCAACACCAATAAATTTCAATTATGAACAAAAAACCCACTGATCACTGGAGGAAAGCTAATTAAACCATAATGAGACACCATAGCACACTCACTATTATGACTAAAGATAGACTGACAATACCAGATGTCCGCAGGGACAGCAAACAACTGGACTTTTTTTCCCCCTAAAGGTTTACTTATTTATTTTTTTCAAAGATTTATTTATTTATTTGAAAGTCAGAGTTACAGAGAGAGAGAGAGAGGAGAGGCATAGGCAGAGAGAGAGAGAGAGAGAGAGAGAGAGAGAGAAAGAGAGAAAGAGAGGTCTTCCATCTGCTGGTTCACTCTCCAATTGGCCGCAATGGCCAGAGCTTGCTGATCCAAAGCCAGGAGCCAGGGGCTTCTTCCAGGGTCTCCCACATGGGTGCAGGGGCCCAAGGGTTTGAGCCATCTTCTACTGCTTTCCCAGGCCATAGCAGAGAGCTGGATTGGAAGTGGAGCAGCCGCCCATATGGGATGCTGGCATTGCAGGCGGCGACTTTACCTGCTACGCCACAGCACCAGCCCATACTTATTTATTTTTAAAGAGTTAGAGAGAGCGGGGGAGACAGAGGGAGAGAGGGAGGGAGGGAGAGAAATCTTCCATCCACTGGTTCACTCCCCAGATGGCTGCAATAGACAGCTCTGGGCCAGGTGAAGCCAGGAGCAAGGTCTCCCAGGCAGGTGGCAGGGGTCCAAACACTTGGGCCATCTTCTGCTGCTTTTTCCAGGCTGTTAGCAGAGAGCTGGATTGGAAGAGGAGCAGCACCCACATGGTAGGCAGCATCGCAGGCCACTACGCAACACCAGCCCCACAACTGGACATTTCCTACGTAAGTGGTGTGAAGGGGTAAAGACGCAGTCACTTTGAAAACAAGGGACAGGCGTGGGTGTTCAGCCCAGTGATCAGGGAGCCTGTGTCCCATGTTGGGGAACCCGGGCTTGAATCCTGCCCCTGCTCCAGCTTTCTGCTACGGCAGCTCCTTGGACCTCAGTGACCACTCAGTCATTTGATTCCTGCCATCCACGTTGTGTCCCCAGCTCCCAGCTTCGACCTCAACCCAGCTCCGGCTGTTTTGGGCATTTGGGGAGTGAAGTAGAGGATAGATGCTATTCCGTTGAACGACCCCAATTTCGTGGTCATCAGGATGGCGACCCCAGAGACCCAGACCTCAGGTCAGACGATGCAAAGAACATGAGGCGGATTATTGGGTTTATTGAACATTTGCGCAAACGGGCTCCCAGCACCACAGGCGGTGGAGAGAGCGAGAGAAAGAGAGAGCGAGAGAGCGAGAGAGCGAGAGAGCGAGAGAGCGAGAGAGCCCGAGCAGGGGTTGCAGCAGGTTTTAAAGACAACAGCCACCTGATTAACATACGTGTGCGGGGCGTTTGGTGATTGGCTATTCTGAAGGGCGAGGGAAGGGGTGATGGTCTTTCCTGGAAAAGCCCCAAAATGTTCTGCTCGCTAATCTAGGGTACAACTGGCGCCTGTGTTGGGAGGGGGTCAGTTTATACAATGGTCACTAAGTTACAGAAACTTATTGCAGCTCTTTTCGGACATCTGCAAGCGTTATCGCGTGAGACAGCTACACAGAGCAGTCACACAAGGCAGTTTCCCAAGTTTATTCTGCAGGCGGGTGGAGACACAGTTATCTTAAGGGATGTCTACCGCCAGCAGCTAAACTTTTTAACCCTTCACTATAATATTATTTTAATATTTACTTTTAGCAGGGGTCATACACCGTCTCTCAAGTAAGTAAAAAATTTTAAAAACATGATATAAACATATTCTTCCAGTTCAAGAGAAATGAAAATTCATATTGATGCAAAGACTTGTATGTAAAGTCATAGCCTCCTTATTCATTAATAACCAAAAACTGAAAGCAATTCAAATGTTCATCAACTGGTTAGCAGACAAAGTGCCACGAAATACAACTCAGTCTCAAAAAGGCACGGTGCAGGAATATATGTAAGAACATGCATACATTTCAAAAACATTGTAAGAAAAGGAGTAAAATCCAAAAAAGACTATGCAACTTATAATTCCATTTAAATGAAACTCTGGAAAATACAAAATTATGACAGAAACCAGATGGGAGTTGCTTGGGATTGGGGGGCAAGGGTAAGGAGTTGAACTGCACGTGAGCAGGAAGAAGTGTTTTCAGGGGTCAAGGGCTGTTTCTTTTTTTGATTGTGGTAGTGGTAACATAATTGTAAAAAACTAGCAAAATTTTATATGTGTAGATAATAATGTATGTATGTAAATAATAATCAAATATACATGTTAGGGAAAAATCTCCACATCATGGGGAAATGTCTGGCAAATCAGTGATAAAAAACAGAATCTTGAAGACAACCAGAAACATAATAGAAAAACGGGGATAACAATGACGGCAGACTTCTGTCCAGAAACCATGGAAGCCAAAAGCCAACGCAGCAACGTGCTGAGGCGGAATGAAAGAAGGAACCCGCCAGCCCAGAATTCTGCGCTGCTGTGCTACTCCCGGAGAGAATCCGTGCAGCGGCGGCAGGGGACCGGTGGGCAGAAGCTCGGAGTCGCAGGGAGGGCGTGTGAAGGCTCCACAGGGCCCGCCCTGGGTGGACAGTCTGGGTGACTGCTCCCCACTGAGGGACTGTCGATCCAGACTTCCAGACAAGAAAACACAGGCACATTCATTGCCAGGGGAGCCGTGCAAAGAGAAATATTAGACGGGGTTCTCCCAATGATGTCCTGCTTATTAATATTTTTCAATATTAATAATTTTTCAATGTTAATAAGCTGTGGGTTCTTGCCCTGTAATCAGAGAAGAATTCTGAATATGGGCTTAGATAGACCAGACAACAGGGTAAGTTTTAATGATTTTATTCAGTGAGAGAAATGTGCAGGAGGGTGAGGGCTTCATTTCGGAGAGAAGACGTCTAGAAAGCTAAGTTGTGCCCACAGCAAGCAGAGAGCAGGCCAGGAGCCAGCCCCGGGGGAACAGGCAAGCGGCTCAGGGCGCTCTGGGCCTTTTAGCCACTTCCAAAGGGGCGTGGTCACGCAGCCTGATTGGCAGGTGGGCGTACAGGAGGGGGCAGGCAGGGGGTGTGAAGGCGTGGTCTTCCCGCTACCCACTAACCCATTTCCTCCTGTCCGCCTGCAGGAGGCTAGGATGCTTGGATGGAACACGGGGGAGCGGGACCCCCGAGCCTCACGGCACCGCGAACACTTCGCACCAATCCCCCGGGCCAGGCCCGGCTACGTCCAGCAGCTTGCACAGGCCGTGACCAGTCTGCCTGTCCCGAGGGGCGCCCCTTTCTCGTAACCCGTCCCGCTCCTCCCGGGCCCCCTCCAGCCCGCCTCCGGCCGCCGGCGCACGGACAGCAGCTGCGTCGCTCGGCCTTCTCACTGCCCGGTCACCCGCGGAGGCCCCCGGCGCGGACAGCGGGCCCGGGCGCCGCCCGAGGCGGACATCAGCAGGCAGCCCCGCCCCGCCCCGGGGACGTGCAGGTGCACACGCGGCATGACAGACCAGGACAGACCAGGGCAGACCGGGGAGGCTGCACACTGACCCCGGGCCCGTCGCTGCCCACCTGCCCCCGCGATGTGTCGCGGTCCGAGGGAAAACCGGCTAAGGACCGCGCCGGACAGGGCAGTGCCCGCACGCGGCTCTCGGGATGACCGCGTCCTGGCTCCGCCCACGAGCCGGAGCCGGCGGGAGCCCTCGGCCGCAGAGAGGCCCGGTGCGGGGCGCCTTCCTCACGCGGTCACCGCGGACAGAGCCCGCTTCCCGGCGTCCCGCGCGCGGGCGCCTTCGTTGCCAAGGCCGCGCCGCCCTAGCGACCGAGCGCCCGCGGCCTCCGCGCAGGCGCCGTGGCGGGCCCCGGTGCACTGTGGGATGGGACCGGCGCTGCGCGTCGCGGCGGGACCGGGCGGCGGGGCCGGGGAGCCGGGCTGAGGCTCGGCCGCCGCCATGAACGCCGCGGTGGTGCGGCGGACGCAGGAGGCGCTGGGGAAGGTGATCCGGAGGCCGCCGCTGACGGAGAAGCTGCTCAACAAGCCCCCGTTCCGCTACCTGCACGACATCATCACGGAGGTGGGCGCCGCCGGGGCCGGGGGCCGGGGGGTGGGCGAGCCGCGGCGGCCCCTGGCCCGGGACGGCGGCCTGCGGCCCGGGGGCGCCGGTGCGGGGCCGAGCCGGTGCGGGGCCGAGCGGGGGCCGGGGCCGAGCTGGGGCCGGGGCCGAGCGGGGGCCGGGGCCGAGCTGGTGCCGTGGCCGAGCTGGGGCCGGGGCCGAGCTGGGGCCGTGGCCGGGCTGGGGCCGTGGCCGGGCTGGGGCCGTGGCCGGGCTGGGGCCGTGGCCGAGCTGGTGCCGTGGCCGAGCTGGGGCCGTGGCCGGGCTGGGGCTGGGGCCTCGCTGGGGCCGTGGCCGAGCCGGGGCCTCGCTGGGGCCGGGGCCGCGCCTGCCCCGGGCCCGTGGAGACCGGAGTTAGGGTGTTCGGGTCCCCGCGCTGCAGCCGCCGGGAGCGGAGCCCTGCGGGTGGAGGTTAGCGCCTTAGAGGGAGGCTGGTGTGGGTGCAGGCTCGGTCCGCGCCGCGGTGGGTGAGCGCCTGGAAGTCGCCCGGCGCTGGCTCACTGCTCAGGGAGTCTGGGATGGCTCCTGGCAACTGTCAGGTGTGTGGCAGCGCGGGGTGTGTGTGTGTGTGCAGAGCTGTTTCCAGGGCGCGCCGAGGGCCCTTGGGAACTGGGGTGCTCTGGGGCTAGGAGGCAGGGGGACTCTGGGGTGGTCTGGCCATTGTGGGCCCTCAGCTCACCCCTCAACAGGTCGGCCGCCCGACCTGTGCAGACTTTACCTTAGCTCGTAACGTGTGCCAGTGCGTGTCCCCAGTCCCCAGGGCCTCTCCTGGACGGTGTCGGGGAAGGGGCCGGCTGTGGGGGGAGCCCCATGGGACAGGGGCAGGGTGCTGCGCCGCCTTCCCCTGGGGAGGTGGCAGGTGCTGTCCCCTGCCTGGAAGCCTGGGTGGGAGCACCGAGCCCTCCACTCTGGTCTGCTCTTCGTCCTGCCTGCTCCCTGAAGGGCAGAGCTGTGGAGGGAGGTGGCTCTGTGACTGCCGGGCTGGGAAGAGGGCGCGCCCACGGCGGGAAGAGGGACCCAACTCGGAGGCCAGAACGGGCTGTGTGGGGTGGGTCGCGGGGCCCAGGACAGGCTGTGTGGGGTGGGTCGCGGGGCCCAGGACGGGCTGTGTGGGGTGGGTTATGGAGGCCAGGATGGGCTGTGTGGGGCGGGTTATGGAGGCCAGGATGGGCTGTGTGGGGCGGGTTATGGAGGCCAGGACGGGCTGTGTGGGGTGGGTGGTGGGGGCCAGGATGGGCTGTGTGGGGTGGGAGCGGGGCCCAGCATGGGCTCTGTGGGGTGGGTTATGGAGGCCAGGACGGGCTGTGTGGGGTGGGTTATGGGGGCCAGGACGGGCTGTGTGGGGTGGGTCGCGGGGCCCAGGACGGGCTGTGTGAGGTGGGTCGCGGGGCCCAGGACAGGCTGTGTGGGGTGGGTTATGGAGGCCAGGATGGGCTGTGTGGGGTGGGTTATGGAGGCCAGGACGGGCTGTGTGGGGTGGGTCGCGGGGGCCAGGACGAGTTGTGTGGGGCGGGTTATGGGGGCCAGGACGGGCTGTGTGGGGTGGGTCGCGGGGCCCAGGATGGGCTGTGTGGGGTGGGTTATGGAGGCCAGGACGGGCTGTGTGGGGTGGGTTATGGGGGCGAGGACGGGCTGTGTGGGTGGGTCACGGGGCCCAGGACGGGCTGTGTGGGGTGGGTTATGGAGGCCAGGACGGGCTGTGTGGGGTGGGTTATGGAGGCCAGGACGGGCTGTGTGGGTGGGTCACGGGGCCAGGACGGGCTGTGTGGGGTGGGTTATGGAGGCCAGGACGGGCTGTGTGGGGTGGGTTATGGAGGCCAGGACGGGCTGTGTGGGTGGGTCACGGGGCCAGGACGGGCTGTGTGGGGTGGGTTATGGAGGCCAGGACGGGCTGTGTGGGGTGGGTTATGGGGGCCAGGACGGGCTGTGTGGGGTGGGTTATGGGGGCCAGGACGGGCTGTGTGGGGTGGGTCGCGGGGCCCAGGACGGGCAGTGTGGGGTGGGTTATGGAGGCCAGGACAGGCTGTGTGGGGTGGGTTATGGGGGCCAGGACGGGCTGTGTGGGGTGGGTTATGGGGGCCAGGACGGGCTGTGTGGGGTGGGTTATGGAGGCCAGGACGGGCTGTGTGGGGTGGGTTATGGGGGCCAGGATGGGCTGTGTGGGGTGGGTTATGGGGGCCAGGACGGGCTGTGTGGGGTGGGTTATGGGGGCCAGGACGGGCTATGTGGGGTGGGTCGCCGGGCCAGGACGGGCTGTGTGGGGTGGGTTATGGGGGCCAGGACGGGCTGTGTGGGGTGGGTCGCGGGGCCCAGGACGGGCTGTGTGGGGTGGGTTATGGGGGCCAGGACAGGCTGTGTGGGGTGGGTCGCGGGGGCTAGGACGGGCTGTGTGGGGTGGGTTATGGGGGCCACGACGGGCTGTGTGGGGTGGGTTATGGAGTGTGCAGTGTGGGTTGTGTGTGTGGGGCCGTGACGCCCTGTGGAGTGTGCAGTGTGGGTTGTGTCTGGGGCCGTGACGCCCTGTTGAGTGTGCAGTGTGGGTTGTGTGTGTGTGGGGCCGTGATGCCCTGTGGAGTGTGCAGTGTGGGTTGTGTGTCCTGCCGTGACGCCCTGTGGAGTGTGCAGTGTGGGTTGTGTGTGTGTGGGGCCGTGACGCCCTGTGGAGTGTGCAGTGTGGGTTGTGTGTGTGTGGGGCCGTGACGCCCTGTGGAGTGTGCAGTGTGGGTTGTGTGTGTGGGGCCATGACGCCCTGTGGGAGTGTGCAGTGTGGGTTGTGTGTGTGGGGCCGGGCCGCCCTGTGGAGTGTGCAGTGAGGGTTGTGTGTCCTGCCGTGACGCCCTGTGGGAGTGTGCAGTGTGGGTTGTGTGTGTGTGGGGCCGTGACGCCCTGTGGGAGTGTGCAGTGTGGGTTGTGTGTGTGTGGGGCTGTGACGCCCTGTGGGAGTGTGCAGTGTGGGTTGTGTGTGTGTGTGGGGCCGTGACGCCCTGTGGAGTGTGCAGTGTGGGTTGTGTGTGGGGCCGTGACGCCCTGTGGAGTGTGCAGTGTGGGTTGTGTGTGTGTGGGGCCGTGACGCCCTGTGGAGTGTGCAGTGTGGGTTGTGTGTGGGGCCGTGACGCCCTGTGGAGTGTGCAGTGTGTGTGTGTGTGGGGGGGGCCGTGACGCCCTGTGGGAGTGTGCAGTGTGGGTTGTGTGTGTGTGTGTGGCCGTGACGCCCTGTGGAGTGTGCAGTGTGGGTTGTGTGTCCTGCCGTGACGCCCTGTGGGAGTGTGCAGTGTGGGTTGTGTGTATGGGGCCATGATGCCCTGTGGGAGTGTGCAGTGTGGGTTGTGTGTGTGGGGCCGTGACGCCCTGTGGAGTGTGCAGTGTGGGTTGTGTGTGTGTGTGGGGCTGTGACGCCCTGTGGGAGTGTGCAGTGTGGGTTGTGTGTGTGTGGGGCCGTGACGCCCTGTGGAGTGTGCAGTGTGGGTTGTGTGTGGGGCCGTGACGCCCTGTGGGAGTGTGCAGTGTGGGTTGTGTGTGTGTGTGGGGCCGTGACGCCCTGTGGAGTGTGCAGTGTGGGTTGTGTGTCCTGCCGTGACGCCCTGTGGGAGTGTGCAGTGTGGGTTGTGTGTGTGGGGCCATGACGCCCTGTGGGAGTGTGCAGTGTGGGTTGTGTGTGTGGGGCCGTGACGCCCTGTGGAGTGTGCAGTGTGGGTTGTGTGTGTGTGTGGGGCCGTGACGCCCTGTGGGAGTGTGCAGTGTGGGTTATGTGTCCTGCCGTTACGCCCTGCAGGAGTGTGCAGTGTGGGTTGTGTGTGTGTGGGGCCATGACGCCCTGTGGGAGTGTGCAGTGTGGGTTGTTTGTGTGGGGCCGTGACGCCCTGTGGAGTGTGCAGTGTGGGTTGTGTGTGTGTGGGGCCATGACGCCCTGTGGGAGTGTGCAGTGTGGGTTGTGTGTGTCCTGCCGTGACGCCCTGTGGAGTGTGCAGTGTGGGTTGTGTGTCCTGCCGTTACGCCCTGCAGGAGTGTGCAGTGTGGGTTGTGTGTGTCCTGCCGTGACGCCCTGTGGAGTGTGCAGTGTGGGTTGTGTGTCCTGCCGTGACGCCCTGTGGGAGTGTGCAGTGTGGGTTGTGTGTATGGGGCCATGATGCCCTGTGGGAGTGTGCAGTGTGGGTTGTGTGTGTGGGGCCGTGACGCCCTGTGGAGTGTGCAGTGTGGGTTGTGTGTCCTGCCGTTACGCCCTGCAGGAGTGTGCAGTGTGGGTTGTGTGTGTCCTGCCGTAACGCCCTGTGGAGTGTGCAGTGTGGGTTGTGTGTGTGTGGGGCCGTGACGCCCTGTGGGAGTGTGCAGTGTGGGTTGTGTGTGGGGCCGTGATGCCCTGTGGAGTGTGCAGTGTGGGTTGTGTGTGTCCTGCCGTGACGCCCTGTGGGAGTGTGCAGTGTGGGTTGTGTGTGTGTGTCCTGCCGTGATGCCCTGTGGAGTGTGCAGTGTGGGTTGTGTGTGTTGTTGTGACGCCCCTGGGAAGCCTCCTTGCACCCTGCGCCCTCCCCGGGCGTGGATCGAGAGCCCTTGCCTGCCACCTGTGATCTGGTCCGTCCCCACAGCCACGTTAGCGCTCTGAGGGCCTGGCGGGTTCTGCTTGACTGTCTGCGGTCCGAGAGCTCTGAGCGTGGGCTGAGCAGGGGCCGGAGAGGCGCTGTCGCCTGGGAGGGGTGCGATGGCCTCTCCTTGTTCCTAGGTGATCAGGGTGACTGGTTTCCTGAAGGGCCTCTACACAGACGCTGAGATGAAGTCTGATAATGTGAAGGTAGGTGTGGGGACCGCGTGCTCACCGCGCGGCCCTGTCACGTGTGTGCGTGTCCTCACCGCGCGGCCCTGTCACGTGTGCGTGTCCTCACTGTGCTACTGTCACGTGTGTGCGTGTCCTCACCGCGTGGCCCTGTCACGTGTGTTCGTGTCCTCACTGTGCTACTGTCACGTGTGTGCGTGTCCTCACCGCGCGGCCCTGTCACGTGTGTGCATGTCCTCACCGCACGGCCCTGTCACGTGTGTGCGTGTCCTCACTGTGCGGCCCTGTCACCTGTGTGTGTGTCCTCACTGCGCTGCTCTTTGTCACGTGTGAGCGTGTCCTCACTGCGCGACTCTGTCACGTGTGTGCGTGTCCTCACTGCGTGGCCCTGTCACGTGTGTGCGTGTCCTCACCGCGCGGCCTTGTCACGTGTGTGCGTGTCCTCACCGTGCGGCCCTGTCACGTGTGTGCGTGTCCTCACCGCGCGGCCCTGTCACGTGTGTGCGTGTCCTCACCGCGTGGCCCTGTCACGTGTGTGCGTGTCCTCACCGTGCGGCCCTGTCACGTGTGTGCGTGTCCTCACCCTGCGGCCCTGTCACGTGTGTGCGTGTCCTCACCGTGCGGCCCTGTCACGTGTGTGCGTGTCCTCACCCTGCGGCCCTGTCACGTGTGTGCGTGTGCTCACTGCGCGGCCCTGTCACGTGTGTGTGTGTGTCCTCACTGCGCTGCTCTTTGTCACATGTGAGCGTGTCCTCACCCTGCGGCCCTGTCACGTGTGTGCGTGTCCTCACCGTGCGGCCCTGTCACGTGTGTGCGTGTCCTCACCCTGCGGCCCTGTCACGTGTGTGCGTGTCCTCACTGCGCGGCCCTGTCACGTGTGTGTGTGTCCTTACTGCGCTGCTCTTTGTCACGTGTGAGTGTGTCCTCACTGCGCGGCTCTGTCACGTGTGTGCGTGTCCTCACTGCGCGGCCCTGTCACGTGTGTGCGTGTCCTCACTGCGCGGCCCTGTCACGTGTGTGTGTGTCCTCACTGCGCTGCTCTTTGTCACATGTGAGCGTGTCCTCACTGCGCGGCCCTGTCACGTGTGTGCGTGTCCTCACTGCGCGGCCCTGTCACGTGTGTGCGTGTCCTCACTGCGCTGCTGTCACGTGTGTGTGTGTCCTCACAGCGCAGCCCTGTCACGTGTGTGCGTGTCCTCACTGCGCTGCTGTCACGTGTGTGCGTGTCCTCACTGCGCGGCCCTGTCACGTGTGTGTGTGTCCTTACTGCGCTGCTCTTTGTCACGTGTGAGTGTGTCCTCACTGCGCGGCTCTGTCACGTGTGTGCGTGTCCTCACTGCACTGCTCTTTGTCACGTGTGAGCGTGTCCTCACTGCGCGGCTCTGTCACGTGTGTGTGTGTCCTCACTGCGCTGCTCTTTGTCACGTGTGTGCGTGTCCTCACTGCGCGGCTCTGTCACGTGTGCGTGTGCTCACTGCGCGGCCCTGTCACGTGTGTGCGTGTCCTCACTGCGCTGCTCTTTGTCACGTGTGTGTGTGTCCTCACTGCGCTGCTCTTTGTCACGTGTGTGCGTGTCCTCACTGCGCGGCTCTGTCACGTGTGCGTGTGCTCACTGCGCGGCCCTGTCACGTGTGTGTGTGTCCTCACTGCGCTGCTCTTTGTCACGTGTGAGCGTGTCCTTACTGTGCTCCTCTCTGTCACGTGTGTGCGTGTATCATTTATATGCTAGGACATGGTTGGAATTTGTTTATTTTGCAAGAACTGCAGAGAGAGGGAGAGACAGAGAGCTTCCATCCGCTGGTTCACTCCCTTGGTGGCCCCAGTGGCCAGTGTTGGGCCAGGCTGAAGCCAGGAGCAAGGAGCTTCATGTGGGTCTCCCACGTGGGTTGCAGGGGCCCAAATACTTGGGCCATCGTCTGCTGCTTTTCCCAGGCCATTAGCAGATTCTGGATCAGAAGTGGAGCAGCCGGGACTTGAACTGGTGCCTCCATGGGATGCGGCGTCTCATGCGGCCGCTTTCCCCACTAAGCCACACTGCCAGCCCCAGTGTATACCCTTTTTCATTTCATTTTCTGCTTTGTGGCAATTGTGTGTCATGCTGATTCTGTCTACTGGAAAGTGGAATTTATTATTTTAAAGGTTAATGCTAGCCCCTTGGTTAAATAGATGATGAACTGTTTATATTTTGTTTTAAAAGATATTTCTAAATTTTTTGTAGCCTAAGAGTAGCTTTTATGTAAAAAGAGCTGTATCCATTGAACACATGAAGATAATGCAAGCTCTTAGAAGTATTTTAATATCTGTGTTTTAGGGTGGCACCGCGGCTCAATAGACTAGTCCTCCCCCTGCGGCGCCGGGCCCCAGGTTCTGGTCCCAGTCGGGGTGCCGGATTCTGTCCTGGTTGCTCCTCTTCCAGGCCAGCTCTCTGCTGAGGCCCGGGAGTGCAGTGGAGGATGGCCCAAGTTCTTGGGTCCTGCACCTGCAGGGGAGACCAGGAGAAGCACCTGGCTCCTGGCTTCAGATCAGCGTGGTGCGCCGGCCGTAGCGGCCACTGGGGGGTGAACCAACGTCAAAGGAGGACCTTTCTCTCTGTGTCTCTCTCTCACGATCCACTCTGCCTGTCAAAAAAAAAAAAAAGTATTTTAATATCTGTGTTTTAATTGGAAACATTTCAGGATAAAGATGCGAAAATTAGCTTCCTACAGAAGGCCATAGACGTGGTGGTGATGGTTTCGGGAGAACCGCTGTTGGCGAAGCCGGCCCGGATCGTGGCCGGGCACGAGCCTGAGAGAACCAATGAGCTGCTTCAGATGATCGGGAAGTGCTGTCTCAGCAAGGTGGGGGCGGGTCCCGCGGGACCGGGACGCGGGGGCCGTGCTGGGGAAGGGGTTGGTGTGTCTTACCAGGGGGCCGTGCTGGGGAAGGGGTTGGTGTGTCTGTTACCAGTGCGCTTTGCGTCTGACCCTGTCTGCCCTGGAGCCTCTGTCCGAGTTTACAGGAGAGGATTAGAGCTGTAATAAAACAAGGGTATGTCACGCACAGGGCGCTTCCCAGGCCCTCTGCTCTTGGGCCGTGGCTGGAGGCTGCTTGCCCCGCTTCTGCTCCTCTCCCTCACGGCCCCTGAGAGGCCCTGGTCTCTGTTCAGCCGCTGTGCCTGCCTCCCCAGTTACTGCCTGAGAAGCTGGACTGTCCACAGAGCCTGTGTGGTGCAGGGTGTGGAGCTGCTCCTTCTGAGCTCTGCAGGGCAGGCCCCAGGCCTCTCCGGGCAGGTCCAGCCCAGGCCCTGGACGTTGGAGGAGGTCTCCTTCAGGACTGGCCTTTGTCCTTTTCCTGTGTGACAGCTGTGGGCTGTGGGGTAGTGGTGTTGGGCCATCACCTTGGATCCTAAAGAAAGCCGTGGCCGAGGTCCAGCGCTCAGACCTGGAGACTCGGAGGCTGATTTTCCCAGACTCTGGCCTTGGTCCCTCGCCTCCCATTCCCTGGCATCTTTGTGTTACTTCTCTTTCTTAAAAGCAGATCTGTCGTCATCTTGTTTTTGCAAAGATGTATTTTACTTATTGTGAAAGAGTTTCAGAGAGCTTCATCCTGCATCCATTGGTTTGCTCTCTAGACGGCTGCACGGCCCGTGCTGGGCCAGGCCGGAGCCAGGAGCCAGCTTTCTCCAGAGGAAGTTTTGCATTTGGTGGGGCCTGAATCATATCCTATCTTTTTTTCTTCCCGTATTTTTAGAAAAAGACTTTATTTATTTGAAAGAGAGAGGGGAGAAGAGGGGGAGGGGGTGAGAGAGAGGTAAGGAGAGAAAGATCACTCCTCAAATGCCTGCAACAGCCAGGGCTGGGCCAGGCTGAAACCAGGAGCCCAGAACTCAATCCAGGTCTCCCCTGAGTGGCAGCCCCCCCAGGGTGCTCGTTAACAGGGAGCTGGAATCTGGAATAGAGCTGGGACTTGAATCCAGACATCCTGACACGGGTGCATGTCCCAGGTGGGGTCTCCTGACACGGGTGCATGTCCCAGGTGGGGTCTCCTGACACGGGTGCATGTCCCAGGTGGGGTCTCCTCCTGACACAGGTGCATGTCCCAGGTGGGGTCTCCTCCTGACACGGGTACATGTCCCAGGTGGGGTCTCCTCCTGACACGGGTGCATGTCCCAGGTGGGGTCTCCTCCTGACACGGGTGCATGTCCCAGGTGGGGTCTCCTCCTGACACAGGTGCATGTCCCAGGTGGGGTCTCCTCCTGACACGGGTGCATGTCCCAGGTGCTGTCTCCTGACACGTACATGTCCCAGGTAGGGTCTCCTCTTGACACGGGTACATGTCCCAGGTGCTGTCTCCTGACACGGGTGCATGTCCCAGGTGGGGTCTCCTCCTGACACGGGTGCATGCCCCAGCTGGTGTCTCCTGACACGTACATGTCCCAGGTGCTGTCTCCTGACACGGGTGCATGTCCCAGGTGGGGTCTCCTCCTGACGTGGGTACAATGTCCCAGGTGGGGTCTCCCCTGCTGCCCCGAATGCCTGTGCCCAGTTTTTTTTTATTGTGTGAGAATCCACCTAACGTAGACTTTACCGTGTCCCCTGTTTTTCCACAGGCAGCTTAGTGTTAACTCATTGGCAGTGTGCATTCGCTGCTGCCATCCTGCTACAGGGTTCCGAATCATGCAGACCTGAGATGCTTCACCCGTTGGCCCTCCCCCCGCCCTGCACCCACCTTTGTTCTGTTTCCTTGAATTTGACTCGTAGGGACCTCGAGGGACAAGAGTGGAATCATACGGTGTTTGTTCTTTTGTGACTGGTGTGGAAACTTAGCATAATGTCTTCAAGGTTCATCCCTGTTATAGCATGGGTCAATTTCCCCCCTTTTAGTGAATAACATTCTCATAGTATGGAATAGTATGTACACACCACAGCCCCTGGGCAGGTGTACCAGCAGTATGTACACACCACAGCCCCTGGGCAGGTGTACCAGCAGTATGTACACACCACAGCCCCTGGGCAGGTGTACCAGCAGTATGTACACACCACAGCCCCTGGGCAGGTGTACCAGCAGTATGTACACACCACAGCCCCTGTGTGGTGTGCCCGCGGTGTGTATGTACCACAGCCCCTGTGTGGTGTGCCGTGGTGTGTATGTACCACAGCCCCTGTGCTGGTGTGCCTGCGGCGTGTATGTACCACAGCCCCTGTGTGGTGTGCCCGCGGTGTGTATGTACCACAGCCCCTGGGCAGGTGCGCCCGTGGTGTGTATGTACCACAGTCCCTGGGCAGGTGCGCCCGTGGTGTGTATGTACCACAGTCCCTGTGTGGTGTGCCTGTGGTGTGTATGTACCACAGCCCCTGGGCAGGTGCGCCCGTGGTGTGTATGTACTACAGCCCATGGGCAGGTGCGCCTGTGGTGTGTATATACCACAGCCCCTGTGCTGGTGTACCCACGGCATGTATGTACCACAGCCCCTGGGCAGGTGCGCCTGTGGTGTGTATGTACCACAGCCCCTGGGCAGGTGTGCCCACGGTGTGTATGTACCACAGCCCCTTGGCAGGTGTGCCTGTGGTGTGTATGTACCACAGCCCCTGGGCAGGTGCGCCCGCGGCGTGTATGTACCACAACCCCTGGGCAGGTGTGCCTGCGGCGTGTATGTACCACAACCCCTGGGCAGGTGCGCCTGCGGCGTGTATGTACCACAGCCCCTGGGCAGGTGCGCCCGCGGCGTGTATGTACCACAGCCCCTGTGTGGTGTGCCCGCGGCGTGTATGTACCACAGCCCCTGGGCAGGTGCGCCTGTGGTGTGTATGTACCACAGCCCCTGGGCAGGTGTGCCCACGGCGTGTATGTACCACAGTCCCTGGGCAGGTGCGCCTGTGGTGTGTATGTACCACAGCCCCTGTGCTGGTGTACCCACGGCATGTATGTACCATAGCCCCTGGGCAGGTGCGCCCGCGGCGTGTATGTACCACAGCCCCTGGGCAGGTGTGCCTGTGGTGTGTATGTACCACAGCCCCTGGGCAGGTGTGCCCACGGTGTGTATGTACCACAGCCCCTTGGCAGGTGTGCCTGTGGTGTGTATGTACCACAGCCCCTGGGCAGGTGCGCCCGCGGTGTGTATGTACCACATTTTGCTGTTCATTCTCCTGTTGATGGGCTTGTGATTAGCTTCTGTATCTTAGTTCTTTTGTATAGTGCTGCTGTGAATACAGATGTATACATACCTCTGTGAGGCCATCTTCACCCCTTTCGGGTTTATACCTGAAGAGGAATAGCCAGGTCCCATAAGTCTGTGTTTGGTGTCCTGAGGGCTCACCGCTGTTTTCCACAGTAGCTTCACCATTTTTCAATTTGCACCAGCAGTGTTCTAGGGTCCAGTTCTCCACAACCTTGTCAACACTTGTTATTTTCTCTTTTTCTTTCTGTACCAGCTGTGCTAATGGGTGTGGTGGTTAGATCCTTGTCTCCCGGCTCTCTGGGCTGGGACTCGGATTGCCCTAGACTTGTACGAAAGCAGCCTTCCCTTCCTTCTGGGGGGCACTTGTCCACGTACATGAAGCCATGGCTCATTAGCTGTCAGGACTGGCAGAGGTCCTGAGAGGTGCTGTGCTTTGGCTATTTCCTTTCACGAGTTACCCTGTTAGTGCCCGTGGAGGCAGACGCCTCTTCATCGAGCTCTCCGTGAATGCCGAGCCTCTCACTTGCTACATGTGCTCATTTCCCCTTTTGTTTTCTGACATGGACACACCAGCTCTCCAGTGAGGACGCAGTGAAGAGAGTTCTGTCTGGAGAGAAGGGGGATGTGAAGGGAAGGGTCTCCCTGACCTCACGGCCTCAGGAGTCGGACAATAAGCATGTGAGAGAAGAGGAGCCCAGAGGCCACAAGGAGAAAGAGGTGAGTCGCGAGTCGCACACCTTGGAAGTAAAATCGCCTCTCTGTGGTTTAGGGAAAGCCTCGTAAATGAGATCTGTGTTCTTTTTTAGGACAGAAGAAACTCTGAAATAAAAGAGAGAAGCAGAAGCAGAGATCAAAAACAGAAAGAAGAGTTGAAAGAAGACAGCAAGCCGAGGGAAAAGGACAGGGACCAGGAGAAGCCCAGAGAGCCCGAGAGAGACGGGCGCCGAGACGGGGAGAGAGAGAAGGCCAGGGCCAGGGCGCGGAGGAGCGAGGCAGCGAGGGAGAAGGAGAGACTCCGGGGCAGGGACCGGGAGCACGACCGGGACAAGGGGAAGGACAGGGACCAGCGGAGGGTGAGGAACGGGGAGCACTCCAGGGACCCCAACCGGGAGAAGAGCAGAGAGCAGGATAAACTGGAGAAAAAGGTGAGATCTGCTGGAGCCCCTCACTGAGCTCTGCCGTGTCCTCTGCAGTGCGTCTTGGCCCGGTGCTGGGGAGCTGGTGTTCAGTTTCACCAGCTGGGAACGTGGCAGTCATGACCTCCGACGGAAGTGCAGACGTGCGGGTTCTTGCCAGTGTTGTTGTCTCTGTCCCCGGCTGGTGGTTGTCTAATCGTTTTATTAAGGCATCAGTCAGTAAGCTTTTTCTGAGTCTCAAGTCCGAGGCTGGCTGCTGACCAGCAGGGGCCAGTACAGACACTCCCCGACAAGCGAACGGGAGGGGTAAGGTCGACGGGTCAAGAACACTTTTGGATCAGGAAGCGCTGGGTGGAGGTGGCCGGTTGGTAGCGGTCTGTGAGATGTGTGTTTGGAAGGTCCATCCCGGGGGACTGGGCGGTTCTTGGAGGAGGAAGTCCTCCAGTGCTCGCAGTTTAGAGTTCGGTGATCGTCTACCAGACGTGTAGACAGAGCCACATTTTTCTGAGTTTGAGGTCGTTTGCCCGCGGCACCCCGTGTTCGTCCTGCGTCTAGCCCCTGGGAGTTTGTCCACAGGCCGCGAGCAGCGTGCACGTTAGCTGTGTGAGCCGCGGTGACTCCTGGTCTCCGTGTGTGCCTGCTGTCGCTGGGAGCACGGCTGTCACTGAGCTCTCCAGGGATTATCTGGGAAGGCTTTGCGGCGTCAGCAGAGAAGTGCGTCCGTCTACGCTAGTTCTTACTTCGCTAGATTTTCCAGTACATTCAGGTTTGCCTAGAAGGTCCTTTGGGTTTCCAGCCGTGTTTTCCAGACACGCAGGCTTTATGAGAGGAATTCAAACGTTTCATGGAAAAACGCAATTAAAAGATACTCTCAGAATTTTTGGTCCCTAAATAGATGTATCTTTAAGTCTGTTTTCATGAGTGACTTGAAGCACCATGAGCGTCAGGGCTGTTTTCTCAGACGCCCACTCGGGCAGGGACACGGCCTCATCAGGCCTCGTGGGAGGGCGGTGGTGCCCCTGGGCTCCCCTGGCTAGAATGGAGGAAGGGTTTGAGATCTGTGGTGCAGGTGGGCCAAGGGCAAGGCGGGAGCTGACCGAGGCCCTCTCCTGCCTGGTGTCTCAGCTGTGTCTGGGGGCTGACCCCGTGGGAATCCCGTCAGCAGGCCTTCTCTGGGGGGTCTGTGGGTCACAGTGAGGGGGGTGCCGTGTGCACAGACTGCCGTAACTTTGCCAGTGGCGGCGTGTAGTGCTGTGCTGGGAGCCTCAGGCTGTGTCTTTCTGCTCGTGCACGTGCTGGGAGCGCGCTCCCCCCGGGACGCGTGGCGAAAGCCTGCTCTGCGGGTGAGTTCTGGACGTCACAGAGACCCCTTGCCCTTCGCCTCTCCGGAGAGCCCCGAGACGCCGACTCAGACAGCCCCGATGGGCTCCGGGGCCCGCTGCCGGGCTCCGTGCTACCTTCACCGTCACTGAAGTTGCCGAGGCTGTGACTTGTGTTCTGGTTAAGGTTCCAAGGAGAACGTCTTACTGGCTGGTGTCTGGGAATGTGTTAGACTACGCAGCAGGGATGGTTGTGTTGGAAGATATTTGAGACGTGGCACAGTGACTGTTTCCATTCAGCACGGAAGTTGGGTTTCTGTCTCTCCTGGTGACTCCGGCTGGGGCTCTGCACAGAGCTGTGCATCTGAAGTGGCACAGAGCGAGCACTGTGCAGGTGTGAGGGGCTGTGAGACCCTCCCAGAGCCCCAGTGCGAGTGTCATGTCAGCTCAGCTCTGGGGGTCTCTGCCCCCACCTGGGGAGGCAGCAGACCAAGTTCTGACCCACACTCTGCTGTGGTCACTTCCCTGTCTGGAAGAGAGGATGAGGAGCTGTTCTGAGGAGGTGGAGTGGTGGGGTAGAGGGTGGCACGGAGCCCATCTGCACGTCCCCGCCCTCGACAGAGCAGCCGAAGGTGTCAAAGATCTGGGGAACAGGTGCGTGGTGCCTGACCTACAGCCGGGTAATTCCTGCTGATACAATCTGTGTGCTCGTCTTTAACAAGGAAACATTGAATAGGTGTTCTTTGCTTTTTAGACCTTACGGAGGAAAATTTGTTGATAATCTGTTCTGTTTATAATCATGAGTTTATTTTTAAAAGATTTTATTCATTTATTTGAAACTCAGAATTACAGAGAGAGAGGGAGAGAGAGAGAGATAGGGAGAGAGATCAAGAGATCTTGCATCTGCTGGTTCACTCCCCAGATGGCCACAATGGCCAGGACTGGGCCAGGCCAAAGCCAGGAGCCAGGAGCTTCTTCTGGGTCTCCCATGTGGGTGGCAGGGGCCCAAGCACTTGGGGCATCTTCTGCTGCTTTCCCAGGCCGTTGGATCGGACTCGAATTGGCACCCATAAAGGATGCTGGCGTCTCAGGTGCCAGCTTTAACTGCTACACCACAACACCAGCCCCAGGATGTTTTCTTAGAGACTTGGTTTAAGGTGTGAGTTGGCATTGATGGATTTCACGTATGTATGAGAGTCCTTTCCTGACTTACAGTCTGAAGCGTTTGTGTAAAAAGAATCAGCCAATCCCAGTACATAATCTAATGTTTCCCTGTGAGCGCAGGACAAGAGGGGCGCTCCCTCCTAGCCGGCCCAGGACAGGAGGGGCGCTCCCTCCTAGCCGGCCCAGGACAGGAGGGGCGCTCATCCTAGCCGGCCCAGGACAGGAGGGGCGCTCATCCTAGCCGGCCCAGGACAGGAGGGGCGCTCCATCCTAGCGGGCCCAGGACAGGAGGGGCGCTCCATCCTAGCCGGCCCAGGACAGGAGGGGCGCTCCATCCTAGCCGGCCCAGGACAGGAGGGGCGCTCCATCCTAGCCGGCCCAGGACAGGAGGGGCGCTCCCTCCTAGCCGGCCCAGGACAGGAGGGGCGCTCATCCTAGCCGGCCCAGGACAGGAGGGGCGCTCATCCTAGCTGGCCCAGGACAGGAGGGGCGCTCCATCCTAGCGGGCCCAGGACAGGAGGGGCGCTCCATCCTAGCCGGCCCAGGACAGGAGGGACGCTCCATCCTAGCCGGCCCAGGACAGGAGGGGCGCTCATCCTAGCCGGCCCAGGACAGGAGGGGCGCTCCATCCTAGCGGGCCCAGGACAGGAGGGGCGCTCCATCCTAGCCGGCCCAGGACAGGAGGGGCGCTCCATCCTAGCGGGCCCAGGACAGGAGGGGCGCTCATCCTAGCCGGCCCAGGACAGGAGGGGCGCTCCATCCTAGCCGGCCCAGGACAGGAGGGGCGCTCCATCCTAGCGGGCCCAGGACAGGAGGGGCGCTCCATCCTAGCCGGCCCAGGACAGGAGGGGCGCTCCCTCCTAGCCGGCCCAGGACAGCAGGGGCGCTCCATCCTAGCCGGCCCAGGACAGGAGGGGCGCTCCATCCTAGCCGGCCCAGGACAGGAGGGGCGCTCCATCCTAGCCGGCCCAGGACAGGAGGGGCGCTCCATCCTAGCGGGCCCAGGACAGCAGGGGCGCTCCATCCTAGCGGGCCCTGTGAGCACAGGGACAATTTTCCTGGGGGTGTTGGGTGTGCTGTGCACTGCACGCCTCACTCCATCTCTGTGTATCACCGGGGTTGTGTTCCCAGTGAGTTTGGCCCCATGTGGAGTTCTGTGTTCCAGATGGTCTCCCAGGAGGCGGGAGTGTTCTTGGTCCTTGTCCACCTGCTCTGCCTGACTGGGATGAAGTCCGCCCTGTGGGGACCCTGGAGGCAGCAGCAGCAGCAGAGTGTCAGCTGGAGCAGTGATGTGCTGCTGTGTGGGGGAAGGACCTCGCTGTGGGCCAGTGAGCGAGGTCGGCGCTGTGGCGTGGCAGGTAAAGCCACTGCCTGTGAAGCCGGCATTCTGTGTGGGTACCAGTTCAAGACCCGGCTGCTCCACTTCCGATCCAGCTCCTAATGCCCTGGAAAAGCAGTGGAAGACGGCCCAAGTGTTTGGGCCCCTGCACCTGCGTGAGAGACCTGGAAGAAGCTCCTGGCCTGGCCCTGGCTGTTGTGGCCATTTTGGGAGTGCACTAATCCATCTCTTCCTCTCTCTGTACCTCTGCCTTTCAAAAAGAAAAAAACAAAACAAAAAAAACCTTGAAGCATTTTCAGATGTTACAGATGTGAATAATTCTAACATGTGATTTTGTTTTGTAGTCAGCAAGCTCTGGGGAAATATCTAAAAAGTTGTCAGACGGATCTTCTAAAGACCCCAAAGCCGAAACAGAGGTAGACCTTCAAGAAGGGCAGCACGGGGGGAGGGGGGAGAAGGGGGCTGTGGTGAGGGGTGTGCTGTGTGCTGGCCCGGCCGCGGGGGCGCCCGACCTCCTAGGTCCACTTCTCTGTGTTGGACCGGCAGTGGTGTAGGGGTCACCGGCTGCCGAAACAGAAGGCCGATTGTCTGCCGGCCCGCTGGGTTACTGCTGTCTTCTCCGTCAGGGGCTGTACGCACGCTGTTTGAACTCTTCCTGTGAGAGCCGTTTGCAGATGTATTGGAACAGTGTGACAGCCACGGGACCCTTTAATGGGATTTGCCCAGGGACAGACTGCATGTCCTGCAGTGGTCCTGTGAGGTTATTGTGCCATCGTGGTTTGGGGAAGTCCCCTCCCGGTGTTCACACCAGCACACCGCCTGGCTCTGTCGCCATGTCCCTGTGAGGCGAAGTGCTCCTGCACCTGCAGGGCACGGTGCTGGGGCTCGAGAGCGGGCCGCAGGGCTCTGCAGAGAGATGGGGGAGGGGTCCCACTGGCCTGGAGCTTCGGAGAGCGGGGCCCGCAGGGCTCTGCAGAGAGATGGGGGAGGGGTCCCACTGGCCTGGAGCTTCGGAGAGCGGGGCCGCAGGGCTCTGCAGAGAGATCGGGGAGGGGTCCCACTCGGCCTGGAGTGCCTCCCTGCACCGTGGGCCCCAGTCCCCGTCGGAGGCCGGGGGACGCTGTGGCTGTGTTTCAGGCTGCTCTGGGCTCACTGTGTAACCGTCCGTTGATTACCTTTCATTCTCTTTTCTTTAAGACTGAGGTTTCCACTCGAGCACCCAAGTCGTTGACATCAAAGCTGTCGAAACGGCGATGCAGAAGTTCAGTGGAAGGTAGGCTTGGCTTGCTCTGCTCGTGTGAGAAGCTGGAAATATGTCCGGCTCTGCCTCTGTCACAGTCTGGCTGGGGAACGCATCGGCCACGTCTGGGAAGGAGCGGTGACGTCACGGTGGGAATCACGGGGGTTTGTGACTCACACGCACGTGCGTGCTCACAACACTGGGGCGGAGTCAGCCCTCTTTGCTGGAAACGTGGGTGGTTAGAGAAGGTGGGGCCCAGTTTCATGGTCCAGAAGCCCCGATGAGCCGCGCGGGGTTCCTTGGCCCCCATCTGCAGCAGCGGCAGGCTGTGGTCCATCCAGTGCAGGCTGATGTGGGGAGTTGCTAGGCAGATGGTGTTTCTGCACTGAAAACAGAAAGCATGGCTGGGAGCCCTGGCCGGGGTCTGCGCGAGGAGCCCCTCGGGCCAGTGGACGAGAGAGGCTGCGGACACAGCCTGAGCGCGCGGGCAGGTGCGGGCCGTGCTGTGGAGCCGCTGCTGTGGAGGCCGACGTGAGTGATGTTTGAGTGGGGTGGCTTCTGGAAAGTCCTCCTCTCCCTCCCTGTGTGCAAGCAGGTGGTGGCTGCCATGAACCACACGTGCTGAGCTCACCGTGAGTGTGCCAGAAGCCCCTGCCCTGTGGGGCCCAGGGCGGGCCTGGGAGCTTGCGGCCACCGGCTGTCCCTCTGTCTCGCACCTCCAGAGAGGAGACATGAAACATTTAAACACTGGGGAGACTGCGCATTTGCTCGCGTGTCTTCTTGGTCTTCATTGGCTTCCCTGGCCCGTCCTTTCTTGGCTGACTCCTGCGTGCCTCTGTCTGGGGTCTCTGTGTTCTTAATTTGCACACGCTCCCTGTACAGTGTGGCTGCCAGTTTTAAGATGAGGGCTGGTTTCTCTGTTTTTTTCAGTTCATTTCTGCTAATTATATTTGGTTTGGTTTCTGAGTTGCCTGCATGTTTGATTTTTATGTACTTGAAGCTGCTAATTCTTTTGTGATAATTTGTCCAGGATTTGAGAGATGAAGAATTATTGTGTTTTACCAAGTCATCGTCTCCTTCCTTCCTGCTCTGTGAGGCCCTTTGTGGTCTGGGAACTGTTGTTTATTTTTACTTCTGTTTTCTGTTTACTACTCCTATCATTGTTCTTTTCAAAAAAAATTTTAAGCCATTTTATTTAATAGAATATTCTCCCAGATGAATTTTAAAATCATTCCCAACTCAGAGTCCACTCACAGCAGGATAAACAAGGCAGATCAATCTTCCACCCACTGGTTCACTCCCCAAATGGCCACGATGGTTGGGGCCAAACCAGGTCAAAGCTGGGAACTGGCCACACCATCGGGGTCTCCCACGTGGGTGGTGGGGACCCAGATATTGGAACATCTTCTGCTGCTTTCCAGAGAGCCGGATTGGAAGTGGAGCCACCAGGACTTGAGCTGGCACTCTGATGTGGGCTGCTGGCGTTGCCGGTGGCAGATGTAACCTTCTGTGCCCTGGCCCCGTGTTCTCAGGATTTAATTGAACTTGTGTTAAATGTGTGCTTTGTTAGTTTGAGAAATTGGCTTCCTCACTTCAGGTTTGTAAAGGCATCTCGCCACTCCCGGGGGCTGCGGCTTGTGTCTGTCAGGGTGACTGCTCCACAGTTTGTGTTTAGTCTTTTGGAAAGTGGTATTTTTCTTTTCCTCTTTATTTTGTAATGCGTATTGTTGGCATGTAGATGCTTTATTGGTTTTTGTCGCTGTATATTGAGTCCAGCTTGTTGCTGAGTCGTACTCCGCGGGCCTGGCGGTTGCGTGGGGTTTTCTAAGTGCTCCTGTCACCTGTTCGTCTCTGGCTGCTCTGGAGGTTTGCCTCTGTGTCTGCTGGGGAGCTTTTTATAAGATCTCAAAGGGATTTTTTGGGAAAATGATTTAGAGGGACAGAGAGATAGCAAGAACGATAGAGAGATCTTCCACGTGCTGCTTCATTCCCCATGTGCTCATGTCAGCCAGGCGGGGCAGGCCAAAACCGGGGACCAGAACTCTGCCCAGGCCTCCCACGTGGGGAGCAGGGATCCGGGCACTTGGGCCATCATTGGCTGCCTCCCAGGTGCATTGGCAGGAAGCTGGATTTTGGAAATAAAGGAGCTGGGACTCGAGCCGGTACTCATGGAACGTGGCTGTCCCAAGCAGTGACCTAACCATTGTGCCACCAGGCCCAGCCCTTTAAGGGTTTTTACTATCAGAGATGTGCAGGCTTCATGGCCTCAAGCTTTCCTGAGTTGGTAGCCACTTGGTGGACTTCCTTCTTGCTAGCTGGCTGGGCGCTGACCTCACATGGGTTCCCCAGCAAAGCTGGTGCCCCACACAAACGGCTCTCTCTGGCAGGTCAGCATCTGCACAGATGCCCAGTGCTCAGAGTGCCAGGGACAGGGGACCCCTGTGTGTGTTCAGGGGATGAGCCTCGCTTACTGTAGAGTGTGGGACTGTCCCATGATGCACTGGGTGTCCTGAGAGCCACGCTTGAGTTCCTGTGGAACCCGGGAACATTCTGCGTGAGAATGACCCTCTGAGTTGTGCGTTGCAGCAGAATTGATCACGTTTCGTTACTGAGCACCTTTTATTATTTTTTCTAAAAAAGAGGCAGAGTTAGGGAGAGACACAGTGAGAGAGATTTTCCGTCCACTGGTTCACTCCTCAAGTGGCTGCAGTGGCCAGGTCTGGGCCAGGCTGAAGCCAGGAGGCTGGAACTCCAGTCAGGTCTCTCACTTGGGTGCCAGGGGCTCAGGCACTTGGACCATCTCCTGCTGTCTCCCAGGTGCAGTGACCAGGAGCTGGGTCGGGCGTGGAGCAGCCAAGGCTTGAGCCGGTGCTCATGTGGGATGCTGGCCCTGCTGGGTGCATCTTAACTTCATGACTGCGCAGCGTTACAAGCTACACTTGATACGTATTTTCATTGTGCAATTTGGTGTCAGGAAGAAAGGATTCTAGAACCCGTGAACACAGGCTTCTCCTCCCCCAGCAAAGCTGACGAGGGACGTTCCAGGGAGCAGTGTGGTCGGGCTCAGAGTAGGCTGGCGGTGACTGAGCTGAAACCTTTCTCTGCCTGGTCCTTGCTTCCAGCAGTCACTGAGCAGTGGAGCTCCACCGTGTGGCCTGCTTGAGCTCTGGAGCCCTGTCCTCTGGCCGGAGAGGAGCAGGGGCAGGGGGACACGTGGGCCCCTCCAGACGGAGCTTTAGGACTGCCCCAGCCAGGCTCGGGCGTCCTGCGCTGTTGGCCTCAGCTGAGTGTCCGTGTGCACCTTCCGTTCTGAGCTCTGCAGATGCCCATGCTGATGGAGAGCGCGGGGTGTGAAGATGCGCGTTACATAGTGAGGAGTGTTCTGAAGGAAAGCGAAGTCCCAAGAAGCAGGGATGAGGGGCGTGGGTGGGGAGGGTCCCTCTGAAGGGGACACCGGGACCAAGAGCTGACAGGTGCAGGGAGACCTGGAGGTACAGAGACCCCGAGCCAGGGACAGGCTTCCTTGTGTGTGTGTGTGTGTGTGTGTGTGGCAGGAAGTGCGGCTGGGCAGGCAGGGGCAAAGGGGCTCCCCCCAAGGCCGTGTGGGAAGCGTGAGCACAAGCCATGGAGGTTCACACGGGATTGTGGTGGGCACAAGCTGTGGAGGTTCACGCGGGATTGTGAACTGTTGTAGGCCCAAGGGCGGCGAGGAACTGTTGTGATGTCCAGAGGGCTCAGTACCGGCTCAGCCGACGCCCATGGTGGCACATGGCTGTGCCGGTGGATTTGATGTCCCCTGTGAGAGGGGAGGAATCAGGGGTGCGCTGTGTCTGGGAGGGGCTGGGGAGAGGCTCGCTCGTGGGACAGGTGGATAGAGTTGGGAATTCTGTTCTGGCCACCTTGAGTTTGAGACGTCTGTGAAACCAAGTAGAGGAGAGCGGTGTCGGCCTGGGGTCGGGGAGGGAGGTGGAGACACTGAGGGAAACGCTGCCTTGACAGTTCTTAGGAGGTGGTGAGCTCGGGGCTGCCCGGGGTCGAGTGGGGCGGGGCAGGGTCCAGCAAGGAGGACAGAAGGCCAGTGAGCTGGCGGGGACGTGGGGAGGAAGCCCTGGGGAGGTGACAGGGCGTCTTGTGGGACTCCTCCAAGAGTCAGGAGACCCACTGACCTGGGACCTTGTCATAGCTCTGTAAATCCTAACTGAAGCAGCCCAACCGCAAAGTCTTGCTCCGTTTAATCTGTTGCTAACTGTTTTATGTTAGGAAGGCAGGAGGATACAATTTCAGCTAAGATGTTAGACCCCGGAGTGTCTGGGCTACATAGTGAGCCCCGCCAGGAGACCGCAGCTTCAGAGGCAGGTAAGACAAATGCCTTCTCCAGTTGAGCGCCTCACCAGGCCACGTGGACATGGACGCTGCACTGTAGCGTGGTGGGGTTCACGGCCACAGGGACTGCTACACCATAGCGTGGTGGGGTTCACAGACGTGGACATGGACGCTGCACTGTAGCGTGGTGGGGTTCACGGCTACATGGACTACTACACCATAGCGTGGTGGGGTTCACGGCCACATGGACTACTACACCGTGGCGTGGTGGGGTTCACGGCCACAGGGACTACTACACCGTGGCGTGGTGGGGTTCACGGCCACATGGACTACTACACCATAGCGTGGTGGGGTTCACAGACATGGACTACTACACCATAGCGTGGTGGGGTTCTCGGCCACGTGGACTACTACACCATAGCGTGGTGGGATTCATGGCCACATGGACTACTACACCGTGGCGTGGTGGGGTTCACGGCTACATGGACTACTACACCATAGCGTGGTGGGGTTCACGGCCACATGGACTACTACACCATGGCGTGGTGGGGTTCACGGCCACATGGACTGCTACACCATAGCATGGTGGGGTTCACGGCCACGTGGACTACTACCCCATAGCGTGGTGGGGTTCACGGCCACGTGGACTACTACCCCATAGCGTGGTGGGGTTCACGGCCACGTGGACTACTACACCATAGCGTGGTGGGGTTTACGGCCACGTGGACAGCTACCCTTTAGCATGGTGAGGTTACCTTGTGCTGTTCTAACTCCCATAACGTTCATCAGAGTGTTTCACTGTGTGCTCCGGAGCAGAAATTCCTTGTTTGATTTGCTTTATTTTGCTGTTATTTGATAACTTTGTTAACTCAGCTTTAAATTAATCTTTACATGCTTTTTCTGCATAACTTATTTTAACATTTAAATCAAAATGATTTTTTTAAAAAGATTTATTTATTCATTTGAAAGACAGAGTTACACACAGAGAGAAGGCATAGAGAGAGAGAGAGAGAGAGAGAGAGAAAGAGAGGTCTTCCATCAGCTAGTTCACTCTCCAGTTGGCTGCAATGGCTGGAGCAGGGCTGATCTGAAGCCAGGAGCCAGGACCTTCTTCTGGGTCTCCCACATAGGTGCAGGAGCCCAAGGAGTTAGACCATCTTCTACTGCTTTCTCCAAGGCCATAGCAGAGAGTGAGATTGGAAGTGGAGCAGCTGGGACTTGAACCGGCGCGCATCGGGGATGCTGGCACTGCAGGTGGTGGGTTTACCCGCTGTGCCACAGTGCCTGCCCCAAAATGCTTTCTTAATCTATAGCAGAGAGTGGGATTGGAAGTGGAGCAGCTAGGACTTGAACTGGCGCCCACAGGGGATGCCAGCACTGCAGGTGGTGGGTTTACCCGCTGTGCCATGGTGCCGGCCCCAAGTGCTGTCTTAATCTCACCGTTGGGCGTTTATAAAGCAATGTGGATGCTTACATGAGACATGATCTTTGAGTTTCCATCCAGCTCTGCTTCGTTCTCTGAAGAAATCCTCCACAGTGCAGACTTGTGAGTGCTGGCCTGTGTCTCACCGTGGCATGGCTTGGTGTGTGCCATGACGCTGCTAAGACTTCGAGTGATCTGTGGTTGCGTGTCAGTGCTGCTGTCTTCTGGGACTCTAAGCCCTTCAGAAGTTCTGGAGCTCTTGAGTTGCATTCAAGGAGGAAATAATGTTAATTTTGACTCTAGGGAAAGATCACTTTTTCTTGTGGGCTCAACTTGCTTCATGTCTGATTTTTTTTATATAGTTGAATATTTTTTAAAGATTTATTTTTTATTTGAAATCAGAGCCACATAGAAAGAGGAGAGGCAGAGAGCGAGAGAGAGAGGTCTTCCATCCAATGGTTTACTCCCCAGTTGGCCACAACAGATGGAGCTGTGCCGATCCAAAGCCAGGAGCCAGGAGCTTCCTCTGGGTCTCCCATGTAGGTGCAGGGGCCCAAGGACTTGGGCCGTCTTCCACTGTTTTCCCAGGCCACAGCAGAGAGCTGGATCAGAAGTGGAGCAGCTGGGACTCCAGGCGGCACCTGTTTGGGATGCTGCTGTCACACATGGTGGCTTAACCTGCTGCGTTACAGGGCGGGTCCCGGTAGCGATTCTCTAGACATGTTGGAGCAATCTGTGGATGCCATGTGCAAGTGTGAAAGTAGCTTACGCTCAACCTTTACAAAGCGTGAATCGCACGCATTGTTTCTTGGTTGAGTTCTTTGCTGAAATCGTTACTTGAGAGACAGAGATTCTCTGAGTCTCCAGCTGCCCGCAGGAGCTCAGGGCTGTGCGGAGGGTTGCAGCCGGAGCTGGGAACACAGGCTGGGCCTCTGGCAGGACCCAACTACTGAGCAGTCTCTGCTGCCTCCCAGGGCCATGTCAGGGGGCAGCTGGAAGCCAGAAGCCAGAGCCAGATGTTAAGGCCAGGTGTCGTTATGGGATGTTGACATCTTGACTGGGCCTTAACCACTGGGCTGAACGCTCATCCCTTTTGCAAAGGCCAGAAGGAAATATGATACCAGCTGGGGGGTGGGCAGGTCCTGTGTGTGTGCTGTCCCTGGGCCCTGCCCCTGTGGCCACAGGGTGGGCAGGTCCTGCATGCATGCTGTCCCTGGGCCCTGCCCCTGTGGCCACAGCTTGGGGGTGGCCAGCTCCTGTGTGCATGCCAGGCCCTGGGCCCTGCCCCTGTGGCCACAGCTCGGGGGTGGCCAGCTCCTGTGTGCATGCTGTCCCTGGGCCCTGCCCCTCTGGCCACAGCTCGGGGGTGGCCAGCTCCTGTGTGCATGCTGTCCCTGGGCCCTGCCCCTGTGGCCTCAGCTGGGCGTGGGCAGGTCCTGCGTGCGTGCTGGACCCTGGCCCTGTGGCCACAGTGTTGTCCTGCACTGGCGGTCATTGCATTATGTGATTCAGTTTGCAGCACTGGCTGTGGTTCCTGAGTGAGTTTCTTCCACTGGGCCTGGTGTCTGAGCCTTCTTTTGGAATTGCAAAGGGAAATCCCTGTGGGCCCTGTTGTGCTGCCCGATTGGGCCCCGCTTCCCAGGCCCCGACTGGCACCGGTTCATCAAGGTTGGCCTAGGAGAACTTGCGAGTTTTGTTGTTACGCTTCTGCTGTTTTGGACAGATTGACGAGTTCGGTGTGGAACTCACGCATCCTCCCTGCACCCTGTGTTGAATTGCTGTCTCTGTGATATGTGGTTGTTTGACAGTTCCAGGTTTTCCTGGAACGTTAGCCCAAATCTTTGGTTTGGCTTAGTTTCTCTCATTCCATTTTTGTTTTATTGTTTAAGCTCTTTTATTATTAAAAACTACAGAAATGTGGAAAGACCAGTAAATGAACGCCCTGTAGGCCTAGCGTTTTGGCACATCCACCTCATTGCAGGAACTGTTTCCGAGTGTGTCAAGCATGCCCCAGCACCGTGTCTCTCGTGTGCGGCAGCAGGCAGCTCAGAGGCAGAGACTCCTCAGAGCCACATGGGCAAAGAGCGCCTAAAGCCAGGCTGTGTTATGTTTTGCAATTTTGTGTATTTGAAACCACTGGTTATTGGATCCCGTTTACACTTAGGTCTGTTCACCAGCTCAGCGCGGCTGCCATTTGCCTGGAGCCTGGAGGGTCATGCTGGTGCCCGTAGGGGTAACGGGTAGAGAAGGACTCCTGCTTTATACGTGCCGTCTCACTGCACGCTGCGCCTGTGGCCCAGGACTGTGGGGCTCGGGACGTGGGGTGCCGGGGCAGAACTTGGGACGTCTTGGCACTGTGCCCACGCCCTCCCCCGCGAGGGTCGTTGGGACCACTGAGTTCCAGACAGCTGGTGAGGCGGATGGTGTGACTTTCTTCTGCCAGTTTATAGCTATTTCAAAACAAATAGGCACATTAATTATTTTCTCAGAGCTGCTAGTTGCCGAGCTAAGTAATCTACCCACTATGATTCAGAATTGATGATGGTGTTATCAGCGAGTGAATAGTGTGACATCCTGTCTCTGTGCGTGAACTTGGGTTTAGTAAGACTGACTCAGGAGCGCTAGCAGAACTTTGAGAAGACGCAGTTGTCCAAAGGCCATCGATTCTGTGAAGTACGGAAAGGGGATGATGCATGTGGAGTTCACTTGTCGTCATGCTAGGTTTTGTAGAACCTAGGAAATATTTGACCCTTCCAAATTAAATATACAACTTAAGATTATCGGGGTGTTTTCTTCTTAATGATCCTCAAGTGCTAAGATTATATTCACCTTTAGGGTCTTTTTAACTTAATATTTTATGTTTATTTTTTTGGTTACCTTCTACAAAATATAAATAGTGAGCTTTTTGAATCGGAGTATTTTATGGTTGTAAAGATCTTCCTTACAGCATTATACGCTGTCTGTTTTATATAGCTCTATTACCTAAATGGTTATTTGGTAGTTAATGACAGGTTGATTCTGATGTAAATGTTTTTGAATAGTTTCAAGAAAGGACGAGGTTTCAGGGAGGGGACCGTCCCCCCGCATGTTCATCTGGTTTCTTTTTAGAGAGTATTGGGGCTGTTGGCTTCCAGCTCTGGGTCCTGTCATGACTCAAAGCCTGTTTCTCCAGCACCTGTTCTCCCTTTTTATTTTTAACAGGGGAATCATGGACTTTTCAGGTGTTTGATAAGGAAAGTCATTTATTCCTTCTGTGTTGGGTAGGGAAAGTGGTTCATCTCCCAGGTCCTTGGTTGTTTCTGTTCTCGGCGATCAGCAGATAAGTGCTGTGCAGTCGGCAGGTGTCTGGGCTGACGCACTGTGGCAATGATGCTTCTGTTCCCTCCTGCTGTTCCGAATAGGCACCACATGCAGCTGCTCCACCCTGGCCTGGAAGTTGGCTGTAGGAGTGGGAAGTGGGGCCATCTGCTCTGGCAAGGGGAGGCCCTGCTTCTCCCCGGGCTGGGTGGATCCTGGCCCTTCTCCCATTCAGGGGGTCCTTGCCTTCTCACCCAATCCCAGAGCCACATGTGGGGGAAGAACATTCTAGATGCCTAATTTCAAAAGCTGTCTTTGGTCAGCCCTTTGTAAACTTGCAGTGTGGGAGACACAGTCAGAGTGCCCCGTGTTAACCATTAATCGCCGCCCTCAGTGTACAGTCTCAGTGAGCAATTTTAAACTGTTTTATGTCAGGAACAAAAGAAGCCAATACTAACTCAACTAGTATTTGAGATGATAAATCAACTAGTTTGTGGCAGGAGAGTGCTGAGCCAGAGACAGCGGGAAGCAGCGAGGTAAGAGGGACCCTTTCCGCACCTGTCTGGGGAGAGCAGGCGGGCTCTCCAGAGTGGCGCCAGGGGCCGGGTACCCCTTCTCACGGGCACGGCCCAGGGATTCACTTCTGCATTTTCGCATGAACTGGAATTGAACAAGGTTCCTGTTGATTGGACTCACGTCCACACCCCTGCTGTGTGTTCTTTTTCCTTTTTTTAAAAAAATGTATTTATGTATATGAGCGACCGAAAGCAGAGAGAGAGAGAACACACGTGCGCTAGGTAACTCTCGTCCTGTGGTTCTCTCCCCAAATGCCCACAATGGCCGGGGTGGACGGTCCAGAGCTGGGAGCTGGGCACTGCATCTGGGTCTCCCCCGTGCGTGGCAGGGACATAGCCGCTTGAGGCGACACCCAGGAAGTGGAGGCAGGAGCCAGACCCCGGCGCTCCTGCCCCAGGCTCGGGCATCGTGACTGGGCCGAGCGCCCACCGCCATGTCCTCAGGGCTCAGGGTCTCTGTGTGGAAGCTGCCGGTGCTGTGGCTGCTGCAGTGTCCGTCTGTCTCGATCTTGCAGTGAGAGTCTACTTTTGGCATAAATCTCCCGGCATTTAATACACGGGTTAAAATACACGCTTCGTATTGCTTTCCCACGGAGCTGCTGGCAGGCTGACGGGTGCCAGTGCTGGCTGGGCAGGCGGAGGCTGACTCTGTGATTTCTTTGTGAGGCCTACTGTGTGTCAGGTCCCTAGCAGGAGTCTGCCCGGCCTCTTGTCTCCCTGGGGCTTGCACGCGAGCCGAGATGAGGCCATTTAACAAGAGGTGGCTCGAGGGAGTGTGGGTGGAGCGACTTTGGGTGACTTGGGGGTTGCGGGTGGCTGGCTCAGCCTGCGGGCAGAAGGACCTGCAGATGCACAGCTCCTTCCGCACCGGGAGCTGAGAGCCGTGTCTGCTGGGCCTTGGGTCGCCGGCGAGGGAGTTCCGCCTTCATCGTAAGAGCGGCAGAGGCCAGGGGTATTTCTAGAGGAGGGGCGGCAGCATCCTACTTAGTTTACAGAGAGCTTCTGTTGGCCTGGGAGGGTGGGGGTAGTCCAGAGACAAGGAGGGAGCCTCGGCTGTGGCGGGGAAATGAGGGCCTCTGCGACCTCTCAGGCTTCTGGGGGCCTGGCCTGCTGTCGAGAGCAGAGCTGAGAGGCCTTGGAGGGTGGGCAGGTGGTCACCAGGGAGGAGTTGGCTACATGGGGGGTGCCTGGGGACTGGGAGACAGGGCCTGGGTGTCTGATGGGTGAGGGGCCCTGTCTGTGACAGGTGCATTGGTACTTCGCGTGTTGGCCTCCTGGTTTAGCGGCCCTGCCTCAGAGCAGTGTTTCTGAGTGCTGTGTGGACCCGGGTTCCGTCTCCAGTGCTCGCAACAGCTTGTGTTTGTTTTGTTTTGCATTAATTTGAGTGACAGTTCCCATCCAGTGGTTCACTTCCTAGATGGCTGCAATGGCTGGGGTAGGCTGGAACGGAAGCTGGGATCAGGACCTTGATCCGCGTCTCCCACATGGGTGGCAGGGACCCAGCTGCCTGGAGCCATCACCTGTGGTCCCAGGGCAAACACTACAGGAAGCTGGAGTCAGGAGGGAGATCCGGACTTCAACCCAGGCCCTCTGATGGGGACTGGGCATGTGAATCCTTGTTTTAACTGCTAGCCAAGCGCCCTCCCTGAACTTGAGTTTGAAGACAGAGACCTTGAGGCTTGGAGTCAGGATCCCTGCCCCGGGCTGCGGGGAGCTGTGCTGCCCCCCAGAGTCAGGAGCCCTGCCCCGGGCTGTGTGGAACTGTGCTGTCCCCCAGAGTCAGAAGCCCTGCCCCGGGCTGTGTGGAGCTGTGCTGCCCCCCAGAGTCAGGAGCCCTGCCCCGGGCTGTGTGGAGCTGTGCTGCCCCCCAGAGTCTGGAGCCCTGCCCCGGGCTGTGTGAAGCTGTGCTGTCCCCTAGAGTCAGGAGCCCTGCCCCGGGCTGTGTGGAGCTGTGCTGCCCCCAGAGTGCGAGCACAGAGGACAGAGGCCGCCTTCTTCCAGGCACCTTTGTCTGCCGCCCTGCATTTGTTCCTCCACAGCGCAGCCCAGGATGGAGCTGGGCCCCATGGCTGCCCCAGAGCGCTGTCTGGGGCCTCCAAGACTGCAGTGGCACTGCTCCCGCAGCATGGCTGTGTTCAGCCGTCCCTCTGTATGGAACCAACTTCTGCGGACCCCCACTCACTGCCCTGCAAGTCCTGCAATCCTGGCAGATGCCAGGCTGTCCTGTTTGCTGGTCACCCTGTACCTCTGAGCCTGCTGGGCATACCCAGTGTCCCCGGGAGCCTCCCAGGTCCCACAGCCCCCCGAGCGTGGCCGCCCTACCCACACGGGGCCACGCCCTCAGCAGGGTGTTTTCGGGGCTCTGGCTGTGGTTTTTGCAAACTCGAGGTGTCCTGGGGCACTTTTCACTCTGTGTAGCATGGGTGACTTCTCTGGGCCGTGTGGGACCCCATCTGGAGGGGCCACGTGCGATGAGGTGTTGTGTTACTCCCTCAGTGTGTCCTTGGTGTCAGGCGACTGGGCCCTGCCGACACGTCAGGCACGGTCAGGGGCTCACGGGACTGAGTATGGCCTGTGGACCCCGGCTTAGAATCCACCCCAGCCCTGCTGTGCTGCCACTCAGTTGCCTGTGGCTGTGTGGGTCACCTTTGTCCCCAAGGCTCAGCACTTGAAGGGAGAGGTGGGCCTGTGTGTCACATGGGCTGAGCCCCCGGAGTGGCCTGGGAGCTCCTTCCTTGGGGCTCAGCGCTGCCAGCCTTCTCTCCACGGTGATGTGCTCTGTGCTGGGCTCCCTTGCATTGCCAGCTTGTCTCGTGGCTGACCTCCGGGACGCGTTCTTCCAAGTCTGCTTGTTGCCAGCTTGTCTCGTGGCTGACCTCCGGGACGCGTTCTTCCAAGTCTGCTTGTTGCCAGCTTGTCTCGTGGCTGACCTCCGGGACGCGTTCTTCCAAGTCTGCTTGTTGCCAGCTTGTCTCGTGGCTGACCTCCGGGACGCGTTCTTCCAAGTCTGCTTGTTGCCAGCTTGTCTCGTGGCTGACCTCCGGGACGCGTTCTTCCAAGTCTGCTTGTTGCCAGCTTGTCTCGTGGCTGACCTCCGGGACGCGTTCTTCCAAGTCTGCTTGTTGCCAGCTTGTCTCGTGGCTGACCTCCGGGACGCGTTCTTCCAAGTCTGCTTGTTGCCAGCTTGTCTCGTGGCTGACCTCCAAGTCTGCTTGTTGCCAGCTTGTCTCGTGGCTGACCTCCGGGACGCGCTGTTCCATCTCTCTTCCTGTCTGGTGTGTGTGCGGATCCTCAGCTCAGAGCACACGGCGTGGCGGCCTCCTAGAAAGGCTTTCAGGGTGACCTCCTTCCTAGTGGACACCCAGAATTGGTGCTGATCTGTCTGTGATTCTGTTCTGATCTTGTAACATCTGAGGCTCGCTAGCACGGAACGGACTTTCCTGATACGTGCTTCTCTTTTTTTAGGTGATTCCACCAGCGATGCAGGTAAGGCCTCCTGCGTATCTGGTGAGTCGTATACATAGGTAATTACACCGAGGAAACCTGTCCCAGCCTTACCAACTCGGGGTGGAGTTTGTGTTTTAACTGTTAACCCTGCATGAAGAGAGTGTGTTTCAGGATTCTTTCCAAGAGTGTGAAACACACTTCCAGTATTCAAAATCTGATCTTTTTCTTACCATTTTTCCAGGTAGGAATTTCTTTTACTTTAAATTGCATAGTAAATGTAATTGCTTAGTAGTTTGGGTTTGTGATTTACTGATTAAATCTCTTTGTCAAAATGAAGAAAACGTTGTTCTGATTTTCAAAATAATATGGTATATACCCAATGTAGAAAATTTTTTAAATGCAGAAAAGTATGAAGAACAAACTAAAAAGCACTGGTAATTTTACCGCTTATTGCTGGAATGAGTATCCAGAATTCCATATGTGAGTATATGATTAGGAGATAATATCATTTACTTTATTAATTATATATTAACATGATTTTTGTGCTTTTTTTTTTTTAAAGGTTTATTTATTTACTTTGAAAGTCAGAGTTACAGAGAGAGAGGGATCTTCCATCCTCTGGTTACTCCCCAGGTGACCGCAGTGGCTATCCAGGTGGAAGCCAAGAGCCAGGAGCTTCTTCCAGGTCCCCAACGTGGGTGCCCCACATGGCCAACACCAGGCCAGGCTAAAGCCTGAAGCCAGGAGTTTCTTCCAGGTCTTGGGTCTCCCATGTGGATGGCAGGGGTCCAAGGACTTGGGCCATCTTCCTCTGCTTTCCCAGGCCATGAGGAGGGAGCTCGATAGGAAGTGGAGCAGCTGGGGCATAAACTGGTGCTCATATGGAATGCTGGCATTGCAGTGGCTTTACCCGTCATGCCACAGCACTGGCCCCAAATAATGACATTTTACACATTTGTGACTGTACCGTGGTTTGCTTGTTACCGGCTGTCATTCTTAGCAGCGATGATGATGGCTTGACACGTGTGGATTTGTACCTGTCCTTTGTTTTCTGAGGTTGTGTCTCCCCAAAGTGAACTTGCTGATTTGATTGACCTACTTTCGAATTATTTCTTGAGTAGTAAACCAGTTTGCATTTCCAGGCTTTGAGTGTGCTCACATCCTCAAATTTTCACCCAATTTAGGTACCAACTTTTTTTTTGTCTTAATGGAAAGGATGATGAGGGAGCAGATTTTTAGGCTAGCGGTGAAGATGTGTGTAGCCCACAGTGGGTGAGGTGTGGTTGAGATGTGTGTAGCCTTCAGTGGGTGAGATGTGTGTAGCCTTCAGTGGGTGAGGTGTGTGTAGCCTTCAGTGGGTGAGATGTGTGTAACCTTCAGTGGGTGAGATATGTGTAACCCACAGTGGGTGAGGTGTGGTTGAGATGTGTGTAGCCTTCAGTGGGTGAGATGTGTGTAACCTTCAGTGGGTGAGATATGTGTAACCCACAGTTGGTGAGGTGTGGTTGAGATGTGTGTAGCCTTCAGTGGGTGAGATGTGTGTAACCCACAGTGGGTGAGGTGTGGTTGAGATGTGTGTAGCCTTCAGTGGGTGAGATGTGTGTAGCCTTCAGTGGGTGAGATGTGTGTAGCCTTCAGTGGGTGAGATGCGTGTAGCCCTCAGTGGGTGAGATGCGTGTAGCCCACAGTGGGTGAGATGCGTGTAGCCCACAGTGGGTGAGATGCGTGTAGCCCACAGTGGGTGAGATGCGTGTAGCCTTCAGTGGGTGAGATGTGTGTAGCCTTCAGTGGGTGAGATGTGTGTAGCCTTCAGTGGGTGAGATGTGTGTAACCCACAGTGGGTGAGATGCGTGTAGCCCACAGTGGGTGAGATGTGTGTAGCCTTCAGTGGGTGAGATGTGTGTAACCTTCAGTGGGTGAGATGTGTGTAGCCTTCAGTGGGTGAGGTATGTGTAACCTTCAGTGGGTGAGATGTGTGTAACCCACAGTGGGTGAGGTGTGGTTGAGATGTGTGTAGCCTTCAGTGGGTGAGATGCGTGTAGCCCACAGTGGGTGAGATGTGTGTAGCCTTCAGTGGGTGAGATGTGTGTAACCCACAGTGGGTGAGATGTGTGTAGCCTTCAGTGGGTGAGATGTGTGTAGCCTTCAGTGGGTGAGATGTGTGTAGCCCACAGTGGGTGAGATGTGTGTAGCCTTCAGTGGGTGAGATGTGTGTAACCTTCAGTGGGGCGTGGGGGTTCGGTTCCCAGCTCTGGCTCCTGACTCCAGCTTCCCAGCAAGGCAGACGCTGGGAAGCAGTGGCGATGGCTCAGGTAGTGGGGTTCCTGCCGCCCTCGTTAGAGAGCCTTGGCTCTAGCCCTGACCCTTGGCTCTAGCCCTGGCTGTTAGGGGCACTTCGGAGGGTGAGCCACAGACGGGAGCTCTCCGACTCTGTGTCTCTCTGCCTTTCAGAAAAAAGGATAGTTACAAGCTAGCTCATTGTAATTATTTGATCGCTGTTTTTTAAATATTTATATTTGAATCAAATATTTGAATTAAGTGACCAATTAACTATTTGATATTAGCTATTTGATATATATATCAAATATATTTGAATTAACTGATAAACCAGTATTGACACTCGAGTTAAGTCTGGGTAGACAAGGAACTGAATACGTGTTCGTTCTTGTGTTTCTGCTTAGAAGAAGCAGGACCTGCTGGCCAAGACAAGGCTGAGGCGTCCGAGAGCTCGGAAGTCCCGAATGGGCTTTCGTCCACTGTCAGGTGCGTGGGGTGGGGGTGGGGGCGAGCACTCGGGGACCTGCTGTGATGCTCCCACCGTGCCTGGGTTGCTTCCTGATGCCTGAGCTGAGTTATCAGAGCTGTTTCTACAAAGAAAAGGACGCTGTTTCATGTCATTTTCGTGCACCTGAGTTACGTGGCCCTGAGGAACATTTCATAGATGTAGGAAAATTCAGATACAGCTTAAGTGTGCTGTGTTTGCTTAGTGTTGTTTGTGCGGGGCCTTGAAGTTGCTGCAGATACAGGATTGAAGGCTGGACGCTTGTACCCTGTGGGTCCTCACTGGCACAGCCGGCTCCGCAGGGGGGAGGTAGCGCCTGCCTTAGTCTGGGTCTCTTTGGTTTCCCTTGAAACGTGTAAGCTTTCCTGTCACTTGTTTGCTTTCTTCCAACATGGGGTTTAGAAGAATTCCTCGGCCTGGGAGTGCAAGACCGGCGCCTCCCCGGGTCAGACGGCAAGAAAGCGTGGAGGTGTTAGCGATTGACAGGTAAGGCCGTGCCGCCTGTGGGAGGGCTGAGCCTCGGCCTGCGCTGAGGGGCGGGGCCCGGGACGCAGCAGAGGTGCTGGGAAAACTTGTCTAAGGATGAAGACGTGAGGACTGGCCCTCGCCCCAGAGCTCGGAGCTCTGTGTAAAGTGAACCCCCAGGGCACGTAGACAAACATCAGGCTGTGTGTCTTTGACCTCTTCATGGAAGACTTTCTTTCTTTTCTTTCAAATATTTATTTATTTATTTATTTATTAGAAAGGCAGAGTTACAGAGAGGTAGAGGCAGAGGGAGAGACAGAGAGAGAGGTCTTCTATCTGCTGGTTCACTCCCCAAATGGCCGCAACAGCCGGAGCTGCGCCGATCCGAACCCAGGAGCCTGGAGCTTCTTCCAGGTCTCCCTCATGAGAGCAGGGGCCCAAGGAACTGGGCCATCTTCCACTGCCTTCCCAGGCCATAACAGAGAGCTGGATCAGAAGTGGAGCAGCTGGGACTAGAACTGACACCCATACGGGATGCCGGCCCTGCAGGCGGTATCTTTATGCCACAGCGCTGTCCCCACCATGGAAGACTTTCTAAGCATCAGAACAATGAAGAAAAACCCGGGAGAAGAGGATTAAAGGTTTAATTGCAACACAAAAATAGAAGGTTGTGAAGCGTCCTGTGTCAGAGTGGAGCCACTGCCAGGCTGGGTCAGGGTGGTAGCTTTCAGGTGCAATAAGCGGCACAAGTTGGAGACGGTGGTGCAGACAGCTGCACCCAGAGGCCGAGGACAGCACGCGTGCACTGTGCACACTCGTGCCCGCCTCCTGCACCCTGACGGTGGGAACTGCACAGGCAAGAACTGAAGGCAGGAGGAGCTGACGAGGAGCCTGCGCAGTGGTCAGGGCTCTGGTGCAGGGGGATCAGGTGCCTCAGGGAAGCTGGTGGCGAACTGGAGTGGGCAGGCAACAGGGCCGAGAGCCCAGTGTGGCTGCAAGAGAGCCCTTGGATGGTGGTGCCCACAAGGGGCGACAGGTCCAGCGCTCCTGTGCTGGGCTACTGGACGCTGACTCAACAGGAATGGTGGCGGGGTGGGGGTGATAGTGGGTGCCTCAGTGGGGTGTTGGGCACAGACAGAGCCATGGCAGCGGCTGGGGCCAAGTAAGGGGTCCTGAGGAGCTGCTGTTGGAAGGAATGAGGTCTGGGGAGAGCCCAGGCACACAGGAGCACCAGTGCCACTCCTGCCATGAGGTTTGCCCCTTGGGAGAACCGGCTACCCTGCGTGGGGGCTGCAGCAACACGGCTCTCAGATGGCCCGTGTGGGGAGACAGGCTCCAGAGCCTCTGTTCCACAGGGCAGGCCAGGCTGTGGGCATCCGTGGTGGCAGCTGAGGGCGCCTGGGCCTGGAGGCTGTCCCCAGGGACGCGTTTCCCAGGCATTTGCCTCGGCTCCCACCTGTCCCTGGGCAGCTGCTGGTGCACGGCACTGATGAGAACTTGTGAGTGACACAGCGTGTCTCATGTAGGCTCCTTTCTTTCTGTGTAGGGCAGGGAGTGGCAAAACCGTCTCGAATGTGATCGTGGATTCGCAGAACTCCGACAACGGAGAGGACGAGCAGTTCGTGGTGGCAGCGGCCCCTCAGCTCTCGGAGATGTCAGAATTGGAGGTGGTGAGTTCCCACAGCAGGGGCCCTCTGGGACCACGCCCACACGCTGGGATGAAGATTCCCGGAGACAAGGTTTTCCTGTGGTTCTTCTGTCAGCTCTCCACTCTCTTTAATTTTGTTGTTCCTCTTTTTAGATCCAAACACATGATCTTGAGAATTCGGCAAATCTGAATCTTTTTTTTTTCTTCCTCTCCTGCTCAGGTACCAGCAACAGAACTCGAGGAAGATGAGAAGCATGGTGAGTTCTGATGCACATGTGTGCATGTGTGTGTGCGTGTGTGTACATGTGTGTGCATACGTATGAGTGTGTGTGCACACGTGTGCATGTGCACGTGTGCGTGTGCACGTGTGCGCATGTGTGCGTGTGTGTGCGCGTGCATTTGTGTGCACGTGTGCATATGCAGTGTCTCCCGAGGTGCACCTGCAGCTGTGCGCCAGGCTCTGGTCAGAAGCAGGCCAGCGGCTGGTGGGCAGTGCTGGCCTGGACTCCTGGACTGGAAGTGCTCGTCTTGGGAAGTGGCCACATCCAGACACCCATCGTGTGTGTCCAAGAACTTAACTTTAATCCCTTAGTGTCATCAAACGCCTGGTTTCCCAGGTGGGCTGTTTATTTTCCTGGTGTGTCTGTGTGAGTCAGGATTCAAAGGCCCTTGGTTGCAGCTGGTTCGTGTGACTCGCCCATCTCTGAACCTGTAGTCCTTTCCCCGGTGCTGTGTTCAAACAGGAACAAGGCCGGCTTGCCCTTGACTCTCCCTGTTGGGGGCTGCTCGTCATCTCTCTGGTGTGTTTGGCTGTTTTCTTCTTTGTGTCCTGCCAGTTCTTGATCAGCTTTTTGTCACCGAATGGAAATGCTGAAGGCAGGCTACTAGGAAGGAGTTTTTTAGCTTCTACTTTGGGTGCTGAAAGTGGAAACATGGCATGATGGCAGCTGTGTGTGTGGGTGTGTGGGTGTGTGGGTGGGTGGGTGGAGGGCCCTTGGGCTTTGTAAGAATCTCAAGCCGCCTGAGAGCTCACCCCCAGATGACCCTGGATCTCCCTCTAGACCCCACCTCCTATGTGTCCTCACCTCCCGCTCCCAGCGCGGGAACCTCGGAGGGGACCAAGGACACCCAGCCGTAGCAGTGGGCGTAGGGAGGCTAGAGTGCATCCCATCCCAGTCAGCGCTGGTGGTCACCATGTGGGACTCTGCCTGTGGCCTTGGACCCTGGGTCCCCCCCCCCCCCCCCCCCCCGGCACAGCCCCTGCAGCAGAGGCAGGAACTGCTGGCTGCCTCTTCTCTCCCCTCCCCTCCCCTCCCCTGCCCTCCCCTCCCCGGAGAGACTGTCCCTGGCCCCTAGCAGAGATCAGGAGGCCTGTTTTGCTTCTGGGTGGTTTTTATTGGTTTGGTTTTTGTCCACAGGTATTTGAGGCCATGGATTTTTAACATGTTAGATGTGTTTTGTCTCATTCTGTCTCAGCTTTTCTTACTGGTGTTCAGCCTGCCTAGTACTAACAGTGGGAGCCTGCTTGTGTTGCCCTTTGGGGACCGTGTGGCACATGCAGTAGACGTTGTAGTGTCCTTGTTTTCTGATAGCACGGGACGGTTCGGGCTCACTGTGTATCTGCTGCCCCAGGCCGCGCCGTATCCCCGGGAGCCTGGCTGTTGCTTGCTTCTGGGCGATTTCACTGTATGAAGCCAGAACATAGACACGTGTGTGTGCGCACATAGACATTACAGACATACATGTAGGCATATATTTATTTATAAGTAAGAAAATGTGTCTTGAGCTCGTACGATGTAGCAAGGCAGGGTTTTGCCTGTGTTCTTGGTTTTGCACCTGTGTCTCTGTCTGCTGCCAGCAGCCCTGGCTCCCAGCAGCCTCCGCTGTTGGTGTAATTTACCTGACAACATGCACCCGGGGCAGTTCCCACCCTGCTACTGCCAGTGGGTTGTGCCAGCAGGGTGGCTGGTAATGCTGAGGTCTGTGTTGTGCGTCTGTTTGTCTTTTTGTTTTCAGGGTGTAGTGCACTGGGGATGTACAAATCATTACTCTGTTTCAAAATTATGAAATGATCCTCTCTCGGTGTGTGCTGGCCAGTTTGGTGTTACTAAGTTTATCTTGCTTTCAGTTTCTGGGCATTGGTGCTTTTAATTTTGTGTGTGGGTATGGTTTGAAGGTCAAATGTACACAACATGGCCATCTCACCTGTGTGAGAGCCCAGAGCGTGGCCTCTGCTCCATTCCTTAATGACATGGTGCGTGTGGGTGCGTGCGGGTGCGTGTCCTCCTGTGTCCTCACGTGCCCTCGTGGCCGCCCGCTTCATTTGTAATGGGACGGTCTGTGCCGGTGCTTTGTGAAGCAGATGGGAACTGGCCGTCCTCCAGCTCACGGCCACACGTGGCTCTGCCGTGACGCAGTCAGGCTTGTGTTGGCACGTGCTTGGGTGGAGCATGCGATGTTACCCCGCCTAACTGAAAGGCGCTGGTGCCGTGCCCGGGTCGAAGAGGAGCGGTGCTCACACACTCGGGACGGCCCCTGCCCTGGGTGCTGGCAGCCACCTTTGCTCCTCTGGGGACACAGCCTGTTTCCCTGCAGCGTTACGAGGTGTGACCGTTGTCTTCCTCCAGCAGCTGTTGGCTGTTCTGTTGTAGACTGTCTTTTGTCAAATGAAAAGATTATCTGAAACTTTTCAGGCTGGCGCTGTGGCTCACTTGGTCAATCCTCCGCCTGCGGTGCCGGTATCCCATATGGGCACTGGGTTCTAGTCCTGGTTGCTCCTCTTCCAGTCCAGCTCTCTGCTGTGGCCTGGGAAAGCAGTGGAGGATGGCCCAAGTGCTTGGGCCCTGCACCCGCATGGGAGACCAGGAGGAAGCACCTGGCTCCTGGCTTTGGATCGGCACAGTGCGTCGGCCTTGGCGGCCATTTGGGGGGTGAACCAACGGAAGGAAGACCTCTCTGTCTCTCTCTCTCACTGTCTAACTCTACCTGTCAAATTAAAAAAAAAAAAAAAAGAAACTTTTCAGCGTAGAAAAAGGGTAATAATTCAGCGTTTCTCCCACTCTCCCCGCCTTAAAACAGCTTCTTGGTGAGTAAACTTTAACACAGTTGTTTCCAACAGGTGGACTTGTGAAAAAAATCTTGGAGACGAAGAAAGATTATGAGAAGCTACAGCAGTCCCCCAGAGCCGGAGAGAAGGTACGGGGTTCCCGCGCGTGCTGGCGCGCAGCCTGCTCCACGCGCACCCTGGGAACCAACCAGTAATGGCTGTTCCCATATGCAAACGCCACCCCTCTCCGGGATAGAAGGTCCGGGCTGGCCTTTGGGCGGGGGGGGCGGGGCATGTCTGTGTCCTAGGCCACCCCTCTCCTGGATAGAAAGTGCCGGGCAGGCCTTTGGGGGGAGGGCATGTCTGTGTCCTAGGCCACCCCTCTCCGGGATAGAATGTGCCGGGCAGGCCTTTGGGGGGAGGGCATGTCTGTGTCCTAGGCCACCCCTCTCCGGGATAGAATGTGCCGGGCAGGCCTTTGGGGGAGGGGCATATCTGTGTCCTAGGCCACCCCTCTCCGGGATAGAAAGTGCCGGGCAGGCCTTTGGGGGAGGGGCATATCTGTGTCCTAGGCCACCCCTCTCCGGGATAGAAAGTGCCGGGCAGGCCTTTGGGGGAGGGGCATATCTGTGTCCTAGGCCACCCCTCTCCGGGATAGAAAGTGCCGGGCAGGCCTTTGGAGGGGGGGGGATGTCTGTGTCCTAGGCCACCCCTCTCCGGGATAGAAAGTGCTGGGCAGGCCTTTGGGGGGGGGGGGATGTCTGTGTCCTAGGCCACCCCTCTCTGGGATAGAAAGTGCCGGGCAGGCCTTTGGAGGGGGGGGATGTCTGTGTCCTAGGCCACCCCTCTCCGGGATAGAAAGTGCCGGGCAGGCCTTTGGAGGGGGGGGATGTCTGTGTCCTAGGCCACCCCTCTCCGGGATAGAAAGTGCCGGGCAGGCCTTTGTGGGGGGGGCATGTCTGTGTCCTAGGCCACCCCTCTCCGGGATAGAAAGTGCCGGGCAGGCCTTTGGAGGGGGGGGCATATCTGTGTCCTAGGCCACCCCTCTCCGGGATAGAAAGTGCCGGGCAGGCCCTTTCTGGGGTGGGGGGCTGTTTCCATGTCCTAGAGGGGCAGTGGTTACTTCAGGAGCTCAGAGCCAAGGGCCTGTTCTGCTGCGTCTGCTCCCTGCAGCCTTGGTTGTCCCTCTGCCCAGGCTCTGCTTGTGGAAGGTGGGACCGGGCTGCCTGCGAGACGCCAGGCGAGTTCGCCGACCTGGCTGTCCAGCGGGTGCTCTGCTTGTCCCTGGCTCCTGGGGCCTCCTTACAGACGTGCGGCAGTGCCCGCGGGGGGCGGGGTGCCTCGGGTGCCAGGGGAGGCTCGTCTTCAGTCTTCAGTCTTCAGTCACTTCGAACGAAGAGAAGGAAGTTTCTTGGATAGTTTGCTTTGTCAGCCACAAATCCCAGTTTTGTGTGTGAAGTTTTATGCCTGTGTTTATACAAGAAGGTGCAGACACTGCGCGCGCACACACACTGTTGCCAGGTGGATCGGCGCTGCTTCTCTTGGGTGACTCCTCTTGGAACGTCGGGTCAGTGCTGAAGACTCGCCAGGTGGCCGTGGGGGCTGCAGAGCTGAGGCTGGCACTAGAGGGCGCCCTTCCACTGTGGCCCGCAGACAGTGCCGCAGGCTGCCGCTGTCTTGCTGGGGAGCTGTCAGTCATCTTGGTCCTTCCTCCTGCGTGGGGCTGTCCCCGCGGTGCTTGTGAGACCCCAGTGGAAACCTGGGTGTGCCCCTGCTGGCGTCAGCCTCGGTCTCGGCCTCCTCCGGCTTCCATTTTGAAGCCATGGTTTCATGTGGCACATCCTGGGACTGCTCGAGCGCCCTCGGCTGCTCTGCTGACCGGAGAATAAAGGGAAAATGTCCCTGTTTGCTGCGTGTCGACTGCCGCGACAGTGTGGCTGGTGAGGGCGGCAGAGCCAGCTGGGCCGGAAGCGTCAGTGGGCCTCCCTGTGGTTGTCACAGAAGCAGAAGCACGCGTGTGCTCTCACACCGTCAGATTGGCCAGATGCACCCAGAACCCACCACAGTACGCTGGGACCGGGGACGCCACGTGCAACAGGAAGCCCGTAACTGGCCATGCCGCCAGCCTCATGCCCTGTGCAGCAATGGCTCAGACTGCGAAACGGCCAGGAAGAGCGCTGGGGACACACTGAGGCGGAGGGCTGAGCAAAACTTGCCCAGGCAGCACGTGGGGAGCGTGGCTGCTCTGTGCCGTCCTGTGCCGTGCTCGCCCCCGCCCCCCCCTCCGGGGAGGAGATCAGGGCGTCGGTGCCATGACTCAGGAGAGCTGAAAGTCTCCCTCACGGCTGGGCAGGACGCGAACATGGACTCGGGTGTATTTTGGTGCCAAGTTCGTAAAAAAAAACTGCGTTTTCCGAGCCCTCTCATTTGTGCAGCTGAGCCTTGTGGGCTGTGGCCGTGGAGCGCATGTTCACACCTCCCCCCCCCCCCCGTGTGCTGTGGCCGTGGAGCCCGTGTTCACGCCTCTGTCCGCCGCCCCGTGTGCTGTGGCCGTGGAGTGTGTGTTCACACCTCTGCCCGCCGCCCTGTGCGCTGTGGCCGTGGAGTGTGTGTTCACACCTCTGCCCGCCGCCCCGTGTGCTGTGGCCGTGGAGTGTGTGTTCACACCTCTGCCCGCCGCCCCGTGTGCTGTGGCCGTGGAGCCCGTGTTCACACCTCTACCCCCGTGTGCTGTGGCCGTGGAGCGCGTGGTCACGCCTCTGCCCGCTGGCCCGTGTGTTGCTGGCCTGTTTGCTGTTTATTTGTGCATCTAGTCACAAAACGTGTCCTGTGCGTGCTATGGCTAGCACATGCATTGCAGTTACGTGTCTGATGGAATCTGGTCCCTGTGTCGCAAAGGTTGTAAGTGTCCTCCCAGTCTGTCACTTGTCTGATTTCACGTCTTTGTATTGTAGAGCTTTTGTATTTTGATACAAAATTCTGTATGTATTTTTCTCTTATCCCAAACGTCTGTCCTATCTTAATTTGTTGGTAGTCTGAATGGCCTTCTGTGACTGGGTCGGGCCGCGTGGCTCCGTGGGAAGCCTGTGAGTCTGACTGGGTCGGGCCGCGTGGCTCCGTGGGAAGTCTGTGAGTCTGACTGGGTCGGGCCGCGTGGCTCCGTGGGAAGCCTGTGAGTCTGACTGGGTCGGGCCGCGTGGCTCCATGGGAAGCCCGAGTCTGACTGGGTTGGGCCGCGTGGCTCCGTGGGAAGTCTGTGAGTCTGACTGGGTCGGGCCGCGTGGCTCCGTGGGAAGCCTGTGAGTCTGACTGGGTCGGGCCGTGTGGCTCCGTGGGAAGCCCAGGAGTGTGACGGTTGGGCCGCGTGACTCCGTGGGAAGCCTGGGAGTGTGACGGTCGGACCGTGTGGCTCCGGGAGTGTGATGGAGTTGCGTTAGGCTTCCTTCAGCTCGCAGTGGCTCTCGCTCTGCCACCTCGTCTGCCTTCGTCCCAGATCCCCCTCCCCACCCTGGGCAGGACCGGCCGCTCGGTGCCTGTTTCTCACCCTCCATGGATGGCCCTCCATGGATGGCCCGATCCCTTCGTCTAGGGTCCAGGTCTCTGGCTGGGGTGGTCAGACCACTAAGCGCGGGCAGTCCGTTCCCAGCGCTCAGGCGGTGCGGCAGCAGCAGCTCCCCGCCTCCTCTCCCCCCTGCAGGACGCGGGCTCCCACACCCTCCCCCACGCCGGCCTCTCCGTCCTTTCCTGTTCTCGGCTGTCCGACCAGCTCAACGTCTTGGATGGTTTGGTGCCATTTTTCTGTTTCTTCTTGAGTCAGTTTGGTACTTGCCATGCGGGTTGGTTAGAATTAAACTCTGGGCCCGCGCCGCGGCTCAATAGGCTAATCCTCCGCCTAGCGGTGCCGGCACACTGGGTTCTAGTCCCGGTCGGGGCACCGATCCTGTCCCGGTTGCCCCTCTTCCAGGCCAGCTCTCTGCTGTGGCCCGGGCGTGCAGTGGAGGATGGCCCAAGTGCTTGGGCCCTGCACCCCATGGGAGACCAGGAGAAGCACCTGGCTTCTGCCATCGGAACAGCGCGGTGCGCCGGCCGCAGCGCGCCAGCCGTGGCAGCCATTGGAGGGTGAACCAACGGCAAAGGAAGACCTTTCTCTCTGTCTCTCTCTCACTGTCCACTCTGCCTGTCAAAAAAAAAAAAGAATTAAACTCTGGAACCGTAGTGGGTTCGCTGTGGTAGAACGTGTTTTATCCTGTGAGTCTGGAGGTGGCAGCCAGGTGGCCTTCTGCCTCATTCCCCCACATCCTTGGCCTCCGTCGTGTAGGCCCCTCCTGGGCCAGCAGGGCAGCGCCAGCTCCAGCCCTCAGGACGGCGCTCCAGCCAGCGGCAAGGAGGAGGGGGGGAGGAGAGGCCTGGCCTTCCTCCAGGGTGTGTGCAGACACTGCGACTGCTTCACTTGTGTCCGCTGGAACTTTGTCAGCAGAGACCACGGTGAAGTCTGTGTCAGGCTCCCCTTATCTAAGGATAAGGGGTTTGTTCCACAGATGAGAGCGTGCCGCTTGCTCAGTATTGGCACGGCCATGGGTAGGTGGGGGAGGCAGCCTGGCCGGCCAGGGGCCGAGGGCTCCGGGGCCAGCGCATCCCTTACCTGGGGGCTGTGTCCGGGACAGGGCCTTGCATGGTCACCGCCGTCCTCTCGGCTGCCGCGGGAGGTCCGTCTGCCTTTTACACTGTGTGTGCAGACATGTGGAACGTGTCTCTAGGATTTTGAGAACACTATATCTGAAGTTACAGTTTCTCCTCCTTTCTTCCAGGAAGTTTTTTTTATTCCTTGGTGAGACTTTGAACAAAGGGTTAAAAGAGACACTTTCTCAAAGTATCGGCTTCCAGTTTTGTAGATAATCACGTTTTGTTTTCGTTTTATTCTTCCTGTTTTTCCTCTTTTTGTTTACTTTTTAGCCTTGTGTGTAAAACATTCCGCTCATTTTATTTCTGGTCTTTGTCCTCTTTTGTTGAAGATTATGCGTCTCCTTTTAAGCGTGGTTTAACCTTGACTTCTGCAGGCCTTGAATATTAAATCCGTATTGAGCTTTCAGACCCGAGTGTTCATCGGGACAAGCTGCCTGGTGACTTCTCTGACATCTGGGGTCTTTTTTTATGTTTTCGAGCACTGAGGTTCCTGAGACGTCTTACTGACGGTGACGCACGACGCCAGTGCTTGGGGTGCCAAGCTCTGCTGGGTCGCGTCAGCGGGGCCGGGTGCGGGCAGAGCCGGTCGGCCTCCTGCGTGGCCCTGGGTGCCAGCTGCCGTGCACCCTGGTGGACCTCCCGGGAAGGCGGCCGAGGCGTGTGGCTCGCTGGTGTCTGCCGGGAGTGATCTGTGCGCACTCGCCATGGTGATCTCTGCTGCTGTCTCTGTCAGACACCAGGTCGCCCGCTCTCTGCTTCTGCGTGCATTTGGCGTGGCCGTGGTCTCAGCGTGTTTCGTTTTTGAGAGGGGAGTGTTTTACATATTTGTGCTCTGGGCGTGCGTCCAGCCTGCCTTTGAAGCGGCGCTGGGAGGAAAGCCGTTGCTTTTGCACTAATGGACTTGGGGAACACGTCACAGAAGAAGTGTGTGTGTCAGATGCGCTGCGTGTTTTCCTCATTATCCTGACATTTGCTCTCTCTGCAAAGGAAAATATTCGTTGTTAATGGGAAGATCCCAGCTCTTGCCAGCATTTTTTTCCTAGCTCGGTTTCTGAAGTTTTCACAGAGCAGTTTTACTGCAGTGTTTTTAATGCTGTCAGGGAAGGTGCCGTGTGGAGGAGCGGCCGGCGGTTTGACGGTGGCTTCCTGGCTACAAAGCTCGCTTCCGGACGCCTCTTCCCGCTTTGTCTGCGTTAGCTTCTGGATGCTTCTCTCTTCATGTTCGACCCGTTCTCCGCCAGTGCGAGTTTCTGACGCTGCTTCTTTTCGCGTCAGCTCTGTTTCCGAGGGAGCTCGGAGCCCTTGCTCCTCTGTGGCCTCTTTCCCCTAGTTCAAGAAAGGCATCCGACCCACTCTTGCAGGCTGCGCCCGTGCGGGGGCTCCAAGCTTGCACAGACCCCTCTGCCCCGAGGACCTGGCAGGGTTGAACTTGACCTGCATGTCTGTAGCTGACAGGAAGCCATAACCAGGGCCCATGTGGCACACAGATGTGGGTCGGGATTGTGGGTGAGACTTAAAGCAGCGTTTATCTGGGGACACAGAAGCCAGGGTGTCTTCCAGGGCCTCTTGCTGGGTAAAATGGCAAATGCAACCAGCTTGTCACGTTTTAATGTGAATAATTTGCTAAAACTGTGTGTGACAGTCCTGGATTTCAGTCCCTGTTTTATTTTGGTGATCTGAGTAGGTTGTCAGTATTTCTTCCCTTGGTCGCTAGGGGGCGCAGTTTCACCACAAATACTCAACCCTCAGCCTCGCCACCAGAACTGTGGGTATGCACCCACAAAAATACGCTGTTTGGATGTTTGTGGCCCCTGTGTTATGGTGTGCTTCTCTTGCGAGGAATATTGTTTCCATAGAAACTGCTGTGAAAGGAATAGAAGGAACATAGGATACAGGAATTCTCTACTGGGATGACATCCGTAGCTAAGTCTGGGCACCCCTGGAATTTATTTTATTATTTTTAAATGCTTGTTTATTTATTTCAATCTACTTGAAAGGCAGAGAGAGGGAGACAGATCACTTGCTTTTCCATCCTCTGGTTCACTCCCCAGATGCTCACAGCCAGGAGCCTGGCGCTCTCTTCGGGTCCCCACGTGGGTGGCAGAGGCCCAGGCACTGAGTCTTTGGCTGCTCCTCCCAGCGTGCGTCAGCAGGAAGCTGGATCTGAAGTGGAGTAGCGAGGGCTCCACTGACACTCCAATACGGGATGTGAGCATCTTGGGACTCCCCCAGCTGCTCCACAACACCCACCCTGAAGTGTTCATTTTGATCATGAAGGGCTATGCTGGGTGTGTTTGAAGGGACTTTGTTTCAGTTTTTAAGAAGGCAAGGTGGTAGTTTTATGTTCCCAAGTCAGATCTCTGAATGTAGTACCTTCTATGCGGGCTGGAGGATTTAAGTTTTGGATATAAAATTAAATTGTTACCACATTATCTTATAAAAATCGGGCACCAATAGTGTCACTTAAAAATATTTATGGAGAGCTGGCATTGTGGTATGGCGGGTGAAGCCAGCACCTGTGATGCCAGCATCCCACACGGATACTGGTTTATGTCCCAGCTGCTACACTTCAGATCCAGCTCCCTGCCAATGGCCAGGGAAAAGCGGCAGAAAATGACCCAAGTAATGGGGCCCCTGACCCCTGTGAGAGACCCAAAAGAAGCTCCTGGCTTCAGCCTGTCCCAGCCCCGTCCATTGTGGCCATCTGGGGAGACAACCAGTGGATGGAAGATTAATCTCTCTCTCTCTAACTTTGCCTTTTGAGTAAATCTTAATAAGAAAAACCCACAGATACATGCCTTGGAAGTACTGTAGATCACAAGAATGACTTGGAAGCCATCGACATCCCGTGGATGGGACTTCCTGAGGACAGTTCTGGGATGGCTTCCCTGGGCGACGTTCCCGGTTCGGGTAAAGTATCAGGGTGCCTTGCCTGGCGGAATGATAGGTATCTGACATCCTCATGTCAGGGCTCCTGAAAACATTTCCGAGTTGAGTGGTCCTTATCTTCTGTTTGTTGAGTGAGGGCGTGTCCCCCAGGGGATGGAGATGGGTTGATAAGGATAAGAACCCAGGCGGAGCGGCTCCTGGGGCGCAGGAGGTGGAGAAGTCCAAGGAGCTTCCTCTGCACTGTGGCAGCCTCCGCTGGGCGCTGGGCTCTGGGCTCTGGGCCCCTGGGCAGGAGGGTCTGGTGTCGCGTGAACCCTGATGGGGAACAAACCGTGAAGAGCTTGGAACGTGCCCCGTGAGACGTCAGGTTCACAGACACTGAAAGCCAGGGTTTAAAAGGAGCGGAGGGCCTGCGTGGTGGGGCGTTGGTCAGGCTGGGGCTTGAGCACGTTTGAGTCCCGGCTGTTCCGCTGCGGATCCAGCTTCCTGTTAGTGCACTGGGAAGGCAGCAGGCGATGGCCCAATTGCTTGGGCCCCTACCACCCTTGCAGGAGGCCTGGACGGGGCTCCTGGCTCCTGGCTTCAGCCTGGACAAGGCCTGACTGTTGCAAATATTTGGGGAGTGAGCCAGTAGATGGAAGATCTCTTTCTGTCTCTCCCTTTCAAATGAACAAACCTATATAAAAAGGGAGGGCAGCGCTGTGTTGCAGCAGGATCAGCTGCCATGGGTCCCACTTGAGTCCCAGCTGCTCCACTTTGGATCCAAGCTCCCTGCTAAGGCGCCTAGGAGAGCCCAGGACACCTGCCACCCATGTGAGACCCCCCAGGTGGAGCTCCTGGCTCCTGGCTTCCGCTTGGCCCAGTTTGGTTGTTGCAGCCATTTGGGGAGGAACCAGTGAGTGAAAGATGCCTCTTTCTGTCTCTCGCTAACTGCCCTTCAAATAAATGAAAAAAAAATTTTTTTTAAAGAACGTCGTAGAAATGACATTCAAATGACATACACAGCGGGCCTGTGCCAGGTGTGCGTGTGGTTTGCCCTCGGCTCCTCTGGGGACCTGCTTTCCTGGAGAGAGCGTGGTGATGACAGTTCTGTCGCTGAGCCTGGCCTGGGGCTGAGGAGGTTGGTGCCCGGCACAGTCTGAAGTGCCTGATCCTTCTGAGGCCTGCGCTCCAGAGCTGCTGCGTGCTGTCCCCTGGCTCCATGCAGGCCGTAGCCCCAGCTCTCTGCAGGCCACGGAGCCGGAGCTGCCACGTCAGCACAGGGGGTGGGCCGTGGCTGAGCGGCTGTGTCCACACAGGGCTGCAGCCACGGGCAGTTGGGAGCTCCCGGCCCCGGCTCTCTGCAGGCCACGGAGCCGGAGCTGCCACATCAGCACAGGGGGCGGGCTGTGGCTGAGCGGCTGTGTCCACACAGGGCTGCAGCCACGGGCAGGTGGGAGCTCCCGGCCCCGGCTCTCTGCAGGCCACAGAGCTGGAGCTACCTCGTTAGCATGAGGGCGGGCCGTGGCTTAGTGGCTGTGTCCACACAGGGCTGCAGCCACGGGCAGGTGGGAGCTCCCGGCCCCGGCTCTCTGCAGGCCACAGAACTGGAGCTACCTCGTTAGCATGAGGGCGGGCCGTGGCTGAGCGGCTGTGTCCACACAGGGCTGCAGCCACAGGCAGGTGGGAGCTCCCGGCCCCGGCTCTCTGCAGGCCACAGAGCCGGAGCTACCTCGTTAGCATGAGGGCGGGCCGTGGCTGAGCGCCCGTGTCCAGAGCCGGGATCATCCTGACCCGTGCGGCGTTGTCCTCACTTTCAGGAAAGGTTTATTTCATGGAACTCTGTGATTCTGGCTTCCTTTTCCCCTGCCTTAGAACTCGCTCATCTGTGCTGGGGTTTTAAGTGAGACACGTGTTTGTTTTAGTCCCCATCTCTTTATCCTCCCTGTCCGCTCTGCCTCCGGGGAAGACCTGGACCAGCAGGGCAGCGCTGAACGAGCCCGGTTTTCCTGGGTTTTTCATTTCTTTCCGGTTTTTAAAGATGCGTTTATCTGAAAGGCAAAGTGACGGGGAGAGAGATGGGGAGATTGATCTTCCATCTGCTGGTTCACCCCCCAAGTGACTGCATCAGCCAGGGCTTGGCCAGGCCGGAGCCAGGAGCCAGGAGCTTCATCCGGGTCTCCCACGTGGGTGCAGGGGCCCAAGCACTTGAGCCATCCTCCACGGCTTTCCCAGGCCACAGCAGAGAGCTGGATCAGAAGTGGAGCAGCCGGGTGCTGTAGGCGGTGGTTGAAGCAGCCGTGCCACAGCGCCGGCTGTGCCACAGCGCCGGCCCCCTGAGTTTTTAATTCCGTGTGGGTAGAAGAGGCTCAGGGTGCTGAGTGGGTGGAGCGTGGCGCAGCTGTGTGACTTCAGAGGCCTGAACGCTGCCCGTGGAGGTGCTCGAGTCCCTGTTTACAGCAAGGCTGCGTGTGTCGCGTTTCGTTTCCATATTGCAGTCGCCAGAGTCTCTGAGCCACCTGTCATGGCTGGTCAAGGGCAAGCCTCCTGAGGGTGCTTGTCTCAGGGGGAGGGGCTTGCACTGGGTCAGGTGGTACTCTCTGTAAGCCCCTTACAGACAATAAAAGATGGTGAAGTGGAAGTGTGTTTACTGTAGGCTCGCTGTTAATACCTTACAAGTAAGATGCGCCCTGGGAGTCCGCGCCGGGAGCAGCCGGGGTCAGAGTTTGCCGTGTCGGCTTTCGGGACACACGCGTGTTTCCGGATGTCCGTATCTCTGGTACTGAGCGGCGTGCAGGCAGCTACTTCACCACGCACAGTCCAGGTCTGCCAGAGGGGGCTCCTCCTGTGCACCTGCCCACCACTCTGTGAGCCCCTCCCCACCGGCTGGCTGGTCTCCTGCCGTCCCTGCCCACTGGGGAGTGGGCACAGCCTGTGTGGTTTTCTGCTGCAGTTAGGACAGGGACACAGGTTTCGTTTTTTTATGAATAAACTTATCTTTTAGTACCATTTCCCACAGCCTTTAAAAAATTTCAATTTCTGTTTTATTTGAAAGGCAGAGAAACAGAGATCTTCCATCCACTGGTTCACTCCCCAGACGCCCACACAGCCAGGACTGGGCCAGGCAGAGGCCAGGAGCCTGGCACTCGGTCTGAGGCTTCGATGTGTGTGGCAGGGGCCCAAGCGCCTGAGCCACGACCTGGAGGTACCATCCTCCAGGACACTCAGCAGGAAGCCGGGCTGGAAGTGGAGGACCCGGACTCGACCCGGGCACGCCGAGGCAGGCATCCCAAGCAGCGGCTCCTCCGTGCAGACTTCCAAGTAATGTGCCATGGAGATAAAGTTCAGTCGCTTTCTGACCTAAGTTACTGCGCCGTAAAACGCAGAGGTGTGTCCCTTTAGAGGGGCTTGGTGCTTTTGTGACGAGAAGGACCCTTAGCCTGCCGTGAGTCTGCACGGAAATCGGCTTCCGTGTCCCCGGTACAAAGGGACTCAGACGTTGGCAGTGCTGTTGACAGCCAAGGGCTCGCTCTCACTCGCTCGCTCTCTCTCTCTCAATGCAATAATGACAAAAAATCATCCTACAAGTAGAGCAAGAAAAAAAAGCACATGGTTGTTGAGAGAGCAGTCAGGTTGCCGTAGACCTCTGCCGCTCTCGGTGCCAGCAGAGAGAGCGGTTGCTGTTGCATTTGGACAGGATTCATGCTGTGTGGCCAGTTGTCATCTCACACATGAAAATAATGGAGAGCTGGCCGCCCATGTGTTCACGGGCTCAACAAATATTGTTCTGAGTTTTTCTTAGGAAAAACAGATAAAGGGCCAGGATCGTGGTGCAGCAGGTCGAGCTGTCTCCTGCAACCCCGGTATCCCGTATGAGCACCGGTTTGTGTCCCGGCTGCTCCACTTCTGATTCAGCTCCCTGCTGTGGCCTGGGAAAGCAGCAGAAGATGGCCCAGGTGCTTGGGCCCCTGCACCCACGTGGGGGACCCTGATGGAGTTTCAGGCTCCTGGCTTTGTCCTGGCTCAGCCCCGGCCCTTGCTGCCGTTTGGGGAGTGAACCAGCAGATGGAAGATCCTTCTCTCTCTATCTCTTCCTCTCTTTCTAATCCTCTACCTTTCAAATAAATAAATAAATCTTAAAAACAAAACAGGAGAAAAAGATAGACACCACACTGAAGCCCCTTTCCAGGCCAGAGGCAAGGTATGAGGTGGGCCTGTGCTGTCCCGCAGAGCAGCCGCTCATCCCGACAGCCGAGTGTCCCCGCAGGGGCACCTGTCCCTGTGAATACACCCAGGCCTGGGCCTCGCGGGCAGCAGCACCAATACCTGCTAGTGATTCTTGTGTTGCTTGCTTACTGCAACAGTATTCTAGATATATTTGGCTTAATAAACTCATTGGTGGGCCAGCAATGTGGCATAGCAGGTTAAGCCACTGCCTGCAGTGCCAGCCTCCCATGTGGGTGCTGGTGCGAGACCTGGCTGCTCCACTTCTAATCCAGCTCTCTGCCGTGACCTGGGAGGGCAGTGGAGGGTGGCCCAAGTCCTTGGGCCCCTGCACCCACGTGGGAGACCTGGAGGGGCCTCCTGGCTATAAAAAGTCATTGAAATTAGCTACGCCCTTTTTAAGTTTTATAAAGTAAGAAGGCAGTAGAAGGTTGGCACGAGGTACGTGGTCACACACTTCTCTGGGGCGTTGGCGTGGATGGACGGATGAGCTCCGAGCTCCGGCGCCAGTGGAGCGTCTGGAACAGAGTCACTGGCACTGCCGGTGACCGCAGAGGCCCTGACTGGATCCCCAACAGTCGGTTTTATGTTAAAATAACAGGAGTAAGGACCGGGGTGCGGGGGTCATGGTTTGCGCAGGCGCGTTTTCCTCTGCTCTCTGCTCTGCTCTGAGGGCCGAGTTCCTGAGTCGTAACCGGTCAGACGCCTCAGCTTTTCCTTCCAGGGCTGGTACTTCCTGTGTGTTAGCTAGGACCTCCCCGGCGAGATCAGAGGTATTTTTCCTGTAAAAGTTCAAGCTTTGTTTTGACAGTTACGTGCTCGGTCCCCCTGGAGTCGGCTTTCCTGTCTTGGGGCGGAGAGCAGAGGGGTCGCCCCTCTGGCATGGGTGCCCGGTCTCCTCGTGCCCACGTCCGGGGCCCTTCCTGCACGCTCTCTGGGAGGGCTCAGGCGATGGGCGTTGTCGGCTGCGGGAGCTGTGCTCGGGTTTGTGGCCGCTCAGCTGTGCCTGGAGTAGTGGCACCCATGGACGATGTGTAGCTCGGGCTTGGGGCTGATTCCGGTAAAGCGTCCCTAGTGACTTGTGGGCACTGAAATGTGAGTTCTTTTTTTTTTTTTTTTTTTTGACAGGCAGAGTGGACAGTGAGAGAGAGAGACAGAGAGAAAGGTCTTCCTTTTGCCGTTGGTTCACCCTCCAATGGCCGCCGCGGTAGCGCGCTGCGGCCGGCGCACCGCGCTGTTCCGATGGCAGGAGCCAGGTGCTTCTCCTGGTCTCCCATGGGGTGCAGGACCCAAGGACTTGGGCCATCCTCCACTGCACTCCCTAGCCACAGCAGAGAGCTGGCCTGGAAGAGGGGCAACCGGGACAGGATCGGTGCCCCGACCGGGACTAGAACCCGGTGTGCCGGCGCCGTAAGGCGGAGGATTAGCCTGTTGAGCCACGGCGCCGGCTGAAATGTGAGTTCTGTCCAGCGCTTTGTTCACAGAATATTGCCGTTTGAGCCCTTGCTGGCCATCTTCTCCATGATAGCCATTCCCACCCCATGGGCTCTGCCTGGGCGGCCCGCAGGGCGGCCTCTGCTCTGCCTGTAGCTGCTCCGTGAGGCCTGTGTCTGCTGGCAAAGCCCCGCCATTCCTCGTCTCAGCTCTGGGGGCTCCAGGACATTCAGGGAAAGACACGTGAGAGGTGACGCGCGTGTCCACGGCTGCCTTGACATGTGTTGGTGCTTCCTATGCAAACATTGCAGCCAGAGTACTGGGTGCCAGCAAACCCTCCTGGGGTGGTCGGCGTGTTAGTGACCGAGACCGTCTCCGTTTATTGTGTTTTAAGATTTACTTGAAAGAGCACCAGAGAGGGAGGGACAAGGGAGAGAGCGAGCGAGCGCGCGCGTGCACACGCTTCCACGTACTGGTTCACTCCCCAGATGATTGTAACAACCAGGGCTGGGCCAGGCTGAAGCCAGGAGCCGGGAGCTCCTGCAGGTCTCTCCCCCCCGGGTGGCAGCAGCACGAGAACTGGGCCGTCCTCTGTGGCTGCCCTGGATACGTTAGCAGGGACTGGACTTGATGCTCTACGCAGGTGCTGGCGAGGACTGGACTCGACTCTGGGTGCTGGCGAGGACTGGACTCGAGACTCTGGGTGCTGGCGGGGACTGGACTTGACTCTGATGTGGGTGCTGGCGAGGACTGGACTCGACACTCTGGGTGCTGGCGGGGACTGGACTCGACACTCTGGGTGCTGGGGACTGGACTCGACTCTGATGTGGGTGCTGTGTGGGGACTGGACTCGACTCTGATGTGGGTGCTGTGTGGGGACTGGACTCGACTCTGATGTGGGTGCTGGTGAGGACTGGACTCGACACTCTGGGTGCTGGCAGGGACTGGACTCGACACTCTGGGTGCTGGTGAGGACTGGACTCGACACTCTGGGTGCTGGGGACTGGACTCGACTCTGATGTGGGTGCTGTGTGGGGACTGGACTCGACTCTGATGTGGGTGCTGGTGAGGACTGGACTCGACACTCTGGGTGCTGGGGACTGGACTCGACTCTGATGTGGGTGCTGTGTGGGGACTGGACTCGACTCTGATGTGGGTGCTGGTGAGGACTGGACTCGACACTCTGGGTGCTGGCAGGGACTGGACTCGACACTCTGGGTGCTGGTGAGGACTGGACTCGACACTCTGGGTGCTGGCAGGGACTGGACTCGACACTCTGGGTGCTGGTGAGGACTGGACTCGACACTCTGGGTGCTGGGGACTGGACTCGACTCTGATGTGGGTGCTGTGTGGGGACTGGACTCGACTCTGATGTGGGTGCTGGCGGGGACTGGACTTGACTCTGGGTGCTGACAGGGACTGGACTCGACTCTGATGTGGGTGCTGGTGAGGACTGGACTCGACTCTGATGCGGGGTGCTGGCATCTCCAGCAGCAGCTTAAGCCCCCGGCCGGCCCCCAGTAAATGATCCTAGGGTGTGCGTGTGTGGTTGTTCATGTCTTGTGCATGTTTTCATCTGCCGCTCTGTAGTTTAGTCTGTTGTAAATTGTGTGTGTTTTGTAATCGCTGCTAGTGGGTGGAAATACTGTGGACTTACCCAGTTCCCTTGTTTAAAGAATACGTCTGTTGCTTCTTTTTGTTTGCTGTGCTGTAAGCCAGCACACGGTTAGCAGCGCTGTCAGGGGCTCAGCTAGGTGACGGCAGGGCGGGGTGAGGGGTGTGGTCGTTATCTCCATTGGCGGCTGGGTCTCGGGAGGGTGAGCAGCAGGCTGGGTTCAGCCTGGCGCTGGCATCCTGGGCCTGAGAGGCGTGGTGCTCTGTCTGCTCCTCCCTCGCTGTCCGGCTGCTGTGGCTTGGCCTACAGTGCGTGGGTATGGCAGTGATGATAGTGGACAACCTTGCTTCCCTCCTGGCTTTGAATGGGAATGCTTCTAGAATTTTCCCGTTTCTGTTATTAAGTGACTCAGCAAATTGAGAAAGGTCTGTTTCTTCTGCTAATGTAGGGCCTTGTTGTGAGTGCGTGTTGCATTTGAGATGATCCTGTTATGTTTCTTCTTTACTTAACTAATGGCCTGTGTAGTTTCTCTAATATTAAATTCTCCTTACGTTCATGGGATAAGCCCAGCATTGCTATGGTTTGTGCTTTGTATCCGCTGTTAGATTCTGGCTGTGAATTAGTGTTTCCCATTGATGCTCACGAATGCAGTGGGCTGTGGCTTCCTTCCCCTCGCATGGCACGTGTCTTGATTTACTGGCAGAGTTCAGAATGAACTGAGTTCTGGGCTCTCGCCCCGTCTCTGAAAGCCTGAAGCTGCTGCTTCTCTCCTTGTTACCTGTTGTTTCCGTTTTGGATAGCTCCAGTCTGTTTATTTCCTAACTGCTGTGTTTCCCTTTTTCAGTTTCTTCAGTTGGAAACTGTTATTTAGTCTTTGCATAGAACATTAATTTATTTATTTGAAAGAGTGAGAGAGAGAGGTCTCCCCCATCTTCTGGTTCACTCCCCACATGCCTGCAGCAGGGCGGGGCCAGGCAGAAGCCAGGAGCTCCATCTGGGTCTCCCACGTGGGTGGCAGGAACCCAAGCCCTTGGGTCCTCATCCATTGCCTCTCAGGTGCACCAGCAAGAAGCTAGGTCGTAAGTGGAGGGCCGGGACTCGTCCTGCACTTTGGTGTGAGATGCGGCCTCCTAGTGGCTGTCCTGCCTGCTGCCCCACACAGTGCCTGCCTCCTGATTAGGGTTTTTTTTTTTTTTTGCCTCCTAATGAATGCAAGTTTTAGGACTAATGCCTATGTCTTTCTTTGTTCTTATTTTTCAAAATGTCTTAGTTATTTTAGTTCCTTCGCTTTTCCATATAAGCTTTGGGGCCATCGCTTCTGCAGCTGGGGTTTGGGAGGGGCTGTGTTCAGCCTGTGTTCTGTTTGGGAAGAGCTGGTGTGTTGTTCACGCTGAGTTTTCCTTTTCCACACGTCACTGTCCGTGTGCTCATTGCCAGTAGAGAGAAACCCAAGGATTTTGTACATTTATTTTTTTTTAAGGTTTATTTATTTCAAAGTCAGAGTTACACAGAGAGAGGAGAGGCAGAGAGAAAGAGAGAGAGAGAGAGAGAGAGAGAGAGGTCTTCCATCCAATGGTTCACTCCCCAGTTAGCCGCAACTGCTGGAGCTGTGCCAATCAGGAGCCAGGAGCTTCTTCCCGGTCTCCCACAGGGGTGCAGGGGCCCAAGCACCTGGGCCATCTTCCACTGCTTTCCCAGGCCATAGCAGAGAGCTGGATCAGAAGTGGAGCAGCCGGGTCTCGAACCGGTGCAGGCCAGGGCGTTAACCCGCTGTGCCACAGCGCCGGCTCCATTTATGTTTCTGTTGTATCTTGCAGTCTTACTGAGCTCGCCTGCTAGGTTTGTAAGTTTTACCTTTCATTTCTAATCCCATTTATTTAATATTTCCTATGTGCCAGACGTTATGCCAAGGCTTTCCTTGTACTTGCCCAAGCTAGTAAGTGGTGGAGCCAGGTTCCCGATAAACCAGTCACTTGTGTACTGACAAATACTGTCCGCGCCTCCAGACACAGCTCATGGCCTGAAGCCAGCGTCAGAAGTCAGGCGAGAGAGCGTGCAGCCGGGCAAGAATTCAGTGATGCGCTCAGCTCGTCCTGCAGGTGGGCGGGGCAGGGGCAGCTCAGCCAGTCCAGGCAGGGGTGTCCAGGGAAGGCGCCCCGAGGAAACCGTGCCAGTGTTCCCAGAAAACATCTTCCTGTTGCTGATTCTTGCCAGCTTCCGTCAGCTTGGAATTCGGAGATGTGTGTGACCAGAGGGGCTCTCTCGGAGCCCAGGACGCCTGGCCCACGCCCAGCGATGCCTGGCCCACGCCCAGCGACACTCCCCAGCCCTCTCTGCACCCTTCCTCCTTCACCTGGGGCTGGCTGCGTGCCCCGCCCCCTCTGCAACCTCCCAGACCAGCCTGACGTGGGTCCTTTGAGGGGCTGTTGGCCTTGCCCTCTGCCCACTCCGTCCCTTGCTGCCGTGCGGCCAGTTCCCTCTGTGTCTTGTGCGTCTTCCCTCCCTGCTGGCAGTGTGGGTTCTGTCCCTTGGGATGGGAAGGCGGTGCGGGGTCAGGCCTCCCTCCTGCTGGCCCTGTCACCAAGCTCTGCCGTCCACTAGCTGGGAGCTGGAGTCTGAACCTGCACACGAATTGCAGGCACAGACTGAGCCCTGTGCCTTGGAGAAGGAAGGCCTGGCCTGCACCTCCCGTCCACCCAAGGTCTCCCACCCAGCGCTGTGGGGGTGCCACCCTCGCGCGTCGAGCCCGGGACTGAGGGGCCCCTTCCTGTGCCTTGGAGAAGGAAGGCCTGGCCTGCACCTCCCATCCCAAGGTCTCCCACCCAGCGCTGTGGGGGTGCCGCCCTCGCGCGTCGAGCCCGGGACTGAGGGGCCCCTTCCTGTGCCTTGGAGAAGGAAGGCCTGGCCTGCACCTCCCATCCCAAGGTCTCCCACCCGGCGCTGTGGGGGTGCCGCCCTCGCGCGTCGAGCCCGGGACTGAGGGGCCCTTTCCTGTGCCTTGGAGAAGGAAGGCCTGGCCTGCACCTCCCGTCCACCCAAGGTCTCCCACCCAGCGCTGTGGGGGTGCCACCCTCGCGCGTCGAGCCCGGGACTGAGGGGCCCCTTCCTGTGCCTTGGAGAAGGAAGGCCTGGCCTGCACCTCCCGTCCACCCAAGGTCTCCCACCCGGCGCTGTGGGGGTGCCGCCCTCGCGCGTCGAGCCCGGGACTGAGGGGCCCCTTCCTGTGCCCTGACCCTAGGAGAAGTCGCTCGTCTTTGAGTCGGCGTGGAAGAAGGAGAAGGACATTGTTTCCAAGGAGATGGAGAAGCTCCGCGTGTCCATCCAGACCCTGTGCAGGAGCGCCCTGCCCCTGGGCAAGATCATGGACTACATCCAGGAGGACGTGGACGCCATGCAGAGCGAGCTGCAGCTGTGGCACGGGGAGAGCCGGCAGCACGCACAGGCCCTGCAGGAGGAGCAGAGGTGAGGCGGGGAGGGGCTGCAGGGGAGGGGGCTGCAGGGGAGCAGAGGTGAGGTGGGGAGGGGCTGCAGGGGAGCAGAGGTGAGGCGGGGAGGGGCTGCAGGTGTGGGAGCAGAGGTGAGGCAGGGAGGGGCTGCAGGGGTGGGAGCAGAGGGGAGGGGGCTGCAGGGCAGCGGAGGGGAGGGGTTTCTGTAGGAGGAGCAGAGATGGGTGGGATGGTAGGACCAGGGGAGAGCAGAGGGGCGCAGTCTGGGGGTCCTGCCGGTGCCCCAGGAGCCTGGGAAGTTGGCCCTGAACTCGCTCCGTGTGGCCCTCCCTTCCTGCGTCTTCTGGAGCCGAGCCGATGCTGCTCTTCACCCCACAGCGAGCCCTTCTCTGTAGCAGTCAGAGAAGATTTGAGTTCAGACATTAAAAAATACCAAAGACTTGGCGTTTTCCCCCTAGGCTTTACCAGAACCCCCGAAGTGTAACTGTTCAAAATTTGTTTATTTTAAGATTTATTAAGGCAGAGTTACAGAGACAGAGAGATGGATCTCCCATCCACCAGTTCATCCCCAAGGTGGCCACAGCGGCCAGGGCTGGGCCAGGTCAGGGTGGGGAGCCTGGGACTCCATCCGGGTCTCCCAGGTGGCTGCAGGGGCCCAAGCTCTTGGGCATCTTCCACTGCTTTCCCAAGAGCAATAGCGGGGAGCTGGATTGGAAGTGGGGCGGCCGGTTCTCCGATCCGTGCTCATCTGGGGTGCAGGCTCACAGACGGCGGCTTAACTGGCTGCCCCGCAACACCGCCCTGTTTTTATTTCTCACTCTAAAAATGCAGATAAGCCCATTTAAAACTGACTGCAAAAGAATGTAGGCAGTGGAAGTGAGCTGCGCTCCAGGGGGGTGTTTGATGGTGAGCCTGGGGTGCACGTGGCCAAGTCAGCTGTTAGGTGTCTGTCGGAACACGCGCTGGGTCCGTCTCCAAGTCTCTGCCACCAGTCGTGCGGTTAGAAAGTCCTGCTCTTTGTTGCTGGTTTGCCTGGTCCTGAAGGCTCCCCGAAGTTCTAAACGTGCAGCACCAGGGAGGTCAGAGGAGCACAGGGGCTCTGGGGGGCGAGCACCGGCCCCCACTTCCTGCCTCTGGTGTGAGCGCTGGGAAGTCTCCCGGACTTCCTCCTCGTAAAGCCGGCTTTGTGCAGGGGGGGTGGGCGGGAGCGAGTTCTTCCTTGTTTGGGTTTCAGCTTGTATTTGTGTGTTACAAGAGTGGCAAAGCTAAAGGCAAAGGTTAGTTTTGGCTTTGCCAAGTGTATTCTGGACTTTGCCCAGTCCTCAGTCCAAAACTAGGCAGCGTCTTGAGCGGCGAGCCGGCGGTGCCTGGTCCGGCGAGCAGCGCCAGGCCGGGTCCCCGTGCTCCTTCCCTCCTGGCTGGGCCCGGGGGCCCTCGGTGCGTCCCTCGGCTTGTCTCACGTTCGACCCCCTCCCCACTTGTGTGTGGACCGAGCAGTGGCAGTTAGCCCAGGCTGAGGGACTTGCACCTTCGAGTCTTTGCCTTTCTGGATGGGCTGAGCGGCCGTGTGGGGTCTCACCCGGGCAGCGGGTGGAGAGCGAGGCGCGGCGCCTCTGAGCCTGGTGTTGTCTTCCGCCAGCATCACAGACGCGGCCGTGGAGCCCCTGAAGGCCGAGCTGGCGGAGCTGGAGCAGCTGATTCGGGACCAGCAAGACAAGATCTGTGCCGTGAAGGCCAGCGTCCTCAGGAACGAGGAGAAGATCCAGAAGATGATCCACAGCATCAACCTGAGCTCACAGAAGGCCAGTGCCTAGGCGGCTCTGGTGCAGGGGGCGGGCGTCCCGGCGCTCGCCAGGCCCCGCGCCGCCTGGGCGCCAGAGCCATCGGCGCCGGATTGCCAAGTGGCCAGGTTTGCAGACCTGCAAACCTGAGTTCCTGCCGGAGCCTGCTGCCGCGGTGAGTGACGCTGTGATGGGTGTAGCCAGGAAACCACGCTGAGCAGAGGATACAAACAGAAGGTGGCCGGCTCCGAATAAATCCCATTTTCAGTTCGGCATCTTTGGAAAGGCTTCATTTCAGCCAGTGTCCTTCAGGCTGTGGTTGGTCGCCGCGCGGCACGTGTGTGGTCACCTCCGCTGCTTCGCGTCGGCCTCGTACATAGTGTTCTGAGTAGCCCCTGTTGCCCTTCAAGTCCGTAGATCTGCAAAGGCGATTTCGCCGTGGTCTTTATGGACGCTGGACGTGAGGGCGTCGTAGGCATCCTGCCCACTGGTCAATGCTCTGGCCCTGGGTTTCCCCGGAGGCTGCTGCTGTGGCCCCTAGGGTCCCTGGCCTCCACACACGAGGGTCTTTCCCGAGATGCACTGGCGTGTTCCTTCCAGGTAGCCTAGGCAACACCGCTTCAGGAAGCCGTGGATGCCCGCGTTTACACGGTGTGTTGGTGTTAACGTTTCTTTGGAATTGTTTTTAAAGGAAAGTTTTCTGTTTTTCTTTGTGAACTCGGTTGTGTTCTAGTTTTTCATTTACATGAACCTCTGTAAATAACCGGGCGGCGTTACTGTCTGGAGCACTTCGCGTCGGGAGACTGTATTCATCACGCACATGGTGGTGCCGCTTCCAGCGCGCCCGTCGCCGGAGGCCGTTTTGTGTCCTTAAGGATTAGCGCGAGTGGCACAGCCCGGTCGGCCTCAGTGCAGGCTGCGCGGCAAACGCTTTGCCAAGGTGGCGCGCGACTCCCCGAGCCGGCGAGGGCGGGAGCCTCCCTGCTCCCTGGAGCGCCCGGCGAATTCGGGCGGTCGCCGAGCCCCGGGGAGGATTCGCCGCCTGCCCCGTCTGTCCGTCGCCTCTCTTCTGCTGAGCCCCACGCGGACCCCGTGCTCCGGGAAGATGCTGCCCGTGTGAACCTGTACATACGATAGGATTCGTGTGCTGCAGAATACACACACATTGGGAGTCAATTTTGTATGTAGTCTATCAAATTGTATCATAAGATTTATTTTCCTTTTATACATAAATCATTAAATAATCATATTTTTTCTACAAGTATGGATTGTGCAGTTCGGTTCACAAGTGGAAGAACATGAGCACTGGACTTTTAATTTTCCAGTGTGTGGGTTTCCCTTGAAAACACTCAGGGAGGTGCCTGTTTCTGTGTGTTGTGACGCCCTGCTCCGTACGAACCGAGGTTTACCGGACGAGTGGGCGCTGCCGGGAGTTTTCGATGCCTGTGACGCCTCAGACGGTCTCTACCTGTGGCTCCGTCTGCGTCTGTCACGGAGCCGTAGGCCCTGAGCTGCACGCTGGGGAAGTGCGCGTGTGGAATGATTAAATATTTCCCTCTGCTTGGGTGTGGCGTTCCGAGGTGTGCTGGCGTCACGCTTCAGGAATTTGAATTTAAGTGTCGAGCTGACACGAGCTTACGATAAAGTGAAATCTGTAACTTTGGGAAAAACAATTCAAGGCTAAAATTCAAGCTTTCTATTTCATATTCCTACTTCTTTTTCTTTCTGGTGATCAACTTTTTTGTTGAAAGGCAGAGTGACAGAGAGTAGGGGAGAAAGAAAAAGAGATGTTCTCTCTGACTCACTCCCCAGGTGGCCACATCGGCCGGGCTGGGCCAGGCCAAAGCCAGGAGCTCCATCCGGGGCTCCCACCAGCTTCAGAAAAATGGAGCAGCCGGGACCAGCACCAGGGCCCGGTGACGCTGGCCCCAGTGATCAGCGTTTAAAAGGGTTAGCGGCTGAGATCTGAGGAGAGAAGCCGTTCACGGACGTGAGGATGGCGCAGGTCTCCGGGTGGCGGGAGCCACGGACGCCGAGACGGTGTCTGGCTGCCCCGCGCCGAGCGGCTGGTCATGGTTGTCGCTGTGCGTAGGCCCAGGGCGCGTGAGTTACAGGAGTCCACAGCCCACGGCGGGCAGCCCAGGCTTGGGGCCCTGGTTTGCTCGGCTTCCACCCGAAGCTGCTTCAAAGCGAGGCCACCAGTGGGCGTTTGGTGTCGTGGGTGAGACACGGCTGTGACAGCCACGCCCCGGGTCTGAGTGCCTGGGCGTGAGTCCCAGCTCCACTCCGAGTCCAGCCTGCTGCTAATGCATGCCCTGGGAGCAGCAGGTGATGGCCCGAGTGGTTGGGTCACTGTCACCCACGTGCGAGACCTGGATTGAGTTCCCCGCTCCCAGCTCTGGCCCCGCCCTGCCCCGCCATGGCCCCGCCCCCACCCCGCCCCCGCCACTGCAGGCATTTTGTTTTCAGTGGGCTGCATCGTGTGGGCATCGGAGAGGAAGTCGCACACCGATCCGGCCGTTGCTCCTGACTCTGGAATCTTCTATACACCATTTGTTCATAGTGTCATTTTTCTTAAGATTTATTTATTCGAACGGCAGAGTTAACAGAGAGAAAGAGAGAAATCTTCCATCTGCTGATTGCTCCCTAAATGGCCACAACAGCCAGGGTTGAGCCAGGCCAAAGCCAGGAGCCCAGAACTCCATCCAGGTCTCCCGAGCGGTTGGGCCGTCTTCCACTGCTTTCCCAGGCGCAGTAGCAGGGAGCTGGATCAGAGGTGGAGCAGCCGGGACTCAAACCAGGGCCCACAGGGATGCTGGCAGCTCAGGCGGCGGCTTTACCCTCGGCACAGCAGCCCCCCCACCCCCCCCATAATGTCTCTTCCAAGGAGGTTGCCACGGGCTCCCTGCAGGGCCGGGCAGAGTCCCCAGAGCAGGGCAGGGTATGCGAAGGTCAGGGAAGGCGACGCCGCTCCCAGCATCCGGCCTCGGGGCCTCTGGGTTGAGCTCCGCCGTCCTGTGGCTCACTTGCCCAGGGAAGAGGGGGTCTGTGTTGCTAACGGGGGTCATGGCCAGGACTGCTGCGTGTTACTGTGTGAACGTAACAGCCTCGGGTCACTGCACACAGGCAGCTCCTGGCAGGGCCCTCTGGTTATTACCTGCATTTTCGTTTCTTTCTATTTAATTTGGCAAGAGATCAGAAGTTTCCCTGGCATTTTCAGCTAAGCTTGTTTTTTAGGTGCGGATTGTACCCCCTGCTGTACCTGGCCCTGCCCGTCCATCCCACCCCTCCCCCGCCACAGCCGGTCACCCCCTGGCCATCCCAGACTGCCGATCGGTCCCTCAAACCAGCGCTGGGGAGGAAGCCGCTGGCTTCAGTGAGCAGCAGTGAGGTGGGTGTGTGAGCTTCCCAGGCAGTGCAGAGCGAGGGAGGCTGGCCGTGGGGATGCCCCAGCCCCGGCCAGCGGCCGTCCCCGGGAGGTCGTGGGCAGGACACTGGGTCACCACGCCCATCTCCACTGCTCCCTCTGTCAGCGGGGCCTGCTTCCACTGGGGTCCTCTGCCTGGGCTCTGGCTTCAACCACAGGCTTGTGCTCAGGTTGAGATCGAAACTCCTCACTGGGCCAGTACTCTCGTTGGCGTTACTTTCTACTTTCTTTCTTTTTTTTTTTTTCTTTTTGACAGGCAGAGAGGACAGTGAGAGAGAGAGACAGAGAGAAAGGTCTTCCTTTTGCCGTTGGTTCACCCTCCAATGGCCGCCGCGGTAGCGCGCTGCAGCCGGCGCACCGCGCTGTTCCGATGGCAGGAGCCAGGTGCTTCTCCTGGTCTCCCATGGGGTGCAGGGCCCAAGCACTTGGGCCATCCTCCACTGCACTCCCGGGCCACAGCAGAGAGCTGGCCTGGAAGAGGGGCAACCGGGACAGGATCGGTGCCCCGACCGGGACTAGAACCCGGTGTGCCGGCGCCGCAAGGCGGAGGATTAGCCTAGTGAGCCACGGCGCCGGCCTCTACTTTCTTAATTAACAAAATAATAGTGCGGGCCCCGTGTTGTGGTACAGTGGGGGAGGCTGCCGCCTGTGACACCGGCATCCTAGCAGGAGCTCCAGGTAGAGTCCGGCTGCTCCACTTCCCATCCAGCTCCATGCCGATGGCCCGGGAAGGCAGTGGAGGATGGCCCAAGTCCCTGGGCCCTGCACCCGCATGGGAGACCCAGAGGAAGTTCCTGGCTCCTGCAGCCATTTGAGGGGTGAACCAGCAGATGGAAGATAGACCTCTCTCTCAATCTGTCCTCTCTGTCTAACTCTACCTTTCAAATAAATAAATAAATCTTAAAAAAAAGAAACCCTCTAGCACTTGCTCACGCTGAACGCGGAGCTTGGTTCCCATTAACCGCGCGCTCCCTGTCCCCCCCCCCGAGCCCTGGCCTGCCTCTCGCCGGCTCTGCACCCATGGATTCAGCTGCCCGGTGCCTGCCTGGTGCTTGCCCAGTGCCTGCCCGGTGCCTGCCCGGTGCCTGCCTGGTGCTTGCCCAGTGCCTGCCCGGTGCCTGCCCGGTGCCTGCCCGGTGCCTGGCACCCTTAGCAGAGCGTCCTCAGGCTCACGCGCACGGTGGCAGGGTCGGGTCCCCTGTCTTTCCGAGGCTCCAGGGTGAGCCGCCTGTGGGCGTGTTCACCTGGCCGTGGGCACGGGGCTGTTGTCACTGACGCTGCGCTGAGCCTGGGTGTGGGTGTCCTGGTCTGAGTGCGTGGAGTCGCTGGGCCTTGCAGCCACTCCGTGAAAGATGCGCGGGGGTGTGGCAGATGCTGCACTGCGGCTCTTTAAAAGTTGGTATCTCTGCTTTTTATTTATTTATTTATTTACCCCCCCCCCCCCAACCTTTTATTTAAGGAATGCAGACTTCATGCGTTTCATAAGGATGACTTCCGGAGCACAGTGATTCGTCCCACCTCCCCGCACCCCCTCACCCCCTCACCCCTACCCGCTCCCGTTCTCCACTGAGATCCATTTTCGATTAATTTTATACACAGAAGATCAGCTCTGCACTACTAGAGTCCAAAGTTTGCGCAGAAACAACAAAACCTGTCCCCAACAGTTGAGACAAGGGCTGTTCAGAGTCATTGCATCTTGAAGTTAATTAAACTTCTTTTTTATGATTTAGTTATTTATTTGAAAGTCAGAGTTACACAGAGAGAGAAGGAGAGGCAGAGAGAGAGAGAGAGAGAAAGAGAGAGACAGAGGGAGAGAGGTCTTCCATCCAGTGGTTCACTCCCCAATTGGCCGCAATGGCCAGAGGCAGAGAGAGAGAAGGAGAGAGAGGGAGAGAGGGAGAGAGGTCTTCCATCCAATGGTTCACTCCCCAATTGGCCACAACGACCGGAACTGGGCCAATCTGAAGCCAGGAGCCAGGAGCTTCTTCCTGGTCTCCCACGTGGGTGCAGGGGCTCAAGGACTTGGGCCATCTTCTACTGCTTTCCCAGGCCACGGCAGAGAGCTAGAGCAGAAGTGGAGCAGCCGGGTCTCGAACCGGCACCCATATGGGATGCTGGCACTGCAGGCGGAGGATTAACCTAGTGTGCCATGGCGCCGGCCCCTCCTCTCATGACTTTTTACCCTGAGGGTGGGCCGTGGAGGGTGCCAGCGCCCTGCAGGCATTTCCTGTGAGACCCCCCCAGGGCAGGCCCCAGACTGGGCTCTGCTGCCGCACGGCCACCCAGGCAGTGCAAGCTCTGGCCGAGGCCTCTGCGGGCGCCTGGGGCGGGGCTGACCGGGGTCTTGGCCTTGGGCTGCATTCAGCCAGACGCCTCTTCCGTTTCCTCTGTGTTTGGGAGCTGCCGTCGGGGGTGCCACGCGGGGCCTCGTCCTCTGTGCGGCAGGGCCCGCAGCCATTCCCCAGCACTGACGGCAGGACCACGCCGTGGCTTCTGCCCGTGCTGCCGGAGGCGTTTGCCTTCGTCTGAGATGGAAGAGAGCTTCGGCGTAGTTCTGTGGCGCACTGGGGCGTGATGTAACCTCGAGGGGGCAGCAGGATGGCAGTGTGTGCCCAGACCACGACCCCAGCCTCACACGGCTTTCATGTGCTGGTAAGGGCGGGGGCCGCGTGCAGAGAAAGGGGGCCCGTGAGACACAGGGCACCCAGGGACGCTCGCTCCCTAGAAGTCGCTTTTCCAGGCACTGAGCTCACAGGGCGTCTGGACTGTGTCCCCGGAAACCCAGACGGAGGCTCGGAGCCCGGGCCTGCCCAGGTGGGGGAGGCTGCTGTCTGGAGAGAGGGACACGCGTGGCAGACGGGCTCGGCGCCCGGCACCCCGAGGGCAGCCCTGTAAGAAGCACAGCGGCTGGGCTGGGGCCGACTCGGCCAGACCTTGCGGTTGCCCACAGAACCGCTGGCAGAGTGCCGGCTGCTTCTCCGTAGAATCCTGAAAGCCCAGCCCCGCGTTCAGACCCGTCCGGTCCCCACTACGCAGGAGCGGCAGCCACACAGGGCGCTCCTCCGCGGGAGGCGACGGCCTCGGCTCAGAGGCCGGAGCGCCGGGCCCCCGTGGCCAATGCCCAGAGTGGCCCGGCAGAGCAGAGTGGCCCGGCAGAGCAGCCTTGTGGGGGCCCCGTCCTTGCCAGAGCCGAGCTGCAAGCTGGGACTTAAACTAAACAGATCCCGTAGGACACACACGGACACACACGTACATGAGCACACAATACACACCACACCACATACACACCACACACACCACACACACCACACCACGCCACACCACACATACACACCACACCACACATAGACACCACACATACACACCACACCACACATACACACATGCACACTACACACACCACACCATACATACACACCACACATACACACCACACCACACCACACCACACATACACACACCACACCACATACACATACAGACCACACATACACACCACAAAACACACACCACACACACCACACATAGACACCACACATAGACACCACACCACACATACACACCACACACACACCACACCACACCACACCACACATACACACCACACACACACACACACCACACATACCACACACACCACACATACATACCACACATACACACCACACACACACACACCACACATACATACCACACATACACACCACACACACCACACACACACACCACACCACACTACACATACCACACACACCACACATACACACCACACACACCACACCACACAACACCACACATACACACCACATACACACCACACATACACACCACATACACACCACACATACACACCACACCACACACACACACACCACACACACCACATACACACCACAAAACACACACCACACACACCACACATAGACACCACACATACACACTACACACACCACACCATACATACACACCACACATACACACCACATACACACCATACATACACACCACACCACACACACACATACACACCACACATACCACACACACCACACATACATACCACACATACACACCACACACACCACACATACACACCACACACACACACCACACCACACTACACATACCACACACACCACACACACACACACACACCACACCACACCATACATACACACCACACATACACACCACATACACACCACATATACATACACACCACACATACACACCACACCACACCACACCACACACACACCACACATACACACCACACCACATACACATACACACCACACATACACACCACAAAACACACACCACACATACATACCACACATACATACACACCACACCACACCACACATACACACATGTACACTACACACACCACACCATACATACACTACACACATGCACACTACACACACCACACCATACATACACACCACATACACACCACACATACACACCACACCACACAACACCACACATACACACCACACACACACACACACCACACATACCACACACACCACACATACATACCACACATACACACCACACACACCACACATACCACACACACACCACACCACACATACACCTCACACATGCATACACACACCACACACATGCACACACACATACACATGCACACTCACATACCACACATACACACACACACACACCACACACACACCACATACCACACCACACATACACCTCACACATGCATACACACACCACACACATGCACACACACATACACATGCACACTCACATACCACACATACACACATACCACACCCACAGCACATACTCACACACACACTCACACACACCGCACACACCACACACAAACACACCCCCCCGCAGTTCCCCCCTACACGGGCACACACACCCCACACACCACACACACACGCACACACCCCCACTCTGCTAAAGTCTTTCATGGACATTTCCCCGAGAAACATTTCTCTCTGGAAAAATAAACCACAGGACGTGATTAAAGCCGTTGTGCGTGCTGGCCTGCACCGTGCCAAGTGCCTCACCACATGGGCCGGCAGCAGGCCGCGGAGCCTGGCCTGTTCACAGCCCCCAGCGGCGACACTCGCGGCCGAACGCGGCAGCTCCCGCTTCTCTGCGGCGTTCCCTGTGGGGCGGGCGGCGAGGTCAGCCGGCAGTGTGGGTCAAGGCCGCAGTGTCGACCCAGCACAGCCGTCTGGGTGTGTCTTCTGCCTCGTGGCCCAGGAGAGGGGGACATAAACCCCATGATGAGAAACATCAACTTCTTAAAAAGATTGATTTGTTTTGTTTGAAAGGCAGAGTTAGAGAGGGAGAGGGAGGAACAGAGAGAGGTCTTCCATTCGCTGGTTCACTCCCCAGATGGCCGTGAGGGCTGGAGCTGCACCCATCTGAAGCCAGGAGCCAGGAGCTTCTTCCAGGTCTCCCACATGGGTGCAGGGGCCCGAGCACTTGGGCCATCTTCCCCTGCTTTCCCAGGCCACAGCAGAGAGCTGGATTGGAAGAGGAGCAGCTGGGACTAGAACTGGTGCCCACATGGGATGCTGGTGCCGCAGGCAGAGGCTTAGCCCACAACACCACAGCACTGGCCCCAAAAACATTAATTTCTTTTTCTTTTTTTTTGACAGAGTGGACAGTGAGAGAGAGAGAGAGACAAAGGTCTTCCTTTGCTGTTGGTTCACCCTCCAATGGCTGCTGCGGCCAGTGCACTGCGTTGATCCAAAGCCAGGAGCCAGGTGCTTCTCCTGGTCTCCCATACGGGTGCAGGGCCCAAGCACCTGGGCCATCCTCCACTGCCTTCCCGGGCCACAGCAGAGAGCTGGACTGGAAGAGGGGCAACCGGGACAGAATCTGGCACCCCGACCGGGACTAGAACCCGGTGTGCCAGCGCCGCAGGCGGAGGATTAGCCTGTTGAGCCACGGCGCCGGCCAAAACCATTAATTTCTAAAACTAGTTTCTAACCCTCACCTCACCATAGCCAGGGTTCTCCAGAGAAGCAGAACACACACACGTGCGCGCACACACACACAGGGAGGGAGGGAGAGGGAGAGAGGGAGAGGTTGCAACAGTGGCGACTGGAGAGTCTGCGACCAAGGCTGAGAGGCCAGAAGCCCACAGGAGAGCTGCTGGGGGCCGGTGCTGTGGTGCAGTGGGTAAAGCCGCCGCCTGCACCGCCCGCATCCCAGGTGGGCTTCGGTTCGAGTCCCGGCTGCTCCACTTCTGATCCAGCTCTCTGCTGTGGCCTGGGAGGCAGTGGAAGATGGCCCAAGTGCTTGGGCCCCAGCACCCACGTGGGAGACCTGGAAGAAGCTCCTGGCTCCTGGCTTCTGCCTCGCCCAATCCTGGCCATTGAGAGTGAGCCAGCCAATGGAAGAACTCTCCTCCCTCTCCGGAACTCTGCCTTTCTGATAAACCGGTCTTTAATAAAGACAAGAGCAGCGGTGGCGTCTTGAGCCCAGCGTGTGCCCACGTCTCAGTCTCAGGTGGAACCCTGCCCCCAGGAGACCTTGGTCTTCCAAGGCCTTCTAGGGGTCCGGTGAGGCCGCCACGCCCCTGGGAGCCCCCTTCATTTAGAGCTGCCAATCCCTCTACAGAATCCTTCCCAGGCCCCTGGCCGCTGCGGCCAGACGACACCCCAAGCTGGCTGGAGGTGCTCTGTAGCACCCCCAGGCCTGGTCCAGCTGCCCAGTGCACAGAGGGTAACCACTGCCATCTGGGCGGAGGAAGAACGCTGTGCATCGCAGAGCATGGCCAGGCCCCGGGCAGCTGTCGCTTCCTTCCCGGGCCCCCCACGGGCTCCCTGCGGAATGTTGGCCCAGGTCTCTGGTGGGGGGTGGGCTGCAGCAGCATGTCACAGCTGTGCAGGTGGGGGGTGGGCTGCAGCAGTGTGTCACAGCTGTGCAGGTGGGGGGTGGGCTGCAGCAGCGTGTCACAGCCGGGCAGGTGGGGGGTGGGCTGCAGCAGTGTGTCACAGCCGTGCAGGTGGGGGGTGGGCTGCAGCAGTGTGTCACAGCCGTGCAGGTGGGGGGTGGGCTGCAGCAGTGTGTCACAGCCGTGCAGGCCAGGGCCCCCAGTGCATCACTTCACGGGGAAGCCAGCACAGCCAGCGACAGCACCTGTGGCAGGGCTTGTGTGTGAGCCACAGGAGACCAAGTCGGGGCGGGCCGTGCCCGGGTTCTCTGACAAGGACTGCTCTTGAGGACCCTCAGGACCCTCCCCTGAGGGCGGGAGACTCCCTGGATTCTTCTGGAAGACCTGCCCAGCCCCACCTCTTACAGGGTCACCACCTCTCAGCCTCTCCACACTGCCGACCCTGCTTCCAGCACACGGGTCCCGGGCACACACTCCAGCCACATCCAAGCCCGCAGTGCCTCCGGCTGGCCCCAGGGGCACCTGCCCAGGGCCCCTGCTCCCTCCCCGCTGGTTTGATAACAAGCCCCAGGCTGAGGCCGTGTGCCAGGAACCCGTGTCTGCTGGGGGAGATAGGCCGGCTCCCGGGAAGCAGAGATAACTGGCTGGGTGGGGCTGGGAATCCCTGGCCAGCTGGAGGCTGAGGTCCCCAGGGACAGGGTGTGGGCCGGGGAGGGGCCGTGTGTGGGTGCAGGGACAGTCAGCTCTGGAAGGGGACAGGGGCTCTCCAGACGCGTCCAGGGAGGACTTCAGGCGCTCCCCAAGTGACGAGACCACGTTCTGTGGCAGGAGAAATTACCTTGGTGGGGGAGGGCACGGAGGGGGGATTCAGAGCCTCCTGTGTGGTGGGGTCACGGGGCGGGGCCCCCTTGCCCTGGTGGTAAACCTGCCAGGGGCCCGTTCCGCAGCCCCTCGGCCCCGCACAGCAGGTGCCTCGCCCAGAATCCCGGGGGAGAGGGACCTGGCCCCAGTGAGCAGGGTGGCCTCCTGACCCCGTGCACTCCCACCCCGGGGGGTGGGGGCGGAGGCCCCCTCGGCCACTCAGTGGGTTACAGGCCCAGGGCCCACACTGCCCTCAGCCACCGCCGGCTGCTGGGTCCAGCTGTGGAGTCTCCGGGCCTCCCCTGGTAACCCATAGAGCCCCCTGCTTCCAACTGGAGGGCAGGCGACGAGGGCGGTGGCGAGGGAGGCCTGGTCCCTGCCTGGGCCACGGTCCCCTGCCCCCCCTGGAGATGGCCGTGACTCCAGAGGCCGCAGGACCCGCAGACCTGCAGGTCTCACACAGCTGATGACCTCCCTGGAACGAATGCCTTGCAGAGCGACTTCTGGACTCGGGCTGCGAGGATCGCCGACCCGTGCCCAGGAGGACTGGACAGCGAGGACGCTCATCGGGGACACGGGCTGCTGGACAGGGGGGCAGGTCTCGGGCAGGCGAGGCCACTTCGTGCCGGCTGCAGACAGGGGTGGCCGGACTCGGGCCGCTCCCCAGAGCCACCCGGGCGCTCTGCGAAGCGCACCCCAGTGTTTTTCCGGTCCCCTCACACACCGGCCCCACCCGGGCTCTGCAAGCCCTGCCATTCTGCTTGCGGACCGGCAGGCACCCGCCCTCCCCGGTCCCCGCAGCCGCAGGTGTGCCGATTTCCCAAGACGCCCACGCCCGCCCTGGGGCCTGTGCTTGGGGACCCCCGGTGGCTGCGTTGTTGTGGGCGGGCTCTGCCAGGGCAGGGGAGCTGTCGGCTGTGGGGGAGCACGCAGGAGCTCCCGCGCCCCACCACGCACCTGCAGGCCATGGGTGGGCTCCCCCCGCCAGCCTGGGCGCGGCCTCCGCGTCCAGTCCTCCTCTCCCTGAGCGCCCATGGGACCCCTCAAGCCTCTTCCAGCGCGGCTCCCTTCCCTGGCACGGGGCCTGCGGGCTAAACCGAGGCGCCCACCCGCGCATGCGTTCATCCCGCACCGTCGTCCCAGGCCCGGGCCTCTCTGTACACGCAGACAGCGCTGCTGGGGCGAATTCTGGAGCCCCGCAGCACCCCGAACCCCATCTTCTCACAGCGCACAGCTGAGCTCGGGGGGGGGGGGGGGGAGGGAGGCCTAGGGTTGGGCGACCGGGGCCCGACGCAGCAGGATTCGAACCTGCATCGAGAACCTCCCGCGGCTCCGCCCCCAGTAGGCCACGCCTCTTTGCGGAGGCGGGGACGGATCCGACCAACCAGTGTTCTAGGGCCATGCAAATTAGGCTCCGCCCCCAGGTAGACATATTTTCCCAGACTCCCCTGCTTCCTCTGTGAAGAAACTCCAGTAGCGCAGGCGCGGATCGTTCCCAGGTCCCGCGGCGAGGCCGGAAGTGGAGACTCCGGCGCAGCGGTACCGGAAGCCCGTGAGGGGAGCGCGAGCCCGCCGGAAGCCGTGCCCCCGGCCCCGCCCACCTGTCCGCAGCGCCGGAAGTGGCCGCTGACAGCCGCGCATCTGGCCCGAGGGTCGTGGGGAGCCGGCTGCCGCGCGGTCGGGGGCCGAGGGCCGCAGCACCCATGGCTGAGGGTGGCAGCCCTGACGGGCGGGCGGGCCCTGGGCCTGCAGGTAACGTGCGCGCCGCCGCCGGGCTGCGGGCGTGGGGCAGCGGCCCGGGCCGGGTCGCCGCGCGGTCTGCCGTGGACTCGCCCGTCCGCCGGCGCGGATCCGCCGTGAGGGGAGCGCCCGGGCCGCTGTGGCGAGCTGGCTGGTGACACAGCGCGGCCGGGCGGCGGGGCGGCGGGGCGGCGGGGCGGCGGGGCGGCGGGGCAAGGCGTCGTCGGCCGGCTGCACCTGCTGCGCGTGCCCTCGGGCGCTGAGCGGGGCTGCCCGGAGTGTGCCGCGGCCTCCTCTGGGGGCGGGCGAGCGGCTCCTGCCCCCTCCTCCCCTCCCCCTCTCCCCCCTCCTTCTCCTCCTCTTTTTCCTCCTCCCCCTCCTCCCCTCCTCCTCCCCCTCCTCTCCCCCTCCCCCTCCTCCTCCATCTTCCCCCCTCCTGCTCCTCTTCCTCCCCCTCCCCCTCTTCCCCCTCTTCCCCCTCCTCCCCCTCCTCCCCTCCTCCTCCTCTCTCTCCTCCCCCTCCTCTCCCTCTTCCTCCTCTTCCTCCCCTCCCCTCTTCTTCCTCTTCCTCCTCCTCCCCCTCCTCTCCCTCTCCTTCCCCCTCCCCCTCCTCCTGCTCCCCCCTTCCTCCCCCCCCCACCCCCCCGCCTGGACTGACGTAAGCCAGACAGTTCCCCTAGGGCCTGGGCTTTGCTTGGGACTGACCGACCCCAGGGACGGCGAGGACCCCGGAGCCTGGGTCGCCATCTCCCGCGGGCGGCAGGAAGGCCGTCTGTCGGCTCCTTCGCTTCCAGGAGGGGCCCTGTGGAGGCGGCCGGCTTTCCCTGTGCACAGGGCTGTGTGCAGTCTGCAGTGGGGCCAGCAGGGCGTCCGTGAGTTCCTACGGGCTGGACCCGGGGTAACTGTCGTCGCTGGACAGCTGGCCTAGAGTCTGGCGCAGGGGAACTCGAGCTGGCCCGTGGGCTGGGTCACGAGGCACCTGTAGAGGAAGGCCTGGGGACGGCACGGTGTCCTGTGCCAGTCACCGGCCTGTCCCGAAGCGCTCTGCTCCTACGGTGAGCTTTCTCACTCTGCAGTACCGGGCAGCTGTGGGGTCTGACGGCTGGAGGGGGGCCGCAGGCGCCTCGTGGGTGTCGCCTGCTTGATGCCTCTGTGGAGCGGTGTGGGTCGCCGCGTGCCGTGACCCGTGCCCACGGCCAGGCCCACGGCCTGTGGTCTCTGTTCCTGCCGCACCTGCGGCTGAGTCTGTAGGCGGTAGGTGTCCGGGAGAGATTGGTCTGAATACAGAAAGTAACTCAGCCTCTGGAGCGAGTGCCCACGGAGGGGGCCTGGCCACGTGGTCGCACCGACGCAGTGTGGGGACGTGAGTCCAGGCAGCCTTGGGTTCCTGGTTGTCACTTGACACGCCCATCCGTCTTGATGTCTTGAGTCTCCCGGGGCTTATTCTGGGCTGTGGTGTATTTTTGGCTGAGATGTGAGGTGAAGGACTCAATGATTTCCAAGTGGGTTCCTCATTGTGTGATATTGCCTGTTGAATACGCTTTCCACCCGCATTGATTTTTTTAATTTATTTATTTGACAGAGTTACAGTGAGAGGGAGAGACAGAAAGGTCTTCGCTCCATGATTCCGCCCGCGTTGATTTTGATGTCTGCTTATCAGATGTTAAGCTGTTTACACCACGGTCTTTCGTGCAGTTTGTTCTGTTTGATTTATTTTTTATTCTGATAGGAGTTCATTTTCTAGTAGGCTGGTCTTTTCTCGTTACTCTTGCTGAAAGACTAAACTACTCCTCCGTATTTAGATTTCCAAGCTTTATTTTTTTCACATCTAGCACCAAAAATCCAAAGAGATTGGTTAAACTTCACTGATGGGAAACAGGAAAGACTTCCCTCACGTTGGGCCTTCTCGCCCAGGTTCGTGTAGAGCGTCCCCACCCCGGGTCTCCTGCTCTCGCGTTGTCTGGGACTGGGTCTGTTCACGTCTATCCACGCCTACCTTGGTGGTGTTGAAGGACGCGTGCTCGGTGTGCCTGTCTGGTGCGTTGTTCCCTATGTGGGCACGGCTGTGGCCGGTGCCTGGAGCAGGGTGGTGGGGACCCCTGCGTGGCCGTGTTGGGTTGCCAGGTGTCTTTCTGGTGTACAGGAGAGGGGGTGCTCCTCCGTCTTCGGGGTTAGGGTGCTTGCATGCCGCGTTTGTTTGACACCATGTGTTGCACTTCCGTTTGCCACTCTGTTGTTTAGGATCCTGCTTCCCCTCCGCCTTTCTCAGCCTCCTGGTGTTGAGAGCGTGTTTGTCCCGAGGGCGGCTTTCTCCTTTCCTGAGCGGTGAGCAGGGTGGCCGAGGCGCGGCCCCGGGCTGACAGGAGCCCTCTCTCCAGCGCAGGTCCCAATCTGAAGGAGTGGCTCAGAGAGCAGTTCTGCGACCACCCGCTGGAGCGCTGTGAGGACACACGGCTCCATGACGCGGCCTACGTGGGCGACCTGCAGACCCTCAGGAGCCTGCTGCAGGAGGAGAGCTACCGCAGGTGAGCGGGGGCGGCGTGGGCGGGGGCCCTCTGACAGCTGGCTCTCCCTGGGTGTCATGGTCCTTGACGTTAGCCAGGGGCGTGCGCGGGGCATCTGTTGTCTGACAGCTGGCTGTCCCTGGGCGTCACCGTCCTTGACGTTAGTGGGGGTGTGGGAGTGTGGGCGGGGCATCTGCCCTCTGACAGCTGGCTGTCCCTGGGCGTCACCGTCCTTGATGTTAGCCCCCGTAGTGGGCCCTGCCCCTCGAGTCTGCTGTGTCATCCCAGCTGCTCTGTCCACCCACCTTTTCCCTCCCCTTCCTGGCCCCGGCCCTGTGCCCAGCACCCAGAGCCCAGCATCAGGCCGCTGTCTCACGGCCCCAGGGGTCAGTGGGTGCTCTCCTCATCCTCATTGGCAATCCCCTGCGGCTGCCAGCCTTCTGCAGCAGCGGAGCCCCCTGCAGGCCGGCTGGTGGGGCGCTGGCACCTCCCCTCTGGAGGGGTCTGTCCTGTGTGTCAGGCTGGGAGGGGTCTGTCCTGTGTGAGGCTGGGAGGGGTCTGTCCTGTGTGAGGCTGGGAGGGGTCTGTCCTGTGGGTCAGGCGGGGAGGGGTCTGTCCTGTGTCAGGCTGGGAGGGGTCTGTCCTGTGTGAGGCTGGGAGGGGTCTGTCCTGTGTGAGGCTGGGAGGGGTCTGTCCTGTGGGTCAGGCGGGGAGGGGTCTGTCCTGTGTCAGGCTGGGAGGGGTCTGTCCTGGGTGTCAGGCTGGTGGGGCACTGAGCGCCTTCCCTCTGGAGGGGTCTGTCCTGTGTCAGGCTGGGAGGGGTCTGTCCTGTGGGTCAGGCTGGGAGGGGTCTGTCCTGTGTGAGGCTGGGAGGGGTCTGTCCTGGGTGTCAGGCGGGGAGGGGTCTGTCCTGGGTGTGAGGCTGGGAGGGGTCTGTCCTGTGGGTCAGGCTGGGCCTCCACTAGGTTCTAACCTCAGCTGCACTGGAGCCTCCCCCAGTGTCTGTTTCTGCCCCTCAGGCCTGGGCTGGCAGTGAGCTCCTGGAAGAAAGACTTCCGCGTCCGTGCTGGACGCTAACCTGCCGCTCTGTGGGCAGCTCCCAAGACGAGGATGTCTGACAGTTCAGGATCGGTTTCTTTCCTCTTCTCCTTCTAGTGTCTTGGCGTTTTGTCAGAGCAGGTGTCAGTATTGACAACAGAACAAACCCAGAGGGCAGGTGCTTCCTGTTAGTTAAGATTCCCGCATCCCGTGTTGCGGAGCCTGGCTCTGTCACCCAGCTCTGGCTCCTGGCTCCAGCTAACCGCGGCTGTGCACCCTGGGAGGCGGTGGTGATGGCTCCAGTCATTGGGAGACCTGGATTGAGCTCCTGGCTCCTGGCGTTGGTCCGAGAGGGGCTGTCGTGGGCTTTTGGGGAGTGAGCCAGCAGGTAGGACCACTCTCCTGTCTCCCTGCCTCTCAAGAATCCAGCCCACCCCAACCCAGAAAGGATTGTCACAGAGAGGTCACCAGTGTTCACTGTGAATGACTCAAGCCCAGAGGAAAACGTACTAAACCTGTTCGTGTAGTGTAGAGTGGAGTGGAGTTGGCCAGGCCTCAGCAAGCCTGCCCTGTTGCTCTCCCCGGTGCTGTTTGCCTCTCTTCTTATGCCCAGGTTGGGTGACTCTGTTTCTGATAGTTTTGTGTTGCTGTTCATTTCGTCAGTGGTGAGTTCTCAGCATCCTGCTCCTTGGTCTTCTCGTTCGGTCTAAGCCAACGCATGGGGCTGGTTTCAGGAGATGCCACGCCCTGTGTGTTCCTGGGTCCCTGGTGCAGTGCCCTGGTCCCCAAGCATTGTCCTGACTCGTGTCGGGCGGGCACTTGGGGAACCACCCTGCGGTTGTCGACGTGTAGGCCGACACCAGCGCGGGCAGCTGCACTGTGTTGCTGCTCCCCGAGAGCGAGCCGGCTCTGGACAGCTTCCCCCTGCTGTGGCTGCCCTGGAGCATGGCCCTGGGTCACTTAGTCATGCCGAAGGCTGTTATTTGTGCCAGCCTCAGTGGGGATGCTGAGCCCAGAGGCCTGGCCTTGCGCCGTCACAGGGTGTCTGGTGAAAGGGGCCCCAGGCTCTGACCCAGATTCCTAGGCCGGTGTGCTGTCCATCGCTCCCGTCTGTGTAGAGGGAGGTGTGCTGGACGGTGGCTCAGGCTGTCCGGTGCCTCTAGTCCCCCCGCTGCAGACTGGGCTCTCAGCGCCTGCCCTGCCCTGCCCAGGTCCAGCAGGGGGAGATGGGAAAGCATTTCAGAAAGCAGACGCATTCGGGGGCACCGTGGACTGCCCTCTGGGTGCAGCGCAGCCGCCCTCACGCGCTCCCGTGTTCCCTGCAGCCGCATCAACGAGAAGTCCGTGTGGTGTTGCGGCTGGCTGCCCTGCACGCCGCTGCGCATTGCCGCCACCGCAGGCCATGGCAACTGCGTGGATTTCCTCATCCGGAAGGGGGCCGAGGTGGACCTGGTGGACGTGAAGGGACAGACCGCCCTGTACGTGGCCGTGGTGAACGGGCACCTGGAAAGCGCCCAGATCCTTCTTGAAGCAGGCGCTGACCCCAACGGAAGCCGGCACCACCGCAGCACGCCTGTCTACCACGCCTCCCGCGTGGGGAGGGCCGACATCCTGAAGGCTCTCATCAGGTCAGTACCGGGGCACCTCCCACCGTGCCGGGAGCCTGGCCGCATCACCTCCGGGGCCCACAGCCACCGTCTCGGTTCCGTTCGGGACTTGGGGTTTGTCTTCCAGCGGCGCTCGTTGGAGTGTCCGTTTCTCTGGTCTTTTTGGGTCGCTTCTTCAGCTCTCCTTTGCACCTTTCCTACTTAGTGGAGAAACTGGATCTTCCATTATCTTTATTTTCCTCTCATTTTTGTTTTAAACTTTTTGGGTCAAATCCTAATTTTTTTTCCTCGATTGGCGATGTAAACTTTTAAGATTATTCATTTACCTTTGGTCATATACTCTAAACTTTGTCCTTATTTATTAAGCAGGAATAACTGAAGTTGAGTTCTTTGTTGTAGAGTTGTAGAGGAGAAAGTTTTTTTTTTTTCTTGGACAGGCAGAGTTAGACAGTGAGAGAGAGACAGAGAGGTCTTCCTTCTGTTGGTTCACCCTCCAATGACCACTACAGCCAGCACGCTGCGCTGATCCAAAGCGAGGAGCCAGGTGCTTCTCCTGGTCTCCCATGCAGGTGCAGGGCCCAAGCACTTGGGCCATCCTCCACTGCACTCCCGGGCCACAGCACAGAGCTGGACTGGAAGAGGAGCAACCGGGACAGAATCCGGCGCCCCGACCAGGACTAGAACCCAGGGTGCCGGCGCCGCAGGCAGAGGATTAGCCAAGTGAGCCGCGGCGCCGGCCGAGGAGAAAGTTCTAGTAGCATTTGTGAGCTTCTAATTTTACCGTTTTGTAGCTGGATGTTGTTGGCCGTGTGGTTTTCATTCTGGGGCTGGAGTTGGTGAGAATGGTGATGGTGAAGAAGGATGTCAGACCCCATTGCCGTGGGTTCTTGACGTCGTGGTGCTGATGGTGGGTTCCGTGTGCAGAGCACAGTGTGTTAGCCTGAGTGTTTTACTCGGCCTCTGCCTCGCACCTTGCTGCGGAGTCTGCCGTCTTGATCGTTGCTGCGCTTTGCTCCTTCCCGTGTTCTTGTTTGGAAAGGCTGGGTGCTGATTCAGTCATCGGAGCTGTGGCGTCTCTGATTGTGCCTGTCTCAAAGCAAGAGTGCTGTGGGTGACTCACGGCGCATTTGCATAGCCTCGCGGGATAGCTAATCTTAGTTTAAGATAGCTTAAGTCCTGTGTGTACTCACGTAGGACTGTCTGGGATTCTTGCTTTTTTCATACGGTTATGGTTACTGCCATAGCGGATGCTAGGGCTTACTTCCTGTATCTTTCTATTCCTTAGTCATTTCCTGTAGATACACTTGATACCTTGTTCCATGATCTCTGTTTAATTCTCTCTCCCCTTCCATTGTTTTAGAAGGTTTGCCAGTCTTCTTTTAATCAGACCAATGGTTACATTTCTTTCCGTAGCTACTTGGAGCCAGAGTGTGTTTTCCGGTGATGTCTTCCTACCTGAGCTGCGTTTCTCCCCTCTGGAGGGCAGGGCTGTCCGAGGTGGGCAGGGAGCAGTTACGCAGCTGCTTCGCAGGGAGGGGGCTCAGTGCGGAGAGGGGCCGGGCAGGCTGCACTCTGCGGTTCTGACGAGCAGGGCTCTTCCTTGGCCCGTGCAGACATGGGTTTTATTTATTTATTTATTTATTTTTTTTTTTGACAGGCAGAGTGGACAGTGAGAGAGAGACAGAGAGAAAGGTCTTCCTTTTGCCGTTGGTTCACCCTCCAATGGCCGCCGCAGTAGCGCGCTGCGGCCGGTGCACCGCGCTGATCTGATGGCAGGAGCCAGGTGCTTATCCTGGTCTCTCAAGGGGTGCAGGGCCCAAGGACCTGGGCCATCCTCCACTGCACTCCCTGGCCACAGCAGAGAGCTGGCCTGGAAGAGGGGCAACCAGCAGACATGGGTTTTAAACTGGGCACTGGGGATACGTGCGTTCCGCCGGAAGGCTGTGTACTAAATGGCGCCAGCGCTGGCCTCTGGGAAGACAAACGAGACTGGTACAGTTGTTATATTCCAGGTGACAAACCGGGAGGGTTTTTTCTGTTTTTAGGGATCCCAGCCTGACAGCCTAGGCCACTCCTGCACAGTGTCTCTGCAGCTTGGCGAGTGTAAGTCGCGGGTTCAGGGTGTTTTGAGCAGTTCTGAGTCTCCTGCAGGCCTGCTTGTGGGAGGAGCTTCGAGAAAGCCTTCCTGAGACAGCCTCCTCCCCGCGTGGCGCCCGGACGCTGCCGTGAGGGCCCTGCACACTACATCGGTATTCTCGGAAGTTCTCTGTACTCTGTTGACTCTGGGAAAGGGCGGGGGGCCTGGTCAGGGTGCTGGGTGGTTGGCATCGTCCACGTGGCCTAACCCAGCTCCTGCCTGCTCTGTGTGCTTGCCGCCTGGCAGAGCCGCTGGTGGGATTTTCTGTCCCTCTCCCGGTTACATCCATGTTGCTGTTGTAAACTTCCCTGATAGATTTTGCTGAAATGTAGAGAAAAGTAAGGAGTGGATTTCTGTGTGTGCAGAGGTTATGTTTTGCGTTGTCCCAGCGGTTCTTGGCAGCAGTATTGAAAGCAGTAGAGGAGCCTGGAGAACATTCAGGATGGAGCTGACGGGGTCCCGTCCGTGTTTGTGAGGAGGTGAGGGGCTGTCTCCCACAGCTCTGCGGTGCCGGATTGTCATACTGCCTCGTTACAAACTCCCCGGGAATAAGGGGGAAAACCTGCCTGAGGTCCAGTTTTCTGTTTCTTGTTGAATGGTAGTGTGGAATGAATTACCAGTTGCTGATTGGTTTCACGCGTCATTCATGGGCGTCTTAGTGTGGAGACCTTGTTTCCGGGTGGGCGAGTTGTCTGTGCCCTCCGGCTGGCGCTGCCTGAAGGTGGCAGTGTCGGGTCCAGGGGAGAGCTCTGGACGTGATGAGTGGTGCTGTGGCTACTGGCTGACTGTTGGCCACTGCTTCTGTGACAGCACGGGGAGTGGTGGTGCTGTCACCCCTGGACGCTGCACGTTGGGCCGTCACCCTCACTTCCTCTGTGTGAGGAGGCATTTCCTGTTTCAGGTGAAGTGGGTGATGATGGGGCTAGCAGCAGCTGGAGACACAGGTGCTGGCTCTGCGGTGTTTACACAGGTGAGGCCGCCTCCTCATCACCTCCTCCCAGGGTCCTCTGACTCTTGGGGAAGGTGGTGTCTGCCAGGTTCCCCATCGTAAAGCGATCTCTTCCCCTCTGTAATTAGTAAGCCTTTGGTGGAGAGGCACTTTGCAGTCATGTCTGTGTCCTGTTCTCCATCTCACTTTTTTTTTTTTTTTAAAGATTTATTTATTTATTTATTTCACAGGCAGAGTTACAGAGAGGCAGACGTAGAGAGAGAGAGAGAGAGGTCTTCCATCCGCTGGTTCACTCCCCAAATGGCTGCAACGGCTGGAGCCGGGCTGATCCGAACCCAGGAGCCAGGAGCTTCTTCCGGATCTCCCATGTGGGTGCAGGGGCCCAAGGACTTGGGGCATCTTCCACTGCTTTCCCAGGCCATAGCAGAGAGCTGGATCAGAAGTGGATCAGCCAGGACTCAAACCGGTGCCCATGTGGGATGTCAGCACTGCAGGTGGCAGCTTTACCCGCTATACCACAGTGCTGACCCCCATTTCATTTTAAAAACCTACTTATTTATTTATTTGAAAGGCAGAGTTACAGAGAGAGAGAGAGAGAGAGAGAGAGAGGGATATATCATCCATCCGCTGGTTCACTTCCCAAATGGCTGTGCCAGGCTGAAGCCAAGAGCCAGGAGCTTCTGGGTCTCCCATTTGTGGGTGGCAGGGGCCCAAGTACCTGGGCCATCCTCTGAGGCTTTCCCAGGTGCGTTAGCAGGGAGCTGGAATGGAAGTGAGCAGCTGGAATCCAACCCAGTGCTCGTGTGGGATGCCGGCATCGCGGGGTGGCTTAACCCACCACGCACGGAGCTGGCCCTCTCACCCCAGATCTGCAGTGTGTTTGTGAGTGTAGTCTCGCGGTTTCCTGTCTGATCCTGAGTCACAGCTCAGTGAATCACACTGTTGTCGTTGTTACTTACTTTGATGTTCGATTTGTCTCAGATTTGGCTGTGGGCAGCCTTTCCAGCCAGCTCTGTGCTTCTGAGCTGTCTGCACGTTCTGTGTGCAGTTCTTGCTTTGTCGTGTACGTCCTGTTTTCTGGGCTCAGGTTGTTGGCCTGTCTCTGGGATGAGTCATTTCTTCGAGGAGTCTTGGTTTCTTTTTGGTGAGCGTGGTATGCAGAAACCAGGACTTGGACTCGAGGAGTGCTTATTGTGTTTGGGGTGATCCTGCTGCAGCCCCTGCCCCGGGCCAGGCTGAGCTCACACGCATGTACCGTGTTTATCTATGTTTCTGTGTGTACACTGACACTTGTAAACCAAGCTAGCACCAGAAGGTTCACCCGGTTTTCTTCCTTTCCAGGTGAGTCACTTTCTCTTGCAGTAGTGAGACATCTGGTTCCCTTGGCCTTAGAAGACACTCACTTGTTCCCAGGCCACATGGGCCTTTTCGCCCACTCGGGCCAACACCCACGGCCAGGAGCCACCCTTGCGCGCACTCGCACTTTGCCAGGACTGTGACCCTCCCTCTCTGGTTGAGTGATCCCTGTTGCGAGTAAAATGGTTGGTAGTTTGAGTTGGCCTGGGAGGACTCCCAGTGCCTGCTAAAAAGCTGTTGTCCATTGTTGACTTGGCTGTCTGAGTGCGGTGACGAGGGCAGGCTAACTCTGCCTGTGGGGTTTCTGTGGTGGGAGGGCAGCTCTGGGTGAGGTTGGTCTCCTCACCTCTGGGCTGTCCCTGGGGAGGTTTTCTCTGACTGCTGTAGGCATGGCTGCCAAGAAGGGCAGGTGTGTGTGTGTGTGTGCGTGTGCGTGTGCGCGCGCCGCCCTGCTGCTGGCTGCCTGCTGTCCTGGGCCCTTCCCTGTGGATCTTGGCTGACTGCTCACGTGTGTGGCGTGCCGGAAAAGAGCAGCTTCCCCGTGGGCAGCGTGAGTGGGGCGGCGCCAGCTGGGTCTGCTTGGGTTCATTCAGGTGTTGTTTGTTTTTGGCTTTGAGTTTTTAGGAATTACTTTTTACTTAATGGTGTTTTACAATGTAGAATTTATCCATGTAAAATCTGTTAAAGTGTGTTGAAAACACGGAACTAGCTTCTACCCTTGTCTTTTTCCTGCTCTCTCTCTCCCGTGTGTGTATCTCGGGTGTGTCTCACACGCACAGTGCAGGGTACACAGTGGCTCCCCGTGCACTTTCACCACCCTGCCCCTCTCTTGCTGTGCCCTGGGCGATGTTCCAGAACAGCACGAAGCGCCCTACGCGTTCCTGTCCCAGCTGTCCCTGCCTTTCGGTTGGGTGCGTCAGGGCTCGTCCAGCCAGGCCTCGCTTGGTGGACAGGTGGCAGTCTTGTCTGCCGCGATGGGCAGTGCTTTCATGCTGGCTTTGAGTGTGCATCTTCCCAGCTTTGTCAGTGTGCCTTGGGAATGGATCCTAGAAGGTATTATTGGTAAGTAAAAGCACAGCGTGTCGTCTTGGTAGCAGCTGCCAGGCTCCTCGGCAGGAGCTGATGGGTGTTGCTTCCCCGCCCCGGTGCTGGGGGAGGCTCCTGCCGCCGTGGAGCTGCCCGTGGCTGTGGGTGTTCCCTGTGTGGTGGGGGAGTGACGGGCAGGGCCGTTTGGCATCTGTGTTCTGTCGTGCGTCTTTCTGTGTGGTTAGGGACCATCCGCACTGGGCTCACTTCCTGCAGGGCTGTGGATCTTGGCTTTTCAGCTCTCATGCTAAGGATGTTAACCTTCTGGAACATTCCCCTGGTTTTCCTCACTGGTTTACATGCCTTATGCTATTGTTTTTGCCAGGCAAAAGTCTTTCTTTCTTTCATTTTCTTGTTAAAAAAGTTGTTTTTGAATTTCGTGTCGCAGTTGAGCCAAGTTTACGTGGAGACTTCTGATTTCTGTGTGGTTTCCTGTTTTCCGTCTGCACCCTGACCCCGTGGATACACATCTCGGTGCATGCTGTGACGAGTGGATTTAGTTGTCTTTGTGGATATCCGAAGCCACTTTATTGGAGTGCCCCCCCCCCCCCCCGGCTTACTTGAGAGGCCACCTTCCCTGTGCCAATCCCAGGTGAGGGCAGGTCCGCTTCGGGTTTCCGGGGCCTCCTGCCCTGTGGCTTCGTCTCCGTGTGCCAGGGCCTCAGAGCCTGTGTTGCTTCCCTGTCTCCCACTGCTGCTGTGCTTTCTCTGCTGTGGCTCTCTAGATGCACTTGATAGCAGACCTGCAGATCTGGGCATGCTGCTCCTTTATCTGTGTTTGTATTCCGTTGACTTAGGTCCAGGCAAGGCACTTCATGGGCAAATAAACGGAAAAGTGACGTCTGAATAACGTGAGCCTCTTCAGGGCTGTGGTCTGTCCGTCCTCCCAGGTCCACTTTTGTCTTTAGTCTTGGATTGTTTTCCTCCTGCAGATTCTGGACATTTATTAAGTTTGTGATGTCATTTAAAACTTTATTTTGTGGGGCCTGTGTTGTGGTGTAGTGGGTTAAGCTGCTACCTGCAACACTGACATCCCATGTGGGCACTGGTTCAAGTCCCGGCTGCTCCTCTTCTGAGCCAGCTCCCTGCTGATGTACCTGGGAAAGCAGCCGATGATGGCCCCAGTGCGTGGACCCCTGCACCCCGTGGGAGACCCAGAAGAAGCTCCTGGCTTTAGCCTGGCCATCTGGGGAGTGTCACTGGTTAGAAGATCCGCCCCCACCTGCCTGCCCATAACTCTTCCTTTCAAATAAATAAATAGGTTTTAAAACAAAAACTTTATTTTGCTATCATATATGGGGTCTTTTCTTCCACTTTTTCTTTCAGCTTGCTTTTGCTTGTGTTTATAAAGTCTGTTGATTTCACAGTGTGCTACCTTAGTCAATTCTCTCATTGCTTGTATTTTCCTTTTATTTTGGACTTTTCATTTAAGCCCTATGGTTGTATCCTCTGAAAATCAGGAGAACTTTCTGTCTTCCTTTCTGTGCTCGGCTCTCCAATCGCTGCCTCTGCCGGTCCCCTTCAGCCCAGCGCTGGGTGCGAGGCCAGGGAGCAGGAGCGTGTGCTGTGCTGGTGTTCCCCATCACGCGAAGGGCATGGCCCTCACTTCCTGTTTTATTGAATATCGTAAATGCGCAAGTGTTGAGTTTTGTCAACACTTTTGATGTGTCTGTGGCGATAGTTAGAGGAGTTTCTCCTGGGCCCCATCACTGTGATGGATTCTGTTAATAAGAGTACAATATTGGAGCTGCCTTCGCGTTCTTGGAGTGACCATGAGATGATCCTGTTAATAAGAGCTACCCCGTGAGGTCAGGGAGTGTTGCTTTTTAAATATCCTCTTGGCTTCTCTGTATTAGTGTTTTATTGACAATTTAAACATTGGTACCACGAGAGAAGTTAGTGGGCAGTTTCTGTGTATCTGGCCTTTGCCCAGTTTTCATATTATTGTTGCGCTAGTTTCATCAGATGGATTTGGACATTTGCCTTCTTTTTCTTTGTTCTGAAATAACTTGAATAACCATGGGATTATTGGGTATTTCAAGGATTGAAAGACTCCCTTGGGAGTTTCCACGTTCTTACCCGCTGCCTCCTCCTGATGGGAGTAACGAAGCTGCTGTCTCCTGAGACCCGGGGGATTGGTTCCAGGGCCCTTGAGGATACCGGGATTGGTGGACACTCAAGTCCCTGTTCCTTACGTGCATCCTCACATGTGCTTTGACTCTTCTCTGGGTTGCCTGAGGTACCCAGTACAATGTGATGCTGGCACATGGCTGCCCATGTCATCTGGGGAGGTGACAGGATCCAGTGATTCTCCACCGTGACTGGTGGAGCCCTGCTGCCAAGTGTCCACTCCCCACGGTGTCCCTGCAGTGGGCCTCCCTCTAGGGTGGCCGTGGGACTCTTTGGGATGGGCTTAGTCTGCTGATTGTCCCTCCGTGTCCTGCAGGTACGGGGCCGACGTGGACATCAACCACCAGCTGACCGCTGACGCGCGGCCATCTTTCTCGCGGCGGCTCACCTCCCTGGTGGTGTGCCCCCTGTACATCAGCGCAGCCTACCACAACCTTCAGTGCTTCAAGCTGCTCCTGCAGGCCGGGGCCAACCCCGACTTCAACTGCAACGGCCCCGTCAACACCCAGGAGTTCTACAGGGGCTCTCCGGGCTGCGTCCTGGACGCCGTCCTGCGTCACGGCTGTGAGGCCGCCTTCGTCAGCCTGCTGGTGGAGTTCGGGGCCGACCTGAACCTGGTGAAGTGGGAGCCCTTGGGCCCGGAGTCGAGAAGCAGAAGGAAGGTGGACCCCGAGGCCTTGCAGGTCTTCAAAGAGGCCAGAAGTGAGTGGCCCGAGTTCACCTCTGCCGTGCAGACTGTTTGCGAATGATGTTGCGTTGGGACAGCCGGTTCCAGCCAAGTGGTGGCCGGCTTCTCGTTAGGAGTGGCGGTCTTCCGGGAGGCCCTCAGAGTGGCTTCTCCTTCTGAGCCTCTGGACACCACGGGAAGCTGTGGACCGTGCAGCACACGCGGTCTGAGCGCAGGCCGCTAGAGAGCCGCGTGTGCCCACTGCCCCTCACGGAGCCCGGGGCTCTCGTGTTCTCAGCTCCCTTTCCTCAGTTCCACTCAGACACCGTTCTTTTGGATTGTGTGATAAGTCTAATTTTTTTTAGGATTAAGTCCGTAGTTTGCTTATTTATGAAGATTTTGAGGATTTGCTATGTCAAAGGCGAGAGTGGAATTGGCCTGTGGCCTGTCTCTGGGGTCCAGAAGTCACCTGTGTGTCCTGTGGGACCACCTGCCATGCGCCCCTGCCCTGCCTAGGTCTTGAGGGCACCCAGTAACCTGTCAGGAGTCTCACATTTGAGTGGATCGCCTCCCAGCCATCAGAACGTGCTTGTGCCTGGCCGCCCCACGCAGCTGGTGAGCAGTGACGCTGCTAGTGTCCATAACTGGTGCCCTCAGCGCCCTGTCACAGCCAAAGCAGAGACCTGGAGCCGCGCTGTCAGCCTGCTCCACCCCGGCCCCACCCAGCTGCACCCCGGGGTCCCTCGGGGCCTGTGGTGCTGACCCAGGGCAGCGGCTGACGGTGGCTGAGGCCCTGTGCGGTCAGGTGGCAGCAGCCGTGAAGGGCCGTCCTCGCGAGGGCCCGCTCCGGGCTTCACATCGGAGGAGGCGCACGTCAGTGTGGTGCTGCCTGCCGTTCACAGCTGCCTTGGTCTTCAGGGTGGGACGGGAACTGACCTTCCCCTGTGTGTCTGGGGACGGGAGCTGACCTTCCCCTTCCTCCTGTGTGTCTGGGGACGGGAACTGACCTTCCCTGTGTGTCTGGGGACGGGAACTGACCTTCCCCTTCCTCCTGTGTGTCTGGGGACGGGAACTGGCCTTCCCCTGTGTGTCTGGGGATGGGAACTGGCCTTCCCCTTCCTCCTGTGTGTCTGGGGACGGGAACTGACCTTCCCTGTGTGTCTGCTGTTCTGCCCCGCTCTCCAGGTGTTCCCAGGACCTTGCTGAGCCTGTGCCGGGTGGCCGTGAGAAGAGCTCTCGGCAAGCACCGGCTGCACCTGATTCCCTTGCTTCCTCTGCCAGACCCCATAAAGAAGTTCCTGCTCTATGAGTGAGGGCGAGCGGCGCTGGCTGCAGGAGGAGGAGGGCGGTCCGCGGTGGACAGAAAGAAGTTCCTGCTCTATGAGTGAGGGCGAGCGGCGCTGGCTGCAGGAGGAGGAGGGCGGTCCGCAGTGGAAGCCGACGCTGACTCTCGCCCTGTGGACCGTACCCTGTGCTGCCCACGTGTCCCGTCCGGCCCTGTTCTCATGGATTGTAATCCATCGCAGGTGCTCGGGCCGTTGGACAGTCTTTGGGTCTTTGTCGGCCTAGAAGCTCAGACAAAACTTAATTTTGTTCTTCCTGAGTGTGCGCTTTGGGTTTCGCAGTTGTGTGTTCGTGACGGGGCCGCGAGACGTGTGCAGTATGGGCCGCGGCTGGAGCTGTGTTGATGCTCCCGCTAGGGAAGACTCCTAGCACTTTCCAGAACTGTGCTTCTATTTATTTATTTATTTCTCAGTTTTATTGTTTGATTAAAGCCTTCTAATATCTAAATGAAAGGGAGTTTTGGTTAAAAAAAAAATGTGGAGAACCAAGGCCCAGTTCTTGAGTTGCTGGTTTGCTTAGCTGCTCCTGGGGTGAAGGACCCCGTGTGTTTCCTGCCCCACGTCCCCCTGCACTTCAGGGCCCCGCTCTGTGCCGGGGCTCTGTGTCTTCCAGGACGGTTTCCTGGCTGAGTGCACTCGGTGTGGCTTCTCGGGGCCAGCCTCTGCGCCAGTTGTGAGCCGTAGCGCCTGCGCAGAGTCCCCAGCATGGTTCCCGCGCTGGGCCCGCCCTGCCCCCGCTGCAGGTGTATGAGCTCTCTGCGTCCAGGCAGCAGTGGCTTTCCGGAGGCCACCCTGAGCTCGCTGGGAGCCGGCGGCCTGCGTTTCGACCGTTCCAACAGCAGTCACTGCCAGCTCTGATGGAGGAAGAAAGTGCCTGCACGTCCGGGAAGGAAGCCCAATGTCTCCGACAATCCCAAGCTGTCCGCTGGGTGGTGATGGCTCTTTGCTCTTTGAGGCCTACGTGTCTCAGCAGCTGCTCTCAGAATCTAACGGGCAGGCAGCCGTGAGGGCAGGGCCTTCCCTTGGCCTGGTGAGAGAGACGGCCTGGGCTGTCGGGGCAGGTATTGGCTTTGTGGGAGGGCCCCACTCTCCTGCCCAGGGCTGTGCAGCCAGGTGGGCGTCAGCAGGGCAGTGGCTGCAGCCTCGGTGTGCCCAGCTGCCTGCCGTTTCGGGTGGAGCCACGTTTGCTCCCTTGAAGGCCCTGTCATGTAGATCTGTAGCGATCCTGCACTTGAGATGCATGTAGCAATGGGCAGGTTGCATGTACTGCAGTCTGTAAAAGCTGAACTGGTGGTGCTGTTTTATTGATTATCAGTGTCACTGGGGGTTTTAGCTGCCCAGACAGCATCTGGACGTTAAATTGTGTGGCTTGGGGATGGGATGGGTGCGTGATGGCTGGGCTCTGTGCACACGGGTGCGTGCTGGCCCCACGAGCACGTGTGCTGTTCCGAGGCCGTACACGTGTTGGCTGGTGCAGTGGGGGAATGCACGCCGGGGTGTTGACGTGGCTGCAGTGGCTTGGTGTTGAGCTCTGATCGTTGTCCGCGTGCGGGCTGGCTTCCTGCTGCTCCTGGGGGAGCTGGGGTTGGGGCCCCCTCGTGTCGGGAAAGACTCCTCACTGCTGCGTGGGGAGCCGAGGACGTCAGGGCCGCTGGCCCAGCAGAGGGCTGGCTGTGTTCTTTGTTGCATCAAGGGGGGCTGGGGACGGATTGCGACTGGCCGCTGGGCAGGTGCCCTCTGCTGCAGGAGAGGGATCGGGCTTGTCCTCCGACGGGGCCCAGAGGGCTTTCAGCACGAGGGTTGTTCACGTCACTCGGCTCTGTACTGGTTTCCACCCTTCTGGTCAGGGGGGAGCAGCCAGGCCTCTCCAGGTGAGCGGTGTCGGCTCGTAGGACACGCTGAGTCTGCGCGGGGTGCTCCCCAGCCTCCGTCCTCTGACCTCCGGGGAGCGGCACCCGGGAATGCTGGGCTGTGCGGAGCGAGCCTAGGCACGGCGAGGGTGCCGTGGCCCTGTGCTCTGTGCGGCGTCTGCTTCTCAGGGATCCAGCCATGTCCTCGTGGTCACCCTGGGAGAATGAGCTGAACGTGCCCTCCCAGCTGGGCCTCGTCCCGGCCTGGCCAGGGAGGCGGTGTGTTTAGTGTGTTTGGATCCCGAGCTGGGCCCTTCCTGATGGCCCGGGCTGAGGTGTGCGCAGGCGGCTGCAGACCGCCTCACTCGCAGAGCTCGGGTTCTGCGCTCTCCGCTCCAGCCGGCCCTTGCTGGTTAAAATCCCAGCAACGCTGACGTTGAGACTGTCGTTTGAAAGGCCATAGCTGCCTGTCCGTGGCTCTGCAGACAGCGTAGGCCGCTGGCCAAGGCCGTTCCCTCACTTGACCACAGCTCCCTTCTCTTGTTGGCGGGGGTGGGATCCAGGTGAGACAGCCTCACCTGACCGTGATGCAGCCCTGGGTGCCTCGGGCCCGTGTAGCCGGGAAACGGCCCCCTGGCTGCCCCCCAACCCCAGGTCAGGGCTCGGGGCGGGGGGGAGCCCGCTGCTGCCCCCACCCGGCCCAGCAGTCTTGATTGTGGCCACCTCAGGGGCAGCTGCTGGCCCTGGACGCGTGGAGGGCCAGGGTGGGGTGGCGACCGTGAGAGTTCAGCTTCCCAGTTCTAGGGGAGGGGCTTTTCGTATTCCCAGATGCCCCCAGTTTTCATATTGCTCTCCATATAACTTATCCGTGTATTTATGTATTTATTTATTTGTTTATTCCTGCTTTGTTCCAGCAGAGGTTAAGGCAGCGATGCTGGGTTTCTGGTGTTCTCCTCTGACGTTTGTAGGTTTTCAAAATGGACTGATTGCACAGTACTTTTCTTTTTCTTTCTTTCTTTCTTTTTTTTTTTTTTTTAAGATTTTATTTATTTATTTGAGAGGTAGAGCTACAGACAGAGGGAGAGGAGAGAAAGGTCTTCGTCCTGCTGGTTCACTCCCCGAATGGCCACAGCGGCTGGAGCTGCGCCATTCAGAAGCCAGGAGCCTCTTCCCGGTCTCCCGCATGGGGGCAGGGGCCCAAGGACTTGGGCCACCTTCACTGCTTTCCCAGGCCACAGCAGAGAGCTGGATGAGAAGTGGAGCAGCCGGGACCAGAACCGGCGCCCATATGGGATGCCAGTGTTTCAGGCAGAGGCTTAGCTCGCTGAGCCCCAGGGCCGGCCCCATGCGAGGTACCTTTCGAGTGAAAGGACAGGTCAGTGCCCTCGTGGCTCTTTCTGTTGTGGGCTTGAGAGCCGTCATTTCCTGAGTATTTTCCCTTCTTCCTCCTTGAGTGATTCTTCAAATAAAATGTTGGAGAAAGGAAGAGGAACTGCTGCAGACCTGTGACTGAGCAGAGGGGCCAGCTGGTGAGGGCACACGGCGGCCTGTGCGCCGCTGCCACTGCCGCTGCCCGCGGGCCTGGGGCAGCCCCGGCTGTGTGGAGGCTCCTGCTGCCTCGCCCACAGGGTGGGGTCACGGGATGCACACACACAGGTGTGGACAGGTGTGTGAGGGTCCCGGGGGCGCACACACATGCACTTTGCAGGCGTGCTGTCTGCCCACACTGACACGCATTCCTCCTCTTGGTGGCAGGGACCATGCTGGGATAGCCTGGGGCAGGGGCTGGCTCGGTCTCGTGCTCCGTGGGGGTGGCCAGGGTCACGCCGGCCCATGGTCAGCTGTAGGCACCGCGTGCGCTCGTGCAGGTGAGGTAGGTGAGGACAGCTTGCTAGGGCACTTACGGAGTCAGGTCTATTCAACTGCAAAGGCTTGTCCTTCCTGATCTCGAAGCTGAGGAGTTGTGTAATGAGGGTGGTAGGCGCGGCTGACACTTTATTTTTAAAAATGCTCTTTGTTGTGTAGCAAAATGTTGACTGCCCCTTGTCAGGCCTTAGAATTTCTTTGTAAGTTTGTCTCTGAGATCCCAAAGTCAGGGGCAAGAGTGACAGGGACACCCAGGTGTCACAGAGCTGAGCTGTGGTGGACACGGACACCCGGGCGTCACAGAGCTGAGCCGTGGTGGACACGGACACCCGGGCGTCACAGAGCTGAGCCGTGGTGACACAGACACCCGGGCGTCGCAGGGCTGAGCCGTGGTGGACACGGACACCCAGGCGTCACAGGGCTGAGCCGTGGTGACACGGACACCCGGGCATCACAGAACTGAGCCGTGGTGACACGGACACCCGGGCGTCACAGAGCTGAGCCGTGGTGACACGGACACCCGGACGTCGCAAGGCTGAGCCGTGGTGGACACGGACACCCGGGCGTCACAGGGCTGAGCTATGGTGGACATGGACACCCCGGTGTCGCAGAGCTGAGCCGTGGTGACAGGACACCCGGGCGTCGCAGGGCTGAGCCGTGGTGACACGGACACCCGGGCGTCGCAGGGCTGAGCTGTGGTGACATGGACACCCGGGCGTCGCAGGGCTGAGCCGTGGTGACACGGACACCCGGGCGTCGCAGGGCTGAGCCGTGGTGACACGGACACCTGGGCGTTGCAGAGCTGAGCCGTGGTGACACGGACACCTGGGCGTCACAGAGCTGAGCTGTGGTGACACGGACACCTGGGCGTCGCAGGGCTGAGCCGTGGTGGACACGGACACCTGGGCGTCACAGAACTGAGCCGTGGTGACACGGACACCCGGGCGTCGCAGGGCTGAGCCGTGGTGACAGGACACCCGGGCGTCGCAGGGCTGAGCCAGTCCTGAGCTTCACGGGTCAGGCTTCCTGCCAGCCAGGGCCGCACCCTTTGGGCCCAGTGACGTCCTTTCTGTCCCTCGTTTACCCTCACTTCTGCCTTCTCTCCAAACCTGCTCCTGCAGTGCCACAGACCTCGCCGGTGTGCACTCACGTGTCCCGTCCCGGGGGTCCCACGGGGGAGCCCGCCGCGTGTGGAGGGCACCTGTGCCGCGGATTCCGTGCACAGGAGTGGGCGGGGCGGGGCGGGGCGGGGCGGTGACTGCTGCCGTGGTTCGTGTGGACAGAGCAGCCGTGCGCCGCTCCACCCGCACCCACGCCTCTCTGGGGGTGGGCGCCCGCCTGGGTCGTGCGCCGGGGCCTGTGTGCCTGGAGCTGTGCTAAGGGAACACCCACCCCACCCCCGCACCTGTCTCTGCTCCGGTAGTGAACGCCTGTGCCTGCGGTGCTGGGCCCGTGACTGTGTTTTGCCTTTGTGCCTGGTTCAGAGTTTGCAGAAGTGTGGTGGACATTTTTGATCTGTTGTTGTAACCTTAATAAACGCTTCATTCCCCAAAATTGCCCTAATTTTGTGGGTGGTTTGCCTTGGGCGTGCACGTGTTGGTCACGTGGAGTCTTGGTGTGCACGTTTTGAGAAGAGCTTTGCCGTGGGGGCAGAGGGGGCTCTGAAACAGGGGTCTTCCAGCTGCCCCGAGGGGCCCTGGGCTCCAGGCTTAAACTGCCCGGCAGCCGGGGGTACCAAGCAGCTGAAAATGTGAGATCCTGCTCTCCTGCAGGTGACAGCTACGGTGGTCCGTACCGACCACGGTGCGCCCTGGCTGCTGCTTCCGGCCTCTGCTGTTTTCTACTGGGAGTTTTGACGGCGGGAGGTGCGGTGGAGGGACCTGGGATGCATCTTGGACTCGGTTGGCTAAATAAAGACTCTACCCCCGTCTCTAACAGCTGTCTGCTGTCTCAGTTTGTTTGTTTGTTTGTTTGTTTCTTTTTTTTTTTTTCTTTTTTTGACAGGCAGAGTTAGACAGTGAAAGAGATACAGAGAAAAAGGTCTTCCTTCCGTTGGTTCACTCTCCAAGTGGCCGCCACGGCCGGCGCACCACGCTGATCTGAAGCCAGGAGCCAGGTGCTTCCTCCTGGTCTCCCATGTGGGTGCAGGGCCCAAGCACTTGGGCCATCCTCCACTGCCTTCCCGGACCACAGCATAGAGCTGGCCTGGAAGAGGAGCAACCAGGACAGAACCGGCGCCCCAATTGGGACTAGAACCCGGGGTACCGGCGCTGCAGGCGGAGGATTAGCCTAGTGAGCCGTGGCGCTGGCCTGCCGTCTCAGTTTTTTTTTTTTTTTTTTTTGACAGGCAGAGTGGACAGTGAGAGAGAGACAGAGAGGAAGGTCTTCCTTTTTGCCGTTGGTTCACCCTCCAATGGCCGCCGCGGTAGCGCGCTGTGGCCGGCGCACCTCGCTGATCCGAAGGCAGGAGCCAGGTGCTTCTCCTGGTCTCCCATGGGGTGCAGGGCCCAAGCACTTGGGCCATCCTCCACTGCACTCCCTAGCCACAGCAGAGAGCTGGCCTGGAAGAGGGGCAACCGGGACAGGATCGGTGCCCCGACCAGGACTAGAGCCCTGTGTGCCGGCGCCGCAAGGCGGAGGATTAGCCTATTGAGCCGCGGCGCCGGCCAATGCCGTCTCAGTTTTTAACCCCCTCCGGTGACTGCATCGTGGCGTCGTCGGCTGTCTCGGTGTCCCCACCCCTCACAGCTGGATCACCACCTCTCCCTCTTTCCCACAGAGCAGCTCCTGTCACGGTCTGCCTCTGAGCTGGCTGGGTGTGCGTGGGCGCCAGGGCGAGGTTCTGCCCACCTCCCAGGCTCTGGCTGTGGGAACAGCACTCAGTTCGCAGCCGGACTCTCGGATTCCCGGACCGGAGGCTCCTTTCCCAGCCTCTCGTATGGGGATGTGGCCATTTGCCGCTGCTCCCTGGTGAGATCCCATTACACAGGTGAGGTTATAAATGCACACGGAGGCTGGAGACGGCAGCACAGCTTGGAGCCGCGAGGTGGTGAGTGACAGAAACACCGAGAAGGGGAACATCCCGGAACCTGGTTTGTATCCAGAGCCCCCAGGGGCTCTGTAATCCGTGGTTCCAGCTGGCCTTGGGAGTGGGGGTGGAAAAGGACGAAACCAGGAGGACGGGCTGAAGGCCTGACTCAGGCGTGGCGTGTCCACGCGGTTGGGCCGTGGGCCGCCCCCAGCCCAGGAGGCCAGCGGAGGCGTCCGTCCTGCAGACGGGCTTGAGGCACCAGGAGCCCTCTCACCCACACGTCCTGCGATGGATTCCAGCAGGCGATCCTGCAGTTCAAGGTGGAGTGGGTGTGCGACCCCACGAGCTGACCTGGTGCTGGCACAGTGGGAGAGCGTTCTCGTTGTCGCGCGTCACTGAAGCTGCGGAAAGCAGTGTTGGGACGAGTGCCTTGGTGTCCGGGGACTCCATGAGGAGGACGGCCTTTATTCCAGAATCCTGGGAAAGGGCGGGGGGCCTGGTCAGGGTGCTGGGTGGTTGGCATCGTCCACGTGGCCTAACCCAGCTCCTGCCTGCTCTGTGTGCTTGCCGCCTGGCAGAGCCGCTGGTGGGATTTTCTGTCCCTCTCCCGGTTACATCCTTGTTGCTGTTGTAAACTTCCCTGATAGAAGACAAACCATTTCTCGGTAGATTCAGAGTCGTGCTGGGGGCAGTGCCAGCATCCCGTGTGGGCCCTGGTTCGAGTCCCAGCTGCTCCACTTCCTATCCAGCTCCCTGCTAATGGCTGGGAAAGCAGTGGAAGATGGCCCAAGTACCTGGGCCCCTGTACCCATGTGGGAGACCGGATGAAGCTCCTGGCTCCGGCCTGGCCCAGCCCTGGCCGTTGTGGCCATCTGGGGAGTGAACCAGCAGATGGGAGATTTCTCTTTCTGTCTCTCTCTCCGTCTCTGCAGCTCTGACTTTCAAACATAAATATTTAAGAAAAAAGTCATGCTGAAAGACTTGAGGCTGTTTAAAAACGTGTGTTCCATGCACCGTTTCTTAGGAAGTTACCAGAATGAGGGAGGACTCCAGAGAAATGGAGGGCGTGGGTATGTCGTCCCAGGAATGGCCCTCCCAACGAGGCCCTGAGCTGTGCTGGGACGCCGTGCTGGGGCTCGGCGCTCTGGCCTCTGAGGGCGGCCAGTGGGGATCTGAGGACGCCCCCAGGAGCGTGTGCTGCAGACTGTCGGAGGCCAGGCTGCCAAGGCAGGACCGCCACCCAGCGCCGAGGCTGCGAGATTGTGGCCCAGTCTGGCAATGTGTGGTTAGCGGGGAGGACCACTCCTGGGGCCAGGGGCACAGGGAAGCCCGTGGAGGGGTGAGGCTGGCCTGGTGCGGCCCGCAGCGTGCCGAGGGTGGGACCTGATGCTGGCCTCAGGCCCTGGCCGCGGGGTGCCGAGCTGGGGAGACCTTTTGTATACGGTTGCTCAGCACCAGCGGATCCTCGCTGGAGCAGGTCTGAATGTGGCTTCACCACAGGCCCCAGCGGTGCAGTGAGGACGGGAGCCGTTGCCCCATTGCTGAGTGCGGCCAGCGTTGGGGAGTTCACTCCAGATAAAGGCCCGGATGGACTCGGCCGGGGGACTGCTCTGACCAGCTGGAACGGACGCGACCCAGAAGCCGTGCAGGGGTCAGGTGGAAGTGTAGTCGCCTGTGCCTTGCCCTGGCGGAGAGACAGTGGGAGGTCGTGAGGGAGGCGTCGCACCTGCCGATGCGTGATGGTGAGGACCGTCACCACGAGCCTGCCAGGACCACAGCCGCGGCAGAGGCCACTCCTCCGAGGATATCCGCCCGTGGCCGCCCGTCCAGCCTTGGGCTGGCATCAACATCGTCAGCCATGTCTGTGGACACCATGCAGCCTGGTCGTCCTCGTTCTGCCTCTAACAGTGTCCCCTGTGATGGTGCCGTACACGGTGCCTTCCCACGGTGCTGGTGCTGCGCAGTGCGTCCCACGTTGCTCTCTGGAGGCTCAGTGGGCCAAGGAGGGGGAGCTCTAGCACGTGTGGAAGACCTGCATAAACACAAGCCAAGCCTTTTAGCTTTGATCTGCGAATCTTAAATTGTGGGTCCAGACGCGTTCCCCCTGGGTCAACTCCCTCAGGGGTGCAGAGTGGGGGAGGGGCCTCCCAGTCACCCGGGAATCAGTCCCGTGAGCGTAGCCGTGGCGAGAGCCTGCGGCAGAGGGGCCCCGGGAAGCTCACGGCGGCTGGGCCCCCAGTGAGCAGGGACTAGCGCGCTCAGTGTCTGGCACAGCAGGACGCACACCAGGGAGAGCTGGGTGTGGCTTCGGCGTGGATGCCGTCAGCCAGAAGCTGAACTTCGTGGGTTCGATAGCCACCCCAGGGATGCGCCTGCCAGGTGCTGGCGGTGTGGGGAGCTTCCTGGGGCTGTGCTGTGCCTTGCAGGGCCCTGGCCTGTGCTTCCACGGTCGGTGCCTGGCGCGGAAGCCACCGCCGTCCCAGCTGTCGGGAGTCAGACGACCCCAGTGTGTGGGCCGCATCCCTCTCCCTGGCTGGGTAGGGGTGGGTGTGAGGGAGCTTCGGTTCAAAGGACCTTCGCTGCAGTCGTCCCGCGGCCTGCGGGGAAGATTCGCCTTCGAGAACATCGCCGGCCTCCTGCGGCTCCGGGTGGATTTGTCCACTTCTCAGACTTCCTGCTGGGTACCGCGGTGAAGGTCCGACAGCTGGAGCCACCATAACCTGGGGGCTTCTGCTGATCGTGTGGGGCCGGCTGAGAACAGAGTCGGGCTCGGCCAGCACGAGGGGGGGGGGGTGTGCGGGTGTGGCCCAGCCCACTCTGGCCTGAGAATTAGGGGAACGCGGGGAGGGATTTGCAGGCCTGCGCTCTGGCTTGTGTGTAGGACGCTGGGGTTCCGAGGTCTCCCCACGGAGAGAGGTTGGTGTGACACCCCCAGCGCGTCCTGGGGAGCCCCGAGGAGGGGTCCTCGTGTGCAGGGGGTGCTTCTCGCTCCGCAGCAGTGTCGTGGCCGTGTCCTCTGAGGTCCAGTAGGCCGTGGAGGCGCTGTGGTCGGTCAGAGTCACCAGGTGTGGGTGGAGGGCGGTGGGGAGACCCAAGCAAGCTTCGGGAGCGCAAGGTGCTTTTACTTTTTATTTATTTATTTTTTGGCTAACTTTGTAGTTTAATTACAGAGCAAAGATTTGAAATCACAAGGTCATTTTATCAATCGGGCAGTCTTATTCTTCTACTTTTCCAAAGATAGGGAATCTTGCTGTCCCATAGGAAGACTTTCCCGACAGTGACATTAGATTTACGATGACTTTATCAAAACAGAGCGACACGAGTGCAGGCAGGCGGTTTCACGAGGTCAGCGAGGAGCCTGAAGACAGGCGCTAGCATCTACACTGAGCGCGCGAAGTTTCCGGCTCCAGCAAACGAGCAGTTTTCCCCCAAGGCTAAGAGGACGCCTCGCCTACGCTGAGGGCTGGTGTAGCACCTGGTCTCCTATGAAATGACCTGGAACCACACAGCAGCTGTCCAAGAATCCAGAAACACATGGGAACATATAGCGTCCTCTCACCAAACCTGGAGGCCAGAGAGACTGCGGTTTACAATCCACATCGTTCATCCTCACATTCCAGAAGAACCGGACTGTTGAAGGGTTCGACTGGGAATGACTTTCCCTGCCTCAAACAAAGCCCTACACACGAGGCCCTTCGGATTGTGAAGCATAATTCAGCTGTTATCTGTTGTCCCCTTGCCACTGGTCAGACTCCAGCGTCAGTCTGGGATCTGCCTGCGGTCCGTGCCTCCATTTTAAATACTTTTATTCAGCCTCAACAAGACTGCTACTGGTCAGCAGCGCCATTATCAGACCAACAGTGTCAGCCTAAAGCTACAGGCCTGGGGAAAGGCAGCTCTTCAGTCTTTCTCTCCCTTTAAGAAGTTACAGACACTAGATAACCTGGCATTTCTTTTATAGCATAAATGTTCAACAGTGCAAAAATTAAATAAATAGGTCACGGAACACGCCAAGTCATACACGGCGTGATGAAGAAGCTAATGCCGGAGCGTTATCCCGCAAGAAGGCCAGCGCATGCCCAGCCATCACGTGGGAGGCGAGGCCGCACGTGTGTTCACAAACACGGCTCCCACGCTCAGTTCGCGTTCCGTCCACTTTTCAGGGTCTGCGCCTCTGGAAACGCTGTCGTCTGTGAGCGGACGGCCTAAGGCATCCTGATTTCTTCAGCGGCTGGCGCCGCACTGTGAAGACAGGGCAGCAGGTCCAGGTCCAGGTCCAAGGTCATAGCTGGCACCTCCATTGTTTCCCACTGAAAATGGCGGGTTCTTCCCTGGGCCCCCTCAGAGAGGCTCCTAGGGGCCACGGAGGTCGTGAACCCCGGATGCCCTGTCCCAGCATGGCTCGGCTGGACCCCTGCGAGGCACAGAGCCTGAAGAGGGGGGAATGGCGGAACCACACCAGACCCCGCTCCTTCCTGACCTTGTTCCCCGTGTGCCAGCCAGGCGCTTTACAGGCGCGTTCACGGGAGAGCGAGCAGCCCTCGGGACCTGCTGCTCCGTGAGGGCCCACGTCTGCACGGCCGAAGCCGGGGGCAGGGGAATCCCCTGGGGAGCGTCATGGGGGGGCTCTGAGTGTTCTGGAAGCTGCCAGCACCCTGGGGGGGGGGGTCAGCCCTCCTGGGACATCGGCTCGGCCGCCTGCTCCCGGGCCCACCTCTCACTGCCTGCCAGGCTCTGAGGAGGAGGGAAAACAGGACCCTCCCCGCGCCCGCTCTGCGGGCGACCTTAGCACCCAGGGGGAGGGGGTGGTGTCACAGCAGAGCAAAGTGGCAGGCTGGGGTGTGTGAGTGTGTGTGTGTGTGTGCGCTGGGTGACCAGGCGGCCTCCCTGTGTGTGTGTGTGTGTGTGCTGGGTGGCCAGGCGGCCTCCCTGTGTGTGTGTGTGTGGGGTGTGTGTGTGTATGTATGTATGTGTGTGTGTGCTGGGTGACCAGGCGGCCTCCCTGTGTGTGTGTGTGTGGGGTGTGTGTGTGTGCTGGGTGACCAGGCGGCCTCCCTGTGTGTGTGTGTGGTCTGTGTGTGTGTATGTATGTATGTGTGTGTATTATGTGTGTGTGTGGTCTGTGTGTATATGTGTGTGTGTGTGGTCTGTGTGTGTGTGATGTGTACGTGTGTGTGTGTGCTGGGTGACCAAGCGGCCTCCCTGTGTGTGTGTGTGTGTGTGTGTGGGGTCTGTGTGTGTGTGATGTGTATGTGGTCTGTGTGTGTATATGTATGTATGTGTGTGTGTGCTGGGTGACCAGGCGGCCTCTGTGTGTGTGTGTGTGTGGGGTCTGTGTGTGTGTGATGTGTACGTGTGTGTGTTTGTGCTGGGTGGCCACGCGGCCTCCCTGTCTCGGTGCAGCGGAAAGGTTGTGTTAACCCCATGGGAAGCCGTATCCCCTTGCCCGGTCGCTCGGCCGTTCTCAGGTCCGGGAATCAGGACACGGACAGCCCTGGGGGAAATCTCAGCTTTGGGAGCTGAGCTCGAGCCTAATTCGTTGTATAAAGTTTTCCAGTGGATTATAATACGAGGCTGTTCAACTGGGGTCACTTGGGGAGAATGACTGAAGGGCTTTGACAGAGAGAGAGACAGAGAGAGAGAGAGACAAAGGGGGGAGGGGGAGAGACAAAGGGGGGAGGGGGGAGAGAGAGACAAAGGGGCGAGGGGGAGAGAGGGGGAAGGGAAGAGAGGGGGAGGGGGAGAGAGAGACAGAGAGACAAGGAGACAGAGGGAGATACGTCCACGGGCTCACTCCCCCAGTGCCCACAGCAGCTGGAGCTGGGCCAGGCCAAAACCAAGGGCCTGGGGCTCCATCTGGGCCTCCGTGTGGGTGGTGGCACCTGCTGCGTCTCAAGGAGGCTGGAGTCAGAGTGGAGCCGGCACTGGAGCCCCAGCATTGCAGCGTGGGAGGGGGCACCCCCATGGGCTCACACCCACCCCCAACCGAAAGGTTGTAAGCAAGGAAGTCGCGTCAGCTAAATCGTGCTTCCAAGTTTCCGGCGTGAGTGGGTGGGCGGTCAGGCTTGGCTGTGCGGGCTGTGCGGGCTGTGCGGTGAGGATCGAGACAACGGATCTGTCAGCCCTGCCTCAGAAGGACCAGCGTCCACCTCGGGCACTGCACTGGGGGAGCGGGGCACATGGCAGCTGCCCTGGCCCAGGGTTCTTGAGCAAGGCCGTGCCATGCGCAGCAGAGGCTCAGGTGACCTCGTGGGGACATAATTCACAGACCGCAGGGGCCGTCAGGGGCTGCCAGGGGCCGTCAGCGTGGTCCTGCACTGACCGCGACCGCCTGCCTCTGTCTGGAACCAGAAATCCGTCTCGTTCCCGAAGTCCTCGCCCAGCCTCTGCAGCCGCTACTCTGCTTCCGGCCGTCGTGAACTTTCCGATCCACCCGTGTCTCGTGTGCATGGGCCCCTGTGCGCCCTCCGTGAGCGCCTCCTCTCAGCGTGTTGTAGAGCTCATGCATGTCCTGGCGTGTCTCAGAGTCCCATTGCCTTCCCATGGCCGAGGGAGAGTCCGTTGCGTGGGTGCGGCGCCGTTTGTCCCTCTGAGTTCTCTGTGCCCCTGGGCCGCGGTGAGTGACGGTGCCCCGGGCGTCTGCACGGATGTCTGCGGGGACGCGACTTCCGTTCTCTTGGGTTCTGTTCCCGAGAGTCATGGGCGAGCTCTTTGATTCCGAGGGGCCGAGCCGTCCTGCGTCCCCACCTGCCGCAGGTGTCTCGGTTTCTCCACGTTCCGTCCTTCCTTCCGTCACCTACTGAGGGTCACGAGCAATCGCATCGTGATTTGATTTTCATTTGACACTGAACATTTCTTCTCGCGCTCTTTGGCTGTTTATCTCTGAGAAATCTAAGGTTTGCCCATTTTTTAAACCATTTTTGTCCTTTTGCTCCCCAGGGTTTCACTGGCTCGGCCCCACCGACTCACATGGAGGCTTGGTCCCTATGTCACGGTGTCGAGCCTCTGGCACCTTGTCGTCGGCCCAAGCGTGGTGTGTGTGTGTGCCGGGGGCTAAGACAAAGCTTAGGGTGCCCTCGGCCCGCGTCCGTGCCTGGCACTGGCTCCTGACTCCGGCTTCTGGCTGGTGTGCCCCCAGGGAGGCAGGGGTGACGGCCCAAGTAATTGGGTGCGGGAGACCTGGGTGGAGTTCCCAGCTCCTGGCGCTGGCCTCACCCAGTCCTGGCTGTCGCAGGCTTTTGGGAAGTGAACTAGTGAGTGGGAGCCCTCTCCGCTCCACAGAAGGTTTTCTGGAAGTGTGGTCTGCGAAGGCCCCGCCCCCTGCACCCTGTGCTCAAGGAGGGTGCCCTGCAGAGTCCTGGGGAGGTCCCAGGCCAGCTCCCAGCTGCTCCTGCGGCATGTGCGGGGCAGGGTCTGCAGGCTCCCGTTTTCTGGCAACAGGGGAGGAGGGGTTGAGTCCTAAGCGCTGTGGGGGACAGTGACCAGAGGACTGTCCCAGCCAGAGGCTGCTGGACCCACCGAGGCCAGGGCCGTGTCAGGTGCATGGACCAGGTCCCTGGCAGGGCTGGGGGCTGGGGACCCACCGAGGCCAGGGCCGTGTCAGGTGCATGGTCCAGGTCCCTGGCAGGGCTGGGGACCCACCGAGGCCAGGGCCGTGTCAGGTGCGTGGACCAGGTCCCTGGCAGGGCTGGGGACCCACCGAGGCCAGGGCCGTGTCAGGTGCGTGGTCCAGGTCCCTGGCAGGGCTGGGGGCTGGGGACCCACCGAGGCCAGGGCCGTGTCAGGTGCGTGGACCAGGTCCCTGGCAGGGCTGGGGGCTGGGGACCCACCGAGGCCAGGGCCGTGTCAGGTGCGTGGACCAGGTCCCTGGCTGGGCTGGGGGCTGTGTGTGCAGTCGGGGGGAGAGGCTGGCGCCGGACGTACAGGAGGTGAAGGGCTCGTGTTTTCTCACACCTGTGCCGCGCTGATAGCACAAGGAAAGGTGGCGTTCGTGTTAGTAATGTCCTCCTTCAGTCCACTTGATTAAAAATGCAACTTTGGCCCACGGTCGGTGTAAAATGGTGGGGACACAGACCGAGTCTTTGGCACTCGCCGTGCCCTGGACACCTGCAGTTACGGGATCCTCACCTCATGTGCTGTGCGGCCCCCAGATTGCAATGCAGGTCTCGGGGTGCAGGGCCTGGGCCGGGGCAGGGGTGTCTGATGGCGCCTTTGGGAGTCTGGTTCCAGGAAGGGGGCAGGGTCCTCCCAAGAGCCGTCGGAGCAGCGAGGGGCCGGCTGGGGGTCTGTGTGGGCGTGGGATTGGGCGGGATGCTGGGGATTCCTGCTCCACTCCCCAGAAGGAGCTGGACACTTCTGTGTGCCCCTCACGCGCGGGTGAAGTTTGCCAAGGCCAGGAGCAGTGCCGCTGTGAGCCTGCTGGGCCGCCTCTCGCTCCCAGCTGCAGCCAGACCTTCCCGGGCGGTCACACAATCCCCGTGTCCTCCTTTGTCACCTTAGGGCCCGATGACACGGCCAGCACAGCTGGGACCCCGCCTCCTGCCCCTGTGTCGCCGTGGGCTTGGCCAGTCTTGGGGAGCAGGATTTCTGTGACTGTAGAAGGTGGCCCTTTACAAAGGATGAGGACCCCGCTCCAGCCCCGGCTCCGGCATAGACCCCCAGGGGAGCTCACCTTGGGGGAGGGAGTGCTCCATCCTGCAGGGGCTCCCGGGGCGCAGTGAATGGACCACTTGTGTTTTGTGAGCAGTGGGGGTGGAGGGCCGGGGGAATGTGGCCCAGCCCCCCTGTGGGGTGGGAAGGCCCTGAAGTCAAAGTAAACCTGGCCTCTGGGCAGTCACGGGCGTGGGCGGGGTAATGACTGCCCCCCCCCGGCCAGCGCCTTCTCCCTGCCCAAGCCCAGGCACATCAGTGGCCACACAAAGGGCCCTGTGGCGTGTGGCTGCTCCCATGGGGGACACTCTGGGGGCCCTGAAGTCCAGCTGCTTCTGAGGGCCCTGACCTCGTGTGAACATGCGTGTCAGTGCGGCGCCAGTCACAGCAAAACAAACGTCAGGAGAGCCTGTGGCGCTCACGTGGGTTCCTCTGAAGCGAGTCCTTTTCTTCTGGCCCAGGGAGGCCAGGAACTCCCAGGGGCACTGTCCTTGTCCTCGGCCACGCCCCCTGGGTGTGTGAGCTGAGCTCAGACCAGGGACGTCCACAGCATGTGGGCTTGGGTGCGGGCAGCCTGAGCCTCAGAGCTGGCGTGAGTGACGGGCCCCCGAGACACACGGGGCAGCCCTGCCTGGAGGTACCACACTCTTCCTCTTCCTCCACGTGAACCGCGCAGGTCACAGTGAGATGACCCAGGCCGGGGCTCCCTCATGTTTAAGCTTCAGGGGGAGGGCCATCTAGGTCCGCAGATGTGACCCCGCCCTGCCACAGCCCCTCCCATGCCCAGGACGGACACTGTCACCCCCACCACCACCAGCGACGCCGCCTCTCGAGGTCAGAGGCGGCCTCGGGACCCTCAGAGGGGCTCCGGGGGCAGCTGTGGCCTCTGGGTAGTGCGGACACCGGGCCATTTGCTCGATCACTCCTTTGGACACTCCCACTGCAGTTCCTGACCTGACCTCCTGACCACACGCTCAGTCCTGGGGGCTGTGGAGCCCCCGCCCCCCACGGCTCCCGGCCTCATCCCGGCTTGATCATGGGGCTAACAAGCAGCCTTCCTTTCTTTCTTTATTTTTTCCTAAAGATTTATTTATTTATTTGAAAGGCAGAATTACAGAGAAACAGAGGCAGAGAGAGAGAGAGAGAGAGAGAGAGAGGTCTTCTATCTGCTGGTTCACTGCCCAGATAGCCACAATAGGCAGAGCTACGCCGATCTGAAAACAGGAGCCAGGAGCTTCCTGCACGTGGGTGCAGGGGCCCAAGCACTTGGGCCATCTTCCACTGCTTTCCCAGGCCATAGCAGAGAGCCGGATCAGAAGTGGAGCAGCTGGGACTAGAACCAGCGCCCATATGGGATGCCGGCGCTTCAGACAGTGGCTTTACCCGCTACACCACAGCGCCGGCCCCAAGAAGCCTTTCTTGTCCATGACCGCCAGGCCCTGGGTTGGGGTTCGGAAGGAAAACAGCTGTGGGTTGTGCTTGCTGGGAGGGTGTGCATGTGTGTGTGTGTATGCCTGTGTGTGAATGTGTGTGTGCAGGTGCCCACAGACTGTGCAGAGGGGCGCAGGTCACGTGTGGAGCCCTGCCTGATGTCGGCTGGGCCTGGGCTTCACGTGCCCCATCTCCCGGCCTGGAGAGGTGAGGACACGCCCCGTGGCCCCGTGGCAGGCCTGCAGAGCCTGGCTTCAGCCCCCTTGGCTTTGGTCCCAATCTGCCCGGTTACGAGTGATTTCAGCGTGCAGGATTTCATCACAGCGAGTGCCACCCAGTGGTGAGGGCAGTGCTGTGTGGCCCAGGGAAGGAAGGGGGGAGCCTGTGGACTTACTGGGGGAGGGGTCCCACAAAGCCCTCCTGGCCCCCTTGTCTAGCTCTCGGTGTTGAGGGTCAGGGCTGGCCCTGGGCACCTGTGGGGCTGTTTGTGGGCACAGGGACTGAGCTGGTGGTCAGCACCGTGGTCGGTGGTCATTGAGGTGCCGGGGGCTGGGTAGGGGGTAGTGCTCGGGGACTCGGGCCAGGAGCCGGGACTGCCCATGGAGCCACAGTGCATGCCCCATGCCCACCTGGACGGCTCCCTGACCGGCCACGTGCCGGCTTTTTCACCGCAGCTCACTCTGAGTGCGTTCATTCTCCTAGCTGCTTAAGCGTGGGGCCCAGACTCCCTGACCACAGCATGAAACACGTGTCTGGTGGGCACGCAGGTGCCAGTGCGGCATGGCAGGGCGTGTGTGTCCCGTCCACCCACACGTGTGTGGAGTCTCGTTTTTCCCATAGTGGTTGCGGTGCCCATTCACGGGAGAAATTTCTGTCCACATGGAGCATTGGACAAGATGGAGCCGCCGTGACCCCCAGCTCTGCTGCCGCTCCCTCCCTGACCGTGTCCCCAGGGCCCCACCACAGCCACAGTGCTTTCCCCCACCTTTGGGCTCAGGGCATCCTTTCGGGACACCTAGGGCTGCCAGGGAGGAGCTGCAAACCCCACCAGCCCTGAGAGTGGTCCTCGCCCTCAGCTCAGCCACAGGGGGCTGGGCGCCTTCCTCCCTGACATGGGATAGGCAGGCGGCTAGCCAGGTCTGCCGAACTGGCAGTCACCATCCTTTACTCCTACCTGTCAATCAAAACACCCCCTTTGCCGATGCCATGGAAATAGGGATACCGAGCCCCAGGTGGAGGTGCCTTGTATTTCCCAGGGGGCTTCACGCCTGTGGGAGCTCCGCCTTCAACCTCATATGAGGCCAAAACTGGGAGGGGCTCTTGGCCCCCTCTTCCCCATAGGCTGGAGGGGCTGCCGGTGCTCGCTCTGTCTCCCCTCCTGTACCCCTTCTGTTTTCAGATAACCTTCTGGCCCCCAGCCCACTCCTGATGGGTGTTTCCCTGTGTGTGTGTATTCTCTCCCTTTGAATACACTGTGTCACTTTGTGCACCCGCAGATGTCAGCCCTTAGCTTTGTGGGTGACAAGAGCCTGGGCCGCGAGTTCTCCCTCTCCCACATCAGCCCCACGCAGCAGGCCCTCTGCTGGTACCCGATGCCTTGGGGCCCACAGAGTTTCACTTTTGTGGCCTCCAGGGTGGCCCCAGGTTGCTGAGCTTGGCCGGCCCTGTGACAGGCAGGGCTCAGGGAAACACGGAAGCAGCCCCAGCTCAAAAAGCAGGAAGAGCCTCCTCCTGTGGCGTCTCTCGTGGCCCCTGCTCAATGTAGGGCAAGTGCAGACCCTCCCAGGAGCGGGGCCCACCCTGCGACGGGGGGGGTCTTGGTCCTGACCCCAGGCCTTGTGCACAGGGGCTAGGTGAGGCAGGGAGGCTGGGAGACGGACTGTACTAAGTAACCGCTGGGCTTTATTGACCAAACACGAATGCAAAGAAAACGATTGCCCCGAGCCCCTGCTGGGCGTGGGGCGCTGTGTGGCCATCGGGTGGCGGGGCCTGGGCTGAGGAGTGGACGCTGCCTGACGGGACCCAGGCCCTGGAGTGACCGTGCAGTCTCAAACACAGACCTGCAGGGGGCACCACTGAGGCCCCCAGGCTGGCCTGAGGCTGGTGTAGACTGGCGTGGTGCACAGACAGTGGCGTGAGGCCCCAGGCTGGCCTGCGGCTGGCGTGGACTCTGGCGTGGTGCACAGACAGTGGTGTGAGGCCCCAGGCTAGCCCGGCAGTAGGCATAGACTCTGGCATGGTGCACAGACAGTGGCGTGAGGCCCCAGGCTAGCCCTGCGGCTGGCGTGGATTCTGGTGTGGTGCACAGACAGTGGCGTGAGGCCCCAGGCTAGCCCTGCGGCTGGCGTGGACACTGGCGTGGTGCACAGACAGTGGCGTGAGGCCCCAGGCTAGCCCTGCGGCTGGCATGGACTCTGGCGTGGTGCACAGACCGTGGCGTGAGGTCCCAGGCTAGCCCTGCGGCTGGCGTGGACTCTGGCGTGGTGCACAGACAGTGGCGTGAGGCCCCAGGCTGGCCTGCGGCTGGTGTAGACTGGTGTGGTGCACAGACCATGGTGTGAACCCCAGGCTAGCCCTGCGGCTGGTGTACACTGGCATGGTGCACAGACAGTGGCGTGAGGCCCCAGGCTAGCCCTGTGGCTGGCGTGGACTCTGGCGTGGTGCACAGACAGTGGCGTGAGGTCCCAGGCTAGCCCTGCGGCTGGCGTGGACTCTGGCGTGGTGCACAGACAGTGGCGTGAGGCCCCAGGCTAGCCCTGCGGCTGGCGTGGACTCTGGTGTGGTGCACAGACAGTGGCGTGAGGCCCCAGGCTGGCCCTGCGGCTGGCGTGGACTCTGGCGTGGTGCACAGACAGTGGCGTGAGGCCCCAGGCTGCCCTGCAGCTGGCGTGGACTCTGGTGTGGTGCACAGACAGTGGCGTGAGGCCCCAGGCTAGCCCTGCGGCTGGCGTGGACTCTGGCGTGGTGCACAGACCGTGGCGTGAGGCCCCAGGCTGCCCTGCAGCTGGCGTGGACTCTGGCGTGGTGCATAGACAGTGGCGTGAGGCCCCAGGCTGCCCTGCAGCTGGCGTGGACTCTGGTGTGGTGCACAGACAGTGGCGTGAGGCCCCAGGCTAGCCCTGCGGCTGGTGTAGACTGGTGTGGTGCACAGACAGTGGCGTGAGGCCCCAGGCTGGCCCTGCGGCTGGCGTGGACTCTGGCGTGGTGCACAGACCGTGGCGTGAGGTCCCAGGCTAGCCCTGCGGCTGGCATGGACTCTGGCGTGGTGCACAGACCGTGGCGTGAGGTCCCAGGCTAGCCCTGCGGCTGGCGTGGACTCTGGCGTGGTGCACAGACAGTGGCGTGAGGCCCCAGGCTAGCCCTGCGGCTGGCGTGGACTCTGGTGTGGTGCACAGACCATGGTGTGAGGCCCCAGGCTGCCCTGCAGCTGGTGTAGACTGGTGTGGTGCACAGACAGTGGCGTGAGGCCCCAGGCTAGCCCTGCGGCTGGCGTGGACTCTGGCGTGGTGCACAGACCGTGGCGTGAGGCCCCAGGCTAGCCCTGCGGCTGGTGTAGACTGGTGTGGTGCACAGACAGTGGCGTGAGGCCCCAGGCTGCCCCTGCGGCTGGCGTGGACTCTGGCGTGGTGCACAGACCGTGGCGTGAGGTCCCAGGCTAGCCCTGCGGCTGGCATGGACTCTGGCGTGGTGCACAGACCGTGGCGTGAGGTCCCAGGCTAGCCCTGCGGCTGGCGTGGACTCTGGCGTGGTGCACAGACAGTGGCGTGAGGCCCCAGGCTAGCCCTGCGGCTGGCGTGGACTCTGGTGTGGTGCACAGACAGTGGCGTGAGGCCCCAGGCTGCCCTGCAGCTGGTGTAGACTGGTGTGGTGCACAGACAGTGGCGTGAGGCCCCAGGCTGGCCCTGCGGCTGGTGTGGACTCTGGCGTGGTGCACAGACCGTGGCGTGAGGTCCCAGGCTAGCCCTGCGGCTGGCGTGGACTCTGGCGTGGTGCACAGACAGTGGCGTGAGGCCCCAGGCTAGCCCTGGGGCTGGCGTGGACTCTGGCGTGGTGCACAGACAGTGGCGTGAGGCCCCAGGCTGGCCCTGCGGCTGGCGTGGATTCTGGTGTGGTGCACAGACAGTGGCGTGAGGCCCCAGGCTAGCCCTGCGGCTGGTGTAGACTGGCATGGTGCACAAACAGTGGCGTGAGGTCCCAGGCTAGCCCTGTGGCTGGCGTGGACACTGGCGTGGTGCACAGACAGTGGCGTGAGGCCCCAGGCTAGCCCTGCGGCTGGCGTGGACTCTGGCGTGGTGCACAGACAGTGGCGTGAGGCCCCAGGCTGGCCTGCGGCTGGCGTGGATTCTGGTGTGGTGCACAGACCATGGTGTGAGGCCCCAGGCTGGCCTGTGGCTGGTGTAGACTGGTGTGGTGCACAGACCATGGCATGAGGCCCTGCGGCTGGCCCTGCGGCTGGTGTGGACTCTGGCGTGGTGCACAGACAGTGGCGTGAGGCCCCAGGCTGGCCTGCGGCTGGTGTAGACTGGTGTGGTGCACAGACCATGGCATGAGGCCCCAGGCTAGCCCTGCGGCTGGCGTGGACTCTGGCGTGGTGCACAGACCGTGGCGTGAGGTCCCAGGCTAGCCCTGGGGCTGGCGTGGATTCTGGTGTGGTGCACAGACAGTGGCGTGAGGCCCCAGGCTGGCCTGCGGCTGGCGTGGACTCTGGCGTGGTGCACAGACAGTGGCGTGAGGCCCCAGGCTAGCCCTGCGGCTGGTGTGGACTCTGGCGTGGTGCACAGACAGTGGCGTGAGGCCCCAGGCTGGCCCTGCGGCTGGTGTGGACTCTGGCGTGGTGCACAGACCGTGGCGTGAGGTCCCAGGCTAGCCCTGGGGCTGGCGTGGATTCTGGTGTGGTGCACAGACAGTGGCGTGAGGCCCCAGGCTGGCCTGCGGCTGGCGTGGACTCTGGCGTGGTGCACAGACAGTGGCGTGAGGCCCCAGGCTAGCCCTGCGGCTGGTGTGGACTCTGGCGTGGTGCACAGACAGTGGCGTGAGGCCCCAGTCTAGCCCGGCAGTAGGCATAGACTCTGGCGTGGTGCACAGACAGTGGCGTGAGGCCCCAGTCTAGCCCGGCAGTAGGCATAGACTCTGGCGTGGTGCACAGACAGTGGCGTGAGGCCCCAGTCTAGCCCGGCAGTAGGCATAGACTCTGGCGTGGTGCACAGACAGTGGCGTGAGGCCCCAGGCTAGCCCTGCGGCTGGTGTGGACTGGCATGGTGCATAGACCGTAGAGTGAGGTCCCAGGCTAGCCCTGTGGCTGGCGTGGATTCTGGCGTGGTGCATAGACAGTGGCGTGAGGCCCCAGGCTAGCCCTGCGGCTGGCGTGGACTCTGGTGTGGTGCACAGACAGTGGCGTGAGGTCCCAGGCTAGCCTGCGGCTGGCGTGGACTCTGGCGTGGTGCACAGACAGTGGCGTGAGGTCCCAGGCTAGCCCGGCAGTAGGCATAGACTCTGGCGTGGTGCACAGACCGTGGCGTTGCTCTGCCGGTCGCCTGTGGTAGGGGCTGAGGATGCTGTGGCCACAGAGGCCGACAGTGCAGGGGACGAGGGCCTCCTGTGCCGACTGGCCTGTCCCGGGGAACCTGCCTCCATCACACAGCAGCTTAAAGAGGGTGCCTGGCGCGCGCCTCGCCGTCCTGGCGGAGAGAGCCCCGGAGCGAATGCTGCAGAGCAAACACCTGTTCCCCAGCAGGAGCCCGCCAGCCTTCGTGCTGCGTTACCGGGTTTGCCTTTCAGTTCGTTCAAACTCAATATAGTACTGAAATTAAGTACATCATCGACCGAAGCTACCAAACCAAGCCCATGAGTGGGCGGATTTGAGAAATATGCGAGCGCTGGGGTGCGCCTGGCCCGGGGCCAGCTCGGCGGGCTGCACAATGCAGGCACTGTGGATGCCGGCCAGCCCGGGGTGGCCCGCGCGGCCTGCCCAGCCCGAGGAGGGGCGCGGGGCCTGGGGCTCTAACCTGCAGACAGGAGGCCCCCGAGCCCTGTTGACAGGCAGGGCGGAGCTGTGGCAGCCGGGGACCGGGGGAGGGGAAGGTGTGGAAAGGCACAAGCGCCAATGTTTTACCTTCTAAATCACCGAGTCGGACTTCACCCTGAACCTCCCCGGGGGCGGGGGTGCCGGCCGCCTCTCGCCTTCCACAGTCACAAGTCATAATTCTCCCTCCTGTGGGCGACCCAGGCCGAGTTCCTCGGGCGCCCGTGACAACACTGGGAGAATCTTCCGGAAGGTCTCCCCCCGCCCAGCCAGCACGGCTCTGCAGGGATTGCCAGGCATTTTGCTTTCTGGGGAACTCTTCTAGGCAGAGAGCCCTCGGCTTTGTGGCTTTGGGTGTGTGTGTGTGTGTGTGTGTCTGGATTTACTGGTCACCTGCAGCCTTGGCCATCTGGGAGAGGAGCGGGCCAGGCAGTGTTGGCCACAGCTGCGGTGTCCCTGCGGCTCCCTGTGCCTGGCCAGGTGAGGGCGCGCACGCTTCCAGGAGCCAGCCGCCCAGACGCCTGTGTGCCCCCTCGCAGACCCAGCCCTGCTCTGTGCCCCGAGGGACCCCCGGGCCCGGGCACCTCTCCCGGGGCCCCTGCTGCCCAGCCTCATTTTCCTGTCCCATGGCCCCTGCATCGATGCGTGGCTGCTGTGGCAGATCGCCTCCCAACACGCACTCAGCTCAGGGTCAGGGATCCACGGTGCCTGTCCCAGCCTCTGGCTGCCTGGGGGCTCCTCATGGCTCTGTCCTCTGGGTCTGCTCCCCAAGCCGCCCTGTTGCACCGTGCCAGGCCCACCTCCTGCGCCCCGGAACCTGCCCATGTTGCCTTCTGGCATTCGGGGTGGGGGGTCGTAGCCTGTTGGGGCAGCTACAACAGAACGCCATACACTGTGGGGTGTATTGAAACGCAAATTTTGGGGGTGAGCACCACGTGGGGCACCAGAGTGCTTGAGATCCAGCTTCACCCCAGCTCCAGCCACCTGCCAACGTTCACGCTGGGAGGCAGCAGGTGCCGGTTCAAGTGCTGGGTCCCTGCCACCCGCCTGGGGCCTCCAAAGGATGTCTAGCTCCCGGCTTCAGCTTGGTCCTGGCTGGGGAGTGAATGATGGAGGGAGGATTCTCTCTCTCTCTCTCTCTCTCTCTCTCTCTCTCTCTCTCTCTCCACTCCCTTCCCCAGCTTCCTCTCTCTCTGTCTCTGTCCTATAATAGGAAACCACACCTGAAAGTTATTGCCCGCAGTGTTAGAGGGTACGGAGTGCAGGGTCAGGGCCACAGCAGGTTCCGGGTCTGGCGAGGGCCCCCTGTCTGGTTCCCAGATGACGCCTTTGCGTTGAGTCCCCAAGCGGCTGTCTCAGTGAGGATGGGGCTCTCACGGGTGAGGGGCGGTCACCTCCCTGAGGGGACCCAGACCTTCAGCCCACAGCAGGCTTCGGCCTGCAGGTGCCTTTTCAGCGCGGTGAGGCCGAGTTTGGAGCCCGAGCCCAGCTGCAACACTGCAGGTGTGGACTGAGCTCTGCACCTGCCGTCGGTTGTGAAGGCAGCAGTGGGAGCTAATGCAGCGGCCCCGGGGTTCCACGGAGGAGGAAGTGAGCCCACACGAGCTTGGAGAAGGAGGCGCGGAGCGGGGGAACCTGGCTGCACGCCACTCAGTCCTACTTAGGATTTGGGGCACACACGCCCTCCCCAGCCCAGCCCAGCCCCTGCCTCTGGGGGTGCAGGTGCCAGATGAGAAGCAGAGGACGCCAGGGAGACGTAGTCCAGGTGAGCGGCTCTGGGTTTTCTTCTTTGAAGTATAAGCAAGCGCTTGCTGAACAGGAGTTGAGCGAGTGTCTGAGACAAGCGACGTCAAAGCCACCTCTTGGGAGGTGCTGGCGGCCCCGGTGGGGGTGCGGCAGCGTCAGTGGTCCGAGGGTCGGGGGCTCTGGCCTGGTGTGCGGTCACTCCTGGGCCAGGGGTGCCCCCAGGTCTTTCTTTGGGGCTGTGAAGCCAGGCTCCTGCCTCAGGGGAGATTCTGGCCTGAGCCCGCTGGGGGCTGCAGCTGTGGGGCTCGGCCCCCCGGCAGCGTGGCACCTGCTCCCTCTCCACTGCCCTCGGTCCAGGGGACGAGACTTCTGCCCTTCAGCTGGGCAGGGGCAGGGGCAGAGAGAGCTGATGGCTCATTAGGACTCATGCCCTCCCCCCAGTCCGCGGCCCCTCCTGCCCATTCCTGGGGGGCGTGGCTTCCTTGTGGCCCCCCGGACTCCCAGCTGAGGACTTGGCTCCCTGGGATCTGCTCTGAGCACCACTTGTCCACGCGGATCTGTGTCCCTGACGGGAGCCTTTGCCGCCGTCTGCACCAGGCGTGTGGGGGCAGTGGATTAGGTGCCGAGTTCACGCCGCCATCTCTGGTGATGCCATTCTAGGATGGTTTTCTCTCCCCACAGGTGTGCGCTGTCCGGTGTGCCTCTGCAGAACCATAGCGACGGCTGTTCCCCCTGGAACAGCAGGGCGCCGGCCTCAGCCCTCCTGGGAGGGGCCCTGGTCCCTGGGTTCAGATGGGAAGAGCGGCTTGGGTAGTAGCCCAGGGTCCACGCGAGGGAGGGGCAGGGCCGGCGCTGGGCCCCCACACTCGATCTCAGACACGCAGCAGCTCTGGGGGTCTCAGCGGGGGCGGGGCCTGGCCAGTGTCTCCTGTGTGGTTTTGCTGAATGGGGAGGCTGCACCCGGGGGGCCCTCAGGGGGCCTCATCGGGGTGGAGTCCTGGGGCTGCACCCTCCCAGCCGTTCTGGGCCCCTCCCTTCTGCCGTGGGGTCAGCACAGAAGATTCTGGAAGTTCTCTTGCCTGTCTGCCTTTGTGTGTTTTATCTTCCTGATTTCTTTGGGAGGGAGTCTAGGTACTGAAAATAAAAAAAAACTTTGTATCTTTTCATTATTTACCACAAAATAATTTACCGCAAAATAAGTGGTGTCATTAAGAAATGCAGAACTGCAGGCCACGGCTCCCGCATACACGGCGGAGGAGGAGGAGGACTGTCGGGGAGAGGAGGATGCTATCCCAGGCCTTAGCAGGAGCTGGATCGGAAGTGGAGCAGCTGGGACTTGAACCAGCGCCACGTGGGACGCCGGCGCTGCAGGCCACGGTCCATTCAGCTGCACCACAGCGCTGGGCACCTTCTGGACTTTGTAACCAGTAGTTGGTGGTTTTAGGAGAAGGCTTTGTTCTTTTGTGAAGTGTCGCTCAGCATTTTGTCCTAACGCTGTCGTGTGTAGAACCGTTTCCGTAACGGTCTCGTGAGTTGTCTAGCACGAGCCCGCGGCATCGGTGCATGCAATAACCTGCCCAGGGCGCCTCTGGACCCTGGTCCCTGCCCCGCTGCCGCGTGCGGAGCCTCCAGTGCCACCTGAAGCAGAGACACCTGGGATTCCAGTGCTGAGGTGGGGACAAGGCTCAGAAGGCTGCCCAGGACGGAGGCGGCGGCCGGGCCGGTTCTTCCTGTGTGAGGGGGGCCGTCTGCACCCTTCTGTGCCGGCACTGTCACACCGAGCTGTCACACCGAGGGAGGCGCTTCCTGTGCCGGCGCTGTCACACCGAGGGAGGCGCCTCCTGTGCCGGCGCTGTCACACCGAGGGAGGCGCCTCCTGTGCCGGCGCTGTCACTGAGGGAGGCGCCTCCTGTTGGACGTTTGTGTGTTGTCATAAAAATGCATGAAGTTTTCTCAAAAGCCTTTTCTGCGTGTGTGGGTGGTTGTGATTTGAATGCCGTGTTTCTGGTGTGATGTTCCACGTTACCGGGTTTTCACACGTTGGCTCGACCTGGTGCTCGGGCGCTTCCGCGTGGTCGTGGCTGTGGAGTCCTGGGTAATCTCCATGTGCACGGGCTCCCTCGGCAGAGCTCCACGGTGACTCTCGTATCCGTGTCCACAGGAGACCTTGGTCTGTGCTTTCTCTTCTCCTGATGTCTTCCTCTGGTTTGGGCTTCACAGTGATCCTGGCCTCAGAGTGAAGTGTTTGCTCGTCCTCTGTTTGGGGAGAGTGTGTGAGGAACTGGTGTTAGTTCTTCCAGTGTTTCCTAGAATTCAGTCATGAAGCCATGTGGGCCTGGGCGTTTCTCTGTGGGTGATTAAAAATTATTTATTTTTTAATGTACTAGAAAGACCTACAGAGGAAAGGGGATAGAGAGAGAGGGATTGAGGGAGAGAGAGAGGGGAAGGGGAGAGAGAGAGAGGAGAAGGGGAGAGAGAGAGAGAGAGAAGAGAAGGGGAGAGAGAGAGAGAGAGAGGAGAAGGGGAGAGATCTTCCCTCTGCGGGTTCACCCCCTAACCACCCACAGGAAGCCGAAGCCAGGAGCCTGAGATGGAGCCGGGCCTCGGCCTGAGTGGCAGGGACTCGCCTGGAGCCCTCGGGTGCACCAGCGGGGAGGCAGACGTGCACCCCGGCACCCTGACTGGGGTGCAGCTGCCCCAGTGGTGCCTTAACTCTGCCGAGCACCCACTCGGGTGTTTCCTGCTCGCCACTCAGCCCGCGTGCTGTAGGTCTGTTCGGAGCCTTCCCGGGACAGCCTGGTCGTTTGTCTTCCCAGGGAGCTGACAACTTCGTCTACGTTCCGAGGTTTATTGGCGTGCAGTCATTTGTAGAATTCCTTCGTAATGGTTTGTATTTCTTCATATTCAGCTAACGGCCGTCATAGCTAAGGGACTGTCAGTTTTGCTGATTTTTTCAAAGAACCGAATTTTCATTTCGTCGGTTTTGCCTTTTTCTGTTCTCTCCTTCAGTAGTTTCTGTTCTGGTTTGCATTGTTCCCTTGATTTAGGCTCAGCCTGCTCTGTGTCCCCAGGGCTTCAAGGTGAGAGACTGGGTTATTGATCTGAGCTCCTCCTCCTCTGGTGACGTGGACATTGTGGTATGAATGTTCCTTCACATTATTCATCAGCATCCCATAAGCTCTTTTCTTAAAAAAATATTTATTTGTTTATTTGAAAGTCAAAGTTCCACAGAGAGAGAGAGAGAGAGAGAGAGAGAAACAGAGAGAGAGAGAGAGAGAAACAGAGAGAGAGAGAAACAGAGAGAGACACAGAGAGAGAAACAGAGACACAGAGAGAGAGAGAGACAGAGAGAGAGAGAGAGAGAGAAACAGAGAGAGAGAGAGAGAACCAGAGAGAGAGAGAAACAGAGAGAGACACAGAGAGAGAAACAGAGACACAGAGAGAGAGAGAGACAGAGAGAGAGAGAGAGAAACAGAGAGAGAGAGAGAGAGAAACAGAGAGAAACACAGAGAGAGAGAAACACAGAGAGAGAGAGAGAAACAGAGAGAGACAGAGAGAGAGAAACAGAGAGAGAAACAGAGAGAGAGAGAAACAGAGAGAGAGAGAGAGAAACAGAGAGAGACAGAGAGAGAGAGAGAGAGAGAGAGAGAAACAGAGAGAGAGAAACAGAGAGAGACACAGAGAGAGAAACAGAGACACACAGAGAGAAACAGAGAGAGGGAGAGGGGGAGAGAGAGGTCTTCCATCAGCTGGTTCACTCCCCAATTGGCCACCATGGCTGGAGCTATGTTGATCCAAAGCCAGGAGCCAGGAGCTTCTTCCGGGCCTCCCATGGTGGTGCAGAGGCCCAAGGACTTGGGCCATCTTCTACTGCTTTCCCAGGGAGCAGCAGAGAGCTGGATCAGAAATGGAGCAACCAGGACTCGAACTGGTACCCGTGTGGGATGCTGGCACTGCAGGCAGCGGCTTTACCCACTATGCCACAGTGCTGGCCCCATCCCGTAAGTTCTGGTGTGTGGATTTCTGTTCATTCATCTCAAATTATTTTTTATTTCTCTGTAACTTCTTTGGCCCACTGGTTATGTAGGAGTGCCTGATCAGTGTGTGATTTAATTTTTTTATTTTATTTTATTTTTGACAGGCAGTTAGACAGAGAGACAGAGAAAGGTCTTCCTTCCGTTGGTTCACCCCCCAAATGGCTGCCACAGCTTGTGCTGCACCGATCCGAAGCCAGGAGCCAGGTGCTTCTCCTGGTCTCCCATGCGGGTGCAGGGCCCAAGCACTTGGGCCATCCTCCACTGCACTCCCGGGCCACAGCAGAGAGCTGGCCTGGAAGAGGAGCAACCGGGATAGAATCCGGCGCCCCGACCGGGACTAGAACCTGGGGTGCCGGCGCTGCAGGCGGAGGATTAGCCAAGTGAGCCGTGGCGCCGGCCGTGATTTGTTTTATTAAGATGGGTTCTTCCAGAGCTCGCAGCCTGAGGCTGTACGGCTTCCTGATCTGAGTGATCTTTCTGCTGCTAAAGGTACGGGGGGCGGCTCCGCGTGGCCGCGGCTTCTTAGCGACTCCCCTCTCTGAGCGTTGGCGTCTGACTTTCTCCCTTCAGTCCAGGGAGGCTGTTGCCTGTCTGGAGCGACGACGCGGGGGACCTGGGGATGCCTGACTTCCAGGGCTGTGCTGGAAGCAGCCGAGCAGGTTTTCCCTGTGCTTTCCTGGAAGGGAGCAGGCAGCAGCACCCATGTGAGAAGTCAGCCATGCTGAGACCTCGGTGCTACCAGGAAGCCCAAGGTCGCCAGGTGGAGATGCCGCTGGGTAAGACGGGAGTGCTGAGTGGCGCCGGCCATCCCAGCCGCCCCATCTTGGGTGGTCTGTGTAATTGCGGCCCCAGGAGGTGCCATGTGGGGAAGAATGGTGGCCCCTACGCATGGCTGCCATCGTGCCTCCTGCTGTTTGGCGGCAGTGAGGCGGCCGGCGGTGGACCTCAGAGTCGAGCTTCCCTCCCTGTGCCCGACTCCTGACCTGTGTTAGCACGAGCATCACGCGATGACCTCTGCGCCTCACTTTTGGGTGGTTTGTAAATACAGCAACGAGAAGTGAGAACAATGGATTTGTCCCGTTTATGTTTATTGTTATAATTATCAACAGACTCCTCTGGGCTTGAGTTCCCTCCTCTACAGCATGGACCGCATGTCTGAACGCAGTTCACCAGTGAGGTGGGTGATGCACACACAGCTCAGCACAACGACTTGCGTGTGACACACCAGGGGCAGCTGGTGAACCGCTGCTTGGAGGATCCTTTGCTTGAGATGTGGGACTGCTGTTGGACTCGATCTCGCTAAGTGTGTTGGCGTGAACTTCTACGCAGGTTGAGATGCTGAACATCTTCTGTGGAGCCATCTCGGAGCCAGAGTGAGTTTTCCATCGGCCCCGAGCCGGACAGCGGAAGCCCCTGTGCGTGTGTCCTGTGACTGCCCCTCGGCCCCGGGCTGGCCGCCTCTCCCGCCCAGGGCATCCTGCCCCTTTCTGCTCTGTGTCCCGGGAAGCACGTTGTTCTACCGTTTTCCTGTCTTTCACCGGCCCAGGAGACGCAGGCCCTGCCCAGTCCTGGAATTCCTGCAGCTCCCGGGCAGCTGCGCTGTTGGCCCAGATGATGGCAATTCTTGCTCATCAAAGCTCTGGCTTTGCCGAAGCATCTGTCTACCCGGCAGCCGGCTGTGGCAGCTGGAGACTCACAGGGAAGGAATTCTCACCTCGCCGGGCTTGGGAGGACTGACGTGACTCAGTGCCCCGCGGGCTTGCTGTGCCTGTCACGGAACCCTGGCCCCTCCTGGGCTCGGAGGCTCACATGGGATCACACACACCTGCCAGCTAACAGGCGGCTCCCTTCGAGGGCTCCGGGCCCCCCGAGGCTGTGGCGAGGGTCGGCCGGGAGCTTGCTGGCCGGGAGCTTGCTTTCCTGTGGCTTGGGCTTTCTCTCTGGCCCCTGTCTGCCTCCCGGAGCGTGTGCCGTGTGGGAGCACGTTTCACGCACACACGTGCAGGCCCACATGCGGCCCTGGCTCGCCATGTGGGAGGCAGAGTGGAGCCCCTCCGCCCATCCTCCTGGGGCAGAGCTGGGGTTCACCAGTACCACGCCCGGCTTGGTGACGCGGCCCCGTCGTGAACCACCTCGGGCCTTAGCACCCCCTCCCCCAGGACTCTCCTGGCCGTTTTCAGTGACGGTGCTTGCTCCAGGCTCCCTGGCCTTCCTCAGCCAGAGGGAGGGAGGCCGGGGTCCCTGCGGCTGTGGGCGGAGTCTGCTCCCGGAGGGGCCCCCGCCCCAGCCCACTATGACTATGACCCACATCAGCACCGCTGATGGTGGCATTGAGCTCCGAGGCTCTTGGGTTATTTCCCACTGGGTTTTGGTTCAGTCTTTGGTGCTGGCTCCTGGTGATACGTGGGAAATCAGAGCCTCTTAGGGGGTAAATGTACATACTAACGTGTTCACACGGTGCACATGTGTGTGTGTGCATCCTACTCACACACCTACACAGGTGTACACACAGGCACACACAACTATCACATGTTCACATAGACACGTGTGCGCACATCCTACTCACATGGGCTGTGCACACACTTCCTCCTATGTTCGCGCATGCACACATGCCCCTTCTGCCACGTGAGCAGTTACCTGTCCCCCTTGCTCTTTAACCCCAGGAAGCCAGGTGCCGGTGGGTGGCTGCCTGCCTGGCGTCGTGGTGTGGCCCGGCCCAGGAGCCCACTGTCCGGCCCTGTGAGTGCCCCCACCTCTGAGCTGGGTCGCCCCTTCTCTGGGCCTTGGTTCTCCTGAGCGAGGCCGTTTCAGGGGTCAGCTCTTGGCGAGGGGAGGGCCCGGGGCTCCTGGGCTGGGTGGGAGATGGGGCACGGGCACACAGGCCTGCAAGCAGGTGGGACGTCGGGGTGTGGACCAGGAGGCAGGCGAGGGCCAGGATGTGGGACGTGGCTGAAGGCAGGGAGCAGGGCCCCGGTTGGGGTCTGGGGGAAGGGGCAATGTGCACAGGGCATTTTAGCAGGTGTACTGCAGGGAGAGGCTGGTCCTGTGGCATGGGAAGCCACGTGTGTTTATTCCGTGTGGCAGTGGAAGTGCAGCAGGAGTCCCCATGCCTGGGTCCTGGGACCTCCACGGGATGCGTTTCTCTGGGGGCTCAGCTCTGTTTTCTGGACTTTCTACTGTGAATATGCGCTAACTTCATAATTACAGTGGCACTGAAAATGTGGGGCAGGCAGGTAGCCCAGTGGCTAAGATGCCCGCAGGCCACGTGGGAGTACTAGGGTTCGGATCCTGGCCCTGGCTCCTGCGGATGGAGGCCCTGGGAGCAGCAGTGGCGACTGAAGTGACCATCTCCTGCCCCCTGGGGGAGGTCCGCATTGTGTTCCTGGCTCTCGGCGTGGGCCTCGGCCCAGCCCCTGGAGTTTCGGGCACACAGGGAGCGAACCAGCGGATGGATCGCCGCCTCCCTCTTCCCTTCCTTCCTCACACAAGAAGGGGTCAAAAAAGGAGTGAAATGGTCAAGGAAAATCGTCTGAAACAAGCGTGGAGATACATAACACTTGTCTGAAGAATACTTGGAGAAATGTCAAACGAAGGAGGGATATTGACTTCCTTGGCATCTGCATGTAAAAATCAATTACAACTGAAACAGAGGATCAAGCGAAGAGCTCCCTGTTGGCGCAGTGTCTGTGGCTGGTGTGGGAAGAGCTCCCTGTTGACGCAGTGTCCGTGGCTGGTGTGGGAAGAGCTCCCTGTTGACACAGTGTCCGTGGCTGGTGTGGGAAGAGCTCCCTGTTGGCGCAGTGTCCATGGCTGGTGTGGGAAGAGCTCCCTGTTGGCACAGTGTCCGTGGCTGGTGTGGGAAGAGCTCCCTGTTGGTGCAGTGTCCGTGGCTGGCGTGGGAAGAGCTCCCTGTTGATGCAGTGTCTGTGGCTGGCGTGGGAAGAGCTCCCTGTTGACACAGTGTCCGTGGCTGGCATGGGAAGAGCTCCCTGTTGGCGCGGTGTCTGTGGCTGGTGTGGGAAGAGCTCCCTGTTGACACAGTGTCCGTGGCTGGCGCAGGAAGAGCTCCCTGTTGATGCAGTGTCCGTGGCTGGCGTGGGAAGAGCTCCCTGTTGGCACGGTGTCCGTGGCTGGCGTGGGAAGAGCTCCCTGTTGGCACGGTGTCCGTGGCTGGCGTGGGAAGAGCTCCCTGTAGATGCAGTGTCCGTGGCTGGCGTGGGAAGAGCTCCCTGTTGGCACAGTGTCCGTGGCTGGCATGGGAAGAGCTCCCTGTTGACGCAGTGTCTGTGGCTGGCGTGGGAAGAGCTCCCTGTTGACGCAGTGTCCGTGGCTGGCGTGGGAAGAGCTCCATGTTGGCGCAGTGTCCGTGGCTGGCGTGGGAAGAGCTCCCTGTTGACACAGTGTCCGTGGCTGGCGTGGGAAGAGCTCCCTGTTGACACAGTGTCCGTGGCTGGCGTGGGAAGAGCTCCCTGTTGACGCAGTGTCCGTGGCTGGCGTGGGAAGAGCTCCCTGTTGACACAGTGTCCGTGGCTGGTGTGGGAAGAGCTCCCTGTTGGCGCAGTGTCCGTGGCTGGCGTGGGAAGAGGAGGCCACTCGGCTGGTGGGACCCTCAGTGCAGCGTGGGTGGTGAAGGTGGTGACAGTGAGGTTAGCTGTCGTGGTGACGGTGATGATGGTGGTGGTAATCATGGTGGTGATGGCAGTGATAATGGTGGTGATCGTGGTGATGATGGTGATAATGGTGGTGGGGGGGTGGGGATAATGAGCCGTAACAACCTTGATGGCCTTGGTCCCCATGTTACTTTGCCAGTGTACAAACCATTCCTCTCCACACCCAGCTGATCTTGCACCCACCCTCCGGGACTCAGCAGTGAACGATATTCAAAGATGCTGTGGCTACTGCTGACGCCGCAGAGGGCAGAGCTGCGACCTGATCCAGGGCGTTCCCTCCCCAGCCTGGTGTCTGGACCCGGCAGGGGGGCCAGCACCTCGTGTGGCCCAGAGGCCTGTGGAAGGGCGGTCACTGTGGGTTCCCCTGCTTGGCTCGTGGCCGGGAGCACAGTGAGGCCACCATTGGGAGACTGTGGCCTGCTCTCTTTGGGCCTGCCCTGACCCTCTCAGTGGGAGGCAGGGGCTGTGGAGCCTTCCCGGGGTCACTCGGTCCCCATGGCCTCCAGCCCAGCCATCCTCCCGAGGGCCTGACACCTGTGCCCAGTAGGCCCCTTTCCCGGGGTCACTCGGTCCCCATGGCCTCCAGCTCAGCCATCCTCCCGAGGGCCTGACACCTGTGCCCAGTAGGCCCCCTTCCCGGGGTCACTCGGTCCCCATGGCCTCCAGCCCAGCCATCCTCCCGAGGGCCTGACACCTGTGCCCAGTAGGCTCCTTTCCCGGGGTCACTCGGTCCCCATGGCCTCCAGCCCAGCCATCCTCCCGAGGGCCTGACACCTGTGCCCAGTAGGCCCCCTTCCCGGGGTCACTCGGTCCCCATGGCCTCCAGCCCAGCCATCCTCCCGAGGGCCTGACACCTGTGCCCAGAAGGCCCCCTTCCCAGGCGCCAGGACTCCTCCACGCATCTCCTTCCTGCCTCTCTGCAGTGTTTGGTGTGGCCACCGGGGCTCCTTAATGTCCCCTTTCCTCGTGTTCTGTCCTCTGCCTGGTCGGGTCCCCCCTTTCCCTTCATTGAGAAACCTCCCTCCTTCCACTGGGCTCAGGATGGGGTTCAGCCCACATGGCGCCTGCCCAGGTCCCCCTTGGGGTGCAGGGCCTCACGGCCTTGGACCTGGGTCTCTGTCACTGCCCCCGAGACATGAATCGCAGCAGCAGGCTGGAGTGGTGCTCGTCACCGTCTGCTAGGGAGCAGGCCCTCGGGGAGCTTGTTGGGTGCATGGGTCAACGAGAGCGTGAAAGAAAGAATGAATGAATGAATGAATGTGTGGGGCCGTCCAGGGTCTCTGGGATCTCCATCTTCCCACAGGCAAGGGCTGTGTCCCCGACTGGGCACTGCCCTGCGCCCAGCAGCCAGCAAGGCCAGCAGGGGCCCTGCCCTCCTGGAGCGTTCAGACCCCTGGAGCAAGGCCCGCGGACTCCTCACGCAGTGCTGCTCCCGGTCAGCCTGGGTGGGTGACAGGTGGCAGGGGCCTGGCCGTCGCAGCTGCTGGGGGCACAGGCCGGAGGGCTCGGAGGAAGCCAAGGCTTGCACCGCTAACCCTGGAGAAAGAAGGCACAGGGGGCCGAGCTGCTCACCTGCGGGGACAGGAGGGGGCGCTGCTGAGCAGGCCTCAGAGGAGGGAGAGGAGGTTGGGGAAGCCGCTGCTGCTGCCTCCCATCAAAGGGATGGCTGGGCAGTGACGAGGCGGCCGCGCGGCAGAGCCAGCCCCGCTATTAAGCAACGGCACCAGATCTCTTTGTTTCTTCGCTTCTTCCAAAGTGGCAAAAGATCAAGGCCCCGAGCTTGAAATAACAGAAGGGAAATCGCTTGCAGATCCTGCATCTGGAGTCCAGAAGGGGCTTAATAGCTGCTGGGGGCAGGGGAGGCGGGGAGAGGGGCGGCAGGGGGGTCTGGATGCAGATGCGTAAGCCCTGCTCTGCCGCTCCCACCCTCTGGGGCCTGGGCCTGCTGGGGTGGGAGGTGGCACCGTCCCCTGCGGGGGCCTCTGCAGGTCCCTGTCTTCCTTGTCACCTGTACCACCCAGCGCCCACACCGGGGTTAGTGGGGAGCCGCGGCAAGGTCATAGGAGCCTGGCGGGTGCCGTGTGGCTGGGACCCTCCTGGGCCACGGTGTGGTGCAGGTGTCGCCCCCAGGCAGGGGTCAGAGGCCCTGGGCTTGGGGAGGGCTTCTTGGAAGGAAGCCTCTTGTGCTCGTGTGTGGCTGGGGCTGGGGCGTTTGGGGGCCCTCGCGGTGAGGTTACGGAGGCCAGGGCTGAAGTCGTTTCTGTCAGCCCAGCGAGGGGGCACCTGGGTCCCGGGCCATGCCGAGGTTGTGGGCAGCAGGGCCAGGGAGAGGCCTCCTGCTTCCTGCCCATGCGTCCCCAGCACCCCAGAGACCCAGACTAACACGGACAGAGAGGAAACCTGGCTAATGGCAGCAGCTGATGCCAGCGTGGCTGGTGCCACTTTCTGAGCGACAGCCCCCAGGTGGGCCCGGGGCTCCCATGCTCCAGACGCCAAGGGGGTGGCATCTCTGGGGAGACTGCAAGCCTGGGCCACCCTGGGGGTCTCTCGGGGCAGGCTGGCCTCAGCACCGGCCGCTCGCTGTCCACCTGCAGCCTCCGCGGTCCCCGCGCCGCCATCCTCGGCGTTCAGTGCCGCAGAAGCACCTGTGTGTCCTGCTGTTGTCCTGGGGTCCGTGGCAGGAGACGGAGAGGCCGCAGTCTGCCGATCCGAGCTGGAAGTCAAGTGGATTCGGAAGCCAGGAGATTCTTTCAGAAGTGAGACATTGTATCTATCGGGGGCAGAGTTGTTAGGCACCTTCAGAAGTGAGACATTGTATCTATCGGGAGCAGGATTGTTAGGCACTTTCAGAAGTGAGACATTGTATCGGGGGCAGAGTTGTTAGGCACCTTCAGAAGTGAGACATTGTATCTATCGGGGGCAGGATTGTTAGGCACCTTCAGAAGTGAGACATTGTATCGGGGGCAGGGTTGTTAGGCACCTTCAGAAGTGAGACATTGTATCGGGGGCAGGGTTGTTAGGCACCTTCAGAAGTGAGACATTGTATCGGGGGCAGGATTGTTAGGCACCTTCAGAAGTGAGACATTGTATCGGGGGCAGGGTTGTTAGGCACCTTCAGAAGTGAGACATTGTATCTATCGGGGGCAGGGTTGTTAGGCACCTGTGTCCCACGCTCCAGGGCCTGGGTTTGAGTCCTGCCTCTGCCTCCGATCCGGCTTCCTGCTAATGAGAACCCCAGGGGATCGCCCCAGAACTGGGGTCCCTGCCACCACGTGGGAGACCCAGGTGGCGTTTCTGGCTCCTGGCTTCGGCCAGGCCCAGCCCTGGCTGCTGTGGGTATTCGGAGAGAGCCGGCAGAAGGGAGCGCTTTCCCTCTCTCTCTGCCTTTCCCGTGAGTGAAAGCAGCCACGAGGAACACGCGTGTCAGTTACGCCCTGTGCTGCCGGTGTTTCCCGTGGCCTTGTGCCTCTGTGGTTCTGCTCTCATCAGGAGGGCTGCGGCCAGAGGAGGGGCCGGGTGGTCTCGGGCACTCCCCGAGACCCAGTCAGGTTCTGGAAGATGCCGGGGAGCAGGCTGGGTCAGACCTGGTTCCACCTGCACCATCTCGGGCTGTCCTGGCCTCTGATGCCGGGTCCGAGCCAGAGAGTGTTGGACTGAGGGCTCCCGCCCAAGGGGCGGGGCTTCATTTGTGCTCAGGTTTTGTTCAGTGGGCTTGGCAAACCCATTTGCTTTTCCTCGGGGAAGCCGTGGGTCATGCAGGTCCCAACCCCCCTCAGTGAGAGCTTGCCCCTCCCTCGGTACGACAGATGACGGCACACAGTAGGCACTGCCCCGAGCATCCTGGGTTACCAGGCTGGGTGAGTCCCCCAAACCTGGTGTGGACAGCCACGCCCCAGCGCCACACAGTGCTGCCATTGGGGGTGGGGCTGTGGTGTGGGGGTGTCGACCATCAGAAGTTCCACCGCTGGCATCCACAGGGGACGTGCTGTCTGGGAAGTCACGTCCTTGCCACGGCGCACCCGTGGCGAGGTCCAGCTGGACCAGGGCTTTGGCGTGAGCCTGAGAAGTCCCAGGAGGATGGGGCGGGTGTTTCTGTCTCTGTAGGGAGGGGAGGACAGAAATGGTTGCCCTGAGGATCGCGTGGGAACCAGCGGGGCCGTCAGACTCACCAGGCACAGGTTTACCTCAGCCAGGGTCAGCAGGGCTGTGCCCCACCTGGATGGCCAGGGAGGGACCCAGGGTGATGGAGACCCCGCGTCTGGGGGGGGGAAGTACAGCAGGGGGGGTCACACATGGTTGTCACCCCCACCGAAAGCGCTGGGGCAGAGCCGACATGGAACCCCACTGCACACCGAGGGTGCAGGACTGTGTGGGGCTCAGGGTTACAAGCCCTGCTCACAGAGCCACGGACTCCAGCCTGGTCCGTGATGCATCGGGGGGGGGGGGGGGGCTGCACTGTGGCCTCCAGGTTCAGCTGCTCCTGCAGCGCCGGCATTCCCCGTATGGGCGCTGGTTCGGGTCCCGGGTGCTCCACTTCCAATCCAGCTCCCTGCTAACACACCAGGAAAAGCAGTGGAAGATGGCCCAAGTGCTTGGGCCCCTGCACCCACGTGGGTGGGAGACCTGGATGAAGCTCCTGGCTCCTGGCTTTGGCCTGGCTCAGCCCCGGCCTGTGCAGCCATTTGAGGAGAGAACCAGTGGGTGGAAGATCTCTGTCCCGACCCCCCTCTGTAAATCTGCCTTTCAAATAAATCTTTTCTTTTAAAAGACTTATTTATTTGAAAGAGTTACACAGAGAGAAGAGGCAGAGAGAGAGAGAGAGAGAGAGAGAGAGAGAGAGAGAGAGAGAAAGGTCTTCCATCTACTGGTTAATTCCCCAGATGGCCGCAATGGATGGAGCTGTACCAGGTCTCCCACGCGGGTGCAGGGGCCCAAGGACCTGGGCCATCTTCCACTGCTTTCCCAGGCCACAGCAGAGAGCTGGGTCAGAAGTGGAGCAGCTGGGTCTTGAACTAGTGCCCATATGGGATGCCGGCGCTTCAGACCGGGGCGTTAACCTGCTGCACCGCATCGCCGGCCCCAAAATAAATAAATCTTAAAAAGAAAATAAACATGCCAGCTGCAATGGTGATCTCTGGGCTGTGTACGTGAGCAGATTTGATCTGAGAAGCCGAGAGAGAACTGTAGTGAGAACTGGAAGAAGATTCCAAGAGTTAGGAGACGTGGCAGAGAGCACAGCTGGCTTGCAGGTCACCGTGGGGAGCGAAGGGAATCGCAGGACAACACGCGGCGCTTGCCAACGCAGCGGCTCTTCCAAAAACATGGGAAATGCGTGTTACCCCTGGATTTAAACACACACGACGAAGTCTGTGCATTATTCTCGTTATCTTTTAATTCCATTTTTTCACAATTTTGTTTGAAGCATCCTTGTCTCTGTTGACAATGTCTTTCTGTCAGCTGTGACCCATGGATTTGCTCCAAAGTCCTCGGTGAGGAGGCACTGGCCGTGTCGGGAGTGGTGCCGGCTGTGAGGTCGCCATGGCTGCGCCTGGCAGCGTGGGGCCGGCAGGTGCGGGTGGTGCACTGGGGGGCTGGTGAGGGCCCGTGTGCAGTAGATCCAGAGCAAGCGCTGCTCCCGGGAGCAGGAAGGGCAGGGGGGCAGGTGCCGCAGTCAGAGGCGTGTTGATCTCCCCTCACAGGGCCCTGGCATCTTCCTCCTGTGTCCAGGATGCCCTGGGCTCCGGGCAGTGGGGTGCACTTCTCGGTTCCCACGGCTCTGCCCTCAGGCAGGTGGGAGAGAGGGCCGGAGTGGCCCCCGTTCACTCCGGACTAGCCAGAAAGGGGAGGGAGCACAGGCCGGGTGATGATGGATACGGATCTGGGCACGCTGGGTCGGCAGCCACCCACGGGCCCCAGCTGGGCTGGGTGAGCAGCCGCTGTGTGCAGGCGCATCTGGAACCCAGGCACGGGGCTTCTCTGTGCATGCGACGCCCGAGCCTGCTCATCTGTCTCAATGGCTTCCAGTCGTGTCGAGCTCAGTGCCCTCGCCCGCACCGGGGACACGGGCCTGTGTGTGTGTGTGTGTGTGTGTGTAGGGGCGCCGAGGGCTTCCTAGCTGCATCTAATTTAAAGCACCTTTAGCTGAGTGGTGCAGTGAGAAGGATGTGGCTAAAACAAATAAAAATCAGAGCCGGATCAAAGTGCACGCACAAATGTGTTCCTTCTGGAAGCGCTTCTTCCCTTCCCTGCCGCTCCCGCTGCCCGCCCGCCCCCCCGCGTCTGGGTCCCGGGATTCTTTTGTGGCAGGGCTCCAGGACGCCCGTCCTGGCCTCCCCGCGGGCGATCCCGGTTTCATCTCTGATTGATGGGGCGAGGGCCCCGGCAGCGCGCGTTCCGAGCAGATCTGAGGCCGTGCTGGTGTCCTGGTGGGCAAGTGAGACGTCACATTGATCAGCGCTTTACGAGCAGTTCAAAGACGCTCGTAGATGTCGGTCCGGCGCTTGTTTGAAGCACAGAGCCAGGGGCTTTCAGGATTTTATCAATAACCTGCGGCCCCCCGGCTCCCCAGCCCCCCGTCCCACGCAGCTCTTGCCCAGTTGCCGCTGGGTGGAATTTTCCATGAGAATCAGATGGAGCTGCAGAACCTGAGGCACCGTCCAGTGCTGAGCCATGCCGCACACGCGAGTCGACAGGGGGCTTGGGGCCGTGGCAGGACCCCCTGGGCGCACCCTGGAAGGACCTCCAGCCAAGGGCACTGGTTGCTCAACATCCTGGTTGCCTGTGACAACTCAGACCAGGCAGAGAAGGGGGCACATTTGGGGTGGGCCCTGGGGTGCAGCGTTCCCCCCTTTCTGCTCCGGCCATGAGTGATTCACCGTGGGTGGTCCCGGGTCAAGAAGAGGCCATGAGCCCAAGCTCACGTGAGTGCCCTCTCTCCAGCCACTCATCCACCTGACCCTGGGGCAGGACCCTGATTGGCCCTGCCTAGTCACGTGTCCAGCCCTGGGCCAAGCACTGCACAAAGCCGTGGAGTTCTGCGATTGGCCAGGCTGGATGAGCTGCTCACTCCAGCCTGGGGAGGTGGTGGGGGACTGTGACGAGCAGCCCCAGCTGCACTGCATGCATGTGAGCATGTGTGGGCATGCACGTGTGTGGGTGTGCATACATGTGTGCACCTGTGGGTGTTCATGTGTGTGGACATGCACGTGTGTGCATGTGTGCGGGGTATGTGGGTGTTTGTGCATGTGTGTGCACACATGTGTGTGGACTTACACGTGTGTGTGGCTCATTCCTCAGGCCTCTGGAGGCTTCGTGACTGCAGTGCTGTCCAGGGACGGGCTGCGGGGTGCTGATTGAAGAGGTGTCAATAGACGCGTCCAAGACAGGCCTGTGCGGTGAGTGTCGGCGCGCGTTCGGCACGGGCTAAGCTGCTGCGCGGGAAGCCCACGCTCCTACCAGCACCTGGGCTCCAGTCCTGGCTCTGCTCCTGACCCCAGCATCCTGCTCACATGCACCCAGTGCCTGGGCCCCTGCCACCCACGTGGGAGACCCCGATGGAGTCCAGGGTCCTGGCTTTGGCCTGGCCCAGCCGTTACTGCAGGCATTTGGGAGTGAACCAGTGGATGGAAGACCTCCGTCTCTCTCTGCCTCTCAGATGGATGCTTGAACACGTGTGTCAGACAGAAGGGACATGGCTCCTCTTGTCCGGCTCCCGGGTGGTTTTGAGCCCCGAGATAGGGTGGGTCTGCGAGCCTCGCCTGCACCAGGAGCCCTTTGCCGCGTGTGCCAGACGTGTTCAGCATGGTGATCCTGGTGGGGCTGGGAGAAACCTCACACAGTGGAACCCTCGGACACCCTCCACTCCGAGAAAAGGAAAAGCACAGATAACCTAACCGTGAGGGTTAAGGAAGGGCCCTGCCCGGCTTTCGGAGCCCCTGTGGGGTGCTGTCCGCCGCTGTGACTGCCGACGTCCCTGTCTCCCCAGCCCTCTGACAGTGACCCCCGTGCCTGCCTGTGTGCCCAGTGGTGCTCTTGCCTCCCGCCGGCCTGGCGTGGCTGCAGCGCCCAGCTCTGCATACCCGGCTGCGGCTGGGAGCTGCTGGCCTCTCCGTGTGGAAGTGGCTCTGTCACTTCTCCATCTGCAGACGGGGCCAGAGCCCACAGCACCCTGTCCTGCAGCAGCTCTCCAATCGTGGCATGGAATCTGTGACCCCCGTCCTCAGTAATCCATGAGGGGTGAGAGCAGGTGCCCTGTTGCCTCAGCCTGCCTGCTACGGCACCGAGAAACTCCCTGGGAGCCGGCTGCTCTGGGGAAGGGATGCTGAGCTGTGCTTTTATGTATTTGAAAGTCAGAGTTACGGAGAGAGAGAGAGAGAGAGAGAGAGAGAGAGAGAGAGAGAGAGAGAGAGAGAGAGAGGTCTTCCATCTGCTGGGTTACTCCCCAGGTGGCTGCAATGACCAGGGCTGGGCCAGGTGGAAGCCAGGAGCCAGGTGCTTCCTCCTGGTCTCCCACGTGCGTGCAGGGGCCCAAGCACTTGGGCCATCTTCTACTGCTTTCCCAGGCCATAGCAGAGACCTGGATCAGAAGTGGAGCAGCTGGGGCTTGAACCAGAGCCAGGAGCTTCTTCCAGGTCTCCCCCGTGGGTGGCAGGGACCCCAGACTTGGGTCATCTTCCACTGCTTTTACCAGCTCATCACCAGGGAGCTGGACTGAAAGTGGAACAGCCAGGACACTAACCGGTGCCCACGTGGGATGCCGGTGCCGCAGGCAACAGCTTTAGCCACTGCGCCACAGCGCTGGCCCCGCCGAGCTGTATTCCTGGTTTATGTAGATCTAGGAGAGATTCCGGAACAACAAGGAGGGCAGTGCCGATGACGTGGACCGAGTGTGGTTTAGGGATTCTGCAGGAGGCGGAGGGAGCTGGTGGAAGTGAGGGGCCTCACGCCCGGCTGCCTGGGGTCCCCCGGTTCCCCGTGATGGTTTGGGAGGTGACTGGACTGGGCCTCTGCCGTCCTGGATGGGATTAGAGGCTGTGTGAGGGCCTGAGGGAGCCATGGCCCTCAGCACGTGCGGAACCTGCCGGCGCCTGGGTCTGGGTCGCCGGCCTCCTCCTGTTGTTTGCAAACCCCCAGTGTCAGGAGGTCCCGCAAGGCCCTGAAAGAACATACGGCTCTGGAGAGGCAAGATGGGACCAGAGGGCCCGGGACAGCTGCGAGCTGCCTCCGTCCGTCTCCTGTTGGTGCCAGTGCGCCTGCCGCTGGGTTTCCTCCGAGACGAGGCTGGTTCTGGCCGACGTCTGACGTCCCCCAGTGCAGTGTCCAGGTCTGGGGGGCTCCTGGGGAGGCCCTTGTGCAGCTTCCCGCGTGGCCGAGGCGTGCGTGGGGGCAGGTGCACGTGGGAGGAGGGGCGGAGCTCCGCTGACCGCTGACCCTCTCTTCTGTGGAAGGCGAGGATGCACCGGTGAGGGCTCCCCGCAGCGCCCTCCCACCGCTGCCCCAGGAGGGAAGTGGGCTCCGTGGGAGCTGTGGGGGCGACAGCCACAGCAGGAGCTGAGACAGGGAAGACGCGGAAGCAGCGATGCGCCACGGCAGGGCTTCAGCTACTGTCGTGTCCACAGTCAGACGCCAGACAGAGGGCTCCCCAAAGCCCCGCGATGGAAGGAGTCGGAGCCGCTGAGCCGTGTGAGGGGCAATGGGTGCGCGAGGAAGAGGCACAGGACACAGCGCCAAAAGGGACAGAAGTGGCCTTCTGAGCTGAGTGCCCAGAAGTCCCGGGGCGGGGAAGGCACCGGTCTCAGCGCGGCTTGGGGGTCTGAGGCCGTGCCTTCAACAAGCGGCACCCCCAGGGGACCCCCACCTGCAGGAGGGAGGAGGAACCTCACGGGGCTCAAGGTGGGGGGACCAAAGGGCATTCGGGAAAGACACCGAGTGAGGCCGGTCTGGAATTGTCCGGAAGGCGGCTGGGGAGAGGGGTCCAGCTCCCAGCCCCGCCGTGCAGAACGGGCTCCCCTGGGGGAAGGGTGCTGGTCCCCTGTGACCCCCCGGGGGGCCAGGGTTCCGATGCTTGTGCTCTGGGGGCTGCAGATGGTCAGCATGCAGCAGCCTTGGGGACACAGACGGTCAGCACGCAGCCGCCCTGGGGACACAGACGGTCAGCACGCAGCCGCCCTGGGGGACACAGACGGTCAGCACGCAGCAGCCCTGGGGACACAGACGGTCAGCACGCAGCAGCCCTGGGGGACACAGACGGTCAGCACACAGCAGCCCTGGGGGACACAGATGGTCAGGACCCAGCCGCCCTGGGGACACAGACGGTCAGGACCCAGCCGCCCTGGGGACACAGACGGTCAGGACCCAGCAGCCCTGGGGGACACAGACGGTCAGCACGCAGCTGCCCTGGGGACACAGACGGTCAGCACGCAGCAGCCCTGGGGACACAGACGGTCAGCACGCAGCCGCCCTGGGGGACACAGACGGTCAGCACGCAGCAGCCCTGGGGACACAGACGGTCAGCACGCAGCCGCCCTGGGGGACACAGACGGTCACGACCCAGCCGCCCTGGGGACACAGACGGTCAGGACCCAGCCGCCCTGGGGACACAGATGGTCAGGACCCGGCCGCCCTGGGGACACAGATGGTCAGGACCTGGCAGCCCTGGGGACACAGATGGTCAGGACCCGGCAGCCCTGGGGACACAGACGGTCAGCACGCAGCTGCCCTGGGGACACAGACAGTCAGCACGCAGCAGCCCTGGGGACACAGACGGTCAGGACCCAGCCGCCCTGGGGGACACAGACAGTCAGCACGCAGCAGCCCTGGGGACACAGACGGTCAGCACACAGCCGCCCTGGGGGACACAGACGGTCAGGACCCAGCCGCCCTGGGGACACAGACGGTCAGGACCCAGCCGCCCTGGGGACACAGATGGTCAGGACCCGGCCGCCCTGGGGACACAGATGGTCAGGACCTGGCAGCCCTGGGGACACAGATGGTCAGGACCCGGCAGCCCTGGGGACACAGACGGTCAGCACGCAGCTGCCCTGGGGACACAGACAGTCAGCACGCAGCAGCCCTGGGGACACAGACGGTCAGGACCCAGCCGCCCTGGGGGACACAGACAGTCAGCACGCAGCAGCCCTGGGGACACAGACGGTCAGCACACAGCCGCCCTGGGGGACACAGACGGTCAGGACCCAGCCGCCCTGGGGACACAGACGGTCAGGACCCAGCCGCCCTGGGGACACAGATGGTCAGGACCCGGCCGCCCTGGGGACACAGATGGTCAGGACCTGGCAGCCCTGGGGACACAGATGGTCAGGACCCGGCAGCCCTGGGGACACAGACGGTCAGCACGCAGCTGCCCTGGGGACACAGACAGTCAGCACGCAGCAGCCCTGGGGACACAGACGGTCAGGACCCAGCCGCCCTGGGGGACACAGACAGTCAGCACGCAGCAGCCCTGGGGACACAGACGGTCAGGACCCAGCCGCCCTGGGGGACACAGACAGTCAGCACGCAGCAGCCCTGAGGACACAGACGGTCAGCACGCAGCCGCCCTGGGGGACACAGACGGTCAGGACCCAGCCGCCCTGGGGACACAGATGGTCAGGACCTGGCCGCCCTGGGGACACAGATGGTCAGGACCCAGCAGCCCTGGGGATACAGACGGTCAGGACCCAGCAGCCCTGGGGGCACAGACGGTCAGCACGCAGCAGCCTCTGCCCTAAGCAAAGCCTCGTTTCCCTTCCCCTCTCCATGGGGCTGAGGGACGGTGGGGGGAGTGTGGCCCGGTGTGCAGGAACCCGGGCCACCAACATGCCTGTGGGGCCGAGGCCCCTGCTGCCACCCCGGCCCTGCGTGGCCCTGCATGTCGGTGGCGCCTGTGGCACCAGGTGAGCCTGCACACAGAGGTGGCGCTGCTCTGCCGGGGCAGCAGGTCAGTGGTGGGTTCCACGTCCCAGCGACAGTGCAGGCCACACTCGAACTACAGTGTAAGGAAAATAAAAATAAAAATTAAACAACAAATTGGAAGCAGACGGAGCACCAGCTTCTTCGGGAATTAAAACCACCATCTCACGGATGAAAGGGAAAAATCGAGTCGGCATTGACAAAATATTTAGAGAAGAATGAAGTCAGAAAAAGCATGGCGGAGCGTATCGGCGGCAGCTCGGGCTCCCCGGGGAGGCGCCACGGCTTTCAGACTGTCAGAGGAAGTTAGAGGAGAAATTGCTCAAAAGAAAAGACAAATAAGCCCGAAAGTAGAAGGGGCTGAGAGTAAGAGCAGGAGAGAAACGGGAAACAGGAACTGGGGAGCCAGCTCAGAGCCGAGTCCTCGCGCGTGGAATGAGTGACTGCGCAGTCACTAAGAAACGCAAGGGGAGCTGGGCCTGCCACGGGAGACCTTGGCCAGGGGAGCAGAGACACCCCCATGTGTGACCTCAGCGAGGGGAGCCGGGCCTGCCACGGGAGACCTCGGCGAGGGGAGCCGAGACCCCCCCGTGTGTGACCTCGGCCAGGGGAGCCGAGACCCCCTATGTGTGACCTCGGAGAGGGGAGCCGAGACTCCCCATGTGTGACCTTCGCCAGGGGAGCCGAGCCCACCACACGTGACCTTGGCCAGGGGAGCCAAGCCTGCCACATGTGACCTCGGCGAGGGGAGCCGAGCCATCCACACATGACCGCTGAGTCCACCACGCATGACCTTGGTGAGGGGGGGAGTCGAGTCTGCCACGTGAGACCTTGGATCAACCAGGATTTGAGGAGAAAAGTTCCGTCTTGGACTGAGCGTGAAAACGTGGGTGAGGGAGAGAACTTTCTGGAGAGGTGTGTACTGGCAGGACCACCTGAACTGGCAGGATCCCTGAACGTCAGCACCCAGAGGACTCGCCCGAGAAAGCTGGAGTCACAGCAACAGACGGGGGCTGTGGGGCGCACGGCTGCATGTGTGTATGGCGTGCACACGCAGTGTGGAAGATGTGTGTGCATGGTGTGTGCAGTGTGTGGTGTCCACGTGTACTGTGACGTGTGTGCATGTATGGTGTGCACGTGCACTGTGTGTGATGTGTGTGCAGTGTGTATGGTGTGCACGTGCACTGTGTGACGTGTGTGCAGTGTGTATATGGTGTACATGTGCACTGCGTGTGACGTGTGTGCAGTGTGTATATGGTGTGCATGTGCACTGCGTGTGACGTGTGTGCAGTGTGTATACGGTGTGCATGTGCACTGTGTGTGACATGTGTGCAGTGTGTATACGGTGTGCATGTGCACTGTGTGTGACGTGTGTGCAGTGTGTGTATGGTGTGCATGTGCAGTGTGTGTGACGTGTGTGCAGTGTGTATACGGTGTACATGTGCAGTGTGTGTGACGTGTGTGCAGTGTGTATACGGTGTACATGTGCACTGCGTGTGACGTGTGTGCAGTGTGTATACGGTGTGCATGTGCACTGCGTGTGATGTGTGTGCAGTGTATGGTGTGCATGTGCACTGCGTGTGACGTGTGTGCAGTGTGTATACGGTGTACATGTGCACTGTGTGTGACGTGTGTGCAGTGTGTGTATGGTGTACATGTGCACTGTGTGTGACGTGTGTGCAGTGTGTATACGGTGTACATGTGCACTGTGTGTGACGTATGTGCAGTGTGTATATGGTGTGCATGTGCACTGCGTGTGATGTGTGTGCAGTGTGTGTATGGTGTACATGTGCACTGCGTGTGACGTGTGTGCAGTGTGTATGGTGTACATGTGCACTGTGTGTGACGTGTGTGCAGTGTGTATACGGTGTGCATGTGCACTGTGTGTGGTGTGTGTGTGCATGGTGTGTGCCGTGTATCCGTGGTGTGTGCGTGGAGCCCTCCACCGTCTGCCCTCTCTAGAGTCCTCCCCAGCTCCTCTAACACAGCTGCTTGTTTCTGGGCACAGCGCCTCTCCTTGGCCGGCGTTGGCACCTGCACTGCTGCCCCAGGCCTGCTGCCAGCCCTGTGCCTGTGCTCAGGGGTACACGCCAGGAGCTGAGGGAGCTTTGCACAGCTGGTGGTGAGGGTCCAGCCCCCTCCTCTGCTCAGCCTCGCGCTGGTGGGCAGGCGTGTGCACGCTCAGGCTGTCCTGTGGGAGACCCTGGGCCCAGCCTGGTGAGGTGGGACAGCTCGCCAGTCCCTCATCAGGGTCCCAGGACAGAGGCTGAGCCCTCTCGGCTCGCAGAGGGAGAGTCCTCCGCCCCTCAGAATGGGGGCTCCTGGGGGACGGCCCTGCCTGGGGCCAGTCCCGTAACGCAGCCTAACGCCTGCTGCCCCACACCACCTGCTGGGACCCTCAGGGACCCCACAAAGTCTGGAAGGGGGGTGGGTTCACCCGCAGCTGCCCCAGCAGGAAGGGCACAGGGCTCAGGACACTGGAGCCCCGTGGGGTCCCGGGCCAGGGGCAGCCCCAGGAGGCACCTCTGCCAGCTGCTCCCGCCTTCCCGTGGCAAGGCCCTGACGCTCGGGGACCAGGGTGGCGAGGGCTCTGGATGGGCTGGCTCCTGCAGGGTCTGGGGACAGACAGCGCTGAGCCCCTCCTAGCCACGGCGGTGGCCCTGGTGGCGTGGCTCAGGTTCCCGTGGCATTTGCCCTGTGCTGTGGTCCTTCGGCGAGCTTGGCCCAGGGCTGCTTTGAGGAGGGGAGGGCCTGTGCAGTATTTGTATTTAATGAGATGAGCCGGGGTGAGGTCCCTGTAGCCACCATTTGCAGCAGCGGAAGGTCAAGGTGTCAGCCTGTGCCCTGGGGGAGGAGAGACCCTCGCTCGCTCTGGGCCTGGGGGAGGAGACCCTCGCTCGCTCTGGGCCCTGGGGGAGGACAGACCCTCACTTAGCAAGCAGCGAAGCACGGGGAAGCCGTGCCGGGGTGGTGTAGCACCGCCCAGGTACTGGCCGTCCGACGTCCTGTGCACAGGCTGTGGGGTCTCGGCTTCTTTCTCAGATAAAGGATCGTGGTGGAGGTGCGCGCTGGGGGGCTGCTTTGTCCTGCATCGTCCCCAACGCGTCCTTTGTGGATTTGATATCTGAGGTTCAGATGCTTCCCCGTTTTGGGTGAAACTCTCCTCGTTCTGTTTTCCTTCTTAAAAGGCTCACGTGAGGCGTTAACCTCAGCGGGTGTCCCGCCTCCCGGTCTATGGCTGCTGCTTCCCGTCTGGCTTCTCCGCCTTCTTGGGGTTTGTTCTGGGGCGCGGCTGGGAGCAAGGCTGTGACTTCACGCCGTTCCCAGTCCACTCCAAGCGCTCGGCTGAAGACCGCCGGCGTCTCGGACTTCTGTGGCGGCTCCCAGCCCGCGCCAGGCCACGCCTTGGGCCTAGGGTCTGTGTCAGCGCCCAGGCTCTGTGTCCCGCGCCCCTCCTTCGTGGTCCGGCCATTTTTGACCCTGGGACTTCCTGGTTGTATGGTGGCGGCTTCTCCAGCACTGGGGTGGGGTGGGGAGCCCACTGGCCCCAAAGCCCGCAGAGAGGGCCCCAGCGGGGGCTACTACAGACCCCAAGGATTCCCCCCCCCCAGCCCGGCCATCAACCCGGGCACCGCCCCACAGCCTGGCGGAGAGGGGGCAGAACAGGCCTCGGCGCCCACGCCGCCCGCTGAGCTTTGTGCGTCCTCCCGGGCGGGACCCCTGGTCCGGGGAAGCCTTCTAGGAGGTCGTCATTAAGACCATCCGCCTGCCCGGGCCGTGCGGGAATCCTGTTCCCACCTCGTGGGAGCCACGCGGTGCCGGGAGACGCACACCTGGGAGAGGGGGCGCCCCTCGGGCAGGCCCGAGCCTCCGCGGGGCGGCCGTGTCTGCTCGTGGGGGCCCGGCTGAGGCTGGGAGCGTCCACAGGAGCGGAGCCTGCCCTGTCGCTCGCCTGCCCCTGCGCTGGGGTGCGCGCACCCCTGTGCCAGGGCGAGCTTGGGGGCCTCCCGGGTGCAGCGGCCAGGGCTGCTCTGACACAGCCCAGACCCGGCGGCTCAAGCCGGAGACCCTGGCTGTCCCGCGGCCCTGGCTCCAGCCGTGCCCAGCTCGCAGGGCAGCGGCCATGCCGGCTCGGGGGCCCTCGCAGGGACCTCCTCTTGCGCCTTCGCAGACCGCACGCTGAGGCCTGGTCTTTAATCGGCCCGGGCGGCCGGTGGTCAGCGAGCGCGGACCCTCGGCAGGGGCGGCCGGGCCCGGCGCCCAGAGGCCAGCGGGGCGGGACGTCCACGCCGCCGGCTCGGCCTCTCGGGCAGCGGCCCCGTCTGGCCTCCGAAGCCCTGGAGGTGTTTTATTTCCTGGAACCGCAGATCAAAGGGCGCCGTTTGAGCCCGGAGCTGCGGTCCGCACCTCTCCGGAAGCGACGTCGGAGGCGCCGGCCGGCCGGACTCCCCGGAAGGGCCAGGCCGTTCCCCTACGGGCAGCCGAGCCCCACCGGAAATGCGGCCCCGCCGTGACCCCTGCCCCGGAAGTCGTCGCCCCGGAGGTCCTGAGCATGCGCTCCGGAAGCCCCCAGCCGCTGGGCCGGCGAGGGTCTCGCACCGCGGGGCGTGGGCGCCTCTTCCCGCCGCCTTCCCCCTCAGGGCCACTGGTGACCAGGAGTGGAAGCCGCGAGGGGCGCCCACGTGTGGCCCTGCGCACCAAGGCCCGGGGTCTCCTAGAGCCGTCGGGGGACAGCGGGCCGGGGCCGTGGGAGGGGCGTGGGGGCGCCCCCTCCCCGCAGGCGCAGCCTGCCAGGGGCCGGACTCGCCTCGGTCCCCCCAGCCGCGGCCGGCTGGCCCCGGACGTCCTGGCCGGCAGCCGCCCCCGGCCTGGGAGTGGCCCCTGCGTCGCCCCGGGCCGCGGCCGGTTCGGCAGCCCCCACCCAGGGGCGGCGGGGATGGCGGGGATGGTGGGGGCCTCCCGCCGCCCGCACAGGACAGGCAGAGTCTGAGCTGCGGCAACGCGGCCCTGGGGCCGTCGCAGGGGACCACGCTTGGGGTGGGGGCCACAGGTGGACAGGCCCGAGCGAGGGGTGGAGAGGCTTCGGCTGGACGGGGCCGGGTGTGAACCCGTGAACCCGGCTGGACGGGGCCGGGTGTGAACCCGTGAACCCGGCTGGGACAGGGCCAGGTGTGAACCCGTGAACCCGGCTGGACGGGGCCGGGTGTGAACCCGTGAACCCGGCTGGACGGGGCCGGGTGTGAACCCGGCTGGACGGGGCCGGGTGTGAACCCGTGAACCCGGCTGGACGGGGCCGGGTGTGAACCCGTGAACCCGGCCGGACGGGGCCGGGTGTGAACCCGTGAACCCGGCTGGACGGGGCCAGGTGTGAAGACAGCCTTGGCTGCCCGCGGGCCTCTCGGGAGCGGTGCCTTGGGGATGGCGGCCCTGCCTCTCCATGCCCGGCGTCCCTGGGGTCCAGGAACCGAGACCTCCGCCCACTGCACAGCCCCGGCTCCCTGCCCGGCCCCTCCTGCCCTGGTGTCCCCTGTGCCTGGGCCTGCGGAACCCTTGTGGGCACCGAGGTCTCCGCCTCTGTGGTGAGCACTGGGCAGGGAGAGGTGGGGTCAGCGGCTGGGCCGCCCCCACCGTGCAGGCCTGGGGCCACATCTGCCCCTGCCGTGCTGACCGGGGCCCCCTCCCCCCAGGTCCCCTCCCCCGGTCTCCATAGGGACACACCCACAGCCCGCGAGCCCCCTGCCGCGCTGACTTGCGGGGTCCTCCCCCCAGGCCCCCTCCCCCAGTCTCCATAGGGACACACCCACAGCCCGCAGCCCCCCACCGTACGGTCCTGGGGCCACATCTGCCCGTGCTGCTCTGATCGCACGGGGTCCTCCTCCTCCAAGTCCACTCCCGCGGTCTCATTCACCCGTGCGTGGGTGCGTGGGGATGGCATCCACAGCCGGCGCCCCTTGCTGGTCCTCACTCGGCGGACGCGGTCCTGCTGTGCTGCCCGCCCTGCCGGGTGTCCACGGAGCCCAGCGCGGCTGCAGCTGCACCAGGGCTCTGCTACGCAGCCTCTGGTTATGCACAGGCTCTGGTTTAGGGGTGGGGGTGGGGATAGCGGAGGCCTGGCCTGAAGTGGCCACGTGCTCGGAATCCCTAATTTGTCCTGAAAATTTTTTTTTTTAATTTTTTTTTTTTATTTTTGACAGAGTGGACAGTGAGAGAGAGAGAGAGACAGAGAGAAAGGTCTTCCTTTTGCCGTTGGTTCACCCTCCAATGGCTGCCGCGGTAGGCGCGCTAATCCGATGGCAGGAGCCAGGTGCTTCTCCTGGTCTCCCATGGGGTGCAGGGCCCAAGCACTTGGGCCATCCTCCACTGCACTCCCTGGCCACAGCAGAGAGCTGGCCTGGAAGAGGGGCAACCGGGACAGGATCGGTGCCCCGACTGGGACTAGAACCCGGTGTGCCGGCGCCGCAAGTGTCCTGAAATCTTTATTAAGTTATTGACAAAATCTGCTCACTGCAATTTTCACAGAGCAGCATCACCGTTGCATAATTTTTTTTAAGAAGAATTATTTATTTGAAAGAGTTACACAGAGAGAGGAGACAGAGAGAGAGAGAGGGGTCTTCCATCCACTGGTTCACTCCCCAGATAGCTGCAACCGTTGGAGCTGCGCCGATCTGAAGCCAGGAGCCAGGAGTTTCTTCCGGGTCTCCCACGTGGGTGCAGGAGCCCAAGGACCTGGGCCATCTTCTGCTTTTCCAGGCCACAGCAGGGAGCTGGATCAGAAGTGGAGCAGCCGGGACTAGAACCGGCGCCCGTATGGGATACGGGCACTGCAGGTGGCGACTTTACCTGCTACATCACAGCACTGGCCCCCGTAGCATAATTCTTGCTTCTCCACCTATGTGCTGTGTTACCTGGTGCAGGTTACTTGACTTCTCTGAGCTGGCCTCCACGTTTTCAAGAGTGAACGTGCCTCCCAGTGAGCTGTGAGTGGGGCAGTCACCGGTTCAGGCGGCCCCAGCTCCCAGCCAGGGGCAGGGCACCGAGCGCGAGGCTGCTGTGCCGTGTCCGCCGTCCAGGGTCGTCTTGGTGTCGGGGCAGGAGTGAGGGCCGGGGAGAGACTGGCCCTGCTGGGCGCCCCGGACCCTGCAGGCGGTGCTGGAGGCCCGGCAGCCTCTGAGGAGGCCCCACTTCACCGCCGACCACTCAGCGCCCACCAGGGAGGAAGCCAGCGTGGTTGTAAAACTTGCTTTTTGGAAAAATACGAATTACGGGGACCGGCATTAATTTAAAAGCTTTTAAGGAGCCAGTTCACCTGTGAAAGTGCTCCCGAGGTGACCGCCTTCCTGGTGGGAAGCAGCCCGGTCTTAAAAACGATTTTAATGAACGTCGCGGGGCGGCACGGCCGTGGCGTTGGGGTCTGGGACGTGAGCGCGGAGGCACCAGCCAAGGCTTTTACGGCGTGGAGTGTGTGCCGAGTGCGGCCGAAATGCTGCTCCAAGCACTTGGCTTCCCTGTGCGCTGCTGGTGCCGGAATCCTGGGCGGCCGTCCCGCCAGGACCTGCTCGGTGGAATTCCAGGGTCTTCTCACCTCCTGCTGGGGCCGGCGGGCTGGGGGGCAGCCAGCCCCTGCTGCCGCCCGCCCAGCAGCCCGGGGCTGACCTGGGGCTGAACCGTGGTGCAGCAAATGCCAGAGCTCCAGTTCAGCCCAAGAATTCCGCTTCGCTTGCTTGTTCTTAAAGAAAACTCAGTGCATCGTGGCACGGCGGGTCACGCTGCCGTCTGTGGCCTGGAGTCCCGCATGGGCGCCGTAATGCCGACTGCTCGCCCCGTGTGGGCGCCGTAATGCCGGCTGCTCCACTCCAGTCCAGCTCCTTGCCGGTGTGCCTGGGAGAGCAGCAGAGGATGGCCTGAGTGCTTAGGCTCCGGCTCCCACGTGGGAGACCCAGGTGGAGCTCTGGGCTCCTGGCTTCGGCCTGGTCCAGCCTTGGCTGTTGGGGCCACCTGGGCAGTGAACCAGTGGATGATGGGAGATCTCCCTCTTTCTCTCTGTCTGTAACTGCCTTTTAAATAAGAATCTTCTTTTTTTTTTCTTTTTGACAGGCAGAGTGGACAGTGAGAGAGAGACAGAGAGAAAGGTCTTCCTTTGCCGTTGGTTCACCCTCCAATGGCCGCCACGGCCGGTGCACCGCGCTGATCCGAAGCCAGGAGCCAGGTGCTCATCCTGGTCTCCTATGGGGTGCAGGGCCCAAGGACTTGGGCCATCCTCCACTGACTTCCCGGGCCATAGCAGAGAGCTGGCCTGGAAGGGGGGCAACCAGGACAGATTCCGGCGCCCCACCGGGACTAGAACCCGGTGTGCTGGCACTGCTAGGCAGAGGATTAGCCTGTTGAGCCACGGCGCCGGCCTTTTTTTTTGTTTTAAAGAGAACGGAGACACACACATCTCCACAGCCGCCACTCCAAGCCCCCGTGTTTGTAGACGTCTGGAAACCACTGCTCCTTCTAGCTGTCCCACTTGGCTTTTTCTTCTGTTTCTAGATTTTCTCTCTCTCCTCTTAGACGTATGTGTTTGAAAGGCAGCGTTAGAGAGAAGGAAGCCGCTGGTTCCAGCTGCAATGGCCAGGGCTGGGCCAAACTGAAGCCAGGAGCCTGGAGCTGCTTCTGGGTCTCCCACGTGGATGCAGGGGCCCAAGGGCTCCGGCCGTCCTCCGCTGCCTTCCCAGGCCAAAGCAGAGAGCTGGGTCAGGAGAGGAGCAGCCAGGAACAGAACCAGCGCCCATGTGGGATGCCGGCACTGCAGACAGCGGCTTTACCCGCTACGCCACGGCACTGCCCCTCTGGTTCTTGCAATGCTGACAGATGGCCGATCCCCTCGGCCACTCGTTCACTGTGTGCCTGTCGGGGCGTCTTACTGAGCTTGTACCAGGTACACACGTCAGGTCGAAAATGCTGTGGTCTCCCAGGGCTAGTTCGTAGTGACGGAGTCGTGTAGTCAGTGGGTAGGTGGGCTCTAGAGTGCAATTCGAAATCGAATTTGCGATACGTGGTGTAAAACGAGAAGACGTGCAGGCAGAGACCCGAGGCCTCTGCTCGACTGTGGCCACGCAGGCTGCCCGGGGGACACTCCTGTCGGCTCACAGGGGTGTTTCCATGCATCGTAAGGCCCGCGACAGCGCTGCAGGTGGAAGGGAGAGGGCGAGCTGGGTCCAGGCGTGGGTGGGCGCAGGGGTGCACCGACATGTCCACCCTGGCCGAGACCTTTCACCCCCGACCATCCCCTGAGTCCCTGCAGCCCCGAGCTTCGCCCAGGATCCCTGCTTCCAGGAGGGGCCCAGAGGACGCTGGGAGCGAGGGCCTGTTTCCAGCGTCACTTTGCAAACTTCCCGGGTGAGGCGGACATGGAGAAAGTCTGCTCCGTCCTAGGGTTACATTTTTGTATCCTAACAACGGCTATGGGAGGCGTGCAGAAGTGAGTGCGTGACCCTTCTCCACCGCCTCGGTAAACGTCCCATGCGCAGGGGGAGAGAGGGAGAGGAGGAGCCGATGAGCCAGGGGGTGGACGGGGGCAGTGCCAGCTGACACACAGGGGCGTGGGCTGGCCATCTGTGAGGGCGAGGCCGCTGGGCTGGAGAAACCCAGCAATGGCCCTCGTGGGCCCCGTTCCCAGCCCCCAGAGGACAGCGCTGTGGAGAGGCCAGGAACGGGTGGCTGGTTAGGAGGGGCCTCTTCAGAGCGCAGCTCGGTGGGGGTGACCGGGGTCACTGCGGGGGACTCTGCTCTCCCTGGGAGCCCCGGGGGGCTCCGTGGGGTGGGGGCAGCTGAGCAGGGGCTGTGTCTGGGTTCTGGGCGCCACACCCTGTCCCCTGGCGGGGCCACTGGGCCGGTGAAGGTCCCCCGGAAAGGGGCGAGAAGTGTCCCCATTGGCCATCTCGTCTCCCACGGGGAGGACCTAGCCAGAGATGCGGGAGTGGGTGGCCGGGGGTTTCCTAAGAGCCCCCGGCTGGCGGGCATCAGCTTCCAGGCCCCAGAGGGCTGACTGTGGCTCCCAGAGCAGCAGGAGCTGTAGGGCCTGGGTCCTGGGCCCTGCCGTGGCCTTGCTCCCCTTCCTGTGAGGTGCACCTAGGGGAACGGAGCCCTCCCCGCCCCTCCTCTGCCTCCCCGGCTCCTCCTCTGCCTCCCCAGCTCCTCCTCTGCCTCCCCAGCCCCTCCCCCTCCTCCCCACCTCCTCCCCCTCCTCCCCGGCTCCTCTCCCTCCTCCCGGCTCCTCTCCCTCCTCTCCAGCTCCTCCCCCTCCTCCCCCACCTCCCCCACCTCCCCGGCTCCTCCCCCTCCTCCCCGGCTCCTCTCCCTCCTCCCGGCTCCTCTCCCTCCTCTCCAGCTCCTCTCCAGCTCCTCCCCCTCCTCCCCCACCTCCCCCACCTCCCTGGATCCTCCCCCTCCTCCCCGGCTCCTCCCCCTCCTCCCCCAGCCCCCCCCCCCCAGCTCCCCCCCCACATGCACACACCTTGTCCTGCTGGGTTTGCACTCACCCTTTGGGACAGCATGGTCGTCACTCCTCGAGACGTCTCCTGACCTCCCGTAAGTGCTCCCCAAGCCCCCGCGTTGGCCCCCAACTCTCACACTGTCCTCTGATCGCCCGTGGATGTGTGCGTCCCCACGGCAGTGTGGCCTCCAGGGTCAGGTGGGACTGGGCCTTAGGCTGGAACATGGGAGGTGGCAGCCTTACTCTCTAGAGCGATGGAGTGAGTTACAGCTCGCTCACGCCCCGAGTGGCCAATTAAAGCCGCACTGTGGACAAGAACTTAGCAGTCTCATTCTGTATCACAGTGCTAACAGGGCTGTCCTGTGCAATATATGCTCGTGGGAGGGTTAGAATTAAAGACGGAGATTCTGGGGAGCCTGGGGGCACCCACCACACACGGTGGGGACGCAAGCTGGATCCGCCTAGCATTGGTCCCGAGAAGGAGAAACAGGTTGGTAAACCCGTGTCCAGAGGTCTGCAGCCGTCCGCACCTGGCCCTGCGCTGAAGCTGCTCAGGTGTCCCAGCCAGAGAGCGGACAGACTGCGGCTCAGCCACGCGACGGGACAGACCATGGCTCAGCCACGTGGCGGGACAGACTGCGGCTCAGCCACATGATGGGATGGACCGTGGCTCAGCCACGTGACGGGACAGACCGCAGCTCAGCCACGTGACGGGACAGACCGCGGCTCAGCCACGTGGCGGGACAGACCGCGGCTCAGCCATGCGACAGGACAGACCGCGGCTCAGCCACATGACGGGACAGACCACAGCTCAGCCACATGACGGGACAGACCACGGCTCATCCACGTGGCGGGACAGACCGCGGCTCAGCCACGTGGCGGGACAGACCGCGGCTCAGCCACGTGGCGGGACAGACTGCGGCTCAGCCATGCGACGGGACAGACTGTGGCTCAGCCACATGATGGGACAGACCGCGGCTCAGCCACATGATGGGACAGACCGCGGCTCAGCCACGTGATGGGACAGACCACGGCTCAGCCAAATGACGGGACAGACTGCGGCTCAGCCACGTGATGGGACAGACCGTGGCTCAGCCATGTGACGGGACAGGCCACGGCTCATCCACGTGATGGGACAGACCGCGGCTCAGCCACATGATGGGACAGACTGCGGCTCAGCCACGTGATGGGAGAGACTGCGGCTCAGCCACGTGATGGGACAGACTGCGGCTCAGCCACATGATGGGATGGACCGCGGCTCAGCCACGTGATGGGACAGACTGCGGCTCAGCCACATGATGGGATGGACCGTGGCTCAGCCACGTGATGGGACAGACTGTGGCTCAGCCACATGATGGGATGGACCGTGGCTCAGCCACGTGATGGGACAGACCGCGGCTCAGCCACATGATGGGATGGGGACAGACTGCAGCTCAGCCATGCGATGGGACAGGCCATGGCTCAGCTATGTGATGGGATGGACAGACTGTGGCTCAGCCACGTGATGGGACAGACCACGGCTCAGTCACGCAGTGGGACAGACTGCGGCTCAGTCACATGATGGGCTGGACTGCGGCTCAGTCACGCGATGGGACAGACTGCGGCTCAGCCACCCAACGGGACAGACCGTGGCTCAGCCATGCGATGGGACAGACCACGGCTCATCCACGTGGCGGGACAGACTGCAGCTCAGCCACATGATGGGATAGACCACGGCTCAGCCATGTGATGGGACAGACCGTGGCTCAGCCATGCGATGGAGCGCTCCTGGAGAGAAAAACAAACAGGCTTCCCATTCATTCAGCTACATGGGTGACCCTCAAAAATGGTGAGGAATGAGAGAAGCCTGACGTTATGAGAGTATGAACAGAGGATTTATTTATAGAACATTCTAGAATAGCCAAACGTATTCTGATAGAAGAAACTGAATCATCCCAGTGTGCCTCTGTGGAGTGCAGAGGGCAGCTGGGAAGGCCGAGGGATTCTAGATCTTGCAGAAGCCTGGATCTCACGTTGCTCAAACCCCGCAGGTGCACACTCGAGGCTTGTGTGTTGTGTGTGAATTTTACGTCACAAAGTGTTCCCGGGTCTAGTTGATAAGCATGCTGTCACATGTGGGGAATGCACTGGTGTCTGCATTAAGACTAAGAAAGGTGGAGGAGGGGTGGGGCGGGAGAGCAGTGCGCAGGGAGTGTGGTGAGCGGGAGTTGTTGGTGGCTCCGAGGTGTTGGCTGTGCGTGAGTCTCCTGGGCCTCTGGAGCAGATGCCGCTGAGTGGTCAGAACACACGTCCTCCCTGAGGTCAGGGTGTTTGCGAGGCTGGGGGGGGGTTCCTGCCTCTTCTGGTTTCTGGCGGCTGGGCTGTCCCTTGGCTGTGGCCACTTCACTAACCTAGCTGTGGGCTCAGACGGCTGCAGCCTCTCACTGAGAACTCTGTCTCTGACTTTTTAAAGATTTGTTTATTTATTTGAAAGGTAGAATTAGAGAGAAAGAAAAGAGGAGGGGGAGGGGGAGGGGTGGGGGATCTTCCATCTAATGGTTCACTCCCCAAATCCCCAAATGGCCACAACAGCTAGGGTTGGACCAGTCTGAATGCAGGAGCCAGGAGCTTCTTCTGGGTCTCCCATGTGGGTGCAGGGGCCCAAGGACTTGGACCATCTTCTACTGCTTTCCCAGGCCACAACAGGCAGCTGGATGGGAAGTGCAACAGCTGGTACTCGAACCGGCAACCATATGGGATTCTGGCGCTGCAGGTGTGGCCTTACCTGGGCCAGCCCCTTCCTCTGACTTTTAGGAACACTGTGGTGGCACTCGGGACCCACCTGGGTCAGCCAGGACAGCTCCCCCGTGCCCCACCTCAAGGTCCTTTACTTGACCACAAGGGTGAAGCCCTTTCCCAACAAGGGTTCCAGGGACTGGGCCCACTGGCTTGGGAGTGGGCGAGTCGTTACGGACCCACTGCACACTGTACAGTCCTTGTTGTGTTCTGGGTTTAACGCTGTCAAATGATGTTGGGAAACAAAGTGGTTCTCTCTGGAGCAGGGATGTTCACATCTACCCCTGTGTCTGCACAGCCTCCTCCCAGGAAAATCCCACACTGGGTGAAGCCACGTGGACGTGTCCTTGTCACCCAGCATCCCTGGTGTGCCATGGGCATTGTCTGTGGCTCAGACAGGTGGCTCCTGACCGAGGCACCGCTGTAGAGCCGCACGGAGTCTGCATGGCTAACCTGGGCGATGTCTGGTCCTCTCATCGTCCCCATGGCCTTGTCTTGCCCAGAGTTGATAGATGTGGGACCGCAGTGAGTAGGTGAGGTTGATGACGGAGTCAGTGGCACTGAAGTTTCTTCTGCATCTTCCATGATGCGAGAGCTCATCTCTGCAGTGTAGCTCCCTGTGCCCTGTGCAGTGTGGTGACTCCCTGTGCAGTGTGGTGATCCCTGTGCACAGTGTGGTGACTCCCTGTGCAGTGTTGTGACTCCCTGTGCAGTGTGGTGACTCCCTGTGCAGTGTGGTGACTCCCTGTGCACAGTGTGGTGACTCCCTGTGCAGTGTGGTGATTCCCTGTGCACAGTGTGGTGACTCCCTGTGCAGTGTGGTGACTCCCTGTGCAGTGTGGTGATTCCCTGTGCAGTGTGGTGACTCCCTGTGCAGTGTGGTGACTCCCTGTGCACAGTGTGGTCATTCCCTGTGCAGTGTGGTGACTCCCTGTGCAGTGTGGTGACTCCCTGAGCAGTGTGGTGACTCCCTGTGCAGCGTGGAGATTCCCTGTGCAGTGTGGTCATTCCCTGTGCACAGTGTGGTCATTCCCTGTGCAGTGTGGTGACTCCCTGTGCAGTGTGGTGACTCCCTGTGCACAGTGTGGTGATTCCCTGTGCACAGTGTGGTGATTCCCTGTGCACAGTGTGGTCATTCCCTGTGCAGTGTGGTGACTCCCTGTGCAGTGTGGTGACTCCCTGTGCAGTGTGGTGACTCCCTGTGCACAGTGTGTGACTCCCTGTGCAGTGTGGTGATTCCCTGTGCAGTGTGGTGATTCCCTGTGCACAGTGTGGTGATTCCCTGTGCAGTGTGGTGATCCCTGTGCAGTGTGGTAATTCCCTGTGCAGTGTGGTGACTCCCTGTGCACAGTGTGGTGACTCCCTGTGCAGTGTGGTGACTCCCTGTGCACAGTGTGGTGACTCCCTGTGCACAGTGTGGTGATCCCTGTGCACAGTGTGGTGATTCCCTGTGCAGTGTGGTGACTCCCTGTGCAGTGTGGTGATTCCCTGTGCAGTGTGGTGATTCCCTGTGCACAGTGTGGTCATTCCCTGTGCAGTGTGGTCATTCCCTGTGCAGTGTGGTGACTCCCTGTGCAGTGTGGTGACTCCCTGTGCACAGTGTGTGACTCCCTGTGCAGTGTGGTGATTCCCTGTGCAGTGTGGTGATTCCCTGTGCAGTGTGGTGACTCCCTGTGCACAGTGTGGTGACTCCCTGTGCACAGTGTGGTGACTCCCTGTGCAGTGTGGTGACTCCCTGTGCAGTGTGGTGATCCCTGTGCAGTGTGGTGACTCCCTGTGCAGTGTGGTAATTCCCTGTGCAGTGTGGTGACTCCCTGTGCACAGTGTGGTGACTCCCTGTGCACAGTGTGGTGACTCCCTGTGCAGTGTGGAGATTCCCTGTGCACAGTGTGGTGACTCCCTGTGCAGTGTGGTCATTCCATGTGCAGTGTGGTCATTCCATGTGCACAGCATGGTGACTCCCTGTGCAGTGTGGTGACTCCCTGTGCAGTGTGGTGATTCCCTGTGCACAGTGTGGTGATTCCCTGTGCAGAGTGTGGTCATTCCCTGTGCAGTGTGGTGACTCCCTGTGCAGTGTGGTGACTCCCTGTGCAGTGTGGTGATTCCCTGTGCACAGTGTGTGACTCCCTGTGCAGTGTGGTGATTCCCTGTGCAGTGTGGTGATTCCCTGTGCACAGTGTGGTGACTCCCTGTGCAGTGTGGTGATCCCTGTGCAGTGTGGTAATTCCCTGTGTAGTGTGGTGACTCCCTGTGCACAGTGTGGTGACTCCCTGTGCAGTGTGGTGACTCCCTGTGCACAGTGTGGTGACTCCCTGTGCACAGTGTGGTGACTCCCTGTGCAGTGTGGTGACTCCCTGTGCAGTGTGGTGACTCCCTGTGCAGTGTGGTGATTCCCTGTGCACAGTGTGGTCATTCCCTGTGCACAGTGTGGTGACTCCCTGTGCAGTGTGGTGACTCCCTGTGCAGTGTGGTGACTCCCTGTGCAGTGTGGTGATTCCCTGTGCACAGTGTGGTCATTCCCTGTGCACAGTGTGGTCATTCCCTGTGCAGTGTGGTGACTCCCTGTGCACAGTGTGGTGACTCCCTGTGCAGTGTGGTGACTCCCTGTGCAGTGTGGTGATCCCTGTGCAGTGTGGTGACTCCCTGTGCACAGTGTGGTCATTCCCTGTGCAGTGTGGTGACTCCCTGTGCAGTGTGGTGACTCCCTGTGCAGTGTGGTGATCCCTGTGCAGTGTGGTGACTCCCTGTGCACAGTGTGGTGACTCCCTGTGCACAGTGTGGTGACTCCCTGTGCACAGTGTGGTGACTCCCTGTGCAGTGTGGTGATCCCTGTGCAGTGTGGTGACTCCCTGTGCAGTGTGGTAATTCCCTGTGCAGTGTGGTGACTCCCTGTGCAGTGTGGTAATTCCCTGTGCAGTGTGGTGACTCCCTGTGCACAGTGTGGTGACTCCCTGTGCACAGTGTGGTGACTCCCTGTGCAGTGTGGTGACTCCCTGTGCAGTGTGGTGACTCCCTGTGCAGTGTGGTCATTCCCTGTGCAGTGTGGTGATTCCCTGTGCACAGTGTGGTGATTCCCTGTGCACAGTGTGGTGATCCCTGTGCACAGTGTGGTGACTCCCTGTGCAGTGTGGTGATTCCCTGTGCAGTGTGGTGACTCCCTGTGCAGTGTGGTGACTCCCTGTGCACTGTGGTGACTCTCTGTGCAGTGTGGTGACTCCCTGTGCACAGTGTGGTCATTCCCTGTGCAGTGTGGTGATCTCTGTGCAGTGTGGTGACTCCCTGTGCAGTGTGGTGACTCCCTGTGCACAGTGTGGTCATTCCCTGTGCACAGTGTGGTCATTCCCTGTGCAGTGTGGTGACTCCCTGTGCAGTGTGGTGACTCCCTGTGCACAGTGTGGTGACTCCCTGTGCACAGTGTGGTCATTCCCTGTGCAGTGTGGTGACTCCCTGTGCAGTGTGGTGACTCCCTGTGCACAGTGTGGTCATTCCCTGTGCAGTGTGGTGACTCCCTGTGCAGTGTGGTGACTCCCTGTGCAGTGTGGTGACTCCCTGTGCACAGTGTGGTCATTCCCTGTGCAGTGTGGTGACTCCCTGTGCAGTGTGGTGACTCCCTGTGCAGTGTGGTGACTCCCTGTGCACAGTGTGGTGATTCCCTGTGCAGTGTGGTGACTCCCTGTGCAGTGTGGTGACTCCCTGTGCACAGTGTGGTGACTCCCTGTGCACAGTGTGGTGACTCCCTGTGCAGTGTGGTGATCCCTGTGCAGTGTGGTAATTCCCTGTGTAGTGTGGTGACTCCCTGTGCACAGTGTGGTGACTCCCTGTGCAGTGTGGTGACTCCCTGTGCACAGTGTGGTGACTCCCTGTGCACAGTGTGGTCATTCCCTGTGCAGTGTGGTGACTCCCTGTGCAGTGTGGTGACTCCCTGTGCAGTGTGGTGACTCCCTGTGCAGTGTGGTGACTCCCTGTGCAGTGTGGTGACTCCCTGTGCACAGTGTGGTGATTCCCTGTGCAGTGTGGTGACTCCCTGTGCAGTGTGGTGACTCCCTGTGCACAGTGTGGTGACTCCCTGTGCACAGTGTGGTGACTCCCTGTGCAGTGTGTGACTCCCTGTGCAGTGTGGTGACTCCCTGTGCAGTGTGGTGATTCCCTGTGCACAGTGTGGTCATTCCCTGTGCACAGTGTGGTCATTCCCTGTGCAGTGTGGTGACTCCCTGTGCAGTGTGGTGACTCCCTGTGCAGTGTGGTGATTCCCTGTGCACAGTGTGGTCATTCCCTGTGCACAGTGTGGTCATTCCCTGTGCAGTGTGGTGACTCCCTGTGCACAGTGTGGTGACTCCCTGTGCACAGTGTGGTGACTCCCTGTGCAGTGTGGTGACTCCCTGTGCAGTGTGGTGATCCCTGTGCAGTGTGGTGACTCCCTGTGCACAGTGTGGTCATTCCCTGTGCAGTGTGGTGACTCCCTGTGCAGTGTGGTGACTCCCTGTGCAGTGTGGTGATCCCTGTGCAGTGTGGTGACTCCCTGTGCACAGTGTGGTGACTCCCTGTGCACAGTGTGGTGACTCCCTGTGCAGTGTGGTGACTCCCTGTGCAGTGTGGTGATCCCTGTGCAGTGTGGTGACTCCCTGTGCAGTGTGGTGACTCCCTGTGCAGTGTGGTAATTCCCTGTGCAGTGTGGTGACTCCCTGTGCACAGTGTGGTGACTCCCTGTGCACAGTGTGGTGACTCCCTGTGCAGTGTGGTGACTCCCTGTGCAGTGTGGTGATCCCTGTGCAGTGTGGTCATTCCCTGTGCAGTGTGGTGATTCCCTGTGCTTAGTGTGGTGATCCCTGTGCACAGTGTGGTGACTCCCTGTGCAGTGTGGTGATTCCCTGTGCAGTGTGGTGACTCCCTGTGCAGTGTGGTGACTCCCTGTGCACTGTGGTGACTCTCTGTGCAGTGTGGTGACTCCCTGTGCACAGTGTGGTCATTCCCTGTGCAGTGTGGTGATCTCTGTGCAGTGTGGTGACTCCCTGTGCAGTGTGGTGACTCCCTGTGCACAGTGTGGTCATTCCCTGTGCACAGTGTGGTCATTCCCTGTGCAGTGTGGTGACTCCCTGTGCAGTGTGGTGACTCCCTGTGCAGTGTGGTGACTCCCTGTGCACAGTGTGGTGACTCCCTGTGCACAGTGTGGTCATTCCCTGTGCAGTGTGGTGACTCCCTGTGCAGTGTGGTGACTCCCTGTGCACAGTGTGGTCATTCCCTGTGCAGTGTGGTGACTCCCTGTGCAGTGTGGTGACTCCCTGTGCAGTGTGGTGACTCCCTGTGCACAGTGTGGTGATTCCCTGTGCAGTGTGGTGACTCCCTGTGCAGTGTGGTGACTCCCTGTGCACAGTGTGGTGACTCCCTGTGCACAGTGTGGTGACTCCCTGTGCAGTGTGGTGATCCCTGTGCAGTGTGGTAATTCCCTGTGTAGTGTGGTGACTCCCTGTGCACAGTGTGGTGACTCCCTGTGCAGTGTGGTGACTCCCTGTGCAGTGTGGTGACTCCCTGTGCACAGTGTGGTGACTCCCTGTGCACAGTGTGGTCATTCCCTGTGCAGTGTGGTGACTCCCTGTGCAGTGTGGTGACTCCCTGTGCACAGTGTGGTCATTCCCTGTGCAGTGTGGTGACTCCCTGTGCAGTGTGGTGACTCCCTGTGCAGTGTGGTGACTCCCTGTGCACAGTGTGGTGATTCCCTGTGCAGTGTGGTGACTCCCTGTGCAGTGTGGTGACTCCCTGTGCACAGTGTGGTGACTCCCTGTGCACAGTGTGGTGACTCCCTGTGCAGTGTGGTGACTCCCTGTGCAGTGTGGTGACTCCCTGTGCAGTGTGGTGATTCCCTGTGCACAGTGTGGTCATTCCCTGTGCACAGTGTGGTCATTCCCTGTGCAGTGTGGTGACTCCCTGTGCAGTGTGGTGACTCCCTGTGCACTGTGGTGACTCTCTGTGCAGTGTGGTGACTCCCTGTGCACAGTGTGGTCATTCCCTGTGCAGTGTGGTGATCTCTGTGCAGTGTGGTGACTCCCTGTGCAGTGTGGTGACTCCCTGTGCACAGTGTGGTCATTCCCTGTGCACAGTGTGGTCATTCCCTGTGCAGTGTGGTGACTCCCTGTGCAGTGTGGTGACTCCCTGTGCAGTGTGGTGACTCCCTGTGCACAGTGTGGTGACTCCCTGTGCACAGTGTGGTCATTCCCTGTGCAGTGTGGTGACTCCCTGTGCAGTGTGGTGACTCCCTGTGCACAGTGTGGTCATTCCCTGTGCAGTGTGGTGACTCCCTGTGCAGTGTGGTGACTCCCTGTGCAGTGTGGTGACGCCCTGTGCACAGTGTGGTGATTCCCTGTGCAGTGTGGTGACTCCCTGTGCAGTGTGGTGACTCCCTGTGCACAGTGTGGTGACTCCCTGTGCACAGTGTGGTGACTCCCTGTGCAGTGTGGTGATCCCTGTGCACAGTGTGGTAATTCCCTGTGTAGTGTGGTGACTCCCTGTGCACAGTGTGGTGACTCCCTGTGCAGTGTGGTGACTCCCTGTGCAGTGTGGTGACTCCCTGTGCACAGTGTGGTGACTCCCTGTGCACAGTGTGGTCATTCCCTGTGCAGTGTGGTGACTCCCTGTGCAGTGTGGTGACTCCCTGTGCACAGTGTGGTCATTCCCTGTGCAGTGTGGTGACTCCCTGTGCAGTGTGGTGACTCCCTGTGCAGTGTGGTGATCCCTGTGCACAGTGTGGTGACTCCCTGTGCAGTGTGGTGATTCCCTGTGCAGTGTGGTGACTCCCTGTGCACTGTGGTGACTCTCTGTGCAGTGTGGTGACTCCCTGTGCACAGTGTGGTCATTCCCTGTGCAGTGTGGTGATCTCTGTGCAGTGTGGTGACTCCCTGTGCAGTGTGGTGACTCCCTGTGCACAGTGTGGTCATTCCCTGTGCACAGTGTGGTCATTCCCTGTGCAGTGTGGTGACTCCCTGTGCAGTGTGGTGACTCCCTGTGCACAGTGTGGTGACTCCCTGTGCACAGTGTGGTCATTCCCTGTGCAGTGTGGTGACTCCCTGTGCAGTGTGGTGACTCCCTGTGCACAGTGTGGTGATTCCCTGTGCAGTGTGGTGACTCCCTGTGCAGTGTGGTGACTCCCTGTGCAGTGTGGTGACTCCCTGTGCACAGTGTGGTGATTCCCTGTGCAGTGTGGTGACTCCCTGTGCAGTGTGGTGACTCCCTGTGCACAGTGTGGTGACTCCCTGTGCACAGTGTGGTGACTCCCTGTGCAGTGTGGTGATCCCTGTGCAGTGTGGTAATTCCCTGTGTAGTGTGGTGACTCCCTGTGCACAGTGTGGTGACTCCCTGTGCAGTGTGGTGACTCCCTGTGCAGTGTGGTGACTCCCTGTGCACAGTGTGGTGACTCCCTGTGCACAGTGTGGTCATTCCCTGTGCAGTGTGGTGACTCCCTGTGCAGTGTGGTGACTCCCTGTGCACAGTGTGGTCATTCCCTGTGCAGTGTGGTGACTCCCTGTGCAGTGTGGTGACTCCCTGTGCAGTGTGGTGACTCCCTGTGCACAGTGTGGTGATTCCCTGTGCAGTGTGGTGACTCCCTGTGCAGTGTGGTGACTCCCTGTGCACAGTGTGGTGATTCCCTGTGCACAGTGTGGTGACTCCCTGTGCAGTGTGGTGACTCCCTGTGCAGTGTGGTGACTCCCTGTGCAGTGTGGTGATTCCCTGTGCACAGTGTGGTCATTCCCTGTGCACAGTGTGGTCATTCCCTGTGCAGTGTGGTGACTCCCTGTGCAGTGTGGTGACTCCCTGTGCAGTGTGGTGACTCCCTGTGCACTGTGGTGACTCTCTGTGCAGTGTGGTGACTCCCTGTGCACAGTGTGGTCATTCCCTGTGCAGTGTGGTGATCTCTGTGCAGTGTGGTGACTCCCTGTGCAGTGTGGTGACTCCCTGTGCACAGTGTGGTCATTCCCTGTGCACAGTGTGGTCATTCCCTGTGCAGTGTGGTGACTCCCTGTGCAGTGTGGTGACTCCCTGTGCAGTGTGGTGACTCCCTGTGCACAGTGTGGTGACTCCCTGTGCACAGTGTGGTCATTCCCTGTGCAGTGTGGTGACTCCCTGTGCAGTGTGGTGACTCCCTGTGCACAGTGTGGTCATTCCCTGTGCAGTGTGGTGACTCCCTGTGCAGTGTGGTGACTCCCTGTGCAGTGTGGTGACTCCCTGTGCACAGTGTGGTGATTCCCTGTGCAGTGTGGTGACTCCCTGTGCAGTGTGGTGACTCCCTGTGCACAGTGTGGTGACTCCCTGTGCACAGTGTGGTGACTCCCTGTGCAGTGTGGTGATCCCTGTGCAGTGTGGTAATTCCCTGTGTAGTGTGGTGACTCCCTGTGCACAGTGTGGTGACTCCCTGTGCAGTGTGGTGACTCCCTGTGCAGTGTGGTGACTCCCTGTGCACAGTGTGGTGACTCCCTGTGCACAGTGTGGTCATTCCCTGTGCAGTGTGGTGACTCCCTGTGCAGTGTGGTGACTCCCTGTGCACAGTGTGGTCATTCCCTGTGCAGTGTGGTGACTCCCTGTGCAGTGTGGTGACTCCCTGTGCAGTGTGGTGACTCCCTGTGCACAGTGTGGTGATTCCCTGTGCAGTGTGGTGACTCCCTGTGCAGTGTGGTGACTCCCTGTGCACAGTGTGGTGACTCCCTGTGCACAGTGTGGTGACTCCCTGTGCACAGTGTGGTGACTCCCTGTGCAGTGTGGTGACTCCCTGTGCAGTGTGGTGATTCCCTGTGCACAGTGTGGTCATTCCCTGTGCACAGTGTGGTCATTCCCTGTGCAGTGTGGTGACTCCCTGTGCAGTGTGGTGACTCCCTGTGCAGTGTGGTGATTCCCTGTGCACAGTGTGGTCATTCCCTGTGCACAGTGTGGTCATTCCCTGTGCAGTGTGGTGACTCCCTGTGCACAGTGTGGTGACTCCCTGTGCACAGTGTGGTGACTCCCTGTGCAGTGTGGTGACTCCCTGTGCAGTGTGGTGATCCCTGTGCAGTGTGGTGACTCCCTGTGCACAGTGTGGTCATTCCCTGTGCAGTGTGGTGACTCCCTGTGCAGTGTGGTGACTCCCTGTGCAGTGTGGTGATCCCTGTGCAGTGTGGTGACTCCCTGTGCACAGTGTGGTGACTCCCTGTGCACAGTGTGGTGACTCCCTGTGCACAGTGTGGTGACTCCCTGTGCAGTGTGGTGACTCCCTGTGCAGTGTGGTGATCCCTGTGCAGTGTGGTGACTCCCTGTGCAGTGTGGTAATTCCCTGTGCAGTGTGGTGACTCCCTGTGCAGTGTGGTAATTCCCTGTGCAGTGTGGTGACTCCCTGTGCACAGTGTGGTGACTCCCTGTGCAGTGTGGTGACTCCCTGTGCAGTGTGGTGATCCCTGTGCAGTGTGGTGACTCCCTGTGCACAGTGTGGTGACTCCCTGTGCACAGTGTGGTGACTCCCTGTGCAGTGTGGTGACTCCCTGTGCAGTGTGGTGATCCCTGTGCAGTGTGGTGACTCCCTGTGCAGTGTGGTAATTCCCTGTGCAGTGTGGTGACTCCCTGTGCAGTGTGGTAATTCCCTGTGCAGTGTGGTGACTCCCTGTGCACAGTGTGGTGACTCCCTGTGCACAGTGTGGTGACTCCCTGTGCAGTGTGGTGACTCCCTGTGCAGTGTGGTGATCCCTGTGCAGTGTGGTCATTCCCTGTGCAGTGTGGTGATTCCCTGTGCACAGTGTGGTGATCCCTGTGCACAGTGTGGTGACTCCCTGTGCAGTGTGGTGATTCCCTGTGCAGTGTGGTGACTCCCTGTGCAGTGTGGTGACTCCCTGTGCACTGTGGTGACTCTCTGTGCAGTGTGGTGACTCCCTGTGCACAGTGTGGTCATTCCCTGTGCAGTGTGGTGATCTCTGTGCAGTGTGGTGACTCCCTGTGCAGTGTGGTGACTCCCTGTGCACAGTGTGGTCATTCCCTGTGCACAGTGTGGTCATTCCCTGTGCAGTGTGGTGACTCCCTGTGCAGTGTGGTGACTCCCTGTGCAGTGTGGTGACTCCCTGTGCACAGTGTGGTGACTCCCTGTGCACAGTGTGGTCATTCCCTGTGCAGTGTGGTGACTCCCTGTGCAGTGTGGTGACTCCCTGTGCACAGTGTGGTCATTCCCTGTGCAGTGTGGTGACTCCCTGTGCAGTGTGGTGACTCCCTGTGCAGTGTGGTGACTCCCTGTGCACAGTGTGGTGATTCCCTGTGCAGTGTGGTGACTCCCTGTGCAGTGTGGTGACTCCCTGTGCACAGTGTGGTGACTCCCTGTGCACAGTGTGGTGACTCCCTGTGCAGTGTGGTGATCCCTGTGCAGTGTGGTAATTCCCTGTGTAGTGTGGTGACTCCCTGTGCACAGTGTGGTGACTCCCTGTGCAGTGTGGTGACTCCCTGTGCAGTGTGGTGTCTCCCTGTGCACAGTGTGGTGACTCCCTGTGCACAGTGTGGTCATTCCCTGTGCAGTGTGGTGACTCCCTGTGCAGTGTGGTGATCCCTGTGCACAGTGTGGTGATTCCCTGTGCAGTGTGGTGACTCCCTGTGCAGTGTGGTGATTCTCTGTACAGTGTAGTAACTCCCTGTGCACAGTGTGATGACTCCCTGTGCACAGTGTGGTGACTCCCTGTGCAGTGTGGTGATCCCTGTGCAGTGTGGTAATTCCCTGTGTAGTGTGGTGACTCCCTGTGCACAGTGTGGTGACTCCCTGTGCAGTGTGGTGACTCCCTGTGCAGTGTGGTGACTCCCTGTGCACAGTGTGGTGACTCCCTGTGCACAGTGTGGTCATTCCCTGTGCAGTGTGGTGACTCCCTGTGCAGTGTGGTGATCCCTGTGCACAGTGTGGTGACTCCCTGTGCAGTGTGGTGACTCCCTGTGCACAGTGTGGTGACTCCCTGTGCACAGTGTGGTGACTCCCTGTGCAGTGTGGTGACTCCCTGTGCAGTGTGGTGACTCCCTGTGCACAGTGTGGTGATTCCCTGTGCACAGTGTGGTGACTCCCTGTGCACAGTGTGGTGATTCCCTGTGCAGTGTGGTGACTCCCTGTGCACAGTGTGGTGACTCCCTGTGCACAGTGTGGTGACTCCCTGTGCAGTGTGGTGACTCCCTGCGCAGTGTGGTGATCCCTGTGCACAGTGTGGTGATTCCCTGTGCAGTGTGGTGACTCCCTGTGCAGTGTGGTGATTCTCTGTACAGTGTAGTAACTCCCTGTGCACCTGTATTGAGTCTATTTATCCACTCTTAATGGGAGGACATCTTGGTTGCTCCAGTTTTTCTGTTGGGAGCAGAGGTGTCCAACATCTGTGTGCAGATCTAATGCCTTTAGCTCACTGTGAAGCATAAGGGCTCAGTTGCTGTGTCCTGTGGGAAAGTACCCATCGTGTGCAGGCGTGTCACCCACGTGATCCCCAGGCTGCAAAGAGCACCTTTCAACCCTCAGCCGAGGGGCAGCCTGTGCCCACAGCTGGTGCTGGGCCTGCTTCCTGGGAGGGAAGTAGGGAGCAGCGGGCGGCCAGGGAGCAGGGCCCAGGGTGGCAGCGGGCGGTCAGGGAGCAGGGCCCAGGGTGGGCCAGTGGGTGGCTGGGGAGCAGGGCCCAGGGCAGGCCAGTGGGTGGCCAGGGAGCAGGGCCCAGGGCGGCAGCGGGTGGCCATGGAGCAGGGCCCAGGGCAGGCCAGTGGGTGGCTGGGGAGCAGGGCCCAGGGCAGGCCAGTGGGTGGCTGGGGAGCAGGGCCCAGGGTGGCAGCGGGCGGCCAGGGTGCAGGGCCCAGGGCGGCCAGGGAACAGGGCCCAGGGTGAGCAGTGGGCGGCCAGGGAGCAGGGCCCAGGGTGGCAGTGTGGCGGCTGGGGAGCAGGGCCCAGGGTGAGCAGTGGGCGGCCAGGGAGCAGGGCCCAGGGCAGCCAGTGGGTGGCTGGGGAGCAGGGCCCAGGGTGGGCCAGTGGGTGGCTGGGGAGCAGGGCCCAGGGCGGCAGCGGGTGGCCGGGGAGCAGGGCCCAGGGTGGGCCAATGGGTGGCTGGGGAGCAGGGCCCAGGGCGGCAGGGAACAGGGCCCAGGGTGGCAGTGGGCGGCCAGGGAGCAGGGCCCAGGTGGTCAGCAGGCAGCCAGGGAGCAGGGCCCAGGGTGGCAGTGTGGCGGCTGGGGAGCAGGGCCCAGGGTGGCAGTGTGGCGGCTGGGGAGCAGGGCCCAGGGTGGCAGTGTGGCGGCTGGGGAGCAGGGCCCAGGGTGAGCAGTGGGCGGCCAGGGAGCAGGGCCCAGGGTGGCAGCGGGCGGCCAGGGTGCAGGGCCCAGGGCAGCCAGTGGGTGGCTGGGGAGCAGGGCCCAGGGTGGGCCAGTGGGTGGCTGGGGAGCAGGGCCCAGGGCGGCAGCGGGTGGCCGGGGAGCAGGGCCCAGGGTGGGCCAATGGGTGGCTGGGGAGCAGGGCCCAGGGCGGCCAGGGAGCAGGGCCCAGGGTGGCAGTGTGGCGGCTGGGGAGCAGGGCCCAGGGTGGCAGTGTGGCGGCTGGGGAGCAGGGCCCAGGGTGGCAGTGTGGCGGCTGGGGAGCAGGGCCCAGGGTGAGCAGTGGGCGGCCAGGGAGCAGGGCCCAGGGTGGCAGCGGGCGGCCAGGGTGCAGGGCCCAGGGCGGCCAGGGAACAGGGCCCAGGGTGGCAGTGGGCGGCCAGGGTGCAGGGCCCAGGGCGGCCAGGGAACAGGGCCCAGGGTGGCAGTGGGCGGCCAGGGAGCAGAGCCCAGGGTGGTCAGCGGGCAGCCAGGGAGCAGGGCCCAGGGTGGCAGTGTGGCGGCTGGGGAGCACGGCCCAGGGTGAGCAGTGGGCGGTCAGGGAGCAGGGCCCAGGGCAGCCAGTGGGCGGCCAGGGAGCAGGGCCCAGGGTGGCAGTGGGCGGCCAGGGAGCAGGGCCCAGGGTGGCAGTGGGCGGCCAGGGAGCAGGGCCCAGGGTGGCAGTGTGGCGGCTGGGGAGCAGGGCCCAGGGTGAGCAGTGGGCGGCCGGGGAGCAGGGCCCAGGGTGAGCAGTGGGTGGCCAGGGAGCAGGGCCCAGGGCAGCCAGTGGGCGGCTGGGGAGCAGGGCCCTGGGCCTCCTGAGGAGCTGCAGCTCCCCTGTGTGGCCCGAGCACACTGACCACCTCAGCCGGGGCTGCAGAGACCCCACAGCCGGAGAGACAGGAGGGATTCTGAGGTGGACGTGCACATGGGCAGTCCACTGCCCAGCCCATGGCGGGGGCTCAGTGCACCCGGGACAGCCCTTGACCCCCAGAGCCAGTAGGAGGCTGTGGGCCGCAGGCAGTGACCGGGTTCCGGCTGATTTCGTGACTCCACGCTGCCCACCTGGTGCCTGGAGCAGCAGCCGCGGGTCAGGTGTTGTGCTGGGGGCCCTGGTCCCCTGGGCGTCCCTCGGAGCACACTGAATACACATGCCCCGAGCCTGGGGGCAGGGAGGGGCGCGGGCACAGGGTTGGGGACACTGCCTGCAGGTCCCAGGGGTGGGAGCCGAGACCGCCCATGCAGGCCTCTGTGGGCCTCGCTGACGCTCCCTGGACCTGCTTGGCCACACCTGCCTGGCCCCGCCTCCCGCCCCCTCTGTGCCCCCAGGAGCAGGTGAAGGCCCCCTGCTGGGTGAGGCGTGGCGGGAAGAGAGCCCCTCGATGCCCCTAATTGCGACTTTCTCATTAAAGTAACAGGGCCCCTGTCTGCCCCGGCCGGCACAGGCACATGGTTCTACTTTTCTCCTGGATGGGAACCACATGTAGAATCCTTCCCTTCCCCTTTCCCCTCCAAAATGCAAATGGGGAGCTGGCCCCGGGGTCCGCCCCACTGCCCAGCCCCGTGGCCGGCCAGCCGGTGGCCGCAGGTGATGCCGGCGCAGCCCCCGACCTGTGGCCTCGGCGCCAGGGCTCCCAGGACGGCTGCGCCCCAGGCAGACCTGCGAGGTTATTCATAAACTCCCCGCCGCCCGCGGTGGGGAGCAGCCCTGCCCGTTTGCAGCAGCATACTTTCGGCATAACTCAGCACTTTGAAGATGGGGCCAAGCTTTGTTCACGTTTTATTGACAGGAAGTTGTTTTTCAAAGCCCGACTCAGCAGGCAGGCCCCACGCCAAGTGGCCCCGGCACCTTCTGGGGCTGGCGCGGCTCCAGGCGCCACCCCCACCCCCAGCACGCTCGGCCCACGTCCTGTCGGAGTCGCCCAGGGGCTGGACGTCACTTTGTCCCCGCACGAGGATTCTTCCTGTCCCGACCTGGTGGCAAAGGACAGTCGCTCAGTCCTCGCGTCCCATGGTCCTTCCTCTCCCGCGTCCACCACGCTTTGCTCCTTGCTGAGCTGACCTCCCCTGCCCAAGCGGCCCCTCCTCGGCCCTCTGCGTCCAGCCCCGTGCAGGTGTCCTGGTGTGGATCCTGGCACGGAGCAGCTCGGCCCTGGCTGGGCAGGCCTTGCCTGTCGTGAGTGGACACGGTCTCCTGGATCTCCCCAGGACAGGGGTGCTGGGTGTCCCGGGCAGCCTCCGAGCCCCACGGTGCTGCATCCTTGGCGGCCCCGCCCCTGCACACCGTCCCCCGGGGCCAGCCTGGGTGTCCATGACCTGACCCGGCTCCTTGAGCCGCAGACCCACACAGCCAGACCCCTCTAGGGCAGCTTCTTGGATGTTGCAGGAATGTTCCGGAATTGTCCGGTCTCCACGGAGCCCCTCTCTTCTCCCTACAGCCCCGGGCTCTCCTTGTCCCTGCCCTGGGCCTCCTCTGAGAGTCTCAGCCCTGATACATCCCTGGCGCTAGGCCCTCTGCTCCCTGCCCTCGGCCACAGGTCTCGGGCCCTGGCGGCTTCCCTTCTGGAACATTCTCTGATGGTGGCAGCCTGTCTTGGTCCGTAAGCTGGAGAGACATCGATGCCCACTGTGGGGAGGTGGTGAACATTTTGAGAGTCCATTCTGAGGCGCGGGCAGGGTAGCTCCGGGCCCCTTAGGTCTGCTGGGTGCCAGCCTGTGTCCCTAGGGTCCCAGGGGCACCCTCTCACTGGAGCCCAGCCCCCCAGCTCCCGGGGTGACTGGACCCGCCCTCCCTAAGTTTGTGATGCCCTGTGGTCACCCTCAGCCCGCCCGTCTCCGGCTCTCCCCTGCCAGCCCGGGGCTCACGGCTCTGGGGCTGCTCCTGCCGGTTCCCTGAGCTTCTGCCTCTGCCGCCCGCCACGTCCGGTCTGCCGCGTCCCTGCCCCAACTCTCCACTCCACTCTGTCCGCTGAGGCCCCCGCTCTGCCTGCCAGGCTTCCCTGTGAGTTCCGGGTCCCCCCTGTGTGCCTGGGGACCCCCGGACCTGCTCTGCCGACACGGCCGGTGGGCGGCCCCGGTGAGCCGCAGTTCCGCTCGGGTTCCGTCCCGTCCGGGGAAGACGGGGGTGGAGGGGGAACACTGTGTCCACGTCGTCTTGGGGAAGCAGAGGAGACGGTGACTGTGGGGCACCCGGGGGGCCAGGCTGGGAGCACAGCCCCTTCCCGCCTCCCTGTGCCGTCAGCAGGCTCCGGCGGTCTGAGCCCTCGTGTGCGGCTGTGTGCTGCTCTTGGCTGTGCGTTCACTGTGGCCAGCTGGTGGCCCACTGCCCACCTTGGGGTCATTTGCGAGTGGCACCTGGCCCCGGAGGGTCCCACACCATCCGGGGGTGCCCTGTGAGCCCCCCCAGGGATAACGTCCCCGTGAGTGTGGCTGTGATGAGAGCCGGGGGCCCATGAGCCCTGAGAGCAGGACCGTGCGGTGGCGGCCATGCCGGGCTGGCCCACAGGCTGTCCCCATGCCTGGCCCTGCCAGGCTCTCGCTGGGGGGTCTGTGCTGTCCCCGGAGGGCCCCCCCGTCTTCCCACATCAGGGGCTTCTCTGCTCCCTCCCCACAGTGTGCAGCGTCCACGCTCGGTCCCTTTCATCGCGTGGGGGGGTGGGTGCTCCCTCCACATTCTCAGGTGGAAATGTTTAAGGCCCGTCCCAACAACCCCCGCTCTGCTCCCCCACCCCGCCCGGTGCCCCTGCAAATGGGGCCCACATGTACAGCCATCAGGAGGGGGCCAGTGGCCTGCCAAGAATGCGCGGGACGCACTGGAGGGGGCGACGCGTGTGTCCACAGGGAAGCGTCATCTCCCGCGCCCGGAAGAGGCTGAGACCTCCTCGGAGTGGGAGGCTCCCCGGCTGCCAGATGCCGGTGGAGGCGGCGGGGAGGGGGCGGAGGCTCGTGGCTGGGGTGCCCTCCGCGGGGTCTGCCCCCCGCCCCGCCAAAGCCAGTCAGTGTCCTCCCCCCGGTCAGTGGGCACTGGAGCCACCTCCTCCAGTGGGACCCCGTGGGACCCTTGTCCCCCTGTGTCCCCTCTCCCAGCCTGGCCGCAGCCCCATAGAACAAGGCTCGGGTCCTCCGGGGTGTTGCGATGGCCGTGGTGGGGGGAGGGCACCACGTGGGCTCAGGGTGTGGGGGTGGGGGCTTGCCTTGTCTGTCGCACAGCCCCCCACTCACCGACAGTTCCAGACGTGGGAGCAGTGGCGGGGCTTGGGCGTGCAAATCTGCTGAGCTGGACTTGAACCTGGCCGAGGCTGGGGGCTCCCAAGGCCGGCAAACGGCTCAGGACCTGGGTGGAGGCAGGTCTGAGCCCAGCCCCGTGCCTGGCCCAGAGTAGCCCCCAGACCACTTGCTGCACGAGGGGTGGGCGATGGGTGGAGCGACAGGTGAGCCGGCGCGGGAGTGGAGGGAGATGGGTGTCTCACTGCCATGGCACCCGGTAGTCTCGGCGGAGGACCACAGAGTTCCTTGGGGGAGAACCGACCTGCACCTCTGTGGCTCCTCCTGGCCGCTCCCACACGGGCAACAGGTGGCTGCCGGATGTCCTAGGAAAACCACGCAGAAGCCACAGTGCCGCCTCTCGGGAGCGCCTGGGTCTTTCCTCATCTGTTTGGGCGCCACGGTCTGGCTGGGTCCTTTGGTTGGGGGACCCAGGCCTGATTCCCCTGTGGGGTCATTCCCACCTGCTGTGCCCAGGCTGGCAGGGCGGGAAGTGGGCAGCCCTTCTGTTGCTAACGTCCGATTTCCAGTGCTCAGTGGGGAAAGTCCCGGAAGCCAGGACTGGAGCTGTGTCCTGAGAACAGCTTCAGCCAAGGCCTGGCGCCAGGTGGACACGGCAGTGCCGAGTTCAGGGTGCAGTGCAGGTCACCGGCACCAGCTGCAAGTAAAGCAGAGAGGCCGGTGGGCTGTGTGGACTCGGCGCTCCCGGGCGGCAGGAAGACGCCTCTTGCTGCTGCCATGACGGGGGCACTGGGCACTGGCAGCCCCGTCTGTCGTCGCAGGGCTGTGTGGCGTCCACTGCCTCGAGCCTCACCTTCCAGGACCCTCCCCACGCCCGGCCCTTCGCGGCTCGCTCCTGGCTGACTGAGCCCGGGAAGCCCGCCCGTGGCTGGCAGCACTTGGAAACTGCCCAGCCGTTTAGGGTGAGACTTTGTGAGCAGCTGAACATCTCGACACCGGAGGTCTCGCAGGTGCTCTGGGGCGGTGCAGCCGACGGAGAACAAAGCCCGGCGTCCGCTCTGACAAGGGTTCTGAGCAGCGGTGTGTGCCAAGCCCGGTTCTGGCTCTGACGACGGCCAGCCTGGGCCAGAACACGCCACGGCTTCACCCCGGACACTCGTCGTCTTCGTTTGTATGTGGACACAGACGGTCGTGAGACAGCATTGGGAACTGTAGGATCGCAGCTGGGTGACAAGTTTTCTTGAGCCGGTGCTTCTGTTGGCCCCAAAGGGCAAAATCCCAGCGCCGTGGTGGCCCCGAGAGACGGCACCCTGGGCAGCTGCTTGATTACATTGGTTATCGCCATCCCCATCTCAGCTGGCCGCTGGTCGCTGAACAGGGGACTTCTCCCCAGTCTCCCCTCTCCCAGGAGTTAACAGGGGCCGGCGTTGTGCTGCGGGGTGGAGCTGCCCCCTGTGACACCTGCTCCTCCTCTCAGTGCAAGACTGTGCCTAACCTGGGTGAGAGAGCTCCGTGTCTACACTGGCGGGGATGATCTGGATCCCTGAGCTGGCTCTGCAGTGTCTGAAATAGCTGAGGGTCCTCACTGTGAATGTTAAATCTCAATTCCGGGAACCTGATAAGCCAGACAACCTGAAAACAGCTTTTCCTACACAAGGCTGAGGAATGCTGGCTGAAGTACGACACGTCTAATAAATGTTACTCGTGAAAAGGAAAGAGAACCCCTTCCAAGGACCCAGGCCTAAGAGAAACCAGAAACCAGGAATAAAGGGAGTCGATGCTGGGGCTGGTGTGGCAGCCATCAGCGTCTCTAACCAGGGAGGCGCTGAGTTAATGAGCCCAGACAGGAAGTGAGGCTGTGCGCTCCTGGAGGCTGGGGCCAGGGAAGTGGCAGGATCTTGCCCCTCGGCCCCGTCCTGGGTGGAAGCAAACAGCCGCCTTCAGGTGTTCCGTGCCGTCCTCGCATGCGTTTGGGGTTTGCCCTTGTTCTCTGAGTGCCATGGAGCCCCAGCCTGGAAGCTGGGCTACAGTTCACCATGGCTGACAGCACTCCTGGAGGACCTGCAGGAGAAACACGGAATCTCTGTGCATGGAAACGGAGAATTCCCAGTGAAGATGAGCACAAAGCCCCAGGGCGCCGACCCAGGAGGAAATGAACCGAGGAAGTTTACCGATACCGCCGACGGCAGGGTCAAGTCCCCAAGAGCTTCAGGTAGTGATGGTATCAAATATCGGTTATAAAATGGGGTTAAAATGCAACGGGAAAATAAAAAAACAGAAGAGAAAGCTGTAACAAGACACAAGGGAGACTTCAAAACAAGGGGCTTCTAGGAATAAAAACAATCGTGATTTGAAGAGCAAATTAGACACAAGGAAAGAGAGAATCAGAAAGTGGAGAGTGGTTCTGGTGTGTGCAAGCAGAGATGGGAACTTGTCAGGAAGCTGACTGACAGGGAGGTTGTTGGGAGGACCGAGAGCAGAGGGACAGGAGCCGGGCTGGGAAGAGCAGCGAGGCCGGGAGCGAGTGGGCACTGAGACGGAGTGGAGGATCTCCCACAGCCGAGGACAGCCCGATGCTTCGCTCCAGGGGATCCTGCTCCGGTCGAGGATAAGAACAGAGAGTTTATGTGCACGTGCACCACAGCGGCCTGTGTGAGAACTGCGTGGGCAGAGAGGAGCCCTCTGACAACCAGGGATAACAGGCTTCCTCCCAGAATGCCAGGTGTCGTGGCAGCTCTCTGCGGTGATAACCGGATCACGGTGAGACTGCAGCTTCAGAGGACACAGCTTTCCACCTGGCCTGAGTGTCGTGCAGGAACGAGGCAGAGGCAGGAACGAAGCCTTAGGGACTCGCCCTAGTGGAGCTCCCCGGGAACTTCTGGGGTCGCACTGGAGCGAGGCAGAGGTCAGCCCAGGAGGGAGAAACAGGACAGGCGGCAGGAGAGGCGGAGCTGCGGGAGCCACGCTAGTGACAACCGTTTGAGAGCACGTGGGCTGCACGCGGGGTTAATTCCTAGGTGAGGTGGGAGGGGCGAGCCGGAGGCTCTGGAACCCTAGGTCACAGCGACAATGGATTAACTTGGGGTTCTGTCACGTCAGATACACACGGAATTCATGGCCACAGACGGAGCAGGCACAGGTTTGCAGCTTCTGAGGGCAAAGGACAAATGGAGACACTCCCGGTCCTAGAGGACAAGGCAGAGCAGACGTCTCCTGTGGGGATCAGTGGACGTTTCTGCTTTTGCGCACCATATGGGCTCTTGTAATTACGCGGCTCTGCCATTGTAGTGCAAAAGCAGTCACGCAGGAGAGCTCCACAAACAGGAAGGGCTGTGTTCCATTAGGCTTTATTTACAAAAACAGGCAGTGAACCAGCTTGGCCTGTAGGCTGCAGATTTCCAGCCCCTGCTATAAAAAACAGGGAGGGCGAACGCTGGGCGGGCAGTGAGCGCAGGAGGACACAGAACCACGGGTGCGTCGCAGCGCAGCCGCCGGAGACAGGGGACCTGGGTGCGCTGGGTAAGACAGGTTCCTAGATCAGAGGTGGAAGATGACCAAGCTTCCAGTGAGACCCGTGGTTCCCCACCTGGAAGACACCAGCTGGAAAGCAAAAGTGGGGAACAGACAGGCGACTACTCGAAAGCGATGTTTGCACATCAACCTGGAGATGGTGAACAATGTATTCATGATGAAAACGAGCGTCGTTGTAACACGGTAAAATGAGATCACCCAGAGAGATGGTTAACTTGTGTACCCCTAAAAACTGGCCTCAAAATGCACAAAGTGAGGTTCCACAGAATCCAGGAAGTGGTCTACACGTTCACTCACGCTGAGACAGGGCAGGCATGTGCACTTCCAAGACAGATCCCAGTGGTCTGTGGGCTGTTACACCTACAAGTTAGGAATGTATTCTTTTCAAACACACATGGAACAGGTACAGTGATCGCATATTCAGTTATGTAGCAGGTACAGCCGTCACCTGCAGTGCCGGCATCCCCTGTGGGCCCCAGTCCGTGTCCCGGCTGCTCCCCTTCCAATCCAGCTCTCTGCTGTGGCCTGGGAAAGCAGAGGAGGATGGCCCAGTGCTTGGGCCCCTGCGCCCACGTGGGAGACCTGGGAGAAGCTCCTGGCTTTGGTCTGGCCCAGTGCTGGCCGTTGCGGCCACCTGGGGTGTGAACCAGCAGATGGAAGACCTCTCTCTGTCTCTCTCTATCTGTAACTCTGATTTTCAAAATAAATAAATCCTAAAAAATAAAAATAACTCAGCGAATATTAAGCCAGGTTCACGCAGGCATTCACTCTCGGTAAACTCAACCAGGCTGCCTATCTGGGTGTTGTAAAGCACGTACCCACATTCCAAGAAGAAGCAACAGAAACGAGGCGAGGTTAAGACCTGCAGATTCTGAACTTGCCACGTAGTCCGACTTGCGGAGTGATGCTGAGGGAGTGCCCAGGGCAGAGCTACAGCCTCAACGGTGTCTCTTACCAAGGAGATGGAGAGGAGATGGTGATCCGATAGAAATTAAAAGATCAACAGGGTCAACTCCAAACATGATGGGGCACAGGAACAAGCTCAGCGAAGCGTGAGCTAAGCCACATGGAGAGGCGTCCACACCACAACTCGTTCTTGGAGGAATAGGGAGTGTAGACGGGTCCTGGCTACCTTCTGTGATGAGAGGGGACGGGGCAGGGGCAGGAGGTGTAGACAGGTCCCCGGCCACCTTCTGTGATGAGAGGGGACGGGGCAGGGGCAGGAGGTGTAGATGGGTCCTGGCTACCTTCTGTGATGAGAGGGGATGGGGCAGGGGCAGGAGGTGTAGACAGGTCCCCGGCCACCTTCTGTGATGAGAGGGGACGGGGCAGGGGCAGGAGGTGTAGACGGGTCCCCGGCCACCTTCTGTGATGAGAGGGGACGGGGCAGGGGCAGGAGGTGTAGACAGGTCCCCGGCCACCTTCTGTGATGAAAGGGGACGGGGCAGGGGCAGGAGGTGTAGACGGGTCCCCGGCCACCTTCTGTGATGAGAGGGGACGGGGCAGGGGCAGGAGGTGTAGACGGGTCCTGGCTACCTTCTGTGATGAGAGGGGACAGGGCAGGGGCAGGGAGTGTAGACGGGTCCCCGGCCACCTTCTGTGATGAGAGGGGACGGGGCAGAGGCAGGAGGTGTAGACGGGTCCCCGGCCACCTTCTGTGATGAGAGGGGACGGGGCAGGGGCAGGAGGTGTAGACGGGTCCCCGGCTACCTTCTGTGATGAGAGGGGACGGGGCAGGGGCAGGAGGTGTAGACAGGTCCCCGGCCACCTTCTGTGATGAGAGGGGACGGGGCAGAGGCAGGAGGTGTAGACGGGTCCCCGGCTACCTTCTGTGATGAGAGGGGACGGGGCAGAGGCAGGAGGTGTAGACAGGTCCCCGGCCACCTTCTGTGATGAGAGGGGACGGGGCAGAGGCAGGAGGTGTAGACGGGTCCCCGGCTACCTTCTGTGATGAGAGGGGACGGGGCAGGGGCAGGAGGTGTAGATGGGTCCTGGCTACCTTCTGTGATGAGAGGGGACGGGGCAGGGGTAGGCAGTGTAGACGGGTCCCCGGCCACCTTCTGTGATGAGAGGGGACGGGGCAGGGGCAGGAGGTGTAGACGGGTCCCCGGCTACCTTCTGTGATGAGAGGGGACGGGGCAGGGGCAGGAGGTGTAGATGGGTCCTGGCTACCTTCTGTGATGAGAGGGGACGGGGCAGGGGTAGGCAGTGTAGACGGGTCCCCGGCCACCTTCTGTGATGAGAGGGGACGGGGCAGGGGCAGGAGGTGTAGACGGGTCCCCGGCTACCTTCTGTGATGAGAGGGGACGGGGCAGGGGCAGGAGGTGTAGACAGGTCCCCGGCCACCTTCTGTGATGAGAGGGGACGGGGCAGGGGCAGGAGGTGTAGACGGGTCCCGGCCACCTTCTGTGATGAGAGGGGACGGGGCAGGGGTAGGCAGTGTAGACGGGTCCCCGGCCACCTTCTGTGATGAGAGGGGACGGGGCAGGGGCAGGAGGTGTAGACGGGTCCCCGGCCACCTTCTGTGATGAGAGGGGACGGGGCAGGGGCAGGAGGTGTAGACGGGTCCCCGGCTACCTTCTGTGATGAGAGGGGACGGGGCAGGGGCAGGAGGTGTAGACAGGTCCCCGGCCACCTTCTGTGATGAGAGGGGACGGGGCAGAGGCAGGAGGTGTAGACGGGTCCCCGGCTACCTTCTGTGATGAGAGGGGACGGGGCAGGGGCAGGAGGTGTAGACAGGTCCCCGGCCACCTTCTGTGATGAGAGGGGACGGGGCAGGGGCAGGAGGTGTAGACGGGTCCCCGGCCACCTTCTGTGATGAGAGGGGACGGGGCAGGGGTAGGCAGTGTAAACGGGTCCCCGGCCACCTTCTGTGATGAGAGGGGACGGGGCAGGGGCAGGAGGTGTAGACGGGTCCCCGGCCACCTTCTGTGATGAGAGGGGACGGGGCAGGGGCAGGAGGTGTAGACGGGTCCCCGGCTACCTTCTGTGATGAGAGGGGACGGGTCAGGGGCAGGAGGTGTAGACAGGTCCCCGGCCACCTTCTGTGATGAGAGGGGACGGGGCAGAGGCAGGAGGTGTAGACGGGTCCCCGGCTACCTTCTGTGATGAGAGGGGACGGGGCAGGGGCAGGAGGTGTAGATGGGTCCTGGCTACCTTCTGTGATGAGAGGGGACGGGGCAGAGGCAGGAGGTGTAGACGGGTCCCCGGCCACCTTCTGTGATGAGAGGGGACAGGGCAGGGGCAGGAGGTGTAGACGGGTCCCCGGCCACCTTCTGTGATGAGAGGGGACGGGGCAGGGGCAGGAGGTGTAGACGGGTCCCCGGCTACCTTCTGTGATGAGAGGGGATGGGGCAGGGGCAGGAGGTGTAGACGGGTCCCCGGCCACCTTCTGTGATGAGAGGGGACGGGGCAGAGGCAGGAGGTGTAGACGGGTCCTGGCTACCTTCTGTGATGAGAGGGGACAGGGCAGGGGCAGGGAGTGTAGACGGGTCCCCGGCCACCTTCTGTGATGAGAGGGGACGGGGCAGGGGCAGGAGGTGTAGACGGGTCCCCGGCTACCTTCTGTGATGAGAGGGGATGGGGCAGGGGCAGGAGGTGTAGACGGGTCCCCGGCCACCTTCTGTGATGAGAGGGGACGGGGCAGGGGCAGGGAGTGTAGACGGCTCTCTGGCTGCTTTCTGTGATGGGAGAGAATGGGGCAGGGGTAGGCGGTGTAGACGGGTCCCTGGCTACCTTCTGTGATGAGGGGACGGGGCAGGGGCAGGCGGTATAGACAGGTCCCCGGGGCAGGGGCAGGCAGTGAACCAACAGGTGGTGAAGAGTAGCAGAGGTGCACAGAGATAGGTGGCTTTTGAAAACCAGAATGCTGTCGTCCATAAAATCCGGCAAAGCTGTGTGTCTCCGGGAGCAACATCAGTGACCCAGACCTACTTGACGGGAAGTAGAAAACCGTTGTTCTATTAGTAAAACCAAACCGATAGTTAGAAATCTTAGTTAGACTCCATGGGCCCAGATAACTTAGACTCCCCAGTGTTCAAGGAACGGAGTCTCAGCTTGTCCAGAAGGTCCGGAGGCTTGACCGGGCGGCCCCACTTTACACACGTGCACACCGCGAGGCCAGGCTGGGGTGGGAGCCGCAGAGAAAGCCGAGTGACTGAACACAGACGCCCTTGGCAGCAGATGAAGAGGCTCCCGGCGGCCCCAGCCGGGACACAGCTGTGTGCATGTGGAGGACGCGTGCGACGGAGTCCATGAGCCGCTTCCCACTGCCACTCCCGGGCTTCCTTAAAGAGCCAGTTCCTGGGGGTGGACGGCCTCCAAGCCCCGCGTGCTCACGGCCAGAGCCGTCCTCGCTCGGGCCACTGACCAAAGAGCAGCTCGCCCAGGGTAAGTGCCCAGCAGGCGAGGGCACGAGCCTGACACACAGCCACGCCCGCTGTTGGCCTGTCCTGGGGTCCAGCTGCCCCTGACTTACCTGACCCCGTGGGACCCCACCTCACGCACGTGACGAGCCGTTAGACTCCCAGCCCGCCAGGCCAGGTCTCTGCTCTCACGCCATTGCTTCTGTCTCCACGAAAAATTAAGCAAAATAATTATTTTTCCTGCTTACAGAATTAGCGCTCATGAGATTCATTGCAGAAATGTTGGAAAATAGGGCCGGCGCCGCGGCTCACTAGGCTAATCCTCCGCCTTGCGGCGCCGGCACACTGGGTTCTAGTCCCGGTCGGGGCACCGATCCTGTCCCGGTTGCCCCTCTTCCAGGCCAGCTCTCTGCTGTGGCCCGGGAGTGCAGTGGAGGATGGCCCAGGTCCTTGGGCCCTGCACCCCATGGGAGACCAGGAGAAGCACCTGGCTCCTGGCTTTGGATCAGTGCAGCGCCGGCTGTAGTGGCCATTTGGGGGGTGAACCAAAGGAAGGAAGACCTTTCTCTCTGTCTCTCTCTCTAACTTTGCCTGTCAAAACAAACAAACAAACAAACAAACAAAAACAAACCTGGGGAGCTTACCCTCGAATGGGCTGCTTTGCTGTTGCAGATACAAAATTCCTACCTTTCCAGTGGGAGGTGGACATCTCGTCTCCCTTCTGCAGGTGCTTTTTACCATAAAAATCTCAGCCTCTTCCTCCTCCCCACCCCCCCGGGCTGGTGCCGCCCGGTGAGGGGCCGTCTGGACCCACCAGGGGGAATGCCCGGAATTCATCTCCACAGCCCACATCCGGGGTGCGCCTGCCTCTGAGTCTGTGACCCCGAGAGCCCACTGGGCCGCCCGGGAGGTCCATGGGCTTCCATGCGAGAGAAGGAATTTGTTGAGATTTTATTTTAGCAACTTGTTAAACTCTCATTTTCATAATTTTTATCTACAACAAATAATTTGGAAATAGCGCTGCTGCCTCCTCTCCTGCAAGCTCTCGGTGTTCACCTTCCCCGTCTGGCGCAGCGCGGCATTTCGGGACCGGGATTTCCTGGGAACGGTGGAGGGGGCGGAGCTCCACGGTGGAGGGGCGGAGCTCCACGGTGGAGGGGGCGGATCTCCATGGTGGAGGGGCGGAGCTCCACGGTGGAGGGGCGGAGCTCCACGGTGGAGGGGGCGGAGCTCCACGGTGGAGGGGCGGAGCTCCACGGTGGAGGGGGCGGATCTCCATGGTGGAGGGGGCGGAGCTCCACGGTGGAGAAGGAGGAGCTCCACAGTGGAGGGGCGGAGCTCCATGGTGGAGGGGCGGAGCTCCACGGTGGAGGGGGCGGAGCTCCACGGTGGAGGGGCGGAGCTCCACGGTGGAGGGGGCGGAGCTCCACGGTGGAGGGGGCGGATCTCCATGGTGGAGGGGGCGGAGCTCCACGGTGGAGAAGGAGGAGCTCCACAGTGGAGGGGCGGAGCTCCATGGTGGAGGGGCGGAGCTCCACGGTGGAGGGGGCGGAGCTCCATGGTGGAGGGGGCGGAGCTCCATGGTGGAGGGGGCGGAGCTCCACGGTGGAGGGGCGGAGCTCCACAGTGGAGAAGGAGGAGCTCCACAGTGGAGGGGCGGAGCTCCACGGTGGAGAAGGAGGAGTTCCACGGTGGAGAGGGAGGAGCTCCACGGTGGAGGGGCGGAGCTCCACGGTGGAGAATGAGGAGCTCCACGGTTTAGGGGCAGAGCTCCACGGTGGAGGGGGTGGAGCTCCACGGTGGAGAAGGAGGAGTTCCACGGTGGAGAGGGAGGAGCTCCATGGTGGAGGGGCGGAGCTCCAGGGTGGAGGGGCGGAGCTCCAGGGTGGAGGGGCGGAGCTCCAGGGTGGAGGGGCGGAGCTCCCGTATTTCAGCGTGGGTCCGCTGCTGGCCGTGCAGTTCCCTGAAGCAGAGGCGCCGCCTTCTCTACTCAGCAGGGGACGCCCCCGCGCCTCCCAGCCTCCGGGTCAGCGTGGCTGCGGGAGTCCTCCGAGCAGAAGCTCCGTCTGGCGCCCTGCGTGTGCTCCCCGCCCCCCCCCCCCCCCAGTGCAGAGCTGAGGATCTTTCAGGGAGGGGCCCGGTCGGCCTTTCCCCCTGCACCTTCCCTGCCTCCTCGCGGTATCTGTGCTTGTGCGTGCGTGCGTGTAAGTGCAGTGTGTGCACACATGTGCATGTGCAGGTACAGCATGCATGTAAGTGCAGCCTGTGTGCGCTTGTGTGTGTGAATGTTCCCGTGCATGCGTGTGTGGACACGTGTGCATGCAGGTACACGTGCACGGAAGTGCAGCCTGTGTGGACACACGTGTGCTTGCATGTACATGTGTACATGCATGTGCATGTGTGGAAGCACAATGTGTGTGCATGTGCATGCATGTACATGTGTGGGCATGCACGTGGAAGTGCACTGTGTGGGCACATGTGCATGTGTGCATGTACATGCATGTACGTGTGTGCATGAACATGTGTGTGGGCACATGTGTGTGTGTGTGTAACTGCATGTGTGCCTTTGCCCCCCCGTGGAAGCTTGGCCTCTGTGTCTTTGGGGGTGTGGGGGGCAGGGGGAGCGAGCTGTCTCCCCCCAGGCCCCCCCTCCATCTGCCCTGCCCGCGACCCTGCTCACTCCCCCACGTGTGGCAAGTGAACTCACCTGCCTTCACCTCCCCGCTGAGCGCCTGCGTGTGCCAGTGCCCTCGGCTGGCTGCTGCCCGGTTCACTGGCGTGGGCGGCTGTGGGTGAAAAGGAGCAGCCAGGCACGTCTGAGTTTCAGATAAACGATGAGTATACACGTATGTTGTACAAGTCTTGTGAGCCGTGTGGGACCTGGGCACTGTAGAAACGTGTGCGGCTGAGGTTCAGTGTTGATTGGCTCCCCTGCGAGCCCGGGGCGCGGCTCCTGACTCCTGCGAGAGCCTCTCCTGCACCCCCCCACGGCTCCCGACCCCCCCAGAGCCTCTCCCGACCCCCCAGCAGCTCCTGACCCCCAGAGCCTCTCCCGACCCCCCAGCAGCTCCTGACCCCCCAGAGCCTCTCCTGACCCCCCAGAGCCTCTCCCGACCCCCCAGCAGCTCCGCCCTCCCCCCTGGGTGCGGCTCTTGACCCCCACCCCGGGGAGGGGCTCCAGACCCCCCCGGGAGCCTCTCTGGCTGCTCTGCTGGAGCTGGCAGTGGTCACGTGGCCGTGGGACCCCCTGGAGGGCTTTGCCCACGTGGCGGGGAAGGGAGCAGGGGCCTGCAGGGGAGTTGGAGGCCCATCTGGGGTCCGAGAGGATCCTGTGGCTTTTGCCCGCTCACCAGCTGGCGTGACGTTCCTGGCGGAACCCCCGCTGGAGACGCCGCGTTTTCCCCCACGCGGTTCTGAGCACAGGCAGTGGGTTTGCTCCAGAGACACCGGGAGGAAGGATCCTGCTTGGTTCTAAGCTGAGCGTAACGTCTTTGCTCACCCACTATTCTGGCCCCGGAGTCCTGTGTTGGAGCTCGGGTTGCTGCCGCCAGGTGCCCTGTGCGGAGTCCTGTGTTGGAGCTCGGGTCGCTGCCGCCAGGTGCCCTGTGCGGAGTCCTGTGTTGGAGCTCGGGTGGCTGCCGCCAGGTGCCCTGTGCGGAGTCCTGTGTTCAGGAGCTCGGGTCGCTGCCGCCAGGTGCCCTGTGTGGAGTCCTGTGTTGGAGCTCGGGTCGCGGCCGCCAGGTGCCCTGTGTGGAGTCCTGTGTTTGGAGCTCGGGTCGCGGCCGCCAGGTGCCCTGTGCGGAGTCCTGTGTTGGAGCTCGGGTCGCGGCCGCCAGGTGCCCTGTGTGGAGTCCTGTGTTGGAGCTCGGGTCGCGGCCGCCAGGTGCCCTGTGTGGAGTCCTGTGTTGGAGCTCGGGTGGCTGCCGCCAGGTGCCCTGTGTGGAGTCCTGTGTTGGAGCTCGGGTCGCGGCCGCCAGGTGCCCTGTGCGGAGTCCTGTGTTTGGAGCTCGGGTGGCTACCGCCAGGTGCCCTGTGCGGAGTCCTGTGTTGGAGCTCGGGTGGCTGCCGCCAGGTGCCCTGTGCGGAGTCCTGTGTTGGAGCTCGGGTCGCAGCCGCCAGGTGCCCTGTGCGGAGTCCTGTGTTCAGGAGCTCGGGTCGCTGCCGCCAGGTGGAGCTCGGGTTGCTGCCGCCAGGTGCCCTGTGCGGAGTCCTGTGTTCAGGAGCTCGGGTCGCTGCCGCCAGGTGGAGCTCGGGTGGCTACCGCCAGGTGCCCTGTGCGGAGTCCTGTGTTGGAGCTCGGGTCGCTGCCGCCAGGTGCCCTGTGCGGAGTCCTGTGTTGGAGCTCGGGTCGCAGCCGCCAGGTGCCCTGTGCGGAGTCCTGTGTTCAGGAGCTCGGGTCGCTGCCGCCAGGTGGAGCTCGGGTTGCTGCCGCCAGGTGCCCTGTGCGGAGTCCTGTGTTTGGAGCTCGGGTGGCTGCCGCCAGGTGCCCTGTGCGGAGTCCTGTGTTTGGAGCTCGGGTTGCTGCCGCCAGGTGCCCTGTGCGGAGTCCTGTGTTTGGAGCTCGGGTTGCTGCCGCCAGGTGCCCTGTGCGGAGTCCTGTGTTCAGGAGCTCGGGTCGCTGCCGCCAGGTGGAGCTCGGGTGGCTACCGCCAGGTGCCCTGTGCGGAGTCCTGTGTTGGAGCTCGGGTCGCTGCCGCCAGGTGCCCTGTGCGGAGTCCTGTGTTGGAGCTCGGGTCGCAGCCGCCAGGTGCCCTGTGCGGAGTCCTGTGTTCAGGAGCTCGGGTCGCTGCCGCCAGGTGGAGCTCGGGTCGCTGCCGCCAGGTGCCCTGTGCGGAGTCCTGTGTTCAGGAGCTCGGGTGGCTGCCGCCAGGTGCCCTGTGCGGAGTCCTGTGTTGGAGCTCGGGTCGCAGCCGCCAGGTGCCCTGTGCGGAGTCCTGTGTTCAGGAGCTCGGGTCGCTGCCGCCAGGTGGAGCTCGGGTTGCTGCCGCCAGGTGCCCTGTGCGGAGTCCTGTGTTCAGGAGCTCGGGTCGCTGCCGCCAGGTGCCCTGTGCGGAGTCCTGTGTTCAGGAGCTCGGGTGGCTGCCGCCAGGTGCCCTGTGCGGAGTCCTGTGTTGGAGCTCGGGTCGCAGCCGCCAGGTGCCCTGTGCGGAGTCCTGTGTTCAGGAGCTCGGGTCGCTGCCGCCAGGTGGAGCTCGGGTCGCAGCCGCCAGGTGCCCTGTGCGGAGTCCTGTGTTGGAGCTCGGGTCGCGGCCGCCAGGTGCCCTGTGCGGAGTCCTGTGTTTGGAGCTCGGGTGGCTGCCGCCAGGTGCCCTGTGTGGAGTCCTGTGTTGGAGCTCGGGTCGCTGCCGCCAGGTGGAGCTCGGGTCGCAGCCGCCAGGTGCCCTGTGCGGAGTCCTGTGTTGGAGCTCGGGTCGCTGCCGCCAGGTGCCCTGTGCGGAGTCCTGTGTTGGAGCTCGGGTCGCGGCCGCCAGGTGCCCTGTGCGGAGTCCTGTGTTGGAGCTCGGGTCGCTGCCGCCAGGTGCCCTGTGCGGAGTCCTGTGTTTGGAGCTCGGGTCGCGGCCGCCAGGTGCCCTGTGCGGAGTCCTGTGTTTGGAGTTCGGGTCGCGGCCGCCAGGTGCCCTGTGCGGAGTCCTGTGTTCAGGAGCTCGGGTCGCTGCCGCCAGGTGCCCTGTGCGGGGGCTGCGCGTTCTCTCCCTCAGTTTCTCCTTCCTCCCTGCTCTATCCTGGGAGAGGACGGCCCTTCCCGCAGCTTCCAGCCCCCAGGCCACAGGGCTGTGCCCCCACCTTAGCTGGGGCTCCCCCCAGGGAGGAGGGGGTCCCGGTGGGCGGTGGGGCACAGCACTGCCTTCCTCTTGCTAATCTCGCCTGGCCACAAGCCCTGGAGCCCGGCCTCCCTGCAGAGGAGACTAGGGGACAGTCACTGGGTGTCCAGGGCCCGGCCTCACTGCCTGGTGGGCACAGGAGGCTAGGGGACAGTCCCTGGGTGTCTGGGGTCGGCCTCACTGCCCGGTGGGCACAGGAGGTTAGGGGACAGTCCCTGGGTGTCTGGGGTTGGCCTCACTGCCCGGCGGGCACAGGAGGTTAGGGGACAGTCACTGGGTGTCCAGGGGCTGGCCTCACTGCCCGGTGGGCACAGGAGGCTAGGGGATAGTGTCTGGGTGTCCAGGGGCCGGCCTCACTGCCCGGTGGGCACAGGAGGCTAGGGGACAGTCTCTGAGTGTCCAGGGGCCGGCCTCGCTGCCTGGCGGGCACAGGAGGCTAGGGGACAGTGTCTGGGTGTCCAGGGGCCGGCCTCACTGCCCGGTGGGCACAGGAGGCTAGGGGACAGTCACTGGGTGTCCAGGGGCTGGCCTCACTGCCCGGCGGGCACAGGAGGCTAGGGGACAGTCTCTGAGTGTCCAGGGGCCGGCCTCGCTGCCTGGCGGGCACAGGAGGCTAGGGGATAGTGTCTGGGTGTTCAGGGGCCGGCCTCACTGCCCGGTGGGCACAGGAGGCTAGGGGACAGTGTCTGGGTGTCCAGGGGCCGGCCTCGCTGCCTGGTGGGCACAGGAGGCTAGGGGACAGTCTCTGGGTGTCCAGGGGCCGGCCTCGCTGCCTGGCGGGCACAGGAGGCTAGGGGACAGTGTCTGGGTGTCCAGGGGCCGGCCTCGCTGCCTGGTGGGCACAGGAGGCTAGGGGACAGTGTCTGGGTGTCCAGGGGCCGGCCTCGCTGCCTGGTGGGCACAGGAGGCTAGGGGACAGTGTCTGGGTGTCCAGGGGCCGGCCTCACTGCCTGGTGGGCACAGGAGGCTAGGGGACAGTCTCTAGGTGTTCAGGGGCCGGCCTCACTGCCCGGTGGGCACAGGAGGCTAGGGGACAGTCTCTGGGTGTCCAGGGGCCGGCCTCGCTGCCTGGCGGGCACAGGAGGCTAGGGGACAGTCTCTGGGTGTCCAGGGGCCGGCCTCGCTGCCTGGTGGGCACAGGAGGCTAGGGGACAGTCTCTGGGTGTCCAGGGGCCGGCCTCACTGCCTGGTGGGCACAGGAGGCTAGGGGACAGTGTCTGGGTGTCCAGGGGCCGGCCTCGCTGCCCAATGGGCACAGGAGGCTAGGGGACAGTCTCTGGGTGTCCAGGGGCCAGTCTCACTGCCTGGTGGGCACAGGAGGCTAGGGGACAGTGTCTGGGTGTCCAGGGTCTGGCCTCACTGGCCGGCGGGCACAGGAGGCTCGGGGACAGTCACTGTTGGGTGTCTGGATGGGACGATGCTGTGCTAGCCGTCGGTCTTCCCCCAGTCTCCTGGTTTTATGGGCTCTGAACTCGGGAGGACACCACAGGGTATGGACAAAGCCCTCTCTCCACAGCGCCAGCGCAGAGACATGGCGGTTTCCTGTAGTGACGCGTGGGCAAGTCACCCGCGGTCAAACCACTGCTGCCCCGTCTCCCTCGGCTTCCGCGCCTGTGTCGAGTGTGGCCCCACGTGTGAGTGAACTCCCTGTGCGTGGTGTCGGGCCCTTTGTAAAGCGTGACCCTCTTTCAGAGCCTAAAGTAAACCGGAGTTAGGTCCCGGCGCACACAACTGCAGGAACACGGGCCGTGGCCGTGACGGCTCCCTGGGCTCGCGCCTGCAGCCGGTGCCCCGCCCCTGGGGCACGGCCCTCCCAGCTCATCTTGGTCCCTGCACTTGCCGTGTCAGGCACACGCCCTGTCTGTGCCTCAGCATTCTGGGAAGTTCTCACAGCGGCTTCCCCGCCTGTTTGCTCCCGTGAGAGACTGAGCACGTGGCATACTCCCCCCGACCCCTTTTTGGCGACTTTCTGATTTTAGAAACATTTTTAAGTCACTCTTTAGTAGATTAAAGTTTTTTCATTTTTATGTGAAAGCCAGAGAGAGAGAGGGGGAGAGAGAGAGAGGGAGAGAGAGATGGAGGAGTCTTCCCTTCGCTGGTTCACTCCCCAGGTGCCCGCGGCAGCCCGAGCTGGGCCAGGAGCCTACAGCTGAGTCTGGGTCTCCCACACGGGCAGCAGGGACCCCAGCCTGCCCGTCCCCACCCCTCCCTGCCGGGTGAGACCCCCACCCCCAGCCTTCCTTTCACTCAAGGGCCCCGTGGCCTGGGGAGCCTTGGTGGGGCCCTGGACGGGTCCCAGGGGTCACAGGTCACAGGTCCTGTTCTCTGCCTGTGGCAGGACCCCCGTGAGCACCGCTCGCCACGCTTGTGCCTCCCCCCTTGGACCTGCAGGACCGGGTGTGCATTTTCGGGGGTCATGGTCGAGCTGTGTGTGGAGGGTGTGGGGGTGGGCAGGGCAGGAGCGCGGGGCTCCAGAGGCCCGAGGGTGGGGGACGCTGGAGCCAGGAGGGTGGCCGCGGTGGGGAAGTGCAGCCGATGAGAGCCGCGTGGTCGCGCCGCGGTTACTGAACAGAGTGGGTGAGGAGAGGACAGGGATCCGGCAGGTGCCCGTGGGGCCGGCACTGGTGCCATAGGGGCCGCAGGTGGCCTCTTTGTGGGCAGCGAGGGCCGCCGGTTGGTTCCTGAGCGGACGGTGAGGGAGGCACTGAAATCCGTGGGCCTTGGCGGGAGCCAGGGAGCAGCATGTGAGGCGGGATGGGGACAGGGACAACGTGGGGGCTGGGCGCGTGGTGTGTCTGGGCCTGGGGGCCTGGTGGGAGGGGCCTGTGGCTTGTGAAGCCAGGTGCCGGGGCCGGTGCGGAGGCGCCTGGCCAGCTCCTCGGCGGCCGGGCTCCTCACTCAGTGTCTGCGCTGCTGTTTGAGCGCCCAGGGCTGTGGTGTGGACGTGGGCACAAGCAGGGCAGTGCGTGCAGAGCCGTGGCAGGCGTGGCCCCGGGGCACCTGTGCTGCTGGGGGGAGGGGGCCAGGGTGAGCCCTGCTGGGGGGGAGGAGGAGGGGGCCCGGGTGAGCCCTGCTGGGGGGAGGGGGAGGGGGCCCGGGTGAGCCCTGCTGGGGGGGGAGGGGGAGGGGGCCCGGGTGAGCCCTGCTGGGGGGAGGGGAGGGGGCCCGGGTGAGCCCTGCTGGGGGGGGAGGGGGAGGGGGCCCGGGTGAGCCCTGCTGGGGGGAGGGGAGGGGGCCCGGGTGAGCCCTGCTGGGGGGGGAGGGGGAGGGGGCCAGGGTGAGCCCTGCTGGGGGGAGGGGAGGGGGCCCGGGTGAGCCCTGCTGGGGGGAGGGGAGGGGGCCCGGGTGAGCCCTGCTGGGGGGAGGGGAGGGGGCCAGGGTGAGCCCTGCTGGCGGGGGAGGGGGCCAGGGTGAGCCCTGCTGGGGGGAGGGGAGGGGGCCCGGGTGAGCCCTGCTGGGGGGAGGGGAGGGGGCCCGGGTGAGCCCTGCTGGGGGGAGGGGAGGGGGCCCGGGTGAGCCCTGCTGGGGGGAGGGGGCCAGGGTGAGCCCTGCTGGGGGGAGGGGAGGGGGCCCAGGTGAGCCCTGCTGGGGGGGAGGGGAGGGGGCCCAGGTGAGCCCCGCTGGGGGGAGGGGGCCAGGGTGAGCCCTGCTGGGGGGAGGGGCCAGGGTGTGCCCTGCTGGGGGGCTGCACTTGGGACGGCTGCTCTCCACTACACTCAGGGGCGTCCTGGTGACGGGGTGTCCTGTGTCATGGCCGTGTCCTGGGTGATGGGGTGTCCTGTGTGGTGGAGTGTCCTAGATGACAGGGGTGTCCTGTTGGGGGTGTCCTGGGTGACAGGGTGTCCTGGGTAACGGGGTGTCCTGTTGGGGGTGTCCTGGGTGATGGGGTGTCCTGTGTGATGGGGTGTCCTAGATGACAGGGGTGTCCTGTTGGGGGTGTCCTGGGTGATGGGGTGTCCTGGGTAACGGGGTGTCCTGTTGGGGGTGTCCTGTGTAATGGGTGTTTCCTGTGTGATGGGGTGTCCTAGATGACAGGGGTGTCCTGTTGGGGGTGTCCTGGGTGACGGGGTGTCCTGGGTAACGGGGTGTCCTGTTGGGGGTGTCCCATGTGATGGGGTGTCCTTGGTGACGGGGTGTCCTGGGTAACGGGGTGTCCTGTTGGGGGTGTCCTGTGTGATGGGGTGTCCTGTTGGTGGAGTGTCCTGTTGGGGGTGTCCCATGTGATGGGGTGTTCTGGGTGATGGGGTGTCCTGGTGACGGGGTGTCCTGTGTCATGGCGGTGTCCTGGGTGACAGGGGTGTCCTGATGGGGGTGTCCTCTGTGATGGGGGTGTCCTGTGTAACGGGGTGTTCTGTGTGGTGGAGTGTCCTAGGTGACGGGGTGTCCTGTGTGATGGGGTGTCCTGTTGGTGGAGTGTCCTGTTGGGGGTGTCCCATGTGATGGGGTGTCCTGGTGATGGGGTGTCCTGTTGATGGGGTGTCCTGGGTGATGGGGTGTTCTGGGTGATGGGGTGTCCTGGTGACGGGGTGTCCTGTGTCATGGCGGTGTCCTGGGTGATGGGGTGTCCTGTGTGGTGGAGTGTCCTAGATGACAGGGGTGTCCTGTTGGGGGTGTCCCATGTGATGGGGTGTTCTGGGTGATGGGGTGTCCTGGTGACGGGGTGTCCTGTGTCATGGCGGTGTCCTGGGTGATGGGGTGTCCTGTGTGGTGGAGTGTCCTAGATGACAGGGGTGTCCTGTTGGGGGTGTCCCATGTGATGGGGTGTTCTGGGTGATGGGGTGTCCTGGTGACGGGGTGTCCTGTGTCATGGCGGTGTCCTGGGTGATGGGGTGTCCTGTGTGGTGGAGTGTCCTAGATGACAGGGGTGTCCTGTTGGGGGTGTCCTGTGTGATGGGGTGTCCTGTGTGATGGGGGTGTCCTGTTGGTGGAGTGTCCTGTTGGGGGTGTCCCATGTGATGGGGTGTCCTGGGTGACAGGGGTGTCCTGTGTCATGGCGGTGTCCTGGTGACGGGGTGTCCTGTGTCATGGCGGTGTCCTGGTGACGGGGTGTCCTGTGTCATGGCGGTGTCCTGGTGACGGGGTGTCCTGTGTCATGGCGGTGTCCTGGGTGATGGGGTGTCCTGGTGACGGGGTGTCCTGTGTCATGGCGGTGTCCTGGTGACGGGGTGTCCTGTGTCATGGCGGTGTCCTGGTGACGGGGTGTCCTGTGTCATGGCGGTGTTCTGGGTGACGGGGTGTCCTGTGTCATGGCGGTGTCCTGGGTGACGGGGTGTCCTGTGTAATGGGTGTGTCCTGTGTGATGGGGTGTCCTAGATGACAGGGGTGTCCTGGGTGACGGGGTGTCCTGTGTCATGGCGGTGTCCTGTGTGACGGGGGTGTCCTGTTGGGGGTGTCCCATGTGATGGGGTGTCCTGGGTGATGGGGTGTCCTGTGTCATGGCGGTGTCCTGGGTGATGGGGTGTCCTGGTGACGGGGTGTCCTGTGTCATGGCGGTGTCCTGGGTGACGGGGTGTCCTGTGTCATGGCGGTGTCCTGGTGACGGGGTGTCCTGTGTCATGGCGGTGTCCTGGGTGACGGGGTGTCCTGTGTCATGGCGGTGTCCTGGGTGACGGGGTGTCCTGTGTCATGGCGGTGTCCTGGGTGATGGGGTGTGCTGGTGATGGGGTGTCCTGTGTCATGGCGGTGTCCTGGTGACGGGGTGTCCTGTGTCATGGCGGTGTCCTGGGTGATGGGGTGTCCTGTGTCATGGCGGTGTCCTGGGTGATGGGGTGTCCTGGGTGATGGGGTGTCCTGGTGACGGGGTGTCCTGTGTCATGGCGGTGTCCTGGGTGACGGGGTGTCCTGGTGACGGGGTGTCCTGTGTCATGGCGGTGTCCTGGGTGACGGGGTGTCCTGTGTCATGGCGGTGTCCTGGGTGATGGGGTGTCCTGGTGACGGGGTGTCCTGTGTCATGGCGGTGTCCTGGTGACGGGGTGTCCTGTGTCATGGCGGTGTCCTGGTGACGGGGTGTCCTGTGTCATGGCGGTGTCCTGGGTGATGGGGTGTCCTGTGTCATGGCGGTGTCCTGGGTGATGGGGTGTCCTGGGTGATGGGGTGTTCTGGTGACGGGGTGTCCTGTGTCATGGCGGTGTCCTGGGTGACGGGGTGTCCTGTGTAATGGGTGTGTCCTGTGTGATGGGGTGTCCTAGATGACAGGGGTGTCCTGGGTGACGGGGTGTCCTGTGTCATGGCGGTGTCCTGGGTGATGGGGTGTCCTGGTGACGGGGTGTCCTGTGTCATGGCGGTGTCCTGGGTGATGGGGTGTCCTGGTGACGGGGTGTCCTGTGTCATGGCGGTGTCGGTGACGGGGTGTCCTGTGTCATGGCGGTGTCCTGGGTGACGGGGTGTCCTGTGTAATGGGTGTGTCCTGTGTGATGGGGTGTCCTAGATGACAGGGGTGTCCTGGGTGACGGGGTGTCCTGTGTCATGGCGGTGTCCTGGGTGATGGGGTGTCCTGGTGACGGGGTGTCCTGTGTCATGGCGGTGTCCTGGGTGATGGGGTGTCCTGTGTCATGGCGGTGTCCTGGGTGATGGGGTGTCCTGGGTGATGGGGTGTCCTAGTGACGGGGTGTCCTGTGTCATGGCGGTGTCCTGGGTGACGGGGTGTCCTGTGTAATGGGTGTGTCCTGTGTGATGGGGTGTCCTAGATGACAGGGGTGTCCTGGGTGACGGGGTGTCCTGTGTCATGGCGGTGTCCTGGGTGATGGGGTGTCCTGGGTGATGGGGTGTCCTGTGTCATGGCGGTGTCCTGGGTGATGGGGTGTCCTGGTGACGGGGTGTCCTGTGTCATGGCGGTGTCCTGGGTGATGGGGTGTCCTGGTGACGGGGTGTCCTGTGTCATGGCGGTGTCCTGTGTCATGGCGGTGTCCTGTGTCATGGCGGTGTCCTGGGTGACGGGGTGTCCTGGTGACGGGGTGTCCTGTGTCATGGCGGTGTCCTGGTGACGGGGTGTCCTGTGTCATGGCGGTGTCCTGGGTGATGGGGTGTCCTGGTGACGGGGTGTCCTGTGTCATGGCGGTGTCCTGGTGACGGGGTGTCCTGTGTCATGGCGGTGTCCTGGGTGATGGGGTGTCCTGGTGACGGGGTGTCCTGTGTCATGGCGGTGTCCTGGGTGACGGGGTGTCCTGTGTCATGGCGGTGTCCTGTGTCATGGCGGTGTCCTGTGTCATGGCGGTGTCCTGGGTGACGGGGTGTCCTTGGTTTTTGCTGGAATGGGGAGAAGCGTGGGGCTGCCTTCCGTCGCCGGCCAGGGCTGGTGCCCGGACTGCCTGCCGTGGAGCCCGGTGTGAGTTCCGGCGTCGCCCGCCGGCCTTGGTCTGCCGTGGACTCTGTCTTGCTTTCTTCCTTGCTCTGGACGCCTGAGGAGGGCCCAGTGGGGTCCCCGCCGTTCAGGAAGGCCCGGTGGTCAGTCCTGGCCTCACTTTCACCTGCCTGGGCGATGAGCTGGGCGGAGGTTCTCACCCACGGACGGGGGAGACAGGGGCCAGGGGCTCGGGCAGGCGACCAGGACAGGCCTGCGGCAGGCCACACTTCTCCTTTCTCGTAGATGTGGCTGTCTCGCTGTGGCCGTCCGCTCCCGGGCTCCTGCCCGGGGACCCAGTGGAGCAAGGCTCTGCCCGGGCTCAGCCAATCTGCCAGGAACGGCCAGGTCCCGGCATGGCTGGTGGTGGTGAGGGAGCATTTATTCCGGAGAGAGTCCCCACCCACTGGGTCACCGCCCGAATGCTCTAAGGGGCCGGGGCTGAAGCCAGAAGCTGGGAACCCCACCCCCACTAGGGAGCAGCCCTGGCTGCCTCCCGGGGTCCGCATTAGAGGAAGCTGGAGGGAGGGCCGGCTCTCCGGGAAGCCGATGGGGCACGTGGGCGTCTCCTCACCAGGCAAACGCTGCGCCCGGGTACCGGGGTCTCCAGCAACAGGCGGTCTGCACCAGGTGCCGGGAGTGGGCTGTGCTCGCACCCAAACGTGACACAACCACGGTGCAGAAAGCCAGAGGGCAGGAGGCAGCCCTGCGCCCGCAGAGAGAGAGGAGGCAGCCCTGCGCCCGCAGAGAGAGAGGAGGCAGCCCTGCGCCCGCAGAGAGAGAGGAGGCAGCCCTGCGCCCGCAGTGAGCGAGGAGGCAGCCCTGCGCCCGCAGAGAGAGAGGAGGCAGCCCTGCGCCCGCAGTGAGCGAGGAGGCAGCCCTGCGCCCTCAGTGAGCGAGGAGGCAGCCCTGCGCCCACAGTGAGCGAGGAGGCAGCCCTGCGCCCGCAGTGAGCGAGGAGGCAGCCCTGCGCCCGCAGTGAGCGAGGAGGCAGCCCTGCGCCCGCAGAGAGAGAGGAGGCAGCCCTGCGCCCTCAGTGAGCGAGGAGGCAGCCCTGCGCCCGCAGTGAGCGAGGAGGCAGCCCTGCGCCCGCAGTGAGCGAGGAGGCAGCCCTGCGCCCGCAGTGAGCGAGGAGGCAGCCCTGCGCCCGCAGTGAGCGAGGAGGCAGCCCTGCGCCCGCAGAGAGAGAGGAGGCAGCCCTGCGCCCGCAGAGAGAGAGGAGGCAGCCCTGCGCCCTCAGTGAGCGAGGAGGCAGCCCTGCGCCCGCAGTGAGCGAGGAGGCAGCCCTGCGCCCGCAGTGAGAGAGGAGGCAGCCCTGTGCCCGCAGAGAGAGAGGAGGCAGCCCTGCGCCCGTGACCTTGGGTGCCTTTGTGGATGCGTCCTAGCGTGGAAGAGCGTCTGGAAGAAGTCCCGTTCACGCTCGCCCGGCCCTCGCCTTGCGAATCCCGGCTGTGGGCACCTCTGCACGGCAGCGAGCTCTGAGATACCCCCCGCCCCAGCCCAGAGTCGCTGCAGCTGTGCCCACTGCGCTCCTGGCAAAATGTTACAGGGTGTGCAAGGCTGACCTGTTTAGTCAATGCTTGCAATTTCCAGAATACGGGCACCAAAGCCTCGCGAGTCACCGAACTCTCCATACAAACGTGGGGCGTTGCTGTAGCACAGCCTGGCAAACGATGGGCAGATCTGCCCACGGCCTATTTTTGTAAATAAAGTTTTATCAGTACCCAGCCCCGCCCCCTCATCTACATGTTGTGGCAGGGCCTCCAGGTGGTGGCTAATGTTATCCCCAACTTGACCAGGCCCCAGGGTGCCCGGATGCCTCACGAACCTCAGTCCGGCCGTGTCCTGCACGTGACAGGCCCACTCGGTGATGCACCTGCCCATCTCCCACGTGGGTGGCCTTGCCGGCCCACGGAGGGCCTGCAGAGAGCCTGAGCTGGAGGAGGGTGGCTTTGCCGGCTGCCTGACTGAGCCGAGACCCCCGGGTCTCAGATCTCCAGGCCAGGCCAGCCCCTCAGCTCCTGACGCAGCCCTGTGCGCGACACCCCGCTTTCCCGGGCTCCGCGGGGAGGCACAGCCATCATCACGGAGTGAGCCGGTTCCTCACGGTAAATCACAGAGCGAACATGTGACTCCTGCGTTCCTGCGCTCCCGAGGAGCCTGGGAAGGGGGGGCTGAGGGTGCGCCTCCAGCCCCCGGGGTCGCTGTTAGCACTGGGGGTCCTCACGGCAGCGGGAAAGCTGCCGGAGAGCAGAGGCACGGCCAGCAGCGCCGGGGCGTCGATGCTCACGTGAATGGCCATCCATGGAGCATGCTCAAAGCATTGTGGGAACACGGGAGGCCACAGCAGGTGGGGATCCAGTTCTGGGAGCCTCTGGCTCAGGCCGGCTCATCCCTGGCTGTGCAGGTAACGGCAGGTGCTCCATGTTTTCTTGTCTTTAGTGGGAGGTTTAATCTCCACCCTTGGCGACACTCACGCACAGGCTGCAGCGTTGACAGCACAGGCGCAGCCGGGGTGCCAGGTGTGGGATGTGCTGGACTCTCGCACCCAGGCCCCAGAGCACGTGGGCACTGTCGCACAGACGGAGCAGTGAGGCTGAGGCCGGGGCCTGTGTGGGGGCCCTGAGCAGCCTGGGGCCGACCCTCGGCTTCCTGTCTGCGGTGGTTTGTTGAAATGGCGCTCTCCGTGGAGGAGGCCGACTCTCGTCCTGGCGAGAAGGCGCCCTGAGCGGCTGTTCTCCGCGGTTTCGCTTCCCGGTGGCGAGGCTGCCGGACGCGGCTTCACTGGCCCGCTCTGACCCAGGGCCTTTGTCCCGTAGGACCCATCTCGGGGCAAGCCTCGCATGCACTGGCTGCGTCTTTTTTTTTTTTTTTTTTTTTTAGATTTTTATTTATGCACTTGAGAGAGAGAGAGAGAGAGCTACAGGCAGAGGGAGAGATAGAAGGTCTTGCATCCGCTGGTTTACTCCTCAAATGACTGTAACAGCTGGAGCTGCGTCGATCCAAAGCCAGGAGCCAGGAACCACCTCTGGGTCTCCCACGTGGGTGCAGGGTCCCAAGCACTTGGGCCATCCTCCACTGCTTTCCCAGGCCACAGCAGAGAGCTGGATGGGAAGAGGAGCAGCCGGGACTTGAACCGGTGTCCATGTGGGATGCAGGTGCCGCAGGCAGAGGCTTAGCCCACTGCACCACAGCGCCGACCCTGCTGAGTGTGTCTTACCCACCCGATGCTTAGTCTGTGCTCTAGATGTTGACAAAGCTTAGTTTTGAGGCCCCACACCCCCTCCCCCTGCCGGGAGCCACCTGGAGCCCGCGGGGTGTTCCTTCCGGTTTGGGGTCCACTGAGCCGGGAACTTGGCCTGTCCCACATTGCCGCTCCCGACTGCCTCGCCCGAGAGTCGCGTGTGTTGGTCTGCACCTCCCGGCCAGCAGCAAATGTCAGTAACACGCAGATCCACAGCTCAGCCCGAGGATTCTGTGAAAAGCCCAGGGTGACAAATCCGGCCAGAACCTGGTTGCCTGGTTGGCGTGGGGGAGCGGGGCGCTCAGGGCAGGGCTGCAGGTGCACCCCTCCTCCTGCTCAGCCGTGCCGGGAGTGAGCCAGCGCGGCTCCTTCCTCGCCCCCTCCGGCCACTTGCTGCTACGGTCCCGTGGCGCCGTCGCGACCTCCGTTTCAGATGCCAGTGACTCTTGCCTGGGCTTCCAACCCCCAGACCCTCTGTGGGGAGGATAGGCTGGGCCACAGGGGCTCCCCAGGAGGAGGCCAACAGCAGGGAGATTGCAGCCGTCGGAACGCTGGGAGGCCACCTGCCCCACTGCCCGGGCAGCCGGACGCCCGGGGAGTTGTCAGAATGGGCACCGTGGGGCTGTGCCCAGGGATGCGGCTCGAGGGGGCCAGTGGACGTGACGGGGCAGGCGGGGCCCTGGGCCTCCTCTGCAGTGGGGGTCCTGTCTCTCGGCTGGTGCCCTTCCCCTTGGCATTTGCCACAGGAACGGGGCCGTGTCCCGCCAGAGCAGAGAGACGTGCCCGGTGCTGGCAGTGATCGGTCCCGTGGGGTGGGTGCAGGCACGGCTGGGGGAACCAGGGTGCTGTCTGTCTGGGGCCTCACTCTTGGTCACCTCCCCAGCCTGACCACTCCCTCCTCCGTGGACAGGGCAAGGACGAGCCAGCCCTGGTGAGCACTGTCCCTTGTGTCTCGGGCCTGTGTTTGGTCATGGGGAGGGTTGAGGCCCTGGGCGGGTGGAGGACAGGTCCTTTTGGAAGGGGGGCCGGCGGCGAATGGGGTGTTTACCCAGCACAGCGAGCGGACGCCGTGTGGGCCTGGTAGAGATCCCTGCTCGCTCTTCCCTCCCCCGCCCCGGCCGCAGCGCTGACCTGGAAGCCATCAGGCGCTCTCACACGAAACACTTTCCCGGGACCGACGCACAGAGCTCTCAGAAGCGCCTAAAAGACACCCGGGCCAGGGGTGGCCGGTGTCCCCCACCCGCCGGTGAGTCACCAGAGACGCCGGCCTGAGTTAGCGTCAGCGGCCGCTCGTGCGTCAGAGACCAGCGCGCTAACAGCGTGGGGACATCTGTGCCCACAGCCCGCGCGGGGTCTGCCCACCCAGATGTCCCGACACAGCAGCTGCACCAGCAGATGTCCCGGGCCCGGGCTGGAGCTGCCGGAAGGCTCTGTGCGGGGCTCCGGTTGTGGTTGTGGGGGTGACTGGGCAGAGCTGGCTTCGCTTAGAGGACACCTAATTGGGGCCTGAGCGCGGGGCCGGAGACGCCTCCAAACCCAGCTGCTCCCCGGGCCTCATGCGCGTTCCGGGGGGGGGGGGGGGCGGCCGGGTGGAAGGGGCCAGGACGGGGCTTGCAGGCCCCAGGGCGGAGGGGGGAGTCCCACACCTGCCTGCGAGCCGCGGCTGCGCTGGGGTGTGGAGACCTCCCTGGGTCTCAGGACGCTGGGTCAGTCCACGCAGGGCCCTGAGGTGAGGGCTGCTTCCTGTCAGAGCCTTCCCGGCCCCGTGTCCCCGTCCTCGCCCTGGGAAGCCCCGTCTCTGGGAGCGGAACCCGGGGCCTGTCATGGCCAGCAGGGAAGGAGGTGGCACAGACGCTGGTCCTCGGTGGGGACAGAGCTGGGGCCGTGCCCACCGCTGCTGCAGGCCCAGGAGACGCTCCCCGGACAGAGCTGGGGCCATGCCCACCGCTCCTGCAGGCCCAGGAGACCCATGCCCACCGCTCCTGCAGGCCCAGGAGACCCATGCCTACCGGCTCCTGCAGGCCCAGGAGACGCTCCCCGGACAGAGCTGGGGCCATGCCCACCGCTCCTGCAGGCCCAGGAGACGCTCCCCGGACAGAGCTGGGGCCGTGCCCACCGCTCCTGCAGGCCCAGGAGACGCTCCCCGGACAGAGCTGGGGCCGTGCCCACCGGCTCCTGCAGGCCCAGGAGACGCTCCCCGGACAGAGCTGGGGCCGTGCCCACCGCTCCTGCAGGCCCAGGAGGCGAGATGACCACGGAAGACCCAGACAAGTGAGCGTGCTATTTACGTTTCTTTTTAAAGTTGTTATCTTAACTGCCCGTATTTACGGGGCGCAGTGTTAATTCGACACGTGTACCCTGGCTGTGATGACCAAGTCGGGCGCCGTGACAGCTGAGGTCATGTGGGCAGTGCCACTGTCCCTTGCGTGGGAGGCCTCACGCACTGTGATTTCTGGTCCACTCCAGTCTGGGCCGGTTTCTCTCTGCTCGTGGTCAGGAGTGGGAAAGGTGTGTCCCTGTCCTCCCGGCCCACCCTGCCCGCCCCGCCTCGGGGTCTCTCCGGTGACGCACAGGTTGCGTTTGGCTGCCTTGCTGGCCTGGTCCACGTGGCTACTGCTGGTGAGTGGATCCTATGCAGGGCCCCACACTGGACGGGGCGGTGGGGGAGGGCCTGGCTGACCCCCAGGGTCCCCTTCGAGAGGGCGGCCTGGGAGACGCAGGGCCTGCTCCTTGGGGTCAGCAGCGGAAGAGCCAACAGCTTCTCCGGCACGCAGACGCTGCTCAGAGCCTCGCCAGGACGGAGCACGCGGCGCTCATTAACCCACCGCAGGTCCCCCCCAGCTCGCGTGTGCCAGCGAGGGCCAGCGGCCGCGGGTCGCCCAGACAGACGCCGGAGCGATCTCGGGGGAATCTGTTATGAGACTCCTCAGCTGCTCTGAGCCCACCTGGAGACGCTCAGACTTCCCATGGCCGGGCAGCGGCGACGCCCTGTTCTCCAGGCAACGCACGTGTTTCCAAGACTGCTCTGTTTTGTTTGCTTTTCCCACAATGCTAGGATTTGCAAGACTACCACGCTGTGTCCCGTAGAGAAAGGGGACTTGCAGATCTACCCGTAAAATGCCAAGTTCACCAGATTTCTGCCTGTAGTCGTCGTCTGATCCTGTGCTATGTCAGTGCGGGGGAAGGGCCCTCGAGACGAATCCCTTGGGGAGCTGAGGACCCACGGAGGGTTGGGGTCGGCGGCGACTGCCGTGCTGGGAGAGGGAAGTTCCCGCTCTGAGTCTGGGTCGGATTGACTTCCCAGATGCCTCCACCAGCTGGGGCTGGGCTGCCCACAGCCGAGAGCTGGGGTTCCGTCTGGGTCCCCCACGTGGGTGCGCCAGCAGCGAGCTGGAATCGGAAGCGGAGCCGGGCCTCGAACGTGGGCACTCGGCTATGGGGTGGGGTCACCCCCAGGGGTATTTAATTGCCGAGCCAGATACCCACTCTTTAGATTTTTTTTTTTTTTTGACAGGCAGAGTGGACAGTGAGAGAGAGACAGAGAGAAAGGTCTTCCTTTTGCCGTTGGTTCACCCTCCAATGGCCGCCGCGGTAGGTGCGCTGCGGCCGGCGCACTGCGCTGATCCGATGGCAGGAGCCAGGTGCTTCTCCTGGTCTCCCCTGGGGTGCAGGGCCCAAGCACTTGGGCCATCCTCCACTGCCCTCCCGGGCCACAGCAGAGAGCTGGCCTGGAAGAGGGGCATCCGGGACAGGATCGGTGCCCCGACCGGGACTAGAACCCAGTGTGCCGGCGCTGCACACTCTTTAGATTTTTGAGCTGTGGCCGAGCCTCACTCAGCACCCCAAGTTCCCCGAAACGCCCGACTCAGCCGGCGGAGGAGACCAAGCGTTCCCGCTCTCCGGCCTGAGTGGCACAGCCGTCTGTCGGGACTCGCGCTGCCACGTGGCAGGGCAGTTTCCCCCGTTGCCTCCTGTGAGGTTGGCAGTGCCACGTCCATTCCGTGATGCGCTGTGCAACGCCGCGTTCTCCCTTGCCGTCCGTCTCTCGAACGGACCGGCACCAAGGCGCTCCCCTCCGTGTCGCTCAGGAAAGCTTTCTGTAGCCAGAGCGCTGGTCCTCTGTGCCCCCGTTAGTCTGCAGAACAGCGAGTTCGGTGACTCGCGTCCCCCGGAGCTGACCCGTGAGCTCCGGAACAGGCCTCGGGGTGCGCTCACGGTGCACGCGCCCTGGACGGGCCCTGTCCTCCTGGCGCTCTGCCGTCTCGACTCCTTCCTCCTCTCCGTGGTCCGTGGCCTGCGCGAGCCGTCTAGGCTGGCCCCGGGACGTCCTGCTGCAGACGCGTCAGCCCCTCCCCCGGCCCCCGAGTTTCTTGTGGCCGGAAGCCGCGTGCTGCTGGGGTCCCCCCGTCTAAGAGCCTCCAGCGGACGAGCCGGGCATTTTTAATTTTACTTTTTAAAGGGTAAAATGGCCATGGTTGCATTCTTCTGTCTCCAAGGTAAATTCAGGACAAATGCAGGCTTTGGCTGCGTGAGAGACCAGTCCCGTCTGCCATGTAGGACGCTGGCGCTGGGGTCCGCAAACGCGGTCGGTATAGGATTTGCTCTTCGCTGTGATGTGGTCTTGTCCAGTTCGGGAGTTGATGCTGTTGTTGATTAACACAAGGCTTTGCAGTTTTTTTACTGCTTGGGATGAAGAATTAGTTTTGTGGTTGGTATTTCCTGGTCTTTAAAGACGTGACAACACTCTCCTGTGAACCATCCGGTCCGGGGCTTGTCGAGAGGGGCGCCCCTCTCCTGGGATAATCGGCCCCGCTGGGCTCCCTGGCATGCAGGGGTCAGCGTGGGTACTGTTTTACCAAGGGCACAGTTGTCCAAGCTCACGGGGTCCGGTAACTACGGTGAGGAAAAGTGCTGTCACAAGCGTGGATGCGTGTGCACACACCCAGGGCTGCACTGGTTCAAGGCCTCCATCAGGGTGCTGGGACCGCGTCCTCCTTTGCCTCTGGTCCAGTCCCTGCGCGTGGCACCCTGGGCAGCGGTGAGGGCTCACGTGCGGGGTTCCTGCCACCCCCACAGACAGCTGCGTGGAGCTGCTGGCTCCGGGCTTCCGTGGGGCTCAGCCCTGGCTGTCGTACACACTTGAAGAGTGATGCGGGGGTGGAACTTTTCTTTCTCTCTCTCACTGTCACTCTGCCTTTGAAAGAAAAGCAAACTTGCAAACACACACACATGCACATGCACACGTATGCACACACACGCGTACACACACACCACACACATGCACACACAGGGGCACGCACACACACATGCACACACACTCACGCACACATATGCACACAGACACGCACACGCATGCACACACAAGCACACACATGCACACACACACATGGGCACACACACACACGCACTCACACGCACATGCACGCACACACGCACATGCACACACGCACACACATGCACACATATGCACATGCACACACATGCACACACACGCACAGTGGCTGTGGCCCTCGCTGGTTCTTGGCGGCACAGCGGCCGTGGCCCACGCTGGTCTTGGCGGCACAGCGGCCGTGGCCCTCGCTGGTCTTGGCGGCACAGCGGCCGTGGCCCTCGCTGGTTCTTGGCGGCACAGCGGCCGTGGCCCTCGCTGGTCTTGGCGGCACAGCGGCCGTGGCCCTCGCTGGTCTTGGCGGCACAGCGGCCGTGGCCCTCGCTGGTTCTTGGCCGCACAGCGGCCGTGGCCCTCGCTGGTCTTGGCGGCACAGCGGCCGTGGCCCTCGCTGGTCTTGGCGGCACAGCGGCCGTGGCCCTCGCTGGTTCTTGGCCGCACAGCAGCCGTGGCCCTCACTGGTCTTGGCCGCACAGCAGCCGTGGCCCTCGCTGGTTCTTGGCGGCACAGCGGCCATGGCTCTCGCTGGTTCTTGGCTGCACGGTTCAGTGGTGGGTTCAGCCCTGTGCAATGCTCCCGGGAGAGGACCTGTCTTTCACAGCGCCCTGCGTGATGCACCTGCTGAAAGCCTGACACGTTGGCGGTTTCTAGGCCCTCCAGCCCCCGAGAAGGGCCCCAGTGAGGACCACGTCCCTCTGACAGCTCCAGGGTCCTGGAAGCCCCCTCGAGGAGACGTTGCACTTGAGGGGCGTTTGAACAGCTCAGAGACTTTGAAGGCAAAATTTCCCGACAGGCTCAGACCGCCACTTCAAACACGAGCGTCTTCAACGGTTTAGAATAATGGGACTATAAACTCACCACTGCCTCGGCCCAGACAGGGGAGGGGCAGGTGAGCGGGGGTGGGAGGCTGGCCGCAGCCCCGGCCTGGCGCACCTGGAGGGCTCTGCCGGCATGGCTGTGTGCCCCTGCGGCCTCCCCCAGCCTCCCAGGGGCCGGTGTGGTGGCTTAGCAAACCTGGATGCCACAGAGGGCTTGTGGGACAGCAGCAGGTGCTCCGTGGCCGAGCCACTGTGACCAGGGCAGGGACGCTGCACCTGGTGTGTGTGAGAACAGGGATCATTGTGCAGGAGGCCTCCGCCCCGGGCAGGCACGACTGGACGTATTCTCCTAATCGCATTTCACAACAAGCGAGAGAGAGGCCGTGAGGCCCCGGCAGCCGCACTGGGCTCAGCCTCGGCCTCGCTCTGGGCTGCAGGTGCTCGGCGCTTCTTCTCCAAGCCTCACTGTCGCGTTCCCGCCACCCCCACACGGCTTGCTGGCCCTCGAAACTCCCCCTTTCGGGCAGCGGCTACCATGGGGTTCCGTGTTTGCAGCTCCACGTCCCCATGCCCCTCACCCCTGATATCACCCAGATATCGTCTGGATGCGCTTGCCAGGGGGCGCCCGCTCCTGAGCCTCCCTGCCCTGCAGGGGCCCCTAGCAGGTCAGCTCCCTGCCCGCCCGCCCCCACCTTGCAGCCCCGGCCTCCCGCTGAGTGCAGCCTCTGTCACTCTCCCAGCACAGAGTCTGAATGACTCACAGCCGGTTCCGTCCTCTCCTGTCGGCCCTCAGCATCGCCAGGCCTTCCTGCCCTGCGCCCCTGCCATGCCGAGCCCAGTCCCTGCTGCTCCACTTCTGATCCAGCTCCCTGCTAATGGCTGGGAAAGCAGTGGAGGACGGCCTGAGTGCTTGGACCCTCAGACCCACGTGGGAGACCTGGAGGAAGCTCCTGGCTTCAGATTGGCCCAGCTCTGGCCGTTGTGACCATCTGGGGAGTGAACCTGCGGATGGAAGACCTCTCTCTGTCTCTCTGCCTTTCAAATAAATAAATCTTTAAAAAGTATAAGAAAATTGCCCATCACATATAAGATTTCACATGTATTCAAAAATTATTCATTTATATTTCCTTTTTAATCAATAATTATTGACATTTATTATCTTTAATTTATAGTCTGTTGTATCAATGGCATGGTCATGATCAATCCAGAAATAGAAAGTTTTTTCTGTTAATGAGCCCTTCATGAGGCTGTGCTCGGGATGCAGAGTGGCCTGGCTGTGGGTCTGCGCGGCTCCGTGTCGTCATCGGCGCTCCCACGCCGGCTCCGCGTCGGCTGTGGCGCTCCTACGGCAGCTCCGTGTCGGCGTCCGCGCTCCCACGCCGGCTCCGCGTGGGCTGTGGCGCTCCTACGGCAGCTCCGTGTCGGCGTCCGCGCTCCCACGCCGGCTCCGTGTCATCATCGGCGCTCCTACGGCAGCTCCGTGTCGGCGTCCGCGCTCCCACGCCGGCTCCGTGTCATCATCGGCGCTCCCACGCCGGCTCCGTGTCCTCATCGGCGCTCCCACGCCGGCTCCGCGTGGGCTGTGGCGCTCCTACGGCAGCTCCGTGTCGGCGTCCGCGCTCCCACGCCGGCTCCGTGTCATCATCGGCGCTCCTACGGCAGCTCCGTGTCGGCGTCCGCGCTCCCACGCCGGCTCCGTGTCATCATCGGCGCTCCCACGCCGGCTCTGTGTCCTCATCGGCGCTCCCACGCCGGCTCCGCGTGGGCTGTGGCGCTCCTACGGCAGCTCCGTGTCGTCATCGGCGCTCCCACGCCGGCTCCGTGTCGGCGTCCGCGCTCCCACGCAGCCTCCCACTTTGAGGCCCTGGGAGGCAGGGCCCGGGTTCCCCCTCCCCTGGGGCTCGGGGCAGAGCTCCCGGCTCCTGGCGCTGGCCTGTGGTCAGCTCCGCTGCTGGGCCCAGGGGGACCGTGGACAAGGCTGCTCTGTCCCACTCCATCTCACAACTAAAAACCATTTAAAATCAGATTTCGCAGTTTAGGCTTCTTCTGCTCCTCTGCCATTTTAGTGATCTTAACTTTCATTATGTTCTTTTTTTTGCCTTTGATTTCATGATTTAATTATGTAACTTCTTGAACTTTTAGGCCATTAATTTAAAAATTTCTTATTTTCTGGTAAGTATATTTGAGGGTCTTCAAAAAAGATCTTGGAAAATAAGTACTAAAAAGAAACTGAGTGAATTTCAAAAATTTTTGCAGCAAAATAGTTTGATTACATTTCACCACAGGCTGCCTGGAGCCCCCCAGGACCAGGGTCCTCCTCCTCACTGTGTCTTCACGAAGCCCCCCCGGATCCCCCCAGGACCAGGGTCCTCCTCCTCACTGTGTCTTCACGAAGCCCCCCCGGATCTCCCCAGGACCAGGGTCCTCATCCTCGCTGTGTCTCCGCAGCCCCCCTTGGAGCCCCCCAGGACCAGGGTCCTCATCCTCACTGTGTCTCCATGGCGCCCCCCGGAGCCCCCCAGGACCAGGGTCCTCGTCCTCACTGTGTCTCCACGGCCCCCCTGAAGCCCCCCAGGACCAGGGTCCTTGTCCTCACTGTGTCTCCACGGCACCCCCTGGAGCCCCCCCAGGACCAGGGTCCTCATCCTTGCTGTGTCTCCATGGCGCCTCCCTGGAGCCCCCCAGGACAAGGGTCCTCATCCTCCTTGCTGTGTCTCCACGGCGGCCCCCTCCGGAACCCCCCAGGGACCAGGGTCCTCGTCCTCGCTGTGTCTCCACGGCCCCCCTGAAGCCCCCCAGGACCAGGGTCCTCGTCCTCGCTGTGTCTCCATGGCGCCCCCTGGAGCCCCCCAGGACCAGGGTCCTCCATCCTCGCTGTGTCTCCACGGTGTCCCCCCAGAGCCCCCCAGGTCCTCCATCCTCACTGTGTCTCCGTGGCCCCCCCTGAAGCCCCCCAGGACCAGGGTCCTCTGCCCCACGAGCTCCTGTCGCCAGCACCTCTCAGAGCTCACAGTCTCCTCCAGGTCCGTGACGTGTTTAATATTTAATATTTCACAATATTATCTGGCTTCCAAACATGACTGCAGTGTGGCTGCTTTAAAACACCATTACTGAATTCACGCGGGCCACGTGTCTTCAGGTCATTGGGATTTTAAGACGTCCTCTGTGGGGGATCGGATGCAGTCACAGACACAGCCCAAGTGTGTTTGAAGGAGCGTGTGTTCTGTGCTGTGGCAGCCGGCGAGGCCATGTTTGACTGGGACGTTTCAGTGCCTCTGCTCCTCTGAGGTTTTGAAAGCTGACTCACCTGTGCGTGTGAACCTGTCAGCTTCCTGGGACTGCGTCTGCTCTGGCTGTGTGTGGCTGAATGATTAACCTCCCATAGAGAGAGGATTAAATTATTAGGAATAACCCCTTTCATCTCTAGTCATGCCCTTTGCTGTAGAATCCACTTTGTCTGTTGTCCGTGAAGACCCTAGGCTGCTTTGGCTCAGTGGTGGCTTCCTGCTCGCCCATCTCTCCCAGTCCCTCCCATCCCTCATATTTGACCAGGATGGAGCCCCTGGCTCCTGGCCAAACTCCAGTTCTCGGCTCTGTGGCTGTCTGAAGATATTTGAATCTTTAGAAAGGCAAATTTAATTCATTTACGTTTATTGTGATTGTTGCTACATTTGTTTTATTCCTGGCATAAATTTTCATCCATTTTCTATTTACCACATGTACCCTATCTCCCACTTTACCAGTTGGGGTTTTCATACCTGGTATATCTCAAACAAATTTTTCCCTTCATATTTTGTTTTGCAGGTCAGATTTGGGCTGTTACTGTATGATCCAAGCTCAACGTTGAACTGTTGGTGCGTTTTACTGATTCTCTGCTCTCTGAGTGTTGTTGCATTCCCTGCTTGTCCTGGGGGCCTCTTGTTCGCTCTTCCATTGTTCACTCAAGGGTGCAGACGGTGCTGGCTGAACTTTTCTGCAGTGGGGACATCCCCTCCCCAGGCTGCACCAGCACAGCTCTGAGGGGAGAGGGCAGAGCAGTGAGCGGCACAAGAGGCTGAATCGGGACCAGGGTGCACGCACGGGGAGCACCGTTCTCCTCTGTCTGTCTAATGTAGCATGGGGAGGTTGCTGGGTGTAGACTCCTAGGCTGAGCACTGCCCTCCTCTAACTGTAGTGTAGGGGTGTGGCTGGGTGTAGACTCCTAGGCTGAGCACTGCCCTCCTTTTCTGTCTAGCTGTCATGTGGGGTGTGGCCGGGTGTAGACTCCTAGGCTGAGCACTGCCCTCCTCTAACTGTAGTGTAGGGGTGTGGCCAGGTATAGACTCCTAGGCTGAGGACCATTCTCTTCCTTTGTCTAACTGTAGTGTGGGGGTATGGCCGGGTGTAGACTCTAAGCTGAGCACTGCCCTTCTCTGTCTAACTGTAGTGTGGGGTGTGGCCGAGTGTAGCCTCCTAGGTTGAGCACTGCCCTCCTCTAACTGTAGTGTCGGGTGTGGCCAGGAGTAGACTTCTAGACTGTCTGTCTAACAGTACTGTGGGGGTGCGGCCGGTGTAGACTCCTAGGTTGAGCACTGCCCTCCTCTAACTGTAGTGTGGGGTGTGGCCAGGAGTAGACTCCTAGGCTGAGCACTGTTCTCTTCCTCTGTCTAACTGTACTGTGGGGGTGTGGCCGGTGTAGACTCCTAGGCTGAGCACTGCCCTCCTCTGTCTAACTGTAGTGTAGGGGTGTGGCTGGGTGTAGACTCCTAGGCTGAGCACTGCCCTCCTCTGTCTAACTGTAGTGTAGGGGTGTGGCTGGGTGTAGACTCCTAGGCTGAGCACTGCCCTCCTCTGTTTAACTGTAGTGTAGGGGTGTGGCTGGGTGTAGACTCCTAGGCTGAGCACTGCCCTCCTCTGTTTAACTGTAGTGTAGGGGTGTGGCTGGGTGTAGATTCCTAGGCTGAGCACCATTCTCTTCCTTTGTCTAATGTAGTGTGGGGGTGTGGCTGGGTGTAGACTCCTAGGCTGAGCACTGCCCTCCTCTGTTTAACTGTAGTGTAGGGGTGTGGCTGGGTGTAGACTCCTAGGCTGAGCACTGCCCTCCTCTGTTTAACTGTAGTGTAGGGGTGTGGCTGGGTGTAGACTCCTAGGCTGAGCACTGCCCTCCTCTGTTTAACTGTAGTGTAGGGGTGTGGCTGGGTGTAGACTCCTAGGCTGAGCACCATTCTCTTCCTTTGTCTAATGTAGTGTGGGGGTGTGGCTGGGTGTAGACTCCTAGGCTGAGCACTGCCCTCCTCTGTTTAACTGTAGTGTAGGGGTGTGGCTGGGTGTAGACTCCTAGGCTGAGCACCATACTCTTCCTTTGTCTAATGTAGTGTGGGGGTGTAGCCAGGTGTAGACTCTAAGCTGAGCACTGTTCTCCTCCTCTGTCTAACTGTAGTGTGGGGTGTGGCCAGGTATAGGCTCCAGGCTGAGCACCGTTCTCTTCCTCTGTCTAGCTGTAGTGTGTTGTGTGGCCGGGTGTAGACTCCTGGCTGAGCACCGTTCTCCTCCTCTGACTAGCTGTGGTGTAGAGGTGTGGCCAGGTGTAGACTCCTGGCTGAGCATTGCCTTCCTCTGTCTAACTGTAGTGTGGGGGTGTGGCTGGGTGTAGACTCTAGGCTGAGCACTGCCTTCCTCTAACTGTTGTGTAGGGGTGTGGCTGGGTATAGACTCCTAGGCTGAGCACTGCCCTCCTCTAACTGTAGTGTAGGGGTGTGTCTGGGTGTAGACTCCAAGGCTGAGCACTGCCCTCCTTCTCTGTCTAGCTGTCGTGTGGGGTGTGGCCGGGTGTAGACTCCTAGACTGAGCAGTGCCCTCCTCTAACTGTAGTGTGGGGTTGTGGCCAGGTGTAGACTCTAAGCTGAGCACTGTTCTCCTCCTCTGTCTAACTGTAGTGTGGGGTTGTGGCTGGGTGTAGTCTCCTAGGCTGAGCACTGCCCTCCTCTAACTGTTGTGTAGGGGTGTGGCCGGGTGTGTGCTCTAGGTTGAGCACTGCCCTCCTCTGTCTAACTGTAGTGTGGGGGTGTGGCCAGGTGTAGACTCCTAGGCTGAGCACTGCCCTCCTCTAACTGTAGTGTAGGGGTGTGGCCGGGTGTGTACTCTAGGTTGAGCACTGCCCTCCTCTAACTGTAGTGTGGGGGTGTGGCCAGGTGTAGACTCCTAGGCTGAGCACTGCCCTCCTCTAACTGTAGTGTGGGGTGTGGCCGGGTGTAGACTCCTAGGCTGAGCACTGCCCTCCTCTAACTGTAGTGTAGGGGTGTGGCCGGCTGTGTACCCTAGGCTGAGCACTGCCCTCCTCTGTTTAACTGTAGTGTAGGGGTATGGCCGGGTGTGTACTCTAGGCTGAGCACTGCCCTCCTCTAACTGTAGTGTGGGGGTGTGGCCGGGTGTAGACTCTAAGCTGAGCACTGCCCTCCTCTGTCTAACTGTAGTGTGGGGGTGTGGCCAGGTGTAGACTCCTAGGCTGAGCACTGCCCTCCTCTAACTGTTGTGTAGGGGTGTGGCCGGGTATGTGCTCTAGGTTGAGCACTGCCCTCCTCTGTCTAACTGTAGTGTGGGGTGTGGCCGGGTATAGACTCCTAGGCTGAGCACTGCCCTCCTCTAACTGTAGTGTGGGGGTGTGGCCGGGTGTAGACTCCTAGGCTGAGCACTGCCCTCCTCTAACTGTTGTGTAGGGGTGTGGCCGGGTATGTGCTCTAGGTTGAGCACTGCCCTCCTCTGTCTAACTGTAGTGTGGGGTGTGGCCGGGTGTAGACTCCTAGGCTGAGCACTGCCCTCCTCTAACTGTAGTGTGGGGTGTGGCCGGGTGTAGACTCCTAGGCTGAGCACTGCCCTCCTCTAACTGTTGTGTAGGGGTGTGGCCGGGTGTAGACTCCTAGGTTGAGCACTGCCCTCCTCTGTCTAACTGTAGTGTAGGGGTGTGGCCGGGTGTGTACTCTAGGCTGAGCACTGCCCTCCTCTAACTGTAGTGTGGGGTGTGGCCGGGTGTGTACTCTAGGCTGAGCACTGCCCTCCTCTAACTGTAGTGTGGGGTGTGGCCGGCTGTAGACTCCTAGGCTGAGCACTGCCCTCCTCTAACTGTAGTGTGGGGGTGTGGCCGGGTGTAGACTCTAAGCTGAGCACTGCCCTCCTCTAACTGTAGTGTGGGGTGTGGCCGGCTGTAGACTCCTAGGCCGAGGACCATTCTCCTCCTCTGTCTAGCTGTCATGTGGGGTGTGGCCGACAGTTACTGACCCCAGCACTGTGGAGCTCTCTCTTCAAGGTGTTTTTGCCTTTTTTGGGAGCTCTGTTGCTAACCCTCACATTTCTGGTGTCCAGTGTTTTGCCTTTTTCCTGTTGTTTCTCTTCACATACCTGGGTCTAGGTTGCCTTTAAAGTGGAGTCCCTCTCCTTTCTCAGTGAAATTCTTCAACTTCAGGACCGTCGTCCTCCACTGTGGGTAACTTTCTGCTGTTATTGGCTTACATGTTCCCACCCTCACTTTATCTTCCTCCTCCTTCTGGGACTCCCGTGACCCACACGTGTATCTCGGAGCTGTTCACAAAGGCTTGCGTTTCTGAATTTCCTTCTCGTCTCTGCACGCTCTGTTCTATGTCCTGATCCAGCCGCGGCCGGCAATGGTGTAGCCACTGATCGTTGGTGTGGCCCAGTGTCCAGGTGTTCCGGGGGCCCCGTCTCCCAGTGGACGCTGTTACCCCGGGGTCTCTGTTCCCATTAGCGTTCCATTCCCTCTGATGCCATCAATCCTGACAGTTAACCTGAAGTCTTCAGGGCTCCATTTCCTCCTCGTCTCCTGAGGGCTGAGTTCTGGCTCTGTGTCTCACAGCAGCAGGTTTGTCAAGTGTACTGCGGACCTCGAGCAGATGTCTGTGTAACTGGAGAAGGTCGAGAACAGACGCGCACGAGAGGTGAAGGATGTCCAGTGTTCTTGCAAAGAGAAGGGCGATGCAAATAGAGAAAAATCCCAAGAAGCCCAAAACACGGGCACCAACCGTCTCTCTTGGAAAATGCGTAGCGACGAGCCCAGATACTCAACCTCCCTGGCGGTCAGGCAATGCTAACTAGACCAGTGTCCAAGTTCCTCCATCAAATGCAAACAAAGTGAAGAGATGCTGATGGTGCGGGGGAGGTTTTCAGAGACAGGTGCTCTGTGCTGGGGGGGGGGTCTGGTTGCTCAGAGAGGCGATGAAACAATGGGATGATAGCCCCTACCCCTCCCGACTTCACCTCCTTCCCTGGGGAGCTGGGTGCTGAGCTACAGACCTCACAGCAGGAACCGTACCTGCCAGGACAGCACCACAGAGACTTCTAGAACTTCTAGGAACATTTGGAGGACGCTGACTTAAATGATGAGAGACTGCTCCCAGAGAAGCTCCGGACCAGACTGGAGCGGCAACAGGAGTGGGCTCTGCCCCTGCGGTGCCGGCCGAGCGCACAGGACCTTACCGGGACAGAAACGTGCGTGCATCGAGGGCGGCTCCTCCACGGCAGGATTTGGGTGACTGTGTCTCTCGTCTCCTTTCGCTTTCCAAATCTTCTACGGCGTGGCGTGATTAATGAGTCTGGAAAAACGAAATCCTGGGAGTGGAGCTGGCAGCAGGAGGTGGCGTTGCTGCTGGTTTCTGCTGGCCCTGCCGCCAGCCTCCCGCCCCGGCAGCCTCGTGCCGCTGCCCCTGCTCTGAGCGCTGTCGCCCTGTCTGGATGAACCCCTTAGCCACCTGTTTCCTCAGACGGCTGATGGCCTGGGCAGCTCTGCCTGCTGGGAACTGCGGCTTGCAGCTGCGTCTGGCGACACCTCTGGGTGCTCCCTGGTCCTGGTCCCCTTCACATCAGAGATGCACAGCCAACGCCCAGGTCTGCACGTTCTGCTGCGAGTGTGGCCCCTGGGGCACATTTGGTAAAGTCTGGAGACCCTGCCGATGGCTACGACAGGGAGGGTGATGGTCCTGCTGTGGGCATCCGTGGCCGCAGGCTGGGGTGCCGGGGCCACGTGCGGCTCGGAGTGATCTGACCCCGAGTGGCCGTCGTGCCGGGGTCGGCTTCCACGGCTCGGACGTCAGAGCACTGAAAGTGCTGACTTGCAAAGCCCATAAACATCCCTGGTTGTTTCTCTTTTTTGAACACACAAAGCACCGGCAGTGCCCTTCACGCCAGCGCATCCCACTTCTGCGGACTTCTTGCAGGCCGCGTTTAAGCTTTGAAACGTCTCTTGTTCAACATGACAGCGTCATTCGTGACTTCTGAAGCCACCGCCAGCTCCAGCCCTTTGATGGCTCGAGCGCTGGGGGCTCACGGCGACTCCGGGGGGGTCATCGTGACGATCTCCCAGGCCTGCCTGGACATCCGTTGCCCAGACGCAGAGCGGAGGCCCCAGAAGCGGCCCCCAGCCCACGCCGCCTCCCCCCTCCCCGCTCAGCTCTCGCCACAAAGGCCCATCGGTGGATGCGAGCGGTGCTTGTGGGGAAGGCTCCCGCCAGGGCCAAAGTGAAGACACATGTGCCATCTGGGTTCAAAGCAGCCACACACGAGAGCCCGCCTGATGGACGTCAGCTTGCATTTCCCTGGGCCGCGTCCTCTGCAGGAAACCACACGTGGTCGCAGAAGCCTTGGGAGGGTCCCTTGGCCCCGGGCCAGGGGCGGGGGGTGGTGGTGGTGGGAGGAGGCCCGCTCGCCAGCCGTGTGCCGGTCCCCTCATGTCTCGGCCTCAGTTGTTCATCGGGCGAAGGGGCCCCGTCCCAGAGCCTCGGTGTCCCTGTCGGCCTCTGATGTGCTGGGGCTGTGGGGTCCGTCTGTGGAGGACACGCCCGGCCCTGCCAATTCGCAGTGTGGGGCGCTTTATAACTCGCGCTCTCTCCAGCGCTTCCTCTCCGTATTTGGAAATGGATTCAATTTTCTTGCCACGGTTTCCCTCTAACGAGAGCAGCCTGGCTCACTCGTGAGCATGAGTTTATTTGGGATGATTTTCGAAGGAAAACAAGTTCAAAGGCTCGTTTGATAGGAAATGAAACCAGAGGTCCGTCGCATATGGAAGTTGAAAACAAATGTATAAGCTGAAAGCTATGACAAATGTCTGCTCTTGCTGGTATTTCTTAAAAAAAAAAATAGTTTGGAATAGAAGTCCGGGCTCCGCGCGGTTGCTGCGTTGCTGTGTGATTACGAGCCGTCCTCGGCCGCTTTTCATCTGGTGCAGTAACCCAACCAGGAAACGACCAGGCAGGCCCTGCCCCGCAAACCGCCAGAAACAACCCAGCCGCCGCGGACGCCGGCCGGGGCCTTGGTCTCGCACGCATCGTTGGCAGTGATTTCCACGGGGTTCTCCCAGGTGCAGCCGAGCGGCAGAGCAGGGGGCTGCGTGCACTTTGAACCAGAACAGTTCCCCCAGCGAGGTCAAGGTCAAGTTCACCGTCACAGGGGCTCTGACTTCAGGGGCGTGCGGCTCGTGGGGGATGTTTCAGGGCAGTGAATTCTAAGATTGCCCCGGCCTGCCCTGGGGAGACTCCCCTGCAACGTGAGAGCACGGAGAGCCTCGGTGCCAGGGAAACTGCCGTGGTCACTGCTGTGGTCTCTGCCGTGGCCGCTGTCGTGGTTACTGCTGTGGTCGCTGCCACAGACACTGCCGTGGCCCCTGCCACAGATGTTGCTCTAGTCTCTGCCGTGGTCCCTGCCACGGATGTTGCTGTGGTCTCTGCCGTGGTCCCTGCCACGGATGTTGCTGTGGTCTCTGCCATGGTCTCCGCCATGGATGTTGCCGTGGTCTCTGCTGTGGCCACTGCCATGGACAGCGCCGTGGTTGTGGCCCTGGTTTTGTGGCACAGCCGACAGAAGGAGGGATGACCTGACCTGAGAATGTGGCCCTGGGAATCTGGGGCAGGGTCGGCGGCAGAGGAAGCTGGGACACAGAACCATGAGGGGCTCCACATCATGGAGGGGACCACGTGGCAGGGGCTGTGGGCTGACCCACGAGTGGAGGCCGTCCCTGGCTGGCGGCCGGCCAGGGAGCCGCGACCTGGGTCACACAACCTCAGGGAATGGAGCTGGTCAACGGCGTGACTGTGGAAGCAGGTTCGTCCCCGGTCGAGCCCAGCTGAGGCCGAGTGGGGAGAACCCAGTGACTCCATGCCTCCCCCTCACGGCAGAGCTTTGAGTCACCAAGTGGGAGCATTTTAAGCTGTGAAATCCCTGGTGATTTGCCACACGGCAATCAAAACCAACGTGGCAGCCATGGACCTAGGATGAATGGGGTGCAGGTTTGGTGTTGGAGACGGAGGGAGGGCACCGTCTCCACCGGCAGAGGCCGCCCCTCCCTGGGCTTGGCTGGCTCCTCACCCACATTCTGTCCCCCCGCCCCCGGCATTGTCCGAGTCCACTCTGGACTGCGAGGTGGCGATGCCCCGCACCGAGACCCGGGGCCATCGCCTCTGTTGTCCTCAGCCTCGCGACTGCTGCTGGCACCTGGCTCAGTCACGCGATCGTGGGGCCACGGCTCCATCACGTGTGCACACGCAGACAACATGGGTGACAGCAGGAAGCCAGGAGGCGACGGCCTCTCAGGGGCTGGCGACTGTTCGCGTCGGGAGTGACGTGAGCGTTGCCCGGACGCCTGAGCACAGCGAAGGGCAGCAGTGGCGTCGGCTTGTTCGACGCGGTGGCCGCACCCTGAGAACGAGCTGGTCACTGTCCTGGGCAAACAGCGCAGGCTCAGACGGAAGAATTAAGAGGGCTGACTTGGAGGTGAGGCCGTGGGCCAGTGCGGACGGAGCCTCGCGTGGTGAGCGGATTGGACTGAGAAGTGCAGCTTCAGAGAGCTGTGCCGGGCAGGGCTCATCCCTCCCAGGACGCCACGAGGTCTTTGAAACAGCGGAGTAAGTGCAGCGCCGGGGCGACCTGGCCCGTCTCCCACGGAAGCCTTTGCTGGGTGGACGTGGGTGGGAGAGGGTCCACTCAGCCAGCGCCTCCGTCGGTGCTGGACGTGTCCATCTTTACTGTGATGAAGTCAGTCCGTGCAGCGGCCATCCTGACCGGCTTTGACTGACGGTGATGCTGAGCCCAACCGCGTGGTTGCGCAACCGTCATCGCCACGCCCTGCAGAACTCACACTGTCCACCCCAGGACCCTCAGCTGCCGCCTGGCTCCGTGAGCGTGGAGACGTGGGGAGGTCACGTCTGTGCTGTTTGTCCTTCCGTGACCTTCTGTGACCCTCTGTGACCGACTGCTGGCCTCACGGCTCCTCCTAGTACCCTGGGGCAGAGCGGCTTCCTCCTCAAGGCTCAGGAGCGTCTGTGGTTTGCGTATCGCCCGTCTCGCGTGTCCGTGCTTTGGTGGAGCACACTGGAGTTGCTCCTGCCTTTTGGGGATCGTGTGTAAAGGCACCGTGGCCGGGGCTTCTTTTCCCTTTTACGACGACCCAGTCTCAGAGACCATGCGGACGGCACTCAGACCAGACACAGGACGTCACCAGGGCCCTGAGCCCCAAGGCCCCTGCCGCTCGTGTCCCCACCCTGAGGGAGCGGCCGTCCGGACTCCTAGCACCGCCCACGTGTGACACTTCTGTGGTGGACCACACGGCCCTGGCTCCGCAGACTGCCTGCCTTTGCCACTCCTGGTGGTTCCGTAGTTCACCCAGGCTCGGCTTTGCCTTTCTCGTACGTTTAGGCGTTTCTGTGGTGATTTTGCGTGTTCTCTTTGTGACTTACGTCTGCGTTCCCTGATAGCTGAAGAGAGGGCTTATCGGCCCCTTCGAGGACCCTCGTCTGCGGTGTCTGTTCAAGCCCCTGGCCCACTTTTTCAGTGGGGTTGTCTTTTTCTTATTGGTTTATAGGAGTTTTAGAAATATTTCCTGGAGTTGGTGCTGTGGCACAGCGGGTAAAGCCGCTGCCTGAAGTGCCGGCATCCCATATGGGCGCCGGTTCAAGTCCTGGCTGCTCCTCTTCCCATCCAACTCTCTGCTGTGGCCTGGGAAAGCAGTGGAGGATGGCCCAAGTCCTTGGGCCCCTGCACCTGCGTGGGAGACCTGGAGGAAGCTCCTGGCTCCTGGCTTTGGATCGGCACAGCTCTGGCTGTTGTGGCCAACTGGGGAGTGAACCATTGGATGGAAGACCGCTCTCTCTCTCTCTCTCTCTCTGTCTCTCCTTCTCTCTATGTGTAACTCTGACTTTCAAATAAATAAATCTTTTTTAAAAACTTCCTGGGGCTGGCATTGTGGCACAGAGAGTTAAGCCTCTGTCTCATATGGTTTATAACCCCCCTGCTCCACTTCCCATCCCACTTCCTGCCTGGGAAAGCGGTGGAAATGGCCCAGGCGCGTGTACCCCTGGCCCCGCGTGGGAGGCACAGTGGAGCTGCAGGATCCTGGCTGTGGCCTGGCCCGGTCCCGGCTGTTGCAGCCACGTGAGGAGTGAATCAGCAGACGGAAGCCCTCTCTCTCTCTCTGTCTTGCTCTCTCTCTCTCTCTCTCTCCTGCCTTTCATACATCTTTGAACAGAAATTTCCTGAATATAAGGCGCTCGTTAACTATGCAGGTTTACAGTGTCCCCGAGTCCTGTGGTTTGGATCCCACTGTTCACTGCTTCCGGTGGGAGGATGTTGTCAGTTACGTGGTCCAGCGACCGTCTCCTACACGGGCAGCACCGTGTGTGTCCCAGAGACCGTCTCCTACACGGGCAGCACCGTGTGTGTCCCAGCGTCCATCTCCCTGCACGGGCAGCATGCGTGTGTCCCCAGTCTCCCTGCACGGGCAGCACCGTGTGTCCCAGCATCCGTCTCCCTGCATGGGCTACACCACGTGTGTCCCCAGTCTCCCTGCATGGGCTACACCACGTGTGTCCCCAGTCTCCCTGCACGGGCAGTACCACGTGTGTCCCCAGTCTCCCTGCACGGGCAGCACGCGTGTGTCCCCAGTCTCCCTGCACGGGCAGCACCGTGTGTCCCCAGTCTCCCTGCACGGGCAGCACCGTGTGTCCTGCTCCGAGCTGTTTTCCCAGGGCCCTGCACGGGCAGCACCGTGTGTCCTGCTCCGAGCTGTTTTCCCAGGGCCCTGCACGGGCAGCACCGTGTGTCCTGCTCCGAGCTGTTTTCCAGGGCCCTGCACGGGCAGCACCGTGTGTCCTGCTCCGAGCTGTTTTCCAGGGCCCTGCACGGGCAGCACCGTGTGTCCTGCTCCGAGCTGTTTTCCCAGGGCCCTGCACGGGCAGCACCGTGTGTCCTGCTCCGAGCTGTTTTCCCAGGGCCCTGCACGGGCAGCACGTGTGTGTCCCCAGTCTCCCTGCATGGGCCACACCACGTGTGTCCCCAGTCTCCCTGCACGGGCAGCACGCGTGTGTCCTGCTCCGAGCTGTTTTCCCAGGGCCCTGCATGGGCAGCACCGTGTGTCCTGCTCCGAGCTGTTTCCCAGGGCCCTGCGTGAGCACGTCCTCTGGGTTGTCTTCCCAGATCCACTCCCCCGTCTGCACGGCTCGTCTGCAGGCCGCGCGCTGTCTCTGGCGTGAACACAGGCCGCGGCCATGGTTCTGCCCGTGGTGCTTAGTGGTCCAGCCCCATTCACCTGCAAGACCAGCTTCCTGCGAGCTGCCAAGCTGAGTGCTTACTGGGCACGCGCGGTCGCCTCGGGAGGACAACAGCGTTGGCTGTGAGCAGCACCGTCGCGGACGACAGTCTGACCGTGTGTGCTGCACCCTGGGTGCGCCTGTGACGGACGGACGGTCAAGCCGCTGTGTCTGGAGGGTGCGTCCAGCCGTGGCTGTTTTAGCGCCGATCAAACACACGTCCCAGTCCCACGACTCCCTGAGTCCTGGCCTTGTGGGAACTGCTTCCTCGCTGACTTTTTTTTTGTAAGATTTATTTATTTTACTTGAAAGTCAGAGTTACACAGAGAGAGGAGAGGCAGAGAGAGAGAGAGAGAAAGAGAGAGAGGCCTTCCATCCACTGGTTCACTCCCCAATTGGCCACAACAGCTGGAGTTGTGCCGATCGAAGCCAGGAGCCGGGAGCTTCCTCTGGGTCTCCCACGCAGGTGCAGGGCCCAAGCACTTGGGTCATCTTCTACTGCTTTCCCAGGTCACAGCAGAGAGCTGGACTGGAAGAGGAGCAGCTGGGACTGGAACCTGGTGCCCACATACGATGCCGGTGCCACAGGCAGAGGATTAACCCAGTGCGCCACGGCACCGGCCCCGCCTCCTGCAGTGGGCGAGGGTGACTGTCTCAGCCTTGCCGGAATATTTCATCAAACTTTGGAAAACCCAGCGCATTTTCAAATCCAACAGTGTGATCCTGGTGCTTCGAAAAACGCGCATTTCCCACGCCTGTAACCTTTAACACACCAATAACTCGCCGTTAGAGTAAGCCTGGGAGTTAACAAGCTCACGCGCACAGAGACTTCACACACAGGCTTGTAAGAGGAGCTGCACGGTCCAGGGGCGTCCCCGCCTGCTGCCCCTTCCGGAACTGGCCTGGTCACTGTGGGCCGGGTCCTCCCTCGCTGCCACGGCGTCCTCCTGACCACCCGCTGCCCCTTCCGGAACCGGCCCGGTCGCTGTCCACCGGGTCCTCCGCGCTGCCGGCCGGGGCAGCCGTGCACAGCTGCTTGCGATTGTCACCTGGGCCCTAATCCCGCCCGCGGCAGGGCCATAATCACCCCTTTATTTGGGAATCGACGCACGCCTCCTGACCTCGCCCCTTGAGCCCCTCACCACCCGGATTCCCGCGGCCTTGGGCACAGGCCCGGGCCGGCTCTGCCTCCCCGAAGCCCGCGGGTCTGCCAGCGCCCAGGTCGGTTTGTACCAGCGCCCATGTTAGCCGTGTCTCGCGTGTGCCTTGGACATTTTCACCAGAACTCCCAGGCCGGCCGTGGACCTGGATCCTGCGCCCCCGTGCCCTGGTAGAGGTGCGGCTGCCCTGGGGTGCTGGTGGGGCCGGAGCCGCCCGGAGTGAAGCCCGTGGTGTCTCTCCCGGGACGGTTTCAGGGCGTTCCGGGGGTTCGTGCTGTGGTGGGGGATCTGGAAGGGGAGCGCGAGGATGAGGCCAGGGATGCGCCCGCCGGCTCCGCGGTCCAGCGCAGGGCTCGGGGCGCACAGGGCGCACGCCTGGTCCAGAGCGGGGCTGGGGGCTCACAGCGCGCACGCCCGGTCCAGCGTGGGGCTGGGGGCTCACAGCGCGCACACCTGGTCCAGCACGGGGCTGGGGGCTCACAGCGTGCACGCCCGGTCCAGAGCGGGGCTGGGGGGTGGGCACAGCGCGCACGCCCGGTCCAGCGCGGGGCTGGGGGGGGGGGCACAGCGCGCACGCCCGGCCCAGCGCGGGGCTGGGGGCGCACAGCAGGCACGCGTGGCTCTTGCTGGCTTTCTGTCTATCGTCCTTTCAAAGAACGTGTGGTTTCATTCGCTAACGGCTCTGTGCTCTCGAGTCTTCACCCGTTTTTATTCCTTTCTATTTCCTTCCTCTACTATTTTTAATTGGGGCATTTTGTCTTCCTTTTTGACAGTCTTGGTTGAGTGCAGATGATGAATGTTTGTTGGTTTTAGTTCAGACAGAATCCGAGGATCCCTCTTCTCACCCCCAAAGCCGCGGGTGTTGGCTGAAGTCAGAGGCGTGGGGAGATGAGCCCAGGGTGATGCTGCTCACCGCGGGCAAGCCGAGCCCCGAGCGCCGTAGCCTAGGCAGCCCGGGCCGCGTCCTCGGCGCCCAGCGCGAGCTGTTCCCATCCCAGAGCGTCCTCCTTGGAGGCTCTGCGTGTCCTGGCGTGTTTGCCTGTCCTAGCGTGTTTGCCTGTCCTAGCGTGTTTGCCTGTCTTAGCGTGTTTACCTGTCTTAGCATGTTCGCATGTCCTAGCATGTTTGCCTTAGTGTGTTTGCCTGTCCTAGCATGTTTGCCTGTCTTAGCGTGTTTGCCTGTCCTAGCGTGTTTGCATGTCCTAGCGTGTTTGCCTGTCTTAGCGTGTTTACCTGTCTTAGCGTGTTCGCATGTCCTAGCATGTTCGCCTTAGCGTGTTTGCCTGTCCTAGCATGTTTGCCTGTCCTAGCGTGTTTGCCTGTCCTAGCGTGTTTGCCTGTCCTAGCGTGTTTGCCTGTCTTAGCATGTTCGCATGTCCTAGCATGTTCGCCTTAGTGCGTTTGCCTGTCCTAGCATGTTTGCCTGTCTTAGTGTGTTTACCTGTCTTAGCGTGTTTGCCTGTCCTAGCATGTTTGCCTGTCTTAGCATGTTTGCCTGTCTTAGCGTGTTTGCCTGTCCTAGTGTGTTTGCCTGTCTTAGCGTGTTCGCATGTCCTAGCATGTTCGCCTTAGTGCGTTTGCCTGTCCTAGCATGTTTGCCTGTCTTAGTGTGTTTACCTGTCTTAGCGTGTTTGCCTGTCCTAGCATGTTTGCCTGTCTTAGTGCGTTTGCCTGTCCTAGCGTGTTTGCCTGTCCTAGCATGTTTGCATGCCCTAGCATGTTTGTCTGTCCTAGCGTGTTTGCCTGTCTTAGTGTGTTTGTCTTAGCGTGTTTGTCTGTCTTAGTGTGTTTACCTGTCTTAGCGTGTTTGCCTGTCCTAGCGTGTTTGCCTGTCTTAGCGTGTTTGCCTGTCCTAGCATGTTTGCCTGTCTTAGCGTGTTTGCCTGTCCTAGCATGTTTGCCTGTCTTAGTGCGTTTGCCTGTCCTAGCGTGTTTGCCTGTCCTAGCGTGTTTGCATGCCCTAGCATGTTTGTCTGTCCTAGCGTGTTTGCCTGTCTTAGTGTGTTTGTCTTAGCGTGTTTGTCTGTCTTAGTGTGTTTACCTGTCTTAGCGTGTTTGCCTGTCCTAGCGTGTTTGCCTGTCTTAGCGTGTTTGCCTGTCCTAGCATGTTTGCCTGTCTTAGCGTGTTTGCCTGTCCTAGCGTGTTTGCCTGTCTTAGCGTGTTTGCCTGTCCTAGCATGTTTGCCTGTCCTAGCGTGTTCGCCTGTCCTAGCGTGTTTGCCTGTCCTAGCGTGTTTGCCTGTCCTAGCGTGTTTGGACGTAGCTCACGCTTGGAGGGACAGGGGTCCTCCTGGACGAGCACTGTGGCCCCTGCCTGGAGCTGCTGCCCCCTGGGTGTCGCCAACGCCGGCTCCTGATCCCACTCTCGCCCGAGCTCAGGCAGCGCCGCGTGGTCGTCTCGCGTCCTCACCAACGTGGACGTTGCGTTTAATGACCTTCCCTTTTGGACAGTGGGACGTGGCGTTTTTCTTCGATTACCAGTTACCTCTGATTTCCCGTCATCTGTGAACCGTGTGGACGCGTGGTTTTGGTGCATTGTCACTCTGCTGCTTGTTGTTTTTCAAATGCTCTTTGTATGAGGAGGCCACCGGCAGGATCTGCCGTGCTGCAGGTGCCGTCTGGCTGGGTCATTCTCTCTCTTGTTGGCGTAGAGTTTTCCCGCTGTGCCCCCTCCCCCATCCCATCTTACGGTTATGAACGATTTTGTTACTGTTCCTTCTAGCACTTTTATCATTTCATTTTCCCCTAAGGTTTAATGTTCTAATCACAGTTGACTTTATGAGTGCTGGCTAGCGAACCCCACAGGGGGACACTCGGGATCCGAGCAGCGGCCGGGGGCGGGGTCTCCTTCGGGGGCCAGGTCCTGGCCCTTGGGCCTCCCAGGGTGCTCTCAGGGTCGTGTGACCCCAAGGCCGTTCTTCCTGTCCTCAGGGCAAAGTCCCCGTTGGCTCCCTTGATCCTGGCCCCGCCCCTTCCTCCTGAAACCACTGTCAATCAGCTTCCTTTTTTCTGTCCCAGGTGCAGCGGTCAGGGTCCCAGGGGAGGAGCTCGGTTTCTCCTGCCAGGCAGCCCGAGCACCGTGCACAAACTCCACCCCTCCCCCCACCCCCACCCGCGTGCAGGATCCCAGAGACAGGGATGGGGCACAGCCCCCCCCCACTGGGTCCCAGAGACAGGGATGGGGCACAGCCCCCCCCACTGGGCCCCAGAGACAGGGATGGGGCACAGGCCCCCCCACGCTGGGCCCCAGAGACAGGGATGGGGCACAGGCCCCCCCACTGGGTCCCAGAGACAGGGATGGGGCACAGGCCCCCCCCACGCTGGGCCCCAGACAGGGGCTGGGATGCAGCCCCCCACCCCCTGTGCTGGGTCCCAGAGACAGGGACTGGGGCAGAGGTCACTTGGTGGTTGCTCCCCTCCCCCCCCCCCCCCCCCCCCCCGGAGCAGAGAGCGTCAGGGTGGGTTTCCTGGAGACTTTGAGCCATGACCCAGAAGTGCAGACTGTGGCACTCGGGTGCAACGCTGGGCGCAGGCTGGTGCGGAGCCGCTCAGCCTCCCCCAGCCTCCTCCTGCGACGTGGGGCACAGGCTGAGGGGGGCCCCGAGACCCCACACCCGGCGTGTGGGCTGGCACTGGCCAGCTGAGCCTGTGGGCACCTTCGTTCTGTCGCCTGCCCCAGGGAGGGGGAGACTTGCATGACCACATGATCATGCATGAGTCCTGTGCGTGTTTATTCTCACTTCCAGTTTTTTTTTAAAATTTATTTTATTTATTTGAAAGACAGTTACAGTGAGAGGTAGAGACAGAGAGAGAGAGAGAGAGAGAGAGAGGTCTTCCATCCGCTGGTTCACTCCCCAGATGGCTGCAACAGCCGAAGCTGAGCTGATCCGAAACCAGGAGCCAGGAGCTTCTTCCCAGTCTCCCACGTGGGTGCAGGGGCCCTAGGACCTGGGCCATCTTCTACTGCTTTCCCAGGCCACAGCAGAGAGCTGGATTGGAAGTGGAGCGGCCGGGACGAGAACCGGCACCCATGTGGGCTGCCGGCGCTCCAGGCGGTGGCTTTACCCGCTATGCCACAGCTCTGGCCCCTCTCAGATCTTTTGAACACACAAACACTCCCCTCCCAGAGGCGAACACTTGCCAGTTTTGTTCTAAGAGCTGGTACTGCAGGCGACTCTTGCCGTGTCACTCTCACCACACACTGGTGGAATACTTGCCTTTGGAGAACACAGCGTCCCAGGACAAGTCTGAGCTGAGCGGACTTCCCACCGCCCCCCCACCCCGCGGGTCCTGGCTGCAGCACCCGGAGGCCGGCGCTGGGAGCCACCCTGTGCCGAGCAGGCGATGGGCGGCCCTGGGTTCCTGGCTGCTCCTCAAGAATGCGGGCGGGGCCTGTGCAGCTCATACCTCGGTGACAGCCGGGGTGGGGGTGATAAATGAGACCCTGGAGTCCGCTCTGCTGTCATCGCTTCCCCAGCGTTCAGTGGGATGCCCGAGGCGGGCCTGGGCTGGGAGCGCTCTGCAGGCCTGGAGCCGCACACACGGCCGCCAGACTCATGGAGCCACGGGGGCTCGCGGCCGCCATTGCAGTCGGCTCATCCTCGGGGGCCGCGGCAGGCCTGAGCCTGGGGGCCTGGGTTTGTTTACAGCCGAGGAGTCGCCTTCCCCCGGGCCCTGTCACCTCCAGACCACTGCTGTCCTGGCTGGGGCTCCCAGGGCGCTGGGCTGAGCAGGGCTGCGTGCAACAGAGCTGGCACTGCCGAGGTGCCCTGGGCGTCGCCAGAGGCTGTGAGGACACTGGCCCCTGGCTCACATCGGGGTCTGTCCAGGAGCTGAGGTGCTGGAGGCTCCGGGTCACGGGCAAGACAGATCTGCATGGACAGTGGGACTGAGTGGCAGGAGGGCCGTGGGTGGAGCCTCTGTGGGGCAGGCGAGCCAGCAACAAATTCAACAACCTTAGCCGCTGCGCCTGTGTCTCCGGGTCTCTGGTTTTGCCTGACCACGTGTGCTCGTCTGTAGTCATGGGTATTTGTGGTGCACGGCCTGGTGATTCTGTCCTCGCAGCCAGGTGACGGCATTTCCCTCTCCTGAAAGCTGCCGCTCCTGGGTTTCAGGGGGCCTGGGCTGCTGTCCCCCGGGGCCACATGGAACACGGAATGAATGCCCGGTGCTGTGGAGCTCGGGACACGCACCCCGCCCGGCTGTGTCCCACCTCCCCGGGCCCTCCCCGGCCTCTAGGACCTCACAAGCAAACTGAGGCGGAGTCCGGTCTGGAGACCGGGGTCAAGGGGAGGGGCTGCGGCCTCTCGGGGAGCAGGGAGTGCGTGAGGAGGGGCCAGGGCCTGGGCCTGAGCCTCCAGGGTGGGGTGCAGGAGTCCCAGCGACCTCACTGCTGGCCGGATGCTTGTGTCCACGGGCACTTTGAAATGCAGGAACTGGCTATGGCGTCCTCACTGCCGTGTGTGTCTGCATGTGTGCATGCATGTGCACATGTGTATACACACACGTGTCTGTGAACATGCACACATGTGCGCACATGTACATCTGTGTGCATGTGGGTGCACATGTGTGTATATACACATGTGCCTATGTACATGCACGCGTGTATGCACGTGTACATCTGTGTGCATGTGTGTGCACATGTGTACACACACGTGTGTGTTCACGTGTACATCTGTGTGCATGTGTGCATGCATGTGCACATGTGTGTATATACACACACGTGTCTGTGTACATGAATGTGTGTGTGCACGTGTACATCTGTGCATGCACGTGCACACACGCATGCATGTCTGTGGGTATGTGCATGCATGTGCATGTATGAGAGAGAGTGAGGTCCACCTCTGGGCATGGCTGCTGTGGAGTCTGCCCAGGGCATGTGTGTGCATGTGTGTGTCTGTGTGTGCATGTGTGTGCTTGTGCATGTGTGTGCTTGTGTGTGCATGTGTTGGAGAGCCAGCTCCACGTCTGGGCGTGGCTGCTGTGGAGTCTGCTCAGAGATGCTGCCCAGGGCCGCCCTGGCTCCTGACCGCCTCCTGGCACAGGGAGCTCAGTGCCGGGGCCCCTCTGCCACAGGTGCCTGGGTGTGAAGCGGTGCCTCTGGGCCCCGGGCCCCGGCGAGGAGCTGCACCTGGGCTTCTGTCCACATGGCGGGGCCGGCCGAGCCCCTGTGCTTTCTGAGCTGAGACGGCTCATCGGCACTGTCAGTCTATTTGAAATTAGCGACAAGGATCCACACCTTGTACGGACTGGGGAACGTGTCCGTCACCACCGACATGGGGCCGGCTGTCTCCTCCCAGCGCGGGCACAAACGTGCTGTGCTTTCTAGCAGAGCGGAAGGCAGACATCCCAACAGCTCCCGCCCCCACCGCCCAGCGCACCTGCCGAAGGCTGCACCTGCTGGACCCCAACCCCACCCAGACCCTGGCCACCAAGAGGGGTGCCCCGGGTCTCCCAGGAGCAGCTGAGGCCTGGGGTGCAGGGGCAGATGGGAAGGCGGGGAGGCCAGGGCAGGAGCGACTGCACCAGGGAGGGCGAGCCTGGAGGCCGCACACCACACCGCGATGTCACTCACACAGCCGATGTCACTCAGCAGGGCGTCTGGAGCACAGGGGGAGGCCCCGCCTCACCCGGCCTGGGGCGCATATGCTGGGGCTGCGATGGCTGGTAGTGGTCTTTGTTTCCGGGAAACCATGTTGGAGGGACCCCCCCACCCCCACTCTGTGTCTCCCTGTGTTCCCCTGGGCTGTGGTGGCTAAACCTCCCCAGGGCTGACCTCGCCCACGTGGCCAGGCCCAGACGGAGGCAGCCCCAGGCCCAGGGCAGGCAGCGGGGACAAGGGCCTACACAGTCTCTGGCAGCAAGAAAATGGCTTTTTTTTTTTTTAAGATTTATGTATTTGAAAGAGTTACAGAGAGGGAGAAGGAGAGGCAGAGGGAGAGAGAGAGACAGAGGGAGAGAGAGAGAGGGAGAGAGAGAGAGGGAGAGAGAGAGAGAGAGAGAAAGAGGGCTTCCATGTACTGGTTCACTCCCCAGATGGCCACAACAGCCAGGGCTGGACCAGATCAAAGCCAGGAGCCAGGAGCTTCATCCAGGTCTCCTATATGGTTGCAGGGGCCCAAGCACTTGGGCCATCTTCCACTGCTCTCCCAGGCCACAGCAGAGAGCTGGATCAGAAGTGGAACGGCCAGGACTCAAACCAGCGCCCATATGGGTCTCTGGCACTGCAGGCAGCTGCTTTACCCACTTAACCACAGCACCGACTCCAAGAAAATAACTTCTTACCAAAACCAGAGATGAAAGAACTAAAGCAACCATGTTGCAAAGAGCCGGCACACGGGCAGGTGGAGACGCTGGACGCCGGACGGCTGGACGGGAGGAGAGGACGCGGTCACTGCAGGACCCAGAGTCCCCGAGGGGCGCAGGGGCCCTCGCCAGGGTTCTCTTGGTGACAGGTGACAGTGCGAGCGCTCAGAATGCACGCGGGGAGGCAAGGGGGAGAGGGATTCTAACAGAGAGGAGGGGACAGGGAAGAGATCCCGGGGCGGGGGAGGGGAGGAATCCCTGTCCAGCACCTGTCTAATTCCGGTCCCAGAGGAGCTGGAGTCCGTGGCACAGAGGCAAAATCCAGGGGTCACTGAAAACCGGGGCTCCCGGCCAGGGCTGCGTGTGCATGCCGTGGCTCCCCCTGCGCCGGCAGAGCCGTGGAGCAAGGCACAGACCTCCGGCCACGCCGAGCAGCCCCGGAACCTCAGCACCAAGGAGGGGGGCGGCAAATGCCAAGCCCCAGCATCAGCACAGAGGGGCGGCCTCCCGCCGGCACCGTGAGGCTGCAGGTCACTGGCCACATGCAGAGCAGTAGGACGGCCTGGGGGCCCAGGACGAGGACCCAAGACAAAGTCATTGCCCACAGGAAACAAACAGGCGCGACCCAAGGGAAACTTGGTTCCGCGTCATTTGAAGATGAGCAGGTTTACTGTCTTCCCGCAGTGAACTTGGACTTGCCGGGCAGGCGGAGCCCAGGAGTGGCTGGGCCACAACCGGGGACCAGTGAAACCAGGCTCACGCCCCAGCTCCGATACATAGGCGGGTGTTTCAAAGCTTCATGGAAAACGGAATTAAAAGTAAAGTTTGGCCGGCGCCGTGGCTTACCAGGCTAATCCTCCGCCTTGCGGCACCGGCACACCGGGTTCTAGTCCCGGTCGGGGCGCCGGATTCTATCCCAGTTGCCCCTCTTCCAGTCCAGCTCTCTGCTGTGGCCAGGGAGTGCAGTGGAGGATGGCCCAAGTGCTTGGGCCCTGCACCCGCATGGGAGACCAGGAGAAGCACCTGGCTCCTGGCTTCGGATCGGTGCGATGTGCCAGCCGCGGTGGCCATTGGAGGGTGAACCAACGGCAAAAAGGAAGACCTTTCTCTCTGTCTGTCTCTCTCACTATCCACTCTGTTAAAAAAAAAAGTGAAGTTTATCTCAGTGCAAAGCCGTTTGGAGATCCACGCATTGCTTTTTCATAACATGCATTCTCTGTGAACTTCCTGAGGCCCCACGTGCATAGTTGCTTGTGTGTGCACTGTACACGTGTGTCTAAGCACACGCGTGCCACTGCAGGCTCACACGTAGTCACGGGTTAACTTGGGCCATCGGGAAGGCTTTTTATCATCAGCACGAGAAGCAGCGGGGAGCCTCCCTGAGAGCCCTGGCCGCGGGGGGCTCCCGGGTGGGCGAGGGGCTCTGGGCCTTGTGGGTGGAAGCCCAGAATATTCCGGAAGTCTCCTGGGGACAAAGGTGGTTCCAGCCGTGTGGGAGCCGCTGGGCTTTGACGGCCACCGCCTAAGCGACCCCAGCGCCAAGCAGCAGGAAGGAGGAGGAGCCTGGGGTGGGCGCAGGTGCCGCCGTGCCTGACAGAGAAAGGGCTCATGGACCCGGCTGGGGGGGGGGGGGTTGTGCAAAGACGGTGGCTGGCATAGGTGGATAAAAGAAAATGAGAGCTGGATTCTTCCCGCACAAGGAAATAAGTTCCAGATGGCTTAACACGGATGGAATGAAGAGGAATTCGGAGCAGATCCTGGCGAATGTTTTTACCCTCGGGGGTGCAAAAGGCATTTCTGAGCGTAGCACCCAGGTGAGAACAGGGTGGACGCGTCCCCCACTCCCTGCGTCCACACGTGTGCTGGAGTGAGACGCCGCCGTCACCACCTCAGCCAGAAGCTGCGAGGGTCCTCCCTCGGATTCATGACCCCAGCCCCGCCCGTCCAGTCACTCGCTGATGCTGGTGGCCGCCCTGGGCGGGCGGTGGCTGGGGTGAGCCAGCCTGCCCGCTGGGGACTCCAGGACCAGAGCCCAAGGGCTCGTGGAAATCACTCCCCCGGAGGAAGCGACAGAGGCAGAGAAGACAAAGGGCAAATCCCACCCCTCTGCTCCAGGCGGACCCTGCCCGTCCTCACTGGGCTGCCCACCCCTCCCCTCCAGGCGGACCCTGCCCGTCCTCACTGGGCTGCCCACCCCTCCCCTCCAGGCGGACCCTGCCCATCCTCACTGGGCTGCCCACCCCTCCCCTGCAGGCAGACCCTGCCCGTCCTCACTGGGCGTCAGAGGCCAGACTGGAAGCAGAAATCAGAGCCACAGAGGGGTCGCGCGGGCTGCTGGTGGCCAAGGCTTCCCCTGGGGATCCGGGAGGAGGCAGGATTGCCCAGTGGGCAGCGCAGCCAGGCTGTGAGCCTCACAGGCCCCGTTTTTGCCCCGTGTAGTGAGGACAATGATGCCGTCCGTCCTGTCACCAGTGTGAGACAAGGGGGTGACTGCCAGAGTCTGGCTCGGAAACACGGGGCTGCAGCGGGAGCCCTGCCTCGGGCAGGGGGTGCCTCCCAGACCCCGGCCCATGCCACGCTCTTCCCTGCTTTATACACAGCGCAGCAGGGGACAGCATGGAGGCATTAGAACGAGAGCCGTGCTAGGTGCCAGCAGTGCTGCTCCTGGGTCCTTCCCTAGGTCACACAAAGGTGCCCAAGCCCCGGGCAGAGGAGTAGTCGACATGACAGAGGCTGCGGCTGGGGATGGGCGGACAGACGGACAGGTGGTGTGCACGGCGTGGCCGCTCTGCCTGGCGCCCGGCTCTCACCTGTGGCAGGATGGAGAAGGGTGGTGTAAGATCCCCTCCCACGACTCAGAATGGCCCACGCCCGAGACCAATGGGAAGTGTGCGTGGTGTGTCCCTGGGGTGCCAGCCCGGGGTGGTTGGTGTCCTGGCTGCTGGCACTGTCTGGGAGCCCGTGCGGGCACAGGACACCCTGGGAGCCGCCCTGGGAGCCGTGGAGTTCAGCACCAGCACCACGTCCAGCTGCTGGGGGTTGCCGAATGGAATAAACCTCCCAAGAGCCCACGCGCTCCAGGCGACTCCTGCGCTGTGTCTTCTCCATGTCTGGAGGCCACGGAAGAGCCCACATTTCCTGGGCGGATGCTGCCAGCTCTGCCATCCCAGCCCAGCTGCCCAGGCCCCCTGGGAGGGGAGTGCCTGGCCCCCTGGCCGCCAGTGGGGTGCTCCCTCCCCCGTCCAGGTGCTCCCCACTCTGCAGCCTCTGTGTGCTGTGGCTCCAGCCTCATCTCCACCAGGGGCCTCCGTCCGGAGCCTGGGGAGAGGCTGCCTGAGCTCGTCGGGCAGAGCGAGCCAAGGACGAGGGGCGGGGGGACCTCGGCCGCTGTCTGACCCTCGACTGCCTGACTTTTCGTGGTTGTGTTAGCGTGTGACCCTCGCACGCCTGTCCTGGCCACAGTGTAGTTTCTCACATGGACACGGGGAGCAAGGAGCTGCTGAGCTCCAGAGAGGTGGCCTCTGGGGGGACAGAGCGCCCTGGGGTTCCTGTCCCCGCTGGACAAGGTGGGGGTGGGGGCTCCCTCCTGGCAGCCCCGCCAGGCCTCTGATGCCTCCCTCGGCCCCGCGCCCAGCACGGCTCTGCACGGCTACTGAGGCCATTGCTGGGCCCCTCAGGAACGCACGACGGCTGTGAGGCTGCCGGGAAGTGACATCGACGCCCACAGGGAGGGCGAGCCCTGAGCAGGGCGCCCGGCAGCGCCGGCTCCGGCCCCTTCCACGTCCTCGTCCCCAAAGGCGGCAAGAGCGAGCGGGGGCTACAGGAGAGCCCCGCAGTCCTGGGCAGAATCCCCCATTGCGGACCGCGTGAGGGCGTGTGGAGTCCTCCTGGGCCCCTGCACCGTGCCCCTCCCCGTGGCTGCCCAGCCCCTGGGCCCCCAGCAGAAGCACCCCCGCCTCTGGGAGGGGCCAGGATAAAGGGGCTAAGCCCCCAGGACCTGACCTGGCTGCAGGAGTCCCCAAGCCCCCACCTTCCCACCTTCCCCTGCCCTCCCGGACACGGCCCTGGGCTTGGGGGGACCACGCCTGAGGCTTCAGAGGGGCCCCGCAGCCCCCCCCCCCCCCCCGCTTGGTTCATCCCACAGCCTCCAGCCATGGGCCTGGCGTCTCCAGCCCCCCAGGGCTCCTGCAGCCGAGTGAGGGGTGAGGTGAGTGCGGAGCCCCAGGCCGGGCTGAGGGGCACAGGCTGTGAGCGGAAGGGTGCACACCCCTCTGTGAGGACTCGGTGGGTGGGGCGGGGGCCAGAGGCCAGAGCCTGGGAGAGGCGGAGTGTGGGAGCCCAGCCAGTGAGGGGCTCGGGCCAGGCACCCACGCGGGGGCTGCAGAGGGGCTGACGTCTGCAGTTTTGTGGCACACTGGCGGGGAGTCCGGCAGTGACGTTCCACCCCCACCGGGGCCCAGACGCGCTGCGCGATCACCCGGCACCCACGTGCTGGGTCGGCTCGGAGACCACGGCCTGCAGCCCACGTGTCCCGGGGCCACCCCAGCCAGGCCGGGGCCTCAGAGACGTGACGTTTCCTGTCTGGCTGCTGGCACGTCTGCTGTGTGGCTCCCACATGGGAACGGTCAGGCCCAAGTCGAAACAAGTGTGGCCGCTCGGGGAGCCCGGGGGCGTCGCGCTTCTGGAACGGGCTCTGCGGCTGTGCGGAGGGAGCCGGTGGCGCCCAGGCCCTGGCCCCTAGGGGCTCAGATGTGGAGGCCCAGGCCGGGGACAGAGAACGACAGCGTGACGCAGCCCCTCCCCCACGCCCTCCCTGGCACGTTGTCCGAGCGGCTGCTCGGTGACCCCGTCAGCTGTGACATCTTCCTGAGCCGCCTCCGTGGCCGCCTTGGCAGGCAGGACCACGCGCCGTGGGCACCGCTGCCCGGAAGCTGTTGTCCACAGGGGTCCTGCACAGGTGGACTAGCGTGTCGTCCCCCCCCCAGGATCCCTGCACTCTCAGCCACTGCGATCCTGCTCTCTGGGGCGGGGGAGGGGCTTTGCAGGGGTGTTTACTGCAGGGGTCTCCAGGTGGGCCCAATGTCACCTCCAGGGTCCACGGGAGAGGGAGGCCGAGGGTGGAGGGAGGCCGAGAGCCAGGGGAGGGAGGCCGAGAGCCAGGGGAGGGAGGCCGAGAGCCAGGGGAGGGGTGCCAGCCTAGGAGCGTGGGTGGACCAAGGCCGAGCAACAGCTGCCCCGGAGCCTGCAGAAGGAACCAGCCCCGCGCTCTGCCCTTAGCTCCCCATTCCCGGCCCCCGACCGCCATCAAGGGAGGACAAATCGTGGGGTACTGACGTGTGTGGGAGACTGTGTGGCCTGTGGTGGGGAGTGCACTCGGAGCCCAGGTGGAGCACGGGGTGCGTGCTTTGAGCGAGAGGGACCCGGGATGGAGCGGGCCGGAGGCTTCCTTCCATGCCCCCTCCAAAACCATAGCCACGGGTCCTGTGTCCTGGGCATCAGCCTGGGCACCGGGCAGGGCTCAGAGGGAGAAGGCTGCAGAGTGACCGTGATGCAGGCCAGGAGTGGACACCGCGCAGTGGGGAAGTGGCACGCGTGGTTTGGTCGTCCCCACGGCCGCCCTGGCTACGATGGTGTCTACATCCCATGGTGACTGCTTTCAGTAGAGTGGACACAGCCCAAGGTGGAGAACTCTGCAGACCGGCCTGCCTGCACTCCAGGTCCCCTTCCCTCCTCACAGCTCTGTGCACACACACAGCACATGTGTCCACATCAGCCCACGTGTCCATGTCGGCACACGCACCCATGTCAGCACATGCAGCATGCGTGTCCATGTCAGCACACATGCCCATGTCAGTGATACAGCACGGGTGTCCACATCAGCCCACGTGTCCATGTCGGCACACACATCCATGTCAGCACATGCAGCATGCGTGTCCATGTCAGCACACATGCCCATGTCAGTGATACAGCACGGGTGTCCACATCAGCCCACATGTCCATGTCGGCACACACATCCATGTCAGCACATGCAGCATGTGTGTCCATGTTGACACACATGCCCATGTCAGTGATACAGCACGGGTGTCCACATCAGCCCACGTGTCCATGTCAGCACACGCACCCATGTCAGCACATGCAGCATGTGTGTCCATGTTGACACACGTGTCCATGTTGGCACATGTGTCCATACTAGCCCATATGTCCATGTCGGCACATGCAGGAGCCAGGAGCTTCCTCCGGGTCTCCCACGTGGGTGCAGGGGCCCAAGCACTTGGGCCATCTTCCACTGCTTTCCCAGCCCATTGGCAGGGAGCTGGACTGGAGGCAGAGCAGCCGGACCTGAACTGGCGCCCGTATGGGATGCCGGCACTGCAGTCGGTGGCTTTACCTGCCACACCACAGCGCTGGCCCCGCGGTTTCTTTTTAAGGCTTAGATATACCATGGCTCAACGCTGATACGCCCAAGGGTTCTTAGCTCACTGACCTTCCACCTGCATTTTCCCTTCCAGTCCTTTTCTTTTCTCACACTGAACATCCTCATTCCCACCGGCTCGTCTCCCAGAACGCACCAGTGTTTCGGAAGGGCTCTCCGGAAGCCACGGCCGACGGCGAGGAGGCAGACGTCACGGTCTGGGCTCTGGGTCTGTCCAAGACCAGCGGGCTCCGTTTGTTCTCAGGTGTCCCTAGTCCCCTTCATGCAGGTGTGCGTTCTGCCTCCTGAGCTGCTACAGCCTCTCGTGTTATGTTGTCGGGTTGTTGTCCGTAAGAAGCGTGTGAGCTGTCCCTGTAGGCCGGGGTTCCTTTGTCATCTGTGCTTGCTGTATCGTGGACTCCAGCTACCCCAGGCTTCTGCGCTAATTCTTTTTAAAGATTTATTTATTTGAACAATGAGTTACATAGAGAGAGAGAGACAGAGAGAGAGAGAGAGAGAGAGAGAGAGACAGAGAGAGAGAGACAGAGAGAGAGAAAGGTCTTCCGTCTGCTGGTCACTCCCCAGATGGCTGCATTGGCTGGAGCTCTGTAGATCCTAAGCCAGGAGCCAGGAGCTTCTTCCGGGTCTCCCACACAGGTGCAGGGGCCCAAGGACTTGGGCCATCTTCTACTTCTTTCCCAGGCCACAGAAGAGAGCTGGATGGGAAGTGGAGCAGCCGGGACTCGAACCAGAGCCCATGTGGGATGCCAGCATGGCAGGCAGCGACCTTACCCGCTACGCCACAGCGCCGGCCCCTCTGCTAATTCTCAAGCTCCTGAGCTCTCCTTCGGCCTGGCTGTGCTCCCTCCCTTAGGGATGGGTGCTTCTGTGGAGCGGGTGTGTGTGTGTGTGCGCGTGTGTGTGCGTGTGTGTGTGTCACTCCTGCTGTTCCTGATTCTTGGGAAAATGCACCAGCACCCGCCCCTCGACCAAATTTCCTGGATTTGGGGCTCAAAGCGCGTCCTTACTGCTGCATTTTAGATCCGTCATTTGAAACCTTTTTCTGTCTCTAGAATTAGGCGTCTCTGGAAGTCTGGGGGCCTTCACAAGGCTCCTGATAACTTCCTACATCCCATCTGCGAACGGTCTCGCCTTGGGTGCGGTGTCACGTTTAAGACAATGTCAGTACCTGCAGGTCTTCAGCTTCGCCGCAGGGAGCTTCGTTTTGTGAAATTCTTCCATTTCACGGTCGCACCCTCGTCCTTTCTTACTTTTTGTGTGTGTTTGCCTCCCCCCCTTTTTTCCCCAAATAACTGGCGTTTTCATAATTTATTGGTTCCATTTTAAGTTTTCCCAACTGGAGGCTCCGGGATTTGCTCTCCTCCCAGACATCGCGATGGAAGTGGTCAGCTCCGACCGGCCCTCTGTGTCGCCTGGGGACTCGCCAGTTCTGCCCCTTGACCTGTGGGTTTTTAATCGACACATTTTTCTAATCTTCGTTAATTCTAATCGCCGGGATTTGCCGAGCGTTGCCGCGCTGGCTGCGGCGGGGCCGCTGCGCGCTGAGCTGTCTCTGCCGGGTGCACCTGAGGGCTGCCCTTGCGGGTCTCCGCGGCCTCCCTGACCGGCCACTGCCACCCTCCAGACAGCGTGGGCAGGAAGGGTGTGGAGCTCATCCCTGCGCGGTGGCGCGTCTCGCCTGCTTCCTGCTTCCCTCTCGCGGTTGCCGCCCTGCGGGGCATAAGCGTTCAAACCCATGCTGAGCCGCCCGCGCCCACCTGCTGCGTTTTGCCTTCTTGTACAGGAAGAGCGCGGGTCCCACCCACGCTCTGCGCGTCTCCCCTCTCCCCGGCTTTTCTGAGTCACTTGTCCGCATGGTTCTCATTGGGCTCTGTGAGCTGGGCTCAAAACCCCTCCCTGCCAGTGAGTGAATTAAACCTTTGGACGTAGCTGCTGCGACCAGAGTGCATGGCTCCAGCTCTGTCCCAACTCCTGCTACGTGAAGTGTGCGCCCCTGTGCCGTGTCCTGTCTTATTCATTCTGTCTGCTTTCGCGTTGATTTGGCGTGTAGGAAGGATCCACACACGTTGTGGGTATCTTTACATTTTGGAATCTGTGATCCCTATGGAATACTTAGGTCTACACACCACATGCGCTCATGCAGTGTCTTGGTCTTCCCTCTTACTCATTAAGGCTTCTATTATTAGGGTTGTCAGCCGTAACCATATCTTTGATTGCCACCTACTGCCACTTATTTTTACCTAAACAGAAATCCGTTAGCTTCTGCATTAGCCAGGGCTGAGCCAGGCTGAAGCCAGGAGCCAGGAGCTCCACCCTGGTCTCCCACGGGGGTGGCAGGGCTGAGCATTGGCCGTCCTCAGTGCCTTCTAGATGCATCAGCAGGGAGCTGGGTCGGAAGTGGAGCGTCCGGGGCTCTCAGCCTCAGTGTGCAGCATTGCCAACGGCAGCTTGCCCGGCTACACCGCAGTGCAGTCCCGATCGCTGTCTTTTCTATGGCATCAAAGGCTGTACCTCCCACCTGTGGTGGGCACAGTGGCAGGAGGGGTCTGTGGCTGCGTCACCCAGGGCTGCACCTCGTCCCCCAGAGACCTGGCCGATTCTTTCAGCATGGCCCCTGTGTCACGGCCCTCTGCTCCCGTGTCACAGCTCCCCTCTCTGGGGGGTCACTGGGCGTTGCTGTCTTTGGGGCCACAGCTTCTCTCCTCTGCTGGGTTCTTTTTCTCATGACCACGACAAACACGGCACACAGGCACGGGAGACCCGAGCAAGGCACAGGCACTGCCCTGAGCCGCCCCCCTCAGGGCTTCTAGGTCTTTCTACAGCACCAAATTCTCCTTGGTCGGTTTCGATATATGCTGATAAGGCATTCTATGTGAGCCAATTAGGGGACTGGCCTTGGAGTACCTGCTTTGCATAGAAGCTTGTAGAGTGGTCAGTCAGGTGCACTTAGCAGGTGCACCAACATCTGAAACTCCCGTTGTGTGTGTTTGCCGGTCTCCCCTCCCCAGGGCGGGAGGGTCACGTCATGGATGTTTCCTGCTTTGCTTTCTTGGGGTCCCTGGAGTCCCTGTCGCTATCACCTTATGTTATTCCTCCTGATTTTTGTTATCGACAGTCCTAGCTCTAGGGCATCCCTAGCTTGAACACCTTGAAAAGCACCGTAGCCACTCGTGTGTTTGCAGTGCTGGCGGGAGCTCAGCCCCGTTCCCTCCTCCGAGGCCCCACCGACCTCGCCTGGGTTCACCTCGGCCTGTGCTCACGTGTCCTCCTCCTGCTGCTCGGCGTCGGCCTGGGTGCTCGCCTCAGCTCTCTGGGTGCTGTAATCACCTCACCTGTGCCTGCCGAAACCCATCGCAGGTCTCGTCTCGATCACCACCTCTGTAGTTTCCATTTGAAAATTGAGCGCTCCTTGGCAACATGTTCTTCATGTCTTTTATTCATTTAAGCAGATTACAATAATTATGTTAAGGTTTGCATCTGAGAACTCCACTATTTGAACGTTATTTGGGTCCATCTCTTCGATCTCCCTTGGTTTTAATTTTTTTCTGGTTTTCTTGTAAACTTGGTTGTCATTTTTTATTGATTGCCAGATCCGTGACATTTGAAGTTGCGTGAGGTCTCGGGTGCTATATTCAGAGGATAGCAGTTCATTTCTGGAGGGTGGCTCGAAGCTTTGTGACCCCAGACCCTTCAAACCTCTCCCCACTTCAGGGACGTTGGCTGTGTGCTCTCCAGAACTGTCTTCCTCTGCAACCTTGGGGTTTCCCGGGAACGCCCTCCTTGGCCGACTGAACTTTGCCTTCCACCCCAGGAGGGTGACACACCCCCGGCTTCTTACCTTTTCCTCCTGGGTGGACGCAGGGCCCTGGGGAGAAGCTGGGCTCTCTGAGCTTCTCTTTCTGGATCTGTCTTCGCTCTGTCAGCTGTGTGATGTCTTCGCTGCAGGTTTTCTGCCTCTTCTTAGCCGCAGAGCTGGCAGCAATCACGTTTTCTGCCGTTGCTAGAGTGGGGCTCTTGGCTAATTCTCGTGGTGTGGGCATACTCCGCTCTTCTGTGGTCAGCATGTGTTTACCGTTGGGGGGAGCTGGGGGGCTGCCGTCCTCCCTCCATTGAGGCAGTCGGGGTGTGGATCTGCGGGGGAGGCTCCCCCCCTGCACGCAGGGCTCCCTGTCTTGCAGGAGGCAGACAGAATGGTGTTGAGGGGACGTGCAGGTGCCTCACTGTGCTCGTAGGTCAGGAGCCTGCGACTCTCCCAGGGCTTACAGACGGGGAAGTGGCAGCCTGCACAGCGGAATCACCTGAACTCTCTCGCAAAAATAAGTATTTTGAGTGTTTGCGCTCTTACCCCCTTTCTGCTTAACTTGCTTTTTTTTCCCTCTTAAGCTTCTGGACCCGTTGAAAAGCCCACAGCCGTTGAGAGCGCGAGCAGCACAGAACACTGTGTATCGTGCAGCTTGGAGCCAAGTGAAACGTGCGGCCGTTCTACTGTTGCTGCGCTGCAGGCCTTCCTGGAATGCCTTTATGGCCGTCAGGCGGATCTGATTGTAGATGGGCTTCTAGCGCGCATGTGAGGCTCCTGGCTTGGTCAAAGCGAGCAGGAAGGAGCCAGACCTCTCCTCCGGGCGCAGCCAACTCCCTGGGTCGTCCTGGATTTGTTTTTAACATTGAGTATTGCTCCAGAAATATCGGCCATCTTCTTGGGCTCCCACTCAGCTTATGTACAGCACCCTTCTGTTACGAGGACTTACTCTGTGTCATCAAAGGGGCAACGTTAAACGCGCAATCTGTGTTCACACCTGGCACCCGGCAAAGTTTTAAAGGAGGTTGAGTTTGCTTGGAGGTCACTGTGATAGCACCCTGGCCACTCAGTCCTCCATCCACCCGAGGGCCACCAGTGACCTTTGCAACACACCACGCAGTGAGCCTTTAGTAGGCTCCTGCTGTATGCGTGATCCAGGGCTGCATAGCTTGAGTGGCAGGTAGCCTAGTTGGAGTGACAGGGTGCTGTGGGGTTTTGACCGCCCCCTATGGAATAACACAGGGCAGGGGTTTCACGGGAGATCACAGGCAGCAGCCAGCCTCCCGCCGGAGACTGTGGCTGCGCCGAGGCCTTGCTGGGGGAGCTGGGTACGGGCTGCCTTGATGGCAAACCCGGCTCACCACTGGCTCCCAGGTGCCTCTGAGCTGTCTGGTGTTTTTGCTGTTCCTGCCCTGCCTCCCCCACACGACCTACGAGAACGGGTCTGGAACCCCCGCACGTCTGCCAGGGCCCCGGTCTCACAGAACGGTCAGTCTGAGAAGTGCTGCCCCAGGGAGGACCTTGGCCCCGAGGCTGAAGACAAGGGGTCTTAAGAGGTTTTGTGGAAAATGTATGATATGAAGAAGTATGCATGGAATTCCAAAACTTTGGCACCAAAATAAATTTATCTTTTATTTCCTTTTCCCGTGAACTTTTCAAAGTACCCTCTAGGTCCTGCACCCATACATGAATAAAGTGCACTTGAACTTGTCTGGAGAGGGGAAAATCCAGAGACCCAAATGGTAGGGCCAGCGGAGGCAGCCGACCAGGGCTTCCCCCACAGCTGGGAGGGCAAAGGAGAACATGGGTGAGAACACGTAGGTGCAGTTCACCAAGGCTGCAGCAGGCAGGGCATTGTGGGAGCTGTGTAGAGCCGGAAAGAACGTCCGGGTATTGGTGCCCTGCCGCGGACCAGCTCTCGCGGAGTCTCAGACCGAGGGAGAACGAGGGAACGAAGAGCCAGGAGAGTCAGAAATCGGCGGGGAAATGACAGACAGACACACACACGTTATGTGTATGTTACTGCTGCGATTTATTGTAGTAAGGCTTGGGTTTATATAGTAAAGAACAATGCTGCAGGCAAATGTAAAACTTTTATCACAAAGGTTGACAAAATGAGTTAAAACAATGATGTCATATGAGTGGTTTTCACGGCTCTTCTCATAACGCGGCTCCTGACCCAGCATGAAGTCCGAGAAGAGGGAGCTCCTGACCCGGACCTGTGCCCGATCCGAGACTGGGAACCCCTGGGTGCTCTGACCCGGACCTGTGCCCGATCTGAGATTGGGAACCCCCAGGTCAAGCAAGCCTGCATTTGCAGTGTCCCCTGCACTGTCCATTGACCCCCAGCCCGGTGTTACTGGTCTATAGCCACATAAGGATGGCAGTGAGTGCTTGTCTCCCACTTTGGGTCAACATTGCACATGCCTATCATTTAGAAAGTTTTTGACCTTCCAGGCAAGTGCATCCATGTATATGGCAGGTAGGTAACACGCACACACAGATGCACACGTGTCGTGTCCACAGCGGCAGATGTTCAGTCTTCAATACAAGCGAGGTTCTCACTGTTTCTTTGTCCACTGGTTATTGTTCTTCAGTGAAAGTCTTGTTCATTTCCTTTAAGTTTTTAAATCCTTTTTTCTTTTGATTTTTAAATATATCATGGATGTTAATGGTTTTTTTAAGATTTATTTATTTATTTGAAAGGGAGAGTTACACAGAGAGAGAAGGAGAGGCAGAGAGAGAGAGAGAGAGAGAGAGGGAGGGAGTCTTCCATCCGCTGGTTCATTCCCCAATTGGCCGAAATGGCCGGAGCTGCGCCGATCTGAAGCCAGGAACCAGGAGCTTCTTCTGGGTCTCCCAGGTGGGTGCAGGGGCCCAAGGACTTGGGTCATCTTCTACTGCTCTCCCAGTCCATAGCAGAGAGCTGGATTGGAAGAGGAACAGCCAGGACTAGAACCGGCACCCATATGGGATGCCGACGCTGCAGGTGGGGGCTTTACCCGCTATGCCACAGCTCTGGTCCCTGTTAATGTTTTTCTTTTACATATTGCGAATACCTTCATAAAAGCTGTCACTGTCTTTTAACTGTTTGCCAAGTTTATTAAGGATAGACGCACGAAATCTCCCGGCTTTGCACATTTCGCGGCTGCAGTGCAGTGGGCGCTGTGCCCCTCAGCCGGTCCCCAGAGCCCCCCAGAGCCCCTCTGTCTTGCCGCCAACAATGGACGGCTCTGTCCTCTGGTTTCTGCGTGCATCAGCCTGGGGGGTAGTCCGGCCTGCTGCCCTCCCTGTCGGTACTCCACGTCTCCTTGGTCTCCTGGACCGGGGCTTGGTAAAACACGGCAGCGTCTCCCAGGGAGCCGTTGGCATCCTGGACTCTCTGTCCGGACTTCCTGCGGCTCCGGGCTTGACCACGTGCATCACTGCCTCTCCCTGCTTCACCCCCGTCTGGCCCTCGCCAGCCTCTGCGGGGGAGCTGCTCGCTGATCTGCATGTCCTCTGCTCCAGCCTCCGCAGCCCCTGCTCAGACCTGGCACAGCCCCCTGGCGGGGTCTCACTCCCCGTCCGTGGAGGGCGCCGTCTGATCGCTCTTTGACTCATTTCATTTTCAACTATTCGGACGTTTTCCGGGTGTCTTTCCGGCTCTGGTTTCTGATGTACGTCTGTGTGGTCTCTCCTGAATGTACGAAGATCTAGTTGGTGGCAGTGGCATTCGCCCGGTCTTGGGGAGTGGCCCTCACCTACGTGTAAGCAAGGCAGCGCCGACCGGACCAGGCTGCTCCGCGGTGTAGTCCGGTGTTTGGTGTCACCGTCCACTGCCCGTCTTCCTGCCCTACCAGCTACTCAGGGCAGTTTTCAAACGCAGCTGTAGTTCTGGGTTCTCTGTTTCTTCACTCGGTTCTGCCTGCGTTTTGAAGCGCTGTTATTCAAGGCGTATGTGGTTGGAAGCTTTGGTCTTTTCCACCAACTTCCCCTAGTGCCATGCAGTGCCCCCTTCATGGCGTCACTGCCTTTCTCTAGGTGCCTGCCTGTCTGGCACTGATGCCCAGGTCAGCTCCTGTACAGCTGTGTCAGTCGGGTGCACCTGACTCTGTGTCTTCCTGTTGGAAGAACTGGCGGCTGCTGCTTCCCCGGGGCTGGCGTCCCGGCTGCTCTCCCCCAGCTCAGCCCAGCTCTGCTCTCCGCTGTGTGTTCTGTTTTCTATTTGTTTCATCTTCAGTCCTCTCCGGGGAGAGCAGCCCAGTGGGGGAGAGCAGCCCAGTGCTAACTTCATCTCCGCTGTGGCTCGTGGCCCATCCCGCTGGTCTGACGGCTGGTTGTTCTAGGTTACAGCGTGTCCTAGGTTACAGCGTGTCGTTAACTTGTTACTTTCTTCCACAAATAATATGGCTCCTTGAGCTTAGTCTAGTCTAAAAACCCCAAACAGTGCATTCTCATTTTCTCAGCTGACCCTTTTTATGAAAAAATTATTTATTATTTATTTGAATGGCAGGATGAGAGAGAGAGAGAGAGAGAGGTCTTCCGTCCACTGCTTCATTCCCCAGCTGGTCACAATGGCTGGGCCGGGTCAAAGCCAGCAGCCAGGAGCTTCCTCCAGGTCTCCCCTGTGGGTGCAGGGCCCCAAGCACTTGGGCCGTCTTCTACTGCTCTCCCAGGCCACAGCAGAGAGCTGGATTGGAAGTGGAGCAGCCGGGACTGGAACTGGGATACATATGGGATGCCGGCACTGCAGGTGGCGGCTCAACCCCACTGTGCCACAGCGACAGCCCTGCCGTCCTATCCTGCGTGTTATTTTCTCTTGTGTTTTATATAATTTTAAAGCACACAGTACATTGCTATAATCATCACTTTAAGTTTAAAAATCTCAGAGTGGAGGCTGTAGCGTTGGCCCAGGCTTGCTACCTGAGACGCCTCGCCCTGTGCACACCTGTGTCGTCCGCCTCAGCCCGAGGGAGCCTTTGATGCTTCTGGGGGGCCGGTATCCTGGCAACCTGAGTTCTCTGGAAAGATCCTTCTCTGCCCTCGTTTTGCAGGGGGTTTTGTTGGATGTGGAACTCCAGGGTGAGCACTTTTGTTTCCGTCGGGCTGCAGGCTGCTGGCTTGTGCCGCTCCTGTGGGTGAGGAGCTGCCGGCGCGGGGCAGCCCTGTGTGCAAACGGGGAACTGAGGCCCTGCACAGGGCAGCGACCCCAGCGCCACGGGGGTGGCCGTGGGGGGCAGTGCTGGCACCCAGCCCTGGCCCTTTGACCTCTGCCTCTTACTCACACCCTGTGTGCTCGGAAAATGTCCCAGCCAGCCCAGGGAGCACAGGGCCATGTGTGTGCATGTGTGTGTCCGTGTATGTGTGTGTGTGCATTTGTGTGTGTCTGTATGTGTGTGTGCATGTGTGTGTATGTGTGTGCACACACTCACAGAGCAGGGTGGAGTGTGGGGACTTTACAGGTAGCACTGGGGGCGAGCTGAGGAGGGGGAGTACATGTGTGTGTCCATGTATGTGTGTGTGCATGTGTGTCCGTGATGTGTGTGTGTCTGCCTGCTCTTCCTCACGTCACAGATGTTCGCCGAGCGCCGCCCTTCTTGTCACAGTGCCACTGTCACAAAGCAGACTGCTGAGGACTGGGCCCACCCCCGGGAGCTCCAGTTCTCATTGGGGAGAGAAGAGGCCCGACGCTGGGCTGCTTTAATTTTTTTTTATTTGACAGGTAGACTTATAGACAGAGAGAGAGAGAGAGAGACAGAGAGAAAGGCCTTACTTCCGTTGGTCACCCCCCAAATGGCCGCTATGGCCAGCGCTACGCCGATCTGAAGCCAGGAGCCAGGTGCTTCTCCTGGTCTCCCATGGTGTGCAGGGCCCAAGCACTTGGGCCATCCTCCACTGCCCTCCCGGGCCACAGCAGAGAGCTGGACTGCAGAGGAGCAACCGAGACTAGAACCCAGTGCCCATATGGGATGCCGGCGCCACAGGTGGAGGATTAACCAAGTGAGCCACGGCGCTGGCCCTGGGCTGCTTTAGACTATTCCGGTCTGACACGTAGCAGCCTAACTGCACTGGCGCACATTTCTCATGTGCTCGTGTGTGTGGGGCCATGTCCACGTGTGACACTGAGGTGCTGTGACGTTGCATGGCACGGGTAACCTGCCCACGGTGTCATGGGAGGACAAAAAACCGGGGTCCCGCCCGCCCGGCTCCATGGGACCCCTAAGCCCCAGCCCCACGAGCCCTGGGACGCCTGCGCCTCGTCTCTGAGTGGCCCCGTTCCACCCTCTGCGTCCCTGCAGCCAGGCCGCCCTCGCCTCCCTGCTGCCCCTCGCTGGATAGGCAGTGAGGTGGCTGGCGGGGGGACCAGAGAATTGGGACCCACTGGAGCCACCATGGGCCCAGGGGACACGGGCAAGACGGACCCGGCCGTCAGGAGCAGTGGCCTCACCAGCACTGCCTCCGTTTCTCCGTCTCCCATGGGACATTTGAGGATAAAACGTCCTAATGTGCAGGTGAGCTGACCACCTGGCCGGGCAGGCGGGCTGCACTCAGCTTCCGTTTAGTGAGCACCTACTGTGTGCTGGCCCCTGCGGGGCAGACACGGATGGCGCCGCTCAGTGAGCTCCCAGTCCAGCCCAGGAGACATTCGGTGGCATCCAGAGGCCTTGCTGGCTGCTGTCACTCACTGGTGTCAGTGGCATCCCGTGAGTAGGGCCGGGGATGCTGGGAACATCCTGCCGACACCCCCACGGCCAGGGCTGGCTGCTGGCTGAGGAGCTGCCTGGCGGCAACCTGTGTGACCAGTGTCGGGGGACAGTGGAGTACCCGGCGGCTCAGTCATGGGGTTCTAGGCCATCACGACCCACGCCCCGGTCTCTGCCCATGTGTCTGGGTGGCCACTCGAGTCTGGCACCGGGCAGTTCTCCCCCGACTCCTCATCCCGGGAGGAAGCTCCACTGAGCTCCAGGACGCGTGATGGCCGCCATGCACCTGGCTCCATGCTGTGCACTTGGGCGCCATTACGTCGTTCAAACTCCACCAGTGACAAACGCCCCAGCTGTGTCCCCCGTCCGTGGCCAGCGAGTGGCCGGCCTCGCTCCTGCCTCTGAAGTCTGGGCCTTGGAGGGGGCACTATGCCCCTCCCCGTGAGCCCAGGACTCAAACCGGCGCCCATGTGGGATGCTGGCACTGCAGGCGGCGGCTTTACCCACTACACCACAGTGCCGGCCCCAGGAACTGTCTTCATGCTTCTGTACACAGCGACAGGAAGGTTTGTGTGACTGCCCATTTGTGCGTCACACCTGGAGTGTCTCACGTCTCTGCCCAAGCAGTGCTGGGGAGCAAGGAGAAGGCAGCGGGCACGGGCCAGGGCGACTGGGTGGGCTGCGGGGGGCGCGGGCAGAGACCACACAGCCAGCCCCGGGGTGGGGGGCAGGGGGGGAGCCGCTGTTTTATTGGCTCCTGGGCCGTAAAGGCAGTGCCTGCCCGGGAAGTTTGTGCTGAGTTAGCAGCCCCCTGGGAGCCGAGCAGCTCCCATGCCAAGCCCGGAACAACCCCGCGCCTTCTCAGGAAGTCTATAACTTCCTCATAAAGTTGGCCTTTTTTTCTCCTGAAAAAATTAATAGGCGTTATTTTTAGCCCCGTTTCGGATCTGGAGAACGGTTGAACCCGCAGCGCAGCCGGTTCCGCCAGCCCCCACGGGCGCCCCGCCTGGGCTGCAGTGTCTGCCCGCTAGCGAGCGGGGCTCCACGGCGCTCTGAGCCCTGCGGGTTTCCTGCGCTGCCCCCGCACCGGCCTCGTGTGTGCCGGGCCCCCGCGGGCCACCACGCGGCCACGCGGCCACACTGGGTCTGCCGGTCTCTGAGCTCACGGCCCTCACAGGGTCTGACGTTCCCACTCTGGGGTGTCTGTGCTTCTGCGTGTCGGAGGCCCGGCCCGCACGTTTCCCCGTGGAGTGCCGGTCTCCACGCCGGCCCCCACGGCGGCCCACTCACCCCACTTCGGGGTCTGGTGTCGGCATTCAGTTGTCAGCGTCTGGGTGTTTTCCCGGGACCCCTCACATCCAAAATGCTTTTTCCATCGCGTGCATTAGTGCTTTCTGGGTGCTGTCACCCTTTATGGGTTTTGACAGAGCGTGACGTCACGTGCCCACCGTTGCAGGGTCGCACAGAGCGGCTTTTCCAAGCTCAGCCCCTGACCTCCAGGCCCCGGGAAGCACGGCGCTTTCCCGCCTAGGCACCCCGGAATGCCGCGTGGCCCCCTTGCATGGCGTCCGTCCGTCCTGCCGCGCCGTCTGTCTCTCTGTTCTGCGCGTCCTGTCTTGTCGGCGCAGCTGTGTCCACCGGCTAAGGCCAGTCCTCCAGCTGTGTTGTCCTCTGTGCAGTGTTGGGAAGTCCAAGGAACGTTAACATCCACGGAGTAACTCGCTGAGGCTCCGACTGGAATCTCGTTGGACCTGCAGGTGAGTCGGCAAACACACAGAATCCTCCAGTCCCCGCCCGCGGCTGCCTCCTGGGCATTTGGCTTCCTTCGTTTTCCTGTGTCAAAGTTTGTTAGCTTTCCCCATATAGATTCTGTAAGTATTCTGTAAGACCTATACTCAAGTTTTCAGCTTTTAAGCTAATATAAATTGTATTTTTAACAGATTTATTTATTTTACTTGAAAAATCAGAGAGAGAGAGAAAGAGAGAGAGAGAGAGAGAGAGAGAGAGAGAGAGAGAGAGAGAGAGAAAGAGGTCTGCCATCCACTGGTTCACTTCCCAGATGGCCGCATTGGCCAGGGCTGAGCCAGGCCGCATCTAGGAGCCAGGAGCTTCTTCCAGGTCTCCCACATGGGTGCAGGGGCCCAGGTACTTGGGCCATCTTCCACTGCTTTTCCAGGCCACAGCAGAGAGCTGGATCAGAAGTGGAGCAGCCAGGACTCAAACCAATGCCCACAAGAGATGCCAGCACTGGAGGTGGCGGCTTTACTCACTATGCCACGATGCTGGCCCCTGTTTGGTTTTATTGTATTCATTTATTTTTATTTTAGAGGGAGGGAGAGAGAGAGAGAGAGAGAGAGAGAGAGAGAGAGAGAATGCTATATTCACTGGTTCACTCCTCAAATGCCTATAATGGCCAAGGCTGGTCTGGGCTAAGCCAGACGCCAGGAACTCCATCCAGGTCTCCCAGGTCGGTGGCCAGGCCCAGTGACCGGCGCCATCACCACTGCTCCCCAGGTTCTGCACTGGCAGGAAGTCGAGGTAGGAGCCAGAGCCAGGACCTTTCCCTAGGCAGCTGCCGTGGGACGCGGGCGTCCTGGGTGGCGTCCCAGCGGCTGCCCCACCGCCCAGCTGCGGCTTTCGTGTGCGGACCTCGTATCCTGTGTGACCTTGTATGAGTCACTTATTAGTTCCAGGCTTAGCTTCGTCAGTTCTTTGGAATTCACATAGAAAATTATGTCATTTGTGAATAAAGAGGTTTATTTTTTCTTTCCAGTCCATCTTTTCTTTAAAGATTTATGTATTTATTTATTTGAAAGGCAGAGTTACAGAGGCAGAGAGAGAGAGAGAGAGGTCTTCCATCCTCTGGTTCACTCCCCAAATGGCTGCAACGGCCAGAGCTGTGCCAATCCGAAGCCAGGAGTCAGAAGCTTCTTTCGGGTCTCCTATGTTGAGTGCAGGGACCCAAGGACCTGGGCCATCTTCCACTGCTTTCCCAGGCCATAGCAGAGAGCTGGATCAGAAGTGGGGAAGCCGGGACTTGAACTAGTGCCCATGTGGGATGCCGGCACGGCAGGCGGCACTGAACCTGTTACGCCACAGCGCCGGCCTCTGAGCGGTAGTTTTTTCAAAGCTTTCCCTGCATCGGCTGCCGCGGCCGTGTGATCACGCTCTGCCTGCCCTTGTGAGTGGCACTGAGCGCGTTCTGGATGGCGAGTCCGTCTTGCACGCGTGGAGTTACTCCCCCTGGGTCGCGTGTGAACTCCGTTTTATGCACTGCTGGACCGGATTTAACAGCATTGTGTTGAGATTCTTCATTGTGTAGCAGACATTGGCCTGTGGTTTCTCTTCTCACTCTTTATCTACTCTTGGCACTAGGGAAGTGTTGGCCTCGTAGAAGAAATTAGGGAATGTTCCTCTGCGGCTGTTTCTGGAAGATGCGCAGCGAGTTGGCGGTATTTCTCCCTTGGAGAATCCACCCTCTCGGTGTGGCGCCGCCTTCTGTGAGGGGCGTCATTTATTTATTCATTTAAAAAAATCTACGTGTGGCTGCAGGTCGATGGCCTGCCTGGGGTGTTCCAGAAGCTTGGCTCTCACGGGGGCTCCCCCTTGGCGGGCACAGAGGTGTTCTGGCGCTCCCTCGTCGTGTAGCACGCGTGAGGCTGGCAGCGACGCCCCCATGTTCAGTCCTGATGCTGGGACTGTGTGTCCTCTGCTTTTTCCTGCTTCGCCGGGCCGACGCTGTGTCCGATGGACGGGGCTTTCCCAGGAATCGGCTTGCGATCCGAGCGCTCTTCTCCATCGAGCCTCGTCCGCAAGGTCATGTTACGCTTCCCTTTCTTCTGCTCGGTGATCCGTCTGCTCTCTGTTTCCGTGGCTTCCGAAGGTGGAGGTTTAGATGACGCATTGTGGAGATTTCTTCTTTTTTTTAATGTGTGCGTCTGCGCTATAAATTTTCCTCTGAGCACTGCTTTTACTACCCCCACGCATCTCGACACATTCTGTTTCCATTTATTTGGAAATGTTTCTTAAATTTCTCCTTGGACGTCGTCTGTCACACATGTGTTATGCAGAGATGCATTGTTTAATTTCCAACTATTTGGGGATTTTCCATCTAGTGTTTAATTACTGATTTCTGGTTCAACTCCACGGTGGTCTGAGAACATACTTTGTGTGGTTTCTCTTCTAAACGTGCCAAGATGTGTTTTACGGCCCAGAGTGTGGTCTCCCTCGCTGATGTCCCATGTGCGCTGGGGAAGAACGTGTCTCCCGCTGTGGTTGGATCAAGGATTCGACAAATGCCAGGGAGGGCCCGGGTGTCCAGTGAGACACAGCTCCGTCCGCTGCTTCTCAGTGGGATGCTTCCCCTTCATCCGGCTAGACGGCTAGACGCTGACCCGTGCTTATTGTCCGCTGTAGCTTTAGGTACGGGGACGGGGTTTGGTGGGGTCACACGGCCGCACTTCCGCGGCGTGCACCCTGGTGGCGGCCTTGCGCCATCTGAGGAAGTGCTGGTCGGTCTTGTTAGTAGCTGCTCATTGGAGGCCCGTGCACCTCCTTCCTGGGCTGGGTTCTGGGAGGGCTGGGCAGAGGGGAGTTTGTGCATTAGTGGGCAAGGGCGAGCTGGAGCTGCTTCCTCTGCCCACGGCCACTCCTCCGTGGCCGGGGCTCCCGTGGCCAGAGTGTGGCTTTCCCTTGTGACTTTAATCCCACGGCCCTCTCGGATGCTTCTGCCTGCCCAGGCTGAGGGGGACCCCGAAACCACCCAGCTCCCCCCCGGCATGCACCTCTTCCCGCTCTTGTCCTCCTCTGGCCTCTGTGTGGCTGGCTGTGCCCCCAGGGGCTGCTCCAGGAGCACGTGTCCCAGGAGGCGAGACACGGGCGCCGCCAGGCCCTAAGCCTCTGCCCGGAGTGGGCACGACGTCTCAGCTGTTTGGGCCCCAGCCCCAGTCCGCCCAGGTCCCGGGTGAGAGCACGCGCATTCCGCCTCTTACTGGGGGAGGGGCAAGGCTGACCGACGAGGAGCCTGGGGGATGGAGAAGGTTATGGCCGTCTGTGAAAATGCAATCTGTCACACTGGCCACAGCACACCAGGCCACACAATCCACGTGGCCCAACACTTGGGGGAAGGACAGAAGCCCCACCAACTTCCAGGCCATGTGGCCAGCCAGGCTGGCAGCTGCCGTGCTCAGTGGAAAAGTCTGACTCTGGCGTGACAGTCATGGCGGCTGAGGTGACAGTCTGATGGCTGAGGTGACAGTCTGATGGCTGAGGTGACACAGGATGAGCTGAGGTGACAGACACAATGGCTGAGGTGACAGTCTGATGGCTGAGGTGACAGTCTGATGGTCCACATGATAGTCATGATGGCTGAGGTGATTGACAGACACGATGGCTGAGGTGACAGGAAGAGCTGAGGTGACAGATATGATGGCTGAGGTGACAGGATGAGCTGAGGTGACAGTCAGACAGGCTGAGGCCCACGATTCCTCTCAGGGCCTCCGGGCCTCACCTGAAGTTGGAGGCGGGGCCACAGAGCTTGAGTGGGTGGACTCATCACTCATACACATGCAGCCACTGGGGGAGGGCTCGTCCCAGCCAGGCCCTGGGGAGGGGACTGGAGGAGGGCTCGTCCCAGCCAGGCCCTGGGGGGGGACTGGGGGAGGGCTCGTCCCAGCCAGGCCCTGGGGGGGGGGACTGGAGGAGGGCTCGTCCCAGCCAGGCCCTGGGGGGGGGGCTGGGGGAGGGCTCATTCTAGCCAGGCCCTCGGGGGGGGGACTGGAGGAGGGCTCGTCCCAGCCAGGCCCTGGGGGGGGACTGGGGGAGGGCTCGTCCCAGCCAGGCCCTCGGGGGGGCACTGAAGGTGGCCACGCGTGCTGCAGGAAGGGGAGCAGGAGGGATGGCAAGGTGGGGCAGTGGGACAGCAGACCCTGGGGAGCAGGAGAGCGCGGGGGCTGCGAGCCGCGAGGTGTTAACGATTTCCTTCCTTGCTGTGGGGACCCCAAGGAGCCTGGAGCCCAGGCCTCGGCAGATCAGTGGCTCGGCGTGGCGCTAAGTCTGAGTTTAACAGCTTGATTAATGGGCCGGCAGAGAGTGGCACGGCTAATGGACTGTGCAGGTGTCTGTGGGGGCCGGGGCCACCGACGCCACAGTGGACAGGGGGGCATGAGACCACGAGCGTGCAGAGGGCCCTCTGCACCTGAGTGAGGGAGCCGTGCGTTGTTGATTTGTTCAAGGCAACACTGGCGAGCGTCCAAGGTGCACGGTGCTTCCTGGGAGACAGGCGGAGCTCGGACCGGTGAGCTCAAGACCGAAAACACTGGAGAAATCACTCTGCAATTAGCAGGTGCTTTGTCCAACAGGGTCCTGACATGTCAGAGACAGCCCCGGGCCACGGAGGCCTCTGATTCCTTTTTTTTTTTAAAAAAGATTTATTTATTTGAAAGGCAGAGTTACAGAGAGAGAGAGAGAGAGAGAGAGAGAGGTCTTCCATCTGCTGGTTCACTCCCTAAACAGCCTCAATGGCTGGAGCTGGCCCATTCTGAAGCCAGGAGCCAGGAGCTTCTTTCTGGTCTCCCACGTGGGTACAGGGGCCCGGGCACCTGGGCCATCTTCCACTGCTTTCCCAGGCACGTTAGCTGGGAGCTGGATCAGAAGTGAAGCAGCCAGGCCTTGAACCAGTGCTCATGTGGGATGCCGGCATCGCAAGCGGTGGCCTTATCTGATACGCCACAGTACGGGCTGGGATTCTTGAGCTAAGGAAGGGGTGCGCCCCCTACTCGTGTCCCCAGAGCCTTCACCTTGGCCTGGCTGAGGGCCATGTCAGGGGACAGCCCACGCCCAGTTCTGCCTGGGGAAGAGGGGCCCGCTGTGTTTGCCGCTCAGCCTGTGTGCCCTCCTCCGTGACCCTCGCGGCCCCTTGGCCTCTCTGTGCCACCACTCAGAGCCGGGTCAGCTGCCGGGGCCTCTGCCATTCTCCTGTGTGCACCCTGGATGCTGGTGCCCCTCCCCCCTTCTGCTGCCATCCCACCTGGGCTCTGCCCTCATCCCCTCTCCTCTCAACAAGGAAACCGCCCCTCTTGGCCTCACCAGCCCCACAGTTCCCCCAATGGCAGTGCAGCTCACCCCACCCACTGCTCAAGAGCTCTGTGTGCACGGCTCCAGGGACAGCCTCGGCCCCAGGGCCACCGCCTGACCTGTTCCCTCCACGGCATCCACTGCCGTGCACGGACCACGAGCTCATCCCCATCCACCTGCTCCTCCCCTTGGGCTCCTCCAGGCTTCCCCTCTGGAATCGCGCCTGATCCTTGTGCCTGGAGGCGTCTCGGGTTAGCCTGGGGCAGCCGGGGGCAGCAGCCAAAGGTCTGGGGTAGAAGCCCTGGGGCGGAGAGGCCCAGAGGGGAGCTGCAGCAGGCTCATCCCCTCTGCTCCCACAGTCACAGACAAGGGTGCCACTCGGCTGAGGGTCCAGCTGAGAAGACCCCGCCTCTGAGACTGCATTGGGCAGGGGTGCACCTGCTCTGCGGGCAGCGTCTAAGTGAGCTGCGACAGTGACGATGGCAAGAGCTTCCTAGCTGTGGACAGGGTTCAGAGTCCGTGCTGTCCCCACGGTGAGCAGCATGCCCCCAGGGAAGGGACTAGTGTCCCCTCCTCATCACCTGGACTATCAGAGGGGTCACAGGGCCAGCAGTGCCCTGTGCTGGCCACGTGGCCTGTGCTCAATGGACATCGAGTGGCATGGAGTACGCCAGGTGGGACGTAGTGGCTTGGGCAAAGCTTCTGTGAGCCGCACCATGTTTGCCCTGGCCAGAGCTGGGAGCCCAGCTGCCCTCCATCCTCCACGCCCTGTGCCGAGCGCTGCTGGGTCTCCATTGCATCTCCTAGCAGCCACTGCTGCCCTGCCTGACCCACTGTGTCAGTGTCCTTGCTGGCCTGCCGTCTGGTCCCTGCCCTCCAGCCCGTGTCCCGCTGTAGCTCTTGTACACAGCGGTGGTCCCGTCTCCCCCTCCCCCACACGCCACAGCCTGTGCAGCCTCCTCTCTCACTCCAGCCCCCACCTGGGCTCCAACTGCCCCTCTCGCCAGCGAGGTGCCGGCTCCTGCTCTCCCCTGGGTCGCCCCACCCCCTTTCCTTTGAAGGAAGTGCTCCTCGGCCCTTGCTCCTCGGCTGGGCCCTCACCCCCCGAGACTGGCAGGGGTGCCTCTCCTTGCCCACCTGGTGCCAGTCCCTCCTGGGTCACAGCACACAGTAGCCACTTGCCCCCTCCGTGGTGGGGAGCCCCCAGCATGGGCTCTGCCTGGGTCGGCTGGAATCTGCAAGCCAGGCTCAGATGCAGCCGGTGCCTCACACGGACGGCCCTGGGTGGGGCTCCACCCACGGTGATGGACAGCACCATCCTGGGCCTCGCGCAGGCCCTCCCACCACACTTAGGCACCCAGCTCAGAGCTGCGGCCCTGAGAGGTGGCAGGGACCCCTTCCTGCACAGGAAGACATGGGAGTGTGGGCGGGGCCAGCAGCTGCAGAGCCCTGGGCCCCTCCTCCGGCTGCTGTCTCCCCGGGGCGCCTCCAAGGCCACGGGCTGAGCAGCCTGGGGAGGGGGCGGGTTCCACTAAGTCCTCCTTCGCCCTGGGACCAGACAGGAGGTAGCTCCATGTGTCAAGTTGCTCATTTTCAGCGGATGCCCGGGAGCCACGGTGGAGTAGGGCAAAGGGCATGGAGCTACAAGTCCCAAGGCCGGGCCCCACCTCCTGCTGCCTCTGCTGCCACCTGCTGTGCCTCAGTTTACCCATCTGCAGACCAAGACGGTCGTCGGCCCTGCCCCTCACCATGGCCTCGGTCACCTGCATCAAGGTGAGGCCGCCCTCGGGCCGCTGCCGGAGCCGCTGGCGGCAGCGGCGGCTCTGACCAGCACAGGGCAGGGGGTGGGGCTGGCATTGGATCACGTTGTCTTGGAGGCAGCCAGGGTTCCTGGGGTGACCGGGTTCTGTGATGATGTCCTGGTCCTTTCCATGGCCTGTCAAGGCGTGGCCACTGGGCACTCTGCCTCTTAGAGATAAACTCAGGAGCCGGGACAAGGCATGGGCCGAGGACAGCGACCCCCCGCCCGCTGGCTGTGCTACGTCTCACAGAGCTGGGGGCGGGGGCAGGGGCGGAGATGCAGAGCGCCGGGCAGGAGTTGGCTCCGCTGGGGCTGCAGCCCAGGCCGGGCTCTGGTTTTATGAACATCTGCCCGCGAGGCAGCCGCAGTTGCCAGTCACCCGGACGTCACTCCGTAAATCTGCTCCGAGACGCAGGAGTCGTGAGGGGCCGGCAGCTTTACGAGGTGCTGCCTCTGTGATTCATGGGGCCAGGAGCCTGCGCCGGCACCGCCCGGGGGCGGGCGGGGAGCAGACACTGGTGTGAGCACTCATGCACGCTGTTACACACATTGCAAAGCACAGCTACCTCTACACACATTCACACACACATGACACATGCACACCTACACACACGCACATGCACTCATCACACATGTGCACACACGTGCACACACCACACACATACATGCACAACCACACATATGCAGTCTACAGACATGCACACACTCATCACGTATATGTATGCATCACACGTGCGCACACATGCACACACCACACATGCGTGCACACATCACACACGCACATCTACATACATGCACACATCACACATATGTGCACATGCACACAATCCACACATCACATATACGGACACATGTGCACACATGCAATCACACATGTGCGCATGCATGCATGCATGTAAACACATGTTCACATCTTGTCGGCTTTGGTTAGGGCGTGAACAAGATTGATTTTTTTCCTAAGACTATTGTCCCCTCTTAAAACATGTTATTCTTTGTAAACTGTGGCTTTCTCTGTGGCATCGGCTGGAAGCGCCCAGAAGCACGTGGCCCCGCGTCCTGCGGCCCGAGCGTCACAGAAGCACGCGGCCCCGCGTCCTGCCGCCCCAGCGTCACAGAAGCACGCGGCCCCGCGTCCTGCCGCCCCAGCGTCACAGAAGCACGCGGCCCCGCGTCCTGCCGCCCCAGCGTCACAGAAGCACGCGGCCCCGCGTCCTGCGGCCCGAGCGTCACAGAAGCACGGGGCCCGCGTCCTGCGGCCCGAGCGTCACAGAAGCACGCGGCCCCGCGTCCTGCCGCCCCAGCGTCACAGAAGCACGCGGCCCCGCGTCCTGCCGCCCCAGCGTCACAGAAGCACGGGGCCCCGCGTCCGAGCGTCACAGAAGCACGGGGCCCGCGTCCTGCCGCCCCAGCGTCACAGAAGCACGGGGCCCCGCGTCCCGAGGCCCCAGCGTCACAGAAGCACGTGGCCCCGCGTCCCGAGGCCCCAGCGTCACAGAAGCACGTGGCCCCGCGTCCCGAGGCCCCAGCGTCACAGAAGCACGCGGCCCCGCGTCCTGCCGCCCCAGCGTCACAGAAGCACGCGGCCCCGCGTCCTGCCGCCCCAGCGTCACAGAAGCACGGGGCCCCGCGTCCGAGCGTCACAGAAGCACGGGGCCCGCGTCCTGCCGCCCCAGCGTCACAGCAGCACGGGCCCCGCGTCCCGAGGCCCCAGCGTCACAGAAGCACGTGGCCCCGCGTCCCGCCGCCCGAGCGTCACAGAAGCACGGGGCCCGCGTCCTGAGGCCCCAGCGTCACAGAAGCACGGGGCCCGCGTCCTGCGGCCCCAGCGTCACAGCAGCACGGGCCCCGCGTCCCGAGGCCCCAGCGTCACAGAAGCACGCGGCCCCGCGTCCTGCCGCCCCAGCGTCACAGAAGCACGCGGCCCCGCGTCCTGCCGCCCCAGCGTCACAGAAGCACGGGGCCCCGCGTCCGAGCGTCACAGAAGCACGGGGCCCGCGTCCTGCCGCCCCAGCGTCACAGCAGCACGGGCCCCGCGTCCCGAGGCCCCAGCGTCACAGAAGCACGTGGCCCCGCGTCCCGCCGCCCGAGCGTCACAGAAGCACGGGGCCCGCGTCCTGAGGCCCCAGCGTCACAGAAGCACGGGGCCCGCGTCCTGCGGCCCCAGCGTCACAGCAGCACGGGCCCCGCGTCCCGAGGCCCCAGCGTCACAGAAGCACGCGGCCCCGCGTCCTGCCGCCCGAGCGTCTCTGAGTCTGGTCCTTGTTCTTCTTCAGCTTTAGCAGCAATCTTGCTTCCTTGATACGGCTGTTTTCTTTTTTCCCTTTTTTAAAAGATTTATTTATTTATTTAAAAGAGTTACACACACACACACAGAGAGAGAGAGAGAGAGAGAGAGAGAGAGAGAGAGAGAGAGGTCTTCCATCTGCTGGTTCACTCTCCAATTGGCTGCAATGGCTGGAGCTGTGTCAATCTGAAGCCAGGAGCCAGGAGCTTCTTCCAGGTCTCCCACGTGGGTGCAGGGGCCCAAGCACCTGGCCCATCTTCCACTGCTTTCCCAGGCCACAGCAGAGAGCTGGATTGGAAGAGGAGCAGCGGAGTCTAGAACCGGCGCCCATATGGGATGCCGGCACTGCAGGCGGGGGCTTTACCGCTACACCACAGTGCCGGCTCCGTAGGACTGTTTTCACGCTGATGTCTTATTCTTCATGGTGCCTCAGGCAGGCACCGTTACGGCCGTGTGTGAGAAGTCGGCACGAGTTTACTTAAGGACAAAAACAATTAAGAAAAAACCCGGAAGAGGATGCGTAGTTTCTCCACAGGACACGTTTCCATGAAGTTTTGGAGCCCCTTGTCCTACCTCATGCGGGGAGGTTCCTGTAGGACGCTGTGGCCCTGGAGATGGAAGGGACAGGACACCTGCTGCCAGGCGAGGCGGGGTAGTGCAGGCGCACAGGGAGTTGTCCGGCTCGGGAACAGGCGCGGGTCTGGTGGTCGTCCGGCCGCTGAAGGCGGCCCCTCCTGGAAACGTGTGTCCGTCGGTGGCCACGTGCTTGGGGACAGAGCACAAAGCTGGAGGTAGGGCCAAGCTGTCCGGTACGTCGGATGCCGGGAGCCTGAGACTTGGGCGGGCCAAGCTGAGGGAGGGGCCCCGCCCTGCTGAGTGAGGACTGCTGAGTCAGCGCCCATGCGAGGCCCACACCGTTCGCCTGGGGAAGAGCTGAAGATTTAGTTCACCCAAGTCACAGCTGTCAAGTCCCCAGGCACCGGGGAGACGAAAGTTTGGAGGGATCAATTAAATTCAGGGGCCGGCGCCGTGGCATAGTGGGTAAAGCTGCCGCCTGCAGTGCCGGCACCCCCTATGGCTGCTAGTTCAAGATCCAGCTGTTCTACTTCCGATCCAGCTCTCTGCTGTGGCCTGGGAAAGCAGTAGAAGATGGCCAGGTCCTTGGGCCCCTGCACCTACGTGGGAGACCCGGAAGGATCTCCTGGCTCCTGGCTTCAGATTGACCCAGCTCCAGCCATTGCAGCCAATTGGAGAGTGAACCAGCAGATGGAAGACCTCTCTCTCTCTCTCTCTCTCTCTCTCTCTCTCTCTCTGCCTCTCCTTCTCTCTCTGTGTAACTCTGCTTTTCAAATAAATAAATAAATATTTTTTAAAAATTTAAATTCAGACCTGAACAGAGAAAGCTACAGGGAACACGAGTGTACTGCAAAATAGCACCGTTCACACAAGGAAATAAGGCAGCAGGAGCCGAAGTCATCAGAAACCACACCGTGTAGGTTGGGAGCCTGCAAGGTGGACGTCGCCATACCTGACAGTCGCTGCCGTGCAAAACAAATCTCTGTCACCTGTCTCGAGGAGGAAAATCTTGGAAATACGATGTCAGGAAATCATCCGAGAAGTGAGCAGCCAGGGAGGGGGACAGAGAGCTTTACTGAAAGACGAAAACACAACAGCTCGCACCAGAAACCGAATAGAGGGAGGCTTAAACACGGCGGGAGCGAGACTAGGCAAACTGGAAGCAGAGGGAAGATCCCCGCAGCGGAGCCACGTGAAGGGGTGAAGAGCCGGGGCAGGGGGGCGGATCTGGGAGGTGGCTGGAGAGGAACTTCCACACCTGTAGACTAGCGTCCACACGTGGAAGCTCTGGTGAGCACCAAGTATCACAACGGAAGAGCTAGGAGTGGGAGAAAAAGCAGAGCCCCGACATCCCACAACACAAGGAGCCAGGAGCCGGGAAAACGCAGCTCTGGCCATTGCGGCCGTTGGGGAGTGAACCAGAGGATGGAAGACCTCTCTCTCTGTCTCTCCCTCTCACTGTCTGTAACTGTACCTCTCAAATAAATAAATAAATAAATAAATCTTTAAAAATGTTAGCAAGTTATAATAAATTATCAAAGCTCGCAAGAGAAACTCAGCAACGGAACGAACACTTGAACGCAGCTCCAGTGGGGGTCCAGAAGGCACCGCTGTAGACGCCCCGAGTCGGAACGATGCATCTGGAAACCGGGGGACGTTTCCCAGACTGACCGGCAGAGACGGACTCGGCCAGCTCAAACAGCTGCTGCCGCGCAGACTCTGCCACAGAGTCCTACACCAGTGTCCTGGGCTGCCACTCGTTCTCGCTGAACCGCGCCCACAGGCGGACTCGAAGCCGGCGCTCTCCTCGGCGGGCCAGAGCTGGGCTCAAGGCAGCCCGGCCTCTCTGGCCCCTTGCCCCTCTCGCCCTCCCTCCTCTCACTGCTGCCTGCCGATGCCCTCCCTGGGACACTCAAAGCGTCCGTCAGTCTGAAGTTGGCGTGTCCCCCGTGTCATCTCCTGTGTCATCGCCTGTGTCGTCCTGTAGGGCTCGCAGGCTCCTCTCCTGGGCACAGGCTTGAACTCTCCCAGCTGCTGGGGGCAGTCCGGTCCACCCCAGTGCTTCCTCTCAGGCTGGCCCACGGCATTGACAGGTGCGGGAGCACCCCTGCCGCGGGGGGTGGCTCAAGGCTCCTGGCGCCACCCCCTGAGAAAACCGCCACCTTCTCCCCGCGGCCTGGGGAGGGCCTCGCTGCACCCCCACGGTTCCTCAGTGCGTAGACACGGACTCACCTCTGTCCATCGGCTCTCACTGCCACATCCGTGGACGCAACAGAAACAGTGCCACAGCCACCGCCTCAGCCGTGGAGGCCGTCTGCCCATTCTTGAGGGGGCCGGGGCCACGTGCGGGCCGTGTGTGCCCACAGCATGAACCCTGTAGCGCTGTTTCGGTCTACGTGCGTTTGCGTCCCGTGTTTGCCTAACGCCGTTTGCTGTGAAGGTTTTCCCGCCAATGCCAGGCTCTGGCAAGACGAAGAGGTCAAACAGGGCTCCTGGTTCCCGCGTTTAGCAAGAGCTTAGCTTATGGATTAAAAAGCCGCTCAGTCAGCTCTGGGAGGAAGTGGTTGGTAATGAGAGGCCGGCCCCAGGGCCAGTGCAAAGGGCCGGAGAAGCAGAAGGAAGTGTGTGTGTCTGTGTATGTGTGCATGTGTGTGCACGCATCTCTGTGTGCATGCATGTGTGTCTGTGTGCTTGTGTGTGCATACATGTGTGTCTGTGCTTGTGTGTGCACGCATCTCTGTGCATGTGTGTGTCCATGTGTGTCTGTGTGTGCATGCGTCTCTGTATGCATGCATGTGTGCGCATGTGTGTGCATGTGTCTCTGTATGTGCATGTTTGCATGCGTGTGCATGTGGGCATGTGTGTGTGTTACAGACTACAGAAGCAGCAGCATTCCTGGTTTTCAGGGGAGTGACTCGCAGTCTCCGGGCACAAATCGGGGGCAGGGCTTGGCCACGAAGCAGGAAGACCACGGCAGAAGCTGCCCCCTGCTCCCGCCTCCAGCGCGCCCGTATCTGATTTCTCCCCACCCGAGCGAGGCGCCAGCAGCCCCGGTGTTGACCAGGCTGGAGTGTGCGGGCTTCCCTGGCAGAACGGTAGAATTCCCTCCCCACTCTGGGTCCACTCAGCGGCCACAGGTTTGAGCACCGTGTTCCACTCGTGTTCCTGGTCAGCGGAACAGCAAAGGCTGCCCGGGAGGCAGCTGTGCATTCGCGCCAGGGGAAGCCGGAAGGTTCCGTGGCTCCAGGAGGAAGCAGCTTTTCCCCACGAGGACCGGCCCGCGCCCCGGGTAGCACGCTCTGTCTGGGGGGACGTGGGGTGCTGGGGGGTGATACGGCTCTGAGCGGCTTCACTCTGGCCATCTCAGCGCGAACGTTTCTTTCCAGGTTTCGTGGTGTTGAGCGCTGTGGGGAGTGGCCAGTGTTTCGGCGTGTACTTATGCGTATGGAGACATCACAATAAAAATGAGACAGTTTTGTGTGTCCAGGACAACTTTTCCTTAAGTGCATCCGTGTATTCTTCAAGTGTGAGAATTCTTGATGATTTTCTTTCTTTTTCAAAGCCATTGAATCTATACAACATTTTTGCTTTTTCCTTATTTTTTCAAAACTCTGTTTTTCATTATGAAAAAAAAAGTTCTGTTCTGTGCTCAGATCCACACTGTAAAGTGAGTGACACAGCCTTCCCTGGATTAGCCCTCGTAAAATGCTGCAGTCCGTTTTTAAAAACGATGATGAAAAACGTGAAAACATCGGTGACTCTTCATCAGGGAACTTCCCCTCGCCTCTGAGCAGACCGGAACCAATCTGTGTGCCCCTGAAGCCGGAGGGCAGCGCTGGGCCGGAAGGCGGAGGGCAGCGCTGGGCCGGAAGGCGGAGGGCAGCGCTGGGCCGGGAGGCGGAGGGCAGCGCTGCCCCTGAAGCCGGAGGGCAGCGCTGGGCCGGCTGCGCTCTTCTCCCAGCAGCGGAGCCAGGGCGCTCACAGGTGAGCCGGGCGCACGGCTCTGCTGCCGAGCGAGGCGGCCGTGCCCGTGCCTCTGGACGGAGGGCCGGGCTGACCCGGGGAGCAGGCTGACCTGAGGTCCTCCCGGCGTGTGGGATTAGAGCCCTCCGAGATGCTGCGGGCTGGGGCGGGGCGGGGGGAATTCCAGGGCTGCGTTTTATTACGCTGTTGCATTAGCTCTCCCATTCGGATAAAAAGAAACACATTCTGGCTGCAAACACTAGGAAGGGAAATGCCACTCTTGGGCTGTTTCCCTGGCGGGACTTCCAATCCATTCATCTCAGAGGCACCTTCCTTCTTGGGGGGATTTGAGGCCCAGGGAGTAGCAGCCCCTCGGAAGCGCCGTCAGCATCTCCTTCCCCTGTTGGCTTTGTCTCATGCAGACAGACTCCAGGGAGGAGGCTTGGGCTGGAGACGGCCGAGTCTCTCTGTGCAGAGCTGCCTGGGGGGGACCACAGGCGGTGTGGACCTCCCTGTGCCTCCTGCACTGGCCAGTGAGCGCTGGGCGGCCCCCCACCCTGGGGAGCATCATCGGTGTAGGCCGCGGGGTACAGGGGTCTCACTACGTCGGTCCTGCGGAAGCCCTCCGTGGGGGTCTTGCTGGTTGTTCCGACTCCGGCCTGGGGGGCTCGGAGAATGACTGACGGCAGTCTGGCCACTGTGCACTCTGCGTGTGCTTTGGCGTGTGCCGCTGTCCCTGCGGTCGGGCTTTGTCGTTACCTCCCAGGAGCTGGCGAGGCGTTGTCAGTGCGTTCTCCCGTCCAGGTGTGGGTGTTATAAAATATGCTTGCTTTTGGTGAATTCTTTCAGCACAGGGTAGCCGGAAGCCCCGGGTGGCGTTCCTGCACCAGACGGGAGGTTTTGATGAAAGCTGCCCCGCGGCCTCTGCTGAGCCGAGATCTCCAGGCGGTTTGCAGGCCACAATCCGTGCACCCTCGTGCAAGGAGCGGACGTGGGACGTGGCAGCCCTCACGGTGGTGCAGCAGGGTGTACCTGCGTCTTCTCACCTCCCCCCTCTCCGTATTCAGCGTCCGTCTGTCCATCCGTCCCCTCTCCATCACTGGGAGTCTCAGGAGCACCTTCATGTGGTTCAAGGGCAAATCAGCCCAGGTCAGGCGTCGGCCCAGCGGTCCCTGGCTTTGCTCCAGCTTGTAAGCGAGCATCTAAGACAACGAACTCGGAGGACTGAAGAGTCTCCCTGCACGGGCTCAACGCGCTGTGAGCCGGCAGGAACGGGGTCCGCCGACTTGAGAATGGACCACTCGATTCCGCCGCGGGAGTCAGGGAACGGACGGGAAGCAGCGAGCAGAGCTCACCGACCCCAGTCCCCGCCTCCCAGGCCGGCAGGTGCTTCTCTGGGCCACACCTTCCGCGCCCCCTGCTCTGGGCTCCACGGAGGACTGGGGTCTCCCCGCTCCCGCAGCCGGCACCCAGCGCAGCACTGGCGCAAATTCGACTCTGCTGAGCACACGGCCAGTGAGTGGGCGGGTTCTGGCTGCAGACGCCTCCACCTGGGAACACGGTTGAATAAGTTACACGCGTGAGTGTGAGGGGACCGATCATGGGCTTTGAAGGTTTTAGATTTGAAGAATATTTAATGATGCGAGAAATTGCTATGGAATTAAATGAAAACAGGAAGATACGCAACGTCACTCGCAGTCACGCGTGTGCGGGATTTCCTTGGGAATTGCATCCATTCACTCGCTCAGCGAATGCTCACTGCTGCTCACTGCGGCCACGTCTCTCCGAGGTGCTGGGGTGTGCGTGTGCACGTGTGTGCATGTGTGCACGCGTGTGCACACACACAGAGCACTGTCCTCAGAGAGTTTATATTACCAACAGGGTACATGGACAGAAAAAATAAGTCAGCGGCCTAGTTCAGTGCGTGACAGGGATGTGGGTGAGACCCACACTAAACGGGGCTCTGAGGAGGGTCCTCGTCCATTCCCGCTGTAACCAACTCCCCTGGGCTGGGCACATTTGTGAAGGGCAGGAGCTATTTCCCACCATGCCAGAGGCTGCCCAGTTTGAGGTCGAGGTGTCAGCCCCCTGTCCCCCCGGGAGGGGGCTCTCGCAGCCTAGGGGGGCCTGCTACTCACAGCCGTCCTCTTCGGAAACCCCGGCCGTCCCCGGGGCCCCACACTGAATGCCGTTGTACTGCGGGTGCAGTTCCAGCGCGGGCTCAGAGGGGACACAGACATTCAGGCCACAGCCGGGAGGGTGCGGGGGACGTTTGAGCAGGCGTAGCAGGGTGATCGTGCACACGCCAGACCGAGACTGAAGGATGTGCGTGACCACGGCATGTGGACAGCTGAGAGATCATTCCGGAAAGAAGACATCGAGCCCGCCTGGGAGTGGTCATCTGAGGAGCAGCCAGGAGGCCAGTGGGGCTGCGGCCAGGAGGGAGTGGCGGAGCAGCCAAGACCAGGTCAGCGGGAGCCTGAGGACCAGCACAGGCGGGGCCTGGGGGTCACTGCCCTGACCTTGGTTATTACCCGCAAGAGGATGATTTTTGACAGAGAAGGGACAGCCCCGGCCAAGCTTTGAGCGAATGCTCTTAGCTGAAGTGTGGGGAAACGGCGCAGTAGACCCAGACTGCGCAGTGTGTGCTTGCATGTGTGTATTTACATGTGTGATGTATGCGTGTGCACGTGCATGTATGAGCATGTGTATGTGTGTCCGTGTGTGCATGTGCGAGTGTGTGCATGCGTGTGTGCGCACAGCTGCCTGTGAACCACATGACTGGGCAAGGCACCAGACACTCAGCTTCCAGCAGACACCCTGGCCTCATCTGTGACACGAGTTCCGTGGCTTTAGAAGGCGTTCTGTAGACAGCAAGGGGGAATTTGAGAAACCCAGGACCAACCGCCAAGCAGCATAAATCTAAGTGAGCTCAGAGTATTAGTAACTGTCCAGAGTATTAGTAACTGTGCAGAGTATTAGTAATCTGTCCAGAGTATTAGTAACATGTCCAGAGTATTAGTAACCTGTCCAGAATATTAGTAACTGTGTAGAGTATTAGTAACCTGTCCAGAGTATTAGTAACCTGTCCAGAGATTTAGTAACTGTCTAGAGTATTAATAACCTGTCCAGAGCATTAGTAACCTATCCAGAGTATTAGTAACCTGTCCAGAGTATTAGTAACCTGTCCAGAGTATTAGTAACTGTCCAGAGTATTAGTAACCTGTCCAGAGTATTAGTAACTGTCCAGAGTATTAGTAACCTGTCCAGAGTATTAGTAACTGTCCAGAGTATTAGTAACTGTCCAGAGTATTAGTAACCTGTCCAGAGTATTAGTAACTATCCAGAGTATTAGTAACTATCCAGAGTATTAGTAACCTACCTGGTTGAAAGGGATCTATACTTATAATTCTTGAAATGTTATGAAAATTGTAATTTTTTAAGATTAAGGCCAAACTGGGGACTCGTGCTGTGGCGTAGCGGGTGAAGCTGCTGCCTGAGGCTCCAGCATCCCACATGGTGCTGGTTCACGACCTGACTGCTCCTCTTCCGATCGAGCTCCCTGCTAATGCACCTGGAAAAGCAGCAGAAGATGGCCCAGGTGCTTGAGCCCCTGCACCCACATGGGAGACTCTGAGGAGGCTCCTGGCTCCTGGCTTTGGATCGGCCCAGCTCTGGCCGCTGTGGCCATCTGGGGAGTGAACCAGTAGATGGAAGATTTCTCTCTGTCTCTGTGTCTCTCTCTCTGTCCCTCTATCTCTCTCGCTGTGTAACTCTGCCTTTCAAATAAATGAATCTGTTTGAAAAATATTAAGGCCAAATTACAGGGAGAGCATGGTGGAGGGGTCCAGAGGTCCCTGTCCTAGGCTCTAAGCCACCCTCACACAGATCTGGAGAACCACACGCTCCCTTCTACGCACAGCATCCCGCCACTCTCCCACAGCGAGCTGGGGCAGCAGGGAGGCAGGAACTGGGTTTTGCTGGTCTCACAGTGAGAGGCACTCAGCTTGTTTCTCAGAGCTGTCGCCTCAGTGCCTAGGGCCATAGACTGAGGATCACATCCGACTGCTGCTCCGTGGCTAGGACGGGTTGTGCATCGCATGCTGTCTCCCAGCCTACGGCAGATGGTCTCTGTTATCCGTTACGGCACTGGGGATGTTCCCTTACCCGATCTCATGCCCCTCGAACTCCCTGCCCAACCAGACCTGTGACAATCTTCGTGAAGCTCCTGTGTGAAGTTCAGCTGCCGACTGAGGCTGGGGACAGCCTTAGAATGACCTCCGCAGGTCTTTCAGGGCAAGATGCCGAGACCTTGGTCCCTCCCTCGTACCTTCTGGCCCTCCCTGTGGGTCACAGCAGAGCCAAGGAGGAGCCTGTCCCCTCCTGGCGTGGAAACAAACCCCTGTTGCAGGGCAACCATAACGGTGTGGACCTGCGTACCCCTGGGTCTCCTGGGAGGCCCTGCCGGATGCACCCAGGGTTTCTTCAACAGGGAGGCCTGGGTTCATGGTCAGAGGGCGCCCTAGAGGTCATTACCATGGCGAGGTCACACATCTGGACTCTTCATTTGCGAGTTAGCATGGATTATGGGAGATCACACCGGCCATTTTGATTCTGTGGCTTTCTGGAGCCAGACAGACCCGAACGCCACCAGGGACACATCCAGGGGACAGCCCTCCCCCGACTGCCCTTCCGGCTGGATCCGCTGGGCCCTGCGCCTGCGCACTGCATCAGCCCAGCTCACAGGCTGCATCGTCTGACCTGGGCGCCCAGGTCCTGCTGCTGGGAGCGGTGCTGAAGAGGACAGCTCCCCGTGGGCCTCGGCAGGATGGCGTCCAAGCCATCAGACGCAGCTCTTGACCGGCGCCGTGGCTTAACAGGCTAATCCTCCACCTTGCGGCGCTGGCACACCGGGTTCTAGTCCCGGTCAGGGCACCGATCCTGTCCCGGTTGCCCCTCTTCCAGGCCAGCTCTCTGCTGTGGCCCGGGAGTGCAGTGGAGGATGGCCCAAGTGCTTGGGCCCTGCACCCCATGGGAGACTAGGAGAAGCACCTGGCTCCTGGCTTCAGATCAGCGCAGTGCGCCGGCCGCAGCGCGCCTACCGTGGCGGCCATTGGAGGGTGAACCAACGGCAAAAAGGAAGACCTTTCTCTCTGCCTCCCTCTACTGTCCACTCTACCTGTCAAAAAAAAAAAAAAAAAAAAAAAAGAGAGAAGCAGCTCTCTCCAACCACAGCCTCCTCCTGGCGACTGCCTACTCCCCTGGCCTGGTCGTCCGCATCCCGGGCTCGGGCCCAGGTCATGAGATGAATGCATGCGCACCCTGGCGGGCCGCAGGTGATGGCTCAGGTTCCTGGGTGCCTCCACCCCGGTGGGAGCGCGGGTTGAGTTTCTGGTTCCTGGCTTTGGCCTGGCCCAGACCTGTCTGTAGTGGGCATTTGGGGAGTAGCCAGCAGATGGAAGATCTGTGTCTCTGTGCTTCAAATACGTACAAATGAATAATTTTTAAAAAGATGTATTAATTTTACTGAAAGTCACAGCTATGCGGAGAGGGGGGGAGAGAGAGAGAGAGAGAGAGAGGGAGAGATAGGTGTCTTCCATCCGCTGGTTCACTCCCCAAATGGCTGCAATGGCTGGAGCTGCGTCAGTCTGAAGCCAGGAGCCAGGAGCTTCCTCTGGGTCTCCCACATGGGTGCAGGCCCAGGGACTTGGGCCATCTTCTACTGCTTTCCCAGGCCACAGCAGAGAGCTGGATGGTGAAGGACCCCAAATCTGGGAATCCAAAGTGCTTGGGTGGTCGCCCAAAAACCCAACCTCCAGACCAGAAGATGCAAGAGCAAGAGGATTTTTATTAGGCTTTTGTGCAAACGGGCTCCCCAGCACCACAGGCGGTCGTGAGAGCTCAAGGGCAGGGGTCACAGCAGTTTTTAAAGACAATAGCCACCTGATTAACATATGTATGCGGGGCGTTTGGTGATTAGCTATTTTGAAGGGCAAACTCTTGTTGCGAGGGAAGCGAGGGAAGGGGTGACTTTATACAATGGTCACAGAACCTTATTGCAACTCTTTTCCGGACTCCTGCAAGCGTTATCGAGTGAGACAGTTACACAGAGCAGTTACACAAGGCAGTTTCCCAAGGTTATTCTGCAGGCAGGTGGAGACACAGTTATTTTAAGGGATGTCTACTGTCAGCAGCTAAACTTTTTAACCCTTTACTATAATATTATTTTAATATTTACTTTTAGCAGGGGTCTTACAATGGGAAGTGGAGCAGCCGGGACTCGAACCAGTGCCCATATGGGATGCTGGCACTGCAGGCGAAGGCTTCACTTGCTATGCCACAGCGCCGGCCCCCAAAGGAATAATTGTAGGAAGATGGGTTCAGGTGTGAGCAGGAGTGCTCCGGGGTGCGTCCTGCTGCAGACCCGGCTCATCCATGAAGCCAGTGCAGGTAGCTGCCGCCGCTCCTCCCACTTGTGGCTGTTGAAGCCTCGTTGCAAACACGTGTGTCCGGTTTGGTTGGTTGCTTGTCTGCTCCCCATCCCCAAACCCCGGGAACACCCACGAGGGCCAAGACGGTTGTCTCGTTGTCTCTGGCATCTGCGCTGGGTTGGAGGCGGCGTCTGTGCTGGGTCTGGGCTGAGTGGGCACAGTGGGCCCTTTCTCGTCCATCTCTGAGAAAACAGAAGGCCCGGTTCTCTTGTCCTGTTTGAGGGTTCTCTCCTCCTTGCTGGCTTCCTGCTGTACCTCTGGGCCGCGCTGCTTCGGGTCCAGCGTCCACCGCTCATCCCACTCTGCCTGCCACGGGCACTGTGAGGGTCGTAGCACCCACTGCACATTTCACCTCTCTGTATGTAAACCCACAGCACTCTGCGAGTACTTTTAACCCAAAGACACTAAAGCAACTTCAAAAGTATTTTTTAAAGCTTTATGTATTTAATTTATTTGGACGGCAGAGGGACAGAGCTCTCCCATCTGCGACTTCACCCCTAACTGCCTGCAACGGCTTGGGCTGGGCTGGGCTGGGCCAGGCCGAGGCCAGGAGCCAGGAACTGAGTCAGGGCCCCCACGCGGGCGGAAAGGACCCAGATCCTGGAGGCGTCCACACTGCTCCAGGCTGCGTCAGCTGGAAGCTGCGTGGGGCGGAGTGGAGACTTGAGCCGCGGGAGTGCAGTGCAGGACGTGGTGCTGCGAGCGCTGTTTCCACCACCGCACCAGCGCCACCCCGCAGCTGTTCACGTCTACCACGCGGCAGCCCCTTCCACGGCTCTGTGTCTACGTGGTGTCCTTTCTCCTTCGCTCACAGGGTTGTGCGTGGCTTGAGTTCGCATCGCTGGGTGAGCACTTCCTCCAGCTTTCATGTCTGCTGAAATTTCGGTTTCTCCTTTGTCTTTGGGAGGCGCCTGCCCGGAGCGTGTTCTGCAGGGACACCGAGGGTTCGGAACCACTCCCGCCTGTGGCTTGCAGTCAGCTCTCTCCCTTCCTCACCCAGCAAACCCTGTGTCCCCTGGCTCCACGTGACTCCCTCTTCCCGCTGGTTTAAGCAAGTTTGGGTTTTCTCGTGTTTCTTTGCTTGCTGTTCTCCGGGTTGCCCGTGTTACGGGTTTATAGTTTCGACCAAATTTGGGGACATTTTGGCCATCATATCTCCACTTACATTTCCTGTCCCCTTTCTCAGCTGTCTTCAGGGGTCTCCCATTGCGTGTCGGTTGGCTTCCTGGAGTTGCCCATGTCGCTGAGCTGCCTGTGCCTTCCGCCTTGTGTCTCCGTGCTCCGTGCTGGGTGTTTCCAACGCTGCGTCCTCCAGGTCCGCTGACGTTTCTCCCGGCAGTGCTTGCTCTGCCCTTCATCTCCTCCGTGTATTTTCTCCTTGGATATTGTAGCTTCTGTATCTCAAAGTTCAATATTTACATATTTTCCTTGTCTCTACTTAATGTATTCAATATTTTCTTTGCCTTCCTTTTTAAAAAAATATGCATTTTATTTATTTGAAAGGCAGAGTTACAGAGAGAGGGAGAGAGAGAGAGAGAGAGAGAGAGAATCTTCCATCTGCTGGTTCACTCCCCAGATGGCCACGACTGGAGCTGAGCTGATCCGAAGCCAGGAGCCAGGAGCCTCTTCCAGGTCACGTGGGTGCAGGGACTCAAGGACTCGGGCCATCTTCCACTGCTCTCCCAGGCCACAGCAGAGAGCTAGTTCGGAAGAGGAGCAGCTGGGACTCGAACCGGCGCCCACATGGGATGCCGGTGAGGAAGCTATGAGCCCCAGTGTCACGTGATTCCCTGGAAGCCGCCCCTCCCCAGGCCCAGCCTCTGAACCCCAGGGGTGGGGGTGTCCTGGCAGCCCCTCCCCATGCCCAACCTCTGAACCCCAGGGGTGGGGGTGTCCTGGCAGCCCCTCCCCATGCCCAACCTCTGAACCCCAGGGGTGGGGGTGTCCTGGCAGCCCCTCCCCAGGCCCAGCCTCTGAACCCCAAGGGTGGGGGTGTCCTGGCAGCCCCTCCCCAGGCCCAGCCTCTGAACCCCAGGGGTGGGGGTGTCCTGGCAGCCCCTCCCCAGGCCCAGCCTCTGAACCCCAGGGGTGGGGGTGTCCTGGCAGCCCCTCCCCATGCCCAACCTCTGAACCCCAGGGGTGGGGGCGTCCTGGCAGCCCCTCCCCAGGCCCAGCCTCTGAACCCCAGGGGTGGGGGCGTCCTGGCAGCCCCATCAGCGGCCGTGCCCCAGGACCGATGGGCTCACACTGGGAACTCCTGGTGCCCAGGTGGGGCTCCTGACTCACAGAGCAGGGGAGCAGGTGGTGCTGCCAACCCCATGGGGGGTTCCTCCATCACCGCGGGGCCTTGGGCCCGGCCCCACCTTCTCAGCAGCTGTGGGGGGCGGAATGTGAGGGGCGCTGGGATGTTGCTGTGTCCCGTGCAGCCATGGCGCGGGTGTCAGCGCCAGCCTCTGTCTGCCGACAGCCGGCCTTGCCTCGTGACGCTCTTGCCTCCAGAGCCCCTCCCGGGATTGGAGCTCTGTGAAGAAGGCCTGGCACCAGGAGGGTCTCAGACCACCGAGGAAACGGAGATGGTGTGGTGGGTGACCTCGCATCTCTCTCCACGGAAGACCAGAGCCGTTGTCACCAGTGTCACCTGCAGTCCAAGGCCCCCCTGGCTGCTGCTTGCTCCTGCTCCTGCCTTAGCATCCGCCACTCACCAGTGGGATTTCACCTGCGACCTCCAGCCCCGCCCACCTGGGCTATCCTGCCAAATTCTAATTTCAGCCACAGAAACTGCTAACCACTGCCCAAGGGAGTCCCAGGCCCCCTTTGCAATTATAAATACTTCAAACGACCATAAATGTTTTCGGAAGAAATCACAGCCAAGCAGGAAGCCGTAGCCAAGCCCTTGGGTCGAAGGCGTCACGCGTGATTGACAGCAGCAGCCATTCATTCTCAGCCTGGAGCTGGAAGGCGCCCAGCCGGCCTCGAGCGGAGCTTCCAGTCCTCCTCTGTCGGCCTTGCCCTTGACCCTGCTTTCTGGGCTTGTGCCCTCTGTGACCCCTAAGACAGCAGGTGCGCCTGGCTCGTTTGTTGCAGTGTGATGGCCCAGATGCGTCAGCCTTGCCCCGCGGCTTCACCGTCTCGAACCAGAAAAGCTGAGAGTGCACATTTGTGGCACGCAGCAGAAGGAAGGGAAAGAGACCAGGCCATCCTGGAAGGTTTCACGGAGGACGTGGTCTCTGGGAAGAAGCCCAGGGGGCAGAGACTCGTGGGAGGAAGCTTGAACAGACGTGAACCACTCTTAGAGAACTGGACTGAGTTCAGACTGGCTCAGCTGCTTCATCCTGTGCCTTGTCGTCAGTACCTGCAGCTCTGGGGCTGAGAGCAGTGCCGGGGACAGGGAAAGGCCCTGGCCTTGGGGGCTTCCTGCTCTGGGGTAGAGACCCAGGAAGTTAGTATGTAGCCAGGAGTTGTGGGTTATGAGGCACTGTGAAGACGAATGAGGTCTCGGGACCTGTGATAGGGTGAGATCCCTTGGAGGTGGGCGGGCAGAAGGCCACCTGCAGAGGTGCAGTGGGGCAGATTCCCCAAGGACAAATGGTGGAAGGAGTCAGTGCTGTGGCGTAGCAGGTAAAGCTGCCGCCTGCAGTGTCGGCGTCCCATGTGGGTGTTGGTTCTAGTCCCGGCTCCTGCACTTCCAACCCAGCTCTCTGCTGTGGCCTGGGAAAGCAGTGGAAGATGGCCCAAGTGCTTGGGTCCCTGCACCTGCATGGGAAACCCAGAGGAGGCTCCTGGCTCCTGGCTTTAGACTGGCACAGCTCCAGACGTTGTGGCCATTTGAGGAGTGAACCAGCGGATGGAAGACCTCTCTCTCTTTCTCTCTCTCTCTCTGCTTCTGCCTCTCTGTAACTCTGCCTTTGAGATAAATAAAATAAATCTTAAAAAAAAACCAAAAGGGTGGAAGAGCCCCCAGGGGATCCAGGTTCCCAGTGAGGACTTGGCCTGGGTGAGGCCAGGTCTCCCAGACGCCTGTTGTGGAGAGGAGCAGGCTGCTGTGGCCCGCTGAGCACCGTGGAAGGTTCTAGAACGTGGGCGGCACGAGCCCATCCTGTTTCTGAGAGGTCACTCTGGCTGTAGGGAACATGGACCACAACCTGCAACAGGCGGACGGGCAGGGACTGCGATTTCTGAGGCAGGTGGACAGCTGGACCGCACAGAGCACGGGGGGGTGGGGAGAAGTTGGCGGGGGTCGTCTTGCTCAGATGTAGGGCTGAGGGGTGAGGAGCTGAGTTGCTGTCCTGGGTGGACAAAGGACTGCACCACTGGGGGCAGCAGGCTCCACCCTGCAGCTGCCTGGGCTTCCAGCGCTGAGCACCGAAGGCAGGGGGAGGAGCCTGAGGTGGGGGAGCCGGGTGCAGTCATGGGATCCCTGCTCTGAAAATAAACCGGCGCTCCTGCAGCCGCCGAGGGCCTCACCAGGCCCGGATGTGTTCTCTGCCCAGCCTGGGCTCCTGGAAACCCGGCAACTCCAGGCCTAACGAGGAGCAGTTCCAGTGGGAGCGAGGAGTCCACGAGAGAAGGCACTCGTCATGAGGGTCGCCCAAGCTCGCCGCCCCGGCCACGCCTGCGGTCCTCGTCCCCGTGTCCTTGGCGGCTGGCACCTTCGTGGTAGTTGTGTCTGAGAGGGCCTTTCGCCTGGACTCCAGAGCCGTGCAGCGGCAGACCTGGAGGGCAGGGCGCCTAGACGTGTAGCCCGTCTGTCTCACCACCCAGAGTGGGCCCCCAGCAGACCCCGAGGGCAGGGCGCCTGGACGTGCGGCCCGTCTGTCTCACCACCCAGCGGCTCCAGGGCGGGCCCACAGTCTAGGTGGGCACCCAGGTCCCCTCTGGATCAAGTCTGCAGGGTGGACTGAGCCCCCGTGACCCAACCTGCCCCTCACCCACGCCTGCCGGGCACTGGGCCTGTCCCCCCTGGGGAACTGGTCTGCAACTCCTGTGGGGGGCAGTGAGGACAGACCCCTCCTGTGCCTCCGCTGGGGCGCCGTGGAACAGCCTGCAGCACCGGACATGGCTCCTCCGGCCCCACATCCACCGCGCATCCAGTTGGAGCGTTTCACCTGTTGGCAGTCGCATGTCGGCCGATCACTTCCTTTTCAGAACTGTGTTTATGTCACCAGCGACCTCTGGGGGAGGGGCAGGTGAGGATGCAGGAGGCCCAGTGTGTGAGAGTGATCGGGTTCGGGGTCTGGGCACGCTCAGGCCTCCTCCCTGCGCGACGTGGTTTCTGAGGACCCTCCCCACCCCCCCAGCGTTTCCAGCTCATCTGGTTTCCCGCCAAGACAAGGCGGCCTGAGCCGCCCTCCTTCCCTGGGGCTGAGGTGGCTGCCTTTGGGTTTCTCTGAAATTGCAGCCCAAGGCGCCGGCACTGTGGTGTAGTGGGCAAAGCCACCGACTGCAGTGCCGGCGTTCCATATGGGCGCTGGTTCGGGTCCTGGATGCTGCCCTTCTGATCCAGCTCTCTGCTGTGGCCTGGGAAGGCAGTAGAAGATGGCCCAAGTCCTTGGGCCACTGCACCCACGTGGGAAACAGGGAAGAAGCTCCTGGCTCCTGGCTTCAGATCAGCGCAGCTCCGGCCATTGTGGCCATCTGGGGAGTGAACCAGCGGATGGAAGACCTCTCTCTCTCTCTCTCTCTCTCTCTCTCTCTCTCTCTCTCTGCCTCTGCCTTTACCTCTCTGTAACTCTGCTTTTCAAACAAAATAAATAAATATTTAAAAATAAAGAAAAGTAAAACTGCAGCCCTGACCCGGGGCAGAAGATGGCACGGATCAGTCCTCCACCCACGGGCGCCTGGCTGGGCAGTTCTGCCGGATGCCGGGCCGTGGTCCGAGTACCAGGCCTCAGCTCCCTGAAGCCCTGGGCAGGCAGCATCTGAGAAAGGAGGGGTATGGGTTAGTGCGAGCCCGTGGCATCCGTGGACGACAGGGTGCCTCAGAGCTTTCTCATGTCCTGGACGGGGTCTGGGTGGCCTGTTCCCTGGCCGCCCGCAGGGCCGTGCGCTCCACAGCAGGGGGCAGGGCGAGCTCTGTGGTCTGGCCTCTGGCTGAAGGCTGGGGCAGTGCGGGAGCTGGCGTGTCAGCAGGCTGGCAGTGTCCTGGCTCCGGCACAGGACCCAAAAGGGCCGAGTTGTCATTGCACATCGAGTGGTCCAGCAGACCAGGGCCCACGCCTCGCCCGGCCATGACTCTGACCCTGTCCCAGCGTCACCAGGGGCCTGAAGGTCAGGCGGCCTGGGAAGTGACACAGCCTGTGGAGTGCGGGCTCAGTGGGCCTCGGGGTGGGGGGTTGCACACAGCCCTTCCCTGAGCAGTGCGGGCTCAGTGGGCCTTACTTTCTCTAAGCAGTTTTATGTTAAGGAGAGCCCAGCCATAAGAGACGTGTTGGTGCACTTGCTCGTGCGGTCGCCGTCTCTGGCGTCTCCTCCCTCGTGCAGATCCGTCTTTCCGTTTGGTGCCATTTCCTCGCGGGCGGATTTTCTGGAACATTGATTGTAGAATGAATCTGCTGGCAAATTCTTTCAGCGTTTGCTTTTCTTAAGACTTTTTATTTCATCGAAAGGCGGACACACACACACACACACACCTGTCCGATGGTTCACTCCCCAGATGCCTGCAACAGCGAGGGCTGGGCCAGGCCAAAGCCAGGAGCCAGGCACCCTCCCAGGTGTCCCGCGTGGGTGGAGGCCATTGTCACCTGCTGCCTCCCAGCGTGTACGTTACCAGGTAGCTGGGATCAGGCACAGAACCAGGACTCAACCCAGGTGCTTGGTACAGGCCTCGGTACAGGCCTCGGTACAGGCCTCGGTATAGGCGCTCAGTACAGGCCTCGGTACAGGCGCTTGGTACAGGCCTCGGTACAGGTGCTCGGTACAGGCGCTTGGTACAGCCGCTTGGTACAGGCCTCGGTACAGGCCTCGGTATAGGCGCTCGGTACAGGCGCTCGGTACAGCCACTTGGTACAGGCCTCGGTACAGGCCTCGGTATAGGCGCTCGGTACAGGCCTCGGTACAGGTGCTCGGTACAGACGCTCGGTACAGGCCTCGGTACAGGCCTCGGTACAGGCGCTCTGTACAGGCGCTCGGTACAGGCCTCGGTATAGGCGCTCGGTACAGGCGCTCGGTATAGGCGCTCGGTACAGGCCTCGGTACAGGCACTCGGTACAGGCCTCGGTACAGGCCTCAGTACAGGTGCTCGGTACAGGCCTTGGTATAGGCGCTTGGTACAGGCGCTCGGTACAGGCCTCGGTACAGGCGCTCGGTACAGCCGCTTGGTACAGGCCTCGGTACAGGCCTCGGTATAGGCGCTTGGTACAGGCCTCGGTACAGGCGCTCGGTACAGGCCTCGGTATAGGCGCTCGGTACAGGCGCTCGGTACAGGTGCTTGGTACAGGCGCTTGGTACAGCTGCTTGGTACAGGCCTCGGTATAGGCGCTCGGTACAGGCCTCGGTACAGGTGCTCGGTACAGACGCTCGGTACAGACGCTCGGTACAGGTGCTCGGTACAGGCCTCGGTATAGGCGCTCGGTACAGGCGCTCGGTACAGGTGCTTGGTACAGGCGCTTGGTACAGCTGCTTGGTACAGGCCTCGGTATAGGCGCTCGGTACAGGCCTCGGTACAGGCGCTCGGTACAGCCGCTTGGTACAGGCCTCGGTACAGGCCTCGGTATAGGCGCTTGGTACAGGCCTCGGTACAGGCGCTCGGTACAGGCCTCGGTATAGGCGCTCGGTACAGGCGCTCGGTACAGGCGCTTGGTACAGCCGCTTGGTACAGCTGCTTGGTACAGGCCTCGGTACAGGCGCTCGGTACAGCCACTTGGTACAGGCCTCGGTACAGGCCTCGGTATAGGCGCTCGGTACAGGCCTCGGTACAGGTGCTCGGTACAGACGCTCGGTACAGGCCTCGGTACAGGCCTCGGTACAGGCGCTCTGTACAGGCGCTCGGTACAGGCCTCGGTATAGGCGCTCGGTACAGGCGCTCGGTATAGGCGCTCGGTACAGGCCTCGGTACAGGCACTCGGTACAGGCCTCGGTACAGGCCTCAGTACAGGTGCTCGGTACAGGCCTTGGTATAGGCGCTTGGTACAGCCGCTTGGTACAGGCCTCGGTACAGGCCTCGGTATAGGCGCTTGGTACAGGCCTCGGTACAGGCGCTCGGTACAGGCCTCGGTATAGGCGCTCGGTACAGGCGCTCGGTACAGGTGCTTGGTACAGGCGCTTGGTACAGCTGCTTGGTACAGGCCTCGGTACAGGCGCTCGGTACAGGCCTCGGTATAGGCGCTCGGTACAGGCGCTCGGTACGGGATGCGGGCGTCCCATTGGCACCGTAACTGCTGCACTAGAAGCCTGTCCCTAGCGTTTTTTTCTCTGCGGTTTTGTTCCAGTTTTGGAAGACTCTGTAGTTAATCAGAGAGTTTCAGGTTGACACTTTCGTTTTTGTTGTTTCAAGTCGCTCCTCTCGCCTGTATTGAATCTGATGAGAAATCTGCTCTCACTCTACCATTGTTCCTATGGAAAATGTCTTTTTTTTTTTTTCCTGGACACTTTGAACATTTTCCTGCCCATCACTTTTTTTTAAATTTTTAAAATTTATTTGAGAGGTAGAGTTAAAGGGAGAGTTAGAGAGAGAGAGAGAGAGAGAGAGAGAGAGGTCTTCCATCCGATGGTTCACTCCCCAAATGGCCGCAACGGCTGGAGCTGTGCCCATCCAAAGCCAGGAGCCAGGAGCTTCCTCCAGGTCTCCCATGTGGGTGCAGGGGCCCAAGCACTTGGGTCATCTTCTACTGCTATCCCAGGCCACAGCGGAGAGCTGGATCAGAAGTGCAGCAGCCGGGACTTGAACCAGTGCCCATATGGGGTGCAGGCACCACAGGCGGAGGATTAACCCACCGTACCACAGCGCCGGCCCCCTGGGTCTGTTTTAATAGACTTTTTTCTCCTCACTAGAGCTCCTATCTTTCTGCTTCTTTGTATTCTGGTGATCTTGGACGCCAGACGTTGTGAATTTCTTCCCGTTGATCGCTGGGTGGTGTTGGGAACATTGTGAGCTCCGTTCTAAGATGTGCTGGGTGAGAGCAGGGCCTCCGTGGACCTGGGCGCCTTTCCCACTCCTGAGGCAGGGACAGAGTCCTGTGCTGCCGAGACCATCAGGAGGAGCAGGGGCACAGACCCAATTCAAGACCCGGGTGGGTGCCAGGCTCCGTGCCCCTCCTCCTGTAATGCCTCTCTGGCCTGGGCTCCCCTGGACACGGCAGGTGGCAGCTGGGTGGGGGAGGCCCCGCGTGTCCCAGGCTCCAGGAGTGCTGGCCCCGCCTGGGCTCCCCTGGACATGGCAGGTGGCAGCTGGGTGGGGGAGGCCCCGCGTGTCCCAGGCTCCAGGAGTGCTGGCCCCGCCTGGGCTCCCCTGGACATGGCAGGTGGCAGCTGGGTGGGGGAGGCCCCGCATGTCCCAGGCTCCAGGAGTGCTGAGCCCTGCCCTGGGCTCCCCTGGACACAGCAGGTGGCAGCTGGGTGGGGGAGGCCCCGCATGTCCCAGGCTCCAGGAGTGCTGAGCCCTGCCCTGGGCTCCCCTGGACACAGCAGGTGGCAGCTGGGTGGGGGAGGCCCCGCATGTCCCAGGCTCCAGGAGTGCTGAGCCCTGCCCTGGGCTCCCCTGGACACAGCAGGTGGCAGCTGGGTGGGGGAGGCCCCGCGTGTCCCAGGCTCCAGGAGTGCTGAGCCCTGCCCTGGGCTCCCCTGGACATGGCAGGCGGCAGCTGGGTCGGGGAGGCCCCGCGTGTCCCAGGCTCCAGGAGTCTGCTGGCCCCGCCTGGGCTCCCCTGGACATGGCAGGCGGCCCCTGGGTGGGGGAGGCCCCGCGTGTCCCAGGCTCCAGGAGTGCTGGCCCCGCCTGGGCTCCCCTGGACATGGCAGGCGGCAGCTGGGTGGGGGAGGCCCCGCGTGTCCCAGGCTCCAGGAGTCTGCTGGCCCCGCCTGGGCTCCCCTGGACACGGCAGGCGGCAGCGGGGTGGGGGCGGCCCCCTCACCTCTTCTCCGGCCCAGCTGACCCCGTCCTTCGTCACCTGACTCCAGCGTTTCATTTCATGTCTGGTTTGCTTCGGCGCCCGGCTTCCTTCGCCGGACCCTGCAACACCTGATAGCCAGCTCCGTGGAGAAATGAGCCGGAGCTGTTCCGGGCCTGCAAACTGCTCTGCTGGCGGATCTCAGCTCCTCTGTTGTGCCCAGATGCGCCCTCGGCCGCGTGGAGGCCACGTGGGAGGCTCGGAGCCCCAGAAACAGACCGCAGGGCCCCAGGGAAGAAGACCCTGCAGCGAATCCGCTGCGAGCATTGCCCTCTGCTGGTCATGCGGCCGACGGAGGCCAACGCCGGGCTCTGCTGTCTGCAGGCGGAAACAGGGCCTCCAGGGCCTCTGTCCTGAGCGGCCTTGCCGGGCGCGGGGCTCCCGGGGTGCGCACCTGCCCTGCAGCACGGTCAGTTTCTGCAGCGCGGGTCTCGGTCCCAGATAACACGAGCGGCAGGATTTCTCCGTGCAGTGGCAGCCTGTGGTCAGGGTTCCAGAACCAGCCGAAGGCCGCGATGCCCAGTGTCTGAGATGAGGCTGTAAGAAGTGGGGGCGGCGCCCGGGGAGGTGCGGGGGTCGCCAGCACGCCCCAGGCGGGGCGGGGCGCGGAGCGCTGGGGCGCAGCCCGGTCCCCTCGGCACAGAGCTCCAGCCCCTGCTGCAGAGGAGGGGTGGTGGGCGCAGGGATGGGGGCGGCGCAGGGAGCCCCTCCTGTCCGTGCCCTCCCGGCCCGCTGCGCGGTCCAGGACTCGGGAGGAGGGGTTTGCGGGAGGGAGGAACCGACCCAGGAGGCAGCAGCCGGGCTGGGCCTCTCTCCGGGTCCACCTCTTAGTGGTCCGGCCCCTTCTCCCTAACAGGGGAGCCAGCGTCCAAGAGTTCTCCATGTTAACTATTTCTTAAGAGGGTTAAAAATGTAATTTCTATCGTGGCAAATTCCACGTAACATGAAAGTCACCCTCCTCAACGGTGTGAGTGCTTTGAGCGCATGCGCACGCTCCCAAACCCAAGCTCCGGGCTCCTTAACCTTGAGTTCCCGGCCCCTGCCCAGGCCTGGCACCCCACTCCACCTCCTGTATGTGACGCCTGGGAGGTCTCCGGAGGATGCCTGGCCGCCCCCTCCTCCAGCGTCAGGGCCTCCAGGACCAGGCGCGTGGGAGCGCCGGCGGGGCCCCTTCCTTTTCAGGGCCATGTAGCGCTCCATACAGGTGGCTCCCGCAGCCCCCGCAGCCTCACTCCTGGCGAGGGGCGAGCTGCAGCCCCAGACCCTCAGCGTGGTGCCTCTGTGTCCCCTGGGCTGGGGTCCTCCCGCAGCGCGCTCCTGGCGTCAGGCAGGGAGGCGCCACGGGCCGGGCGTGCGTGCGGGGCGTCCCGCAGGGCTGGCTGCTCCTCGCAGGCCCCTGCCAGCCGTCGCGGGCTCTCAGGACTCACTTTTGGAACTGAAAACACGTTCTCGTGGCGGTGCCGCGAGGTCTAGGGAAGCGCCCGGGGCCGGTTCGTGGTCAATGGGATTGCTTCTGAAATGACTTCAATTCGCACTCCCCTGAGCGCGTGGAAGCTGCCCCATGCTAGACTGAAGCACCAGTGAGTTTGTTCTTTAGAACAGTAAGGCGCCCAAGCCCACCAGGCGACTTCACATTTCATTACCAACGAAAAGCCACGCCAGCCGCCCCGGGAAGCCGCCGGGTTCCCTTTGCTGCAGCCGGGCGAGGGCTGCGCGTCGCTGCTGAGCCGGCCTGCGTGCCGGGTGTCAGCTCGCTCCTGATCTGGCTTGTATGCGAAAACACACACAGCGCTGCTGCACCGAGGGCTCGCAGGTCTTCGAGTCCCGGGAGAAATCCGGCGGTCCTGAGAATCTCGTTGAAAAGCTTTGCTCCGAGGAGGGGGGAGCTGCAGTCCCATCTCCCTGGCGCCGGCAGCGTTTCCGGCAGAAGGCGGTGGGGTTTTCTGTGACATGGCGATCTGGGCCTCTGCGGGCCCCGAGTTTGTCTGATAAAGGAAAAGCGCAAAAAACCCGTCCTATCTGTAGTTCCTGTAAAGTTATAAAACATCTCCTAAAATCTGCGTTAAATTAGCAACAGGAGTTGTATTCTCCTCCTCCAGACATTTCTGAAGCTGAGAAGTGCGTCTTTTCTGATGCTGGAAGCGTGCAGAACACGTCTGAGCCCACAGGTACACAAACACCATTGTCACGGAGCAGCCCATCTGCCTAAAACGTTTGCCTGTGCGGCGGAAACTTGTTACGCAATCACAACTTCATAAAAAAATCAGGCTTGAGGTTCTGGGATTTTTACTGAGCTCGGTGACGGGAAACACATCGTACAACTGAGAAACAGCGCACCAGGCCAGCGTTCCTCTGGGCGGTTCCCGTGTGGGGGCTGAAACGCACAGACCAGCCTCTGTGGAAGCAGCCCTGGTCGTGGGGAGGAGAATCGGGTCCACCGCGGGCAGGCCAGCTGCCCCTGCGCCATTCGCTCTGATTCCCTAGAACCGCAGTGCAGAAGCCAGCCACGCAGCCTCGGGTATTGATCCCATGAGTGCTCCCAGCAGATGTATGGCCGGGGACACACCTGGCCACCCCACACCCCAACACATGGGTCTTTGCGGGAAAACGAGCGGGTGCCCGTCTCCTGGCCTGGCTCTGCAGGTGTGTGGACGTCATCCAGCCGGGTCTGGTCTGGGCGGTGAATTAATTAGCAAGGTCTCCTCCGTGCCTTTAATCAGTGGCTGACACCTCCTGGCTGTTGATTGTCACGGCGAGCGTTCCCAACAGGGAAACCACCTCTGCTTAGTAACAAACGTAAAACCCCTCATCGTTCAGCACAGAGGAATGTTGTTTCCAGTGCTTTATTCTGATTGTGGGTGTTGGGTTTTTTCCCCTCTGCACAAGGAAACATTGTATCTTTTGTTTGTTTTCACCCATCTGATCTGAGACAGAATAGGCAACAGTCTCTCCCCAAGAGCAATCGGTCCTGTTCCTGCTTCGGTAATGGCTGAGCGTAGGGACTTACAGAGGAGAATATTCCTTCCATAATAACCGCCCATTAAGTCGTAAACACGACTTAAAGGCTATTTTCCTCTAGCAAATAACGGTCATTTCTTTCAAAATATAGTTCTTTATGTAATTAAAGTCACTTCTTTATTTGAGGACTTAAATGTACTTTTAACATTTTAAATGCCCTTAGCATCTGTGTAAAATTCGCCGTGTGGAGCCCAGTGGTGCGTTCCACCACACATATAATTCTCCCCCTGCCCTGTAAGGCACACTGGGGCTCTCGCGGTAATAGCCGAAAACGCTCGCACGTCCAGCGAAGGGGCAGGAGGCCATCTGTGCTCGGCCGGCGGGGACCTTGCCTGCCTTGCGAGATGACCGGCGGCGGGGCAGCGCGAGGGGCTCCGAGCCTGTTTATTGATACAGAATGTTAGCCACTGACAGACGGGCCGCCGCCTATGATCAAGCGGCTTTCTGTGCAAATCTCACGGAACGCGGCATTCCAGACTTTAAAGGGAAGGGGAGATCGCCATGGCAACGGCACACGGGGCTGGAGATGGGGGATCCCCTCGGGAGCCCGACGGCCAGCAGAATGCTAAGCATTCGCAACTTCAAAAAGAGAAGTAGGGAGGCGGCGTGGCTCTGCCAGAGTGGGCCGCGGTTGGAGGCCTCTGCACGGGGCCCAGGGCGCAGGGCTCCGAGCCCGCAGGCCGCTGCTGGAAGGGACACAGCGGCTGGGGAGCTGCAGGCCCCCATCCTCTCCTCCGAGGAGCAACACTGTTGCTGCGGAAGACCCCAGGAGGAGGAGACTTGGGGAAGAAGGCCGGGTCCCGGGCAGGGGAGACGCCCCTCCTGTCCACTCTTGACCACCCAGGCTCTCGTCTCTTGCAGCTGGGGAACAGCGTGACCCAAAGGCAGACCTAGGACCCCCGCCCGGGGGGGCCGGCCCTGCGCTCGCCACCCAGACCCACGCAGAGTCCAGCACCCCAGCAGGTCCACGTGGGTGCAAGCGGCTCGGGCCCTCACGGAAACCTCCGGAGAGAGCCGAGCAGAGAAGTGGCCGAAACAGATGTGACGTGTGGTCCCCCTACCTGCAGGAGGAGCACAGCCCGCAGCTTTCTCGTTGGGACGCATTCAAACACGCTGCGGAGGAGCCTCGCCCCCCCTCCCCTCCCGCCTTTATTTCAGAAACCGAGAGTGAGATCTGGGATGTGGGGTGAGTCAGCTCTCAGCCAGGGCCTGGCCGCGCTGGCGTGGGCACCCGCGTGGCCCGCACGGCCCAGAGGCGGTGACCCGGCGGGCAGACGTCAGTCAACATGGAATTCGAGTGCCACGGGTCAGCAGCGAGCCAGGGCAGGGATGGCTGCTCCCTGCCGCTCCTTCCTGCTGTGTCAGCGCCCGTGGGGACGGAGGCCAGGCCGGGAATTCTCAGTGAGGACGTTGTGCCAAGGTTAGCGCTGCCTGGCACACGGACACGCCCCAGACGCCACCACCCCGCCTTGATTGGGGACTCAGGCTCTCCCAGGGAGGCAGGGCCAGTGGGAGAGGCCCCGTGATCCCCGCAGGGCCTGGCTGGACGCTTGGCTTTACCCCATCGTGCTGGCTTGCGACCTTGGGCTGTTGGTCCTGTGCCTCTGTGTTTATTTTCCCCTCTGTAAAATGGGTCTAGCAGCATCTTCTCCGCTTCCAGGGTCCAGCAACCAAGGAGAATGCAGAGTGGGGTCAGTGGCTGAGGGAGGCGTGGGTGCTGGCAGGCGGGGGCGTCCCAGCAAATGCGCTCGGTGCCGTCTCTGACTGTGAAAGTGACACCGGTCGTCACAGAGGCGCTTGTAGAAATAGAGAAAGTGATTCCCACTCAGTAAAATCAGAGCCGAGCACGTGATGAGCCCCCCTGCCCCGTCAGCAGATGGACCCACGCTGCAGGGGGCTCTGTGGAAGGTGCGTGGAAAAGGCAACTCGTGGACAAACTCTGCGTGGGTGTCCGCACCACAATAAGGCTGCCTTTCCCTTTCGATTTCAGTTTTCCGTGGACTTGCTGGGCTGCCGTGGTACATTTGTTCAAATTGTGACCCAAGACCCATTTGTAAGCGTGCAGTTCAGAGTAGAGTGAGTTACGTCATTACCGCTGCGGGTCTCGCCATCCGCCCATGCGCACGCTCTCTGCCACGCCCCCCCTGGTTGGTGGGACCGCTGGCCTCTCTCATCCTCCCGAGAATCCCTCGGCGGGTAGCCTGGTCAGCCCATCCATGCCTGAGAAATCAAAGCCGTAGAAAGACGGAGTTCCTCTCCAAAGGCACTCAGCTGCCGGGGCTCGGCGGGGTGGGAGCCCGGAGCCTTCCCCTGGCCTGGCCTGGAAGGGGTCCGGTGTCAGCACCCAGAGCCGCACAGGGCCGCAGTTTCCACCTTGATTGTCACATGTACGCATCAGCTGTAAGTAAGGTGACTTCTGCTGGGTGCAGCTGGGGAGCAGGTGTGGCTTCTCACTCCAGGTGCTTCAGCGATGTCGACCGTGTGCGGGGAACCAAGTCCAGAGGCAGCCGGAGGCCGATCTGGTGCAGGGCTCTGGCTCCGTCGGCTGCGCAGTCCGAGTGTGAGCACATCAGCCGAAGCAGGGCTCCGGGAGGTTCCACCCGCTCCTGGCAGAGTCCAGGCCAGAGCTTGCCGGACCAAAGCAGCAGCACGCACCTTGCACGGGCGAGCCCTGCCCCACAGCGTCCTGCGGGAGTACCGGCTCCAGTCTCCCAGCCTCAGGCCTCCGGGGGTGTTGTCTAAGTGAGTGCCTCGTTCTAGAAGCATCTGTGCTACACGAGGGGTGTGCCTGCAGACGGGGGTGCAGCAGTGAGCTCACCTCTCGGATGCCTCCCTGGGGGAGGTGCTCCCCTGCCCTGGCCACCCAGTGTCAGTCTCCCACGGGTGCCCTCCCTGCGCCCTGTTTGCCACGTCTGACTTGGCTGTCTGCCGTCACTCCGTGTCCTCCTGCTGGCTTTTCCTCCAATGGTAACTCCGGCTCCACTGTGCCGCCCTGGAGAGGGGTGTGCAGCTCAACCTGGGTGGGCATCGCGAGGACGCGGTGCCGCGAGACGCACGTTGGCAGGAGGCAGAGCGCCTGGGTGGCTCTGAAGGCAATTTGGTCGGATTAGTGTTGCTGGCACTGAGCGCGTGCGCGCGCACACACACACACACACACATTCCTGCTGCTGTTCTCACAAATGCGAAGCAAGTGGGATGGACGATGACCACGGCGTCTCCGTCCACGGAACGACTTCAAGCCTCGTGGGTGAGGAGCCACGGGCTGCGCTCCCTGTCGGACAGCCGGCAGAGGTGAGGGCTGTGGGTCAGGAGGGGCGGGTCTTTCAAGTCCTGATTTGGCTGGCGGCTGCACCACCCTGTACATTTGTTAAAAGAATTGAGCACTAACTGTGTCTTCATAAACATGGAGAACAGCAGGTTCAAAAGCAGGAAAATGGTCTAACGGATGGGTGAGCCACCTGGCACAAGCAACCATTGGCAAACTTTGTTCCTTGAATCCATCGAGTGGGTTATTCCGTAAGCACCAGGGTTCTGTCCTGGGTTCGACCAGGCTCTGGTGCACACTCTGCCTGTGGTCTTCCCAGGTGGGCTCCTTTTCCAGGAAGCACACTCCACCCCCACCCCGGGGAAGCCCAAGCTCCCCACCTGAGCCGGGGCTGGAGGTGCTGAGGGACCGGTTTTCTGGGCTGGTGAGAGCCGCCTGCCAGGGCCCCGGCGCTGTGCAGGTGAGGGTGTGGAGCAGAGGCCTGGGGAGAATCAGACAAGAGACAGGATCAGCAGTGCCCTGGCTCCTCCCTGGGCCCTGATACACAGGACCCCAGATCTGGTCCAAGAGACAGAATCAGCAGTGCCCCCCACCCCTCCCTGATACACAGGACCCCAGCTTTGATCCAAGAGACAGAACCAGCAGTGCCCCCCATCCCCTCCCTGGGCCCTGATACACAGGACCCCAGCTCTGATCCAAGAGACAGAACCAGCAGTGCCCCCCAACCCCTCCCTGGGCCCTGATACACAGGACCCCAGCTCTGATCCAAGAGACAGAACCAGCAGTGCCCCCCAACCCCTCCCTGGGCCCTGGTACACAGGACCCCAGCTCTGGTCCAAGATACAGAACCAGCAGTGCCCCGGCTCCTCCCTGGGCCCTGATACACAGGATCCCAGCTCTGGTCCAAGAGACAGAACCAGCAGTGCCCCCATCCCTCCCTGGGCCCTGATACACAGGACCCCAGCTCTGGTCCAAGAGACAGAACCAGCAGTGCCCCCCATCCCCTCCCTGGGCCCTGATACACAGGACCCCAGATCTGGTCCAAGAGACAGAACTAGCAGTACCCCCATCCCTCCCTGGGCCCTGATACACAGGACCCCAGATCTGATCCAAGAGACAGAACCAGCAGTACCCCAGCTCCTCCCTGGGCCCTGATACACAGGACCCCAGATCTGGTCCAAGAGACAGAACCAGCAGTGCCCCCATCCCTCCCTGGGCCCTGATACACAGGACCCCAGATCCGGTCCAAGAGACAGAACTAGCAGTGCCCCCATCCCTCCCTGGGCCCTGATACACAGGACCCCAGATCTGGTCCAAGAGACAGAACCAGCAGTACCCCCCATCCCTCCCTGGGCCCTGATACACAGGACCCCAGATCTGATCCAAGAGACAGAACCAGCAGTACCCCAGCTCCTCCCTGGGCCCTGATACACAGGACCCCAGATCTGGTCCAAGAGACAGAACCAGCAGTGCCCCCATCCCTCCCTGGGCCCTGATACACAGGACCCCAGCTCTGGTCCAAGAGACAGAACCAGCAGTGCCCCCCATCCCCTCCCTGGGCCCTGATACACAGGACCCCAGATCTGGTCCAAGAGACAGGATCAGCAATGCCCCCACCCCTCCCTGGTACTCAGGACCCCAGATCTGGTCCAAGAGACAGAACCAGCAGTGCCCCCATCTCTCCCTGGGCCCTGATACACAGGACCCCAGATCTGATCCAAGAGACAGAACCAGCAGTGCCCCCACCCCTCCCTGGGCCCTGGTACACAGGACCCCAGATCTGGTCCAAGAGACAGAACCAGCAGTGCCCCCATCCCTCCCTGGGCCCTGATACACAGGACCCCAGATCTGGTCCAAGAGACAGAACCAGCAGTGCCCCCATCCCTCCCTGGGCCCTGGTACACAGGACCCCAGCTCTGGTCCAAAACATATGGACCACAACTTTCTCCCTTGGTGGCCAGGCAGCCCCTGCCTGGACCCCTGGGGAAGTACTACGGATTTTAAAGCACACCCCTTACAGCCTGCTGATTGAAAAAAAATGCAGCCTCGTTGTGGAAGCTTAGCCCCGGCCCAGCCAGCCTTCTGTCTCTGGCCATCTCTGGCCAGCATCTCAGGGTGGCTTAACAAAGCTTTTTACTTCAGGGAAAACAATGCCCCACGGCGATGCGTGTGCTGCTGCCGGCCTGTGAGACCCCCTTCCAGCGGCTCCCCTGCGGAGATCAACACTGGACCGGAGGGTGCTGTGATGGTGGGAAGCCAGAGGCCACCTGAGCGGCCAGTGACGGGGAGCGGAGGCAGGGCCCAGTCCACGCAGGCCGGGACACAGCCAGGCAGTCGCCGGGCCCTGGCAAATGTGAGTCCGTTAGCAGTGTGATTTCAGGCGTCGAAAGCCAGCCTGGGTGTCTTGGTGCTGCAGGGAGACGGGGGTGGGGGGCATCAGAGGTGGACGGGAGTGTCGAGAGAGCCTCTTAAAGATGACCCGCATTTGCTGTATTTCTCAAGCAGGACACAAGTGCTTCTGTCTTAAAGAGAAATCAAACCGTGGACGAAGCTAAACTCTGCTTCTCTCTCTTGTGGCTGTCACTCTCGTTTCTAACGACGCCATCGTATGGAAGAGAAGACCAAGGCCAGGCTGGCCACGGGGTGGCCTGCAAGTTGACTGTGAGTCCATGGCGCCCACACGGGCTCCTCCCGGGACACAGCCGCCCCCGGGGTCCCTGCCTGGAAACGCGATCTTGGTGTCCTGTTCGGGACAGAGAGCCCTGGCCAGGGCCGGTGGGATGGGTGACGTCCAGGGCCAGTCCGTCAGCTGGTGTTAGGCCCACCGGCTCGTAACTGTGCCGTCTTCGCCACAGCGCGGCACCAGGGCTCTGTGGTTTGCAGAGAGCGAGTCTCTGGCCGCCGTGACTGACGTGGTCTGAAGCCCTCTGTCCTCGGGGTGAGCGTGTGGCCTAGCAGCTGACGGTGGCCAGTTAGGACGCCCACGGCCCGTGTCAGAGTCCCTGACGCCAGCTTCCCGCCAGCGCAGGCCTGGACGGCAGCAGCGAGGGCCCAGGGGCTGGTGTTCTGGCACCTCCTGGGAGCCCTGGACCGAGTGCCTCGCTCCCTGCTGTGGCCTGGCGCGGCTCTGGTCATTTCAGGCGTAAGGGACTGGCCCAGCGGATGGCAGTGTCCTCTCTCTCTGTCTCTAAAATGATCACTTTAGTTTATCCTTTTCAGTGATATTATAAAAGGAATCGTCTTCCTAACATTCTTTGTTCATCACACAAACGCATCTGATTCTGCCATGCTGATGGTGTGTCCTGCCACCTCGCTAAGTGTGTTCTGGATTGTGTGTGGGGATGTGTGGGTGTGTGTCTGGGTGTGTGTGGGGGTGACTGTGTGTGGGTGTGTGTCTGGGGGACTGTGTGTGGGGTGTGTGGATGTGTGTGTGTGGTGTGTGTGTGTGTGGTGTGGGGTGTGTGTGTGGGTGTGTGTCTGTGTGTCTGTGTGTGTGTGGTGTGTGTGTGTGGTGTGGGGTGTGTGTGTGGGTGTGTGTCTATGTGTGTGTCTAGGTGTGTGTATGTGTATGTGTGGGTGGGTATGTGTGTAGGTGTGTGTGTGGGGAGATGGGTATGTGTGTGAAGATGTGTATATGTGTATGTGTGTCAATGTGTGTATGTGTGTGTTTGGTATGTGTTCTGTGTATCTGTGTGTATCTGTGTGTCTGTATGTGTGTCTGTGTCTCTGTGTGTGTGTCTCTGTGTCTCTGTGTGTGTGTCTCTGTGTGTGTGTATCTGTGTGTCTGTGTGTCTCTGTGTGTGTGTGTCTCTCTGTGTGTGTGTAATCTTTAGGATCAGCTGTACACAGGATCGCAGGTCGTCTCCCCTCCCTCTCTCCGGTTCAGGTCTTGGACTTCTTTCTCTTGCCGGTGTCCCAGGCCTGTGTGACCAGAAGTGGTGAGAGCAAGAGGAAACGTTGCGGCGTTGTGCGAGTTGCGTGTGCACGTGAGGCTTGGATCAGGACACGGAAGAGACCCCACGCTGGCGTCTGGGAGCGTGAGGAGGGGGCTCCACAGATGCCGGCCCTGCGCCGAGGGTGTCCGAGCAGCGTGGCCGTGCCCCGGGAAGCCGCTCCGCTTCTCCGCCAGAAAGTGCATGGCCACGGCAGGCGGCGGTCTGCCCGAGAACGCGGTGCTGGGGGCCGGAGCCTCCACCAGGCCTCTGGAGCCTCGCCCCACTCCGGAGCCGCAAGGCCTGGGCTCAGACAAGACCGGCTCCTCATGGGCACGGCCCTGCCCTCTGCGTCCCGTGGTGTGGCCCCTGTGGCGCCCCCTGCAGACCAGCGCGGGCCTCTCCCGAGGACTGACCGCGCCAAGAAAGCTGCCCACGGCCCGAGGCCGCCTGCCCTGCGGGAAGCACTTGACCCTTCGCTGTGGCCGTCCCAAGTCGAGGCGGAGGATCTGCCACCGGCAGCCCTTCCTCTCTGCTCTCCTCCCGGGCGGGGACCACAGCTCGCCAGTGCTGCCTGGCATCAGGAGGTGACACACAGCAATAACCGGCCTCGCCGGGGGCCTGGAATGAACCAAGCCCCGTGTCTGGGGAACGCCACACCCCTGCCTTTAACACCAGGCTTTCAGGTCACCGGGCAAAGGAACCCCAACCACCCCGGGGGGCCAGCGGGGAGAAGTGGGCATTCCTGCTCCCTTGGGACTTCCTGATTTGATAACGCTCAGAAAGCAGGTCCTCTCCGATCTTGACGTGTGTCCCACGGGCAGTCCTACGGCCTGCGTGCTGGGCCGGGCAGGGGAGCTTCCACAGTGGGAGGCGGCGCAGAAAAAGCTCGCGGAAGCAGCCCAGGTGCCCCCGGGAACGGGACGATGCTGGGCGAGAGAGGGGAGAGGTTCGCAAGGGCCACATGGCGAGACGCTCCTCCGGGGTGATGCTGGGAGAGGGAGAAAGGCCGAGCGGCAGCCTTGCACCCAGGAAGGTGCGCTGAGAGCCCCCCCGGGGGGAGAGGGCGGGGCAGCGGCCCCTTTACTCCAGGCTCATGGGAGCAGGGCCCAGGGAGGAGGGGCTGGGGTGAGGAGACGAGGGCCAGCTGCCGGCTGCAGCGAGGGAGACCACGGGGTGCACACTGGGCAGTCGGGGCCGGAGGCGGGCAAGGCGTCCCCTGCAGAACGCGAAGAACCCAGTCTTCTGAGACGTCATCTCAAAATGAACGTCCAGAGAATCCGAGGGAAGAAGGGAACTAGCGGGGGACAGAGAGAGACAAAGAAGACAGGAAACAGAAGACCCGGCCCCTGAGAAAGGGCGACTGCTAGAGACAGAGCAGCAAGCCCAGAACCTTCCCGAGGGCCCTGAGCCTACCTGGCTGGGGAGTCGGGTGCCCGTTGCCACGGACGTCAGCCACGTTCTGACGGCGGGCGGTCGGGGTGCCAAGAGGGGGGACACGAAACAGCTAGCCCGCCGTCCCGCGTCTCCGGGTGGGAAGACTGAGCAAACACCATGCAAGCACCCGTCCCTTCTACGTTGTCAAACTAAGATCCTTGAGAATATCCGCAGCTTCCAACAACGTAACTGCTTTGGCAAGATGTCAGGTGCAAGCGGGCTCAGCAAACAGGGAAGGGAGAGAGAGGGGAGGAAGAGGAAGGGAGACCAGGGGGGCGAGGACGAGGCCACGCGGACGGCGGCGTGGGTGCAGCAGGCGGGCGAGGACGAGGCCATGTGGACAGCGGTGTGGGTGCAGCAGGCGGGCGAGGACGAGGCCATGTGGACAGCGGTGTGGGTGCAGCAGGCGGGCAAGGACGAGGCCACGTGGATGGCGGCGTGGGTGCAGCAGGCGGGTGAGGACGAGGCCACGCGGATGGCGGGCGTGGGTGCAGCAGGCGGGCGAGGACAAGGCCACGTGGACAGCGGCGTGGGTGCAGCAGGTGGGCAAGGACAGGGCTACATGGACGGCGGCCATGGGTGCAGCAGGCAGGTGAGGACGAGGCCACGTGGACAGCGGCGTGGGTGCAGCAGGTGGGTGAGGACGAGGCCACGTGGACGGCAGCGTGGGTGCAGCAGGCGGGCGAGGACAAGGCCACGTGGACAGCGGCGTGGGTGCAGCAGGTGGGCAAGGACAGGGCTACATGGACGGCGGCCATGGGTGCAGCAGGCAGGCGAGGACGAGGCCACGTGGACAGCGGCGTGGGTGCAGCAGGTGGGTGAGGACGAGGCCACGTGGACGGCAGTGTGGGTGCAGCAGGCGGGTGAGGACGAGGCCACGTGGACAGCAGTGTGGGTGCAGCAGGCGGGTGAGGACGAGGCCACGTGGACGGCGGCGTGGGTGCAGCAGGCGGGTGAGGACGAGGCCACGTGGACGGCAGCGTGGGTGCAGCAGGCGGGTGAGGACGAGGCCACGTGGACAGCGGCCATGGGTGCAGCAGGCAGGCGAGGACGAGGCCACGTGGACGGCGGCGTGGGTGCAGCAGGCGGGTGAGGACAGGGCTACATGGATGGCAGCCGTGGGTGCACAGGTGAGCGAGGACCAGGCCACGCAGACAGTGGCTATGTGTGCAGATGTCACAGCGAGCTCTGGGTGTCGCCAAGGACCCAGCAGTCAGAAGGTTCATCCACGCCGGCTCCAACACTGACAGGAGCTAATTTAAATTTAAAATATTAAACCACCACCAAAAAAAAAAAAATAAACGGCAAGAAAAAGAGCCTGCAACCTCCTAGCAGAGCTGTGGGCTCCATGGGGCTGGGGTCTCAGCACAGTGGACAGAAAACACCTGAAGTTGCTCCTTAATTGAACCCAGGAGACTCTGGAACGTTCCACACCATGCATCCATGGTGCAGGGCGTGGCCTGGAAGAAAATGCCCTGGGGCCGGCGCTGTGGCGCGGCAGGCAAAGTACCTCCTGCGACACCGACATCGCACACGGGCACCGGATTGGGACCCGGCCATTCCACTTCCGGTCCATCTCCCGGCTAGTGCACCTGGGAAAGCCGTGGAGGACGGCCCCCGTGCTTGGGCCCCTGCACCCACGCGGGAGGCCGCAGCTGAAGCTCATGGCCTCGCCTGGCCCAGCTGGGGCCCTTGCGGCCCTCTGGGGAGTGAGCCAGCAGATAGTCGATCTCTCCCTGTCTCTTCTCCCTCTCTGTAACTCTGACTGTCAAACAAAGAATAAAAATAGATAAATATATATTTAAGGAAAGTGTCCTGTAAAGGGAGGAGAAACTCTGCCCTGGGTGCAGGTGTGGGCCCAGATCCACGCTTGTCTTGGGCTGTGGGGCACCAGGCTGCGGGGCCCAGAGGTGTGCTGTGACCCCCACATGTCAGCCAGGGGACACACAGAACCCACGCCCCAGGCACTAGCGTGGCTAGAATAACCTGAGCTGCGCTCTATAAATAAGCAGGCAAACTTCAAGTCCTTAGAGAGCGAATGGGAGAGACAGAGTCCGTATCCTGACCCGTTTGGGTCGCTGTAACAGAACAGCACAGGCTGAGGACGTTCTAGGAGTAGAAGTTCAGAAGGAACTTATTCCTCACAGTTCTGGAGGAGGAAAGTCCAACGTCAAGGCGCCCGCAGACCTGAAGTCCCTGTGGGGAGGCGGGGAGGCAGGCAGGGAGGGGGGAGGGGGGAGGGGGGAGGGGGGAGTCGGGGAAGCGGGAGGGGGAAGGGGGGAGGTACCTGGGCTCTGGGGGCCCTCCCAGGGGGAGGTGCCTGGGCTCTGGTGGACCCTCCCAGGGGGAGGTGCCTGGGCTCTGTTGGGCCCTCTCAGGGGGAGGTCCCTGAGCTTTGTTGGGCCCTCCCAGGGGGAGGTGCCTGGGCTCTGGGGGCCCTCCCAGGGGGAGGTGCCTGGGCTCTGGGGGCCCTCCCAGAGGGAGGTGTCTGGGCTCAGGTGGACCCTCCCAGGGGGAGGTGCCTGAGCTTTGTTGGGCCCTCCCAGGGGGAGGTGTCTGGGCTCTGGGGGCCCTCCCAGGGGGAGGTGTCTGGGCTCTGGGGGCCTCCCAGGGGGAGGTGTCTGGGCTCAGGTGGACCCTCCCAGGGGGAGGTGCCTGGGCTCTGGGGGCCCTCCCAGAGGGAGGTGCCTGGGCTCTGTTGGGCCCTCCCAGAGGGAGGTGTCTGGGCTCTGTTGGGCCCTCCCAGAGGGAGGTGCCTGGGCTCTGGTGGACCCTCCCAGGGGGAGGTGCCTGGGCTCTGGGGGCCCTCCCAGGGGGAGGTGCCTGGGCTCTGGTGGACCCTCCCAGGGGGAGGTGCCTGGGCTCTGTTGGGCCCTCCCAGAGGGAGGTGTCTGGGCTCTGGGGGCCCTCCCAGAGGGAGGTGCCTGGGCTCTGGGGGCCTCCCAGGGGGAGGTGCCTGAGCTCTGTGGGCCCTCCCAGGGGCAGGCGGGCCTGGGCTCTGCTGGCCCTCCCAGGAGGCCGTTCTCGGAAGCCTCTATTATGAGGGCACTCATCTGGTCGTGGGGAGGGGGAAGCCCTCAGGCTGCCTCCCCCAGGGCCCTGCCCCTCACATGGTCACCTTGATGGCCGAGTTCCAGAGGAGGGAGTTGGGAGGGGCACGGACATTCAGCCCTCGCACCCTGCAAATAAGAACAGGCAGTTACGAAGCAAGAACAAGCAAATCTGGGCTCCATGGCTTGTGACTTTTTGTCTGATTTCCGGTGGTAGACCTGATGCACGAGGGAGAGAAGTGGTCCTTTGGGAAAAAGTCTGAGCGCCCACGAGCAGGCGGCGTAGAGACAAAGGTGGAAATGGAAGTGAGAGCTTCAGACAGCCAGAACCAAACGGGAACGTTGCATATGCACAAATATTTAGAAATAAAAATACGGACATCAGACACACGTCGGATAGAGATTCCAGAGAGAAGGGTGAAACCCGAGAACAGGCAATGTTTACGGTGCTGACGCTGGCATTTTCCCAGAATTGGAGCAGGACTTGAGTGCTGTGACTTAAAAATGCGCCAAGTCCCAGGCAAGAGGAATGGAAGCAAAGTCGTGCGAGGACACGGAAGCTGCGAAGTGCCAAGGAGAAGGAGAAAATCTTAACCCACCGCCAAGGACTGAAAACCAGCCCAGGTTAGCGACGGAGGCTGCGCGACGCTGTGGTGTCAGGGACAGCGAGGGGACACCAGCGGAGTGGCGTCCTGCAGGCCCAGGGCAGGCACGGCGGAGACCGAGGCCAGGAAGCGGAGGTGAGAGACGGCACCACTGCCCGCCGGCTCAAGGAGTCGCCGTGAGGAGCCGCAGTGGAGAGCACACTGCGTGTTCGAAGGCCCAGGGAGCCGGTTCATGAGCGTGGCCCAGGGCTGGGGGCCAGGTGGGGAGCCGCTGGCTGTCCCGTGGTCATGGCAGGGCTGGGGCCGGGTGGCCGGCTGCCGTGTGTGCCGGGCGCACCTGGAGGGCCGGGGCTCGCTGCACTGCCCTTGTTGTCCGAGTCTCCCACTGCCCCGGGACTGCTTTATAAACACCACCGGGCCACAAAGGCTGGAACGCCGCCGGAAAGGGAGCCGCTCGCCGTGGGGCTCTGTGTTCTCAGGTCTGGGCAGGGCTGGGGCCGCTCTGACTTCCAGGACAGCCCTGGCCCTGGGACCGGCCGCCTGTGAGAAGTTTCCCGAAGAGCGCCAGCGCCCCTTCCCGCCGTGTCCTTGACCAGATCCGCCTGCCTCCTTCTCCCCTTCCATGGGGAACCGTGGGCCGGCACTGAGCCTGCCAAGAGGGGGCCAACTGCACAAAGTAAATATTTCTCCACCACGGGAAAATGGATGGGGGCCCCAGGGGGCTTCCCCGACAGCCAGAGTGGAGCAGGGCCCGCGGCTGCAGCTGGGCTCCCTCAGCCTCCTGGGCCAGCGCCCACCGGGCACTTAGACCTCACATTTACTTATGGAGCTAATTGTGTGTGTGCTGCTCCCATTTCCGGGAGATAAAAAGCCGAGATAATCAGCCTGGCCCTGGACGCATCAGGGGCCGTGGAAAGCAGGCGGGGTCCGCAGAGGCCGCTGGGAACTGGGACCGAGGTCCCCACCCCCAACCACTTGAGCCAGCACCGCTGCCTCCCAGGGTGTGCAAGAGCAGGTGTCAGGAGTGGAGCTGGATTCGAGGCTCCCTTTGCTCCCCGGAGAATTTTGCAGTGCGTCTCCGCCCCCCCCCCCCCCGGCTTTGGAAGCCCCCTCTACCAACCGGGTCACCTGTTCCAATCACGGAACGTTTAGGAAAGGCTGAGTTCACGCAGCGACGTGCCAGGTCGGGGCTGGTGAGATCCCAACACTGCGGACACAGCGCTCCCTCCCGCGCCTCTGTCAGGCCCGGGGTCAGATCCGGGATCTTGAGAAAACAAACATGGCGTTTCTGTCCAAACCCTCACAGCTGGTCCGTGCTAGCTGTGTCTCATTATACCAGATCAGATAAAGGGCTTTCTTAGTCATCACGGAAGAGGGCGGAGGTGGCCGGCGTGTGACACGTCATTTCAGTTTCCAGAGGCCGGGATAGTCCAGAGGGTGCCCTGGCCCCGTCGGGCGCTGGCCCGCTCCCAGCTCCAGTGCACTGTGCGTGCGGGTGGACCTTGGCCTCTCCCGCCCAGCCGGCCTTCCAGGACGCAGGCGGGCGTCCGGCTTGGTCTCCGCCTGAACCTGTGCCCGACAGCTGCCCTGAGCTGAAGGCGCTGGAAGCAGCAGCCACTAGGGAAGTCCACCCTGAAGGGGCCACGGGGTCCCCATTGAAAACCAGGGCCCTCAGGTGACTCCTTCCTCCTGGGGAGGGGGGGCTCCGAGGAGCACCTGCTGCCTGTCCATGGCTGAGCCCTGCCCCCTGGGTGGAGGTTCCACTGCCCTGCAGAGCTCAGCCTTGGAGCTTTGAACTGACCTTCGAAAGGTGCTCCACCAGGGGGCCACCCCGGAGTGCGCCGGCAGGGTCAGGCAAGCTGCGGGGGGCTAGGGGGCGGCGTCTGTGGGCATGGGCAGGAGCCAACCTGCACTGCCCGGGCTGCAGCCACTGTGCACCCAGGGTCAGGGAGTGGCCACCCAGGACAGAAGGGCCACGTGGAAGATGCCTGCTCCGGAGCTGCTGTGGTCGTGGTGGTGTGGTGGTGGTGGTGGTGGACCAACCAACACCTCTAACCCTCCCGCACGCCCACGCCCCGTTAACTTTCCAAAGGTCCCTCTCAATCCACGGCACTGAGACGGCCGATGGAGGAGCAAACATCCAGTGTGCAAGACAAGGGCTGACCCCAGAGCGAGGTGGGGCTGCCGCAGAACTTCCTGGCCAAGGTGCAAAGTCGACCCCCATCGGGGTCCCGGGAGCGAGGGTGTCAGTGACAGCGGACCGCAGTCTGGGCCGTTCCCCTGAGCTTTCAGACACAGGCGTGTGCCCCCCGGTGACAGGCGGGCAGACTGGGGGGAGAGACACAGCGGCTGTCGGAGGTGCTGCTGGGTGTGGGGAGGGCGTAGCACATCTCCCGGCTCATCCCTTCCTCCCGCCCTCCAAACCTGAGCAGCCGAGCGAGTGGGCTGGAGCTCCCCGAGCCTCACAGCGGGCAGAGGCCAGGCCCGGACCAGGCTCAGCGCCAGGGAAGGGGAGCGGCGTGCCAGGTGGACTTCCTCTCTCCTCTCTCCTGGGGCAACTTGGCTAAGTCTCTTTCCACACGCCCCTCCCTCACCACGCCCCAGGGTCCTGCCGGCAACAGATGTGCTGTGTCGGGGCATCCTGTAGGCAGGGCTGTGCATTTGGGGCGTTGCAGGTGTGGAGGAGACTTGTCTGGACGTGGGGCCGCTGGGTGCTTGCATGGGACACGGCGCACAGAGGACATTGTGCCCGGCTCACGCCCTGCGCACAGGACAACGTTCCGCGTTGAAGGTGCAGCCCCGGCGGAGCAGTGAGGTCCCCAGCAAGTAGAAACCCTGCTTAGCTTTATACTGAGAGATGTTTCTTTGTTGTTCTTTTACAAGATTCATTTATTTCTTTGAAAATCAGACTTACAGAGAGAGAGAGAGAGAGATCTTCCATCTGCTGGTTCACTCCCCAGATGACCACAACAGCCAGGGCTGGGCCAGGCTGAAGCCAGGAGCTTCATCTGGGTCTCCCACTTGGGTGCGGGGCCCAAGCACTTGGGCCGTCTGCTGATGCTTTTCCCAGGTGATTAGTAGGGAACTGGATGGAAAGAGAAGCAGCCAGGACTCGAACCAGCATCCACATGGGATGCTGGCGTCACAGGTGGCAGCTTTACCGGCTACGCCACAGCCCCGGCCCCTCGGGTTTAAAACTGTTCAGTGATGTCCAGAGGAGCATGCGTCTCGGTGCACACAAACTCGCACACCCGGAAAGCGGCTCCCAGGATTCACTGCACCCCAGAAATTCCCCACAGGGTCCCTCGTGTCCTTAGCCTCTCGCCTCGAGTCACCGCTCTGTTCAGGACATGGACAGCGCCGCCATGCGTGGGCCTGGTGCTCTGTGGGAGGTGGACTGTGGCCCTACGCTGTGTGTCTGCTTCCCTGCCTCTCCCGGGAAGCCTAGAACCTTTCCCGTGGCTGCGCGGTGTCTCCCATGTGCGTGAATGTGGTGATGGACACTGGAGTCGTGTCCGTGGTTTGCAAATTCCAGTTTCCCACGCACAACTGGTGAATGTGCGGCTCGCGTGGCGCCGACACGAGGATGACCTCCACTTGGTACAGCCGCCCTTCGGCCCGGGCCCCCCATCTTAAACGGCTGGAAGTGCCACGTGGGCGCCACATGGCCTGCGTGGCTCTCAGTTACGTGGGCCAGCCCCCAGCCGGGGTGCATGCCCACCTGGAGTCCGGAGCCCTCTCTGGGCTCCCTCAAGCTGTGGCAGAACTCCGGGACTGAGGTCTCCCCCTGGGGTGGAACAGGAGAGGCATCCGACCCCTGACCTCTGACCCCCGACCCCCGGGCCACCTCCCCAAGCTCACGGGAGCAGCTCAGGCGCCCCAGGGTTGTATCTGAGGACCAGGCAGTGAGGACCACTACAGGGCAGCACTCACGGGTGCCATGCGTGGTCCCCCTGCCGTGTCCTCCCCCACGGGGTCCCAGGGCCGCCTTGCTTGGGGACTGGGTCTCCCCACCGCTCCTCCCGGAGTGCCAGTCTCCTCCTTCCTGACCTCTCCCCATTCACGCGAGCACACCGTCACTGCCCTCCCCCCGGGGACCCCTTTGCCAGGTGTGAATTCTCGTCGCTTCTCCCCCTGCAGGCCTGGGAATGCTGTGTCGCCTCCCGCCGCGCACTCGCTGTCACTCAGATGGCTTCATGGTCCTCACTTCAAGGACTTTGGCTCCTTTTTCCTGGGGTTCGGTTCTGATGGGTTTGGGGTTCTTCGAGTTCATGCTGTTTGGGGTTCACCCAGCTTCTCAAATCCACAGCTTCGCATCATTTGCCAGATTTAAAATGCTGTCATTCACGAGTGCTTTTCAGGCTCTCCCGCTCTTCCTTGCGAACCCTAACCCTGGTGACGTGAAAATCCTACCTTTTCTGTAGGGACGCCCCGACTCACCACGGGGCTGTGTCCTAACAACCCGCGCGGATCAAGACTGAAGGGGCACCAGTGGCTCCCCGGGGATGCTGCCCGGCACTGGAGAGCGTGTGTGCCCCCACCTTGAACCTGGCAGACTGCCAGAGTTCCACACTGGGAGCGGGTGTTGTTCTGCACCACGGGCGCCCAGCCGAGCCCCGGTCGGTCCCTGTACCCCGGGCACGCGCTCCGGTCCCGCAGGCTCCGAGGCGCGCGCTTGCTTTGCAGGCTCATTTCTGTCGCCCCCACACCCCCCATCCCCTCCTCGTCCGGCTGCTGTGTATCCAGGGGCTGACTGGGGCCACGCCCCTACTTCAAACACACCTCTCTCACCCTGCGCCCCACTGCACCTACTGGAGAGAGGCCTTCCAGGGCTCTCCGTGGGGATTTAAAGCTGCGCTAGCGAACTTCCAGAAACACCATGGATCCTAGCGGGGCGGCCCGGGCACCTGGCTCGTGGCTCCCACGCGCTGAGACCCAGGGCCTGTGTGGGAAGGCACGCCCTCCCGCTTCGGGCCTTGCTGCCCGGTGCTCAGATCCGGCCGGAGCTCCCCCTGCCCTGCTGCCAGGGTCCGAGCTGAAAGACTGCGGGACTGCCTGGAGCTGTGGACGGATGAGCCTGCTCCAGGGGTCAGAGGGAACACCTGGGTCTCACAGGGAAACGCTGCGATGGACGGGTGGACCGGGGTGAGGGGCTCAGCCTTGGCCTCGCACCCTCACGTTTGGGGAGTAAGAGGGGGACTGGCCTTGAGCCATGTGTTTCTGAAGGCTCCGCAGGTCATTTGTGCCTGGGAACAATGCTGAAGGTCCCCTGACTCCTGGGACCCGGGACCCGGGAGTCCGTGGCCTCCCCCTGGTGTCTGCTGCGTCCTCCCGTGCCCGTGAGCAGGGCGGGCGGCCGGAACGGTCCTCCCGGCGTCTGCTGTCGGCAGGGCCCGACTCCGCCGGCCTGGCCCCTCTCCCGCAGGCTGACAAGGCATTCCATCACCTGTGCCGTCCTCCCAGCGGCAGGAACGAAGCGACAAAGACGCGGTGGCCGGCAACGGGTTCCTTCTCGCCCAGTCCTGGAGGCCAGAGTCCAAGCCCCCTGGTGGCGGGGCCACACTTTCTCCCAAGGCTCTGGGGGTCCTCCCCCGCCTCTTCCAGCTTCCGGTGGCTCCAGAGCTGACCCAGCCTGCAGGACGGCTCCCCCCCATATGGCTCCTCCTCTTTTATCTTTGGATGTAGGGCCGCCCAGACAGTCCGGGACGATGCATCACATCCACAAGACCCTTTCTCCAGATGAGGGTGCAATCCAGGGTGGGCGTTCAGAGGGGGGCCCAGCTGTTGGGGGTGCAGGGCCCATGGGGGCGCCGCTGGAGCCCGAGCGTCGCTTGTAAGTCAGTGCCACCAGGGCCGCCCTCCGCTCTGGGGTGTCTCTTTCGTGGTTCACTTGGTGCAGCCCCGGCGGAGGCCACGCTGAGCACCGCAGGCAGGAGCCACAGCCCTGTGCGCCCTGTCGGCCACGTGGCAGGAAGCCGTGAGCGCGCCAGGACCACAGGACGCGCTCCAGCGATGAGCGTGTTGTCCTCTCGCAGGTCCTCCGGCGGGCGGGCCATGCACGCTCTCCCGGGGCTGTGCCGCCTGTGGGTGGGGGTGAGCGGCTCCTGCCGCGCCCTCGCTCGGCGTCTGCTCCCAGCCGTGGCCGTGAGGCGCTGAAGCGGCCGTGAGGCGCTGAAGCGGCCGTCACACCGGCCCCGTGCGTCTCACAGAGCCCACTTCTTCCTTGGGAGCAGAGTGACAGTTTCCACACTGGAAGGCTTCACAAGTTCCTGTCTGCAAACCCACTTCCGAGCTGGGGCTCTGCGGCCCAGGACGCTGTTATTCTGCTGCTAATTAAAACCATCCCGCCAAGTTGCCCTCCCCTCATTTGAATAACAAAGAGAGGCAGAGATAAAACGACATCTGTGGAAGCCTCCCAAGTACTTCTGACCGCGGGCGGGGGAAAACATGAGACACGGCGGGCGTGACGGTGACGCACGGACGCCGAGCCGCACGGAGGTGCTGACCGGGCAGCTGTGTCTCCCCTGCTGCTCCCAGGGAAGCTCCAGCTCCAACCCCAGCCCAGGCGGTCCCGCCGCTGGCTTCTCTCCGACAGAGGTGGGCCGGTGTCATCCCGGCCACCACCCCTCCCGGCTCCCGGCCGCCCTCGGCGTCCATTTCCACTCGGAAAGGCTGGCAGCGGGGGGCGCCCGAGGGGGCGGGGAGGAAGGAGACAGGGTCCCGCAGGCGGCACGAGGCCAACAGGAGGGCAGCACCGAACACGCCGGTGGCCTTGGCAATGCGCTTTGTAAAGCGAGTTCAGTTTCGGCAGGGCGCTTTCCGGCTATAGAGCTGTCATGGCCGCTCCGAGTTGCTAGGGCTCCTCCTCTCTCTCTGGGTCTCCCTCTTCCTGTCTCTCCCAAGGGCCCTGGCCATTGGACCTAGGGCCACCCAAGCAGCCAGGATGCCGTCATCTTGAGACCTGCAGCCATTGGGCAGCCCGCCCCTGCCGCCCTCTCACCCCGGGCTGTCTGCATGAAGACAGGAAGCTCTTGGGGGGGCCTTGCTTGGCTCTGACCGACACACCTCGAGTGTGTACACACAAGGAATCCCCAGCAGGCACCCTGGGGGAGCCGTCCAGGGCAGCCGGCTCTGGCTCAGGAGCCGCGACTCGGGAGCAGGCGCACTGGGGGTGGCATGTGGCAGAGGCAGAGGTGGGTGGGGGCTTTGGGAGAGTGGGGGTACCTGCCGCCCCGCCCTTGGCAGCGGGAAGTCCCGCCTCCCAGTTGTCAGCCCTGAGTTGTGCTGTATGTTGGGGCTGACCTCTCCTGGGCTTGTCTGTGGCTCCCTTCGTTCCGGTGACCGTGGCTTATACCCCCAGCCGGTGTTGCTTCGTCCCCTTCCAAGCACATAGCCCGTGGGTCCTCTCTGAGCCAGTTGCCTGCTGGCCACTGTGACGGTGCCGGTATCGTCCGGTATCGCCGCCTGCACCCATGCCTCCTCAGTTGTCTGCGCGGCAGGGTCCGTGTTACTGCATCCATGTGCTAAGGGGGGACACCTGGGACTCTCGGCAGCTTGGGCGTCGCCGTCAGAACCGGGTCGGGGGAGCAGCGATCACACTGGGCCTCCTGCCTCTCTCCCCGCCCCGGCCTCCGGGCCCGGACCCCTGCAGGCTGTTGGAGCCTCTGCTCCAGCATCGCCCAGCCCCCATCCTCTGCCGGCCACCATCCAAAGCCCATCATCCGGGGCCTGTGAGCTTCAAGCTCAGAGCCGTGGCGCAGCCCCCGTTCGAATGGAGTGACCCCTTCCCGTGTCCTGGCCGCCTCCTGCAGGTGCCAGCACCGACCTGCTTCTTGGAGACAACGGTCCCCTCATAGCCTTGTCCCCTGGCCATGGCTGCTGCCCCTTTCCGGGGGAACCCGCAGCCTGCCATGCTCCCGGGGCCTCCTCAAGTGCCCTCGGCCGGCTCACACCCCGTCCACCCCGGGAGCCAGGCCCGCCCGCCATCCGCAGGACGCTTCCCAAGCAGCCAGGGACACACCAGCCACATGGCTCTGGGGCACGAGAGGCAGCGTGACCTCCAGTCCCTAACCGGGCCAAGCAGTGGGTCAGGCCCACCACGGCTGCCCCGCCTCTGTCCCCACAGCAATTTCCTGGGCTGCTCTGACCACTAAAATCCTTCTAGCTGCCACCACGGGGGCCTTCCGTGGCTCAGCACAGGGATGTGTGGTCCAGGTGCTAGGACATCGGCTCTTCTAACCATGCCAGGAGTTCCAGAATGTGTTCTAGAACATTCTGTGGACTCAGGAGGCTGCAGGAGCAGGAGGGAGGGGTCTAGGCTGGTGGGCTGCAAACCTGCACCCTCACACCCTGCGTTCCCAGAGCAGGGAGCGCTGACACAGCACAGAGCAAGCGGCTGCTGACTGCTGTGGGTGGTGGGCTCATGCACCCCTACCCTAGTGTGGTCCATGGGACTCTGGCATCCACTGGCTGCCTCCTGCCCCTTCTCTGGGGACGGCACCTCCAGGGGCCAAGAGGGACACAGCGGCAGGGCACAAGGAGCTGAAGCTGGGCCGGGGATGAGCCAGTAGGGGCAGCCTTGGTGTCCCCCCACCCCGATACCCGTGGACTTCGGTTTCTCAGAGTTTACAGCACATCCTTGGCAGGAGTTCTGAGCCCGCTGCAGGCCAAGTCAGTCGATGATATGAGTCCCCCGTCCCAGACAAAACGGTCAGCTTCCCGCAGGAGCCAGCACTCAGGAAGCCCTGGGAGGGAGCGGGAGAGAGTACTGAGCACTGACTCTGTATATGTACTGTGTAATATGACTGAGTATTGAGCATTCACTCTGTGTCTGTGTCTGTGCAGGGTGAGTACTGAGCGCTCCCTCTGTGTCTGTGTCTGTGCAGGGTGAGTACTGAGCGCTCCCTCTGTGTCTGTGTGTGTGTGCAGGGTGAGTACTGAGCGCTCCCTCTGTGTCTGTGTCTGTGCAGGGTGAGTACTGAGCGCTCCCTCTGTGTCTGTGTCTGTGTCTGTGTGCAGGGTGAGTACTGAGCGCTCCCTCTGTGTCTGTGTGTGTGTGCAGGGTGAGTACTGAGCGCTCCCTCTGTGTCTGTGTGCAGGGTGAGTACTGAGCGTTCCCTCTGTGTCTGTGTCTGTGCAGGGTAGGTACTGAGCGCTCCCTCTGTGTCTGTGTGCAGGGTGAGTACTGAGCGTTCCCTCTGTGTCTGTGTCTGTGCAGGGTGAGTACTGAGCGCTCCCTCTGTGTCTGTGTGTCTGTGTGCAGGGTGAGTACTGAGCGCTCCCTCTGTGTCTGTGTCTGTGTACAGGGTGAGTACTGAGCGCTCCCTCTGTGTCTGTGTGTGTGTGCAGGGTGAGTACTGAGCGCTCCCTCTGTGTCTGTGTGTGTGTGCAGGGTGAGTACTGAGCGCTCCCTCTGTGTCTGTGTCTGTGTGCAGGGTGAGTACTGAGCGCTCCCTCTGTGTCTGTGTGTGTGTGCAGGGTAGGTACTGAGCGCTCCTTCTGTGTCTGTGTCTGTGCAGGGTGAGTACTGAGCGCTCCCTCTGTGTCTGTGTGCAGGGTGAGTACTGAGCGCTCCCTCTGTGTCTGTGTCTGTGCAGGGTAGGTACTGAGCGCTCCCTCTGTGTCTGTGTGCAGGGTGAGTACTGAGCGCTCCCTCTGTGTCTGTGTGTCTGTGCAGGGTAGGTACTGAGCGCTCCCTCTGTGTCTGTGTGTGTGTGCAGGGTGAGTACTGAGCGCTCCCTCTGTGTCTGTGTCTGTGCAGGGTGAGTACTGAGCGCTCCCTCTGTGTCTGTGTCTGTGCAGGGTGAGTACTGAGCGCTCCCTCTGTGTCTGTGTCTGTGTACAGGGTGAGTACTGAGCACTCCCTCTGTGTCTGTGTCTGTGCAGGGTGAGTACTGAGCGCTCCCTCTGTGTCTGTGTCTGTGCAGGGTGAGTACTGAGCGCTCCCTCTGTGTCTGTGTCTGTGCAGGGTGAGTACTGAGCGCTCCCTCTGTGTCTGTGTGTGTGTGCAGGGTGAGTACTGAGCGCTCCCTCTGTGTCTGTGTCTGTGCAGGGTGAGTACTGAGTGCTCCCTCTATGTCTGTGCAGGGTGAGTACTGAGCGCTCCCTCTGTGTCTGTGTCTGTGTCTGTGTGCAGGGTGAGTACTGAGCGCTCCCTCTGTGTCTGTGTCTGTGCAGGGTGAGTACTGAGCGCTCCCTCTGTGTCTGTGTGTGTGTGCAGGGTGAGTACTGAGCGCTCCCTCTGTGTCTGTGTCTGTGCAGGGTGAGTACTGAGCGCTCCCTCTGTGTCTGTGTCTGTGCAGGGTGAGTACTGAGCGCTCCCTCTGTGTCTGTGTCTGTGCAGGGTGAGTACTGAGCGCTCCCTCTGTGTCTGTGCAGGGTGAGTACTGAGCGCTCCCTCTGTGTCTGTGTGTGTGTGCAGGGTGAGTACTGAGCGCTCCCTCTGTGTCTGTGTCTGTGCAGGGTGAGTACTGAGCACTCCCTCTGTGTCTGTGTCTGTGTCTGTGCAGGGTGAGTACTGAGCGCTCCCTCTGTGTCTGTGTCTGTGTCTGTGCAGGGTGAGTACTGTGCGCTCCCTCTGTGTCTGTGTGTGTGTGCAGGGTGAGTACTGAGCGCTCCCTCTGTGTCTGTGTCTGTGCAGGGTGAGTACTGAGCACTCCCTCTGTGTCTGTGTCTGTGTCTGTGCAGGGTGAGTACTGAGCGCTCCCTCTGTGTCTGTGTCTGTGTGCAGGGTGAGTACTGAGCGCTCCCTCTGTGTCTGTGTCTGTGCAGGGTGAGTACTGAGCGCTCCCTCTGTGTCTGTGCAGGGTGAGTACTGAGCGCTCCCTCTGTGTCTGTGTCTGTGTGCAGGGTGAGTACTGAGCGCTCCCTCTGTGTCTGTGTGTGTGTGCAGGGTGAGTACTGAGCGCTCCCTCTGTGTCTGTGTGTGTGTGCAGGGTGAGTACTGAGCGCTCCCTTTGTGTCTGTGTGTGTGTGCAGGGTGAGTTCTGAGCGCTCCCTTTGTGTCTGTGTGTGTGTGCAGGGTGAGTACTGAGCGCTCCCTCTGTGTCTGTGTCTGTGCAGGGTGAGTACTGAGTGCTCCCTCTGTGTCTGTGCAGGGTGAGTACTGAGCGCTCCCTCTGTGTCTGTGTCTGTGTCTGTGTGCAGGGTGAGTACTGAGCGCTCCCTCTGTGTCTGTGTCTGTGTGCAGGGTGAGTACTGAGCGCTCCCTCTGTGTCTGTGTCTGTGCAAGGTGAGTACTGAGCGCTCCCTCTGTGTCTGTGTCTGTGTGCAGGGTGAGTACTGAGCGCTCCCTCTGTGTCTGTGTCTGTGCAAGGTGAGTACTGAGCGCTCCCTCTGTGTCTGTGTCTGTGCAGGGTGAGTACTGAGCGCTCCCTCTGTGTCTGTGTCTGTGCAGGGTGAGTACTGAGCACTCCCTCTGTGTCTGTGTCTGTGTCTGTGCAGGGTGAGTACTGAGCGCTCCCTCTGTGTCTGTGTCTGTGTGCAGGGTGAGTACTGAGCGCTCCCTCTGTGTCTGTGTCTGTGCAGGGTGAGTACTGAGCGCTCCCTCTGTGTCTGTGCAGGGTGAGTACTGAGCGCTCCCTCTGTGTCTGTGTCTGTGTGCAGGGTGAGTACTGAGCGCTCCCTCTGTGTCTGTGGGTGTGTGCAGGGTGAGTACTGAGCGCTCCCTCTGTGTCTGTGTCTGTGCAGGGTGAGTACTGAGCACTCCCTCTGTGTCTGTGTCTGTGTCTGTGCAGGGTGAGTACTGAGCGCTCCCTCTGTGTCTGTGTCTGTGTCTGTGCAGGGTGAGTACTGAGCGCTCCCTCTGTGTCTGTGTGTGTGTGCAGGGTGAGTACTGAGCGCTCCTTCTGTGTCTGTGTCTGTGCAGGGTGAGTACTGAGCACTCCCTCTGTGTCTGTGTCTGTGTCTGTGCAGGGTGAGTACTGAGCGCTCCCTCTGTGTCTGTGTCTGTGTGCAGGGTGAGTACTGAGCGCTCCCTCTGTGTCTGTGTCTGTGCAGGGTGAGTACTGAGCACTCCCTCTGTGTCTGTGTCTGTGTCTGTGCAGGGTGAGTACTGAGCGCTCCCTCTGTGTCTGTGTCTGTGTCTGTGCAGGGTGAGTACTGAGCGCTCCCTCTGTGTCTGTGTGTGTGTGCAGGGTGAGTACTGAGCGCTCCCTCTGTGTCTGTGTCTGTGCAGGGTGAGTACTGAGCGCTCCCTCTGTGTCTGTGTCTGTGTCTGTGCAGGGTGAGTACTGAGCGCTCCCTCTGTGTCTGTGTCTGTGTGCAGGGTGAGTACTGAGCGCTCCCTCTGTGTCTGTGCAGGGTGAGTACTGAGCGCTCCCTCTGTGTCTGTGCAGGGTGAGTACTGAGCGCTCCCTCTGTGTCTGTGTGTGTGTGCAGGGTGAGTACTGAGCGCTCCCTCTGTGTCTGTGTGTGTGTGCAGGGTGAGTACTGAGCGCTCCCTCTGTGTCTGTGTGTGTGTGCAGGGTGAGTACTGAGCGCTCCCTTTGTGTCTGTGTGTGTGTGCAGGGTGAGTTCTGAGCGCTCCCTCTGTGTCTGTGTGCAGGGTGAGTACTGAGCGCTCCCTCTGTGTCTGTGTCTGTGTCTGTGTGCAGGGTGAGTACTGAGCGCTCCCTCTGTGTCTGTGTGTGTGTGCAGGGTGAGTGCTGATCGCTCCCTCTGTGTCTGTGTGTGTGTGCAGGGTGAGTACTGAGCGCTCCCTCTGTGTCTGTGTCTGTGCAGGGTGAGTACTGAGCGCTCCCTCTGTGTCTGTGTCTGTGCAGGGTGAGTACTGAGCGCTCCCTCTGTGTCTGTGTCTGTGCAGGGTGAGTACTGAGCGCTCCCTCTGTGTCTGTGTGTGTGTGCAGGGTGAGTACTGAGCGCTCCCTCTGTGTCTGTGTGTGTGTGCAGGGTGAGTACTGAGCGCTCCCTTTGTGTCTGTGTCTGTGTGCAGGGTGAGTTCTGAGCGCTCCCTTTGTGTCTGTGTCTGTGTGCAGGGTGAGTTCTGAGCGCTCCCTCTGTGTCTGTGTGCAGGGTGAGTTCTGAGCGCTCCCTCTGTGTCTGTGTGTGTGTGCAGGGTGAGTTCTGAGCGCTCCCTTTGTGTCTGTGTCTGTGTGCAGGGTGAGTTCTGAGCGCTCCCTTTGTGTCTGTGTGTGTGTGCAGGGTGAGTACTGAGCGCTCCCTCTGTGTCTGTGTCTGTGCAGGGTGAGTACTGAGTGCTCCCTCAGTGTCTGTGCAGGGTGAGTACTGAGCGCTCCCTCTGTGTCTGTGTGTGTGTGCAGGGTGAGTACTGAGCGCTCCCTCTGTGTCTGTGTCTGTGCAGGGTGAGTACTGAGCACTCCCTCTGTGTCTGTGTGCAGGGTGAGTACTGAGCGCTCCCTCTGTGTCTGTGTCTGTGTGTGTGTGCAGGGTGAGTACTGAGCGCTCCCTCTGTGTCTGTGTCTGTGCAAGGTGAGTACTGAGCGCTCCCTCTGTGTCTGTGTCTGTGCAGGGTGAGTACTGAGCGCTCCCTCTGTGTCTGTGTCTGTGTCTGTGCAGGGTGAGTACTGAGCGCTCCCTCTGTGTCTGTGTCTGTGTGCAGGGTGAGTACTGAGCGCTCCCTCTGTGTCTGTGTCTGTGCAGGGTGAGTACTGAGCACTCCCTCTGTGTCTGTGTCTGTGTCTGTGCAGGGTGAGTACTGAGCGCTCCCTCTGTGTCTGTGTCTGTGTCTGTGCAGGGTGAGTACTGAGCGCTCCCTCTGTGTCTGTGTGTGTGTGCAGGGTGAGTACTGAGCGCTCCCTCTGTGTCTGTGTCTGTGCAGGGTGAGTACTGAGCGCTCCCTCTGTGTCTGTGTCTGTGTCTGTGCAGGGTGAGTACTGAGCGCTCCCTCTGTGTCTGTGTCTGTGTGCAGGGTGAGTACTGAGCGCTCCCTCTGTGTCTGTGCAGGGTGAGTACTGAGCGCTCCCTCTGTGTCTGTGCAGGGTGAGTACTGAGCGCTCCCTCTGTGTCTGTGTGTGTGTGCAGGGTGAGTACTGAGCGCTCCCTCTGTGTCTGTGTGTGTGTGCAGGGTGAGTACTGAGCGCTCCCTCTGTGTCTGTGTGTGTGTGCAGGGTGAGTACTGAGCGCTCCCTTTGTGTCTGTGTGTGTGTGCAGGGTGAGTTCTGAGCGCTCCCTCTGTGTCTGTGTGCAGGGTGAGTACTGAGCGCTCCCTCTGTGTCTGTGTCTGTGTCTGTGTGCAGGGTGAGTACTGAGCGCTCCCTCTGTGTCTGTGTGTGTGTGCAGGGTGAGTGCTGATCGCTCCCTCTGTGTCTGTGTGTGTGTGCAGGGTGAGTACTGAGCGCTCCCTCTGTGTCTGTGTCTGTGCAGGGTGAGTACTGAGCGCTCCCTCTGTGTCTGTGTCTGTGCAGGGTGAGTACTGAGCGCTCCCTCTGTGTCTGTGTCTGTGCAGGGTGAGTACTGAGCGCTCCCTCTGTGTCTGTGTGTGTGTGCAGGGTGAGTACTGAGCGCTCCCTCTGTGTCTGTGTGTGTGTGCAGGGTGAGTACTGAGCGCTCCCTTTGTGTCTGTGTCTGTGTGCAGGGTGAGTTCTGAGCGCTCCCTTTGTGTCTGTGTCTGTGTGCAGGGTGAGTTCTGAGCGCTCCCTCTGTGTCTGTGTGCAGGGTGAGTTCTGAGCGCTCCCTCTGTGTCTGTGTGTGTGTGCAGGGTGAGTTCTGAGCGCTCCCTTTGTGTCTGTGTCTGTGTGCAGGGTGAGTTCTGAGCGCTCCCTTTGTGTCTGTGTGTGTGTGCAGGGTGAGTACTGAGCGCTCCCTCTGTGTCTGTGTCTGTGCAGGGTGAGTACTGAGTGCTCCCTCAGTGTCTGTGCAGGGTGAGTACTGAGCGCTCCCTCTGTGTCTGTGTGTGTGTGCAGGGTGAGTACTGAGCGCTCCCTCTGTGTCTGTGTCTGTGCAGGGTGAGTACTGAGCACTCCCTCTGTGTCTGTGTGCAGGGTGAGTACTGAGCGCTCCCTCTGTGTCTGTGTCTGTGTGTGTGTGCTGGGTGAGTACTGAGCGCTCCCTCTGTGTCTGTGTCTGTGCAAGGTGAGTACTGAGCGCTCCCTCTGTGTCTGTGTCTGTGCAGGGTGAGTACTGAGCGCTCCCTCTGTGTCTGTGTCTGTGCAGGGTGAGTACTGAGCGCTCCCTCTGTGTCTGTGCAGGGTGAGTACTGAGCGCTCCCTCTGTGTCTGTGTCTGTGTGCAGGGTGAGTACTGAGCGCTCCCTCTGTGTCTGTGTCTGTGCAGGGTGAGTACTGAGCGCTCCCTCTGTGTCTGTGGGTGTGTGCAGGGTGAGTACTGAGCGCTCCCTCTGTGTCTGTGTCTGTGCAGGGTGAGTACTGAGCACTCCCTCTGTGTCTGTGTCTGTGTCTGTGCAGGATGAGTACTGAGCGCTCCCTCTGTGTCTGTGTCTGTGTCTGTGCAGGGTGAGTACTGAGCGCTCCCTCTGTGTCTGTGTGTGTGTGCAGGGTGAGTACTGAGCGCTCCCTCTGTGTCTGTGTCTGTGCAGGGTGAGTACTGAGCACTCCCTCTGTGTCTGTGTCTGTGTCTGTGCAGGGTGAGTACTGAGCGCTCCCTCTGTGTCTGTGTCTGTGTCTGTGCAGGGTGAGTACTGAGCGCTCCCTCTGTGTCTGTGTCTGTGCAGGGTGAGTACTGAGCGCTCCCTCTGTGTCTGTGTGCAGGGTGAGTACTGAGCGCTCCCTCTGTGTCTGTGTCTGTGTGCAGGGTGAGTACTGAGCGCTCCCTCTGTGTCTGTGTCTGTGCAGGGTGAGTACTGAGCGCTCCCTCTGTGTCTGTGTCTGTGTCTGTGTGCAGGGTGAGTACTGAGCGCTCCCTCTGTGTCTGTGTCTGTGTGCAGGGTGAGTACTGAGCGCTCCCTCTGTGTCTGTGTGCAGGGTGAGTACTGAGCGCTCCCTCTGTGTCTGTGTCTGTGTGCAGGGTGAGTACTGAGCGCTCCCTCTGTGTCTGTGTGCAGGGTGAGTACTGAGCGCTCCCTCTGTGTCTGTGTCTGTGTGCAGGGTGAGTACTGAGCGCTCCCTCTGTGTCTGTGTCTGTGCAGGGTGAGTACTGAGCACTCCCTCTGTGTCTGTGTCTGTGTCTGTGCAGGGTGAGTACTGAGCGCTCCCTCTGTGTCTGTGTGTGTGTGCAGGGTGAGTACTGAGCGCTCCCTCTGTGTCTGTGTGTGTGTGCAGGGTGAGTACTGAGCGCTCCCTCTGTGTCTGTGTCTGTGCAGGGTGAGTACTGAGCACTCCCTCTGTGTCTGTGTCTGTGTCTGTGCAGGGTGAGTACTGAGCGCTCCCTCTGTGTCTGTGTCTGTGTGCAGGGTGAGTACTGAGCGCTCCCTCTGTGTTTGTGTCTGTGCAGGGTGAGTACTGAGCGCTCCCTCTGTGTCTGTGCAGGGTGAGTACTGAGCGCTCCCTCTGTGTCTGTGTCTGTGTGCAGGGTGAGTACTGAGCGCTCCCTCTGTGTCTATGTGTGTGTGCAGGGTGAGTACTGAGCGCTCCCTCTGTGTCTGTGTCTGTGCAGGGTGAGTACTGAGCGCTCCCTCTGTGTCTGTGTGCAGGGTGAGTACTGAGCGCTCCCTCTGTGTCTGTGTGTGTGTGCAGGGTGAGTACTGAGCGCTCCCTCTGTGTCTGTGTCTGTGCAGGGTGAGTACTGAGCACTCCCTCTGTGTCTGTGTCTGTGTCTGTGCAGGGTGAGTACTGAGCGCTCCCTCTGTGTCTGTGTCTGTGTCTGTGCAGGGTGAGTACTGAGCGCTCCCTCTGTGTCTGTGTGTGTGTGCAGGGTGAGTACTGAGCGCTCCCTCTGTGTCTGTGTCTGTGCAGGGTGAGTACTGAGCACTCCCTCTGTGTCTGTGTCTGTGTCTGTGCAGGGTGAGTACTGAGCGCTCCCTCTGTGTCTGTGTCTGTGTGCAGGGTGAGTACTGAGCGCTCCCTCTGTGTCTGTGTCTGTGCAGGGTGAGTACTGAGCGCTCCCTCTGTGTCTGTGCAGGGTGAGTACTGAGCGCTCCCTCTGTGTCTGTGTCTGTGCAGGGTGAGTACTGAGCGCTCCCTCTGTGTCTGTGTGTGTGTGCAGGGTGAGTACTGAGCGCTCCCTCTGTGTCTGTGTGTGTGTGCAGGGTGAGTACTGAGCGCTCCCTTTGTGTCTGTGTGTGTGTGCAGGGTGAGTTCTGAGCGCTCCCTTTGTGTCTGTGTGTGTGTGCAGGGTGAGTACTGAGCGCTCCCTCTGTGTCTGTGTCTGTGCAGGGTGAGTACTGAGTGCTCCCTCTGTGTCTGTGCAGGGTGAGTACTGAGCGCTCCCTCTGTGTCTGTGTCTGTGTCTGTGTGCAGGGTGAGTACTGAGCGCTCCCTCTGTGTCTGTGTCTGTGTGCAGGGTGAGTACTGAGCGCTCCCTCTGTGTCTGTGTGCAGGGTGAGTACTGAGCGCTCCCTCTGTGTCTGTGTCTGTGTGCAGGGTGAGTACTGAGCGCTCCCTCTGTGTCTGTGTCTGTGCAAGGTGAGTACTGAGCGCTCCCTCTGTGTCTGTGTCTGTGCAGGGTGAGTACTGTGCGCTCCCTGTGTGTCTGTGTGTGTGTGCAGGGTGAGTACTGAGCGCTCCCTCTGTGTCTGTGTCTGTGCAGGGTGAGTACTGAGCACTCCCTCTGTGTCTGTGTCTGTGTCTGTGCAGGGTGAGTACTGAGCGCTCCCTCTGTGTCTGTGTCTGTGTGCAGGGTGAGTACTGAGCGCTCCCTCTGTGTCTGTGTCTGTGTGCAGGGTGAGTACTGAGCGCTCCCTCTGTGTCTGTGTCTGTGCAGGGTGAGTACTGAGCGCTCCCTCTGTGTCTGTGTCTGTGCAGGGTGAGTACTGAGCGCTCCCTCTGTGTCTGTGTCTGTGTGCAGGGTGAGTACTGAGCGCTCCCTCTGTGTCTGTGTCTGTGTCTGTGTGCAGGGTGAGTACTGAGCGCTCCCTCTGTGTCTGTGTGTGTGTGCAGGGTGAGTGCTGAGCGCTCCCTCTGTGTCTGTGTGTGTGTGCAGGGTGAGTACTGAGCGCTCCCTCTGTGTCTGTGTCTGTGCAGGGTGAGTACTGAGCGCTCCCTCTGTGTCTGTGTCTGTGCAGGGTGAGTACTGAGCGCTCCCTCTGTGTCTGTGTCTGTGCAGGGTGAGTACTGAGCGCTCCCTCTGTGTCTGTGTGTGTGTGCAGGGTGAGTACTGAGCGCTCCCTCTGTGTCTGTGTGTGTGTGCAGGGTGAGTACTGAGCGCTCCCTTTGTGTCTGTGTGTGTGTGCAGGGTGAGTTCTGAGCGCTCCCTTTGTGTCTGTGTGTGTGTGCAGGGTGAGTACTGAGCGCTCCCTCTGTGTCTGTGTCTGTGCAGGGTGAGTACTGAGTGCTCCCTCTGTGTCTGTGCAGGGTGAGTACTGAGCGCTCCCTCTGTGTCTGTGTCTGTGTCTGTGTGCAGGGTGAGTACTGAGCGCTCCCTCTGTGTCTGTGTCTGTGTGCAGGGTGAGTACTGAGCGCTCCCTCTGTGTCTGTGTGCAGGGTGAGTACTGAGCGCTCCCTCTGTGTCTGTGTCTGTGTGCAGGGTGAGTACTGAGCGCTCCCTCTGTGTCTGTGTCTGTGCAAGGTGAGTACTGAGCGCTCCCTCTGTGTCTGTGTCTGTGCAGGGTGAGTACTGAGCGCTCCCTCTGTGTCTGTGTCTGTGCAGGGTGAGTACTGAGCGCTCCCTCTGTGTCTGTGTCTGTGTGCAGGGTGAGTACTGAGCGCTCCCTCTGTGTCTGTGTCTGTGTCTGTGTGCAGGGTGAGTACTGAGCGCTCCCTCTGTGTCTGTGTGTGTGTGCAGGGTGAGTGCTGAGCGCTCCCTCTGTGTCTGTGTGTGTGTGCAGGGTGAGTACTGAGCGCTCCCTCTGTGTCTGTGTCTGTGCAGGGTGAGTACTGAGCGCTCCCTCTGTGTCTGTGTCTGTGCAGGGTGAGTACTGAGCGCTCCCTCTGTGTCTGTGTCTGTGCAGGGTGAGTACTGAGCGCTCCCTCTGTGTCTGTGTGTGTGTGCAGGGTGAGTACTGAGCGCTCCCTCTGTGTCTGTGTGTGTGTGCAGGGTGAGTACTGAGCGCTCCCTTTGTGTCTGTGTCTGTGTGCAGGGTGAGTTCTGAGCGCTCCCTTTGTGTCTGTGTCTGTGTGCAGGGTGAGTACTGAGCGCTCCCTTTGTTTCTGTGTCTGTGTGCAGGGTGAGTTCTGAGCGCTCCCTTTGTGTCTGTGTCTGTGTGCAGGGTGAGTTCTGAGCGCTCCCTTTGTGTCTGTGTGTGTGTGCAGGGTGAGTACTGAGCGCTCCCTCTGTGTCTGTGTCTGTGCAGGGTGAGTACTGAGTGCTCCCTCTGTGTCTGTGCAGGGTGAGTACTGAGTGCTCCCTCTGTGTCTGTGTCTGTGTGCAGGGTGAGTTCTGAACGCTCCCTTTGTGTCTGTGTCTGTGTGCAGGGTGAGTACTGAGCGCTCCCTCTGTGTCTGTGTGTGTGTGCAGGGTGAATACTGAGCGCTCCCTCTGTGTCTGTGTCTGTGCAGGGTGAGTACTGAGCGCTCCCTCTGTGTCTGTGTGCAGGGTGAGTACTGAGCGTTCCCTCTGTGTCTGTGTGCAGGGTGAGTACTGAGCGCTCTCTCTGTGGCTCTGTAAGGTGGCTGAGAACTAAGTCCTCTATGTCTGCCCTTGCAGGGGGAGTACTGAGCCCGCACCCCGTCCATCCTCTTGATCCTGGCCGGTAGCCCCCACTTGGTGAGCACTAAGGGCCGTTGGCCCAGAGCTGGAATCCGAGGGTCTTTTCTGTCCATCTCAGCTCCTCCTCACATCTCCGCACGTCCATCTCGATGTCCACTTGCCGGCCCAGAGTGCGAGCCTGGCCGCCGTGCGCTCTGGGTGCTGGCTGTGAACATGGCCGCTGAGCTGGGTACGTGTAAGTGTCGTGGTCTGGAGTGAACCCCTTTCTGCCGACAGAAGAGACGGTTCTGACTGCAGGTGGAACCGCAGGAGCCTGGCGCAGGCGGTGGAGGATTTGGTGGTGTTTGGGTTTCGCTGACAGGAGGCGGTGCCGGCATGGGTACCTGCCAGCGGTGCGCACGGTCACTCAGGCCGGTGTCCCTGGGGCAGGTGCTTCGTCCAGGACGCGCAGGGCGAACCCCATCGGTTGTGTTTCTGCAATTTCGCAGACTTCCTGGTTTTTATTTTCCAAATATCCCGGTGAGAAGTTTTCTTCCGGCAATAATGCAATTCTTTTTCAGTTTTCCATCCTCTGTCCCTCTCACGTTCTCGCTCAGAAGACGCGAACCCCTGGTCGGACATCATGTGCACGTCTTCTCGTGTGCACAGGAAGTCATACCCAAGTCGGGTTTTAAACCTGCTCTCCTCCACCCCGCCTTGCCCTTCCCGATAAAAACCTCGCATTGAAGAGCCACGTCTCGGCTGGCCTTGCAGCCTCTGTGTGACCGCTCCTCGTTTAAAGATCCCTGGGCAGGAGCAGAGCTACTCAGCTTCTTGTAGGCTTCGTGTAGCTGACCTAGGCCTCAGTGCCCAGTGAGCTGGGCTGCAGGGGCTGGCGTTCAAGTGGCGGAGTCAAGGGCCAGAGCTGTGGCAGGGGTTCAGTGCCCCCAGGGTGCTGGCGTCACGCCCCCGTGTCAGACCGGCTGCTCTGCTGCGGATACAGCGCTCTGCTCGTGTTGCTGGGAGGAAGATGGCCCGAGTACTTGGGTCCCTGCCTCCCACGTGGGAGACGAGGATGGAGCTCCTGGCTTCTGGCTTCAGCCTGGCCCTGACCCGGCTGTGGCGGGCATTTGGGGAGTGAAGTAGCAGGTGGAAGGCCTCTCTCTGCCTCTCTCTCTCCTACCATCCTCCCCATGACTCTGCCTTTCAAATAAATAATAATAATGTTAAGAGCTGTAATGACTGTTTCATTATATGGAACACAATTCTTGTGACATGACCTTGTCTGTTTAAATTAGAGTTTTGTGCGGCAGGCACTGTGGAGTAGCAGGTAAAGCCGCAGCCTGCAGCCGGCATCTCATATGGTTGCTGGTTCGACTCCCAGCTGCTCCTCTTCCGATCCAGCTCTCTGCTGTGGCCTGGGAAAGCAGTGGAAGACGGCTCAAGACCTTGGGCCCCTGCACCTGTGTGGGAGACTCGGAAGAGGCTCCTGGCTCCTGGCTTTGGATCAGCACAGCTCCAGCCATAGCAGCCATATGGGGAGTGACCCAGCAGATGGAAGACCTCTCTCTCTCTGCTTTTCCTTCTCTCTCTGTGTAACTCTGCCTTGCAAAGAAATAACTCTTTAAAATAAACAAATAACAGAGTTTTGTTCAACAGCTGCCACCAAGACGTCCCCGTGTGCCCACGGCCCTTCTTCCACCGTGAGCCCTCTCGTTCTCCCAGGCTGGACCTGTGGCGCCTCCCGCAGGGCCCAGGGTGTGCTGCGGGACACAGGGCGCCCTCGTTCGTACGCTGCAGGCCGTCTACACGTGTGAAGCATGACTTAGTGTCACGTGCCCTCCAAGGAGACACGGCCCAGAGAGGGGCTCCGCGGCAGGAACAGTGCTGAGGGCACAAGGCTGGTGGGACAGCAGCCCCAGAAGTCAGATGTCATCTTACAGAGAGGAGAGACTCAGAGTGGCCCAGTCCAGATGCGTTTTTTGTCACTCAAAACTGGAGAAGGAGCCTGGGAGTTGGGAACCCTGGGCTCAGCCTGACGCAGCTCTCAGGGGCTCCGGGCTGGACCACGCCGTTCCCTGACACAGCGCTGGGCGGTGGCCTCGTGGAGCATACTGGGAAGTGTGGCCACCTCCACGTCCCAACCCTCGGCCCCATGCCTCCAGGCCTCCTGCAAGCCAAGGCTCCAGGTGGGACCCAAGGCTCCAGGTGGGACCCAAGGCTCCAGGTGGGACCCAAGGCGTCCCTAAGAGAAGCTCTGTCACAGAGGGCGTTTGGCAGCTAAGATGCCGTGGGGACACCCACATCCACGCTGCGGTCCACATCCACGCTCCGCCCACATCCACGCTCTGCCCACATCCACATTGTGCCCACATCCACGCTCTGCCCACATCCACACTGTGCCCCACATCCACGCTGTGTCCACATCCACGCTGTGCCCACATCCACACTGTGCCCATATCCACACTGTGCCCACATCCACATTGTGCCCATATCCACACTGTGTCCACATCCATGCTGTGCCCACATCCACACTGCGCCCACATCCATGCTGCGCCCACATCCACACTGTGCCCACATCCACGCTGTGCCCACATCCATGCTGTGCCCACATCCACGCTGTGCCCCACATCCACGCTGTGCCCACATCCACGCTGTGCCCCACATCCACGCTGTGCCCACATCCACACTGTGCCCACATCCACGCTCTGCCCACATCCACACTGTGCCCACATCCACACTGTGCCCCACATCCACACTGTGCCCACATCCACACTGTGCCCACATCCACGCTGCGCCCACATCCACACTGTGCCCACATCCACACTGTGCCCACATCCACGCTCTGCCCACATCCACACTGTGCCCACATCCATGCTCTGCCCACATCCACGCTGCGCCCACATCCACGCTGCTCCCCACATCCACACTGTGCCCACATCCACGCTGTGCCCACATCCACGCTGTGCCCACATCCACGCTGCGGTCCACATCCACACTGCGGTCCACATCCACGCTGTGCCCACATCCACATTGTGCCCACATCCACGCTGTGCCCACATCCACGCTGTGTCCACATCCACGCTGCGGTCCACATCCACGCTCTGCCCACATCCACGCTGTGCCCACATCCACGCTGTGCCCCACATCCACGCTGCGGCCCACATGCACACTGCGCCCCACATCCACACTGCGCCCCACATCCACGCTGCGCCCCACATCCACGCTGTGTCCCACATCCACACTGCGGCCCACATGCACACTGTGCCCACGTCCACACTGTGCCCACATCTACGCTCTGCCCACATCCACACTGTGCCCACATCCACACTGTGCCCACATCACATTGTGTTTCACATCCACACTGTGCCCCACATCCACATTGTGCCCACATCCACGCTGCACCCCACATCCACGCTGTGCCCACATCCACGCTGTGCCCACATCCCGCTGCCCCCACATCCACACTGTGCCCACATCCACGCTGTGCCCCACATCCACACTGTGCCCCACATCCATGCTGTGCCCACATCCACACTGTGCCCACATCCACGCTGTGCCCACATCCACGCTGTGCCCACATCCACACTGCGCCCACATCCACACTGCGCCCACATCCACGCTCTGCCCACATCCACACTGTGCCCACATCCACACTGCGCCCCACATCCACGCTGTGCCCCACATCCACACTGTGGCCCGAGGTGCGGTTCTGGCCTGGCCTCCTGTGCACCTGCAGTGATGGCTCCGGCAGCAGCCCTGCCACCTTTGCCGCAGGCCTGGCCTGAGTGCCCAGTCCCAGCATGGCTGCCGAGGGCATCTGGGGCAGTGATCCGGCAGGCGGGAGCACTCTCCCCTCTGTGTGCATGTGAGGGCATGTGTGTGCACATGTATTCCTGTGTGTGTATGTGTGCATGTGTGTGCCTGCATGCCCATGCGTGTGTTCCTGTGTGCGTGTGGCTGCATGCATGTGTGTGTGCCTGTGTGCATGTACGTGTGTGTATGTGTGTGAGGGTGTGTGTGCATGTATTCCTGTGTGCATATGTGTGTGTATGTGTGTACGTGTGTGAAGGCGTGTGTGTGCATGTATTCTTGTGTGCGTGTGTGTATGCATGCACACACATATGTGTGTTCCTGTGTGTCTTCATGCCTGTGTGTGCGTGCCTGTGTGCATCTGTGTGTGTACATGTGTGAGAGTGTGAGGGCATGTGTATATGCATGTATTACTGTGTGCATATGTGTGCATGTATGTGTGTACATGTGTGATGGCATGTATACCTGTGTGTATCTGTGTGTATTCATGCACATATATGCGTTCCTGTGTGTCTGCATGCATGTGTGTGTCTCTGTGTGCATATGTGTGTGTGTGAGGGCCTGTGTGTGCGCATGTATTCCTGTGTGCGTGTGTGCATGCATGCACATGTGTGTTCCTGTGTGTCTTCATGCCTGTGTGCATCTGTGTGTGTACACGTGTGAGAGTGTGTGATGGCATGTGTACATGCATGTATTCCTGTGTGCATATGTGTGCGTGTGTGTGTGCATCTGTTTTTGTCCCTCAATTAAACAATAAAAAGTTACGAGAAGGCTGACGAAGCACTGAAGAAGGCAGGCAGGAAGTGACGTTTACTTCCGGTCCCATCCTCATCTGTGATCCACTGCTCCCCCCGCTCTTCAAAGCTGACTTGGGAGAGAGCTTTTATTTCAAACATCTTCATTTGCCCATAGGGGAAGGAGTGATCTCGCTGGAGCCAGAGCTGTGACTTTACTCTGGGCTCGACGGGGAAGCTAAACACTGGCTCCATGGGAACACAGCCAAGTACACACACGTGTGCACGCCTCCCCGCAGCCTGTGGATGCTGGCAGCGCCCCATCGCTCACTCTTCATGGACGCTTCCAGAAAGAACCTGCAGCCGACTGCCCCTGCGGTCTGGACAGCTCGGTGAGCAGCACCGTGTGCCGGGAGCCTCGGTCCACTTCTCGGGCTGCGTGGACACATCTGCACAGCACACGCGTGGGCATGGCTTAGGCTCCCCTGCAGCGGGCATGGAGTCTTGTTGCAGAGACAAGACCACGCCCAGTGACCTTAATGAAAACGGGTGCTAGCATGTGTTGGGCACCTCTGTGTCCCAGGTTCTGTCCAAGGTGCACGCGCAGCTCCGCGTGGTACCTGGCACCCGGGACTCACCTGGGAGACGTTAGCTGCTGCTCAGGGTCCTGGAAAGGCCTGGGTGAGGGGAGGAGGTGCCCTCCACACCCGGCTCCGACACCTGTACTGGCTGCACAGGGTAACTTTTTTTTTTAAGATTTATTTATTTATTTGCAAGGCAGAGTTACAGAGAGGCAGAGGCACACACACAGAGAGAGAGAGAGGTCTTCCATCCACTGGTTCACTCCCCAGTTGGCCGCATCAGCTGGAGCTGTGTCGATGTGAAGCCAGGAGCCAGGTGCTTCTTCCAGGTCTCCCACATGGGTGCAGGGGCCCAAGCACTTGGGCCATCTTCTACTGCCTTCCCAGGTCACAGCAGAGAGCTGGATCAGAAGTGGAGCAGCCAGGACTTGAACTGGTACCCATATGGGTGCCGGCACTGCAGGTGGCGGCTTTACCTGCTAGGCCACAGCGCCGGCCCCTGGATGCCGTAACTTCTGAGGGTGGGCACAGCTCTGCACGGCCGCCTCGCCCCGCGGCCTCTGCCCACAGCGTCCTCATGCAGACAGCACCGCCTGACGGCACAGTTCACGGGGGAGGGGGCCTGGAGGCTGGCATGGGTAGGGAAGGGTCCACGGTGACTGGTGGGCACAGGCCCGTACCCCGCCTCTGCGGGTGTCCTGACGGGGAGAGAGCCCTCGCGGAGGCCGGGCGCACCTGGGAGAAAAACGAAGCCGCTCTGCTGGCCTGGGGGCCCCGGGCGCGGTGCGGACCTCAGCTGGAAAAGCGCGTGGGCTCAGAACTGGCCGAGCAGCGGCGCCCTGGCCTCTCCCGGGCCACATCCCGAAGGAAGGACAGGCCCGCCGAGCGGCTGCACCGGCCACGTCGGTTAGCGCAGGATCTGAGGCCAGCAGCCCGAACCGGGCTCAGGAAGCCAGGGCAGCGCTTACAGAGGGCCAGGAGCAGGACCAGGGAGCCGGCACTGAGGGGTTGGGGTCTGGGAGGGCGGGGTCCAGGGGGCGGTGTCCGAGGGAGCAGGGATTGAGAAGGCGGGGTCCGAGGGGCCGGGCATGGAGGGGGACGGGGTCGAGGGGGCGGGATCTAGGGGAGCGGGGATTGTTAGGGCGGAGTCCGAGGGGGCGGGATCTGAAGGCGGAGTCCGAGGGGGCGGGATCTGAAGGCGGAGTCCGAAGGGGCAGAGATCTGAGAGTCGGAGTCCGAGGGGGCGGGATCTAGGGGAGCGGGGATTGTTAGGGCGGAGTCCGAGGGGGCGGGGCCCGAGAGGACGGGGTCCGAGGGGGCGGGGACTGAGTGAGCAGGGATTGAGAGGGCGGGAGGGCGGGGTCTGAGGAGGCAGAGGTTGAGAGGCGGGGTCCGAGGGAAGAGGGTCCGAAGGGGCGGGGCCCGAGAGGGCGGAGTCCGATGGGGAGGAGGTCTGAGAGGCGGGGTCCGAGGGAGTGAGGTCCTAGGGAATAGGGTCCGAGGGGGCGGGGATCGAGGGGCGGAGTCTGAGGGAGCAGGGACTGAGAAGGCGGGGTCCGAGGGGGCAGAAGTCTGAGAGGCGAGGCGGAGTCCGAGGGGCGGAGTCCGAGGGGGCGGGGCCCTGGGGGCGGGGTCCGAGAGTTCCTTGGGTCGCGGCCACCTGACAGCCAGCCTATCTGACTGCCCTGCTGCCCCGTTTCCGTCTCTCGGACCCGGACCCTCCTGCTGGGGGTCGCGGGGCGGGCGCGTGCGTCCTCCGGGCGTGGGTGAGGCGCGGACCCGACGCCGCTAGGACAGGTCGAAGGCGGATTTCCTGAGATCAGGGAGACAGGGCCAGCACCAGCCGCCGGGGGCAGCAGTGGGCGCCCCTGGCCCTGGAGGGGGAGGAGGTGGGCGTGCCTGGGGCGCTGGACCCCAAACAAGCAGGGCTCGGGGTGGACGCGCAGTGCGTGGGTGGCTGTCCCGCTGGGCACAGACCCGGGGAGCGGAGCCTGCTGGCGCCCAGGTCCACAGCCCTGGCCGCGAGACTCAGGGTCGGGGCCCTAGTGACGCCCCCGCTTCTGCTAGGAGCCAGTGGCGGGAGATCTGGGCAGGACAACCACGCAGCGGGGAGACACGCAGCTCCGGAGAGTGTCGCCCGCGCTGGCCCCCTAAGCCCCTAGGAGTAAGGTGCCCGTGCGGTTGGCTCTCCCGCCGTGGCGGTGCAGACGGCAGTGTCCGCCGGCCGCAGGGAGCAGCGAGGGGGCACTGCTGCTCTGGCCTCCAGGACAAGCAGGATGGCCTTCAAGACCCTGCTCTTCATCCCGCGGAGCCCAACGTCCAGGCACGGCCCCTGCGGACAGCTGGGACTCCGGTCACTCCACATCAGGCACCAAGCAGGCCTGCATCATAAACGCGGTGACAGAAGAAGCAGCTGGGAGTTCACGATGTCTTTTTTATTATCATTTTTATTTAGTTGGAACGGAGAGAGACAGAGGCCTCCCATCCGTGGGTTCCCTCCTGGGACGCCTGTGACAGCCAGGGCTTGTCCAGGTCTCCCACACGGTGGCAGGGACCCAGTACCTAAGCCTCAGCTGCTGCCTCTCAGGGTGCGCATCTGGATCAGGAGAACCAGAACGTGAACCCAGGTGTCCAAGGCAGCATCTTTTTTTAGAGGTTTATTTTATTTAGTTGAAAGGCAGAATGAGAGAGCGAGAGAGTGAGAGCGAGAGAGAGAGGCAGAGAGAGAGAGAGAGAGGCAGAGAGAGAGAGAGAGAGGCAGAGAGAGAGAGAGGCAGAGACAGAGAGAGAGAGAGGCAGAGAGAGAGAGAGTCTTCCATCTGCTGGTTCACTCCCCAAATGGCTGCAACAGCTGGGTCTGGGCCAGACCTAAACCAGGCGCCCATCGGGTCTCTCTCCCACGCGGGGCAGGAGCCCAGGCACGTGGGCATCTTCCACTGCCCTTCCAGGTACAGCAGCAGAGAGCTGGACTGAGAGCAGAGCAGCTGACGTGTGGCGCCTGCGCAGCTTAACCAGTTGAGGCAGACGCTAGCCCCCCCCCCCCCCCCCGTGCCGCATGCTCTCCGTAGTGATTTCCTGAATGCCGAGTGTGGGGCACTGGGCTGAGCGCCGGCTCCCGAAAGCCGTGTCGGCAATGACATCTTGTGTGGGAAAAGGGCTTGCGGTGTGTTCAGCCAAGGACCTTGCATTGAGAGGATCCGGTGTCGCTTGGGGGGACTGCACCTCCCAGCACAGAGGCGGGGACTGGAGTGAGGCAGCCACAAGCCCAGGGAACCAGAGACCTCCAGCTGCTGGAAGGGGCAGGCACAGGATTCTGCCCCCGGCGTCTCTGCAGTGGGCGTGGCCCGGCCAGCAGCCGGATCCCAGACCTGGGCCCCGGAGCCCTGAGAGCCTGGCTTCCTGGAAGTTCAGCCGTGGAGTGCGTGGTAACTTGCGCCAGCAGCCTTGACGGACGGGCGTGGTGGGCCGGGCCTGGTCCCTCCAGGTGCCGGGAAGGCTGCCCTCGCTCGGCAGCTTTTTAGGCGCCTTCACCAAGTACGTTCACGAAAGCCCAGGGACACGGAGCCCAGGGAGTCTGTGTCCGTGGGACACAGGACAGAACCCTGGCTGGCGACCTGTCCTCCGCGTGCCTCCAGCCGTGCTGGGGAGGGGGAGGTGCTGAGCCCCAGGGGTGGGGCAGGGACAGGGGTCTGCTGTGGCAGGGGACCTGGGGGCTCTCCGGTGCAAGCCCTTCCACACAGTGACAAAGCAGAACGTGACTGGAGGAGGGTGAGGCAGGATGACAGCCAAAACCCGGTCCCCAAGGCCAGATGCACGCCTCAGACCCTGGCCAGACCGAGGGAACGGAGAGGCTGTTCCGAGCCTGCTGTAAGGCGCGAGGACACCAGGCCACCCCCGGGGAGACAGCAATCTGGAGGCAGCCCCTGTCTGCGGTGCAGGTGCTCCGGGCTCAGAAACCTGGGAGAAACCCTGCGGCACTGCAGACCCCGGCACAGGCGGGGCAGCAGCGGATCTCCCAGGAAGAGACCTGAAGGCCACGTCCACCTGGGAAGGCCAGCGACAAGAGCTCAGCCCAGCTCAGCCTGTCGGACGCCGCGTGAGCACGCCCAGGACCGAGTAGGTCAGTCTCCTGTTACTTTACGGGCAACAGCTCCTCTGCAATGAGGAAATTATGAGACACACAGAAGCTGCAAAGGAGGACCCATCGTCGAGAGAGAAAGTGATCAGCAAAAGCGGACCCCAGACGGCCGTCAGGGCCCTGAAGGGGCCGTAATCGCTGTACTGAAATGGGGAGGGTGAGGGACACAGTGCACGGGCACTCGGGAAATCAGAGCTGGAAATCCAATGCTACAGAAACGAGAGTCAAAGGGAATGTACTGGAACCAAGAACGAGATGAAACTTCCTCCAAAAAGCTCCTCAGGGATGTGACATGGGAAAGAAAAACCTCGTGGAGCTTGAAGTTAGGCCCACGGATCTGATCCAGAGGGAGAGAGAGACAGGAACTAGAACGGGGCAGCCTCTGGAAGCTGTAGGACAAGACCAAGCCATGTAACACGTGTGTCCAAGTCACCCAACATGTGTGACCAAGCCATGTAACACATGCGACCAAGCCACCTAACATGAGTGATCAAGCCAACCAACATGTGTGACCAAGCCATGTAAATGTGTGTCCAAACCACGTAACATGTATGACCAAGCCACCTAACACATGTGAACAAGCCACCTAACACGTGACCAAGCCATGTAACATGTGTGACCAAGCCATGTAACACACGTGACACACTCCCTCGTGTGAGTGTGGCTCAGCAGAAGAGTGAGAGCTGGAAAACGAGGAAAGGGAGGCGCAATGCACCACAAGCTGGTAATTTGCCAAACTGAAGAGAAATGACGAAGCCAAACAAGGTCAGAGAGCTTGGAGAAGCTGGGCAAACCCACACAGCCAATAGTTAGCACCAGCAGGTGAAGAACATTCCTGAACAGAGAGAAGCACGTTGCACACGGAGGAGCACACGTGAGGGCGCCCGCAGCCTCCCAGACGGACGGGCCGGCGGAGCTGGGCTGGCACTGACTCACTGAGAGCAGAGCTCACCGCCGCCCCAGCATTCTGTGTGCACAAGCTTCCAAAACCTTAACACGGAGCCTTTTTTTTTTTTTTTTTTTTTGCAGAGTTAGACAGTGAGAGAGAGAGACACAGAGAGAAAGGTCTTCCTTCCGTTGGTTCACTCCCCAAATGGCTGCTACGGCTGGCGCGCTGCGCCAATCCGAAGCCAGGAGCCAGGTGCTTCTCCTGCGCTCCCATGCGGGTGCAGGGCCCAAGCACTTGGGCCATCCTCCACTGCACTCCCTGGCCATAGCAGAGAGCTGGCCTGGAAGAGGGGCAACCTGGACATAATCCGGCACCCCAACCGGGACTAGAACCCGGTGTGTCGGCGCCGCAGGTGGAGGATTAGCCTAGTGAGCTGTGGCGCCGGCCAACACGGAGCCTTTAAGGCTGGCAAGAGCTGAGAGAGCTCATTCCCCACTTGGTTACATTGCAGGAAATGCTGGAGCGCGCTCCAGGTGGGAGAAGTGATATCATGACCCCTGACACACACCCGGTGACATCATGACACCTGACACCTGGTGACATCGTGACCCCTGACACCAGGTGACATTGTGACACCTGACACACACCCGGTGACATTGTGACACCTGATACCAGGTGACATTGTGACCCCTGACACCTGGTGACATCGTGACTCATGACATCGTGACACTGACACCTGTGACATCATGACACCTGGCACACACCCGGTGACATCATGACACCTGACGCATACCTGGATCCACACCAATCCACCAGGAGGCCAGGCTGCTGAAAAGGAGCCAACAGGAAACTTGACTCACATTTTAATTTCATTCAGACACAACCAGCTGTCCAAAGCAGAAAAGAAACAACGTATTATAACCTAGGTCAAAGCAAAGGGCGTGACAGCCAGAGAGGGAGGAGGAGAGGCGGGACCGGCGTGGTCTGCCTGCGGCGTGGCGTGGCAGGGTGGAGCAGCTCCCGGGAGTGACTCTGGGGAGTTAAATTGCTCACGGAAACTCTAGGGCAACCGCAGGAGGGGAGAGGCAGAGAGAGGGAGAGAGACAGCTGGAAGCAACGAGAGGGTAAAACCAGACACACAACTCGTTCATCCGAAGGGAGGCAGGGAGATAGGAAAAAGGAGCGACACACATTCAGTCATGGAAGTCGCTGCAGGAACTAGGAACAGTCCAGGGGAGAGAGACTGTGAGGGGTCGGAGCTGGGCTGTGCAGGTTAAGTTTCCATCTGCGGTGCAGGCATCCAATATGGGCACCGTTTGAGTTCTGGTTGCCCCTCTTCCAGGCCAGCTCTCTGCTGTGGCCCGGGAGTGCAGTGGAGGATGGCCCAAGTGCTTGGGCCCTGCACCCCATGGGAGACCAGGAGGAAGCACCTGGCTCCTGGCTTCAGATCAGCCTGGCCCCACCCATTTGGGGAGTGAACCAGTAGATGGAAGATCTCTCTCTCTCCCTCTCTCGCTCTTTCTGTAACTCTGCCTCTCAAATAAATGAATAAATCTTTACAAACAAAAGAGAAAGTTTGTAAAATTGGAAAGAAAACACGATCAAACTGTGTCCTTTCAAAACAAAACCAGAAAGACTTTAAGTGCAAAGATACAGAAAGGTTAAACGGGAAAGAAGCTACACAGACAGCAGTCACTCAGCCGAGGGTCTGCGAATCCTGGAAGAACCGAAGCTCCCAAGCAGAGCAGCTGTCACAGACAGAGAAGTCAGCTCGTCAGGCAACAGGGCTTCAAAGTACACAGTGTGAGCGCCGCCAGGGCTGGGCGACAGGCAGACAAGTCCACGGCCACCATGTGCGAGCGGAACACTGCTGTCCACGGCCATGGTCTGTGAGCGGAACTCTGCTGTCCACGGCCATGGTCTGTGAGCGGAACTCTGCTGTCCACGGCCACGGTCTGTGAGCGGAACACTGCTGCTGTCCACGGCCACGGTCTATGTGCGGAACACTGCTGTCCACGGCCGCGGTCTGCGAGCGGAACACTGCTGTCCACGGCCGCGGTCTGCGAGCGGAACACTGCTGTCCACGGCCGTGGTCTGCGAGCGGAGCACTGCTGTCCACGGCCACGGTCTGCGAGCGGAACACTGCTGTCCACGGCCACAGTGTGCGAGCAGAACACTGCTGTCCACGGCCGCGGTCTGCGAGCGGAGCACTGCTGTCCACGGCCACGGTCTGCGAGCGGAGCACTGCTGTCCATGGCCGTGGTCTGCGAGCGGAACACTGCTGTCCACGGCCGCGGTCTGCGAGCGGAACACTGCTGTCCACGGCCACGGTCTGTAAGCGGAACACTGCTGTCCACGGCCACTGTGTGCGAGCGGAACACTGCTGTCCACGGCCGTGGTCTGCGAGCGGAACACTGCTGTCTTTGTACCTGACTGAAACGTGCGCACAGCCTGGCTGCAGGGCACACCAGTGTCAGCGTCAGCCCCTTCACCTGGTGACGGCGTGGTGCATTCCACGTGGCGTGTTCCACTGGACGGCCTCAGAGCACCTGTTAGTCTCCAGTAAACACAGACGACCCAGCAAGAGGGAACACATTCCAGGCCATAAAGCAGATCCCAACAAATAGTGCAAAACATGTTCTCCAAACGCAATGTAACTAACCCAGGAACCAACAGCAGAGTGAAACCTGGAAAACTTCTGATATTTGGCCATGATAGCAAATAATTCTTCGCTCACAGGAAAACGACATGATCAATTAGAAAATGATTTGAATTTTTAAAAATAAAGTTATCTTAGCTATGATAGAAAAAGTACAAGCCATGAACCAAAAACTGAGAGATTTGACTTAATCACAATTGAAAGCTTTGGTCCTTTTTTTTTTTTTTTAAGATTTATTTTATTTATTTGAAAGAGAGAGTTACAAGTTACAGAGAGAGGTAGAAACGGAGCTGCGCCGATCTGAAGCCAGGAGCCAGGAGCTTCTTCCGGGTCTCCCAGGTGGGTGCAGGGGCCCAAGGGCTTGGGCCATCTTCTACTGCTTTCCCAGGCCACAGCAGAGAGCTGGATCAGAAGTGGAGCAGCCGGGACTAGAACCAGCGCCCATATGGGATGCCGGCACTTCAGGCCAGGGCTTTAACTCGCTGTGCCACAGCACTGGCCCCAAAAGCTTTGGTTCTTTTAAAAACACTTAAGGAAATGACAAACTAAAAACTGAGAGAAAATATTTGTAAAATGCATACTGATTAAAGGACGGATCCAGAGTGCATGAAGAATTCCTGTAATTTAATAGGGAGATGACTGACCCAACTAAAAATGGGCGGATATTTGCACAGGAAATTTCAGCAAAGATATCACAACAAGTCCACTAAAGATACCCAACAGGTCTTGGAATTCTCTTAATGCCAAAAAGTAAGGAAATGATCAAAAACGGATGCGAACGTGTTGAAAGGACGAGGAACCATGTAAAGATGCCCTCAGTGGCCAAATCTGGGACAATGACAGTAATCAGTGACATAATGATCGCATGGGATTGTGAACATAGAATAAATATGGATAAATACGGACCCCAGGCAGATAATGGGGGAGGAGAAGTCACTCCCTAAACAAATAGACAAGAAATAGTGGACATAGAATGTCGGCACTAGGCACACAGCACAGTGACAGCTGCTGTATGGGTCACTGAGGGAGGTGGGCTAGACACCGGGACTCCCCCCCCCCCAGCCTCGCGCAGGGCCCTGCGGATCTTCCTGCCAGTGGAGGAAGGCGACTGCACCGTGCAGACACTGGCAGGCACCAAGGTCACGTCCCGGGGTGGCCCCAGGGTGGTCACGTCTGAGGGACACTGTCAGCACCACGGAGCGGCACCCCTCTCTGCAGGCTGGGGGGACGGAAACTTGACGGGGAACTGAGGGTGGGGCCCGAGGCCAGGTCCCAGCCGGAAGAGCTGAGCAGCCGAAGCCTGGTGAGTTCCACAGACCAGCGGACTTACTGTGCCCACGTAAGTTTCTTGGTTCCCGTCCTGCCGCTGTGGCTTTGTAAGAGTAGGGAGCTCCCGGGATGTTGTCCCTGCGTTTGAGTGTGAAACCGGCTCGGAAGTGACCCTGACACTTGGAGATGCGATGCCTCTGAGCGGCCCTTGTCTCCACTGTCGAGGAACGGGTCTTTTTTTTTTTTAATACTATTTGTTGAACTCTCAGTACAGAATTAATCACATGTGTGTAAAGTTAATTGAAAAATAGATCTCAGTAAAAAATAAGACTGGGACTAGGAGAGGGAGGAGGAGGGGGGTGGGAGAGTGGGGGGAGAATCTCCGTGCTCCTAAAGCTGCATTTATGAAATGCATGGAGTTTGTATTGCTTACACAAAAGGTTTCTGGGCTAAAAAGCACTGAAGAATAAAAATGACGTTGGGTGGAAAAAAAGTGCCAGGCTTGGGTTGGCGCTGTGGCGCTGGGTTGGGGAGCGCCTTGGCACCGTCAGAATGTACCAAGTCTCAATTTAGAACGGGCGAGCTTTAATGTACGTAAAGGATCCTTCTCAAAAGAGTGGACTGGAACAGTGTGGATCCACTTCCCTGCCCTGGGCGCCGGGTCCACTCTCCGGCAGGAGTGTACGGAACCCGACGAGGGATTCCTCGCTTCTGGGGCGCGCGAATGTGTGGACCCCGACGTGGGACCCAGCACTTCCTTCCCAGGGGTGCACAGGATGAGGGACTCCGCACTCGCTTGACGCGGGGCGCACCCTGAGCCTCCTGGGGGAGAGGCGGCAGAGCAGGTCCCCCGTCCGTCCCCCCCCAGGACAGCCCCTTCCTCTGCACAGCGGCCGTTTCTCCTGATCTGAGCACGGAGGAGGCTCGGGGCACCGGTGTGGATCCACCGCTCAGATGCGTGCGTGGGAACCTCCCTGGAAGAACCCCAGGGCTCCAGGTTCTCCAAACCACTAACTCCAGCCAGTGAGAAACGACAGCCACGTTCCACGTCAGCCACAGACGTGTCACCCGGGTCCCTCCTCCCCCACGTCCTCCCCTCCTCCCCCTCCTCCCCTTCTCTCCTCCCCCTCCTCCCCTCCTCGATCTCCTCCCCTCCCCTTCTCCCCTCCTCCTCCCCCTCCTCCCCTCCCCTCTTCCCCCTCCTCCCTCTCCTCCCCTCCTCCCTCTCCTCTCCTCCCTTCCCTTCTCCCCTCTTCCCCCTTCTCTTCTCCTCCTCCCCCTCCTCCCCTCCCCTCCTCCCCTCCTCCCCTCCTCCTCCCCCTCCTCTCCTCCCTTCCCTTCTCCCCTCCTCCCCCTCTTCTCCTTCCCTCCTCCCCCTCCTCTCTTCCCCCTCCTCCTCCCCTCCCTCCCCTCCTCCCCTCTTCCCCCTTCTCCCCCTCCCCTCCTCCCTCCCTCCCCTCTCCCCTCCTCCCCCTCCTCTCCTCCCCCTACTCCCCCTCCTCTCCTCCCTCTTCCTCCCCTTCTCCCCTCCTCCTCTCCTCCCCCTCCTCCCCTCCCTCCTTTCCTCCCCCTTCTCCTCTCCTCCTCCCCCTCCTCCCCTCCCTCCTTTCCTCCCCCTTCTCCTCTCCCTCCTTTCCTCCCCCTTCTCCTCTCCTCCTCCCCCTCCTCCCCTCCCTCCTTTCCTCCCCCTTCTCCTCTCCTCCTCCCCCTCCTCCCCCCCTCCTTTCCTCCCCCTTCTCCTCTCCTCCTCCCCTTCCTCCCCTTTCCCCCTCCTCCCCCTTCTCCCCCCCCTTCCCCCTCCTCTTCTCCCCTCCCCCTCCCCCTCCCCCCCACCTTCCTCTTCCTCACCCACACAGGCAGGTCCCAGCGGCCTTCTGGGCGGCGATGCTGAGCTGCACTGAGGACTGAGCCGGCGGTGACCGCCGCGTCTGCCGGTGCAGGAGGGAAACCCTCGTGCCGGCCCCAGGGCAGCCACTCTCACACCCGGAACATTCGTGCGTGGCCAGGGAGGTAGAGGGGGCGCCGTGGTGCTCGGGGCTGGGAGCATGGCATACCTCCGCCATGTTCCTCCCGGAGCTCAGCCGGCCCTGGCCCTAAGGGGAGGGGAGGGGAGGGGAGACAGAGATCCAGGGACAGCCGGGGGCGGGCAGGCTTCCTCCCCTGGTGGGCTTCCTGGCCCGCACTGCCCCCAGCTCTCAGCCGCTCTCTCCTCTGGGAGGGGATGAAGAAAGTTGGGAAATGGGGTTTGGGACACATGCGTGGCCTGGAGACCTCATGTGTGCCCCACAGCCCCCACGCACCGTCCTGCCGCGGCCTCTCCTCCCCCGGCCCCACTACCCTGGCAAATAAAAGAGGAATTTGCCGCGCTCGGGACCCTGCCCAGAACACGCCTTTGATGGGTTTTTACATCCGCGGTATAATCAGAGTTTTAGCGCACGCGTTTCATTCCGAGTTACTGCTGGGGATGTGTGAGGCCCAGCCCGGCGTTTGTTTGGATAAGGACGGAGGGCTGTGCAAGTGAAATTCTCCGCGAAAGAATTTAAAGTTTTCTAGAGAACGTTTTGAAACAGGCGTTTTAATTTAAGACCTGCTAAAGCTCCAAAGTGTCACGGGGAAAGAGACCGTCATCTCTAAGGTTTGGGGCGCAATAAATCCCCGTGACCCCTCCAGCAGAGTTTATGACCGGGCCACAGCCGGGCAGGGGCCTTGAGAGGGCTCGGGGCCTGGGTGGCTGCCAGCGTCCGCTGCACGGACACAGAGTGAGCCGGGAAGCCACACTCGCTGAGCCCGGCCGTGGAAGGCCAGCGAGCGGCGGTGTGTGGCCCGGGTTTAAGTCCGCACGCAGCAACTCTGCCTGAACACGAGCCCAAGACACTGCCAGGGCCACCAGATCCTTACTCCAGGAGGGAAACTGAGGCCCTGCTGGGGGGGGGCATCCCAGGGAGGTGCCCAGTGCTTTCCCTGCCCGCCTGCCACAGTGCTGGGCCTGTGTGATATAGCAGCCTCAAATTCCGTGCCTTCGAGATCTGAACGAGTGAGGCACAGTTCCCCCACACGCAGCCAGAGGCCCTGAGTCCACGAGACCTCCCAGCCTGGCCCCCGCCTTCCTCCGCGGGACTGCACCCCAGCCCCTGCCCCCCTGGGGGGACACGCCTTGTCCATCATCCCAGCATCTCCTCCAGTGGGGACTCCCCCCACCCCCGGCAAGGGCACCCAGGCTGGCTGGTGGACCTGGGCTCAGCGCCACAGCCGAGCGGGCCAGGGCCCCCGTTCCCTCCTCCTCTCCTGGAGCGAAAGGGGAGGCTGTGTTTGATTAGTGTCGCTGTCCCGGGAGGATGTGACCCTGGCACGGCACTCTCATCCGAGGGAGGGAGGCCCACACACGGCGGGAAGCGTGTGGTGGGGGCGAGGAGGTGACGTCACCGAAACTCCTGGATCCTGCTGAGCCTGAAGCCAGCCCAAGCCCGAGCCTCCCAAGCAGTGAGCCAGCGCATTCCTTTCTGGGTTGTGTCTCTGTCACCCACACTGGTGGTCCCAGCCCCGGGGCTGTTGCCCCCGCAGGGCGTAAACGCCTCTTTTCTGTTTTGGGTCCTGGGTGGAGTGCTGCTCGGCCCTCCTCTGCTGGCACAGCCCCGTTCCGCGCTGAGTCTCTCCCAGGCCCCGGCCCGCGTGTGGGCTCAGCGTGGTCTGTTCCAGCCGGCAGCGCACTGCACTGTGGGCGTGTGCTCAGGGCCCCCCGCACGGTGAGCGACAGTCCCTAAAGGCGTGCAGAGTGCTGTGTCGTCTCCATGCTGCTTTCAGGCCGGGGCCGGGGAGAGAGGACAGCCCTGCTTCTGCAGATACCTGTTCCAATTCTAGGGAACCCGGAAGTGAGTTTTCTACGCTGTGAGTGTCTCCTGCACCCAGCTGGAGAGGGGAGAAAACTCCTGCCTCTGGTCCCAGAGCATCGCCGACGGGGACCCCGGGACCCGGTGCCTTGCCGAGCGCCCGGCCTTCAGGTCGTCCCGCCCCGTCTGGGCACAGCGCTCTGAGCCTGCAGCCCCTGAACAGGTGAGCACCTGTCAGATGGCCGGGACAGCGTGCCTCGGTCCCCAGGCCACCGACGGCCTCAGCTCCCTGCTGGCCCCGGGCCCCTGCCACCCTGAGGGTTGGTAACAGGGCACAGAGGAGGGCACAGGGCCGCCTGGCTCTTCACTGGCCCCTTCTGGAACCTTCCAGTGTATGCAAGGAGAACGCCACAGCCTGCGCTTCTAAGCTGCTGGTCAGCTTTTTAAGTTGCAGCTAAACACGGTGGCTTGTTCCAGTCGCTGCCCCTTCCCCAAGTCCCTTGAGAAATGGGCTCAGGAACCAGATAGGCAGCAACGCCAAGTTCAGAGAGAGGAGAGAAGGCGACAGCAGTGGCCACTCCCCCCTGCTGGCCCCACAGAGTCCCTGCAGAGCACTCAGACCCCCGTCCCCTCCCCCTACCCAGGCAGAAGCCGGAAGTTCGTGGCAGGGGGCGGGGGGATCTGAGCTGGAGAGAGCTTGGACTGCTGGTAGCAAGCACGACTGACGGCAGAGGTGAGGTCTGGGCTGGTGACAGCCCCTGCCTGCCCGGGGTGACAGGGACGCCAGGCCCACCCTGCAATCCCCGGGGCTCCCGGGGCAAGAGCTGCAGGAGTCCCTCTGCAGATGGTGGCCAGCCACAAAGAAGGGGGCCATAGGAGTCACGGAGTTACACACACGCACACACATACACACACAGACACGCACACATACACACAGCCACAAAGAAGAGGGCCACAGGAGTCACGGAGTCACACACGCACACACACATACACACACAGACACGCACACAGACACGCACACACAGACATGCACACATACACACAGCCACAAAGAAGGGGGCCACAGGAGTCACGGAGTCACACACACGCACACACATGCACACACACACGCACACAGACACGCACACATACACACAGCCACAAAGAAGAGGGCCACAGGAGCCATGGAGTCACACACACGCACACACACACACGCACACAGATACACAGCCACAAAGAGCCACAGGAGTCACGGCCAGGTCTGCAGGGACAGTGGTGCCCTTCCCTAACATGCACACACACACACACGCACACAGAGATTCACAGACACAGAGACACAGACACACACAGATACCCAGCCGACACAGAGACACAAACACACGCACACACACAGATACACAGACACAAAGAAAAGAGCCACAGGAGTCACAGCCAGGTCTGTGGGGACAGTGGCGCCCTTCCCCAACACGCACAGACACACATTCACACAGAGACACACACGCACACACAGATATACAGACACAGAAACACAGGCACACACACAGCTACCCAGCCAACATAGAAACACAGACACACACACATACACACAGACATAGACATACACATATACACACACAGACATGCACACACACAGATACCCAGCCAACACAGACACAGACACACATAGACACACACAGACATACATACAGACACACGTACACACATAGACATACACACAGAGACACACAGAGACACAGACATACATACACACACAGAGAGACACACATACACACACTCACACACAGAGACACACACATGCACAGAGACATACACACGTACACACAGAGACACACACACATGCACAGACACAGAGACACATACACATGTATACACACACGCACACACAGAGCTGCCAATCAGTGCCTCAGTGCTGCACCGTGGCCTTGCGACCACGCTGCCCCCAGCAAATGTGCTACGAGCGAGGGCTTGCACGGCAATGCTGCCCTGGGCTGCCAGGGGTCCCCAGGCCACACTGAGGGTGAGCTCGAGCGAGCCCGCTGGAGGGGCCACGAGGAGGAGCGCCACGGAGCCCCGCCACAACAAAAGTGCAGCCACGGTTCTGCCAGAAAAAACCCACCCAGTGAGCACAGCCCAAACGCTGGTCCGTGGACTTTGAGCAAATACAATGATTGGTGTTCCAAGGCACTAAATGAGAGGGTGCAGCCTCCTGGCTGTGTGGGGGCTGTGGTCGGGGGACACTGTGTAGGGGGCGGGCTGCTGGAGGCCAGCCTGATGGGAGTGGAGAGTCAGAGCTCTCACTCGTGTCCGTGGGCACGACCACGGCCAGACGGCGGGCCCTATGGATCACCGCGAGGAACGGCTGCTACTTAAGTGCCTCACAGGGAGCCCAACACGCGAGGGGCGAGACCTGGCTGCACCCTGTGGCACCATGGAACCTGTGCGTGCTCACCTTGGTCTCCTGGAACCGGCTGCCAGGCCAGGGGCGAGGGGAGTGCCAGGCCGCTCCCAGGAGGTGCACCTGTTATACTGAAGGGTCTGCTAGCATGGAGCAGCAGCACCCGCATCCCTTCTTCCTCCAGGGCTTCCTTGGGGAGCTGCACGGCTCCATAGGGCGCCCCGTTTTCCCAGGGACACCTGGAGGGTGGAGGTTCGGCCCCTCCCTCCGTTCTTTCCGCTGCCAATGTCAGTCATGGGCACCTTTCCGGGCGTCAGCCTAAAGTAGCCGATGGGACTTTTATCCGACGGCCGCCGTGAGCCGTGAGGTGCTTCTCCTTGCCCGGTCTTGGTCCCCGGCCCTGTTTTGGGTTCGCTCCTGGGTCCTCTGGACTTGGGGACAGGAGGCATGGCACACTGACCTCTGCAGGTTGCTCCGGCCTCTGTCCATCTGTCTCTTCGAGGACTGGTCACAGCGTGGCCTCAAGCAAGGCTCGCTGCCCAGGGTCAGTGCGGGTGTTTGGTCTCTTCACTGGTCGGGGCCAGGAAACGCTGTTCAAGAGCAAACCCATCCCAAGGCCACAGCCGAAACTTCCGATGAGTTACGCGGTCGTTTCACTCTCTTCTTTCATTTGATGTTTGCATTTCTGTTCTCTGAGGCAAGAAATCCTAATTCCCAAATATGTGGACAGTTATTCATTTGCCTTTGCTCGCGATGTAGTTTGAGAACAACAGTGACGGTTTTATCACTGGAAATAGGACACGGAAGCGCCCACGCCCCTGTGCAGTTCCGTGTGCTCCGTGTGCGAAGGCGACCGCGGGCTAATCCCGTCTGCATCGCTCTCGTGGCACAGCAGCAGGTGCACACACTCGGTTCTCTCCATTCTCCCACTCGAGTACTCACCGGGCCCGACCCTGCTTAGCTTCCGAGATCAGAGGAGATTGGGCGCGGTCAGGTGGTGTGGCCGTGGACTCGCTTTCCATTCTGATTTGATTTTTTAGAATTAAATAAAACATTTCTGTAATTCCGACGTCTAATCTTCTGCCGGGTCCTCTGCTCCTTCTCCCATCATGTTTAGGTCTTGTTTGATCTTCCCGTTGTTCTTTTCCCTCTGACATCTGGGCACAGCCCAAGTTTCACGGCCTCCGGGCTGCGGCACGGACAGCCCTGATTGCATCTTCACGGCGCTCGTGTGTTTGCCAGGGGCTGGCGCATGGCCCACAGGCCAGCGGATGTGCGTGATGTCGGGATCAGGGCGGGCCCTGGGGTCCACCGTCCAGGCCAGGGTCCGGGCATGGGGCGGTCTAAGTGGGAGGTGACCCTGTGGAGGAGGGGACGGAACTGTGCGTGGAGCTGAGCAAAGGCCCTGGGCAGAGCCCCCAGACCCACTCCCAGCACTGCAGGGGGGAGCTGCTGCCACGTGGCCCAGCCTCGCTGCTCCCGCCCCAGTGCTGCCAGAGCCACGCTCCGCTCCGCGCCTGCACACAGCCCTGCAGACAGCCGGGAAGCCGAGACCGAGCGGAGCACCTGGCTGCTCCCCTTCCGCGGCCCCTGCAGGCCAGGGCCGCCAGGGCCTGGGAAAGGCCACTTGGAGGTTCCTACGAGCTGCAGTCCAGGGAGAAAGGTGGACAGAGGGAGGCGGGGTGGGGCCCCACCCGCCTTTTTGTGGAGAGGGAGGATTCTCCCAGGGAGCAAGTGGGCGCTGACAGCATCAGACGCAGGTTGCCTGCACGTGAGAGCGAGCGGGCTCATGCCCCAGATGCCCGCAGCGGTCAGGGCTGGAGCCAGCAGCTGGGGACAACCCAGGTCTCCCGTGTGGGTGGCACGGGCCCGGCTACCTGCCCCATTGTGGCTCAAGGTGGGTCTGGAAGGGGGCAAGCCTGGCGGTGGACATTCTGTCCCAGCCTCAGCACAGCCCACCCCACCGGTCACTGCTTCCGTGCAGGCAGGTGCTCATCGCTTTGTTGGCTTCCAGAATGTTCTGATGTGCTTCACCAGGACTGCACTGCATTTCACTATGAGATTTAAGAAGCATCTTCATTCTTAAGCCCTGGGTTTTAGAATTGGAAAAAATAAAAAGCCTGCTCAGTCAGCCCACGCCACGCCCACCGCACCATCTGCTCGTCACACTTCGGAATGTGCTGGACGATGGAAGCCCCAGAGGGAGGGGGCAGGGCGCGAGGCACACAGCCCTGCTAAAAATAAAGCCACAGCATGTGGTCCAAGAGATTTTCCCTCACGACAATGGATTTCAAAGCCCCAGTCTGTCCGAAATGCCACTGAGCTGCTACAGAATCCTCAAGGGTCCACCCCTGGAGGCCGGCGCTGTGGCTCAGTGGGTTAATCCTCTGCCTGTGGCGCTGGCATCCCATTTGGGCGCCGGTTCTAGGCCTGGCTGCTCCACTTTGGATCTCTGCTGTAGCCTGGGAAAGCAGTAGAAGATGGCCCAAGTCCTTGGGCCCCTGCACCCACATGGGAGACCTGGAAGAAGCTCCTGGCTCCTGGCTTCAGATCGGCGCAGCTCCGACTGTGGCGGCCAGGTGGGGAGTGAACCAGCGGATGGAGGACCTCTCTATCTCTGTCTCTCCCTCTCACTGTCTGTAACTCTACCTCTCAAATAATAAATAAAATCTTTAAATTAAAATAAAGAGTCCGCCTCTGTGACCTGCAGCCCCGGAAGCTCACGGGCACCTCATGCACAGACCCTCACGTGAGGACAGAGCCACGCAGCATGGCACTGGGGCCAGTCGGCGACACCAAAGAACCAGCTTTGCAAACGCTCACTGCTGTTTTGCTGGGAGACGTGGCTGCCAAGCCGGACCCATGGCATTGACAGCGACCTTGACCGGCGCCATTGATTCACAATCTGCTGGGCTGATTCTCTCCCACAAACAGGGTTTTCTCCTGTCTTCTCCGACTGCTGTCTCTGGGTCCCTTTAAGTCCTGCGGTTACCTCACGGCCCGGTGTGCTGGACGGCACAGCTGTGCGCACCTGTGCAGGTGCCTGGATGACAGACAGGCCAGCCTGTGGGCGTGGAGGTTGATCCTCCCTGTGGCTCTGCAGGGGTTGGCGACGTTTTTCAGATCTGAGCAAGTCCGTACTTCGTAGCTCCAGGGAAGCCCAGGACTGCCTGGCCGCCCAGACCGGCACCAGGCGACACCTGCAGCAGCCGAGGTTCTAGAGGAAGTTCAAGACCAGCCCAGGCTAACGGCCGCAGTGAGCTGCGGAAACAACGTATCACCTCGCTTCCCGCGGCCTCAGGCAGACAGAAGAATCTTTCAGAACCGCTAAAAACACACGAAGCCACGCGAGACAAAGCACACTATTTTCTTACACGTATGAAAAGCAGCCTTGACGTGCTTCCCCGAGCCCACATGAACGAACATACCAAGAACTAACCCCGACTCCCACGGACCCTTACTGCACGACATTTAATCCAAACCCGCGTGAGCCTGGGTGGTCCCACAACGGATATTCACACACAAATACGCTTTACTGCTCCTGATATTATTAAATCGGTTTTATTAGCCTTACCACTGGCTTGATTATTAAAGCAAAAAAAAAATCGAATACAGCAATAACCTGGGTATTATTTCCTAAATTGATTACTTTTTCATTTGGGTTTCAGTGCAGGCAGCCTTGAAAAAAAAAAAAACATCTGGGAAGTGCTGTCACTTCTCCTGCCAGCCTGCTGGTGACACTGGAAATACTCCTGGAAATCGCTGGCCCTTCAGCCCCTAGGCGAGCCGGTCACTGCAGCCTGGTGACCGACTGAGGCTCCGAGGGCAGAAACTGAGAGCCCCTCCCGATGCCGCCACCAAAGCCTCACCGGGACGCCAGATGCCACGTCGTCTGCTCATTGCTCAAGAATTTTAAAACAGAAAAGATAAGAAACGTTACCCAGATTATTAAACTGGGCTGCAGGGCGCCCACTGGGGTCTGGGTGGAATTCCCCGAGTCTGCAGCCTGCACCCCACTTCCCGGGGCACCCCTGCCCGGGGCTGCTCCTCAGCTGGTTGAAGATGGACTCCCCCCTGGCGGAGAGAGAGGAGCCGGAGACACAGGGCGAGCCCACCCGGCTGCCTCTCGGTTGGCAAAGGGTCGAGGTCACTGCTCCTTAAAGGCAGGCTGGAAACGGGGCGCTGGCTCCCAGGGCTCCCCCACCTGAGGGACGCCCGGGGTTGCTAGGAGCTCAAATGGCCCCAGGGCTGCTCTGAGCCCAGCAGAGAAGGACCGGTCCACAAAGGGCAGGCTGTGTCCCCAGAGCACATTCGGTGGGGAGGCCCCAGCGGCTCACTTTCGTTCCTTTTTTTATTCAAGAATTGTAAAGAAAGGGACATGGCAACCACCTCTCCCAGGCTGGATCCGCGGCCGCTGTGGCGCTGCCCAGAGCCAAGGCCGGAGGGCGCGCCCGCGGGAGAGGCAGCTAGCAGGCTCTGCAGCCATGACCGCGCATCTCCAAGCCACCATAGGCTGCACACTGGCGTCGCCACTCCCGGGACGACTGCTGGGGAGAACGTCTCCCAGAGCCAGGCCCCAGGAAGGGGGCCACCGGCTGCGCAGGGCCGGCGCGGGGAGCAGGCCAGGCCAAGGGCTCCCTGGCCCCACGTTCCACTTCCATAAACAGGCCCCGCTCGCCCGACAGCCCTGCTCCAGCCCCGGCCTAATTGAGCCCCGGTCACCTGGGAATAGGTTCAAAGGCATCGAAGCCGTAAACCACCTCCAGGCCCGGAGCCAGAGCGGCCTGGCGAACAAAGGGCCAGGAACCACTTCAAAAGCGCTCACGCTCTGCGTCCAGATGGCGCGGGGCCGGGGTCCGCGGTGTCGCCCACCGAGGCCAGGCCCTGCTCTCCCGCCGCCCTGCGCCCGCGGGCGCCCAGCGCCGGGAGAGCTCCGGGGCGTTCTCGGTGTGCGGCCGGCCGAGAGGAGCGGGGAGGACGCGGCGGGGCAAGGCGGCGCCCCGGGCACTGGGCGCTCCCGCAGAGGCTCGCCGCGGCGCCCGGCGTTACCAGCACTTCCAGGGACAGCTGGGGACAGGCGTCGGGGCAGGCACTCCCCAGGCAGCGGGCGTGGGAAGCGGGCCCCATCGCGCGGGGTGGCCGGGACGGGCGGTGCGCGAGTGGAGACGGGCGTCTCCGGACCGCACCGAGTGTCCACACGCGCCCGCAGATCCCCAGCCTCAGGCCCGAGTGTGCGCCCTCCCGGGGCCAGCGAAGGCGCACTCGGGACTGGGTGCCCCCAGAGAGGGTCCAGGTCGCGTCCTCACCTCCGGGAGCGCATCTGGCTTCGGAATGCCTCCTGCACCCGGCCAGAGACCCAGTGGCCCGGCGCGGCCCCCTCTCCCCGGGGAGGCGGAGACAAAGCCAGGCCCTGCCTGGCCGTGGGCTCCGAGCGGCCCGCGGCGAGGGCGCGGGCGGCGCGCGAGGACCGCGTCTTGGGGCGATGCGGGCCGAGGCCGGGGCCGCCGAAGAGGCAAAACTGAAAGTGGCGCGCCGGGCTGGGGGGGCTGGGGGGGCGGGGGCGGCCGGCGCAGGCCCTGGAGCGCGCTCGCCCTGCCCCCCGGCCGCGGCGGCCAATCAGCGCGCCGCCCTCGCTCCTGACAACTATTTAGCGGCCCAGCCCGGCTAGAGTTTCCAAAAAAGTTAAAATAACTTCCTCTCCGGGAGACCTCGGTTTTGCACCGGCCGGCCTCGCAACCAGAGCCCCAGCAGCAACCCCGCGAGCGCGCGCACGGCGCCCCGGCGCCCCCAGCCCCACGCGCGCCGCGCGGGCGCCATGGAGGAGGGCTCCAGCTCGCCCGTGTCCCCCGTGGACAGCCTGGGCACCAGCGAGGAGGAGCTGGAGCGGCAGCCCAAGCGCTTCGGCCGGAAGCGGCGCTACAGTAAGAAGTCGAGCGAGGAGGGCAGCCCGACCCCGGGCAAGCGCGGGAAGAAAGGCAGCCCGAGCGCGCAGTCCTTCGAGGAGCTGCAGAGCCAGCGCATCTTGGCCAACGTGCGCGAGCGCCAGCGCACGCAGTCGCTCAATGAGGCCTTCGCCGCGCTGCGCAAGATCATCCCCACGCTGCCGTCGGACAAGCTGAGCAAGATCCAGACGCTCAAGCTGGCCGCCAGATACATAGACTTCCTCTACCAGGTCCTGCAGAGCGACGAGATGGACAATAAGATGACCAGCTGCAGCTACGTGGCCCACGAGCGCCTCAGCTACGCCTTCTCCGTGTGGCGCATGGAGGGTGCGTGGTCCATGTCCGCCTCGCACTAGCGCCGCGCCTCCCGCCTCCGGACCCGCGCGCCCGGGTAGGTGTGTGTGCGCGCGCGACGGGGCCTCCGGGGCCGCAGCGGCGTGGATGGGAGGCGGTTGGGAGCTCCCGGGGCGCCCCCCAGGCCTCTGGCCAACTTCCGTGCCGGGGACGGTGATGAAGCCCCTTTGGCGCGGTCCGAACGAGCTGTCGACAAACGGTCTCTTGTTCCACTCGTGGGTGGCCGTGACGGGGAGGTGGCACTAGGGGGAAACCACCCGGGACCGCCCTGGGGCAGCGAGACGGGGACTCCCGGCTCTGTGCGTCCCTCGCCGTGGAGGTCGCCTGGGAAGTTGCTCCAGACCGCGTTCCCCGCGCCGACGCTCCTGCAGGGAAGCCCGGCCCGCGCCGTGGGTGCATGGCCGTCGGGGTTTGCCTGGGGAGCGCGGGAGGACCGTGCCCTGCGTCGGCGGCGCCGGAGCCAGAGCAGCCGCTGAGCCAGGGCTGCCCCGCGCCAAGGGCGCAGAGACTGCGGTTCGGAGCCTGTGGCTGTCAGCGGTCTGCAGGAGAGGACCCGGGGTTGACCGCTCCGGGCAGCCTCGAACCTGGAGCGCCTGGGTCGGGTCCAGTTCCACAGGCGAGCGCGGGCGTCGGGGTCCGGGAACGGAGGCCTTGCGCGCACAAGGCAGGGCGCAGGGCGCAGGGCGCGGGCGCCGGAGCCGCGGTGGAGCAGCCGCGGCCGTGCGGGCCGGCGGAGGGGCGCGCGCCGCCGTGGGGAGGCGGGGGAAGGCTTGAGGTCCTGGCGCGTCTCGCCGCTTTGTGGGCGTCTGCGCGCTGGAGGGCTCCGGGCGAGCCGGCCTCCCTGACCCGGCCGCGGTGCCCGCACGCTCTGGCCGTGGCCGCGGAGGGCTGCGCTCGCGCAGGTGCATTTAGTTTGCTTTTTTAGCTTTTGCTTTTGCGTCCCTGCAAATTCTTTTTGATGAAATCTCCCCCTAAAATCATGTCCGTTTTATAGCTTTTGTTAAAAAAGCATTTTTAACAGAGAGGAGCTTGTGGGAATCGCCTCTTGTCTTTCACAAACAGATGGGAAGTGTCTCGATCACATATTTCTCTAGAAAGAAAGTTTGGGTTGGCTGCGGGGTGAGCGCTGCCGCGGGTAATAGATGGATCGGGGTTTTGCAGCCTGAATTATGAGCCTCTATACTTCCTTGGGCTTGCACGCCGTGCCACGCTCGGCTGAGGAGGAATGTCGTCTTTTTTAAACACACACACGCAGCTTTGTTTAAGGGAAGTGCCAACAAAGCGATCCTCAGAAAATTAGTGAAAACAAATCCCAGGACGCAGGAATGAGGAGGAACGTTTAAGCTTCGTGGCACAGCAGCCGCGCTCCGTGCAGCAGACTTCGCCGTAGGTCGCACGGCAGAGAGTGCGTCACGAGTACGAGAAGGGGACCGAGAGCTCGCTTGGCAGATAACCCTGAAAGCCTAGGGCGAGCTGCTCGGGAAGCAAGCGTCCATCTGGGGTCCCGGTTCTGGTTTTTACTTTTCCTGTGCTTGGACGCATTGATGCGCTCACGGAAGCCGGCTTCTTGGAGTAGACGCTGCCTAGTAGGTGCACACCCCTGCGGTCCTTCCCTTTGCCGCCCATTCGTATGAACGCAGTCACAATGAGTTTGTTTCCTGAAAACACTGCCAGGTGACCTGTGGCGTTTGTAACTCCCCTGAGAGGGGCCGCTGCTGCGTGTCAGCGGAGACGTGGACACGGTGCGGGAGCTCTTGCCATGCGGAAGAGCCGGGTCCTCGAGCCGCCCGTGCGGTGCTCCCCGGCAGGGAGAAGCCCAGCACACAGTGAGCCCCCCGCTCTGGATGGCTGCTCTGGCCTGGGATCTGGACACACAGTCAGACAACAGATCAGGTGTCTGCACACGGACAGCTGTGTCCCTCTGTTCGGTGCACCTAGGAGGTGCCCGAGCCCCAGCAGAGGCAGAGCCACGCGTGGCGTCGGGGAGGGGGCCTGGTCCTTGTAAGGCGTTGCGGTGTGCTCGGCTCTGCTCTGGGTAGAAAGCCCCCACCACCCCCCGCCCAGCCCTGTGAGCCCCGCACCCCAACCCCCTTCCAGTGGTCTGCAGAAAAAATTAACTCCCTGTGGGAGAGAAATGCAGAGCCCAGAGCTTCCGATGGCCGCGGGGCAGAGAGCAAAGCCGAGCTACCTGAGGTTAAGGAGCGTTCTGTTGCAGACTCGCGAGCGAGATGGGGTGCGGGGAGCCAGCTCCGCGGGCTGGTTCCTGGCCACCTACACGTCCCTGGTGATCCCTCCTGGCCCAGGGAGGCCTGGCTGCCCGGCAGGCCGGCTGGGGGCTGGGGGGCCTGCGCGTGGCCTCTGAGGTCTTTTGCAATGTAGCCCCTGATGGAGGTTTTCTGGAAACTCCAGTGTTTCAGGCGGGTCGGGAGCCCGAAGAGTTGCGTTTTTATCACGTTCTGGGTAGAAAGGCCGCGGAGGCCAGAGTCAGAAACTGAACTCCGCAGCAGAGAGCGTGCCCCAGGACTTGGGCTTAAAAGCGAAAAGCAAATGGCTTGTAGGGCACGTGGAGAGCTGGTTCTCGAGGACTCTCGGGGGTGGTCTCGGGTCCCTCCCTGTGTCCGTGGGGCCCCGTGGACGCACGGTGCCCTGGCTGCTGCTGTCTGCCCCTGCGCTGAAGAGAGCAAACCGCACACAAAGCCGTCCACCAGCAAAGAAGGCGCCGCAGGCAGCCAGGAGGTGAGCCGGTTACCGAGCCGAGAAGCAAAGTCGTAAAGAAGACAGAGCCCGGGCGCCGGGCGCCTGTGGAAGCCGGCCCCCGCCGAGCCCTGAGAACAGAAACTGCCTTGGAAGTGCTCCGTGTGGTCCCTCGAGTCCACACGTGTGATGCAAGCACGCAGCGTTCTGCACACACACACGCACACGTGCCTGTGAGGCCCGTGAAGCAGGACCACGGCCTGGGGCTGGGTCGGCCTCTGGCCGCGTGGGACTCTGCAAGTGATGGGGCGCAGCCTGCTGTGGACCCACTCTTATCACGAAATACCTTACATCCTTATATTTGAAAGAGCAAGTCGCGTGAGGAATTATTGCCGTGCTTTGCCCCAGAGCAGTAAACTGAAGCCTCACTTTGGGCAGAGGGCCGCACTGCCCCGAGGCCGTGTGCGTGGCCCTGCCTCTCTCCAGAGCACGGAGCCGCCTGTGGCTGTGAGGTCGGCCTGCCCAGAAGCCATTCTCTGTAGTTCCCGCAGCCCGGGAGGGGGCCCAGCCGGTCAGAAAGAGTGCGTCTCTTCCCGTGTATTTTCCACGGACATTTTGGAAACTGCACCCCCCAACCCTGCAAGGAACCCTGTGTTTGCTTTTAGGAAGTGTGTGGTGGCCATCGTCAGACACAGAACTGCCAAGTCCCTGTCCATGGAAGCCGTGGAGAGACCCATGATGCAGGGTCTGGGACATCCACGCCGAGAGGGAGACACCGAGCCTGAGCCCAAGCCCGAGTCCACGGCCGCTGGGTCTCTGCTCCCCTGCACACCTGCCAGTGTAGCCGGGCTGGATCAAACCGTGCCTCAGCCGGATGCGTGTTGTGGAAGGAGGACACGCGGTGAGGATGAGATCTTCCTGCTGATGTAAACTGAGGCACGGTGGGATTGTTCTCTGGGCATGGCTGATGGCTGTCACATCTCCGGGATCGGACCTGGAAAAGCCAGGACGCGGCTCTGTCCCCAGGCTCCCACTGTGTGACAGCAAGTGCCCAGCCCGAGCCACGCGTCAGATGCCACTGCTGGTTCCCCCACAGCTGCACCGCCTTTGGGAGCCGAGTGGCAGTGGCTGGCCGCCTGCTTCCCGTCGTGGTCTTGCCCTGTGCCCGGTGGCCAGGGGCAGCCCCCGCAGCCCAGCGTCCCCAGAACCCCACAGAGAATGGCACTTTCGCTTCTCGGGTCCTTTAAGAGTGGGGCAGGAGCCTCCTTCCCTCAGGAAGAGGGCTGCAGCCCAGCCAGGAGTCCCTGAGCAGTTCAGGGGCTACAGGGGTGCCCCCAGCATCTGAGCTCCCGCCGTGCTGGGGGGAGCGGCGGAGGGCTCCCCGTGTGCCTGTGCACTTCTGGGTCTGCTATGCGACGGACCGCAGCGCTCTGGGGGCTGAGCTTGGTGGAGTGGCCGCAGACGGCGCCCCTCCAGGGTACCAGGCGGGGAGACTGAGGGAGCTCGGGGCTGGGGGCCTCCTGGGGGCTTCGCCGGGAGGGAAAGGGCCCATGCTTTTTTGTTGCCAGTGCTCCTTGTACCCAGACCACAGGGCGTGCTGGTCTTTCTGTTACATTCTGAGTCTACCCCTCTCCGGAAGTTTCCAGACGTTCTGGGCAGCTGGGGGAGTGGGGGACAGCTCAGCAGACACGGGCCAGGAGCTCAGTCTCGGCTCCAGTGCCATGCGGGTTTGCCCGTGCGTGCTGCCGTGGCCTCACTCTGCAAGTCGGAGCGCACGCAGGCTCTGGAGAGAACGCACGCAGTTCCTTAAGTAGAGCCGGGGGTGCAGGGGAGCCCCTAGGCCGCTGAGCTGCCTGCGGGACACTCCGGACACGGGGAGCAGCGCCGGCGGTCAGCTTCCCTCACCCAGCGCCACTGGGCATTGCAGGAGTGCGCGAGGCGGGGAGCTGCGGGTCACTTCCAGCAAGCTCTGGACGCGGTAAATCTGGTCCTCGCCGTGGTTTGCCTTGATGCGTACATAATAAGGCCTTATCACCTCCCCGGGACATGCTGAGTCACCGCAAAGTGTAGGAGCGCGGGGGAGGAGCCGGCTCGCTCTGGTTTCTCAAGGCGAGCACCGCGGTGTCGCCGTGCCGAGGATTAACGGTCCTGAAATTAAATCGGCACAGACCGCAGGCAGCATGGTGACGCCGCCATCCAGCATGAGAGGCCGGGAGCTGCGGTGCGCCTCTCTCCCACCCCTCCCCGCCACGCACTCTCACGTGTGCTGGAGCTATAGTTGGGGGGAGCTCACGCTGGGGCCCAAGCAGCGCGGTGCCCGTGGGGGAGCAGCCATCACCGCGGGGGCTCTGGGTGGGCGTTTCTAGGGGCTCCAGGCAGCCCAGGTGTGGGGCGACTCCTCCCCTCCCTGCCACTTTTTTAAAGCAGTGTTTTGCTGGTGCCGACGGCTGCTGTGTCCTAGCATCCTGGTGCATGCTGGGTCCTGGTCATTTCTTGGGTGCAAAATGGGCCGTTTCAGTTGTCCCAGTGCTGCTCGGGCACTGGGGCCACCGTGCCAGAGCCAGCCGGCGGGGCTGGTGTTCCCGACGGGAGAGACTTATCTCAGGGTGGGTCCGGGACCAGAGCCTAGGAGTGGTGAGAGCCCGCAGGGTCTGTGCCGTGGGCCGGGTTTTCAGGGCAGCGTTCGCTTCTCCCTGTTTTCCCGGCTGTGACATGACCAAGCTCCTCCTAATTAACTGATAAGCAGGAGCCGCCCCCCCCCCCCCCCGCTCCCCCAGGACGTGGCTGTTACGTGGCACCCTTGCTTGTTTTGTTCAGTTTCGAACAGGAGCAACCTCAGCGTTGAGCAATTCCACGGCTCGTGAGTCCCCGGCAGCTCTGTGCTGCGTCTCAGGTTATGGAGACGCAGAAGCCAGCCTCCTCGGGAGCGGCGAAGCCAGGATACGAACGCAGGGAGTGATGGCCGAACAACGCCATGGGGCACTGGGGCTGTGCGGGGCCCCCAAGAGGAAGCAGAGGGTGGCAGGCTTGGGAGAGGACACCGGGCCCTGCACTGCCAGCTCAGGGGACCCTTCCTCTCTTCCCGCCAAGGCCCCCAGAGGCCTAGCGGCTGATGGGCACAAGCGCCCTGCCCGCTGTTCCCGAGAGATTATGGCTGAGAGTCCCCCAGGGGCGTCTCAGCTGTGGGAGAGCACCCAGACCCCAGCTGCGTGACCAGCTCCCCTGGGGCCTCGGCCGCAGCACTGCCCAGGGTGGCCCCGCCCGAGGCCCTGCTCAGTCACAGGGGCCTCACATGCCACGGGAAGCAGAGGTCCTGGGTGGGGTGCGGGCGGAGCCACCTGCTGGGCCCACGGTAAACTCCCAGGGGTTGGTACTCGGCTGGCCTGGGCTGCTCAGGGAACCGGGCACTGGGGCCGGCACAGCCACGGCAGAGCGCCAAGGGGCTGCAGGTGTGCGGGCATCTGAGCGTGAGCTGGCATGGCCGGGGTCAGTGACAGGAGGTGGCGGCTCAGCACTGGTTTGCTCCCAGGGCCTCCGTGGCTGGGGGTGCACTCTGTACAGAGACCGCGGTCAGAGCCCGTGAGATGCACCTCCAGACAGCTTCCTGCGGGAGATGGTGCCTGGCCGGCGGCCTCGGAGGCTTGCGGAGGGCAGGGAGGCCAGGGCACGGCGTCGCCACACGGCCTGGGGGTGCCTCGGGGCCTTCCTGGGGGTCCCCGCAGACGCGTGGCCAGGGACTCTCCCAGCCGACGCCAGGGTGCTTTTCTGAAGCTCACATGAGCATTGTTTCCCGTCCATTGTGTGATTTCACTTTCTCCCACCCAGAGAGGGAAAGGGGCCGGGTGGGTGGGGGGGGGACAAGAGCGAGGCTGGCGTGTGCTTCCGCTCCCAGGGCTCCGCTCTGCTTGTCCCTGCTCCGTGCTCTCGCGGCGCAGCCGTAATTAATCGCGGCTGCGACCGCGCCCGGTCTTCGGCGAGGGATGACCAGTGCGACGCTGCACCATGGCTTTTGCCGTTAATTGAAGCCAGTGTTTCCGGAATAAACCACGTGTGCTCGTTTTCTGCTAATTCGGGAAATTTTCATTAGATGGAGGCCGGAGGCCTGGGAGAGGATCCCGGCCTGTCCAGCTCTTACCCACCACACATGTCCACACACGTGCGCAGACACATATGTTTTCCCCAACATACATGTGCACACAGATACACAGAGACACATGTGTCCACACATGTGCAGACACATTTGCATGCACAGATATATAGATACACATGTCCATGCGACACATGTGCGCACACGTGCACACACATGAAGACACACTTGCACGCACAGACGTGAACACAGATACATACACACATGTGCATACACAATGCACCCCCACACGTGCGCATGCACACAGATACATATAGACACACAGGCCAACACATGCACACACATGCACACACACAGAGATACAGACATACAGACATCCACACACGTGTGCACATGCACATGCACACACAGATACATATAGACATACATGTCCACACGTGCACACACGCACATGCACATGAACACCCCAAGCATGTGCCTCAACACCGGGGTGCTGCGGCTGCTGCTTTGCCGTCGGGTTTCCACAGTGGGTCGGTCACGCCTCTCGAAGCCCCTCCAAGGTGGCCTGAGTTCTCCCACCCTTGGGGAGCGCGGCCTCGGGAGGGTGTGGCCTCTAGGTTCTGCAGGGGCCTCTTTCCCGTTAGCACGGGGTCGCCGGCACCTGCCCCGCCCCCTCAGGACTCCCCACTCGCCCCTGTGGCCGCTCTTGCTTCCAGTAACCGAGCCAGAGGCCCTGCTGTCGAATCGCATCCCCTGCCCTGGGGCCAGCGTCCCACTAGTGTCCTTTCCTGGACTGCCCAGCACCATCAGGGACACTGGACACCCTGTCCACTCCGGTGCTCCCTGTGGTGCCAGAGCCAGTGGGGCCCTGGCCTCTCTGCGCGCCCACCCAACCCCTCCCTTGGCACACCTGCCACCAGGATCCGTGGAGAAGGCAGGCTTCCTGGTGAATCCCAGATGCTGGCCACCCACCCCTGCAGCCACGCCGTGGACAGCCACGGCTGCGTGCGTGGGCCCGTGGTCGTGTCTGGTTCCTACAGTTGGCCAAGCTGAATGTAGCAAGCGCCAGGGGTACCCAGAAAGGCAACTTTGTGTCGGCTGACGCTTCAAGCTTCTGTGTACGGAATGAGCCAGGAGCCGGTGTTTCCCTGTGGCCTGTGTCCCTCTCCGACAGCGAGCCTCTAGCCGTGAGTTCCGAGGACAAAGCGTGGGCAAAAAGTCTGAACTCACAAAAGAAATGCGGAACGCGTGAAAAGCGTGGCCCTCCAGCGACATTCCAAGAAATCAGAAACAAGAGAGGCAGCTACTTCTTGTTGTTCATTTGAAAAAGAAAAGTCCGGCGCGGAGGAAGGTGTGGGGAGCCTGGCCCTGCCCGCGGAGGAGAGATCTGATGACGGAGGCAGGATCTGGGGCCGGAGTCGGCTTCGAGGGAGCTCCCGGGGGAGTGGGGGCAGAACACGAATGCCCCAGGAAGTGGCTCCCTGCGTGCTGCGCGCCGTGTGGCCGCAGTCTGGCAGGGTGAGGGGACTGGCTGTGGCGTGGTGCCCATGGCTGGGAGAGGCCCAGTGTGTGTGTGGACAGGGCGGCCGGCACCAGGGTCTCTGGGGCACTTGTGGGTGCAGGGTCTTCCTCCCCCTACCCCTGCCTTCTCATCCCCAGGGCGTGTGTCCAGAACCACCACCCCTCCAGACCCTCTGATAAACCTTCACCGATAAATTCCGCCCAGTGGAAAAGAACAGTGACTTACGGCAAAACAGGACCATATGGCCAACGCCGTGGCACAGGCTATGTGAGCGTGGCCGCCACTCTGGCTGCTCACCTCATCATCCTGCAGCGCTGTTCTCAACCTGCGGGCGCCACAGGAACAGAAACCGTGGCCAGGGCAGGCGACTGTGTGTGCTAAGCTCCCTGCCAGGCCTTTGTGTCACCTTTGCAACCTGGGACACAGACGCCAGTGTTTTGGGGAGGCAGCAGGGGGGGACCCAGGCGAGCCGTCCCCACTGGCGCTCCCGGCACACGGCAGAGCTGTGTCCATGCAGCCTCTGGCCCTTGCCGGACGTGCCCATGGCATTTCTGAAATCTGGTGAGAAAGTGGCTGGCAGGCGTGTTTTGTGTCTTCTGCAGCCCTGGAGACCCCATCAGTGACTCTGGCACAGGCCGGGCCACTCTCGTGTCAACACAGCCCAGCTTCACTGGTGGCACAGGCCAGCAGCGGGGGCTGGGGTCTCCATGCTGGGAGAGCGTCTGTGCCAGGCAGGGGCAGGGGTCTCTGTGCTGGGGTGGGGGGCCCTCTGTGCTGGGCGGGGGCCGAGGTCTCTGTGCTGGGGTGGGGGCCCTCTGTGCTGGGCGGGGGCCGAGGTCTCTGTGCTGGGGGGTTGCGTCTGTGCCAGCAGCGGGGGCTGTGGTCTCTGTGCTGCGGAAGGGGGGTGTCTGTGCCAGGTGGGGGCCAGGGTCTCCATGCTGGGTATGTGTGTCTGTGCCAACAGCGGGGGCTGGGGTCTCTGTGCTGCAGGAGGGGGGTGTCTGTGCCAGCAGCGGGGGCTGGGGTCTCTGTGCTGCAGGAGGGGGGTGTCTGTGCCAGGCGCTTGTCACAGGACCGACGTGTGCGTTCCCCCCCGCGATCTCGCTCCGCTAGGACTCCAGCATCTCCTTCCCTGATTTTTAAACCACGCCTGCGTCCGTGGGGAGCATTTCCTAATGACCCACCACTTCAGATGGGCGCCGCGGGTGGAGCTCACTCTCCCTCCTCAACCCCAGTTGGGGGTGGGTGTGTGCACTTCCGGGCGCCCGTGTCCCCCTTGTGGCCAGGAGATGGGCACCAGGGCTGAGGGGAGGTTGGTGCCAGGTGCCGCAGCCTGCTGCTGTGGGGTGAGCCCTGGCGGCGCCTCGCCGGGCCCGAGTCTCCCTGAGAGTCTCAGCCGCAATCCGATTTCTGTTAGGCCTGACTTCTGCACCCCGGCCGGCGTTTGACGCATATTTCTGGCAAATTCTGGGACCTCACTTGCCAGATGACCGAGCGCTTGCAGGGCGCTGACCGACATCCTTGTGAGTTTCCATCACGGGAGCGGCCGTGGGGCGCCCGGGGTAGGGGTGGGGCGCGCTCCCCTCTGCTCACTCGGCCCGGGTTCCCGCCTGGAGCCCACACACGCCTTTGGCTGCAGCACCATCAAGAAACAAGAGGTTAACGGCCGGCCTGGTCCCCGCACGGGCCTCCTGCGTGAATCAGAGCCGACTGGGAGCAGGAGTGACTCAGAGCATGGCTTTGTGTCTCTGGCTGTGCAAATAAACAGAGCAGGGAGGTTCGAATGAGACGCGCCCAGAACGCAGGGTGGGGGCGGCTGCCAGCTCCAAGGCGCAGCTCGGCCTGGGGAAGGGACGGCCGGCGAGGGGCAGCTGGGCCCAGCAGGGACCAAGCCCGGGGACAGGGGTGAGACGCTCGGGCCCGTGGGGCGCAGCTGCCGCTGGGGCAGAGGGAGCAAGGGGTGCCCTGCCCTGGGGTCCACCTGCCCTGGCGCCCACGCAGCCTGGCCTGTCCAGACCCACGGGCAGCCCCGAGCTGGACACACTGCCCCGTTCCTCCCACTCAGCTCCTGGGAAGCATCCGTGGGGATGTCCCCTTCTCCAAGCGCCTGCGCAGGCTCCTTGGGAGCCCCCCCCACCAGATTCATCGAGGACAGGAAGGTTCCAGAAGGCCTGCAGGGTGCAGCCGGGGGCTGGGAACAGGATGTGTCACTGCTGCACCCTGCAGGCGCCAGCCCTTCCCCACCCCCACGCTGCCCAGCCCAGTGTTGGTCCTGAGCCTGGTCCAGCCACTGCCCACTGCCCTGCCCCTCCCCAGGCTGACCTGGCTGTGGGGTGGGTGCGCGTTGGAGCTGGGAGCTGTCCTTGTGCTTTGCTCTGGCTCAGGGGGCCTGGCTGCCCCTAGCTGACTGCCCAGAAGGCCGTGGCTGTAGCAGTGCCACCCAGGCTCTGCCACGGAACCGTGTGGTCCCAATGAGGGTGGGGGAGCTGCCGCTCCAGGCTGTCCGATGGGAGGGGCTGCAAAGAGGGAGAGAGGGGGTTGGGGGATCCCAGCACAGGCCAGCAGGGCAGGTACTTGGGGGTCGTCTGGATCTGGGTTGGGGTGGTCTCATTTCTCCCGCCCTCACCACACGTGCGCGCACACACGCACCCAGCAGTAACATACTCAGTTCCCACCGGCTTGCTTTATGCGGTGCCTTTGGGCTCCCGGCTCCTGGGCTGATGTGGCTGGGAGCCCAGACAGCGCTGCCAGGCTGCTGCCCGTGGCTTGTCAGCAGGTCCACGGCAAGGAGCCGTGGCCGGACACCAGGCGTGCGCTGTGAGCCGAGTGCCCCGAAGCTGTCAGAGGCATCGAGGGACAAATGTGGAAACCTGGGTGGCAGCAGCCACTTGTGCAGGTGGATGGCCGGGACCACGTGGAAGGGCAGCCCCGTGGGAGTCCCACAGCCAGGACGGACCAGAGGGCACGGGGGTGGACAGAAGGAGGCCGAGGCTGGAGAAGGCGTTGGGCTGCAGAGGATGGCACAAGGGGACCTCGCAGCCCCGGAGGGAGGCTCAGAGGACAGCAGGAGGGGCCGGGAATGGCTGGCGAATGCCTGGGCTGTAGTGGCATTCCAAGGACAGGGTTGTACAGGGCGGCCGGCGGTCCTGAGCCCCTCCCGCCCACAACGAGGTGGCCTGCTGCACCTGCCAGGCACAGGTTCCTGCACCTGGCTCCTGGGCTGCTCTGAGAAGATCGTTCGACATCACCTAGCGTGGCCACTTGGGGCGCCCGCAGAGCCCGGAGCCTCCTCGCTGCCCGGCCTCCACTCTGTCCAGATTCTGTAGCTTGCAGGGTTTAGAGGCAGGACTGTCAAGCCCCCAGTGTTAGGGGCTTGGCCAGAACAGACCCCTCCCCAGCACAACATCACCCCACTGCACCCCCGGACACCAGCTGCCTCTTTTCCGGCCAAGGGACGCCATTTCCCAGGGTGGCCTCTGAGCGCCTGTGTGACCGTGTCTGGGGACAAGCCGTGGCACCCTGTGTGACCGTGTCTGGGGGACAAGCGGTGGTGCCCTGTGTGACCGTGTCTGGGAGAAAAGCCGTGGCACCCTGTGTGACTATGTCTAGGGACAAGCCGTGACACCCTGTGTGACTATGTCTGGGGGACAAGCTGTGGTGCCCTGTGTGACCGTGTCTGGGAGAAAAGCCGTGGCACCCTGTGTGACCGTGTCTGGGGACAAACTGTGGTGCCCTGTGTGACCGTGTCTGAGGGACAAGCTGTGGTGCCCTGTGTGACAGTGTCTGGGGGACAAGCGGTGGTGCCCTGTGTGACCGTGTCTGGGGGACAAACTGTGGCACCCTGTGTGACCGTGTCTGGGGACAAGCCGTGGCACCCTGTGTGACCGTGTCTGGGAGAAAAGCAGTGTCACCCTGTGTGACCGTGTCTGGGGGACAAGCGGTGGTGCCCTGTGTGACCGTGTCTGGGGGACAAGCAGTGGCGCCCTGTGTGACAGTGTCTGGGGGACAAACCGTGGCACCCTGTGTGACCGTGTCTGGGGGACAAGCTGTGGCACCCTGTGTGACCGTGTCTGGGGACAAGCCGTGGCACCCTGTGTGACCGTGTCTGGGGGACAAGCCGTGGCACCCTGTGTGACCGTGTCTGGGGACAAGCCATGGCACCCTGTGTGACCGTGTCTGGGAGACAAGCCGTGGCACCCTGTGTGAAGTGTCTGGGGACAAGCCATGGCACCCTGTGTGACATGTCTGGGGACAAGCCGTGGCACCCTGTGTGACCGTGTCTGGGGACAAGCCGTGGCACCCTGTGTGACCGTGTCTGGGAGAAAAGCCGTGGCACCCTGTGTGACTATGTCTAGGGACAAGCCGTGACACCCTGTGTGACTATGTCTGGGGATAAGCTGTGGCACCCTGTGTGACGTGTCTGGGGACAAGCCATGGCACCCTGTGTGACCGTGTCTGGGAGAAAAGCCGTGGCACCCTGTGTGACCGTGTCTGGGGACAAACTGTGGTGCCCTGTGTGACCGTGTCTGAGGGACAAGCTGTGGTGCCCTGTGTGACCGTGTCTGGGGGACAAGCGGTGGTGCCCTGTGTGACCGTGTCTGGGGGACAAACTGTGGCACCCTGTGTGACCGTGTCTGGGGACAAGCCGTGGCACCCTGTGTGACCGTGTCTGGGAGAAAAGCAGTGTCACCCTGTGTGACCGTGTCTGGGGGACAAGCGGTGGTGCCCTGTGTGACTGTGTCTGGGGACAAGCCGTGATCTGAGGTTGGGAATTTTCCACGATCAGCCTGGCACACTCGGCTTTCCCTGGCCAGGCTGTAGGTGGTGGAGGAAGGGGCTGGCTGGCTGGGCCATGCGCTGCGCGGCTGGGCTCACAGAGCTTGGCCTGCAGGGAAAGAGGTGCGCCCATTCAGCCCCCACAGCGGGGCAAGGCTGTTCACCGGCATTTTCTAGAAGCCGGGAGTGAGCCTCAGGGGTCAGTGGGCGTCGGGTGGCAGGGCTGGAAGCCAGGCTGCACCCCCGACCTGGAGGCTGTGCCTCTTCCCAGCCTTGAGCATGATGGGAGCGCAGCTCGCCGTGCAGGCTCGCAGGGGCTCTGGTTGGCCATGCGACGTGAGGAGCCACACAGGAGCACACGTGATGGCTCAGCCCTGCCGGACGGCACTGTGGACCAGGCCTTGGGCCGTGCAGTCTGACGCAGGGGGAGGGAGGACATGGGGGAGGCAGACAAAGGAAGGCGCTCGGCCGGAGCGGGAGCCACGTGGCTCAATTGCAGAGTGCGGCGAGCAGCCTCCCACAAAGGGATGTCACTAGAGGCCTGGCACGGGCCTGTTTACGCCGCAGACGGAGTCTTGGACTGTCACGAAGAGCAATCTGGGATCGCTCAGGAAACTTCCAGGAGACAGCGATGGAAACAGAGAGAGGAGGCTGCATCGAGCTTGCACATCCCGTGTGCCATCTGTGTGCCATCCGTGTACCATCCTGTGTGCCATCCCATGTGCCATCTGTGTGCCATCCACGTCCCTTCTGTGTGCCATCCCGTGTGCCATCCGTGTGCCATCTGTGTGCAATCCCGTGTGCCATCCCGTGAGCCATCCATGTGCCATCCCGTGTGCCATCCGTGTGCCATCCCATGAGCCAGATACGGATGCAACAGTAGCCAGAAACGCAAAGGCAGCGGAGGAGTGGGAGAGAACCGGGACACGCCCACTGCTAGGACCGTGTGCACACCCCCAAAGTACCGTGTGCACGCCACCCCTGGTACCATGTGCATGCCCACCACTAGTGCCGTGTGCACGGCCACCCCCAGTACCGTGTGCACACCCCCCACAGTACCGTGTGCACGCCCACGCCTGCTGTGTCCAGCACTGCTGCCACTCGCCCCGAACAATAACCAGTGAGAAAAGGCAGCGGTGATCCGCAGTGCTGGGCCAAGCACACGGAGACGCTCAGCATCCCAGTGCTCAGAGGCTGCGGACCCAGGCCACACCAGGGCTGCTGCCGCCGCACACAGGCAGGGCCAGAGCTGGCAGGTGGTGGCGAGGGTGGAGGGGGCGCTGTGGGCCGTCCGGAGGAGAAAAGCAACACCCAGGGCCGGGTGGAGGCGGCCTGGGGTGTGCACCCCCTGCTGGGTGGAGGGAGTGGGGTGTGCACCCCCTGCTGCGTGGGGGTCCTGGTGCGTGGGGGGCCCGGTGGACAGCACTGGGGAGGGAGGACGTCACCGGCCTTGCTCCAGGCCCCGTCAGGAGCACAGCGTTTTGTTTCGTCGTAGGGGCCCAGGTGGGGGACACGTGGTGTCTCCTCTCCTGCTCCTACGGCTCCCCCTCCTCTTCTGCGAGAGCGTTAACGAGAGTGGGGGTCCCAGAGCCGAGCCCTCACACGAAAGGGGAAAACCGTGCAGTCCAGGTGCGGGCAGAAGGAAGGGGCCTTTGGCCGGGGCTTAGCACCGCGCCAGAGTCGCACGGCAGCAGCGTCTGGGCAGCTGTGTCCTCTCCCTGGGCGACCGGTCAGGTCTCGGACCCTCAGGAAGGTGTGGCCCCCTCCTGCCGCTGCAGGCCCTGTCTTCTAGGCAGGTTTCAGCCTCCTCCCAGGCACTGCCCGTGTGCCGGCCGGGCGCACACCTGCCGGCCGATGGCCGCTGAGAGCGAGTTACTGTCACGGCTCTGAGCCGATGCGCAGCAACGGGGACGGGGACGCTGTGGGGCCGAGGTCACGGGCGTGCAGCCGCTCCTGGTGAGCCGGGAGCCATCCTGCACCTGCTGGGGAGAGGCTGCAGAGCCCCCTTCCAGGCCCACTCCCCGGGTCTTTGAAAGACAGCTGGGACCTCCGTGCCCCTGCAGGCTGCGTCCAGGCCCGGGAGGGGAGGCCCCGCACCCGCCAGCCACCCGGCACAGCTGCGCTCTGCACACCGTCGCCTCCGCCCGTCCTCTGGGCTCCTCTGCCCTCCTGGCACCGACAGGGCAGCGCCCTTCCATTTAGCTCTGCACCCAAGGGCCCCCACTCGGGCCCTGTTCTTGTGCCCCGGGCCTGTCCCTGTCTGCTTCCTGTGTGCTGTCCCTCGGCCACCGTGGCTGGAGCGGCCCGGGCTTCTCCCTCTCCGTCTTCCAGCACGGGGGAGGTGCCCGTGCATTTCTTGAGTAACAAAGGCACCAGCCAAGGGCCCCCCGGCCTTCCCCACGGTGTTCAGAACAGATCCGTCACTTCTGTCCGCTTTTCCAGTTTAGTCTGGAGAGGCAGAGAGACGCACAGACAGATGGAGACAGACAGACAAGCTGCCGCCTGCTGGCTCACTTCCCAAGTGCCCACGGCTGGGGCTGGGCCAAGGCGGAGCTGGGGGCTGAGAACTTGACCTCTCTCCGGTGTGCGTGGCAGGGCCCCCGTTAACCGAGCCGGCACGGCTGTCTTCCAGGGTGTGAACCCAGGCGCTCGGGTCTGGAGCAGCGCCAGGCCGGGGCCCCCACACGCACGCCTTCTGTCTCATTGTAAGCTGCACGGGACACAGGATTCCAGTCCCAGCATTCCAGGTGCCCGGCTCCGTGGCCCCCGTGCACACACTGCTGTGCACATGTCAGCACCTTTATCCCGGGGCCCGTGCGCCCGCCCCAGCTGAAACTCCGGCCCCACTGCCCCTTCCCCTCCAACCCTGGCACCGCCGTCCCCACTGCTCTCTGCGGATCCGATGCCTCTGGGATTGCACCTGAGGACTCTCCCCTGGGGACCAGCTTCTTCCTCGGGGCATGTCCTCCTGGGTCGTCGTCCCCCCCGGGCGAGGCTGAAGGACACGCGTGGTACCTGCAGGCCGTGTTTTTAATCCGCTGATGCACTGATGCTCCCTGGGGTTGTGCCCCCCCCCTCCCGGCTCTTGCAAATGACGCTGCGACAGGCTCAGGCGTGCACAGATCCCTGCTTAGTGTGTTCGGTTCATACCGGCGGGGGGGGGGGTTGCTGGGTCGGGTGGTGACTCGGGTCTGAGAGGCTTTGCCGTCTGGGTGCGAGTGAGCAGCCGGGAAGGTTCCGTGTTCTTGTTTCTCTGGTAGCCGTGCTGTACCCCTGCTGGTGGGCCACGGTCCTCACCCAGGCTCCACCGACGGCCTCGCGGGACGGAAGGCGTGGAGCTGACCACGCACAGCACTTGCGTGTGGGTTTACCTTTCTCCTGCTCCTGGGGGCTCAGGGAAGAGCAGGGCACGTGGGGAACTGTCACTGGCTCCCCCCGCTGGCCGGGCGGGGCAGCTCCCTCGGCCTGAGACAAGGTGGACGCTCGGCCCTGGCGGCAGCCCTGACCCCCAACCAGGGGGGACAGCCCAGCTGCGAGTCTCCGCTGGAGAGAAGAGGAGGGAGCAGCGGCTGTGGCGCCAGCGTGTGGCAGGGCTGTGGGGGTCCGGAGAGCGGAGCCCAGGGTCCTCGTCCTCCCCACACTGGGCGGCTGGGGTGTCGGCCCTGGCCGAGATGTGGGGGGCTGTGCTCGGCAGACAGCCTCAGCCCACCCGGCCACTGCCCCTGGGCCACCCCAAGACAAGCTGCAGCTCCATAGTCCCCGTCCAGGGGTCCCCCTCTTCTCCAGGGACCCCCCCGTGCCCGTCAAGCACACGGGCATCAGCTCAGGGTGTAGCCAGGCCGAGGCCCCACCCAGCGCCAGGGAAGCAGGAGACCTTGCACACGCACCCCAAACCTGTCGAAGATCAGAGCTGGATTCTGGGTGAACTATAGGAAAAAGCAGAACCAGGCACCCCAGACCAGGCGGGGTCCCTGAGGGACCACGAGGCGGGGTAACAGTCGGGTGCCTGGCAGGGTTTGAGCCCCTGGCTACCTGCGTCAGAAGCATCCGAACTGTGGCCGTTCTGGGACTCACGTCTGCAAGTCAGCGCTTCTGTAGTCGGCAACGCAAGTCGACACAGTCCCCTGTGTAGGTGCCGACCACGCCTCGGGGGAATCTCCTGTGCTTCGGATGCTGAGATCTGACGTTTGAGATCTGAAAAAGCTACACGAAGACTCCACTCCACAGGGCTTGTGTAGCAGTCGTTTGCATAAGGCAGCAGGGTTTTGTCAACACTGCTGTGTGACTTTGGTTTTTAGTTCATCTGCTTGAGCGGCAGAGAGAGCGCGCTTCTGCTGGTTCACTCCCGGCGCCTGCAGAGGCTGGGGGCCAGGCGCTCGGTCCTGAGACCCAGTTACCCGAGCCCAGGGACCTGCTGCCTCTCTACGCCTCGGTTAGCAGGAAGCTGGGAGGAGCCGGAGCTGGGAATTGAACCCAGATATCCAGCGTGGGACACGGGTGTCTTGATACTGTCTTCGCGGCGAGCTGAGCGCCCGGCCCTGCGCGGATGCCTGACAATGAGGATACCAATGGAGAGGAGAAGGGGGACGCATGGTCGGCTGGGGAGCCCCGGTGCCCACTCCCCACCTCGTGGGCGGCCAGTTACTGTGTGAGAACCACACACCAGCCAGCGCCTGTCTGATCAGGTAACGGAAGGACAAGATGCCATTTGTGAAAATACCTCGCGTGCGCCCACAGAGAAAGCCCTCGGCCGGGGAAACACCTTAGACACACGGGCTGTGTGCACCTGTGATTTCTTCCCCAAATTAATTTGTGTATTTAATACAATTTGTAACGCAGCACGATCAAGCCTGGGTGCGTGTGGGAGACAGACAGCAGGCGTAGGCAAGAAATCACGATAGAGGAGCCGGCGGGCAGCAAAGGGGTGAATGGAGCTGCGCTCGCACGGGGGAGGGGCAGTGCACGTGGGGGAGGGCGGGGGCTGCTTCAGGCTTCCTCGGCAGGTCTACACGGCAGGCGGCCGGGGCGCCCTCTCCTGCCGCACCCCGCCTTGCTCATCCCGCAGCAGGTCGTCAGCTGAGGCCTGGGCCTTCCGGCCGTGGCCCTGGGCTGTCCACCCTTCAGAGCCTGTGTTCCCGGTCCTGGGGAGGACGGGCGCTGGCCCAGGGGCCGGGGTCCCTGCGCTCCGCGTGCCCTGTCCTGCTTGCCTCCTTCGGGAATTGGCTTCGCTCCTCCTCGTTGGTCATTAACTGCTAGCGCTGGAGGCCGCGTGTGCGCGGCTCACCGGGGGCGGGCAGGAGGCCCCACGGCAGAGGACGGCAGCGGGTGGGGGTGGGGGGGCGTGCATGCCCTGTGGACAGACACGCACTGGCCGTGGCCCTGGCCTGGCCTGGCCTTCCCTGGACCCCAGCCTCTCGCAGCCTCTTGGGGAGATCAGAACTGCCCTGTTGATGCGCAGGCTGTCCCTGCCCCCAGCCCGGGGCTGCCCCCAAACGTGGTTCCCAGAAGCGCCTTCACCCCAGCTCTTCCTGTCCTGCACACACGGCCCCCTGCAAGGCCTGCCGCGTGGGCCCTGCTGGGGGTCTCTGCGGTCCCCCTCCTCTCCTGCCCTGCTGCCCGTCCCCCCTCCAGCCTGCCCACCAGCAAGGCGTGGCTGAGATCACCCCCAGGCACCAGGGCCCTGGTCAGCGGGGGCCTCTGGTCACCCCAGCTCAGGCCCAGCCCCGAGGGACCTGGGCAGCTCCCTGGACTGGGAAGGGCTTCCTGCCCAGGCACTCGGTGGGCAGTGGGATGGAGGCCGAGGCTGCTTCGCGCTCCCGTGGGGGGCCTGCTGGTGGCAGCCAGGCTGAGCCTGGGGGTGGGGGGGTGCTCCTCAGGGTGCTCCCCCCCCCGGGAGCAGCCCGGGTTTCCCCAGCCTTGGGCAGACTCGCCCGTGCCGTGCTTTCCTGGGAGCGTGGCAGTCCCAGGCCTCTTTCCAGCCCTGCAGGTGCCTGGCGGCCTGCACGGGCCTCAGAGCCCTGCACCTGCGGAGCACCCTGGCGGCTGCAAAAGACATCAGTGCTGTTTTCCACGTGTGTGCTGTGACCTGGACAAAAATGCCCAACCTCGTGTCCCCCGCCCCGCCAGGGAGCCCTGCCCGAGGCGGGTGCGAGTCTGACTGGCTGGCGTCGTGGTCTCTGGGCCTGTGTCACCTTTGCTGGGACGGGAGCGGGGAGGCGGTGGCCGCGCATGCCTCGGCCGCGGCCCCCGTGCGCCAGCCTCCCGACCGGGAGCTAGCGGTCTGTGAAAACACTTAGCGGTGGGACAGCTGCCCTTCGAGGAGCAGCCCTGCTCTGCCCGGGGGCGAGGGCCACGCTGGGGGCATGGCTGGAGGGCGGGGCAGGGCACGGCTCTGCTCCAGAACCCAGGGACAAATCAGAGGGTGTTTTCCCAGCCGCCCTTCCGCAGAGCCGGGGCACGGGCGGGCTTGCTCCAGGCGCGGGCCCTCAGCACACAGCGGCTCGGGGAAGCTGAATTCGGACCTGTGCTGGGGGCCAGACAGAAGTGGACTTTGCCTCCGATTCTGCGCTGCCAGGTTCTGTCTTTCTGAACATTCCCCGGACGTGTGAGCGGGCCCTGTGCGCCTCCGGCCCTGCGTCTGGCTTTGTTATGTACGCCGGCTGGGAGCCCCGTGGAGGGACGCGGGCACACCCGTGGGGCTCGGCCCCTCTTGCCGGGCTGGGGCTGGCGAGGTCCCTCCGTCCCTCCCGGGAAGCTGCCCCTGGCGGGCTGTCTCCTCGCGAGAACACAGGGAGCCGGCCAGAGCCCGGAGCTGCCGACGGTGCCTTGAGCACATGACTCATTTGTCAAACCCTCTGCTGACGGGAAATCCACTCGGGGCCGCGGCTGCAGCTGCGTCTCCCAGGAGCTGGGCCGGCTGGGCTGACCCTGAGCGGAGAGAGAACAGAGGGGCAGGGAAGGGGCCTTTGTTGCTCCTGATCCTATCATTCCAACAGATGGAGCAGGATCGGGATGGTGAAGATGGGTTGGGGGAGAAACACTATTTCAGCGGAAGTTTCTAGAAGCGTGGCCAGGGAGGCGCTCTGGGCCTGCTGTGGGAGTGGAAGAAGATGCCTTCCCAGCCCCGGGGGCGTCTGAGAGGCCCCAGGGGAGGGGCCCGGGTTCCTCAGCCGGTGGAGGAGGAGGCAGGTTCGGGAAGAGCGAGCTGAGTTTCGCCGGTTCCCGGGGTGGGGGTCCACGTCGCGGCTTCTCTCCCACATCTGCGGGACGTCTGTGATTGATGGCTGCTGGGACGGTCGGGGCTGCCGGGAGGCAGCGGCTCTGGTTTCAGGCCGTCTTCCCCGGCCCCGAGGGTATCCGACTTCCTCCTCCCCTGCTCCATCCTCCCGCTGAACCCGCCCACTCTCCAGAAGGTCCCTGGAGTGCTCACTGCACCAAGCATCTTCTGAGGGGAGGTGGGGTCCCTGCCTGGGCACCCCACCTTAGCCAGGAGGCCGGGAGTGAGCTGCACGCCGTCATCCGGTCTTGTACCCCTGGGGCGCCCTCCACCTCCACCTGGAGACGTGAGGTCCCCCGGGGCTGGGCTCCCCGAGACCCCAGTGCAGAGGGGAGACACAGCTGTGATTCTAGTGCCCTCGTGCACACGGCAAACTCCAGAGAGCTGCGTTCTTTCATGTTTTCTTAAGATTTATCTATTTGAAAGGCAGAGTGTGAGAGAAAGAATCTTCCACATCCTGGGACACACGCCATATGGCCACAACAGGCCAGGCTATGGCAGGCTAACGCCAGGAGCCAGGAGCACCAGCTGGGCCTCCCACACGGGCGGCAGGGCCCCAAGCACATGGGCATCTTCCGCTGTTTTCCCAAGCGCATTAGCAGGGAGCTGGATCAGAAGCAGAGCTGCTGGCACTCACACTGGCTCCGACTGACTGCCGAGCCCTGGCTTGACCCACTGTGTCTCCTCGCTGGCCTGGGGCTGGGGTCTGCAGCTCTTCTCGGTGTCGGGTTCTCCCCTGCTCCCCGCCCAGCCGGCCAGGTCCCTGCTGTTCGGCTTAAGTCCCAGAAGTTTCTAGGCATGATGTGATCACGGGCCCTGGGCAGCCAGCGCCTGGCACCTGCCTGGCTGCCTGGAACTGGGATGTGTGGAGACGGTGAGGGTGAGTGGAGCCCCTTTGTTAGAGATCAAGGTCAGATGAAGGGCGTGGCTGCTGTGTGTCCCCAGGGCTGGCAGAGGTGGATCCACCAGGCCACCAGGGGCTGAGGGGGGTGGGGTGGAAAGTGCCTGCTCCCAGCAGCCAGTTCACTGTCCCAGTGCACACCAGGCCCTCCAGCTGTCCGGGGGTGGCAAGAGGTAGGGGGTGGGGACACCAGGGCCATGAGTGGGACTTCCTGCCCATGGGAGGGAGGCTCCTGCAGGCGGCGCCCCCTAAGAAGCTCAGAGTGACCGAAGCCAGCCCGGGCCCCTTGGAGCCCTGACACCCTGCCCAGGTGGTGCGGCTGGTGGGGCCGGGCCTCCACCCCTTGGGTTCCCGTGCCTGGTCTTTGTCCGGTGCTGTGCGTTGGGGCAGACCAGCACCCCAGGTGGCCCTGGGGAGACGAGGGGTGCTGTCAGTGCTCATTGGGGTCACATCCTGTGGGGGGCCACTGCTCACTGGAAGCCGCAGTGCCGATGTCCCCACTGACGTAAAACGGGTAGCGCACTTCATTCATTCATTCACGTAGCCTGAGAGCACCTCTGGAGTCACAGTCCACGGCTGTGGAGGAAACCTGAAGGTAGGGGCCCTGGGACCCCCAAGGTCAGCGCCGGGAGCTCCAGACAGTGCTCGGGGGAACCGTGGTCTCTCCACCTCCCTTGGGCTCACTGAAACCTCCCGGTTAGGATTCTCCGGTCCACGTCCCTCCCCGGGAGACACTGTAAGTGTGGCTGCTGTCTTAAGGAGGCACACACGGTGTCATGGTGTCCCCGTGCCAGCCACATGCCCACCTTAGGGACAGCCCTGGCTGCTGTGCCCCGACCACCAGGCTGTTCTCCAGAACCCTGGGGTGTCGGGTGTGTGAGGACTCCTGGCCACCATCCTGGCTGCCTCAGGCCAAGCCTGCAGGTGACTCTGGGCTGGGGAGGGAGGGGCAGGCAGGGGTGTGACGTGGGGGAGGGTCTTCATCGCTGGGGGGCGGGGCCTCAGGAGCCAGGGAGTCTCCCGGCTGGAGAAGAGTGCGGGGGGTGCTCAGAGGGTGCTCCCTCGGCACGGCTCGTGCCCTGGCAGAAGGCCAGCTCCGTGGAGAGCAGGGCTGGCGGGGGGTGAGGGGGCAGGATTTGGTCCGAGCAGCCCGGGCTAAACGCAGCAGCAGAGTTTGAGAACTTGCTTGAATAACCAGCAGTAAGCCGGGGCGAGGTGCCTAGGGGCAGCCGTGAAAGCCTGCCCCCCACTGTGTGTCCTGGAGGGACCTTGGCCATCAGCCCCCCTGCCCCGAGCGGCCCCCTGCGGTCACAGGTGTCTGCACACCAACACCAGCGGGGACTTCCCGCTGTCTTCCACCCTGTGGCCTCAATCAAACCTGGATGTCATGGGGCCGCCCCAGTCACCAGGGGAGACCGCAGATCCCTGGAGTCATTGTAGCGAGTTAGCTTCTTCCTCGGCTGGCCAGCCTCTTGTTCCCCTCTCCCCCGAGACACACACACATTAACACACACTCACACGCACACTCACACATTCATTCACACTCACATACTCACAAACACACACACTCAGATACACACACATTCTCTCACACATACTCTCAGACACACACACTCACACACACTCACACACTCAGATACACACTCACACATTCTCTCACACACACTCACACACTCTCAGACACACACACTCACACATTCACACATGCAGGTACACACACATTCTCACATACTCTCACACACTCACACACACACATTCACTCACACACACATTCACACACATGCACACATTCACACACTCACACACTCACATTCACACTCACTCACACACTCTCACACACACACACTCACTCACACACACTCACACATGCAGGTACACACACATTCTCACACACACTCACTCTCACACACTCTCAGACACACACAGACACATTCACTCACGCACACATTCACACACACACTCACATTCACACACACTCTCACACTTGCACACTTTCACACATACAAACACACTCACCCACACACTCTCAGACACTCATACTTGCACACACAGTCACACACAGTCACACTCACACTCTCACACTCACATACTCATAAACTCACACTCAGATACACACACATTCTCTCACACAATACTCTCAGACACACACTCACACACTCAAATACACACTCACACATTCTCTCACACACACTCACACACTCTCAGACACACACTCACACTTTCACACATGCAGGTACACACACATTCTCACACACTCTCAGACACACTCACACACATTCACTCACACACATTCACACACATGCACACATTCACACACACTCACTCACATTCACACTCACACACTCTCACACATACACACACTCACCCACACACTCTCACTCACACTTGCACACACAGTCACACACAGTCACACTCACACTCTCACACTCACACACTCACACACACACACACTCACACCTCTCCCCGCCCCAGCCAGGATTTGGCCACGCTGGTTTTCAGGAATCTAATCCTGGCATGTGGCGGAGATCAGTGTAATTAAGTCATCAGGCAGATTCTGCAACGCCGTCTACACGTTAGCGTCCTTTGTGCGAGACGAGCCGTTGGTAACACACTTGCCCTGGCACTGGAGGCGGACGCCCAGACACACCTGCACCTGCAGCCCGGGGACCCCTGTGGTGCAGCGGGGCCGTGTGACTCCTGCTGGAGGGGGTGGCATCAGAGCCTCCAGGTCCCTCCCGCAGCCCCGTGTGCTGGGGCCCTGCGGACTCGGCCGGCCAAGCCGTCTGCCCGGGAGCAGAGCCGGCGGCGGCAGAGGGAGCGGGGAGCAGGCTGCTGCGGGCCCTCGGCCGCTCACTGCCTTCACAGCCGCCCCGGGCGGGGCCTGAGAGCCCATCCAGGAGCCGCTGCTGTTCCAGGCCGGGGTCTCCTTGGGAGCCTGTGCAGAAGCAGTCGTGCAAATCCGAGTGACAGGAGCTCAGTTTCCAAGGCGCTTTTCGGCCGAGGTCTTCACGAGGGGAGACGCGTGTCCGGGGTGTAACCACGGCTCCCATGTTTGTTGAGTGGGCGTGGACGTCCTCGGAGCTGTGCTCGCCTCGTGCCCTCGTGCGTGCCCAGGCGGGCCTTGGCTGCCCCTCTCTGGTCCCGCTGAGCCCGCCCTGCTCTGCCCTGTTTGGTTGCAGGCGAGGGCTTTGTTCGCAAGCGGCTCCGACCTGAAGTCTTTGAAACCGCGCGGCACATCTGCATCACATCCCCTGAGCAGGCTTGATTAAAGGCAGCCAGGAGGCGAGGTGGCTCCGGGATCCGGGTTTGAAGTGCAGGGCTGCATTCCCCCACAAACCTGCACAGCGGAGCCACTTTGCATATTCATGGGCTCTGTCCTGGAAGCCATGGCTGTGGGGCCCTAGCTGCACCCACAATGGGCGGGGGAGGGGACGATTCCCGCCGGAGCAGGCATGGCCCCGACCTCCTCGGGAACAGCTCCGCCAACCTTTGAGACTTCCAGGTGCCACACCAGCGTCACAACTCCAGCGTCTGTCCCGTCTCTCCAGGGCCGATGTCTGCTGTCTTTCAAATGAAAGTGGCCACTCGTGAGTCCAAGCTCGGGAACATTGCTGCAGTGTGGAGCAGTGCACCGCCACGCGTGTCCTGGGTGCACACGTGGAGCAGTGCACCGCCACGCGTGTCCTGGGTGCACACGTGGAGAAATGCACCACCACGCGTGTCCTGGGTGCACACGTGGAGAAGTCACCCCACATGTGTCCTGGGTGCACACGTGGAGCAGTGCACCGCCACGCGTGTCCTGGGTGCACACGTGGAGAAGTCACCCCACATGTGTCCTGGGTGCACACGTGGAGAAGTCACCCCACATGTGTCCTGGGTGCACACGTGGAGAAATGCACCGCCACGCGTGTCCTGGGTGCACACGTGGAGAAGTCACCCCACATGTGTCCTGGGTGCACACGTGGAGAAGTCACCCCACATGTGTCCTGGGTGCACACGTGGAGAAATGCACCACCACGCGTGTCCTGGGTGCACACGTGGAGAAGTCACCCCACATGTGTCCCGGGTGCATGAATGCTCCCACAGATGCAGGCCGAGTCGACCACAGGGGGAGGAATGGACGTTTGCTCTGACGCGCTGTGGTCGCCAGTGGCTCTTTGAGGAAAATTCCAGCCCCCTCCTCCCCACTTTGGGCACAGCTGCCCGCCCGGCTTCCCAGGCCACAGCAGATGAGGGGTGCAGGGGCTCCTGCCCCACTGGCTGTCGGTTGTGGCCACTGTGGAAGCCCCGGATCCAGCAGGAGTCCTGGGGGTGCCTGGGAAGTGAAGTCGGGAGGAGGAGCTGAGCCTCTCGGCCTCTCCGTGCCCTGCGCTCACTGCTGCCGTCTCGTGGCCGGAAGGGAGCCGTGGGGGTGCAGGCTCCATCCCAGCCACAAGTTCCACCTGTCATGGCCTCAGAGACTGGGAACAGAGGGCAGCTTTGTACACAAGTGTGTATGTGTCTGTGCGTGTGTGTGCATTTGTGCATGGGGTGTGCATGTGTGGCACATATGTGTGCTCATGGCTCATGTATGTGAGAAGTGTGTATGTGCCTGAGTGTGAATTTGTGTGTGTATATGGTGCACATGGTTAATGTATGTGAGAGGTGTGTGTGCATCTGCATGTCTCTATCCATGTGTGCATGTTGTGTGCGTGTATGACACACATGTACTACATAGTTCATGTGTGTGAGATGTGTGTATATGTCTGTACATACATTTGTGTATGGTGTGTGCATGTATGGTGCACATGTGTTTGTGGCTCATGTGAGAAGTGTGTGCATCAATATGTGTGTTTGTGTATGTTGTGTGCATATATGCTATACATGTGTGTACATGGGTCTTGTATGTAAGATGTGTCTGCATCAGTGTGTACATGTGTGTTGTGTGTAGATGGTGCACTTGTGTGTATGTTGTGTGTGTATGTGGTGCACATGTGTGTGCATGGGTCGTATATGTGTGAAGTGTGTATCAGTGTGTTGTATGTAAATGGTGCACATGCATGTATGTTGTGTGTGAAGATGGTGCACATGTGTGTGCATGGTTCACGTATGTGAGGTCTCTTCAGAAAGCTCATGGAAAATATATATTTCACATTATGAAAAAACTGCATGGATTTCAAAAATTTTGCGCCAGAATAAATTTATTTTAATTCTGTTCTCCAATGGGTTTTTGAAGCCCCCCGTAAACGTGTCTGTATGTTACGTATCAGACATGTAAGTCGCGAAGGGGTGTGCGTGTCCCAGCTGCCCTGGGAGCCCGGGCTGCCCCCGTTTCCTGCTCTGGGCAGAGGTGCTGCTGGTGAGAGCCTGCGTGTCAGAGAAAACTGTGTTTATCCCTCACGGCCACCGGAGTTATCTGACCTGCAGGGGGTGGGGAGGCCGTGACCTGGGTGGGCTACGTCCAGCGCCGGCCAGCGTGAACCCTGTTAACCACCACTCTGAGCTGTCCCTGCAGATCCACTGGCACCCCGGGAACACCTGCCACGCCCGGGGTCTCCCGCCCGCAGGGAGGAGGTGGTGGCCCAGTTCACAGATGACACAGGATTGCAGCAGCTGCCTTCAGGGGCGCCGGGCTGGCGGGAGAGGAGTCTCTGGTAGAAGCTAGCCAGGGCCAACCTCAGGCTTCTCCGGGTCGAGGGACCACAGCCCTGGGGCTGCACTGTCACGCGATCCCTCAGGAGTGCAGGTGGCACGGCCTGGGCACAGGGCGAGGGAGGTGAGACCCCCTAGGCCCCCTCCCCTGGCTTGTGCCCGCCCTGGGTGAGCTGGCCGTCCCAGCGAGGACCACACTGGCCCTCCAGGGCCCAGGCACAAGTCCGCGAGCGCGTCCCCCCCACGACCCAAACTCGGCACTTTGTCTGCAAGTGCGTCTCTCGGGCAGGCCTCACCTTGGGGGCGGGTACGCAGAACCAGTTGTGAGAAAGAGGGAGCACGTGTGCTCTGTCCCACGTGGCCCAGGGAGTGGCCTCTCTTCTCCAGAAACGAGTGGACATGTGCAGTTCTTTCTCGCTCAGTTGGAAAAATTCAGTTTAGAAAAATACAGAGAAACTTGATTGTTCTTTAACCTATTCAAAACACTCTGAAAATGAAATACCTGCTGTAGGTGTGGCGGCTCCGCCTGGAGTCGGGAATCTGGAAGACACGGCACCTGATGGATGCATCTCCTGATGCCTGGGCCAGGGGTTGCTGGGGCTCTGGTGGGAACGGAGCCTGGAAGGTGGCTGCCCCGCGCAGGCTGGGCCTCCTCGGCCACACGGGACACCGGCACCCGGCACCATGCCTGTGGGCTATCGGCACTCACTCGGGTCCTTCCAGGTTCCAGGCTGCCCCGACCCCTCCCCCACCCTCAGACACAGGAAGCCCAGTGCTCTGTGTCCACGTGGCCAGTTGAGTTGACCAGAAATGCTGGGGCCTGTGCCCTGGCTGAACCCCTCCTGGGGAGCGGACTCCGCGGCTTCCCCGGGGCTTCCGGGGCAGAGACGCCGTTCTGCCCCTCCGTGGGCGTCGGGCTCGGGGGACAGACGGCACGCTGCGCTCAGGGACACCCGCTGGCCTTGCTGCTCCCTGCTGGCGGTGGAGCGCCTGTGCATGCCACCCCGTGTCTCGACCTCGATGCTCCGGGACAAGCGAGGTCCCACCTGGTCCTGGCAGCTCTCCAAGGCCCCGGCTGTACCCCATGAGGAGGAGGCTGAGGTCGGGGGAGGCGTGCGGGTCCCCCATTAGAGAGTGTGGATGTTCGTGGGCAGGGGTCACCCTCTGGGAGCTGGGGAGGTGGGGCTCGTGCGTTCCCCCGGTGCCAGGCTAAGCCCAGCCCCTGCTGCCCCCTGGGAGTCTGGTCACCCTCGGGGGCGTCCCCAAGCTTCGTCTACTTTCTTTCTGTGCGGCCACCGTGGGGCCCCTGGAGCAGGGAGCCGTGGCGTCCTCGCGTTCGGGCTGCTGCCTACTGGCCACATGCTGGGGGGTCATCTCGCCCCGTGGGGACGTGGGGGCTGGAGCCCACCCGCCCTGGCTGCTCCCACTGCCCTCGGCTCCACTGCGCGGCTCACGCCCCCACCCACCTCCCAAATGACCGCTTCCTGTTGATGCTGCCGCCAGTGGCTCCCTCCGGCCTCTGTGGGCCGCCTTCGCCCAGCTGAGCGGATCCTTCCACACCTGAGTGTGCGTGAGCCGGGTTCTCAGCAGACCGTGGTTGTGCTCAGCTGGGCAGAAGCCGGAGACTCGGACGTGGGCTCTGAGGGGTTGAGCCTGCGGCTGACCCAGCCCCAGGCCCGAGCCCCCCGAGCCGCACTTCAGGCCCCAGGGTCGGGATCACCACGGATCCCGCCCACCCCTCTCCACAGGTGACTCCACGCACAGCTCGTTAGCAAAGCTGCCTGCTTTACAAAGGCCGGCAGAGCCGTCCCAGGCTGCACCGCGGTCATGTGGCTGGGGGAGTGGTGTCACGGCTGCTCTCCCACGGGCCTGGGCTCCCTGTCCCCCGGCACAGGGCGAGGCCCCTGGGCAGGCCCCGGGACCTGGACACCGGGTTAGGTTCCTGTTCCTCAGTGCTCTGTTTTGTGGCCAGGGCAGCTCGCTGCACTTGGTTGGGTTTAGAACATGGACGAGATTGTCAGGGGTCGTGGGCGAAGCCCCAGGCCTCGCTGGCCGGAAGCAGCACGGTCGGCACTGCCTGTGGCACCCAGGAGTGTGCCGGCGTTGGTAACTGTCCAGTCCTGGTCCAGCTTCACCCTCTGATGCCTGGTCCCCCGGCCAGCAGGGGGCGCTGCCTGCTGGCTGCACTCCCACCCCCACCCCCCACCAAATCTGCGCAGGCTTCCTCCTACCAGAGCAGCCTCTGCCTTGGCCTTCACTGCTGTTGTGGACCGGTGGACAGGGCCTGAGGCCTGGGGTCCACTCCCAGGGAGCAGGTGACCCAGTCTCCAGCCAGCACTCCCTCCCGGGGAGGGTCCCATGGACCTCTCTCCTTAGCCCCTGCCCCAGGATCCCCTGCCCAGTCCCAGGGGCCTCGTCTGTGTCCCTTGCTGAGTGCACACCCAGAGCTCCTGAAGCCACCGCAGGTCTTGTCACTCCCCTGTCTGGTCTGTGGGTACCACCCACCCACGGTCCCAGCTGCACCCCTTGGTCACCATGGGTAACATTTGGCCTCCTGCTGGCCCCCTGTACCTGCCCTGCCTCCCCCAAGGCCTCATCCCCTTCTTCCTGAGCCTCTGTGGGGCCCTCACCCAAGGAGACCCCCGTGGGACCTCCCCTCCTCACCAGCGTCGGCTCTGAAACGCAAATCGCATCTGTCAATGTCCCCCAAACCGTCCCCTGCCTGCTGTCCACCTCTGGGCCCCCCACCCCGAGGGACTCCTCGCCCACCCTGGTCCTCCTGGTGGGCCTTGTCTCCCCAAGTGCCCTCCCTCCCCCGGCCAGACCTCCTTGGAAACCCAGCTCCCATCTTGAATTCCGTGATGGGCTCCTCACCCCAGAAACATCATTGTCACATGGGTGCTTTAGTCCTGTCCCCTTCCATGCCCTGGGGACACAGCTGTGTGCTGTCCCCTTCCACGCCCTGGGGACACGGCCGTTGTGTGCTGTCCCCTTCCACGCCCTGGGGACACGGCCGCTGTGTGCTGTCCCCTTCCACGCCCTGGGGATGCGGCCGCTGTGTGCTGTCCCCTTCCACGCCCTGGGGACACGGCCGCTGTGTGCCGTCTGCTGGGGTCATCTGCCTTGTTTTCGTGCACGATAACTGTGGCTCCCCCTTATCTTAGCTCGGGCGGACACTTTACTCTTGGGCTCTGCTGGTCTCCTTTCCTCCTCTCCCGAGACATCTGGGGACCTGGCCAAGGACAGGGCAGTGCCCGTCTTTGCCCTTCCGTGGTCTGCTCTGCCAGGGAGGCTGTGTGCCTGGGACCTGTGGGTCAAGCGTCCTGGGTACAAGCGGAGCATGGGGGCCGGGGCTCAGCAGACTGAGCCATGGCTGGGACTCACAACCCCACTCCCCACCTGGCCCTGGGGTCAGCCAACTCCCTCCCTCCCCATGTCAGGAACAGGGTGGCCCCAGAGGTGCATCTCGCACCGGCCAGAAGGGGGCGCTGCAGCGTGAGTGCCGGGGCAGCCGCTGTTGCTGGCTTTGCCTGCAGGACGCCAGAGCCCCTGGGAAGTGGTCCCTGGATGAGGACCCCCCCACACACACTCCCGCTGGCTGTCACTCAGGGCATCTGGTTCTCGCCAGCTCTGCAGCCTGGGAGTGCCCATCACTGCGTCCCAGTGACTCACCGGGAGGTGTCGCTGAGGGCAGGCTGGACGGGGTGCCTGCCGAGGTGGCGGTCAGCGGGACTCTGGGCCCAGGAGAGCCTCGGCGTGGGTGGGCAGTGCCTGTGCGTCCCCAGGTAGGGGCAGGGCTCACAGAGGAGGGGCAGCTGGCCTCTCCCCGGTGTTCTCTGGCCAACCACAGCTGCCCGGCTGGCCACCGTAAACAGTGAACGAGAGCGAGTGTGCGAGAGCGAGCCCTGTTCCCCCGTCGGGCTGCGTTCTCTGCCCTGCAGCCCCCGGGAACCAGCGTCTAAGGCAGGACTCCCCCCCCTCACGCACAGGCCTGAGTCGTGGATCGGGGAGTGAGGTGGGGGGCAGGAAGTCAGGCCCCAGCCTTGCCCCTGCAGACCCCGGATGCCCCCCACACGTGCCCTCATGAGCCTGCAGGCTGGCCTGGGAAGCAGAGAGAGACCAGGGCACAGGAGCACACGGGCTGCCGTCCCCCAGCCTCTGCCGGGGCCTGACCATGGCCCGGGCCCCTGGGACCGGAAACCTCTGTGGTCACCAAGGGCTTGCAAGGCAGCGGAAGTGCCGCGGTGTGCTGGGGGTCTTAGGAGTTTGTGGGTGCAGGGGCCTGGAATCTGCACCCCAGACACCCCGGGGAAGCCCAGTCCCTCGAGGAAGACCCTCCCTCCCCACACCACACAGCCACCACAGAGGCTGCTGGAGCCATGTGCTGGCCCGTTCTGCACAGCACGTGCCGTGGCCTCCTTGTCACCCACTGGGGGAATGAGACGCACCTGGCCATGGGGTCCTGCCTGCCAGAGGCGCTGCCCCCATCCCACAGGTGCCACAGTCTTCAGGGTGGGACCCCGCGTGCGGGAGCTGCTATGTGGATCTCAGAGGTGCACCTGCTTCTGGGTACACGCTGTCCTCAGAGAGACCAGCCTGGCCGGCCCCAGCTCATCCCCCGGGGCGTGGTCCTGGACACTCGAGAGCAGCTGTCGTCCAGCCTGCGCTGCAGGGGTCGGCCTTCCCTTACGTCTGAGGTTTGCTGCCTGTCTGCGCTCTCCAGTGCTGGCTCGTGGCTGGGAGCACTGGGACCACTTGGGCCAACCTCTGCTGCTTCCCCAGACACGGTAGCAGCGAGCTGGATTCAAAGTGGAGCAGCCAGGACTCGAACCAGCGCCCCTGTGGGATGCCAGCGTCCCAGGCTGTGCCACCACGTCAGCCCCAGCTGTCTACAAATCAATAAAAATGGGAAGCTCCCTCCCCTTACAATTCTGGCAGCCTTAAGGCAACGTCAGGTCGGGATGCTGTGTTTCTGGAAGGTTCTGTGCGGGCTCTTTGTGGGTACCCCGGTCAGTCTGAGCTGCTGATGCACTCGGGTGCCCCCTGTCCTGGAGGGAGTGTGGCCCGGCGTACAGCGTCGTGCTGGGTGCAGCTCTGAACCCCGCTGCCTGGTCAGGTCCTGCCGGGGGACCCAGCCGTGTGCTCCTGTGAGGTCCTGTCTCCCGGCCCCTCCCTCACGTCCTTGTTGTGTGCACCACAGGGGTCTGGTCGGGTCACCCCTGTCCCATCCGCAGGGACAGAAGCCCCCATCAGATTTTGTGGGGTGGGGGCCCTGCTCATGTGGTTTCTCCCAGAAGCCCCTTGGCTGCCGTCGCCCTCCCGTGTGCCCAGGGTCAGCTGGGTGTGGAGCCCAGGGCTGCCCGACACCGCCTGTCCTGTCCTGTCCTGCCCTGCCATCCCATCCACACGGGGACGCTCCATCCACCTCCCGCCCGCCCGCCTTTGCTTTGTGTCCACGGCACCGCCGGTGCCGTTTGCGGCATGGGCGTTGGCTTTGCGACCGGCCACCTCCGTTGTTGGAAGGACGTCTACTGTGGCGTCTCTCGTTCCGAGCATCCTTTCTTGACTGGTTCGTCTGTGCGTCTGCGAGACGGTCACTCTGCTGCCCTGAGTGCCCGCCTCCCGCTCGCACCAGGGCCCTGTGAGGGGCGTGGCCCCAGGTCTCGCCTTGGGCCCTGAGCGCCTGCTGTGTCCCTCGTTGTGTCCTGGTGTTTGTGGTCTTCTGGGGGTCCCTGCAGCCGGCGTGAGGGGCCTGGGGAGTGGGGACCCGCATCGGGTGAGGTGTGTGCCCACCAGTGGGCCAGGGCGAGAGAGGACAGGGCTGCCCCGGGCGGTCCCGCCCTCGTGACCATTGTGGCTCTCTGGCCACGTGGTCAGCATCTCCACATGGTGGGCCTGGCATTCCTCTCCAAGAATCCTGAGACCCGGGGAGGGGTCTCTGTCTAGGGGCTACGGGGCAGTGCTGAACTTGGGGCCCTGGAGGCAAAGCCTCCTCCACTCTTCGTGCCGGGCCCCGGGGTGCAGTCAAAGCCAGGGGCAGCGCCCTGGGTGCTCTGTGCAGTGGACATGGCCTCCCCCATGGGCAGGAGCCCAAGCAGGTGTGAATATGAGTGTGACAGTGTGAGTGTGTGAATGTGAATGTGTGTATGAGGGTGTGAATATGTGTAAATGTATATGAGAGTATGTGTGTGCTTGTATGTGTGTGTATGTGTATGCGTGTGTATGTCTATGTGTGTGACTGTGTGTGTGAATGTGTGAGTATGAGGGTGTACGTAAATGTGTATATGTGAGAGCACATTTGTGTGAATGTGCATGGATGTGTGCATGTGTGAGTGTGTGCCTATGTATGTGTGTGGTTGTGTGTGCATGTGTGAATGTGTGTGAATGTGAATGAACATTGGCATGTGTGACTGTGTGTGTGCATGTGTGAATTTATGTGTGCATGTAGCTGTGTGCCTGCATGTGTGTGCGTGTATGATTGTGTGTGAGTATATGTGTCTGTGTGTATGTATGTGTGTGTCTATGTGTATATATGTGTGGCTGTGTGTGTGCATGTGTCTGTATGTGTGTGGCTGTGTGAGTGTGCATGTGTGAATGTGGCTCTGTGTGCTTGCATGTGTATGTATGAATGTGTGTGGCTGTGTATATGTATGTGTGTGAGTGTATGTGTGTATATGTACAGCTGTTTGTGAGTGTGTGTGTACATGTGTGGCTGTGTGTGTACATGTGTGGCTGTGTGTATGAATGTGTGTGGGTGTATGTGACTGTGTGTACGTGTGTGGTTGTGTGTGAGTCTGTGTGTACACATGACTGAGTGTGTATGTGTGTATGTGTATTGCTGTGTGTATGTGTGGTGTGTGTGAATCTATGTGTATGTACATGTGGCTGTGTGAGTGTGCATGTGTGTACGTGTGGCTGTGTGTACGTGTGTGGCTGTGTGGGTGTAGGTGTGAGTGTATGTGTGACTGTGTTGTGTGTGTGGCTGCGTGGGTGTGCGTGTGTGTGTACATGTGGCTGTGTGTATGTGTGTGTACGTGTGGCTGTGTGTATGTGTGTGGCTGTGTGAGTGTGCATGTGTGTGTACGTGTGTGGCTGTGTGGGTGTGCATGTGTGTGTATGTGTGGCTGTGTGTGTGCGCATGTGTGTGTACATGTGGTCGTGTGTACGTGTGCACGTGTGTGCATGTGGGTTCCTGCACCATCTCTGGCGAGCAGCTTTCCCATCCGCCCATCGCCCCCAGCCCTGCTCTCCTGCCGTCTGTGTCTCCTTCTCTTCATTGCAGAGCCCTCAAGTTCACTGACTTCTCAGCTTTTTATTTCTTTTTATTTAAGGTTTGTTTATTTCAGACCAGAGTTACAGAGAGGGAGAGACAGAGTGAGAGAGAGAGAGAGAAGTCTTCCATCTGCTGGTTCGCTTCCCAAATGGCCGCAACAGCCAGGGCTGGACCAGCACAAGCCAGAAGCTTCATCTCGGTCTCCCACGTGGGTGCAGGAGCCCAAGCATCCAGGCCATCCTCCAGTGCCTTCCCAGGTGCATTAGCAGGGAGCTGGATCAGAAGTGGAGCCCCTGGGATTCAAACCGGTGTCCACAGGGGATGCCAGCATCGCAGGCGGAGGCTCAGCCCACTGCGCCACAACACCGGCCTCACATCTTAGCTTCTTCAGTACCTGGCAGCACTCCTGGAATACAGGAGGCACACAGCGTGTTTTGAAGGGAGGATGACGGATGTATCGGTGGACGGATGACTAATAGGTGGATGATTGATGGGTGGATGCAGGATGGAATGGTGTCTCAAGGGACGAATGGACGGATGGACGGATGGACAGATGGATGGGTGGGTGGGTGGTGAGTGGATGATGGATGATTGGATGGATGGATGATTGATTGATGGATGATTGGATGGATGCACCAAAAGATAGATGAGGGTGTGGATTGATGGATATAAGATGGCAAAATGACGGATGCCAGGCAGGCAGGCAGGGAGACAGGCTCAGCGGTTAGACGGTGCTGGGTGGGTGGATGGAGAGAGGCATGACCTTGCAACCAACCCCTCTCCTTAAGCCCACTCCTTAGGCCTCCTCGCCTCCTGGAGACTTTCCATTGGTGTTTCACGTGCTTTGTCAAGGCCCTGGGGACACAGAGTTGAATAAAATCCTTTCCCTGCTTGCTAGTGCTCAGTGCTGAGGAGTGGGAGAGACTGAAGGTATCTCTGGGACCAAGCACTGCTCTGCAGCTCAGCCACCGTCACCCTTCTGGGTCAGGCATGCAGACACAAAGAGGGGACCACAGGCAGGGCACGTGCATGTGGCTCCAGTGGCCTGGGCACAGGAGGACACAGAGAGGGGACCACAGGCAGGGCAGGTGCACATGGATCCAGTGGCCTGGGTGCAGGAGGACACAGCCAGGGGACCACAGGCAGGGAGGTGCACGTGGCTCCAGGTGGTCTCAGTGCAGGAGGACACAGCCAGGGGACCACAGGCAGGGAGGTGCACGTGGCTCCAGGTGGCCTGGGTGCTGCAGGCAGCCCTGAGCCCCAGATGTTTTACATTTGCTACAGAGAATGCCGCCTGTGTCAGCAGATGTGGTTGGGGTCAGGATGGCATCAAGCGGCCATGCCGGAAGCCCTCGGTCAGGGAGACTAATGAACCTGCCGCTGGTTTCTGCTGAGCTCAGGCCCCCTCAGGGTGTGGAGGGAGCCCTGCAGCCACCCTGGCTGGGGACAGCCCAGGTTTTTGTCTCTCCGTGCATGGTGCTGCATTTCCCCATGGAGGGCTGGCTCAGCTCATATATCAAAAGCTGCTGTAGAGTTCCTCCCCAGGAAGGCCCCACGTAGCTCTCCTTCGCCCCTAACTACCTAATTACAACCACACTCTGAGAGAGCAGCCCTTGACTCTCTGCCCAGGACGACTTGAAAGTCTTAAATACTGGCAGTGCCCTGAACTTGAAAAAGTCCCTGCACGTGTGTGTGTGCGTGCATCTCTGTATGTGTGTGAGTGCATGCATGTGTGTGTACATGTTTGCAACTGCATGTGTGTCTCTGCATGTGTGGGTGCGCACATGTGTATCTCTGTGAGCGCACACATGTGTCCACATCTGTGAGTGTATGCACATGTGTGCATCTGTGTGTGTGCCTCTGCATGTGAATGCACATGTATGTGGATCTCTGCATGTGTGTGCCTCTCTGTGAATGCACACACACGTGTGCATCTGTGTGCATTTCCATATGGGCGAGTGCACACATGTGTTTGCATGTATGTGTGTGTGTCTGTGTGTGAGTGCATGCATCTCTGTATATGTGTGAGTACAAGCATGTGTGTGTGCATCTCCATGTGAGTGCACACATAGGTGTGTGTGCATGTGTCTCCAGGCACATGAGTACCAGGAAACATGTGTGTTCATCTAGTCATATCTTTGAGTCAATAAAAGTTTCCAGAATTCTCTGAGGACAGAGGCTGTTGGGGTTACATGTGGGGACTGGAGTGAGGAGGGGCCTGGAGATGTAGGCAACAGAAGAACACACGTGCTGGTCACACACAGACACACTCACATGGCTGCACATGCTCACACCGCTCCCACAGATGCACACTGACACCCAAGAATGCACAGGCTCACACACAGACACGTGGACACACATGGATGCACATGTTCCCTTGGACACACACAGACACACTCACACGAATGTGTACACTCACATGAACACACAGGTACGTGCACTCACACCATTGTACACAGACACAGATGCACAGGTTCACATGGATACACTGTCATGGTGACACTGATATAGATGGGAACACTCATATTGACACACACAGATGTACGTCGTCACACATGGACACACATGGACTCATACATAGACTGACACACATGTATGACACACTCGCACATGGACACATTGATGCCCAGACAAGACACACATGCTCATATGAACAAACGAAGACACACTGACACACATGGACATATGTCATCACACATGGACACGCATGCACTCACACACGCATGCATGGACACACAGGGAGGCCATTTCCACCAATCCCACGGGCCCCTGGCTGGCTGACTGCAATGCTTGTGCCACGCATGCCCATCTTCCCAGCCATCTTCTGTAGCCAACAGGAGTGCACCCTGGCCCCCCATGACGTCCTTCCCGCCATGTCACCCACCCACAACACCCTCTCCTTCTGTCGGGCAGCAGACCCAACTCAGAACCCACACGCACTGCCAGAGGACTGGCTGCCAACAAGCAGAGCGCGTGTGTACCTGAGTGCCTGAGGCCACCTGGCCCATGCGTGACTCGAATCATTTGTGTGTCCTGGGGGCCTGGTGCTGGCAGGAGGGCCTGTGTTTTGCTCATGGTGGTGGCACCCGTGATGAATCTGCCTAGAGCCACACGTGTGCCACACACCATGGCCACACATGACATGCACCAGACAGTGCAGCATGCATACCATGCATGTGATGTGTGAACAAGCCCCAGGATGGCCCAGGTGTGACACTTCAGTTGTCCGAGGTACCGCTGGGGACACTGGGTGACATGTACCTGGGAGCGTCTGCGCGTTCTGTGTGCGTGACATCCTGTGGACCTGTAATTACGTCTACTCTCCGTGTCCTTCCACCCCTCAGTCACAGCCACCACCCAGGGCCAGGGGCTGGAGCCTTGGAGAGGGCACAGGGGGAGGGTGCAGGAGCTCCACGCGGGGCCTGGGTCCCAGGCAGCCGGCCCCTGCCACAGGCCCTGGAGGAGGCCGAGCCAGTCCGGAGCCCTCTCCTGCCATCCGCCGCGGGGCTCCCGCCTGCAGGCCGTGTCCACCAGCACAAGGGCTGTCCCACAGCGACTCACCGCCTCCTTGTCTTGCAGGCCGTCCCGCGTCTGGGGCATGAGCAGAGCTGGGCTGTATCCGGACCTCGACCTGGACGACCCCAAGGACCCTGACGACCCCACGGAGGCAGCGCGTGGGACGGGAAGGCAGCAGCGCCGGCCGCGAGCCACTCCCCCAGAGCCGTCCTCCAGGCACAAGGGCACGGCCACCCGCCCTCCCGGGGACGCCCCCTGGTCACCACTGGCTCTCCGGGAGTTTCCATCTGGGTTCCGTTTTGGGGGGGCCCGTGTGTTTTGAGGCTCCCTGGAGTCAGGAACTTTGATAAGGATTTGGGTTTTGCATTTGTATCTCCTCCTAAGTGCCTTCCTAATGTATATTTTTTTAATAAAACACAAATGCGCTCTTGTACAATTCTGTGTAAGCCGGACCCTGGCTCTCGCGAGGGAACCCCGAGTGCCGCCCCTCCCCCGCCGCTCTCTCCGGGGCTGGCTCAGCCCCCCCCCCCTTTTTTTTGTATTTTCTGTTTCAGTGTATATGTTGCTTCCGTGTTTTATTTATTGAGATATTTTTACGAGCTAAGCGACGGCAGTGTGGCTGTGTGTACCGCCCCCGCCCCTCCCCCGCCCAGGAGCAATAAAGGACGTGCCCTCCGCCCTGGTCTCCATCTCTCTGTCGCCTCCCCCGCGCAGCAAGGAACACGGCTCAGGCAGGGCTCCCGCTCGCGTTCCGGGGGCCACAAAGGATGCAAAGTAGACTGCACGGAGTCACAGAAACTTCTAGAAGCAGCCGCTCCAGCGTGGCTGTGGTGCTGACGGGACCAGGCCTGGGCAGCGGGAGAGGCCAGTCTCGGGCGGCCACGGGCTCACGTCCTCCGCCGTGTCCCCACAGCCCCGGTGGCGGATCTGGCCGTTGCCCGCTCTTACCCGAGCACCTGCCCCGCCCTGTGTGCCGTCCCCTGCTGCCCCAGGCCAGTGCCAGCCGGCGCTCCCCCACCGAGCCTTCCAGGGGGTCCCTCAGTCTCCCCAAATGCAGCATCCGTGCCCCTCCTGCCTCTGCTCTGTGTGGGTCACCATCAGACCCCGAGCCTCTGCCCGTGCTGAGTGGGGCTCCCCTGGGCACCTGCAGCCCTAGAGCCTGGCAGGCAGCAGTTGGCAGAGATTAAGGAGGGTGCACCTGCGTGCAGGTGAGATGGGGCCCTGCACGGCAATCCCCCAGAGACACCGGCTGGGCCGAGAAGGGAAATCCGCGTGGGGTCTGGTCCACGGGGACCTCTGCCCCTGGGCCCCTTCGCTGGGTCACCGGAGGGGGCTGGTGGCCAGTGGCTGGCCCACAGGGCGAAGGCTTCCAGCCCTGGGGACCACACCCGGTCACACCACGCAGAGCCACCAGAGCTCCCTGGTACCACATCTGCTGCTTGGACCGGTCCAGGACCAAAGGACACAGATCCCAGCCGGGAGGCCGGGAGGGCGCGGGGGAGGGTGCAGGGGCTCCACGTGGGGCCGGGGTCTCCGGGGGACCGTGGAGGCCTCTCTGCCTTCTTCCCCCTCCCACGCCTGCTCCCAGCCTCACCAGGTCAGGGGCTCCTGTACCGCCAGCTTCACTCAACTCACTGAACTGGCTCCCAGAGGGGACCACACAGCACTGGCTGCCTTCAGGGTTGGCACCACCAGGAGGCGTCCTGGCCACCCGTGGTGGGGTAGCTGCTGCCTGCAACACAAGCCCAGCACCCACTGCATGGTGCAAGCACAGTACACACCCACACCACTCACGTGTGTGTACCCACACACATGCACACCCCACACTCACATACATATGCAGGCGTACACACACCACACGCATGCACACACACATACAGGCGTGTTCCCACGCCACATGTATGCACACACTCATGTATGCAGGCATGCACACACCACATACTCTCCTATACTTGCACGAGTACGCAATGCACACAACTTGAGCCCCTGGCGGAGGCTCTGGGAAGCGGAGAGAGTTCAGCCCTCCCCAGGGTTTTCCTGCAGGGCCCCGGGGAGGCGTTGGGAGCCACAGAGAGGTCAAAGGTCACAGCCCTTTGCCTGATGGGACCTGGAACAGAAGCAGCTCCAAGTCCTGTCACACACAGAGGTCAGAGGGCCTGGTGCAGCCTCTGGCCTGGCTTCCAAGTCACAAAATCCAGGCTTCTCTGCCTAGGAACCCGAGCCATGCCTGCTCTACCTGCTGAGTGACAGCGCTGTCCCCACTGCTGAGTGACAGCTCTGTGTCCTCACTGTGACAGCCCTGTGTCCACTGCTGAGTGACAGCCCTGTGTCCCCACTGTGACAGCCCTGTGTCCTCACTGTGACAGCCCTGTGTCCCCACTGTGGCAGCCCTGTGTCCCCACTGTGAGTGACAGCCCTGTGTCCCTCTGCTGAGTGACCAGGCCCTGTGGGGACGAGGGACAAGGGTGCCCTGCTGGTTGGTGGGCTTGCTGCCACCTGAGGGTCAGCTGTCCAAGGCCAAAGTCCATGCAGGCAGCAAGGTCGTATCTGAGGCCTTGGACGCCCTGCTCATCATGCCTGGCCCCTTCCCCACCCGGACAGCAGCACAGAGGAAAGAAGCCCCCGCCCCCAGGCCTTGGCCCTCCCTGAGCTGTGTGTCCCTGGGTGTCCTCCCAGGCCACCTGCCGTGTACCTCCGGGCAGGCAGCCCACCCGGCTCCTCCTGGGAGTTCATCCCCAGCGCTGGGGCTTGTGCCCAGCCAGTCACAGGGAGACGTGCACGGGGCGGGCGGGTGTGCTGGGGCGCCCTTCCTGCTCCCACCCCACACAATCCCTAGACAATGACGCGGAGGTGCCCAGTTCCAGGATACACACGTGTGTGTGCAGCTCTGCACACGTGTGCATCTCTGGGTAAGTGGGCACGCGTGTTCTGTAACAAGCATCTGGCCCAGGAGAGGGGACGTGGCCAGCACTGCCCCACATCACGGGACCCTCCCCCCCGTGGCTCACGTGCAGCCCCACCTCCAGAGTAGGAGCTCCACGCCATGGGGCTGTGTAAGGAAAACACCGCCCATGTATCCGGGCATGTGGCGGCACCCGCAGGACCAGGGTGGCCAGACGGGGACCTGGCGGGGCAGCTGGCGGGGCCTCATGCCCAGGCCACCCCAGCATAGCACCCCAGCCTGAGGGAGAGGTCACAGGTGGGTTTTCATTCCGGGGCGAGACCACGCCAGGCGGGGAGGGGTCTCGTGGCACTGCCGAGTCAAGCCTCACGCCTGGATCCCGAGATGAGCCAGGACAGAAAGATCCTATCCGAGCTCCAGGAGTCCAACAGCTTGGCCACGAGGAGTCCCAGAGAGAGAGAGAGAGGACAGAGTGGGCACCTAGGGGAGGCCCCAGGAGAGCCGGCTGTGTGCCAGCAGGCGCAGGGTCGGTGTCTGGGTCCCAACACCATCACCCCCGCCCCACCCAGGCTCGGAGCAGTCCACAACCTGAAAACCTGAAATAAGGGTGGGTGGACTGCACAGAGGAGGGGTCCATTGTGGGGGCCGAACGGGCAGCGAAGGGGGCCCAGAGCCGGGGCCAGCAGGAGGCTGGGTGGGCTGAAGGGCGTCGGTAACGCTGTCCGGCTCCGCCCCAGCATGGAGAGAGCCAAGCGGGCAGACGGCTGTGGGAGAAGCCGCCGTCTCCCAGCGAGGTTCACCTGCCGGGCAAACTTCAGAGGGCCCCGCGCAGGGCTGGGGGGCGGGAGGGACGCCCTCGGCCCCCAGCGATGGCCACATATTCCTGTTGGCTCCGAGTGTAGACAGAAGAAAGTCAGGCCCTTGGACGCTGCCCCCTCCCCAGATTCCGTGGTTTGAGGGGCGCTCAGCAGGGGTGCGGCCGGCGAGGTGTGGGGTGGCAGCAGGGGCTGCGCCCATCCCTCCTGGGATCCTGAGGGGCCTGGGTCACTGGAGCTGGAGGAGGAGCCCCAACCTCGCTCTCCTTCCAGCCTCTCCACTCCTTCCCCAGGTCCCCGCTGACCGCCGGGCAGAGGGCAGGGTTTGGTGGACCCAGAGTGGCATGGGGGGTAGATCTGGGGCCAGAGGGAGCCGTCCCCTCACCCCCATGACCCCTCCCACAAGCTCTGCTGAGCCACAGAGGGTGCGGAGGGCAGCAGAGCCCTGACCTGGAGGACAGCGAGGCCCCCAGCCCCAGTTCCACCGGGCCCCGGGACACCTGCCTGCCTCCCGCACCCATCGCAAAATGCCTGCGAGAGAAAGCAGGACCAAGGGAGGGCAGGTGCCCCAGGCTGGCTCTCGCTGGCGTCTTTAAAGCCGTGACATCTGGGCAGCATTACTGACAAGTGCACAACAAGCCAAGGACACAGCGATGGTCAACTCCAGGAGCCCGGGACAGAGCGGGATTCCGTCTCGGGGAAGGTGATCGCTTCACAGCTGTGGCTGCGGGGACAGCGACACTGGGGTCACAATGACACCGAGTGTCTGGCCACGAGACTCAGTCCCGAGGGGCTGTGGGCAGAGGGATGGGGAGGGAGCTACACGAGGGGGCCGGATCTCCAACTCCCACCTCAGGAGACCCAAGGTCAGGTCTGGGCTGAACACCCACACGGAACCTTCTATGCCGGCAGTTCCCGGTGGACCTGGAAGGAGCAGACAGAGGGACTGGAAGCGGTGACCTCTTGGCGTCTGGACCCTGGGTGTGCGGGGGAGGAGCCACTTACCACAGAGGGCTGCCGGTGTTTTACGGCGGATACCAGGGCCTTGCAAAAGGTCCGGGGAAAAGCACCGGGGAAAGCCACGCGGGCATTTCAAAAACCGGTTACACCCAGTGAGACAGGGCCTGAGTTCCACTTTCTACACATTGTGTGACGTTCCCTCAGGCTCAGTAGACAGACGCTTGAGATGGACAGACAGACGGCAGGTGACTGACGATGGATGAAGATGGTGATGGTGCGTGGGTGACACAGGACTGACAGATGATATAGCAAGATTCAGATAGATGACTGACGGATAGATGGTAGATGATGGGTAGGTAGGTGACAGATCAGACGGATGAAGATGGTGATGGTGCGTGGGTGACACAGGACTGACAGATGATATAGCAAGATTCAGATAGATGACTGACGGATAGATGGTAGATGGTGGGTAGGTAGGTGACAGATCAGACGGATGAAGATGGTGATGGTGCGTGGGTGACACAGGACTGACAGATGATATAGCAAGATTCAGATAGATGACTGACGGATAGATGGTAGATGATGGGTAGGTAGGTGACAGATCAGACGGATGAAGATGGTGATGGCGCGTGGGTGATACGTGATGGACAGATGATATAGCAAGATTCAGATAGATGACTGACGGATAGATGGTAGATGATGGGTAGGTAGGTGACAGATCAGACGGATGAAGATGGTGATGGCGCGTGGGTGATACGTGATGGACAGATGACAGATAGACGGCTGACGGACACAGGTGATGGGTGACAGATGAAGATGGTGATACAGGTAGACAGATGATTGACCATGCATGGGAGACGGGCGGGGCCGCAGCAGGAGCCAGGGCTGAGGAGGAGGGCGAGGGGAGCAGGGCCGGGGGCCTGCAGGTGACGCCCACAGAGGCTGGCAGAGAGGAGGCGTCTCTAAATTTAGTTTCATTTCGTTGAAAGGCAGAGAGACTGGGAGAGACCTTCCCCCCTCCTCACTCCTCAAACGCCCGTAGAAGCCTTGGGGGGGAGCGTTTCTCCCAAGGAGTGGAGCAGGGTGGAACCCGGCGTCGCCAGTGCAACCCTGACACAAGGCAGCATCGCAGCAATGGCGACCAAGAGGGGCAGCGGCCCAGGCAGCGTGGAGGACCCGCCAGGGCAAAGGTCACGGCCATGGAGAAGGACCCGCCAGGGCAAAGGTCACAGTCAGGGAGGAGGACCCGCCAGGGCAAAAGCCACAGCCAGGGAGGAGGACCCGCCAGGGCAAAGGTCACAGTCAGGGAGGAGGACCCGCCAGGGCAAAAGCCACAGCCAGGGAGGAGGACCTGCCAGGGCAAAGGTCACAGTCAGAGAGGAGGACCTGCCAGGGAAAAGGTCATGGCCACAGAGGAGAACCCGCCAGGGCAAAGGTCACAGCCAGGGAGGAGAACCCGCCAGGGCAAAAGCCACAGCCAGGGAGGAGGACCTGCCAGGGCAAAGGTCGCGGCAATGGAGGACCTGACAAGGCAGAGGTCACGGCCATGGAGGACCCGCCAGGGCAAAGGTCACAGTCAGGGAGGAGGACCTGCCAGGGCAAAGGTCATGGCCACAGAGGAGAACCCGCCAGGGCAAAGGTCACAGCCAGGGAGGAGAACCCGCCAGGGCAAAGGTCACAGCCATGGAGAAGGACCCGCCAGGGCAAAGGTCACAGTCAGGGAGGAGGACCCGCCAGGGCAAAAGCCACAGCCAGGGAGGAGGACCTGCCAGGGCAAAGGTCGCGGCAATGGAGGACCTGACAAGGCAGAGGTCACGGCCATGGAGGACCCGCCAGGGCAAAGGTCACAGCCAGGGAGGAGGACCCGCCAGGGCAAAGGTCACAGCCAGGGAGGAGGACCTGCCAGGGCAAAGGTCACAGCCAGGGAGGAGGACCTGCCAGGGCAAAGGTCACAGTCAGGGAGGAGGACCTGCCAGGGCAAAGGTCATGGCCACAGAGGAGAACCCGCCAGGGCAAAGGTCACAGCCAGGGAGGAGAACCCGCCAGGGCAAAGGTCACAGCCATGGAGAAGGACCCGCCAGGGCAAAGGTCACAGCCATGGAGAAGGACCCGCCAAGGCAAAAGCCACAGCCAGGGAGGAGGACCTGCCAGGGCAAAGGTCGCGGCCATGGAGGACCTGACAAGGCAGAGGTCACGGCCATGGAGGACCCGCCAGGGCAAAGGTCACAGCCATGGAGAAGGACCCGCCAGGGCAAAGGTCACAGTCAGGGAGGAGGACCCGCCAGGGCAAAGCCACAGCCAGGGAGGAGGACCTGCCAGGGCAAAGGTCGCGGCAATGGAGGACCTGACAAGGCAGAGGTCACGGCCATGGAGGACCCGCCAGGGCAAAGGTCACAGCCAGGGAGGAGGACCCGCCAGGGCAAAGGTCACAGCCAGGGAGGAGGACCTGCCAAGGCAAAGGTCACAGCCAGGGAGGAGGACCTGCCAGGGCAAAGGTCACAGCCAAGGAGGAGGACCTGCCAGGGCAAAGGTCATGGCCACAGAGGAGAACCCGCCAGGGCAAAGGTCACAGCCAGGGAGGAGAACCCGCCAGGGCAAAGGTCACAGCCATGGAGAAGGACCCGCCAAGGCAAAAGCCACAGCCAGGGAGGAGGACCTGCCAGGGCAAAGGTCGCGGCCATGGAGGACCTGACAAGGCAGAGGTCACGGCCATGGAGGACCCGCCAGGGCAAAGGTCGCGGCCACCGTGTTTGGATGCCCGGGTGTTCTGGAGGCCGAAGCACAGCGGCGTGTGTCTCAGGAGAGAGCTCTGAGCCGGCCGAGCCTGTGCAGGAAGCCCCCCAGGCAGCCCCCACTGCTCTCAGCCCAGGGCGGCCCTGACCTGCGGAGTCCACCTCGTGGTCCGGCCTGGCGCCCTCTGACAGCTTCGTGTTTCCTGATCCTGATGTTTGAGGAATCCTTAGAGGACGGCCATCTCTACAGCTGAGGCAGAGGCTGCACAGACCTGGCTGTACTCCCTCAGGGTCACGGGGTGGGGGGGGGGAGATCCCGAACCCTCCCTGCTGACTGGGAGGAGACAGCTCCAGACGAGACCAGAGCAAGGCTCTCCGGGAGCCGCACAGGAGTCCGGGACACCGTCCCTGAGTGCCCATCGGGAGCCTCTGCACCCCAGCCAGCGCGGGGTCCCACCATGTGCTCCCCGCCCGTGTTGTCCGGGGTCAGGCCTGGGTCCCGCGTGCTCCCCGCCCGTGTTGTCCGGGGTCAGGCCTGAGTCCCGCGTGCTCCTGACCAGCAAGAGGATTGCCCCCACATTTGGGTGCGGTTCCCTCGGCTGTAAGATGGGAGGAGAACCCCAGTTCTCACTTTCTCGCCAGGGTTCATGGCAGCAAAGTCAATGCCCTTGATATAAGTGATTATTTCAGCCACGCCTTTGGAGTGGAAGAATCAGATCACGTGTAAGATGCGTTCACAAAGACGATCACACCCCGCCCCCCACGGCTCCCACCTTCCCTGGGGCCCCACACGCCATGGAACACCGGGCACACCTTGGCAGAGCCCCCGGGTGCCAGGCGCCAGCCGACACCCTCAGGGCAGATGGGGGAGGGGCGTGGCCATGCGCTCTGGGCCGGGCAACCACAGCCACACAGCCAAGGAGTAAAACAGGCAAGGCTGTGACACTGTGGCCCTGGGGACACCATGCGTGCACTAAGCCTGGAGTTGGGAAGCACTAGGGCCAGTTTTGGCTGGGCCCCTGGACGCCGTCACCCGAGCCCTGACCCCAGGCCGGAGCCCCTCCCCCTGCAGGCCCTGCTCCCCGCCCACGCAGCAAAGTCCAGGAGAATGTTTTCCCTGCAACCCCCCAGCTCCCAAGTGCTCTTTAACTTCTGTTTCAAAACAGTGAGCGCGCTGTTAACAGAAGCTTGGCCGAGCCAAGTGCGCGAGGCCCGGGTCCCGCGCCCCAGGGGGATGTCAGGCTTCGGGGTGGGGGACAGAGGAGGGGCAGCCAGGACGCCCTTGTTCTCACGCCCCCAGCCACCCCTTCTCCTGCGGCCCCACAGCCTGCAACCCCCAGGAAACCTCTGCAGAGCACCCAGAATCCACGCGGGCTGCTGCCCTTCCTGCCTCGTGGCGGGGGTGCCTACCTCCGTCAGCAGGGACCAGGATCCTGGCTGAGGGCAGCCTGTGCGGTGAAGGCAGAATGTGGAGGCCCTGGGTGACGCCTGGTCTCTGGGCGTAGTGGGCTACGCCTCCACCTGCGACACCAGCATCCCACATGGACACCAGTTCAAGTCCCGGCTGCTCCACTTCTGATCCAGTTCCCTGCTAATGGCCTGGACAAGCAGCAGAGGGTGGCCCAAGGGCTTGGCCCCTGCACTCACGGGGCGACCCAGAGCTCTGGCTTTGGCCTGGCCCAGCCCTGGTCATTGCAGCCATCTGGGGAGTGAACCAGAAGAAGGGAGATTCTCCCCCCCCCCCCTTCTTAACTCTGCCTTTCAAATAAATAAATAAATCCTTTAAGAAAAGAAGTCGTCCAGTCCACATCAGTTGGAGTTCACACATAGGAAGCCACCCGCCCCCCTCCCAGCTGTGCTGTGGCCGAGTCCTTGATGGGCAGGTCTGGGTCGGGGCCGAGCCCCCACCACGCAGGACGCTGCCTCCTGCTTCCCACTCGCCCTTGAAGCTGGTGGCTCCTTCAGCGTTGCTCGGATGTTGAGAACGCACCGTTCTGACGCCAAGATGAACAAATGCGTCTCTCTGTCACGCTGAATCCACCACCCAACACCGCGGCAGTTGGGAAGAGTTGTGCGTTCTCTCACCAGACGGCCCCCTGACCCCACAGACGCAGGCCCCCACTGTCTTTCCCGGGAGTTGCAGAACCCCCAGGCGAGGGCCCCGCCTGCACATGGACTCCGTGGAGAGCACACGTCCTCGCCCGCGGCCCTCTGTGAAACGGCCCAGCCGCCCCTCCCCGGCAGCTCATGGGTGCTGGGCCCGGCAGCAGCCAGCCGCTGAGCCGAGCCCAGCAGGGTCCTCCGGGGACGGGCAAGCAGGCTGACCTCATGGCTGCGGGAGCTGAAGTCAAGAGGACGCTCCCTGGGGTCTGCAGCAGGGCGGGTGGGGGTGGGGCGGCAGCTGCAGGCACCTGAGCCTGGAGCGAGCTGGAGAGGTGGGGGGAGGAGCTGGAGATGGGGGGAGCACCTGGAGAGATGAGGGAGGGGGAGGGGGGCAGAGGAGCCAGGCAGGGGAGAGGGGAGAGCCCGGCCCTGGCGCAGGTGGGAAAGGCTTCACCCTGACCGTTGCAGACCCTCCACGCTACAGAGCCCACCCACACCAGGGGCTGCAGACGGACGGGGGTCTGTCCAGCTCACGGCTTGGGAAGCAGGAAGGCCGGCAGGACGCCTCTGGTGCCCGGTGAGGCCTCCTTCCTGCACGTGACCCAGAGGGCGCCATGTGGCGAGACAGTGGGCGGCAGCACGGGCGGTTCCTCCCACAGCCACCAGGGCCACCACGGACCCACCCCACGGTCACCCGATCCTAGTCACTTCCTTAGGCCCCTCCCTGCCACCGCCACCCCATTACCACAGGAACTTGAGGACCAAGTGTCCAACCCACGGCCCTCTAGGGGTCACGGTCCAGGCTCTCGCTGGCACCCTGACCCGGCTCCTGGCTGTGGCCCCACTGGAGGCTGAGCTGCAGCCCAGGGCGAGAGCCAGAGGGACAGAGCACAAAACCTGGAGACCAACTCAACCACGTGCCCAACGGGTTTTGGGTTTTGTTTTTTAGATTTATTTATTTATCTGAAAGTCAGAGTTACACAGAGAGAAAAGAGACAGAGACAGAGAGAGAGAGAGAGAGGTCTTCTATCCACTGGTTCACTCCCCAATTGGCCGATGGGAGCTGCGCCGATCCGAAGCCAGGAGCTTCATCCAGGTCTCCCACGTGGATGCAGGGGCCCAAGGACTTGGGCCATCCTCCACTGCTGTCCCAGGCCATAGCAGAAAGCTGGATCAGAAGTGGAGCAGCTGGGACTCGAACCAGCACCCATCTGGAATGCTGGCACTGCAGGCGATGGCTTTACCGGTTACACCACAACTGGCCCCCCGCGGGTTTTGATAAAGATGCAGGAGTGATCGGGGGAGAGGTGACAGCCCCTCAGCACGTGGTGCTGGGGCCCTGGACACCCAAGGGTGAACCCCGGACCACACACAGGACACACAGACACACACACACGGACACACAGACACACACAGATATACCCAGGACACACAGACACACACACAGACATACACAGGACACACAGACACACACAGACATACACAGGACACACAGACACACACACACAAGGAAAACTCTCGCATCTAAGGCTAGGCAGAACGTTCTTAGACTTGGTACCCAAGCTCCATCCCCAGTAAATTAGAGTTCACAATGTGTGACGTTTGCAACGTCACAGACTCTGCCAAGAGGGTGAAGAAGCAAGGTGCATCCTGGGAGAGACGTTTGCAAACCGCAAAGCCGACAGAGGTGAGTATCAGGAGGGTGCAAAGAACCCTCAAAACTCAATGAAAAAACACCCGACGGTTCAGTCAGCCATGGGCAGGCATCCGCCGGGGACCTCGGTCACGCACAGAAACAGCAAAACCCGACTTCAGGGTCACAGCTCACCTGCTCGGACGGCGACCTGAACCCCGGGACGACCAAACGCCGCACACAGGACAAGAGGGTACAGCCGCCCTGCAGGAGCGGCCAAAGTTCCTGGAGAAACTGACACACAGCTGCCCCGTGAGCCGGCCACGCCACTCCCCGGCATGCACCCCAGAGACACACAGGGTCGCGTGGAAGTCTGCACAAATGCTGTGCCTGGTCCCGGAGCACCACCCCATGGAGCCCCTGGGACTGGCGCTGTGCCTGTCTGTCCACGCGCCGGTTTTGAAATGGGAAATTAACCCAGGGTCACAGGTTACCTGCTGCGCGGGATCAGGGCGTGCGGAAGGGAGGCGGCTGAGGGCTCCTGGGCTCGGGGCTGCTGGACGCCGGGGGGCGATGATGGCAGCCGGGCCGATTTCCTGCCCGTGGTGCTGTACTGCCATTTTCTTTTCTTTTTTTCTTTTTTTTCTTAGAGAGACAGAAAGGTCTTCCTTCCATTGGTTCACCCCCCAAATGGACGCTATGGCCGGTGCTGTGCCGATCCGAAGCCAGGAGCCAGGTGCTTCCTCCTGGTCTCCCATGCAGGTGAAGGGCCCAAGCACTTGGGCCATCCTCCACTGCCTTCCTGGGCCACAGCAGCGAGCTGGCCTGGAAGAGGAGCAACCGGGACTAGAACCCGGAGCCCATATGGGATGCCGGCGCCGCAGGCGGAGGATTAACCAAGTGAGCCAGGGCGCCGGCCTCTTTCCTTCTTATTTTTTAAAAAAATATTTATTTATTTTATTTGAAAGGCAGAATTATGGAGAGAGAGGTCATCCGTCCACTGGTTCACTCCCCAGATGGCCTCAGTGGCCAGAGCTGGACCAGACCGAAGCCAGGAGCCAGGAGCCTCTTCTGGGTCCCCCACGTGGCTGCAGGGCTCCAGGCACTGGGGCCATCTTCCACTGATTTCCCAGGCCATCAGCGGGGAGCTGGATCGGAAGAGGAGCAGCCGGGAAGTGAACCAGCGCCCGTGTGGGATGCCGGCGCCGCAGGAAGCAGTTTAACCCGCTTTGCCACAGCGCCGGCCACGTACTGCCATTTTCTAAGACAAACCCACAGCAGTAGCTGTTCGAGGGCGCCTGGGGCCGCCTGTGACTGCCTAACTGCCTGTAAGCTGTGATCATCCCAGGGCCAGACGACGGATGCCCGTGTTGCGTCCCAGGGACCTGAGTTCGAGCCCCAGCCCTATTCTCTCTCAAACAGCCTGGCAGGCAGCAGGGGGTGGTGAGCCTGGTTGTCAGGTCCCTGCCCCCGGCTCCGGCCCAGCCCAGGTCTGGCCACTGTGGAGCGAGTCAGCAGGTGGGCACTCCATCAGACGGAATTCATTGATTGACTGACTTGTTAAAAGTTTCATTAAAAAGGAGCAAAAGGGACTGGTACTGTGGCATGGCGGTTAAAGCCCCAGCCTGCAGTGTTGGCATCCCATGTGGACGCCGGTTCAAGACCCGGCTGCTCCACTTCCGATCCAGCTCTCTGCCGTGGCCTGGGAAAGCAGTGAAAGATGGCCCAAGTCCTTGTACCAGCGTAGGAGACCAGGAAGAAGCTCCTGGCTCCTGGCTTCGGATCAGCATAGCTCCAGCCATAGCGGCCATCTGGGGAGTGAACCATTGGATGGAAGACTTCTCTCTGTCTCTACCTCTCTGTGTAACTCTGTCTTTCAAATAAATAAATAAATCTTTAAAAAAGAGAGAAATGAGCTAAAATGCAGAAAAATAAAATTTCATGAAGGAGATAGTGTCACTTGTGAACACAGTGCCTGTGTGTGCTGGGACACGGACACTGGGCGGAGCGGGCGGTGGTGGGCGGTGGCTGTGTGGGGACACGGGTTAGAGCAGGCGGTGGTTGTGCTGGGACATGGACACTGGGCAGAGCGGGCGGTGGCTGTGCTGGGACACGGGTTAGAGCAGGCGGTGGTTGTGCTGGGACATGGACACTGGGCAGAGCGGGCGGTGGCTGTGCTGGGACACGGACACTGGGCATCGTGGGCGGTGGCTGTGCTGGGACACGGACACTGGGCGGAGCGGGCGGTGGCTGTGCTGGGACACGGACACTGGGCGGAGCGGGCGGTGGCTGTGCTGGGACACGGACACTGGGCGGAGCGGGCGGTGGCTGTGCTGGGACACGGACACTGGGCGGAGCGGGCGGTGGCTGTGCTGGGACACGGACACTGGGCAGAGCGGGCGGTGGTGGGCGGTGGCTGTGTGGGGACACGGGTTAGAGCAGGCAGTGGCTGTGCTGGGACACGGACACTGGGCAGAACGGGCGGTGGCTGTGCGGGGACACGGACACTGGGCAGAGCGGGCGGTGGCTGTGCTGGGACACGGACACTGGGCAGAGCGGGCGGTGGCTCTGCTGGGACACAGACACTGGGCATCGCGGGCGGTGGCTGTGCTGGGACACGGACACTGGGCAGAGCAGGCGGTGGCTGTGCTGGGACACGGACACTGGGCAGAGCGGGCGGTGGCTCTGCTGGGACACGGACACTGGGCGGAGCGGGCGGTGGCTGTGCTGGGACACGGGTTAGAGCAGGCAGTGGCTGTGCTGGGACACAGACACTGGGCGGAGCGGGCGGTGGTGGGCGGTGGCTGTGTGGGGACACGGGTTAGAGCAGGCAGTGGCTGTGCTGGGACACGGGTTAGAGCAGGCGGTGGCTGTGCTGGGACACGGGTTAGAGCAGGCGGTGGCTGTGCTGGGACATGGGTTAGAGCAGGCGGTGGCTGTGCTGGGACACGGACACTGGGCAGAGCGGGCGGTGGCTGTGCGGGGACACGGACACTGGGCAGAGCGGGCGGTGGCTGTGCTGGGACACGGACACTGGGCAGAGCGGGCGGTGGCTGTGCTGGGACACGGACACTGGGCAGAGCGGGCGGTGGCTGTGCTGGGACACGGACACTGGGCGGAGCGGGCGGTGGCTGTGCTGGGACACGGGTTAGAGCGGGCGGTGGCTGTGCTGGGACACGGGTTAGAGCGGGCGGTGGCTGTGCTGGGACACGGACACTGGGCAGAGCGGGCGGTGGCTGTGCTGGGACACGGACACTGGCAGGAGCCGGCGGTGGCGGCGGTGGCGAGCTCGGGCACCTGGGGTTTCCCGGCAGCTGCACCGTTAGAAGCACTGACCTCCTGCTGTCACCCCTCTCCCCAGGTCCCCAGTGTTCTTCATTTTTGAAGATTTATTTATTTGAAAGCCAGAGTAACAGGGACAGAGAGAGGGAGAGAGGGAGAGAGGGAGAATCTTCCATCCGCTGGGTCACTCCCCAGATGGCTGCAGCGGCTGGGGCTGGGCCAGGCTGAAGCCAGGAGTCTGGGTCTCCCACACGGGTGCAGGAGTCCAAGGGCTTGGGCCATCTTCCGCTGCTTTCCCAGGCCATAGCAGAGAGCTGGATGGGAAGTGGAGCAGCCTGGACTCAAACAGGCTCTCCCCCCACCCCACCATCCGAGATCTCAAGGCCCCGTGCGGTTGGCCGGCTCCAGCTGGGGCAGTGGCCGTGGCGGGGAGCCCGGTGGTTCCCTCGGCACAGGCTCCTGCAGGGCGACCCAGGAGGAACCCCGCCTGCCAGCTTGCCTGGGAACACACGCCAGGCCAGCACTCATGTGTGCACACGTGTGCACTCCCCGTTCCGTGCCCCTGCCGACCCCCACCCGGGCTGCTGGGGTCAGCGGCAACTCCCATGGCAGGAGGGCGGGCAGCTCTGCCTCTGGCTCCTGTCCAGCCTGAGTCACTGGCCGCCCCGGCTGACGGGCGCTCGGGGAGTTGCTGGTGCAGCCCGAGAATGGATCCAAGGCCTCCCGTTGCTGGAAGCCGGCGTGAGAAGCGCCAGCCGCTCGTCTCCCGGCGCCAGCGCACAGAGCCCCATCCCGCCCTGCTCTGAGCTTCGGGGGTTTTTATTATTATTATTCATCAGCAAGTTCCCGCGTGCTCTCCACTCGCCGTCCTCCTCCGTGCTCTGCGTCTCTTTCCTGCAGTTGTCCCGCATTTGCTTTTGCAGCCACGGTCATGTCTCAGCGCTGCACACCATCCATCCCCATAAAACCGGTTCTCATGGACCTGGGGCCCGGGAGGACCTGGCCCGAGGCCTTGCTGGCGGCGAGGTCCCCCAGCCCCTGCCTCTGCTGCCTGGCTGACCTGGACCTCGGACCTCTCCAGGAGCCTGCTCCATCCCTGGTGTGTGGGGGCCCGGGGAGGGTGGGTGACAGCTGGCAGGCCAAGGCCAGACCAGGGACCAACCCCACTCAGACAGGCAGCATCCCTGGGAGCATCTCAGAGCCACCGTGCGAGGAGGCCCTGGGCAGAGAAGCTCTGAGGCCCACCTGACCCACCCAGGCCTGAGCAGCTGCCCCACTCGAAGACACAGGGCTCACCGGGGCCTGGGCCCAGCCACGTGGCACAGCTCAGACACAGACACAGGGCTCACCGGGGCCTGGGCCCAGCCACGTGGCACAGCTCAGACACAGACACAGGGCTCACCGGGGCCTGGGCCCAGCCACGTGGCACAGACACAGACACAGGGCTCACCGGGGCCTGGGCCCAGCCACGTGGCACAGCTCAGACACAGACACAGGGCTCACCGGGGCCTGGGCCCAGCCACGTGGCACAGCTCAGACACAGACACAGGGCTCGCCAGGGCCTGGGCCCAGCCACGTGGCACAGCTCAGACACAGACACAGGGCTCACCGGGGCCTGGGCCCAGCCACGTGGCACAGCTCAGACACAGACACAGGGCTCGCCAGGGCCTGGGCCCAGCCACGTGGCACAGCTCAGACACAGACACAGGGCTCACCAGGGCCTGGGCCCAGCCACATGTCACAGCTCAGACACACACACAGACACACACAGACACAGGGCTCACCGGGGCCTGGGCCCAGCCACGTGGCACAGACACAGACACAGGGCTCACCGGGGCCTGGGCCCAGCCACGTGGCACAGCTCAGACACAGACACAGGGCTCACCGGGGCCTGGGCCCAGCCACGTGGCACAGCTCAGACACAGACACAGGGCTCACCGGGGCCTGGGCCCAGCCACGTGGCACAGCTCAGACACAGACACAGGGCTCACCAGGGCCTGGGCCCAGCCACATGTCACAGCTCAGACACACACACAGACACACACAGACACAGGGCTCACCGGGGCCTGGGCCCAGCCACGTGGCACAGACACAGACACAGGGCTCACCGGGGCCTGGGCCCAGCCACGTGGCACAGCTCAGACACAGACACAGGGCTCACCGGGGCCTGGGCCCAGCCACGTGGCACAGCTCAGACACAGACACAGGGCTCACCGGGGCCTGGGCCCAGCCACGTGGCACAGCTCAGACACAGACACAGGGCTCACCGGGGCCTGGGCCCAGCCACGTGGCACAGCTCAGACACAGACACAGGGCTCGCCAGGGCCTGGGACCAGCCACGTGGCACAGACACAGACACAGGGCTCACCGGGGCCTGGGCCCAGCCACGTGGCACAGACACAGACACAGGGCTCACCGGGGCCTGGGCCCAGCCACGTGGCACAGCTCAGACACAGACACAGGGCTCACCGGGGCCTGGGCCCAGCCACGTGGCACAGACACAGACACAGACACAGGGCTCACCGGGGCCTGGGCCCAGCCACGTGGCACAGCTCAGACACAGACACAGGGCTCACCGGGGCCTGGGCCCAGCCACGTGGCACAGCTCAGACACAGACACAGGGCTCACCGGGGCCTGGGCCCAGCCACGTGGCACAGACACAGACACAGACACAGGGCTCACTGGGGCCTGGGCCCAGCCACGTGGCACAGACACAGACACAGACACAGGGCTCACCGGGGCCTGGGCCCAGCCACGTGGCACAGCTCATGCAGACCCGGGTCACCCAGGGCAGGTGGTAAAGGAGGTGCGGGAGGCAGCAGTGACGGCTCCTGTACTTGGGTCCCTTCTGCCCGTGTGGGAGACCTGGATGGAGCTCCAGGTTCCCAGCTTCAGCCTGGCCCAGTCTCAGCCCATTTGCCGCTGGGGAATGAACCACAGATGAGAACCCTGCCTGTCCATCTGTCTCTCTCTCTCCCTCTCTCTCTCTCTCTCTCTCAGTCTCTCAAACAATAATAATAATAATAATAATAATAATAATAAAGTAAGGCTACTTTTCTACTTTGACCCTTTCAATTTTCATATCCTAGAACGTTAGACTTTGTAACTTCTCTTATTTATTTATTAAATTATTTGAATGGCGGAAAGACAGAGACCAAGAAGCAGAAATCTTCAATGGCTGGGGCTGTGCCAGGCCAAAGCAGAAGCCAAGAGGGAGTGGGGCCAGCGCTGTGGGCAGCAGCTGAGCCTGCACTTGGGACACCCGCACTCTTACGGGAACACAGGCTCGAGCCCCAGCTGCTCCACTTCCAGTCCGGCTCCCTGCTAATGCCCCTGGGAGGCAGCAGATGCTGGTCCAAGTGTGTAAGACCCTGCACCCACGCAAAAGACCTGGATTGCATCCTGGCCCTGGCTTTGGCCTGGCGATCCTGCCCCAGGGCCTCCCCACATCCTGGCCCTTCTTCGGCCTGGTGAGCCTGCCCCAGGGCCTCCCCACATCCTGGCCCTTCTTTGGCCTGGTGAGCCTGCCCCAGGGCCTCCCCACGTCCTGGCCCTGGCTTTAGCCTAGCGATGCTGCCCCAGGGCCTCCCCACATCCTGGCCCTTCTTCAGCCTGGTGAGCCTGCCCCAGAGCCTCCCCACATCCTGGCCCTTCTTTGGCCTGGTGAGCCTGCCCCAGGGCCTCCCCACGTCCTGGCCCTGGCTTCAGCCTAGCGATGCTGCCCCAGGGCCTCCCCACGTCCTGGCCTTTCTTCAGCCTGGTGAGCCTGCCCCAGGGCCTCCCCGCGGGGCTGCAGCTCTGTGGAACATTCTTGAACCCGAGTTTCCCTTTTCACTGCTTTCCCAGGCCATAGCAGAGAGCTGAATCGGAAGTGGAGCAGCTGGGACTTGAACCCGCGCCCACATGGGAGGCTGGCACTGCAGGCAGCGGCTTTACCCGCTACACCACAGCACAGGCCCGATTTGGGCTTCTTTTTGCACCGATCCTGTCATTCTGGTGAACCCAGGGGAAACCTTGGTAAAATGCCTTGGGAAATGTGTCACCTTGTCTGTGCGTTAGGTAATTATGTAAAACATGGGACTTTGGTGTCCCCTTAAAACAAGCCACCGCAGTGATCTGTGGGTGCCTGGCGTGGCGAGGATCTTCTCCCTGCATGTCTCAGGGAGCATGGGGTCTCCTCCAAGTCTCCTCCCCACCACGCGAGATCGCGCCTGCAGCAGCCCCTGCCCCAGGCCTCCCCAGGCAAAGCTGGGACCTGCTTCTCCACACGCCCACAGCGCTCTCTCCTCGGCCTCCCTGGGCCTCCAGACCCCCGAGGAGCCCCGGCTGCATTGTCTTCTAAAGGCTCGGCCCGGCCACCGGCCCCGGCCCTCCTAGGGTGGGAGCCACCACGCGCGCTGCCCTGCACCTCGCTGACGCGGTCACGCGCACGTCCTTGTGGACTCCCCAGGGCATCGCTCAGGTGAGGAGTGGGCTCCTGAGTGGGCGAGTCGCGGCAAGTGGGTGGGTGGGGGGCTGGGCTCCCCCTCGTGAAGCTAGTACAGAACCAGTGCCGTTCTCTGAGTCCATAAACCAGAACCCAGGATGGCAGGTGGACCCTTGACGGCGCCCCAGCCACCGCTGGACACCAGGTGTCCCAGAGGGGACACGCAGACGGCCCCTGTCGGCCGCCTGCTCTGTGAGATGCCTGCCTCCCAGCGAGGTCCTGGGGGCTCGGACCAGGCTGGGACGGTGGTCAGGACGGGCACCGCGATGCTCCTCGGGGTTCCAAGCCACGGATGAACTCTGGACCTCAGCTCACGCCCCTGCACGCTCCTCCCTGGCCACCGGCGGGAAGCAGCCTCAGCCCAGCACCCCGCAGTCCAGGGCAGGAGCGGCCCCGCCAGCGGGTTTCCCGCAGCTCAGTGCTGTCCGTCTCCAGCCCTACATCCGGCCCCCGGGGCTGTGGCAGAGGCCCCCACGTCCTGCGGTCCTCGACTTTGACCTCGGCGCACTCAGGGGTCTCCGGGGAAGAGCCCTGGATTCAGATGGAGGGGAGCTTGTGGTGCGGACGACGAGGCCGGGCAGCGCCCTGGTGTGGCTGTGGCCCAGCCCCCGGGAAGCCGGGGGAGGGGTCATTCCAAGCTGAGCCCGGGCAGCGCTGGTGTCCAGCCCAGCCAGGGCGGGAACAGACGAGCAGAGTCGGCCAACTGGAGTCGGAGGCAGGTGGATGGGGCGGGGCGGGGGGGGGGGGTCCACCTCTGCTGTCATGCAGGAGAAGTGGCTTTGTGGATGTGATGAAGCTAAGGGGCCTGAGTTCTGGTCTCCCTGGATTCGCGGGGTGGGCCCTAAATCCAGGCCCCCGTGTGTTTATGGAAGAGAAGAAATGGGGAGCCCCCGAGGAGGGGCTGCTGGGACCGGGGCGGATACAGGAGCAGAGTCTGGCAGAAGCAGGGGGTCCTCGCTAGAGCTGCTGCCCGGGCCACGTCCCCCGGACTTGGGCCTCAGTCCCCTGAGAGGGGACGATGCTCTGGTCCCAGCTGCTGGGTACCTGGCCACCTGTCTCAGCAGCCCGGCCCCAGCCCCTCCCCCAGGGGGCTCCAGCCACGAGGGCCTCCTGCTCCCTCCCCTCTGTCCTGCCCCAGGCCCCCGCCCCCTGGCCACATTGCCCACTGACCCTCACTCTTCCCCACCGACCCTGGGCTGCAGGAGGGAGACGGGCTCTCAGTGCTGGCACCGGGTGGGTCAGTGAGGGCCGCCCTCATCGGCCGTGCAGCCGGTAAGCGCAGCCCAGCTCATGGTGCTGCCTCTGAGCCAGGCCGCCTTGGGGCCCCCGGGTCCCCGGGAAGAAGGAGTCAGCCCCGTGCGAGGCCGGCAGCTGCAGGCGCTGGCTCCGATGCTCCCGGGGGGCAGGGAAGCCGCTGGGTCGGTGTCGGATGCTAAGGCAGCAGCAGGTGAGGACCTGGCGGGGTCACGGGCGTCCATGCAGCTGACCTGGGTGCGCAGGGCCTGAGGACACAGGGCTCCTGCCCGGGGACCTCCCCGCTCCACCCCGCTGATGGCTCAGGGCAAGCAGCAAGGTCAGGACCCCCGCCCAGGGGCTGTGGCTGGCGGAGCTGCCCCACTGTCCTCTGAAAGGCGCCCTCTGAAGCCAGAAGCTTCTCCCGGGGGGTGGGGGGGCGATGGGGCAGCCACCGTTTGGGGGGCGTCCAGTGGCCGTACCCGGGGCACAAGGCTACGAGGCAAGGGTAGGGCTGGCTCCACCTCCATGCCCCTGGCTGGGCGCCCAGCAGGGCCCCGAACAACCTGGATGTGAAATGCGGGGCAGAGGCTCCCATGGGTGAGACCGCCCCCCAGGTCCTCCACCCGCCTGCCCGGGGACGTGGTCAGCAGGACAGGGCCCAACGCCTCTCAGAGCGATGGGGGCACTGCCTCCCCCAGCAGCCACGCTGAGATGGCCCTCGGACTATGCAGCCGGACAACCGGGGCAAGCGCCACCCACTCAGCGCCCGCTGGCCGGAGCCCTGGGGCGGGCGGCCTGTCGGCCCTCAGCAGACGGGTGTCTCCCTCTGGCCCGGTTCCTGAGGCCACCCAGGGAGCCGCTGCCACAGAGCCACAGTTGCGGCCGGGACGGGGCTGGCAGGTGGGCCCGAGCTGCCCCCGTGCCTCAGGTTGCAGCATTGAGCTGGGACTCTGCTGGCCCCACGAGTCCCAGGCTGAGCGGGGTGTGCACACGGCCCTCGTGGGTCTGACCCAAGCGTGTGTCGGGGGTCCCGGTTTCCAGTGGCTGAATTCTCTCGCCCTCTCTGCCTGGTGTGAGGCCTCCGCCCCCTCCCACACAGCCCACCCTGGAGCCCAGCACCTCTCCCTTGCCTCCCGCTGTCCCTCTCCCGTGTCGGATGGGGCTGAGCGTGGGGTGGCTGGCGTGTGCCGGGCCTGGGGCCACCACCCGGTCAGTTGGGGTCATTTCTCGTCTGCCGCTCTCCCAGGCCCCAGGGGTCCCGCAGTTGCTCATGGATGACCTTCCGCTCAGGGGCTCTCAGCCCAGCCAGTCCCCCCCCCCCGCCACACGCTCACGCACACACAAAGCGGGGGCTCCGTGTTTTGTTAAACCCACTGCCCGTCCGCGCCTATCCCGCAGCCGCCGGCCAAGCTGAAAATAGCTCTGGCCGCGGTGCGGTGCTGCCAACACAAACACAGCTCCTCGGGCGCCGCCCACCCTCCCCGCCACTCCCGCGACAGCCGCCTGGGGTGGCCAGGGGTCTGGGGGTGCCGTGGCAGCGCCGGTGTGGAGGAGTCAGGCCCGGCTGCCCGGTCTGCAGGCGGGGGCCCGAGGCCCTGGAGCAGAGCCCGGGGAGGGGGGAGGGGGGCTGAGGGACTGGGCCGGGGTGGGCGGGGGGCTTCCCAAAGCCCCCTCTTGTCAGGCGGGTGATGGGCCTTGCTCGCCGCCTCAGAGACCACAGGAGAGACAGCGATGGCCCGGTGCCCCCGGAGCCAGCCGTCGGGGTGAGCCAGCCCCACCCGCGGGTCTGGCGTCCACCCCCAGCCGCCGAACGGCTGCTAAAACTCGGGCCCTTGACCTCCCAGCTCCCGGGCCGCAAACCCAGCGGCGCAGCGGGGCAATGTATGGGCCGGCCCCGGAGGGAGCCTCAGCCCTCGGGTTTGTTTAGGAGTGATGCCATCGGGCAGGGCCTGACCCACCACCTCCGCTGACCCCGGCCCCACGCGGGGAGGCACCCTGCTCCAGCAGCCCACCCGCAGGGCCCGGGCACAGGTGGTCCCGGCGCTGCCTGCGTCCCTGCTCGGTCCGACTCCGGCCGTCCTAATGGCCTTGGTCTCTCAGAGGTGCCTTCCTCCCTGGCGCTCCAGCCTGTGGACTACGCAGGGCCCCTGGCCCAGGGCGAGCTGCCCCCGGCCCCAAGCCCTGAGGCCTGTGACCTAAGAGGACAGGGGTGCGGGGCCCCTCCCCGCCTCCCCTCCCCCCTCAGTGTTGTGGGTCCCAGCTGCCTTCCCCAGCCCTCTGCCCGCCATGCTGCACACGCAGGAGGCCCAGGGCTCCCACTGCATCTCGGGACTCCCCCAGGACTTAACTGCTCCCGGCTCCTGCACTTGGCGACAGCCCCAGGATGAGCCAGCTGCCGGGGGGGGGGGGGTGCTCCGCTCACCTGGGACAAGCTGTGGGCGGAGTGGGGCTGGGGGCGAGGCCATCCCCTGAGGACTGGCAGGGGCGGGGCTGCTGTGGGACCCCGGTGAGCACCTGGCAGGACGCCCCTGCCCCTGCATCCCCAGGGCAGTGCAGGCTGAGGTGCGGGCGGCTCAGTCACAGCCCCACACGGGCAGGGCCTCAGGGTCTGCCCAGCTCCTGGCCCCTCTCCTCGACTTAGCTGGTCCCCAGCCGTCCTCCCACACGTGAGCACCCCTGGCCGCCAGCACCCGGAGGTCCCTCCTCTTCCTTCCCGGTCACCTGCCGGATGAGGCCCAAGGTGTAGCTAGGCAGCAGGGCCATAGCCCTGCTGGGCTCTCCTGTGCCACCTGGTGGCCAAAACCTGAAACTGCTGCAGGTGCAGCACCTGGGCAGACCCCGACTCACACCCCTGGATCCCCGAGCCTGTCCCGGGGGCTCCTCTGCTTGCCCCCACACGGGCAGCAGCCCACACCCAGTAGCTGCCAACAGAGGTGGTTGAGGCCCGGCTCAGAAAGGTCCTTCTCACCGCCAGTGTGGCCCCTGGGGCGCCCTCACTGTGCTTGGACACCCCCCTGAGCGAGCAGGGCCTGGGGCTCGGCTCAGGCACCCCCAGAGCCACAGCCCAGACAACCCCCCTGTGACCCCCAGTCCTCGGGAAGGCCCCATCCAGGTGGACAGCACCGTCAGAGCTCTTGGTCTCGGTCACAGCCCCACGACACACCCCAGGTCCACCCAGAGAGCCCACCTCGTCCCTGGGCGGCCAGAACTCCAACCAACTGCACGTGCACACACACAGCACACACACACAGCACACACACACACAGCACACACAGCACACACACAGCACACACAGCACACACACAGCACACACACAGCACACACACACAGCACACAGCACACACAGCACACACAGCACACACACAGCACATAGCACACACACAGCACACACACAGCACACACACAGCACACACACACACACAGCACACACAGCACACACAGCACACACAGCACACAGCACACGCACAGCACACACAGCACACGCACAGCACACTCAGCACACACACAGCACACACAAAGCACACACAGCACAACAGCACACACACACAGCAACACAGCACACACAGCACACTCAGCACACACACAGCACACACAGCACACTCAGCACACACACAGCACACACAAAGCACACACAGCACACACACACACAGCACACACACACAGCAGACACACAGCACACACAGCACACACAGCACACACAGCACACAGCACACGCACAGCACACACAGCACACGCACAGCACACTCAGCACACACACAGCATACACAAAGCACACACAGCACAACAGCACACACACACAGCAACACAGCACACACACAGCACACACAAAGCACACACAGCACACACACACAGCAACACAGCACACACAGCACACTCAGCACACACACAGCACACACAGCACACTCAGCACACACACAGCACACACACACAGCACACACACAAAGCACACACAGCACACACACAGCACACACACACACAGCACACACAGCACACACAGCACACACAGCACACAGCACACGCACAGCACACACAGCACACGCACAGCACACTCAGCACACACACAGCACACACAGCACAACAGCACACACACACAGCAACACAGCACACACAGCACACTCAGCACACACACAGCACACACAGCACACTCAGCACACACACAGCACACACAGCACACACACAGCACACACACACAGCACACACACAGCACATAGCACACACACAGCACACACACACAGCACACACAGCACACACACAGCACACACAGCACACACACCTAGCACACACAGCACACACACAAAGCACACACAGCACACACACACAGCACACACAGCACACACACAGTACACACAGCACACACACAGCACACACAGCACACACACAAAGCACACACAGCACACACACACAGCACAAACAGCACACACACACAGCACACACACAGCACACACAGCACACACAGCACACACACAGCACACACAGCACACACACAGCACACACACAGCACATGCACACAGCACACACACAGCACACACATACAACATGCATACAACATGCACACACAACATACACCGCCCACCTTGGGGCCACTCGCTCCAGAACAGGATGGAAGCTGCAGTCCAGCTTCCCGGGGGCACACGTGCCAGCCAGGGTGCTCCAAAGCCGTCCTGGGAGGGGGGCGGGCACCTCCCAGCACTGAAGGCCCACGTGGAGCTGGGGCGCCTGGCTGCTCCCCGGGAGCAGTGGGCGAGCCCAGGAAGTGGAGCCCAGGAAGTGGAGCCCAGGAAGTGGAGCCCAGGAAGTGGAGCTGGGGACGGGGCTCCTGCCCCCGGCTCCAGCCTGGCCCAGCCCCGGCTGCTGCAGCCATCTGGGGAGTGAACCAGCACACGGATGATGTCTGTGTCTTCAAATACATTTTGGAAGAGAAATGGAATGAAAAGAGGCGCTTCCTTTGGTGCCAGGTGTTGAAACGCGTGTGCGCTTCTCATGCGTGTTCTGTAGGACCCCCTCCCACACGGGGGCAGCGACAGGGCAGGCACAGGCACACAAAGGCCTCAGGCCTCCGCCAGGAGCTCATGGGAAATCCTTCCTGACTTATTTATTTATTTATTTATTTATTTATTTATTTATTTGAAAGTGTGTGTGTGTGTAGTGGGGGTGGGTGTCTTCCACCACCACGGCTGGTTCACTCTCCAGATGGCTGCAATGGCCAGGGCTGGAGCCAGGAGCCAGGGGCCAGGAGCCAGGGGCCAGGAGCCAGGAGCCAGGAGCCAGGGGCCAGGGGCCAGGAGCCAGGGGCCAGGGCCCAGGAGCCAGGAGCCAGGGGCCAGAGGCCAGGAGCCAGGGGCCAGGAGCCAGGGGCCAGGAGCCAGGGGCCAGAGGCCAGGAGCCAGGGGCCAGGGGCCAGGGGCCAGGAGCCAGGGGCCAGGGGCCAGGGGCCAGGAGCCAGGGGCCAGAGGCCAGGAGCCAGGGGCCAGGGGCCAGGGGCCAGGGGCCAGGAGCCAGGAGCCAGGGGCCAGAGGCCAGGGGCCAGGGGCCAGGGGCCAGGGGCCAGGAGCCAGGGGCCAGGGGCCAGGAGCCAGGGGCCAGGGGCCAGGGGCCAGGGGCCAGGAGCCAGGAGCCAGGGGCCAGGGGCCAGGAGCCAGGGGCCAGGGGCCAGGGGCCAGGGGCCAGGAGCCAGGAGCCAGGGGCCAGGGGCCAGGGGCCAGGAGCCAGGGGCCAGGAGCCAGGAGCCAGGAGCCAGGGGGCAGGGGCCAGGAGCCAGGGGCCAGGGGCCAGGGGCCAGGAGCCAGGGGCCAGGAGCCAGGAACCAGGGCCCAGGAGCCAGGGGCCAGGGACCAGGAGCCAGGAGCCAGGAGCCAGGGGCCAGGAGCCAGGAGCCAGGAGCCAGGGGCCAGGGACCAGGAGCCAGGAGCCAGGGGCCAGGGGCCAGGAGCCAGGAGCCAGGGGCCAGGGACCAGGAGCCAGGAGCCAGGGGCCAGGGACCAGGAGCCAGGAGCTCCATCCTGGCTCCCAGAGCCTCGCTGCTCTCCCAGGCACATCGGCAGCGGCTGGATCAGAGGTGGAGCAGCTGCCTCAACCTCACAGGGAGCCGGCGTCAGAGCAGCTGCCCCACCCACCGCCCCACAACGCCAGCTCTCTCTGTCGCTGCTGCTCCCACGTCCCATGAACTTTACAAAGTCCCCAGCGGTCCGTTCTCTGCGGCTGCAGAACCCCGCGGCTGGGTAATCGGTGGAGAAAACGGGTTTCTCTGGCCCTGGAGGCTGAGAAGGCCAAGACTGGGGACCTTACCTGGTGCAGCCATCACGCCGCGTTAGAACCTGTGGAAGCCGGGAAGCCGAGTGGGCATGCCCCCGAGAGGCCAGCACGCGGGCCGGCTTGCTTTATAACAGCCGGGCCACACTGCCCAGCCCAGCCCAGCCCAGCCCACCTCATAGTAACCAACCCAGCCCAGCCCACCCCACAGTCAGCAGCCCAGCCCACCCCACAGGCACCAGCCCAGCCCAACCCACAGGCACCAGCCCAGCCCACCCCACCCCACAGTCACCAGCCCAGCCCACCCCACCCCACAGTCACCAGCCCAGCCTACCCCACCCCACAGGCACCAACCCAGCCCACAGTCACCAGCCCAGCCCAGCCCACCCCACAGGCACCAGCCCAGCCTACCCCACCCCACAGGCACCAACCCAGCCCACCCCACCCCACAGGCACCAACCCACCCCACAGTCACCAGCCCAGCCCAGCCCACCCCACAGGCACCAGCCCACCCCAGCCCACAGTCACCAGCCCAGCCTACCCCACCCCACAGGCACCAGCCCAGCCCACCCCACAGGCACCAGCCCTGCCCACCCCACAGGCACCAGCCCTGCCCACCCCACAGGCACGAGCCCAGCCCCACTAGCGCTGGATGAATCTCTGTTAAGCACCCAGTGGTGTCTTAAGGGTCCCTCTTCCAAGGCGACCACCACGGCCATCGACTTCACCAGGGCTTTGGAAGGGACCAGCTGTGCCCGCCCCATAGCAGGGGCCAAGACAATTCAATGGGAACCAAGAGAGACCTGGACAGATGGAGCTGGGACACCTGGGTCTCCACGCACAGGATAAAGCTGACCACTGGCACCTGCGCAAAGATGACCTGGAAGGGCGCCAGCCCAAGTGTACGAGCGGGACGACAAACTGTTCAGGAGGATCGAGGCCTCTGGGTCGGACACCGGGTCCTCCGGACGCCAAAGTGCACGCGCCCGGAGCAGAGGTAAGGTGGCCGTCGTCACAGTCGCTGCTTGAGTGACAGCGCACAGAAGGGAGGGGGGCACGGGGGGTGGGGGGATGTTGGTGCCGCGGGGAAGCCAGCCACTCGGTGCCGGGGAAGCCGCCGCCCGCGTCACAGCGCCCGGCTTCCGTCTCGGCTGCTCGGTGGCAGGTCCAGCTTCCGAACCTGCACCCTGGAAGGCAGCCGCTGATGGCGCCAGTGCCTGGGTCCCCTCGGGGAGGCGATTTTTAAGCGACAATACATCCGTTTCAGTGGCTTCCATGAAAGGGTCCAAGGAGTTTAGCGAGAGCCTGAGTTTTAAATAACGTAAATCTGTTTGAGGAAAGAACAAATTCCAGGGCCCGCCTGTGGGAACGCGGCACTGCTCGTCCTAGGAGCAGAGCGCAGGGGCCTCTGGCACCGGCCCGGCCCGGCAGACCCACATGCCGCACCCCACTTTAAAAACCAGGGCTTCCGAGCAGAGGGAGTCCCACACGCCACAGAGCTGCTCCGGCACGTGGAGCAGAGTTCGCCGGTGTGGGTTTCCCGGAGTTCGTCAGCCCCAGGGGGCTCCCCAGGACCCCCCAGGCCCCTCCAGCTGCTGGGAGGACCCCGTGCGTGCACGCTCCACATCCGCCTCCCACCCAGAGGCTCCGGTGGGCAGGCGCTGCAGCCGCACACCGGGCTGGAAACGCACGCGCCTGCTCCCTCCCAGTGGCCGGGTGGGTAGGGTCTTCCGGTTTCCCTCCTGTGCCGTGCCTACCCACGGGGTCGCCACCGCCACCGCAACCGGCACACCGGGAGCTTCTCACGACCCCTGCAGGGCCTCTGGGTCCCACCTGCCCTCCACCCGGGCATGCCCAGGTCATCACCAGAAAGCCCCAAGTGAAAACCTGCCCCAGGCCACTTGGAGAGCCACACTGTGGGGAGACCTCCTGGCCGAGGGCTCCAAGCCTTGCAGGGCAGGGGTCCAGTGAAGGGAGGGGCTGGGACAGGTGCAGAGGTGACCCCAGGGGGCCTGGACCCACAGGCCTGGGGGTGGTCCTCACAGCTGATATCAGGCCAGCGGCTGTGAGTGATGTCCAGGAGCCCCCAGTGGGCCCCTATCCTGGGGCCAGCAGGTGGAGAACAGCCACAGGTGCCCTCTGAGCCGTGCTCCAGGCCCCCATGCCCACCCCCAGAAGCCCCCTCCTGGCGCCTGCTGCCTTGGCCCGTGTGCCTGGGGACTCTGGCCTGTGGTGGCAGAGCCTGGAGACCACTGTAGGATGCTCACGGGCCGTGTCCCCTGCTTTGGCCCCCAGTAAAGACTGCACTGGGGGCCCCCACGGGGGGCTCCCTGGGGAGGTGGCCGAGGTCAGAGCAGCCGTGCACCCCGATGCCGTGCAGCTCACCAGCCCTTTGGGAAAGTGTGGAGACCCCTCCCACTGCCCCCCACCCCGACCCCGCAGGCGGGGCAGCCAGGGCACACCCCGACGCACGCTGGCTGTGCAGACATGGGCGAGAGGACGCGAGGCTGGCTCCCGAGCGAGCAGGGAGGCCAGGAGACCAAAGCGAAGCCCAAGCCGGGCGGATCTGGCCGCTGGCGGGGCCGCAGCTGTGTGGTGCCGGCGCGGGGTAATTAGAGGCTTCCCTGGAGCTCAGCAAGTGGCTTATTTACAGTGTCGCGCGGGGTGAGTGCGACCGCAACCTCCCCACGCCGGCCTCAGGCTCGCTACACGCCTGGCCCCCGCTCCAGGAACTCTGAGGCCTGTCATCAAGCACGCGGCGGAGGGTCGTGCCGGGGGTCAACGCGGGGCCGGGCTCGGGTCGGCCGGAGGGCCGCGCTGTGGGTCAACGCGGGGCCGGGCTCGGGTCGGCCGGAGGGGACCCGCGGCCTCCCGTGCTTTGTTACCCTCTCCTGGGATTTCCGGGCGCTCTGCTCAGCACCGCGTCCCGAGGAAGAAACCCCGGCGTCTGCTTCCCTCGCCGAAGACCCTGAAACCAGCGCTCCCCACGGGCGGTGTGGGGAGGGGCAGAGCGGACCTGGCCGCGGAGGCTCTGTCCAGGTTCCCAGGGCCACCCCGCCCCCGCCCCTCCCCTCTGAGTGGACGCCCCCTGGGGGCCCGCCCAGCTCTCTGGGCCCTAGGAGCCCTCATCCACCTTTCTGATCTCCCCTGGCCCCGGGCCAGGCCTCCCGCCTGGCCCTGCTGAGCTCAGGATCCGGGGAGCACGGCGGTGGCAGGGCTGACCCTCTGCAGGCACCCGCCCTGCACAGCGATGTCCTCCTAAGAGACCGAAGAGAAGACAGGCCAAGGGGAAACTGAGGCAGACACTGGCGCCCTGGAGCCCCCAGAGCTGCAGGAGGCAGGAGGGGTCGTCTGAGCAGAGCCTCTGGTGGACACACGGCCCTGCTGGCCTCCCGAGCCTACGGAATACAGGTCTGTCCCTTTAGGACAGCCAGGCCCTAGCACAGCCCACCAGCCCCTCCCCTGGGACCCTGGCTGCCCACCGAGCCATGGACACTTATCTCCAACAGGTCTCTGGCTGCAGGTGGTGGACCCCGCATTTGTGCAGTGTCCACCCAGGGCAGCCTGCAAAGACTCTCGGACCCACGGCGGGCAGGGAGGTCCGTGGCTGGCGGGGCTCCAGCCAGCGCGGGCAGGAGGCCGGTAAAGGGCCCAGCTCCACTCTGCTGGCCACACAGCAGTGACGCCAGCAGTGAGCGCGGCCAGCCCAGTCCTGGGCCAGGCCGTGCAGACGGCCATGGGCTGCTACGGGGATGAGGGGCGAGCCACGGTGGAGGGGACCCCATAGGCCAGCGTCCCTCTGCCCAGCTCCTCTCCCCACCAGAGTCATCACCCACAGCAGACCCCTCGCGAGGCCCCGTCAGTCAGCCCCCACCGACCTCACAGCCCCTATCTCCCCCAGCTCCACTCAGCCTGGACAGGTTCAAGGTTCAGCCTCCTGGGGCCGGCACGGTGGTGTGGCGGTTAAGCTGCTGTGTGCGACGCCGGCATCCCATGTGGGTGCTGGTTCGAGTCCTGACTGCTGCACTTCCCATCCAGCTCTCTGCTGTGGCCTGGGAAAGCAGTGGCAGATGGCCCAGGTCCTTGGGCCCCTGCACCTGTGAGGGAGACCCGGAAGGATCTCCCGGCTCCTGGCTTCAGTGTTATGGTCACTGGGGAGTGAGCCGGCAGAGGAAGATCGTTCTCTGTCTCTCCCTCGCTATGCAACTCTCCCCCTGAAATAAACAAATACATATATTTTTAAATTTACCTTCCTTGAGTCAGTCTGAGCATTTCTGTCCCCGTAGCCCTGCCACCCGGAACCTCTCTCCTGAGCAAATGTGTGTGGTGCTGAGTGTGTGGGTGCTGAGTGTGTGGGTGCTGAGTGTGTGGTGCTGAGTGTGTGGGTGCTGAGTGTGTGGGTGCTGAGTGTGTGGTGCTGAGTGTGTGGGTGCTGAGTGTGTGGGTGCTGAGTGTGTGGTGCTGAGTGTGTGGGTGCTGAGTGTGTGGGTGCTGAGTGTGTGGTGCTGAGTGTGTGGGTGCTGAGTGTGTGGGTGCTGAGTGTGTGGTGCTGAGTGTGTGGGTGCTGAGTGTGTGTCCTCTCTGTCTCGTGTGTCTTCCATGTGGTGTGTGTGTGTCTGTGTGATGTGTGCATTGTGTCTGTGTGGTGTGTGCATTGTGTCTGTGTTGTGTCTGTGTGTGGTATGTGTGTATTGTATGTGTCTGTGTGTGGTGTGTGGTGGTTGTGTCTGTGTGTTGTGTGTGGTTGTTGTGTCTGTGTGTTGTGTGTGGTTGTTGTGTCTGTGTGTGGTGTGTGTGTATTGTATGTGTCTGTGTGTGGTGTGTATTGTATGTGTCTGTGTGTGGTGTGTATTGTATGTGTCTGTGTGTGGTGTGTGGTTGTTGTGTCTGTGTGTGGTGTGTGGTTGTTGTGTCTGTGTGTTGTGTGTGGTTGTTGTGTCTGTGTGTGGTGTGTGTGTATTGTATGTGTCTGTGTGTGGTGTGTATTGTATGTGTCTGTGTGGTTGTTGTGTTTGTGTGGTGTGTGTATTGTATGTGTCTGTGTGTGGTGTGTGGTTGTTGTGTCTGTGTGTTGTGTGTGGTTGTTGTGTTTGTGTGTTGTGTGTGGTTGTTGTGTCTGTGTGTGGTGTGTGTGTATTGTATGTGTCTGTGTGTGGTGTGTATTGTATGTGTCTGTGTGGTTGTTGTGTTTGTGTGGTGTGTGTATTGTATGTGTCTGTGTGTGGTGTGTGGTTGTTGTGTCTGTGTGGTGTGTGTGGTTGTTGTGTCTACATAAACAGCAATGATCTGGATGAGAATTCACCCATTGTCTCCAGTTGTTTTTTTTTTTTTAAGATTTTTTACTAATTTATTTGAGCAGCAGAGCTACATACAGAGAGGCAGAGAGAGAGAGAGAGAGCGAGAGCGAGCGAGAGAGAGAGCGAGAGAGAAAGGTCTTCCATCCGCTGGTTCACTCTCCAACTGGCTACAACGGCCGGAGCTGCACCGATCCAAAGCCAGGAGCCAGGAGCTTCCTCCAGGTTTCCCACGTGGGTACAGGGGCCCAAGCACTTGGGCTGTCCCCCACTGCTTTCCCAGGTCGCAGCAGAGAGCTGGATCAGAAGAGGAGCAGCCGGGACTCGAACCGGCGCCCACATGGGATGCGGGGGGCGCAGGCAGCCTCAGCCCACTACGCCACAGCGCCGGCCCCGTCTGGTTTCTATCCACAAGTGGAATCCTTTGCAGTGGGGAGAGCTCTAAGACGGCGGAGGCTCCTCCTCTGTCTCCTGTGATGGTCTCTGCCTGCCCGTACCGGACAGCGGTCTCTGGACCTGCCTTCCTGCGGCTGGGGCCCGATGGATCCACAGGTTTATTTCCAGCGTTGCCTTTGTGGTCCGTGCCCCTCTGAGCCGGGACGGGGTCCACTGCACTTCACGGCGCCCCTGGCGGCCCCGTGCTGGCCGCCCCCGGCCTGCTCCGCCGGCTGCACAGGAGGGCCCCCTTGACTCTTCCGGCTGGGAGCGGGCGGCCGGCCCGGGGCCCGTCCCCTCTCCGCCTCGCCCCGCTCTGGACCTCCCCACAGGTGCGAGGGCGCCCCCGGGCCCCTGCCGGCCTCCTCTCCTGCGGGTTCACTGGTGCTCTGTTCCAGGCAGTGCCTTCCCGGAGAATCTCGCAGGGCCATCTCCCCTCCTCCCGACACCCCAGCCTCCGGCTCCTGGACCTCATTGTCCTCTGCGTTGTTTCACTCCAGCAGTGGGTGTTGCGCGCACCCAGCCCTCCTGGTCAGGCATTTTCCACATCCATCATTTCTGGTTCTTTCTCCCTGCCGATGTCTGTGCGTTCTAGGTGCTGCTTGCTCCGGTTCCCTCTGTCCCACTCTTCCGGCTTGCCCCAGGCTCCGGGTACCCTGGAGCATCGAGAGCGCCCAGGCGGTGCCTGGCCCAGGCCCTGGACAGCGGCTGCTTGCTCCTGCCCCCGGGCCCTCGACTCTGCACAGCTTCAGCCCAGCGGGCACTCAGCCGGACCTTCCCGCTCCCACTTTGCTGGGGGTGGGGGGCTCCCCACGGGTTAGGGACCCGGGGCCCGCTCACGCCTCCCTCAGAGCTTTGCTGCTGCCTGTGCGTGGTCCCTGGGAGCTGCGGTCTTAGGGTGGGTTTTCCCCACCGCTGGAGAGAGGAGGCCTTCAACGCTGGGCTGCCCAGAAACCCCCGAGTTTCCTTTCTTTGTTTGCTTAGATCAACTTTAACCTAACTTGGAGCCCCGCCCCGGGAGAGGCACCCCTGCCAGGGTCACAGCCGGTCCAGGGGAGTGGGGAGGGCCCGGGCTCGGCTCAGAAATCTTCCAGATAAGCCCCCGGGGCCTGGGCTGCGTCTCCCCAGGGGCACACGTGCTCAGGCCCCTGGGCTCCCTCCTTCTTGGCCTCAGATCCGGGGCCCTCCACGACCCCCGGCTCCTCCTATGCCCCACCCCCCAACAAGCCCCCGGGATCTGGGGTTTTACAAGACACAGAGAAGCCTCCGGCTTGGAGCTGCTTTGGCTCTCTGCCCGGGAAATCAAATCCCTGAGGCAGAGCTCTCCGAAGGCCGGTGACCTGCTGGAGACTGGACAGACGCGCAGAGCGTCCAGCCCGCCCCAGAGCCAGGCCTGAGAGGTGGCCCCGCCCAGAGCCCAGCAGGGTGGGGCCCCTGGGACAGCGGCTGTCGAGGTCCCACTGAGCCCAGCTGCCAGCCAGCTCAGCACTGGCCACTCAGGGCCGTGACCACGGGTCAGCGACACGAAGGAAATGAGTTTGCGAAAGTTCTTGGGTCCGGCGCTGTGGCCTAGCAGGTAAAGCCGCCGCCTGCAGTGCCGGCCTCCATATGGGCGTCAGTTCGAGTCCAGGCTGCTCCACCTCCGATCCAGCTCCTGCTGTGGCCTGGGAAAGCAGTAGAAGATGGCCTGAGTGCTTGTGCCCCTGCACCTGCGTGGGAGACCTGGAAGAAGCTCCTGGCTCCTGGCTTCGGATTGGCACAGCCCCGGCAGTTACAGCCAACTGGGGAGTGAACCAGCAGGTGGAAGATCTCTCTCTCTCTCTCTCTCTCTCTCTCTCTCTCTCTGACTCTGAATCTGTAACTCTGCCTTTCAAATAAATGAATAAATCTTTAGAAAGTTCTGCTCTGGGAGGGACGCTGGGGGTACGTTTGCCATCAGAAGACGATTTTCATTTGTGTCTTGCAGAGCTAAGCTCTGGCTGTGAGAGGAACTCTGATAGAGGGGGCTTTGGTGACATGCGGGTGCGTGGGGGGTGCCACGTCAGTCCTTGTCACCCTAAATCCAACAGGTGCCCTTACCAGAGATGGCAAAGGAAAAGGAGGTCAGAGGCAGAGGGGCCGGGTGCTTGGAGTGCTGCATGGTCCAGCAGCCCAGCAGAGGGACTCCGGGGGACACCGGGAGACACTGGGGGATGCTGGGGCATGTCGGGGGATGTCAGGGACGCGGGAGACTCCGGGGGACACTGGGGGATTCTGGGAGATGCTGAGGGGTGCTGGGGGATGTCGGGGGATGTGGGGGGATGTCAGGGACGCGGGAGACTCCGGGGGACACTGGGGGATTCTGGGAGATGCTGAGGGATGCTGGGGGATGTCAGGGACGCGGGAGACTCCGGGGGACACCGGGAGACACTGGGGGACGCTGGGGCATGTCGGGGGATGTCAGGGGACACGGGAGACTCCGGGGGACACTGGGGGATGCTGGGAGATGCTGGGGCATGTCGGGGGATGTCAGGAGATGCCGGGAGACTCCAGGGGACACCGGGAGACACTGGGGGATGCTGGGAGGTGCTGGGGGGTGCTGAGGGACACTGGGGGACACCGAGGGACGCTGGTGGACTCCGGGGGACTCCAGGAGATGCTGGGGGAAACTGGGGGATGCCAGGGGATGGTGGGGGATGCCGGGGATGGCGGGGGACACCGGGAGGTGGTGGGGGATGCCGGCAGCTCCAGCCAAACATTGAGGTAAGGGGAGGGGGCAGAAGCCCTGCGAGGGCGCACCCCCTGCAGCTGTGGCCCTGGAGAGGAGGAGCCTGCTCTCTAAGCCTCGCCCCCGCCGGCCATCTGTGTCACGGTGGCCACGGCGCCCTCGCTCAGGAGGTTACGCCAAGCCATTGTGCTTGCGCATCCAAGTCTGTGCTGCGACGCGGGCGCCTGTGGCCTTGGCGCTGTCCCTGCGCACCCTGCCTGGGCCCCGGCTGGCCGCAGGAGCCCTTCTGAGCACCGCTCCAGCCACTGAGAGGCGGTTCTGGGTGCGAGGGTGCTCAGTCCAGGGAGGGGCTGTGATGGGGCCTCGCTGAGTCCAGCCTTCTCGTTCGGGAAACATTCATCTTGCTCCCGGAGTGCCAGCCGGAACCCTGGAGAGGCTCGGTTTCCGCTTTGCAGGACAGAATCTGCCCCGGGGAGCAGGAGCGGAGGCTGCACGCAGCCGCAGTCCTGCGGGGGGGAGGGGGGGGTGCCTCGAGGCCCCCCTTGAATCTGTGTTTCTGAAGGTTCTTCGTTCCTTGCACTGTGGGTGCCCGGGGCTCTACTTCTCCCCTGTGAAATCAGACACGCCAAGGCCTGGGCCTGGGCCTGGGCCTTCTTGCAAAGAGCAGCTGTGTCTCTCGGGGGTACAGAGACGCAGGCCTGGTGTTGGGAGCCCCCCACGGGATGCCCAGCGGCTGCTCCTGCCACGACAACCCAGACAGCACCTGCCCTGGCTGTCCCAGCGCGGGGACACCCCAGGCGGGACCCCCGTGGGCTGCAGAAACTGTGCGAGCCCGGCTTCCTGCCCACCTCTGGCTCTCGGTGGATGTAGCCGCTCATCTCCGCCCTTTTCCCTGGAGCCCGGCCCTCTGTGCGTCTGTGCCGGCCGCCTCCGCTCTGCCTCTCTCTGCCCTGCACTCTCTCAAGCAGCAGCCGTCTGTCTTATTCCGTCTCATAGTCACAGCCCTCAGCGCGGGTGCTTCTGTCCACTAGCACCCGGGGTGGCGCCAACAGAGACCCCACGCTCCCACGGAGCTAGCCACGCAAGGGTCTCTTCTCTAGGGTCAAAAATCCAGACCGTCTGGGCGTGGGGATCCAAGCGCCTTGCACTGGGTGCTCCTGGGGGTCAGGGACGCTGAGGGTCCCCATGCTGACAGGGGCAGCAGGCGGGGACGGGGTCGGGCGCCACCCCTTCCCCCTGGGCTCACAAAAGCCGCCATCCCAGAGGCACGAGGGTCCCGGCTGCTCTGGGGGAGTCAAATCCCAGAACCCGGGCCGCCCTGCACACAGCAGGGGGTGGCAGTGCCAGGGGTGACAGCCTACAGGCCCGGGGGCTCTGGCCTGCCTGGAACAGTTCCCAGTGCAGCCTCCAGTGCCCTGTGAGGTCCAGAACCCACACCCTGGAGAAACAGGACAGCGCCGTGGCCAGCACCTGTCCGGAAAGGCTTGTGTGTCACCATGCGCCCCACGCATCGCCAGCAGCCCACCATGTACAGCCGGAGCACCACCGTGCCGAGAAGGGAGGGAAATGGGGTCCCGGACAGCCCCTGGCCTGTGATGACATCACCTTTGTCACTGTCCCTTTTTCTCGGCTTTTGATGAATCAAATCCTGCCGGGTCCCAGACGCAGCTGTGCGAGCCCCTTAGAGGAGGCCAGGGTGGAAGCCATCAGCAGAGAGCTGGATGGGAAGTGGAGCAGCCGGGACTCGAGCCGGTGCCCATGTGGGATGCGGGCACTGCAAGCGGCGGCTTCACCCACTGCATCTCAGCGCCAGCCCTGGAGGTAACAGTGCACAACCTGGGTGGCGTCGGCTGTGTGGACAGCATCGTGGCTTGGGCTTTGACTGTGGGAACCTCCCTGAACCATGGCCAGACAGTATGGGTCATGGTCAATTATGATTTCCGAGTGGATTTTCCAAAGCAGGTCCCTCAGCCCTGGCCGATCTGGGCGACCCTGCAGCTGCTGGCTCTGGGGACCCCGAGCCTCACATCCCCGCCCCAGGCTCTTTGGCCACTCTGGGTCTGGTTGCTCCAAGCTGACAGCCCCGCCCTGCACGACAGGCGGCATTTTGGTCTGTGCCGGGTGCCTGCCGTCCCCCTGGGCCCCTCTGCTCTGGACAGGTCTGGGCCAGGCCAGCGTCCCCTGAGCAGGTTCCAGGGGAATCTGAGCAGGTTATACCCTGGGATTCCTGCTCTGGTCAGCAGGGCTGAGCCCCTGCACCATGCCAGGCACCTGCTGGGCTCCGGCACTGAGCAGTGAGCACACTGGGTGTGGTTCTGCCCTCCTGGCCCCCACCGGCCAGCAGGGAGCACAGAAGCCCCAAACACACAGGTGCCATTGAAGGGAGTGGGTGGGGCACGCCCCAGGGGAGGGACCACCCCAGGGAGCCGAGGAGCGAGACCCACAGGTGCTGAGCAGGCCCAGGGGTGCCGGGACTGGAGTCGGGGCGGTGCTGGGACCAGCAGCCCCGAGGGATGGCAGCGTGGCGGGCGGTGGCCCCACCTGCTGTGCCGCAGCTCTGGCCCCTAGGAGAGTTGGCGCCGGAGCCGCTGCGCTTCCCCAGACGTTCGGGGCGAGATGTAGCTGCTTTGTCAGGTCGAGGACGAAGCCATCTGTCGCTAAGGTGCACTTTCTGAGAATTCTCACCCACAGCAGGATCCACGCGGGATGCTCTCGGCAGCAGCGCGTGTGCCGACAGCGCCGACGGCCGCTCGGTTTCCTCATCTCAGGGAGTCGGGACACAGAAGCTGTCGGTGTTTCACTGGCGAGGCTCCCCGCCTTTCCTCCGGTTCACAAGGTGGCTGCCACAGCTCCCGGCGCCATCTGTCTTCACAGCAGCAGGGGAGCGCTCCCTCTCCCTCTCTCTCTGTCTGTCTCCCTCTCTCTCTGTCTCTCTCCCTCATTCTCTCCCTCTCCCTCTCTCTCTGTCTCTCTCTCCCTCTCTCTCCCTGTCCCCCTCCCCCTCCCCCTCCCTCCCTCTCCCTCTCCAGCCCCTCCTCCCAGCACCCCATCACCCTCTCCCGCCAGACTCTGATCCCCTTGTGTAGCCTGAGTTTTGTCTGAGCCTCTGCCTCACCTGGGAGGAGCCGACCTGGCTGGGGTTCCCGGCCCCAGGCCCTCTGCCGGCTCCCACAGACCGGCTCCTTCCGGGGCGTCCACTTGTCTCCACGGAGCCGCCCTCTCGTCGTTTCCCTCCATCTCGAGGTCTCTGATCCGGCAGCTGTGTCAGTTACGGCGGCCGTTTCTCCGGCATTTTCGGGGACGAGGTCCGTAGGCGATCAAAGCCGTGAGTCTTCCGGTCTCCGAACGCCTCCCTCGCCAGCACCGCACTGAGCCCGTTCGCGGGAACAGGGGGCCCCGGGGCGCAGTCTGCTCCCCCGATGTCCCCAGGGTCTAGGACGAGGCTGAGGAGACTGGGTCCTCTCCCAGGGAACACGTTCCCAACGCTGTGGAATGGTTGGGATTTTCCTTTGTAACTCGCTCACCCTCACTGGCCTCAAGGAAAGGGACCCATTTTAAGGGGATGCCTGAAGGGCTTTTGTGAATCTCTGTGCCCACCCCGGACCTGACAGTGCTGGCTTGGTCATCTGTGGAGTACAGAGAGGGTGCTGGTGTGCAGGGCTGGGGCCGGGAGGCTGCTGGGCGTGCTGGGCTGGGGCCGGGAGGGTGCTGGTGCGCAGGGCTGGGGCCGGGAGGGTGCTGGTGTGCAGGGCTGGGGCCGGGAGGGTGCTGGGCGTGCAGGGCTGGGGCCGGGAGGGTGCTGGTGTGCAGGGCTGGGGCAGGAAGGGGGCGTGGCTCTGTGAACCTGCTGCCCCGAGTCTCTGGGCGGGACCTGCACCCCAAGCACGAGTGACCGGGGCGGGGGGTGCCCTGCTGCCTACCTTGATCTCACTTCCTCGGTGGTGAGGTCAGGACCCCAGGGCCACCTGTGTGCCGGCCGGGAAGGTGGTGGGCGCCCGGTGACTCTGCGGCTGACTGCTGCTGAGGACAGATTTGGGGGCTGCCCGAGCAGCCTGGTGTCGGGCGCGGGGCGGTCACTCTGGGTGCTGTCACTAAGCCACCTGCCCTGCAGGGGACAAGGTCCCCAGTGGCACACACAGCTCCCTGCTGGAGCACTCGTCCCCGCCAACACCCACCCGTGAGTCTTAAAGAGTCCGCCAGCGGGACCTGGGAGACTGGGAAGGGGCGGCGCCCCCCCGGGCATGCAGAGGAGCGGTGCGTGGAGAGCGCGACCTGCGGCTTCCACTACCCTGGGACGGAGGAGCAGGAAGCGGGACCCCCTGTTGTTTCCTGAAGTGGGTGCTTCCAGGAGGGCAGGGACAGCAGCGGGGAACGCGGCTTCATTTTACGCAAGAGATTTTGTGAAATCCACGCACCCGGGGCCTTAGGAAGCTGGCGAATGTCGGTAACGAAAGCTCTGCACGGGCCTCCAGGACGTTGCCCCAGACTGAAGGGATCTGTCAACTGCACAACCGTGGACCTGCTCAAGTGCCTGCATAAGGGAACTTCAACACCAAGAAAATTTAAAAAGCGAGGGAATGGGGAGGAAAGAAACTGAAAACAACTTGAATCCTCGGGGTTAATGGCTCAGCACTTTTTTTTTTATTTCTTTATTTGAACGTCAGAGTTATACAGAGAGAGGAGAGAGAGAGAGGTCTTCCATCCGCTGGTTCACTCCCCAATTGGCCACAACAGCTGGAGCTGGGCCGATCGAAGCCAGGAGCCAGGAGCTTCTTCCAGGTCTCCCGCATGGGTGCAGGGGCCCATGGCTGTGGACCATCTTCTACTGCTTTCCCAGGCCATAGCAGAGAGCTGGATGGGAAGAGGAGCAGCCGGGACTTGAACCGGCGCCCATATGGGATGGCGGCACTGCAGGCGGCAGCTTTGCCCGCTACAGCACAGCACCAGCCCACGGCTCAGCACTTTGGGGGACCTTGTGCTGTGAGAAACGCTGACTAAAACTCATTTTAAATTTCTTTTCATAATATGTCCCCATTGATTGGATAAGAAATAAGTGAATGAAGTTTTTTAGTAACAGAGAAAAGACCCATTGCCACCAAAGCTGGAGCAAAGTTGCTTCTGACTGCAGCAAACTCGCTCTTCTCTTCCTGTTCAGATTATTGAACCGAAAGGCCGAGTTAGAGAGAGAAAGAGAGAGAGTGAGCGCGCGAGAGAGGTCTCCACCCCGTTTCCACTCCCCACATGGCTGCAGTGGCCACGGCTGGGCAGAGCTGAAGCCGGGACCCGGGAGCTCCAGCCAGGTCTCCCACGTCACCACGGCTTCACAGTGGCATCGGCGGGGAGCTGGGTCCGCGGCAGAGCCACCAGCACGCAAACCGGCGCTCTTCTGGGACGCTGGCCTGCAGCCGCAGCTGACCCCCCCGTGCCACCACGCCGGCCCCAAAACTCGCTCTTCTGAGCGGTTGTGCCCCAAATCAGCTTCTTCCACCAGCACCCTCGGGGCTTCCGGGGCCACTCACGGGCCCACAGTGTCCTTGTGGCCTAACGCCGTGGCCTGCGGGGTCAGCAGAGCTGCACAGCTCATGGCAGGGATGCGGCCTGCACCCGCTGTCCGTGTGGCTGGGGCCCTGCAGGCCAGCACTGGGGGGCGGCGAGGGGCCGGTGGCTCAGGTGCCAGTGCCGCGGTCCCCAGCATGTGCGCCTGTGGCACTGTGGTCACGCCTCCTTGTCCCCGAGCAGCTGCCGTTCAGAAGGTGCTGGTGCAGCATGGGCAGCACCGGGCCCGGAGCCCAGGGAGCCGAGCCCCACGCCAGCCAGGTCCCCCGGGCCCGCTGCTGCCTCCGCCTTTGCTTCCTCTGGGCTCATGCGTGAGGAATCTCGGGTGGGCCCCGCCTGGGGAAGTTGAGCCGGCCTGGGGGGCCCAGGTGGGGGCGGAGCTCTGGCTGTGAGTGGCACCAGGTCAGAGCAGCGGGAGGCTCCAGGGAACATCTGGTATTAAACCAAAGCCCAAAGTGGCACCTCTCTGGCAGGAGGCGCTGGGGGGCCCCGAGGTCCTGCTGACGGCCGAACGGCGTCCTGCAGCCGCGGCCTGAGGAAGAGGGGCCGGGGGGAGCCTCTCCTCTGTCCGTGATGGGGGCAGCCCCCAGCCTTGTGCCTCCACCCCTGCCTGAAGGGGTCTTGCGGGAGCTGGGGCGGGGCGGGCTGCCTAACAGACCATGATGTCCGGTCCCATCCTTAAAGGAACACAAAGCTCAGGGGCTCGGCCACGCCTCGCGTGGCACGGCAAGCCACCCTCCTCGCTCGCGGCTCTGCCAGAGCAGGTGCAGGGCCCGGCACGCCTGTCCCTGGCAGAGGAAGGTTTTGAAGCCGCCTTAGATTTCTGCAGCCAGCTCCTCCCCAGGCCCCCGCCCGCAGCTGCGCCCCGGTGCCGCGTGGCGCCTGCTCGGCCACATGTGCTGTCCGTGCCGCCCTCGCTCCTCCCCACTCCTCTCTCCAAGGAGGGAATTTGGCTCTCGTCTTGACGGTTGCTTTTTCACAAGGATGTCAGAGCTCTGGCTGGAGGCCCCGGCAGCCTCCCCCGCGGCCCACGCCGGCATTCCAGCCTCAGCATCCCTAACACCCGGATCCCCGGGCACCGGGGCCTTCCGGACCTGGCGTCCTGGTGTCCTGGCCACCAGCGAGAGTGGTAGGCCTGTGGCAGGCCGGCTGCCCCCAGCCCACCGCCGCCCCTCCCCCAGGCGGCCGAGGCTCCAGTCCAGCCGGGGAGCTGCCCTCCCTCAGCCCCCTGGCGCAGTCGCCGGGATGCTCGACTGCTGGGCTGAGGTCACCCCCGGTCCGCGGCCTCCTCCGACGTGGACTCTGGCCAGTGTGGGTCGAGCCACCACGTCAGGCTCCCCTGGGGCGGCCTTTAGGAAGCGCACCAGGCAGTCCCTGTGCAGGGCAGGTCCCAGGGTGCTTAGGCTGCTCTGGGGTCACCCGGCCTCTCGGGGTGGCCTGTGGCTGTCACCCACGTGGCGCTCCTCAGGGCCCTCCGTACCGCTTGTCACTGCACTGAGTAGAGTTCCAGCCGCCTCCCCCCCGGGGGCGGGGGGGTTGCACTGCTGACACTAAGATCGATTGCACCAACACGAGGGGGTGGGAACACATCCCACGAGCCGGAATCCTGCGGCCTCCACACGGCTTAGCCGACAGGCGGTCAGCTGACTTTCAGACCAGCTTAGCTGTGCCCCAGGCGAGGACGGAGGCCCCAGGACGGCTCAGTTTGCATTCAGAGAGGGAGGGGGAACGGGCGCCTCGGGCGGGAGGTGAGGCTGTCCCCGTCCCCGTGCGGGGAGATCCACTCTGAGGGAGGCCCCGGGGGGCCGGGCTTGCTGGCCCTCGGTCTGAGGGAACTCATGGGCTGAGCGCTTAAGTTCCAGCTCCTTACGGTGTCTTTTCCTGCAACACCGTGGCTCCTCGCGTGTGTGCAAGTGTGAGGACGCAGGTGCGCGTATGCACGTGCGTGCTTTGTGCATGTGATGTGCCTGTCTGTGCCTTATTGTACTTGCACGTGTGCACTCATGCATGTGTGTTGTACGCACGTGTGTGTGCCCTGTGGTCACCCCCTCTCACAGACTCCTTGGCCTCACCTTGCAGGGCCCCCACTGTCGCCTCCCCAGGACTTGGGCCTGGCCAGAGCCCCACAGGTGCCCATGTGCTTTGTGTGGCTCGCTCGTCTCCTGGGGGGGGGGGGGCTCTTGCTTCCGGGGGAGGGGGCAAGGTGAGCAGGAAAAGGCCGGGGCCCAGATGGAGGCCACAGGGAAGGACCCAGAGCACCGGGCTTGTTCTCCCAGCGTCCACCTGGGCCTTCTCTGGGCCCTGCCTCTCCCGAGCAACCCCGGAGCCAGCAGTGACCTCCCTGCCCTGGACCTGTGACCACAAGCCGGGGCCGGGGTGAGGGACAGAGGGGGAGAGCAGGTCAGGGGGCGTGAAAGCCTCTGTCCCTGGGCCCCGGGGGTGCAGGAGGGACCCGTCCCGGAGCTGTCCTCCACGTGGAGTGTGGCCCATCCTTCCCTGCAGGTGCAGGGGTGCGGAGATCCTGGGCCTGCCAGGGAGGCCAGCACAGGGCCACGAGACAAAGCCACTGCTCCCGCCCAACAGCAGAGCACGTCTGCACACGCACACACACACTCCTGCACGCGCACACACACTCCTGCACACGCACACACTCCTGCACACGCGCGCACACACTCCTGCACACGCACACACACTCCTGCACACGCGCACACACTCCTGCACACGCACACACACTCCTGCACACGCGCACACACTCCTGCACACGCACACACACTCCTGCACGTGCACACACACTCCTGCACACGCACACACACTCCTGCACGTGCACACACACTCCTGCACACGCGCACACACTCCTGCACACGCACATGCACACACACTCCTGCACACGCGCACACACACTCCTGCACACGCACACACACTCCTGCACACACGCGCACACACTCCTGCACACGCACACACACTCCTGCACACGCGCGCACACACTCCTGCACACGCACACACACTCCTGCACACGCACACACACTCCTCCAACACCCCTGGAGGCCCCGCGCCCAGCCCGCCCCGCGTGGCCGCCTCCCCGCCCGGCTCCCCTGCCCCCGCGTCGTCCCCACCCAGTGAGGAGGCACAGACCCCGTCCTCCCTCCTGGACTTCACTTCCTCGCCAGCAAAGTTCAGGACTGGGTCAGATCGTCCCCTCCCCCCCGGAGCTGCAGCCAAGCCAGATCTGGGGTGTGCCTCCGGGGGAGGGTCCTGGCAGCCTAGGGTGAGCGGTCAAACGCTGGCGGGTTCAGCCTGGAAAGGAACGGACCACAGCTGGCCAGGTGACAGGTGCATGGGGGCGGGGCGAGCCCCAGGACGCCCCCCAACCCAGGAGGCGCTGAGCACGTGGCCCAGGCTGCCCGGCCCGAGCGCGGCTCCGCGGGGCAGGAGGGCAGTGTGGGCTCCCAGGCAGGGCCCCGGAACCCGGAGCCACGGGAGGCAGAGCCCCAGCCAGGCCCAGTGAGGCGCGGGGCCCCCGGGAGCTGTCTGCTGTGGACCGGGGCCAGCCTTTCTCTCCAGGCCAGGGCAGTCACTTCTCCAAGTCCACGCAGTTCCCAGAACTGCTGAGGACTGCAAAGATGTGTGGAAAGCACTGGCTGGGGCCGCGACGCGGGTGCCGGGAGCCAGCCCAGCCCCACCCTCCCCGGCCCTGGACTCAGCAGAGCTGCAGCCGACCACCCAGGAACCGGGGCCCCTGGGCCTCAGGCCGGCTCTGGGGTACACTCCTGCACTGTGCTTCTCCGGGACTCGCACACGTCGGGGCGCGAGCATCCCACGCCCGTGTGTGTGCGCCAGGGACTGGAGAATCCGGCGACTCTGAGGGCGGGGGAGGGACTGACGCCCCAGCTGCCCAGTCCCAGCATGGAGTGGGCACACGGGTGCCGCCTGACCACTTAACAAGCATGGGATGACGTCACCACGAAGGGCCCAGCCGTCAGAGGCCCGTGTGTCCCTGAGTGCCCGAGAGGAGGCCGGGGCCTGCGCGAGACACACCCACAGCCGTCCCAGGCTACAGAGACGGGGCCACCTTGCTGAGACAGGAGCCATCTTCCCGCTGAGTGACAGGCGACAGACCGCGTTGGGAGTTCTGCAGGACGACACGACGCGGACCATCGCCATCCACGCTGGGATCGGCCGGCACAAAGGCCTCCGCTCCCAGGACCTCCAGGGCTGCCCTGCCAGCCCCCAGGAGCGGAGCGGGGGACCTGCGCTGGGGGCCTGCAGGTGCCTCCAGGAGCCTCCGGGTCAGATGCATGCTCCCCACCCCTGCAGGTCGTAGCCCCACTGCTCCACCCCCTCTGCCCCAGCCCCTCTGCCCCAGCCCCTCTGCCCCAGCCCCTCTGCCCCACCCCCTCTGCCCCAGCCCTCTGCCCCACCCCCTCTGCCCCCACACCCTCTGCCCCCACACCCTCTGCCCCACCCCCTCTGCCCCCAGCCCTCTGCCCCACCCCCTCTGCCCCAGCCCTCTGCCCCACCCCCTCTGCCCCACCCCCTCTGCCCCCACCCCCTCTGCCCCCAGCCCCTCTGCCCCACCCCCTCTGCCCCCAGCCCCTCTGCCCCAGCCCCTCTGCCCCACCCCCTCTGCCCCAGCCCCTCTGCCCCACCCCCTCTGCCCCAGCCCCTCTGCCCCCACACCCTCTGCCCCACACCCTCTGCCCCAGCCCCTCTGCCCCCACACCCTCTGCCCCCACACCCTCTCCCCACACCCTCTGCCCCCAGCCCCTCTGCCCCACCCCCTCTGCCCCACCCCCTCTGCCCCACCCCCTCTGCCCCAGCCCCTCTGCCCCACCCCCTCTGCCCCACCCCCTCTGCCCCCACCCCCTCTGCCCCCAGCCCCTCTGCCCCACCCCCTCTGCCCCACCCCCTCTGCCCCACCCCCTCTGCCCCCACCCCCTCTGCCCCACCCCACCCTGCAATGGCTGCCTGAGGGGGCAGTGGGTGGGCGGCAGGGCTTTGGCCAGGACCTCAGCCCTTCCCGCGCCCTCTCTGGCTCTGCTCCCCGGTGGCAAAGGAGGGGCCGCAGGGCTGCACCCAGAGCGTAGGCGTCTGCACCCCAGCCTCCCAGCCATGGGGCCCTGGTGGTTTGGGGGCTCCTCTGCAGGGGGGAGGGAAGCGAGGCAGCTCCGCGCCTCCTCCTGCACTTGGCCCCGAGGGCAGGTTCACCCGGCCCTGCTTCCTCCTCCAGGCAACCTGTTTCAGGGCAGAAGCACGCGCACCCCTTGCCCTCCGTGGGTGGCTGCGGCTGTGGCCTGTGCGCACTCAGTGGGCGGCCTTGGGTCCGTGGTGGGCCAGGGAGGACACACAAGGAGCAAGCCCCACCCCAGGAGGCCTGCCCCACCCAGGGCTCCCACCCGCGTCTCCCCACAGGCGTGCACGCCCAGTGCATCACCTCCAAGGGGCTCCCAGGCAGCAGCGCCTGCAGGCGGCCTGCCGGTCCCCGCCAGCGCCCGGGGGAGGCCGCGGGATGGAAGTGGACAGACTGCCCCAGTAGCGCACAGGCCAGCGTCCTGGGCCCACTGCCGGGTTGTGCCAGCTCGGCCGGGATCACGTCGGCCCCCCGCTGAGGGCAGCTGCTGGCCTCAACTCCTCACTCAAGAGAGTCCCCGGCCTGGGGTGATGCAATCAGAGCCACATGTTCCCCTGAGCCTGGAGGGAGGGGCTGAGGCCCAGGGCCGCCACCCACGCCCCAGTCCACCGTGAGTGAGACACCCAGCTAGCTCGGGCTGGCCCCACCCCCGGGCCCAGACTCCACCCCCGATTCTTCTCTCCTGCACCCCTCCCAGGACCAAGCTCGGCCAGGGGCTGGTGCAGCCCGGCTCCCAGCCCGGCTATGTGATCGCAAGTCAGGGTGCTGGCTGGCCCACGCGAGGGCTGGCCTTGGAACATGGGCGCCCTGTGGTCCAGGAGGGGCAGCCGGAAACGCTCCCTGGAGGTGGAGGTTCGCAGACAGAGCGCTGTGCCGCCTCCTTGCGCCTTGCACAGCCCCGCTGCCCCAGCCTCCTCTCGGCAGCCGCGGCGCGCTGGGCACTGGGCCCTCCTGTGCTGCACGGACAGTGTGACAAGGACCTGCCCCGAGCGTCTGCTGGGCAGACACAGGCCCGGGAAAGGGGCCAGGCGTGGCGGGAGACCAGGCCGCCTGAGCCACACAGGGTGCTGGGAGGGCCCGGCCCAGCGGGCCTGTGGGACGGCAGAATGGCCCTGACGCTGAGCAGTCCACGCTGGCAGCCACGGGCCATGACTGCAGCCCTGGGAGGTGGCCGGTGTGGCTGACAGAGGGGCTTTGCATCTCTGTCACTGTCGTTTGGATTTCAACATGAGCAGCCCCACGCAGCCAGAGGTGGGTCAGGAACTCAGCGGCCCCGGGGGACCTGGGAGAGCCTCGTGCTGAGTGCGCTGGACAAGGCCGCGGGGTCCGGACCAGATGTCCCTGAGGACGCGTCAACACGTGAGCACCCGAGAGGCACAAGGAATGAAGCCGAATCCTGCTGCAGGGCGCCGGTGTGGTCCAGCCCCTGTGCACAGCGCGAGTGTGCACGTGATTGGCGCCCACAGTGTCCACACTGTCCCGCAGTACCCACGGCGTCCACACTGTCCCCGCAGAGCCCACAGCGTCCCTGCAGTGTCCACACTGTCCCCACAGAGCCCACGGCGTCCACACTGTCCCGCAGTGCCCACGGCGTCCACACTGTCCCGCAGTGCCCACAGCGTCCACACTGTCCCCGCAGAGCCCACAGTGTCCCTGCAGTGTCCACACTGTCCCCGCAGAGCCCACGGCGTCCACACTGTCCCGCAGTGCCCCCGGCGTCCACACTGACCCCGCAGAGCCCACAGTGTCCCTGCAGTGTCCACACTGTCCCCGCAGAGCCCACGGCATCCACACTGTCCCGCAGTGCCCACGGCGTCCACACTGTCCCCGCAGCACCCACGGCGTCCACACTGTCCCCACAGAGCCCACGGCGTCCACACTGTCCCGCAGTGCCCCCGGCGTCCACACTGTCCCCGCAGCACCCACGACGTCCACACTGTCCCCGCAGAGCCCACAGTGTCGCTGCAGTGTCCACACTGTCCCCACAGAGCCCACGGCGTCCACACTGTCCCTGCAGCATCCACTGTGCCAGTTCTGCCCCTGCAGTGTCCACACTGTCCCCGCAGAGCCCACGGCATCCACACTGTCCCGCAGTGCCCACGGCGTCCACACTGTCCCGCAGTGCCCACAGCGTCCACACTGTCCCCGCAGAGCCCACAGTGTCGCTGCAGTGTCCACACTGTCCCCACAGAGCCCACGGCGTCCACACTGTCCCTGCAGCGTCCACTGTGCCAGTTCTGCCCCTGCAGAGTCCACACTGTCCTTGCAGCACCCATGGCGTCCACACTGTCCCTGCAGTGTCCACGGGCCCAGCTCCGTCCCTGCAGAGCCTGTGGTGTCAGCACTGCCCACGTGTAACCCAACGCTACGGCAAGTTTTCCCCAGGGAAAATAGAGACAGCCACTGTTCCTGGCCAGGCCTACACGTGGCCAGGCAGGAGGACCCACACGAGGACCCGGCTCAGGGAGCGCTGCCTGCTCACACACACAGCCCGTGTCCCGGTGGACATGCAGGGCGATGCCCCCGGGAAAGACCCCGGGCCAGGGTGCCCTGCCCTCTGCCGCCCGGCGGCTCCTCCTGGCCAGATCCCTGGGCACGGGGCCTGGGTTCGAGTCTGCACCCTGCCACTCCTCCCCGCGATGGCCTCTTAGTGTGTGGATTTTGATCTCGGGGAAGCCAGCGGAAGCTTTCGATCCTCTCCTTGGGGCTGGGGGTGAGACCTCGTGCCCCACGCGAGCTCCCACAGAGTGCGGCTGGAAGCCACGCCCTGACCACCTGCACTGGACTTGGGGGTTTCCTAGGACGCAGCCGGGGTGGACGTTGTCGTGTTCAGGTTCCGCGTGTCGGGAGGCCCCCTGCCCTCGGTCCAGGTCTGGGGCCCAGCGGCTGGCAGCCCCGTGTGACTCCCAGCGACAGCCGCGTGGGGGCTGTGACAGCGCGAGTCTGCTCTTCCTCAACACCTCTCGCTACTGAGTCCTCCGCGCCCCAGGCCGTGCTCCGACCTCTACCACAAAGTCCTGGGTTTTTGTAGGATTTTGCTGGCTCTTAAATCAATTCAGGGAGGATTACAGACTTAAGGACAGCGCGTCCCACAGCCGGGGACCGGAGCCCCCGCCGAGCGGGCTCTGGTCTCTCCCAGCAGAGTCCTCTCTCCCTCCGCCGGGATTATTCGCGTTTCGGTTCCTTTAGAATGCCGTTGTGGACGGGACCGGCTTCGTGTTTTCATTTCTGACCCCTGTGCTAATCTGCGGGAACACGCGTGACGCCTGTGTGAGGCTCTCCTGTGCAGTACCGGCTCTGAGCCCACGTGGCTCCGTTAGGATTTCCCGTCACGCCACCTGTGAGCAGAGAGGTTTTCCCTTTGTCCCAGTCCGGAGGGGAGAAGTCTCGGCTGTGTGCGCCAGCGCTGGTTACCGCAGCCCAGCGCGGGGAGCCCCCGCCCCCAGCCCCCAGCGTCTTCGCTCCCAGCTGGGAGGGGTCCGTGCCCAGGCCCCTCTGGGCTTTGTCCTCTGTTCCCAGCACCTGGGGTGACTGCAGGCCCTGCCCCCGTGCTGTGACAACGCGCTCCCAGCAGCCCGAAACTCAGACGCCAAGCCCGCCTGGCTTCTCCTCTGCCCACGCCGTCGGGCTGGGGTCCTCACGTCTGGGTGCACGCGTGACACTGGCTTGTCTCTGTCCCCCGGGGATGCCTCTGCAGGGTTTGCTCTCGGAGTAGCCCTGGGCTCATGGAGCAGGCGTAGCCGCTCCGCTCTCCCCTGGCAGAGGCTGAGGGCTCAGCGCCCCTTGGGCTCCGCGGATTCGCCTGCGTCCGCGCGTGCGAGGCCTGGAGCTCCACTCTCTACGTCTCTTCTGACCTGTTTGGCACGAGCACGTTTTAACTTTTTTGCGTGGCTTCCTTTCATGTTTTTTAGATTTATTTTCTATTTATTTGAAGGAGTGACAGGGCGGGGGGTGGGTGAGATCCTCCACCCACTGGTTCACCCCCCCAGGTGGCCGCAATGGCCAGGGCTGGGCCAGCCCCGAGCCAGGAGCCAAGAACTCCGGGCCTCCCACGCAGGTGCAGGGCCGAGCACTTGGGCCATCTTCTGCTGCCTTCCCAGCGGCACCTGTAGGGGACCACGTGGGACGCAGAGCAGCCGGGACTGGAACGGGCACGCCTATGAGGGGCGCCGGCATCGCCGCGGCAGCTTGGCCCCGCACCACGACGCCGGCCCCTGCCCGGACGCCGGGACACTGGCGGCATGAAGTGGGTTTTCAGGGCAAGGTCTGAGCATGTGCTAAGTAAATACACACAACACTCACTCCTCCCCACGGCCGAGGGCTCCCAGCTGTTGCCACGCGTGCTCCTGGTGGCTTCCTAAAGTGCATTCTTGTTTTTCACAAAAGCAAACACCAGAAGGGAAAAGCACGGTCAGCAGAGGGCAGATGGTGCTGGCGAGTGAAAAAGGCAGTGGAGGAGGCCCAGGTGCTTGGGCCCTGCACCCGCATGGGACACCAGGAGGAGCACCTGGCTCCTGCCCTAGGATCAGCGCAGCGCCGGCCGCAGCGGCCACTGGGGGGTGAACCAACGGGAGGAAGACCTTTCTCTCTGTCTCTCTGTCTGTAACTCTACCTGTCAAATACATTTTTTAAAAAGTTTCTTTTAAAAAAATAAAGGGCACAGAATATAATCCAGCAGGCATGCAGTGTGGGGGACCACGGCGGGGGACCACGGCTGAGCGACAGGCGGGGACCACAGTGGGGGACCACGGCTGAGTGACAGCTAGCTACACGCACGCAGTGCGGGGGACCACAGCTGAGTGACCGCCACACCCATGCTGCAGGGGGGGACCACGGCGGGGGACCACGGCTGAGCGACAGCTAGCTACACGCACGCAGTGCGGGGGACCACAGCTGAGTGACAGGCGGGGACCACAGCGGGGACCACGGCTGAGTGACAGCTAGCTACACGCATGCAGTGCGGGGGACCACAGCTGAGTGACAGGCGGGGACCACGGTGGGGGACCACGGCTGAGTGACAGCTAGCTACACGCATGCAGTGCAGGGGACCACAGCTGAGTGACAGGCGGGGACCACAGCGGGGACCACGGCTGAGTGACAGCTAGCTACACGCATGCAGTGCGGGGGACCACAGCTGAGTGACAGGCGGGGACCACAGTGGGGGACCACGGCTGAGTGACAGCTAGCTACATGCACGCAGTGCGGGGGACCACGGCTGAGTGACAGGCGGGGACCACGGTGGGGGACCACAGCTGAGTGACAGCCACACCCATGCTGCAGGGGGGACCATGGCGGGGGACCACGGCTGAGTGACAGCCACACCCACGCAGCGCAGGTCCACAGGGAGCAGACTCCGCAGCATCTTCCCAGGGACCCAGGGGATTTCTACAAAGACTGGAAGTTCCTGGAAACATTTGCAAACTAGGCCTTACCCGGGGAAAGGCCACTCGAATCTCTGCCAAGCTCTGGAAGCCCGGATGTGAGCCACGGCCACGGGAGGGCGGCTGTATCCCGCCCCCGCCCCCGCGTGTGTCCAAGTGGGGAGGCGGACCTGCTATCTCGGAATCCCGAGTTCAGAAGCATCGTCCTTAAGACACCAAAACCAGACGTCAACCAAAGCCAGCAGAAGCTGCCACGCGGCTCCCAGCCCCTCCGAGGGGGGAGGCAGAAGAGGGGTGGGTGGTCTGGGGTCCCAGTGCCTCTGACACAGGACCCTGCCGCCATCGAGACACGGAAACGCACGCTCAAGAATCGAGGCGGACGCAGGCAGGCCCAGTGCAACTGCAGTGAACAATGGAGGACGACGCCAGCGCCCTGGCCCCAGACCACACCAAGCGGGGAGGCAGGAGCAGCAAAGGGCGGAAGACCAGCAGTCCCTCCCTCTCCCCACCTCCGGCTGCAGCAAGACAGGGTCCACCCAGGGAGCTCTGGAGCGCCCACACCTGCTGTGCACCTGCAGTCCCGCCAGGCCCCGCCCCCTGCCTCCCCCCGCCCCTGCTTGCCTTCCAGAGAGCCGAGCCCCGGGCCCCAGCCTCTCCCGAGCTGTCCCATGGTGCCTGGAAAGCCGGGAGCTCCTCCCGCAACTCAGCTCCTGCTGCATCCCAGGAGGGCTCAAGGTTGGCCTGGGCTGTCCCGGCCTCCTTCACTGAAACCACAAAGGTCCAGGTCCAGGCCGCAGGGAGGAGGACTGGGTGTTGGTTCGAGGTCGCCAGGGCCTGCATGGGCTCCCAGCAGTGGTGGATCCAAGTCCTCTTCTCGCCGACCTGTGGGGCTCGGCCATGGACCCGCCTCCCTCCTGGGTGTGCCTTGCCCTGAGCCCCTCACTCCGCGGGCTCCCCGGCCTCTGCCCGCCCCCTCTGCTGGGGCGCGCGGCCATTGCTGGCTGCCCTCACTGCCCTGTTAACCCAGCGTCTCAGGATGTGGGGTCCACGGACGCGGTCAGGGTCAGGGGCGGGCACTTCAAGTCCACCTGGAAGACGGAATTGCAAAATCTGCTGGTTCACTCCATAAATGCCCACACCAGCCAGGGCTGCGCCAGGCCAAAGCCAGGAGCTTCCTCCAGGTCTCCCACATGGGTACAGGGGCCCAACTCGGGCCATCTTCTACTGCTACCCCAGGCCACAGCAGAGAGCTGGATTGGAAGTGGAGCAGCTGGACACCACCTGGTGCTATGCTGTTGGACACCAGCGTCACAGGTGCAGCTGGGCTCAGGCGCCAACACTGGACGTCCACCCGCGCGGGGGCTCCGAGAAGGCCACGAATGCATCGGAAACCGCGCAGGAAGAGCGGTGGTCTCTCAACGCCGTGTCTTACCACTCTGGGCCCCCTGTGGGCTCCGACTGCACCTGCTTGTCCACTGCTGTCCCAGCCCAGCTGCCCACGGTCAGCCTCGCCCAGGCCCTGAGACCACCCTGGACCCCCCTTTCCGTGTCTGGCACCGCACAAACCCTCCAGGAAGTGGACCCCAGCCCCCGCCTACCCCTTCCGCGTCCGCAGCCCCCGTCAAACCCCCTCCCGCGCGCGCTCTGCCCCAGCGCCCAGCCCCCAGCATCGGAGGTGGTTCCGGGAGCGGTGCTGAGCACAGCCTGGTGGGCGAGGCCGGGGTCCTCTGGCCGCCCCGGGGTCGGGGGTCGGGGGTCAGGGATCTCACGCAGAGCAGCTCCCACCGGGCCACGGAGCGCACATTTTCGGGTTCTCGAATCCTCGGGGTCCGGGGGTGGCCGGAGGCATCTGAGGTTTGCGGTCCAGTCCGAGGGCCCCCAGGCTGGGGGAGGGGCCGCCAGAGGACGCTTGCAACTCCCGGCCGCACCAGCAGGGGGCGCCGGATCGCACCGCCGCCCCAGGCGCGGGCCAGGAGCGCGGAGCGCGCGGGTCCCCGGCTCCCGCCCGGCCCTGACACGGCGGCCTCCTGGCCTTGGCGCTCTCCGCTGGGCAGAGGCCCCCAGCCTCGCCGGGCTTTGCCTCCGACCGCTGCCCTCCTGCCCCGGGGTCCGCACCGCTCTCAGGAGACCCCGCGGGTCTGGGTGCGGCGCCCGCCTCCCGCACCGAGCGCAGGGCTTGGGTCCCGGCCTCGGCTGCCCTCCCGCCGTCCCTGCTGATGCGCCCAGGAGCCCCTGCCGCCCACGCGGCTGCCAGCCCGGCCGCCGCGGGCACTTGGGAGTCTGTCTCCGCCGCCCGGGCAGAGGATGAGACCGAAGCCACAGTGGCCGGGAAAGGCGCCCACGCCGCGCACCCCCAGCCTGCGGGGGTCCTGGGCCAGCCTGCGGGGACCGTGCCCAGGGTGCGGGGCCCACCGTGGGCCAGGTGGCCTGAGTGGATGGCAGCGGGCAGACAGGTCCTTGGTGCAGTGGTCATTAGGACCCAGCGCGCTCTGGGGCCACCCACGGTCCTGGGGTCCCCTCCTCGGCCTGCCCAGCGCAGGGGAGGAGAACAGCAGACTCAGGGCGTCCTGAGCCCGGCCAGGGAGTGGACGGCTGCCCAGAGCTGCCCACCCCCCCCGCCCCCCCCCCCCCCCCCCCCGTCCCAGGACCTGAGCCGCGGCCTCCCCCTGCCCTGCCCATGGCTGCAGGCAGCAGCAGGCCACCGTGGAGTGGCCTACAGCGATCTCCGGAGGGGTGGGGCCCTGGGAGACTGGACACTTGCTCCTCGCACCCCAACATCCCCGCTCTGCCAGGGGCTGCCTGGGCCTGGGGTGCACCCCCCAGACCTGCACTTGTTCCCAGGCCCTCACAGAGACGGAGCAAACCCCGCAAGGGTGCCGAGCCCCTGGGGGCTCCGAGGAGGGGCCCTGCCTTCTCCCCGGAGACCTTTGCACACCCTGACGGGGACCCCGGCTCAGAACCTCGGACGGAACGCGGCCGGTGGCAGGTGTGGCCCCGGTTCGGGGTTCCCGGGCAATGGGGTGGAAAGTTGAGCTTCTGTTGGTGCAGAGCATCGTGGGATGCGAGCGTGCAGGAGCCTGGGGGCGCTGTCTGCTGGGGTTCAGCTGCTCAGCACCAGCGTAAGCCTTTCACCCCGACTTTCCCCACGCACTCTGCCCGTCCCCGTCCCGAGCACTTTGCCATCTTCTCCACCTCCGGGCTTCGGCGGGGGTCTCAGGGCCTCCCCCCCTCGCACCCTGCAGATGCTGCCCCTGCCTGCCCCCTCGCCCGCTCCAGCTCCCGCTGCCTCCCCCGGGCCCTGCGCTCTGCCCCTGGGAGCTGTCAGGGACCGGCCGCCTTCCGGGGCAGAGGTCTCCAGCCCCGCGGCCCCCACGCCTGGGTGCGGACAAAAAGCTGTGCCTGGGCCACCTGCTCAGCAGGAGGGCGAGGGCGGGAGCCGGGCCTGGAGCCGCAGGCACCCACTGCCCCACCACCTGCAGGCCGAGGTCTGGGATGACAGGCGGAGCACCACCCCCCGGGGCCAGGGAGGGCCCCTGCCTGTTCCACGGGCGTCTCCCGTGCTCCCTGGCTGTGGCTGTGGCTGTGGCTGTGGCTGTGGCTGTGTCTCTCCCAATCCGCTGCCCGTTCCAGCGCCGCCTCTTCTGTCTCTTGAGGACGTGTGCGGGTGGACACCCACCCCGCCCCCGTGTGACTCCTGGTGAGCTATCTCAAGACCCTGAGCTGGGACGGGCGCTGTGGCACAGCAGCTTAATCCGCCGCCTACAACACCGGCATCCCATGTGGGCGCCGGTTCCAGTCCCGGCTGCTCCACCTCCCACCCAGCTCCCTGCTGTGGCCTGGGAAAGCAGTGGAAGATGACCCAAGTGCTTGGGCCCCTGCACCCCACGTGGAAGACTCCACAGTCTCCCGGCTGCCCCATGGGGGCCCACCCGTGGACGGAGGGGCAGCCGGGGCGGGGAGGGCAGAGGCCTCAGCCCACCCTCGGGGGCCCCCAGGCCCCCGCATCAACTGGACATGGGGTGCAGGCTGCCGGAGAGGCGGCCCCCTCCCTGGCTGAGGGCAGTCTTGGGGGGGGCTGCTGCAGGGGGCTCTGGGGCTGTCCCCCCCCCCCCCCCCCCGCCGAGGCCTCTGCCTCTCTGCAGCGGGGTCTTTCAGACAGCAGCTTGCATCCCGGCCGCGGACGGGGACCCGGTCGGTGTCTGTCGGCCTTACCTGGTGCGGTCGGGGCAGTCCCGCCAGAGGGCTGCAGGTGCAGAGGGGGCTCGGCCCGGTTCTCACACCGCGCTGCCCACTGCATGCGGCCGCCTTTGTGGGTGTTTGGGGTGGGAGCTCTGGCTGCCTCTCAGGTTAAAGCGATAAATAAACAACAGACTCCAGGCCCCGTGGGTGCAGGCAGCCACCTGGGAACACGTCCCCCGTGCCGTGGGCAGAGGCTGGAGGGCGTGGGGTGCATCCTCACTGCGGTCAAGGCCATGGATTCCACCCATGAGCCCCTTCCATCATGGACAGGGAAGAGGGGCTGAGCAGTGGCTCCGCCCCCGCCCCAGCTCCCTGCTAGTGTGTCTGGGAAAGCACCGGAAGATGCCACTCACGTGGGAGACCTGGAGGAAGCTCTTGGCTCCTGCCTGGCCCAGCCCTGGGAGTGAACCAGCGGACGGACGACGTCTCTCTCTTTCTCCCCTCTCCCTCTCCCTCTCCCTCTCTCCCTCTCCCTCCCTCTCTCCCTCTCCCCCTTTCTCCCTCTCCCCCTCTCTCCTCTCCCCCTCTCCCCCTCTCCCCCCCTTTCTCTCCCTCTCCCCCCCTTTCTCTCCCTCTCCCCCTCTCCCCCTCTCTCCCTCTCCCTCTCTCCCTCTCCCTCCCTCTCCCTCTCCCCCTCTCTCCCTCTCCCTCCCTCTCTCCCTCTCCCCCCCTTTCTTTCCCTCTCCCCCTCTCTCCCTCTCCCTCTCCCCCCCTTTCTCTCCCTCTCCCCTCTCCCCCCTTTCTCTCCCTCTCCCCCCCTTTCTCTCCTCTCCCCCTCTCCCCCTCTCTCCCTCTCTCCCTCTCTCCCTCTCCCCCCCTTTCTCTCCCTCTCTCCCTCTCCCCCCTCTCTTTCCCTCTGTCCCTCTCCCCCTCTCCCCCCCTCCCTCTCCCCCCTCTCTCCCCCCCTCCCTCTCTCCCTCTCCCCCCCTTTCTCTCCCCTCTCTCCCTCTCCCCCTCTCTTTCCCTCTGTCCCCTCTCCCCCCCTCCCTCTCCCCCTCTCCCTCTCCCCCTCTCCCTCTCCCCCTCCCTCCCTCTCCCCCTCTCTCTCTCTTTCCCTCTCTCTCTTGGATGCACTGCCTTTGGAATAAGGGAAGAGACAGGGCTGCAGCCGCTCGCTCTCACTGCCCGTGGCCCCTCGGTGTTCTGCGCACGCCCCGGCGTGGCACAGTCCACGGAGTGGCTGGCCGGCTGCCCACCACTCGTGGCTGAGTGTCTCCAAGGGCTGCCCACTTCTCACGGAGCGATGCCGACCGAGCGGCTCTCTGCTTGGACTTCTGTCCTTGTGACAGACGCCCAGGGCGTCCTGACTCCATAAAAATCCTCCGGTCGGGGTCCGGCCACGCGCCCCGCACACGGGCAGCCCACGCGCCCCGCACACGGGCAGCCCACGCGCCCCGCACACGGGCAGCCCACGCGCCCCGCACACGGGCAGCCCACGCGGGGGCACGGGCCAGGCATTTGGGTGTGCGCAGACACAGGCAGGAGCGTGCCCCGTGCACAGGGAGCCCCGCGGTGCCGCCCGCGGTGGCTTCTGAGGACGCTCGGGGGCTTCTCGGTTTCCTGTGTGTTGATTTCACGGCTGTGCCTCGCTTTCAGGGCTTGTCCGTGGCATTTTTTAAAAAGATCTATTTATTTGAAAGTCAGAGTTACAGAAAGGGAGACACAGAGAGGTATCTCTCACCTGCTGGTTCACGCCCAGGCGGCAGAAACAGCAGGGCTGGGCCAGGCTGGAGCCGGGAGCCAGGAGCTTCCCCCGGGTCTCCCATGTGGGTGTTGGAGGACCGAGTACTTACATCAGCAGGGAGCTGGACGGGAAGTGGAGCAGCCGGGACGCGATCCTGCGCCCATATGGGATGCCGGCACTGCAGGTGGAGGATTAACCCCCAGCGCCACAGCGCCGGCCCCCACTGTCACCTCTCAGCAATGCCTGCATGAGCCGTGCTTCACGGTGACAGAAGTGACGTGGGAGTGGGCAGTGAGGAGATGCTTCAAGGGCATCACGCCATCTGGTGGGCTGCGGAGCAGAGATGGGCCAGGCGCTGTGGCTCGGGGCTGCGCTGCGTCCCGCCGGCCTCCATGTCTGCGATTTCCCACTCCAAAAAGCTAGAGATGCGCTAGGAGCAGAACTCACAGAAGAAAAAGGTGCAGAACAGCCCAGTCTGCCGCCCGAGCGCCCCTCGCAGCACCACGCGGGTCAAGGCTACACAAAGCTCACACAAGCTTGGAACCGACACGGGAGCCGGCGCTGTGGCTCAGCGGGTTAAGGCGCGGCCTGCAGCGCTGGCTCCCGTGTGGGCGTGGTTAGAGACTCGGCTGCTCCACTTCCAGTCCACCTGCTGATGCAAGTACTCGGTCCTCCAACACCCACATGGGAGACCCGGGGGAAGCTCCTGGCTCCCGGCTCCAGCTTGGCCCAGCCCTGCTGTTTCTGCTCCTGGTGCAGTTTGGATGGCAGACGGCATTAGCCTGAGGTCCCAGCCGGCCACCAGGGAAGGAGCCACCGAGTCCCCAGAGATCGTGGGGTCCTGCTGCTGCTGGGCCGAACCAGCAGGTGCAACTGGAGAGGCAGAGGGTCACACCCAAGGTGAACCGGAATCGGCCGGTGGCCCAGGCCCACGGGACCTGCAGGCGGGGCTGAAGGACACAGAGGGGACACGTGTGGTCTTTCCCAAGGGGACTCAGAACACAGGAGACCCCCGGGTTCAAAGGGCTGCCGAGGTGCGGCAGGCGGCCGCCGCGGGAGGCCCCGTCCGGACCCAGCTGAAACAAACCAAGGGCAAAGCACACGGCGAGACGGGTCAGAGGCACAGGGGCCTGGCTGTGGAGGGGGATCTCCACGTCGTGGACGCTCAGGGACCGGGAGGCTCATCCATGCCACCTGGTCAGGGCGGAGAGTCGGCAACTCCGGGACAAGCCTGTGGTCCTCACGGTGAAAGGAGGGGACGTGGGGGGTCGGCTGCCGAACCGAGCTACCTGGGTGAGGGCAGACAACAGATGGGGAGGGCGTGCCCAGCGCCCACTTTGGCCACGGGAAAAGAAAGAGCAATCCACAGGCCCCAGGAAGGCACTGGAGTCCCGCCCGGGGTCCATTTAAACTCCCCCTTCCCAAGGTGGGCGTCCAGACGCCAGGCCAGCACCAGTGCCGGGAGCCTGAGCGCCAGCCCCTGGCTGGGTTGCTTTGCAGGCGACAACGCTGTTTCAGCCTTGGGGGCCACGGGGGGCTTCCCCACGTCCCAAGTTCCGTTTTCCGTGGCCGTTGGAGGCCCCCGTGTCAGGGTTCAGCCATGACACGGCTGTGGGCCAGCCTCTGTGGGGAGCCCCAGGGCCTGGGGCAGTGTGGGGATGTGGGCCTGCTCACACGTGACAGGCAGGGGCGTGGCGTCCAGTGAGCCACGGGCATGTGCGGAAGGCAAAGCCGGCAGGATTTCCTGATGAACCCAAGCAAAGCAGCTTGGGCGAGAGCACCGCGGGCCCCCGGCTGTGGTTGGCCTGGGGTCCCTGCCCCGGAAACCCGCTCTCCGTCTGACCCCCGAGAAGCCTGGGCGGACGCTTCCAGGCGAGGGTGACACAAGGATGGCGGCTGTGGGCGCAGGGGTGCGCCCCTGGCTCCCTCCGGGTCACTCGCTGTAGCTCGGGGGGCAGTCCTGGGTGGGAGCCGGGGCGAGGAGAGGGCACTGCCCACCTCCCTGGGACAGACGTGGCGCCCCGGCCCCCGCGGCCAGAAGCCGCTGGGCCATGCTGGCCAAGTTGGGGCATCCAGCGAAGGTACTGGGTGGCCCCATAGCCGAGCCTGTGTGAGCATCGGCCCGGGCTGTGGGGCCTGGTGCACCAGGGTGCCTGCAGAGTGTCCAAGGTGTGGACATGGTGGGAGGACAGGAGGCGGCCAGGGCAGAAGGAGCAGTGGGCTGGGAAGCGGCTACAGAGGGCCCCGGCACCCATGGGGCTCTCCAGCGATGGCGGGACTGGCCCAGCTGATCACGTGGGATGTGGGGGTCTGGAAAGGCTGAGAACTCGCTGGGGAGTGCAGGGGGTCACTGGGGGGCGGGCGGGGAAGCCCCCTGCTGTGTGCACTTTCAAGTCTCAAAGTCATGTGCACCCGGCTGTGGGGGGTCTGAGCCTGGGTCAGAGGGGCAGGTGCCCGGCTGTGGGGGTGCGTGTTCCTGGGTCAGAGGGGCAGGTGCCCGGCTGTGGGGGGGTCTGAGCCACGTCAGAGGGGCAGGTGCCAGCTTTGGGGGGGTGTGTTCCTGGGTCAGAGATGCAGGTGCCCGGCTGTGGGGGGTGCGTGTTCCTGGGTCAGAGGGGCAGGTGCCCGGCTGTGGGGGGTGCGTGTTCCTGGGTCAGAGATGCAGGTGCCCGGCTGTGGGGGGGGGGGTGCGTGTTCCTGGGTCAGAGGGGCAGGTGCCCGGCTGTGGGGGGTCTGAGCCACGTCAGAGGGGCAGGTGCCAGCTTTGGGGGGGTGTGTTCCTGGGTCAGAGATGCAGGTGCCCGGCTGTGGGGGTGCGTGTTCCTGGGTCAGAGATGCAGGTGCCCGGCTATGGGGGGGTGTGTTCCTGGGTCAGAGATGCAGGTGCCCGGCTATGGGGGGTCTGAGCCTGGGTCAGAGGGGCAGGTGCCCGGCTGTGGGGGGTCTGAGCCACGTCAGAGGGGCAGGTGCCAGCTTTGGGGGGGTGTGTTCCTGGGTCAGAGATGCAGGTGCCCGGCTGTGGGGGTGCGTGTTCCTGGGTCAGAGATGCAGGTGCCCGGCTATGGGGGGGTGTGTTCCTGGGTCAGAGATGCAGGTGCCCGGCTGTGGGGGGTGCGTGTTCCTGGGTCAGAGATGCAGGTGCCCGGCTGTGGGGGGTCTGAGCCTGGGTCAGAGGGGCATGTGCCCGGCTGTGGGGGGGTGTGTTCCTGGGTCAGAGATGCAGGTGCCCGGCTGTAGGGGGGGTGTTCCTGGGTCAGAGATGCAGGTGCCCGGCTATGGGGGTGTGTGTTCCTGGGTCAGAGATGCAGGTGCCCCGGCTGTGGGGGGTGCGTGTTCCTGGGTCAGAGATGCAGGTGCCCGGCTGTGGGGGGTCTGAGCCTGGGTCAGAGGGGCAGGTGCCCGGCTGTGGGGGGGTGTGTTCCTGGGTCAGAGATGCAGGTGCCCGGCTGTAGGGGGTGTGTGTTCCTGGGTCAGAGATGCAGGTGCCCGGCTGTGGGGGTGTGTGTTCCTGGGTCAGAGATGCAGGTGCCCGGCTATGGGGGGGGGTGTTCCTGGGTCAGAGATGCAGGTGCCCGGCTGTGGGGGGTCTGAGCCTGGGTCAGAGGGGCAGGTGCCCGGCTGTGGGGGGTGCGTGTTCCTGGGTCAGAGATGCAGGTGCCCGGCTGTAGGGGGGGTGTTCCTGGGTCAGAGATGCAGGTGCCCGGCTGTGGGGGGTGCGTGTTCCTGGGTCAGAGATGCAGGTGCCCGGCTATGGGGGGGTGTGTTCCTGGGTCAGAGATGCAGGTGCCCGGCTGTAGGGGGTGTGTGTTCCTGGGTCAGAGATGCAGGTGCCCGGCTATGGGGGTGTGTGTTCCTGGGTCAGAGATGCAGGTGCCCGGCTATGGGGGGGGGGGTGTTCCTGGGTCAGAGATGCAGGTGCCCGGCTGTGGGGGTGTCCGCGCCTGGGCTCTGGCCCCTGTGCGGCACGCTCGCCTCCCAGCTGTGTCCAGCACAGCTCACCATGGCTTGCAGCGTCTCTGGGGAGGACGCGGCACATGGAGGTCACCTTGGGACACTAACCGTGAAGCAGAGGACGCCAGGGCCACCGGTGGCTCCGGGTCCCAGGGCCCACCCTGCGGGCCCAGCGCGGAGAGAGAGCACAGCGGAGCCGAGAGCCGGGAGGGCCATGAACAAGTCTTTATTCAACCTTGAGCGACAGCTGCATGATGTGGTTCTGTATCTCTATGTGTGGCAAGGTGGCAGCAGCGACCCACACAGCACAGCCTGGACGAGAAACCAAACAGAACCTGGCCGTGCTGAGGGCGCGCGCCCCCGGGGAAGTCGGACAAGCAGAAGAGGACGACTCGGTCACAAAGCGCGACTCCGCCTTCTCCCAGCCCGCAGTGCGCGCGTGGGCGGAGAAGTCCAACCCGCTCCTGTATTTACATGTATCACGTAGGTATCACGCGTGTCTCATGTATGTTCGCCCTCCTCCTCAACTGCAAATTGGCGGCTCCGCTGTGGAGCACGCACACCAAGAAAAAAAAAAAAAAAGAAGAAACGAAACCGAACGCGCGCGGCCGCCGGCTCCCGCCTCGGGTGGGGAGGGCGCCGGGCTGGGCCGAGCCCGCGGGAGGAGGGAGAGGAGGAGACGCACGGACGACACAAACACAGCTCCCGCTCGCCGGCAGGCGGCTGGCCGCGGGCTGGCGCCGTCTCCCCAAACACTGCTTCCACGTAAATACAATAAAACTCGATCATTGGTCGGTCACAAGTGCTAGGTAAGTGGTGTCTGAAACGACAAGTGCTGGAGTCCTTTTTGTTCTTACAATAAAAAGTACAATTTCTTAAGAATAAGTTCAGTAAGATGCAAACTGCCCCCCACCCCACCCTCCTCTCCTTCAAGGTTTTGACAGAAAAAAAATCCCCGTCTTCCGTGTCGGCAGGTGTCGCCAGAGGGGGGAAGGCCTCTCCGTGTCCCCCGAGCCGCGGGGGCGGCTGCGATCCGTGCGCGCTGAAGCCAGGCCGGCCGTCGCTCATGCAGGCTCGGGAGGCGGCTTAGAAAAAGAGACTGGTACAGCTTGCTCTCTGTATTGTACAGGTGCCACCGCCCGAGAGTCCAGGGAGGAACCGTGGGGTGGGCGCGGGCAGGAATGTTCCGACGGGGAGGAGAGAGCGGTGCCCGCCCGCCGCGGGCCCGGGCCCCGGCCGCCTTCCTCTGCACAACAGAGCTGTGAGAGGAGGAGAGAAAAACCCGGACACTTCAACAAAGTGGCCCTGTCCACTGGAGCCACGCGACGCAGGCGTGGCCACCTGCTGGTGGGGCGCGGGCACGGGGGGAAGCCATGCGTGCCCGCTGCAACCGCGGGCTCCCCGCAGAGGGGCGTAAAGTGCTCATGCGCCGGCGTCCGGCAGGTGCCCCCCCAAGGCCTTGCAAAGGAAGAGGCAGGCGGGGACAGGGGGCCGAGAACCCGAGAGGGAGCAGGCTGCACGCCCTCCCCGGCCCTGCGCCGTCCGCCTGGGCACCGCGTGGGGAAGCCCACGTGTGACTGCAAAGGAAAGAAAAAGGCTACACGGTAATGCTCTCGGCAACCTGGGGACTGGAGTGAGCCGGCCGGGGGCTGCCCGTGGGACAGCCCGCGAGCCCTCCGGACAGAGCCTGCCCACCACCCCGCGGCCCTTATCATCTGTTAAAAAAAACAAAAACAAAACCAATGAGATGATGTGTGCCTCCCCCACGAGGCGCGGGGGCAGCGCGGGGCTGCTGGCCGGGCACAAAGGGAGCACCGGCGCCTCCGGGGCTCCCGGGCAGAGCGGCCAGCGGGGAGGGGCGCGGCAGGCAGCCCCCAAGACCGTCCGGCCATGCTCTCGGCCGGGGCTCGGCGCTGACCCCGCAGGCCGGCGCCCGCTCCAAAGCCGGCTGTGAACGGAACAAACCCAGCAACCCGGCCGGCGCGCGCCCTCCCGCCAGTCTAACTTGAGACACTTTGGAATGACATCAGTGGCTTCAAGTGCTGGGAAAGAGGTGACGGTCAGTTACTGGCTGTCCCCGTGGGCGCCAGAGCCCGGGGCCCGGGCCCGGCCCCACGTGTCATGCGCGTGCTGCAAAGGTCTTTGGAGACCTGGGGTTGGGCTTGCACGGGGGTTAGAGGGGAGTTTCATTAATGCTGACCGCGCACAGGGCCCCGAGCTCACGCGGCGGTCGGACACGGCCCGCGGCTCCCGCACAGCGCCGGGCCTGTCGGGGTCGTGCCCGCGCTCGCTGGTGCGGCCGCCTGCTGCCTCGGCGTCCACAGAAACACACGATAAACGACCTCGCAAAGTCGAGAAACAGAAATAGGCGTAGAAAACGGAAAGAAAAAGGTGTAGACGTCGTCGCTGTTGGGGACTGCCAGATGGTAGGAGAACGGAGAACCCACAGAGCAAGGCTGATTAGGATCTTTGTTTCTGAAAAATTCATAGAAAAATCAACAGCAAATTTATATTCTTTGCTATAAAAACTCATTAAGTACATATGTGCACGGAGGCTGGGAGGGACGGGGTTTCCTTAGAAAATAATTAAAATCAAAGGACAAACTCGTGGGCCCGCCGTGTGGTGGCAGCTGTGCGGCGGCCCCGGGGGCCGGCCTGGAGCTGAGCCTGCTGCGAGAGCACCGTGACAGCTGATGCACGCGCCCTGCGCTCCCCGGGGCCTTCCAACCTGCATTTAATTTTTTTATATATATATATATACTTTTTCTATAAATGCATTATAAATATTTTATCAAGATTTCATAAGAATCAAGTTTCTTAGCTTGGAATACATTGGAATATATATTATACATATATATATTTATTTATACCTAAAATGTAAGCAATACTTCATGCTACTTGCTTTTCATAAAAAGCACTCCGGCCCAACACTGCGAGTGTGCCTAGGACGTGCTCAGGTCGGGGCGCGCCCGCGGCAAGAACACTTCGGATTCCTGTCGACGCGCTGGGCTGCGGCCCCCAGCGGCGCTGCCGCGTGCTGGACGACCTCCATTCCTCTCAAACAGCAATCAAGGCGAGCCGGGGCCGCCGGGGCTGCCGGGGCCGCCGGGGGAGGCGGCTGGCGCCTGCTCGCCGCGTGTCCGGCCAGCACTGCCGGGCTGCCCCGGCCACAGGAAAGTGTCCCACCGATTCCCGCTGCTCAGTTTATCTTAAGGCATTGTTCCTCAGAGAAAACCCAGCCACAAATTCCATCCGGGCAATAAAAAAAAGGCACAAACTCGCATCTCCAACGGCTTGGAGAAACCGAAGCCGACGCCCCGGGCTCGCACTGTGGTTCTGTCCGGTTTTGTCTTCAAAGGTTCGAGTGCTCTGCCCCCGCCGCAGACCGCCGAGGGCCACGGGGGCGGCCAGAGCCGTAGAAAACTTCCTCTTAAAAAAAAAAAGAGCTACAAGATGAGCTGAGTGGTTTACACGGAGACTGTGGAATTGTGGGTCCTAACCGAACTTGAAGCACCAGTTTTGATCAAGTCTGTTTTGCATTTTAGATCTTTGATTTTCGTTTTCTGTTCCTTGCGTCGACTGAACCCGGCAACCCTGCCACGAGTCGCCGCAGGCCTCTGGCGGCTTCCCTCCTGGGAGCCGGCGGTGTGCCTGGCCTCCGCGTGTCCGTGTGTCTGCTCGCTGCCGTGTCTGTCCCGTGCTCCGCGGGACGCTGCCAGGCCCGCGTGTGGGCGGCAGAAGGGCTCCCGCTGCGGCCACGCGCCTGCGCCCCCAGCACTCGAGGGGGTACCGCGGCAGACGCGGGTGAGCGGGAAAGTTTCTTGGCTGAGCTTCAAGACAGAGACAAACAAACAAGGAAACAGCGGCTTCCAGAGCGCTACAGGGGCGGCTCCTCCTCCATGGGCTCCTCCTCGGGTCTGCGTGGAGGGGGGCAGAGGGGAGAGAACCACAGGGCCGTCATGCAGGGCCTGGCCCGGCCCTGCCCCGGCCCCCTGCTCAGGACGGAACCTCTCCCGGGTCCGCCAGGGCCCGCGGCACAGCCCGGGCAGCAGCTCACCTCTTCTCGGCTGGCTTCACGCCCACGGACAGCGAGGCCATGGCCGTGACCGTCTCCGCCTCCTCGTTCTCGCACTTCTGCGCCTCCATCAGGGAGTGCCCGGCCGTGGAGGACAGGCGCTGCAGGCAGCGCCAGTACTTGCCTGAGGGCGGGGAAGGCGCACTCAGGACCAGGCGGGAGCTGTCGCAGGGCCTGGGGGCTCGCGAGTCAAAAGCACCTCTCTCTGAAGTGAGGCCAGGGAGCGGCAGGCCAGCCCACTCGTCTGGGCAAAACTTCCAGGTAGCCAGGGGCATCGAGCCTGCCTGGGACCACCCAGCCCCCCCTCCACACCTACAGGTCCCCGCAAGTACAGTGACTGACAGACCCTGGGGTCTGTGCCCGGGGCTGGGAGCGGCTCTGGGCCAGGAACCCAGCCCCCGCACAGGCGCACCGGGAGCCGACGTCTGGCTTTACCCACCTCACGGAGGGCCTTGCCCACTCGGGTCTCCGAGACCCAGAGATAAACAGGGCTCCGCGGTGTGGACACGTGTGAGACAGGCGAGCTAGCAGGGGTCCCCCCAGGGCCTGTCCCCCCAGGGCAGCGGTAGGAGGTTGCTCTGCAGCCCCCCACTCGGGCCCCCCGCCGTGGGCTGCCCGGCACTGCTCGGGCCCAGCTCTCTGGCCTGTGCAGTGGGGTAACGTGCCGTCACAGCAGGCTGGGCCCGACCACTCACTGTGGATGTCCATGACCTTCTCCATGGAGCGGACGGCGTTCGCGTTGGGTCTCTGCTGGACGACCTGCTCGGGCAGAGGGTCGAGCTGGAAGAGAGAGGGACACACAGTGGCTACCCAGCCAACGTGGCCGTCGCAGCACGGGGCCGACCCTGCCCCTGCCCGTTCGTGGAGTGCGCCTGCCTCAGAAAGGCTCACGTGGCCGTGGGAATCTATTAGCTCACTTCCTCCCGGCCTTGGCCGTGGGCTTCCAGCACTCCTGCCGGCAGGTGGAGGGAGGACAGGGCCCGGGCGCGAGCTGTGCCTGCTCTCCGCCCCAGGGCCACGCCAGGGGAGGCGGTTCGTGTGCTTTAGGACATCGTGTTTCTCTCCACCCGCTCTGCTCCCGCGTCTCCCACAGGCCACTAGCAGCTGTTCCCCCGTCTGCCCTCCTGGGCCCGTCCCCAGCCCAGGACCCATGGTGGTGGTGCCGGGGGAGTTCCCAGAGGCCCGAGTCTTCACATCAACGCACGGCACATGCAGAGGCGCTGGGCTCCTATGCCAGCATCCAGGAAGAGGTGGCCATGCCAGGGCTAGGGCTGGGCCGGTCAGGACACACTCGGTATACCCAGGACTAAGTGGAACAGGGTCCCAGGACCAAAGCTGGAATACACTCATCGGCAGAACACACACACACCCCCTGTTGGCACAAAATGACAGGCAGAGGCGAGTCCACAGGGACGCCTGTGAATGACCCAAGAGCCAACCAGGGGAAGGTAAGACTCCTCCACGGAGAACCCGATCACTTGTGCACCACCCCTGCCCCTGCCCCGTCCCTGGTGTGCCTCGGCTTGGAGCTGGGCTCTGAGCCGTGCACGGTGACCGGGGCTCAAGGAGGTGGCCAGCACAGAGGAAGCCGCCCAGGAGGGCACTGGCGCGAGGGCTCCGTATACCCTAAAACCTCCCGGAGATCAAAAGTTAACTTAAACGAGCCGGTTTAGATCCTCCAAGACTGTAGTCACCGAAACCGTCAGTTACAACTTAAAACATGCTTACTGTACTTCAAAACACACAGGAAAACATTCATGTGTGAGGAACAGCCAGAGAGTGCGGTACCTGACCTGGAAGACTTGGGGGAGGCGGGGAGGTGGGAGGAGAGAGAGAGGGGGACACACACACACATACACACACACACAGACAGAATAGCAATGCAAGTGCAGCAGCAGCAAGCTGGGCACGCGATGAGACCAGACAGAACACCGTGTGGAGGGTGCACCCGAGGCAGTGGCCCAGAGCAAGCCCAGAGCGTGGGCTGTGGGGGGTCTGTGCGGCTGCCCGCAGGTCCTCAGGGAACAGAGGGAAGGGACCAGGGCAGCCGGACAGGGGGCTCCGGCCCTGGGGCCTGCAGTCTGGGGGAGGAGCAAGGCCCAGCAGGCAGAACAGGAACGGAAATCCATGCCTAGGCAGGCCAGGGAGAAAGGCAGGATGGCGACACCAGGCGGAAGACTTCAGGGGCCGAGGGAAGCCGACAGGCACGCGGGCACGTCGCAGGCTCTGCGGCAGCAGCGACACAGAGGAGGGGCCTGGTGCCGTCGGTGCGTCCAGAGAAGCGTCTGCGCTGTCTGGAGCTGGCACTGCAACCAGCATCCTGGCTGCTCTGCTTCCAGTCCCAGCGCCCAGCGCATGCGCCTGGGGAAGCAGAGGAGGTGGCACAAATCCTTGGGCCCCTGCCACCCACATGGGATGCCTGGATGGAATTCTGGGCACCTGGCTTCGGCCTGAACCAGTCCTGGCCATTTGGGGAGATTGATCTCTCACAGTCTCTCTCTTTCTGTATTTCAAAAAAATAAACAGGGGCCGGCGCTGTGGCACAGCAGGTGAAGCTGCCGTCTGCAACACCAGCATCCCATATGGGTGCCAACTCGGGTCCCGGCTGCTCCACTCCGATCCAGCTCTCTGCTGATGGCCTGGGAAAGCAGCGGAGGATGCCCCAAGTGCTTGGCCCCTGGCACCCATGTGGGAGACCTAGAGGAAGCTCCTGGCTTCAGCCAGGCCCAGTTCTGACTGCCCTGGTCATTTGGGGAATGAACCAGAGGATGGGACATCTCATTCTCTCTCTGTAACTCTGATATTCAAATAAATAAATAAATAAATAAATAACCACAAAGGAAATGGGCTGAGTAATGGTAAATGTGGACTTGGGGCCGTGTGGCTTGCAGGGAGCAAGTCGCAGCCAGCCTCATGCCCTTTGCAGAAGCAGCGTCTGCGGCCCGAAGGGGCTGATGGTCAAGGACAAGACCCTGGGTCCAAAATAGGAGGACGCAGTGCTGGAAGACGTGGCACACGGGGTGCAAGGCAAGCAGCACGTACACGCGAGCAGGGCTCCTCTGCCATGACGAGATGCACACAGGCAGACGTGGGTAAAGCTGCCTCCACGGGGGAGCTTCCCACTCATCTTAGACCCAGCAGCCAAGCAGACAAAACTGGCGAAGAAACAAAAACGTGCAACTAACCAGCATGGGTAATGGACACAAACCAAGTCCTGCAGAGCTGGAGGACACACGTGATGTCAAACACGTGTGCAGTGCCGTGTGGACTGACCACAGCAGCCACCACACACATTCCACTGAACACAAGCTCCAGCCAGGCCTCTTCTGACCACAGTGCATTGGGTTAGAGACTGGTAACAGAGAGAACCCCTACGTCTGGAAATTTAAAAGCATGGTGATTCCGGAGGCAAGGAGGAAGTCACGGTGGACACGAGGCCCTGCTCGGACCACAAATCACGGCACGCATGTGAGGAGCTGCGTGGGGCCTCCCACACACACTCGGAAAACGGTACTGGGGGGGGGGTGAGGAAGTTAGCAAGGGAGCAGAGGAAGGAGACACAGAGAAGGAGCAGACACAGACATATTCTGAGAGGGAAAGGGCTGAACGTGGGTCTGTCCTGGCGTGCTGGCAAAGGACGAGGTGCGAGATGGCGCGGGCAGCCGTGGGGGCCCCACAGCAGGAAAGGCCGCAGAAAGGCCAGGACCTTGAAGGCTTGCTGGCCATGGATGAACTTCCCATAAAATGTAACTCCAAAATCAACTCAAGGAGGCCACTGAGTGGGCCTACAGCCATCAAAGACACGGTCGAAGTCCCGCCCCATGGCCACGGGGCACAGACGGCTGGGAGTGGACACAGCCATCAAAGACACAGTCGAAGTCCCGCCCCACGGCCACGGGGCACAGACGGCTGGGAGTGGACACAGCCATCAAAGACATGGTCGAAGTCCCGCCCCACGGCCACGGGGCACAGATGGCTGGGAGTGGACACAGCCATCAAAGACATGGTCGAAGTCCCGCCCCACGGCCACGGGGCACAGATGGCTGGGAGTGGACACAGCCATCAAAGACACGGTCGAAGTCCCGCCCCACGGCCACGGGGCACAGATGGCTGGGAGTGGACACAGCCATCAAAGACACGGTCGAAGTCCCGCCCCACGGCCACGGGGCACAGACGGCTGGGAGTGGACACAGCCATCAAAGACACGGTCGAAGTCCCGCCCCACGGCCACGGGGCACAGATGGCTGGGAGTGGACACAGCCATCAAAGACACAGTCGAAGTCCCACCCCACGGCCACGGGGCACAGACGGCTGGGAGTGGACACAGCCATCAAAGACACGGTCGAAGTCCCGCCCCACGGCCACGGGGCACAGACGGCTGGGAGTGGACACAGCCATCAAAGACACGGTCGAAGTCCCGCCCCACGGCCACGGGGCACAGACGGCTGGGAGTGGACACAGCCATCAAAGACACGGTCGAAGTCCCGCCCCACGGCCACGGGGCACAGACGGCTGGGAGTGGACACAGCCATCAAAGACACGGTCGAAGTCCCGCCCCATGGCCACGGGGCACAGACGGCTGGGAGTGGACACTGCACGCAGAACAGCTGTGGAGGGCTGAGTTGACAGCCCCCAGCAAACCACGTGGACGCTGTGCTGCAGAGGTGAGCAGCTGTGTCCCTGGGCCTCACTTCCTCTCTCACAGCTGCCTTGAGGCGTCCGGGGACAGCGGAGCCCCAGTGGACCAGGCTCCATGTCATCAGGTATCATTACTCAGCTCGGCTGTGCCTGGGTCCCACGTGGCTGCCACTTTTAAGGGAACAAGACTCTAAAATAAAAGTCACACAAACTCGCCGTCACTCTGGAGCACAGCGAGGCTCGGTGCATGACAGGGAGCCCTGGGGGAATCTTCCCGAGCAAACTCCTGGTCCTCTCTGGCTGCCTGTGGCCCAGCTTCCCAGCGGGACCTGCACATGTGGGTGGCCCTCCCCTCACAAGCCGAGCACCTCTGAGAGCCCCTCCCCTGCACTGGCTGCCTGCCAGGCCCCCGGCACACGCTGGGCACAGGTGTCCGTGGAGCACTCAGCAAGGCGGGGTCAAGACTGCGCTGTGCGGGCGCCTGGCACCCTGTGTGCTCGTCTGCTCTGTGAGGAAGCCACAGGACACTGTGGCAAGGAACGTGCGAAATCTGGGGGGGTCCTCAAGTCCTCTTCCAGGACATTTCTGTCAGCTCCCACGACAGCTCACGCGACACCCCGAGTTGGCAGTGGTCGAATGTGGGCGCTGGCGATGACATGGCTGAACGGCCCGCCCCCGGTGTGTCCTGGCGAGGCTGGGGACAGGGACAGCACACATGGTGGCCTCCTCTGCCTCCACCAGCTTCCCTGAAGGACGACAGCTAAGAACTGCGCTGGGGGAGGGGAGAGGAGGGCAGGTGAGGCTGGCCCTGCCGTGGGGATGCTGAGAGCCTGGAGCTGGGGGTTGGGGGGTGCAGGCTGCCCCGAGATCAGGGGAGGGCCTTGTGCTCAGGATGGGCCAGCAGAGTGGGGGGACACCAGTCGGGAGTTGTGGCAGACATGGAGACTGGCATGGGCTCTGGCTCCTGGGGAATCCTAAGGCCACCCAGGGTGAACAAGGGGCATGCCCTCACCTCAGACCAAGTTGTCCAGGCTGGGCACAGGGGCGTGGGAGATTTCCACGGGGGCGCTGGGTGGGCAGGGAAGGGCACGTGGTGCGCAGGCTCAGCAGGGGTCCCACTGGCCCTCTCCAGCCCCGTCCCTAGGCTGAGAACCCCTGCAGAAGCAGCCCGTGGTGGGTGCACAGCCACTGCTGGCGGCTTGCCAGACTCGATCCTCCCAGACCCCAGCCCCTCCTGCAGCTCAGGCCTTGTCCGCCCTTAGCAGGTGCCTTCTGTTCCCACCTGCCAGCACTGCACTGGCTTCATGGTCTCGCCCTGGCCCCAGTCTGCTCCCGAGTGCCACCGGCTGCGGCCACAGCCACCCGCTGGAGCCTGTCCTTCTCACTAGACCTGCTGGCTGCTCCCCACGGACCTGTCCCATCCTCATCTCCCTGGTGAGACCATGGACCCACGCCAGGGCGTCCCTCCCTCCCTCCCTGTCTCCTGCCCAGGAATAACCTCTCTGGCTGCTCAGCCCGTGGCTCTGCTGTGGGGCTACGGTCACAGCGGCTCTCGTTCCCTCCCCATGCTCAGGGCGTCCCTGGGCCTGACGTGTGCCCAGCGCCCAGCACCTGTCCAGCCAGCTCACGGGCCCCCGCTCCACAAGATGGCGCTCCGTGCGCAGTCCACTGAGAGGCTGCAGGAGCGTCTTGTGTGGCTTGGAGAACCAGGAGGGCCTGACGGCCCACGGCTTCGGACACGTCCCTGGGGCCCAGCTGGCCACAAATGAACGCAGAGGCTGGTGTGGTGGTGCAGTGGGTTAAGCCGACATCCTACGTGGGCGCCAGTTCAAGTCCCGACTGCTCCACTTCTGACTCAGCAGCTGGCTAAGGTGCCTGAGAGAGCAGCACAAGGTAGGCCAGAGACCTGCGCCCCTGCCGCCCGCGCGGGGACCCTGACCTGCGCCCCTGCCGCCCGCGCGGGGGACCCTGACCTGCGCCCCTGCCGCCCGCGCGGGGGACCCTGACCTCTGCCCCTGCCGCCCGCGCGGGGGACCCTGACCTCTGCCCCTGCCGCCCGCGCGGGGGACCCCGACCTGCGCCCCTGCCGCCCGCGCGGGGGACCCTGACCTGCGCCCCTGCCGCCCGCGCGGGGACCCTGACCTGCGCCCCTGCCGCCCGCGCGGGGGACCCGGATGGAGTGCTGGACTCCGGGTTTGGCCTGGCCCACCCTGGCCCTTGTGGCCATCTGGGGAGAGAACAAACAGATGGAAGGCATCTCTGCCTTTCAATAAATAAATAAATCTGAAAAAAATAAAAGATGAACATAAACCAGCCCCCAAAGATTCAGAATCATTATTTCTTTTTAAAATTATTGTTCCTTTCTTAAAGGACTGTGACTCTGTCTACAGCAGAGGGAGTTATGCCTCTGTGCCCTGGCGCCCGGGTTCAACCCCACAGCCGCCGGCAGCCTCGCCAGCCCAGGCAGGGTGACCTCCAGCTGCTTGTCTGCCGGTCCGGGACACGGGCGCATCAGTCCCCGCGGGGCGGGGCTGCCCTGCGGCTCATCTCATCGTCTGCTAAGCAGTGCAGGGGCCCAGCTGCGCCTGCGCAGGGTGGCGTGGCCGCGCCTTCCCCTGGTGTTTTAGGTGTGGCAGACCAGTGGGCGGCCTGCTCCCAGTCGGTGCGTTGCTGACCTGCAGGAGCCACGCATGCCCGAGGACACCAGGGGGCTCGTTCTGAACACAGAAGCCCCAGGAAGGGGTCTGCCGAGTCGGCAACCTCCTAAGGTGAGCAGGCCACAGGGCCCCGGGGCCGTCCGCCCGGCCAAGCGCAGGTGACCAGATGGACAGGAGCAGGCACACGCCACATGCAGCTGTGCACACGGTCGCTGTCGGTGAGGTGAACATGACTGTGTGAGTGTGAATGTGTGTGCATGTGTGTGACGTGTGAGTGTGCGTGTGCGACGTACGAGGGCGTGGGCCCGTGAGCTGGCAGTGGTGTGGCGGTGTAAGAGGGAGAGACGGAGCCTACATCTCCCGCCGGCCCGCGGGAGCTTTCCCCAAACCCTCGGCACACAGCAAGCGAAGCCTCCTCAACGCTACACTTCACCTCGTCTCACACGGAACGCCACGGGCCCCAGCAGTCACCCAGACACAAGCCTGCTTTGGGGGGGCCACGACACAGAACTCCAGCTCCCCACTGCCAGGCCCGGCGCCCGCCTGCCCCCACCTGCCCCCGCGCCCACCTTCCCCCGCGCCCGCCTGCCCCCGCGCCCGCCTGCCCCTGCGCCCACCTGCCCCCGCCTGCCCCGTGCCCGCCTGCCCCTGCGCCCGCCTGCCCCATGCCCGCCTGCCCCCGCCTGTCCCATGCCCTCCGTCTACCCCGCGCCCGCCTGCCCCCCTGCCCGCCTGCCCCGTGCCCGCCTGCCCCCGCCTGTCCCATGCCCTCCGTCTACCCCGCGACTCCAGCAGGACACTCGCCTCTCTCTGTCCTCACCGGCAGCTGCAGACAATCAAATGGCTGCTGGGAGCAGTGCGGGCCCCGGGGGTGCACACACTGAAGACAAAACACCTGCCCTGGCGGGCGCCCAGGCTCCCTGTCCCCCGCACCCCATAACTCAGACACCACGGGCACAGCTGGCCCCGGTGTGGGCGCCTCATCAAAGGCCCTGCCCGACATCTGTGCATCAGAGCGCGGTCTGAAGGGCCTTGATCACCCGGGGCTTCCTGCTGCCTGGTGGTTTACGGGGAAGACTTTCTCATCAGACAGCGTGAGGCGGCCTGAGCTCAGCTCCCGCAGCCCTGAGAATTGGGCCCTGGGCCGCTGGGTGGCGGGGGAGGACGGCTCTGTGCAGCCGGCAGGTGGAGGGGCGTGGGCTTCAGCCCGCAGCACCATCAAGGGCGCCCCGACCTCCACCTACAGGGATCTGCGAGACGGACAGGAGACAAGCCGCTGCTGGAGCCCACTGCCTGCGTGGGACACGGCCAGGAGGCCCGGGCAGGGCTCAGCCGGCACAGCTCATGGTTCCCGATGGCGCCCCGCGGACACGCCTGTGCACGGGGCAGGGCTGCCTGCTGGGGCCTCAGAAGCCCTGGCAGGAGCCGACTCAGGCCAAGGGGCACAGTGCCCCTCACCCTGTGTGCACCCCCTGACGAGGGACCCAGGGAGGACAGCTGTGCTGTCCCTGCTCTGAGGCCACTCTGAGGACGGGGCTGGGTGAGCAGTCCAGAAGAGCCAGCCCCCCCAGGCCCTCCCTCCCCCACGCAGGACTCCACAGATGCAGGCCACCCCCTCATGCAGGACCCTGCGCACATGCAGGCCCTCACATACATGCAGGACTCCCCCTAACAGGCCCCCACATACACGCAGGACCCCACACGCAGGACCCCCCCAACAGGACCCCACACGCAGGCCCCCACAGGCCCCCACATACATGCAGGACTTCCCCCAACAGGACTCCACATACACGCAGGATCCCCCCAACAGGACCCCACACATGCAGGACCCCACACGGACTCGCCCCAACAGGACCCCCCCAACAGGACCCCACACATGCAGGACCCTGCACACACGCAGGCCTCCCACAGGACCCACATACACGCAGGACCCCCCCAACAGGACCCCACACGCAGGCCCCCACAGGCCCCCACATACACGCAGGATCCCCCCAACAGGACCCCACACATGCAGGACCCCACACGGACTCTCCCCAACAGGACCCCCCCAACAGGACCCCACACACACGCAGGCCTCCCACAGGACCCACATACATGCAGGATCCCCCTAACAGGACCCCACACACATGCAGGACCCTGCACACACGCAGGCCTCCCACAGGACCCACATACATGCAGGATCCCCCTAACAGGACCCCACACACATGCAGGACCCTGCACACACGCAGGCCTCCCACAGGACCCACATACACGCAGGACCCCACACTCAGGACCCCACCAACAGGACCCCACATGCAGTCCCCCACAGGCCCCCACATACATGCAGGACTTCCCCCAACAGGACTCCACATACACGCAGGATCCCCCCAACAGGACCCCACACATGCAGGACCCCACACGGACTCACCCCAACAGGACCCCACACATGCAGGACCCTGCACACACGCAGGCCTCCCACAGGACCCACATACACGCAGGATCCCCCCAACAGGACCCCACACACATGCAGGACCCCCACATGACCCCCCCACAAGCCCTCCAGGACTCCACACACATGCAGGCCCCCCACATGACCCCCAGGCCCCATGCACAGGCGGGAGACTGTGCCCCCACAGAGGGGTGGGCTGGGCTTTGCAGGGGTGTGGAGGAGGGTCTTTCACAGGGAACAGAGGTCTGTCTCGGGGGCTGTCTGCCTTTAGGGTGCACGGGGACTCTTTCCCGAAGGGCCAGCGGCAGCAGGCCGGGGCGGAGCACTGGCTGGGAGGTGCCGGGCGGAAGGCTCTCGCCTGCCCCTGCGGCTGCGCCCTCACCCCACTCACTGGTCCTTGGTGCAGGCCCCAGGCGGGGGCTTCACTGTCCGCCTGAGGGAGCAGCAGGGGCAGTGGGTTCCTCCGCCGGCTGCTGGAGCACAGCAGGATGTCCCAGAACCACGGAGTGAGGCAGACAGGGCAACAGGAAACCCACTCCCACCCCCAGCGACCCGCTTGGCTCCAGGGGGGCTGTGGGCCCCACCCTTCACAGCCCCATTCACACCATCCCCGCAGGGCGGGCCTGTGTGGGGCGGGGCTTGGCACAGAGCATCAGCGTTGGTTGTCACCCCTGCCACCCACTGCACAACCAGGCCAGAGGCCTGCAGACAGGAGAGCTGGGGTGGCACCTGTGAGGTCACCGTCATAGGACTGAGCGGCTGAGGGCCTGGGGGCCAAGTCCCCAACCTGAGTGCCCCCGCCAGGCAGGACTGCTGTTGGCTGCCGCGACTTGGGGGGCTGGGGACACTTTATAGTGCTGAGTGTGTGGGAACAGGTGAGGCGGGAGGCCGAGTGCCACATGAACTTCACCCTGAGAACAAGGAAGGCGTTGAGAGCGGTGCCCCCAGGGTGGGGGGCTGGGCACGGGGGCACGGACTTGTGGGTCCCCCCGACGGTCAGGCCCGGCGTGGACGCCACGAGCACCGGGCAGGGAGGCCACGTGTCCGCTCCTCGGCACGGTGCTCGCGCGTAGGGCAGCGACCACACGTGGGCACTGGGCTGAGAGCCCTGGCGTGGGGTGGGACACAGGCATGGACCCCACGTCCAGAGGCCTCGGGCAGATCTGAGTCCCGGCGAGGGCGCAGTTTGGAAAGTCGACGTGAAACGCGCGGGTCCGCTCCAGGCCCTGCTCTGTGTGCCCCCGGGGGGGATGCAGCAAGGGCACCGGCTCACTTCCCTCCGCAGGGCGAGCACGCAGGACAGCTCTGTGAGTGGTGCTCCCAACCCCAGCCCCCGGAAGCCCCCTCTGTGCAGGCCTCAGCGGCCCCCTGCCTTGGTCCCGTGGACACAGAGTTCCGACCCTGGGGGTCACCTGAGGTCTCAGAACGGCAGGCGGGGCTCTGGGCCCACCGAGGCCACTCCTAAACCCACGGCCCAGAGACTACAACAGAACAAACTCTTCCATGAGGAAGGCCCCCTTGTCCCCCAAGGAGAGTGTGTGGCCTCCATCCGTACGTCCTTGCCCACCCTTCACAGCCTCTCCCTGTCCCCTCTGTCACAGCAGGAGCCACACAGGCCAGCAAGGCCTCGCCGGCCGGGGCCTAACTCTGCAGTCGTCCCCGGCCCTGGCCCTGCGGTCCTCCCTGGCCTGGGCCCTGCGGTCCTCCCTGCCTGGGCCCTGCGGTCCTCCCTGGCCCTGGCCCCAAGCGGTCCTCCCTGGCCCTGCGGTCCTCCCCAGCCCGGCCCTGCGGTCCTCCCCGGCCCTGGTCCCTGCGGTCCTCCCCGGCCCTGGCCCTGCGGTCCTCCCTGGCCCTGGCCCCAAGCGGTCCTCCCTGGCCCTGGCCCCAAGCGGTCCTCCCTGGCCCTGCAGTCCTCCCTAGTCTGGGCCCTGGCTCTGCGGTCCACCCTGGCCTGGGCCCTGCGGTCCTCCCCAGCCCGGCCCTGCGGTCCTCCCCAGCCCGGCCCTGCGGTCCTCCCTGGCCCTGGCCCCAAGCGGTCCTCCCTGGCCCTGCGGTCCTCCCCAGCCCGGCCCTGCGGTCCTCCCCAGCCCGGCCCTACGGTCCTCCCTGGCCCTGGTCCCTGCGGTCCTCCCCGGCCCTGGCCCTGCGGTCCTCCTACCTCATTTCCCAGCAGCGCAGACACGCAAGCCTCAGAGGCGTCACAGATGGCCGTCAGGTCGTGGCCTCCCTCGAGGGCCAGGACGATGCGGCCGCCAGCCAGGCCCATCAGCTGCTTGGTCAGGTACCCGAAACCTGCGAGGGGACAGGGACATGCCAGTGGGGGCTGGGCACGGACCACAGGTCCCCCCCACCCCCCCGACGGCGGTGGTCTGCTCAGGAGACTCGGTGCAGAGAAGGCCGACCCAGCACCGCCTGCCCTGCCTTAGGAAGCAGAGGTTGATGGGGCACTGGGTGGTGGCCGTGACCCGCCTGGCTATGGGGGTGCTGGTGGTGCCGTGGCTTCTGAGAGGCTGGCTTGGTCCCTGACTGGGGGAGCAGTGACAAGGCTGCTGTGTGGACCCCACGGAGCAGCTCAGAGCAGGGAGGCGGGGCATCTGGGTTGGGTGCTGTGGGCACCAGTCAGCGCAGGAGCCTGGTCACTTCCTCAACCAGGTGGGCCCTGGGGGGCAGTACAAGAGAGCAGGTGCTCCTTGCATTCTTCCAGTCTTCCCGTGGGGACTGGCAAGGGTGGGGACACAGGCTCTCCTCCCTGGCCCCTGGCATTGATGGAAGAGTGTGACCCCGGGGACTTGAGGAGGTCAGGAGGCTGGCTATGGGAGAGCCATAGCTCCTGGATGGCTTGGACAGCAGGAGCCACTCAAGGGCACGGGGTCACTCTCCCAGCTAGGGCAAATCAACCACACGCACGACTCGGGCTCCCGCCTCCTCTGAAGTCAGCCTGCTTCCTGCCTCTTCTCCACGCTGGCCTGAAGGGCTGGCTCCCCCCACCCAGGTAGAGGTGCCACCAGAGAGCCGAGAGCAGCACAGAGCGCCATCAGCCCTCAGTGCAGTGGGGACTTGCACCAGCTCCTGGGGACACTCGCGTCCCAGGGGATGGCACCCAGCACGCCCTGCTCCTTGGTCACCGGCTGTTGTCCCTGCAGGGCAGGGGGCCCAGGCGTCCTGGGGTGCAGCCTGTTCCGTGCCTCTTAGGGACCTCTCCTGCAGTTCCTGGGGGGACATGACACTCGGGGCGCAGCACCCATGGTGATGTGCTGAACCAGGTGTGGGGGAGGCAACCCTGCAGGGCACTTACATTTGGCAGAGAGGTTGTAGCCCCCGAGCGGCGTGGGGTGGCCCTCCACGGCGTCAAAGCCCGACGACACCAGCACCACGTCCGGGGCAAACTCGTTGGCAATCGGCATGACCACCGTCCTGGAAACGGGAGCGGTGTCACTGGGCCGGCCAGGGGAGCGGCGGCCCGGACACTCACGGAAACACAGAGCTCTTAGCATGGACGGCGCCGGCCCGCTTCCCAGCCAGGCGGACACCAGTCGCGTGTGACCACGGCGCACCTCCCGGGTGTCTTCCAAGCCCAGACCAGCACGCCTCCACACCAACGCATTGCCAAGGCTGGTGTGCCAGGTCTGCAGGTTTCGGAGGTGACCTTGATCCCCCATGGCACCCGCTGTGTTAGCGTGGGGCTGGACCAGAGAGCACTGGTCCTCCCAACAGTCCTCCCTCTGGCCTGGGCTGCCTTCCTGGCCACAGGGGGTGCCAGGCCTGGGGGCTGTGGCTGAGAAGGCTGTGGCTGGAGGGCGCCCTGTGCCAAGGCCAACACAGACAGGCTCTGTGTTTAACAACGGGGTCACGCAAGAAGGGCTGCACGGCACTGCTCCCTGGTAAGGTGGCTTTGGGAAGCGAGCACAGTGCCCACTTGAAATACGGAAAACACTGCACAGCACACGACAACCCAGGCCAGCACGCTGGCAGCACACACCGGGATGCTCCAGGGATCGCTTGTGCCAAAGGCGCCATCTGGCCCTGCCGCTCACAGCCTGCTCATCCCTCGGGGCCAGGGCGCAGCGTGGTGGCAGGAGGGGGGCGCTGGCTCCCAGGGCAGGCAGGCATGGCGGCACGTGAGGCCTGGTGCTGTGGGCCTCGGCAGACTCCCGGCCCCTCCTGGGAGAAGCCCGCCATTTGCCCTTGCACCACCACTTCTTCGGTGGAGCCACTCGATCACGCGGGACCAGCGCCCCATGGTGGCTGCATCTCTGTGGCCTCCACCAGCATACATGTGTGCCATGCGAATCCTGAGCCTCCAGGGGCCGCCCACGGCGGGCAGCCACATGGAGCCACTGCCCCCACATGGAGCTCTGCGGCCGAACACCGCCAGCTCCATTTCTCATTCAGTCTTGATGCTGGACGAAATTTCCTGGTGAAGTCGGCCAAGCACCCACACTGGCCAAGACACAGAACCCTCACACTGAACGCCAGGTTCCCGCTGGCGCCCTCTCCCAAAGCTCCGATTAGGGTGGAGGCCGTGGACTCCCAGGGGCGATGGCCACCCTGACGGCCGGATTCGGAAAGGCCCCTGCCCAGGGCACGAGGCACGCACTCGGACAGGGCTACACGGCCTGCCACCCCAGACTCGCACACTGAGCTCAGGCCTGGGCCGCTGGGCTGAGTCGCCCTGATGCCCGCAGGCCTGGGCGCCGAGCTGCCCTCTCTTCCCTCTCCGCTGCGGCTGGACTCAGTTCACGCGATTCCCTCCGCCGAACAGACATGACCGCGGGGTCCCGAGAGCAAGGCTCAGGCTCCAGAGCAGGGTGAGCAGCTTCCGCCGCCAAGGCCACACAGCGGACACTCCCGAAGGTGCGGGAACGGCGAGGCCTGGCTGAGTCCCGGCTACGTTTTATTTACGAGGAGGTGGTGGGGTGGAGCCCGCGGGCCACAGCTCCTGTCCTTCAGGGCACGGTGCCAGCCCAGGGTTCTGGAGGCTTCGGCCTGCCCCTGGGGTGCAGGGCCAGTGAGAGGGGCATGGTGGAGAAGGCGTGGCAACCGCAGTCCTGAGTCCTGTGCCACGAGCAGCCCCGTGGGCACCCTGGCTGCCTGCTCTGCCACCCTCGGCGTGGGCTCCGTGCCTCTGCTGCCGGAATCCCCAAGGCTGGCGGCACAGGCAGACCGAGGCTGCTCACGGCACATTTCTCACCTGCCGAGGTTTTAGCTTAGTCGTTCTGTTTCTGAAATCACTGTGTAATGTCCTCGGGAAGCCTCTTCACAGGAGAACACTGGGACGTCCTTAGGGAGACGCGATGGCCTTCAGAAAAGATGGTGGGCTGCCTGGGAGCAAACCTCAGGACAGGGAGCGTGCAGCCCCAGGCGTGGGACACGGCGGGCAGCGCCCTGGCCCCAGGCGAAGCCTCGCGCACCTGCCCTCACGGCAGAGAGAGCTGACACACGCCAGGCGGCAGGAACGGGGTGCGGAGAGCTCAGCCCTCACACCTCCCCGAACGGTGGGGATGCGGGTCGGACGCGCCCTGTGCTCTGGGCAGAGCCGGCACCGTCAGCAGATGGGGCGCCCCGACACGTGCGGGTCTGAGTTCCAAGGGGGAGGAATCGCGTGAGAGGTGGGGCTGTCGGCCAGGAGGAGCAGGTAAAGGAGGGGTTAAGAAATGCCTTCCTCACCTCCCCCAGACCCAGCCTTCCTGTGCCCCCCCAGATGCTCACGGCCAACTTCAAAGGCGTCTGGGGCCGGCTGGGGCTGGTTTGAATTAAGGGCGCCTGTGCCTGGTCTCCAAGCCCCAGGAGAAAGTGCGCTGCCTCTGGACCTCATTAGGGGCAATTTTCTTATCTCCTCTTCATCTGGGGCGAGATGGCCGGGCAGGCGGAGCGGGTCTTCCCAGCTCCCCGGGGGATGCAGCAGAGGGGAGGTTGGGCCTCTGACCCCTCTCCCCACCTTCGCCCAGGCAACTTCAAAGCGCTACTTTACATTAGGAGCAATAAAAAAGCCCCGAGACAATTTTCCTGTTCAAAGACGCTGTGCAGGCTTCACAGAGCTCACTTGATAAGGTATCAGCACGCACGCACGCACTCAGCGGGAGATGGAAACAGATGCGAGCGCCTGGCGGGCAAAAGGGGCCCTGGGGGAGGCCACGGGAACTTTCACCCCGCGGTCAGAGAACGAAGGCCACCGGGCGCCGCCCCTGAGGTGAGGTCAGTGCAGGCCACGCTGGCGGAGGAGCTGAGCCGGATGAAGAGGCCAGGCCAGGAGCGGCCCCTTCTCTGCCTGGGAAGCTGGCCCTGGGAGCGCCGGCACATCCCAGGCACTGTCTTCAAGGGAGCCTCCGGGAGCCGCGTTCTCGGCCGGGAGACGACACAGTGACACTGGCAGCGGATGTGTGACAGAGCGGCAACAGCCCCTGTGTCACGGGCTCGGATGTCACGTCAGAAAACTCCCCGAGGGGGGGCGCTGGGTGCTGCAGCTGACATCCCATGTCTGCGGGGTTCAGGTCCCCGCTCCACTTCTGACCCCGCGTCCCGCTAATGTGCACCCTGGGAGCAGCAGGTGACGGTCACGTGTGGGGTCCCTGCCACCCATGGGGGAGACCCAGAATCATTTCTGGGCTCCTGGGTCAGCTGGCACTCTTCCCAGCTGTTGCAGGCATTGGGGGAGTGGACCAGTGAACGGGAGATCAAATAAAGCAAAACAAGTAAAAACCTGAAAATAAACAAACCAACAAAAACTCTCAGATGTTGTATGTGTTTGGGGAAGCAAAGTGCCTTTAAGTTAGGCAGAGCAATCGTCAAAAATGCTACGTTTGCCGGATGTAAGAAGACATCAAAATGCAGCCGCACAAGACCAGGAGAGGTGAAGGTCCACCTGGGTGTGGCTGTCCAGGGGTGGGCTGAGCCCTGTCCACACAGGCCGGCTCTGCTGTGAGGACACACAGGTTCCGCCCTGAGGTGCTGCTTCCACAGACTGCGAGCCTGCGGGATCTGCCCAGCAGGGGCCAGCCCCGCACGCCCTCTCCAGAGCTTCTCGATGAGCAAGCCGCAGCTGAGAGGCCACCAGAGCACGGGGCAGAGTCTGCGCTCACAGGCATGTCCTCGTACGGCGTCCCTCCCACCCACCAGCACGTGACCTGCACACGTGTGTGCCCTCGCATCTCCAGACACGCGCACACTCACTGCACAGAGCGCAGACAGCTGGACAGGCACCCAGAAACGGAAGCACATGGAGACACACGTGCACCCGCATCCAGAGATGCACGCGCAGGCATCAGACACGGCCTAGACACGTGTGCTTGGTCTGTGCACCAGTCAAGACAAAACCATGGGGTTGGAGAACAAGTCCTGCAAAGGACACGGGCTTCCTGACCCAGGAGGGAGGGCCTGGCCCCAACCGTGCTAACAGTGCCATCAACTCAGGGGCCCGGGGAGCGCCGGGGGGGCACCTGCACTGCCGTGCGTGCTGGAGCGGAGCAGCAGAGACCCCTCCCAGAACAGCAAGAAAGCCCACGCGGCTGAGCCGCCGCTGTCCCACAGGGGCCGCTTCAACCTGGCCCGGACCGAAGCGCACGCACTGGAGGCCTGACCCGTGCCTGCCTTTGCAACAACGACCCTGCGCTGTGTCCCGAGGGACCACAGCGAGACACGGAGGCAGCACAGGGAGGTGACAGTGGCCTCTGGGTTCCAGGTTTATTCGCATTTCACAGCCTCCCAAAGGGCGTGGGGAAGAAAACCAGGAGATCGTGCAAGCTTAACCTCGCACGCGGCGACACCTGGCACTGCAGAGGCCTGGCCTGCCCCTGTCATGACCCAGAGTGCCCTGGGCTTCTCTCTGCTGCACAGGTCAGCAGGCGGAGCTGGCGTCAGGGCCGAGGCCGGAGCGACTCGCGCAGAGCTGCGCTCCAGAGACGCGGGGCTGACGTCTCCACAGAGGGCTGCTGATGGCCCGGGGCAGCGACAGAGGACTCACCTGAAGGCCGCCAGGTACTCGGTGTCCCCCATGGGTGGGTCCAGGCCGCCGGTGAAAGCCATGTTGACGTTGAAGCCCACGCCGGGCCCTGTGCCCACCTGTGGCCCAAAGGAGAGAGATTTGTGTCACAGACCCTCAGGGGGACCCTCAGATGGGGACCCTGGAGCTGGTGGCGCCCAGGCTGGGGCCACGCTCACACCCTGGGGCTCTGAGGTCAGCACCAGAGCCGTGTGCACAGAAGCTGCAGGCTCTCGCAGACCCTGGACCCGTGGGGCACGGTCCTTCGCCCTGGGCCCCCTGAGGGACCCCTGAAGTCCCTTCTCCTGAGGGTCAGCAGCTCCGGGTGGCCTGCGGCCACTCTCAAGGCAGAGAGAACGCGCCTGTGCGGACTCTGGGAGGCCCGGGTGGAATCCCCCTGCTGGGCCCGCGGTTCCGGGCAGCCCCCTCACGAGGCAGCAGGAGCGCCCTCGGGGCCCCGCGGCCGGAGGCACCACTGCCTACTGCTCTGTGATCCTTGGTCTCCCGGCCCGGCACCAGAAGCCATCTCTGGTTCTCCTGTGCCTCAAACACAGGCCCGCCTGTCCTCGTGACGGGGTCCACGCTGGCGTCCGCCTCAAGTTACGGCCCCGGCTCAAGGGAGCATGGGCTCCACGGCTGCCCGGTGTCCCTCTGCAAGGCCCGCCGCCCGCTCACCTCGTCGGGCGCCCCGCTGCCCGGGAAGAAGTTGCCATCGTCGTAGCGGTGCAGGGACACGTAGAGCACGCTGGGGTCGCTGTAGAAAGCCTGCTGCGTCCCGTTCCCGTGGTGCACATCCTGCAGGGGTGGGGAGCCGGCTCAGGGCAGGGCCAGGCCACGGCGCAGCCCTCGCCTCTGTGTGCTCAGGCTGGGACAGTGGCTCCCACCCACGGACGCCGTGGCTCTGGCAGGGCAGTTCGGGGGCCCCAGGGGCTCCTGGGGCCTGGCTCTCTCGCCTCAGCGCCTAGCCACAGTCCTGCGTCCAGCAAGGAGGACGTGCGCCTACATCACGCTCTGGTACCTGTGGTGTCTCTGCCTCTGTCGGGAGGGGGCTCCCTGCCGTGGCCTGTCCACGTGCAGGCACGTGTGAAGTGGTGGCACAAGGATGGCCACAGGGGAACCCCATGGGCTGTGGGTGACAGGCGTCGTCCAGGCCTCCACACACAAGGATAACCCGCATCGCCTAAGCACAACCCCCACGTGTCCCAAGCAGCAGAGGGCACCAGGGAGGGGCAGCCCTGGCCCAGGCCAGAGGCCGAGCCCCCTCCTGAACTCTGCCTTCCAGGGGCAGTGCGGGCCGGCAGGCGGGGCTGACCAACACCACGGTGCAGAACCCTACAGGCTGCGTCTTTGAGAACGTTTCCAGGTTACGCTTCCCTAATCCAGAGGCCGGTCGTGGGCAGCGCACCCAGTGCAGGGGAGTGGGCAGGCAGGGCTCCGGTCGCGGGCTGCGCACCCAGTGTAGGGGAGTGGGGTGGGCAGGGCTCCGGTCATGGGCTGTGCACCCAGGTGGAGGGGTGTGGGGCGGGCAGGGCTCCTCCCAGAGGTCGGTCCTGGGCTGCGCACCCAGTGCGGGGGAGTGGGGCGGGCAGGGCTCCGGTTGTGGGCTGTGCACCCAGTGCGGGGGAGTGGGGCGGGCAGGGCTCCGGTTGTGGGCTGTGCACCCAGTGTGGGGGAGTGGACGGGCAGGGCTCCGGTCGTGGGCTGTGCACCCAGTGTGGGGGAGTGGGGCGGGCAGGGCTCCTCCCAGAGGCCGGTCGTGGGCTGTGCACCCAGTGCGGGGGAGTGGACGGGCAGGGCTCCGGTCCCAGGCTGTGCACCCAGTGTGGGGGAGTGGGGCGGGCAGGGCTCCGGTTGTGGGCTGTGCACCCAGTGTGGGGGAGTGGGGCGGGCAGGGCTCCAGTCCCAGGCTGTGCACCCAGTTAGGGGGAGTGGAAGGGCAGGGCTCCGGTTGTGGGCTGTGCACCCAGTGCGGGGGAGTGGGGTGGGCAGGGCTCCAGTCCCAGGCTGTGCACCCAGTGTGGGGGAGTGGGGCGGGCAGGGCTCCTCCCAGAGGCCGGTCGTGGGCTGCGCACCCAGTGCGGGGGAGTGGACGGGCAGGGCTCCGGATGTGGGCTGTGCACCCAGTGTGGGGGAGTGGGGTGGGCAGGGCTCCTCCCAGAGGCCGGTCGTGGGCTGTGTACCCAGTGCGGGGGAGTGGACGGGCAGGGCTCCTCCCAGCCATGCAGGGGCCTCACTTACCCAGTCCACGATGAGGATCTTGCTCACGTTCAGCCTCTGCTGCAGGAGCTTGGCGGCCACGGCCACGGAGTTGAAGTAGCAGAACCCCCTGCGGAGGAGACGCAAGGCACCGTGTGGTGGCAGAGCTCGCCGAGAGCTGTCTCAGGCACGCACCATACACACACATGCGTCATACAAAATACAGGGATGTACACATACACACACTATGGACACACGTGTGCACACGGAGGCACCCCACACACGCTACTGTCAGACACACCTGCCACATGTATACCACACACACCCACATTTACACACGTGAACACGCATACATGCCATCAGATGGATGAAACACAGACAACACAGATAGGCACCCATGCACATACATATGCAGATCCACGCCTCACTCAGATCCACACACCATTACCATACACGTGTATACGGATGCACACAGCCCAGATCCACCCACACCACAGGTACACACATGCACAGACGCGCACACACACACGCGTGGCCAGTCTCCTGCGTGGAGGGCACAATACCGCTCTGCGGAGACCCGCTGCACCTAGTGTGCACTCCACCACCCCTGACATCTCAAGGATGCTCCGGGCCACAGAACACAGGTGCGGAGACGCTAGCCAATTGCTGTCTGTGTTCTAAGACACATACCATTACATAAAATCACGCCAGCGACTGGCTGCCCTTCAGAGAATCGTATTCAAACGACCAGGAATTAAGCTAAGAAACTGATTCTAGCACAAATGAAAATCTTCCCCGTCTCAGTTCTCCTTTGAATTGCCATGGCAGTGAGAAGCATCGCGTCTGGTTCTGGGAGCCAGGATGGCACCCGGAGAGCCCTCCTCCCACCCCGTGGGGGCTCGGAACTAAGAGCATGGTGCTCACTGCCCACACAACGAACACCAGCCCGAGAGCCCCGTGCGTGCCCCTGAATACCCCCAGCGTGGGGTGAGGTGAGGGCAGCCCCAGACAAATGGGCGGGCCCTGCTTCTCAGCTCACAGGCGAGTTCCAGGACTGGGGGAGCCCGTGGCGTCTTGGGACGGCCAGAGACCCCGGCCCACACTTCACCCCTGGGCCACGCTGCCCCTCCCGGACGAGAAGGAAGCTGCACCCCTCCGTCCTGACATGCCTGCTGCCTGCGGCACCCCAGCTCCCGCGGGTGGCACAGCCAGCCCGAGGTCCCCACTTCGCTCCTGCTGCGTTCCCTGGCCTCTCCCTGGCGGAGCGCTTACCAGGACCCACCCACTTCCCTGCCCTGCCCATCTGACGCCTGCCACCCATCCAGGGCACAGTCCAAGCACCACCTCCTGTAACTCCAGCCGACACCCCCAGGGGCCGTCTCCGGAGCTGACGGCGCTCATCGGCCTGGATCTTTCTGTCCCAGGGGACAGTTGCTCTTTGATGGACAGCTAATTCACCGTCCGGGCAGCCATGGCACCCAGGACACACGGCAGGACCAGAGTCTGTGTTGACCTTGCTGCCAGCCGAGACGAGTGTGGTCCCGCTGCAGGCCTTCAGAGAGGCGCCAGCACGGGCATCAGTACCTCACAGACCCAGGGAAGCTACGTGGACAGACGTGGCGTGACCTGAGGGGACTGACCTCAAGAATCCAACACACAACTGCCACGTGAGCCCCCGGTGTAGGCGGCTTCGTGCCCCGAGGTTTGTCTTCAGGGAAGCTGCTTACTCCAGACAGACAGACAGACACACACACACACACACACACGAGACAGAGACGGGAAGACAATGCTGCGCTCCCTCCCACCCTGGTTCACTCCCCAGATGCCCACCATGGCCTGACCAGGCCTGGGCTAAAGCCAGGAGCTGGAACTCCATCCAGGTCTCCATGTGGATGGTGAGAACCCAGCTTACGCCAGCCATCACCAGTGAAGCTGGGGTTAGGAGCCAGAGCTGGGAAGCACACCGGGCTCCCAGCGTGGGACGCGGGGAGTACCAGTGTGGTAACCTCAAGGCAAACTCCCGCTCCCGGCTCCTCTAGTCTGGTGAGGTCTTGACCACCGGAGGTCTCCCCCTGACTTCCACGGAGCTCTCTGCTCTCCCCCATGCCACCTGTCTCTTCATCACTAACTGGGCAGTGAGACCAACAGGCTGAGGCACCTGTGCCGCCCCCGCCCTCCGGCTGGGCACACGGACACCACCCGGGGACAGGTGCCCACGTTCCCGCCGCAGGGCCACGGGTCCACTCACATGGGTGTGCTCTCCTCAGCGTGATGTCCTGGGGGCCGGACCACCGCAAAGCCGTTCTAGAGACAACAGCAGACGGGGGAGAGTGACCAAAGACAGGAGGAGCTGACCTCCCTGCTGACCCCAAATGTGCAGGGGAACACGGTTCCCGGTCCCGCAGCGGCCACACACGTGGGTCAGAACAGGCGCTGACTGGGAGCCTTCCCAGGAGGTCTGGGGCCCTCTTTCCCAAGAGGTCTGTCGGCCGCCAGAAGCTCCAGGGGAAGCCACGTTACTAAGATCCAAGGTGAGTCTGGGTGGAGGCTCGCTCAACCGCAGTTGGCAAAGCTTAGGGGCAGGACACGTGTGGAGGGGGTGCCGTGGGTCCCCACTGCCCTCGGGCAGGACGCACCGGGAAGCCCCTTGGGGACCTGGGTGCGGGTGGAGGGGAGTGGGCCCTGCTGCCCTCGGGCAGGACCCACTGGGAAGCCCCTTGGAGACCTGGGTGCGGGTGGAGGGGACTGGGCCCTGCTGCCCGTGTTTCAGTTCCCACGAGGCAGACACTCGAGGACACGCAGAGGCTGGAACCGAGCTGCTGGCCCCCCTTCACACGCCACAGACCGCTCTGAGGCTGCTGTGGGGCCAAGTCTGCCACAGCCTCGCGAGGGCTGCAGGCCACGGCTGACCGTGCCGCCCAGGGGCCAGGCTCAGGAAGGGACAAGTGCAGCTGGTGTGGTCATGATGCACGCTCCGACCCCACGGGCAGAACTGCCCGGCAGCGTCCTCCAGGGCTCCCGGTAACACGCACCCATCCCCCTTCCTGCAGCGCTACAGGCATCAAAGCCTGGAGGCAGCTGTCCCGGCACCGCCACACCCGGGCGGGGGTGCTCCCCAGGCACACTGCCCGTGAGCACCGAGTCACCTTCAGCCTTGCACACGTGACCTTTAACAGCCACATAGACACGGAGCAAGTGCAGCCCTGCCCGTGAGGACCCTCTCCAGGGAGATGACGGCTCGCCAAACTGACTCTGCTCAGGGGATGGACAGGGGCACCGTGCACGCCACCACCGGGACACCTGGCCAGCCTGTCACATGGCGGCAGCTGTCCTTGGCGAGATCCGCGCTTCAGAGTGAGAATCCCAAGTCTGGGCGACTCGTCTGGCTCTGATGAGGCGGGGGCTACAGCAGTGGTTTCACACCCTTGGGGCATCTCTGGATACTGCTTATGGTGTCGGGACTTGGACGGGCAAGCACCCCCGTCACGGAGCGACCAGCGTGTGGGTTATAAAACCACCGCGGCCCAAAGGGCTCTGCTGGATGCAGGGCAGGCTGCTGAGCCTGGACACGGCAGAGGCTGGGGCTGGTGCCAGGGCTTCCGGGCCCTCATGGCCGTCGCCGCCATCCAGCCTCCGTGTTGCACCAAGCAACAGGCTTGATGGTCCGGGCCGCCTCCAAACCCTCTCCCCTTCCAGTCCCCATCACCCCACTCCCACAGGTTGCAGCGGGTGGGCGCCCAGCAGGGTGCAAACTCACAAACACCGAGAATCGTCTCAGCGTGCACCTCCAGCCGACCCGATCCCGCGATTCACGGGAAGCAATGCTATCGGCTTCCTCGACGACTCCCCAGGGACAGAGGCTTCCCAACACCCGAGAGCTGCTTTGAGAACCTGGACGTTCCCACCCACATGGTGGTGCTCCCAGAGTGACCACTGGGGGACCCGTCCCAGACGGGGACTGCCTGCGTCCATCACCCGGGCCTGACCTCGGGCAGGAGCCCATCACCCGCGCCCCGCTGACCTTCAACTCCCCCGTGGCCACCTTGAAGACCAGCTCCACCACGCAGCCCACGGCCAAGCGGGCGGCCCCCGCCGAGTGCACCTCGTTCCAGATGGTGTCGCTGTCCACCTGTGGAAACAGGACCCGCCCGCCATGAGGCCCACGCCCCACCCCAGAGCCAGGCCTGCAAGGCTCAGAGCTGTGGGCTCCACTCCGAGATGCAAAGCCCTCGGTGTCCCGCATTGGCAGTCACCGTGGAACAGGCTCAGGCCACAGGTGGCTCATTTCTCTCTCTTTTAGCCCCTGTGAGTTGCTCCGACGTGGAGCCAAGTGCAGTGCCGTCAGGGGCGTCTTGCAATGGCAGTGAGGAGCACTGTGGCACGGTGCACTGTGGGGGGTCGGAATCGGTGCTCTTCACATTAGGACTTGGCTTTGTGCTAGAGGCAGCTGGGAGCCGTGGGGTCACCCAGGGTAAGGGGCCTGGGGCCAGCAGCTGTGCCCCAGGGGAGGGAAGGTAGCTGGGAGCTGTGGGGTCACCCAGGGTAAGGGGCCTGGGGCCAGCAGCTGCGCCCCAAGGGACGGAAGATAGCAGGGAGTGGGGGGGCCACCTAGTGTAGCAGCTGCGCCCCAGGGGAGGGAAGGTAGCAGGGAGTGGGGGGTCACCCAGTCTAAGGGGCCTGGGGCCAGCAGCTGCGCTCCAGGGGAGGGAAGGTAGCAGGGAGTGGGGGGGAGGTCACCCAGGGTAAGGGGCCTGGGGCCAGCAGCTGCGCCCCAAGGGACGGAAGGTAGCAGGGAGTGGGGGGGCCACCTAGTGTAGCAGCTGCGCCCCAGGGGAGGGAAGGTAGCAGGGAGTGGGGGGTCACCCAGTCTAAGGGGCCTGGGGCCAGCAGCTGCGCTCCAGGGGAGGGAAGGTAGCAGGGAGTGGGGGGGAGGTCACCCAGGGTAAGGGGCCTGGGGCCAGCAGCTGTGCTCCAGGGGAGGGAAGGTAGCAGGGAGTGGGGGGGCACCCAGTCTAAGGGGCCTGGGGTCAGCAGCTGTGCCCCAGGGGAGGGAAGGTAGCTGGGAGCCGTGGGGTCACCTAGTGTAGCAGCTGTGCCCCAGGGGAGGGAAGGTAGCAGGGAGTGGGGGGTCACCCAGTCTAAGGGGCCTGGGGTCAGCAGCTGCGCTCCAGGGGAGGGAAGGTAGCTGGGAGCCGTGGGGTCACCCAGGGTAAGGGGCCTGGGGCCAGCAGCTGCGCCCCAGGGGAGGGAAGAGCCCGGAGCTGCTCCCACGGGGCACTGCCTCATTCACCATTTGTCCGGTGCACCGGCAGTTCGGAGAAAGCCCTGGCTACCGGGACAGCAGCGGCACATGCTGAGAGCCAGGTCGCAAACACCAGTGTCCCATGGAGCCTGGGGTGTGGAGGTTACAGCCCTGGGCCACACCTGCGCAGCTCTGCACATGAGCCCACAGGCGCCCCACTCCATCAAGACGCTCAGCGCTGCCTGGGCCTTGGACGATGCCCTGGGCGCCATGCCCTTCCTGGGATGTGCAGGAGGTTCTGCGAGGCTGGGCGGCGGCAGGCTTGTTTAACTCTGCTGCAAGCTGGCCAGACCAGCAGAGACCCTTGTGCCACGCGCTTCCTGTGAGCGCTGGAGGCCCCCTTGCCCCTCCCCTTGCCAAGGCAGAGCTCCAGGGGACGGGCACTGCTGGGGCAGGGGGATCCTGCCCAGGCCCTCTGGAAGCTTCCTTTCAAAACAGGGGGGCTCAGAAGGGGCTCAAGACCTACGTGGACCAGCACTTGGCCGAGGGTTGTTCCTTTCTGTGACCGAACCTCCGCGTCTCTAACTGGTTTCCTACAGCCACAGGGCACTGTCCATCCTAAGAGATGCTCTCGCTCCGGGCACTGAGCGCTGCCTCCCTGCAGGAGCCGCTCCACACGGCTGCCCTGTGCCTGCTGGGGGCCAGGCCCGGAGGATGGCAGGCACTCTGATGGTCCCCTTCACAATGTACAAACGTGCGGGGAAGATGGCGTTAAGGGTCTTTCTTTGTGTGTTTTCCACCAGGGGTCTCTGTCTGCAGGGCCACAGTGACACAGGGGTGTGGCAGCATGCCTACGTGCTAGAGTAAAGGTTGCTTGCATGCCTACGTGCTAGAGTAAAAGTTGCTTGCATGCCTACGTGCTGGAGTAAAAGTTGCTTGTGTACTCTCCCAAACAGCTTTAGATAAGTGTCTATGTGAAGGCACTAATGTTTAACAGGGCCAGTTCCTGCTCCCCTGGTAAGACATGTTTACTCTAAAGTTTCCTGTTTTTGTGGGTCTGTATTGTGCTGCCCTTTCGCCATGTTTAGACTTAAGATAATGTTTGACTATGTACTGGGACAGGGGATGGGTACATAAGCAGTGGAAAAAATGTGTTTAGCGCCTCTCCGCCTACATCTGTACTGACAACCAAGTGGCGTCTCAATAAACCGTGATTGAAGAAGGATCTTCGTGCCGTTAATTCTGTGCCTTGCTGGTCAAGGCTCGCCGCAGCTGGTGCCGAAACCCGGGAACTCGAACCAGACGCGTAACATTGCACGACTGGAGAGGTAAGGTCCAGAACTTCACACGGGAGACGGGTCGACGTCGAGGAAGGGTATGTTAGAAGAATTTCTCCTGGTTATTATCATTTTTGCCTTCTCTCTTATTATTGTTTTAGTTCTAAAGTTGTATGCGGCCCAGAGTAAAAGGAAACAGTGCCTTTTAGAATCATAGATATGGGTACTGCCAATAGTCATGAAAGTGAAAATTTCGTGGATCCCATACAAGCATTATTAAAAGAAAGGGGATTAAAAATTTCCACAAAAACAATAAAGACAATTTTAGAAGATATAGACAGGAAAGCCCCTTGGTTTGTTTACACTGGAGATATTAATTTAAAATGTTGGGAAAAATTAGGAAAGGATTTGGAGCAGGCTAAAGAAAAGGGGTCGCTTAGGGCAGGAACCTTTCCGTTTTGGAAATTGGTACATTCCTGCTTACAAACTGGTAAAAATGTGGAAATTATCAAACAAGGGAGAAGAGCACTAGCTGACCAGCAGGATAGTTGGTCGGAACAAAGTATTACAGAGGAGAGGGAACATACCAAAAGAAAAGGCAAGGTAAAAAATAAGAGATCTCGCGAGGAAATGAAAAAAATTTTGAGCTCAGAAAAAGAAAAACCTTCAGCACCTTTGTACCCCGCCTTAAGTGAGTTTGAGGATCTTAGATTGGCAGAAGAGGAGCAGTATGAAGAAGATTTGGATGATGATTTCAGTGAGACTGAGGAACAGGGCGCAGATAATAAAATTCAGGCTGCTAGTGTGCGCCCTCCCCCTTATGTTAAGCACAGTAAAGGCAGTCATTTTATTAAAAGGGAAACGTGGGCCCAATTGGCATCAGCCTTCCCGGTATTTGAGGAACAACAAACTCAACGCCGATTTCATGAGCCTATACCATATAAACAGTTAAAAGATCTAGTGGAGGCCGCTCGCCAATTTGGTTCCAATGCCGCCTATACTTTAACTTTGTTAGGACGATTAACCACTAATGCTATGACACCTTCAGATTGGTTTGAGATTGCACGAGGCAGCCTCAGCACGGGACAATATCTCGATTACAGATCCATTGTTACCGATGCTGCACATACACAGGCTAGACAAAATGTGCGGGATGGTCAGCCGCATTGGACAGCAGATATGCTTTTAGGACAAGGACAATGGGCGGCTAATCAAACTCGCTACCCCCTTGAAGTATACAGACAGATTAATGACATATATCTCAGGGCTTGGAAGACTTTACCCAAAAGAGGTGAGGTCTCGGGGAATTTAACAAAAATTATTCAAGGGTCCAATGAGCCTTTTTCAGAGTTTGTGGGTAGAATGATGGAAGCAGCGGGAAAAATTTTTGGGGACGTGGAGAGTTCAATGCCCTTAATTCAGCAGCTTATATATGAGCAAGCTACTAAAGATTGCAAACGAGCCATAACTCCATGGAAAGGAAAAGGGCTAGAAGCCTGGTTGAAGGCATGTAGGGAAATTGGGGGACCATTAACTAATGCTGGGCTTGCTGCTGCTATTTTAACTGCAACAAAACGTAATAACAATAATGGTGCATGTTTTAAGTGTGGGAAAATTGGTCATTTTAAGAAAAATTGTAAAGAACAAAAGGAGCATAACAATCCTGTGCGACAAATACCTGGCACTTGTCCCAGATGCAAAAAGGGGAAGCATTGGGTTAATGAATGTAGGTCAGTAAAAGACATTAATGGACAACCCCTCGAGACAATAGAAAAGGAGTCAAAAAACGGATATCGGGGCCCCCGTCCCCAGGGCCCGAAAGCATATGGGGCACTACAGGAACCTTCCATGCAGCCACCCCCGAAGTCCGCAGAGCAACCGCGGGCTCCGCAGGGCTGGACCTCCGTGCCACCTCCGGCTTGGTATTAACACAGAGCATGGGAGTACAGATAATAGATACAGACATGCAGGGCCCATTAGAAAAGAATACCGCAGGATTAATCATTGGACGATCATCATCAACGCTACGAGGGTTAATTGTTTTACCAGGAGTAATTGATCCTGACTATGAGGGTGTTATTAAAGTAATGTGCTACTCCCCTTTTGGAGTAATTTCCATTTCCCCTGGCGATCGCGTAGCACAACTTCTGATACTGCAATCAGGTCATGAAAAATACCCCGCCCGGTCACATAACCGTGGCGCATCTGGTTTTGGATCTACAGGAATCGATCTCGCATGTCTAAGCATGGAATTAAATGACCGACCAATGTTACAGATAGAGGTGGAGGGTAAACATTTTTCAGGCTTAGTGGATACAGGAGCAGATCGTAGTGTTATGAGCAAACAATTTTGGCCAAAGGGATGGCCTTTGCAGCATGCCTCTCAAGACTTGGTAGGATTAGGATATCGACAGGCTCCAGAAATAAGTTCTAAGGAACTCCACTGGACAGTCGATAAACAACAAGGCACCTTTCGTCCCTTTGTGGTAGATTTACCTATAAATTTATGGGGTAGGGATATACAAACCCAGATGAAACTCATATTGACTAATGAGTATTCGCAGACTAGCAAAAATATCATGGCAAGACAAGGATATATGCCCAATAAAGGGTTAGGGAAAAATCTTCAGGGTATATCAGAACCGGTGGAGTTAGTTCAAAAAACAGACCGCAAAGGCGTGGGTTTTTCCTAGGGGCCACTGAGGAAAAGCTATTACGTATTCCCTGGAATACGAATAAGGCAGTGTGGGTGCCCCAGTGGCCCCTCAGTCGTGAAAAACTCGCCGCCGCTAGAAAACTTGTGCAAGAGCAGCTGATGTTAGAACATATAGAGCCCTCAGTATCGCCCTGGAATACTCCAATTTTTGTCATAAAGAAAAAATCAGGCAAATGGAGGCTTTTGCATGATCTGCGAGCAGTCAATAGACAGATGCAATTGATGGGACCAGTACAGAGAGGACTGCCTCTTCTGTCTTCCCTTCCAAAGGGCTGGCCTATGCTAGTGGTAGACATTAAGGATTGTTTCTTTTCCATACCTTTACATTCTTTAGATCGAGAGCGATTTGCTTTTACTCTCCCTTCAGAGAATCATGAAATGCCTGACGCAAGGTATCAATGGAAAGTGTTGCCTCAAGGCATGGCTAATAGCCCTACTCTTTGCCAATTATATGTTAATCAGGCTATCGCACCAGTACGAAAACAGTTTTCACAAGTCCGTATCATTCATTATATGGACGACATTCTTATCACAGCTCATTCACAGCAATTAGTAGATAAGGCCTTTACATTGCTCTCCTCCTGCCTTAACGCATATGGTCTTTCTATTGCCCCAGAAAAAATACAACAATCTGATGTGGTGCAATTTTTAGGAGCAAAAATTACTACAACTTCCATTCGGCCACAGAAGCTCTGCATTAGCACTCAAAACCTATGCACACTGAATGATTTTCAAAAACTGCTAGGGGACATAAATTGGCTACGTGGATATTTACCGCTGACCCGAAACGACCTGCAACCTTTGTTCTCTATTCTGGAGGGCAATCCAGATATTGCCTCTCCTCGTCAACTTACTCCTGAGGGCGTTAAAGCTTTGCAACTCGTAGAAAAGGCCATTAGTAAAGCCCAACTAGGTAGGTTTGATCCGTCTAAAAAATTACTACTATGCATTCTTGCTACGCCCACTACACCTACTGGAGTGGTGTGGCAAAATGCTCCTTTATGGTGAATACATGGTAATTCAGCGGGTGTAAGAACATTGCGGTATTATCCTGAATTAGTAGCTCATTATGCTCTTCTGGGTCTCAAGTTTTGCACAATGCATTTTGGTAAACATCCTGATGAGCTGATTGTGCCTTATACTCAAATGCAAATTGAGACTCTTGCCGGTACCACTAACGTTTGGCCTATTGTTCTAACTGCCTTCTCAGGTGTAATTGATAATCACTTACCAGCGGACAAATTATTAACTTTTGTGCAGCGAAATTTAGTTTACTTTCCTAAACTTACAAAGAGCAAACCCATTCCAGCTACAACAACTATTTATACTGATGGTTCCAAGACTGGTCGTGGAGCGTATGCTACAACTGATTCAGAGCCTGTGATTCTTCATTTTCGCCCTAACGCCCCTCAAGTGGTAGAGTGCTTAGTGGTATTGACAGTATTTCGCACATTTTCAGATGAACCCATTAATATTATCTCAGATTCCCAATATGTGGTAAATGCTGTCCGTTCACTAGAGGTTGTAGCTCATATACAGTCGCATAGCACGGTAGCCCCAATATTTCGACAAATCCAGCAAGCTATCCTGGTTAGACGTATGCCCTTTTTCATTGGCCATATAAGAGCTCATTCTGGCCTCCCTGGACCTATGAGTAAAACTAATGCCAAGGTAGATATTGCAACCTGTAATAGTGTCTTTGTATCTCTGACTTCTGTTGACCTAGCAAAAAACTTTCATGCCTCTTTTCATGTTCCAGCTAATACGCTGCGCTTGCGCTTTCATATCTCCAGAGAACAAGCTCGGCAAATTGTAAAGGCCTGTCCAGATTGTGCAATATTCCTCCATCCGCCACATTCTGGTGTTAATCCTAGGGGACTAAAACCTTTATCCTTATGGCAAATGGATGTTACACACATCCCAAAATTCGGTAGGCAAAAATACGTACATGTCTCAGTGGACACATATTCTGGTGTCATTCATGCCACTTCCTTGTCTGGGGAACGTGTAGCACAGGTGAAACTTCATTGTCTTGAGGCTTGGGCAGCTTGGGGAAAGCCTGCCCTCATAAAAACTGACAATGGGCCCGCTTATACTTCAAAAGGCTTCGCTACCTTTATGTCACAAATGCAAGTAGCTCATAAAACTGGCCTACCGTATAATCCTCAAGGCCAAGGCATTGTGGAGCGCGCTAATCGCTCCCTAAAAGAAACATTGCAAAAACAGAAAGGGGGAATTGCGCTCCATGCAACCCCCAGAGAACGCCTCGCTATTGCATTATACACTCTCAATTTCTTACATTTTAATACAGAGAATGAATCAGCGGCTATGAGGCATACAAAAAATCCTGTACAAACTAGTCAAAAGGTCATGTGGAAAGATGTACTAGATAACAAATGGTATGGCCCGGATCCTGTAATACAGAGATCCAGGGGGGCAATTTGTGTTTTTCCGCAGGAACGACCAGACCCGATCTGGATTCCAGAAAGACTGACAAGGAGAGTGACAGATAAGAAAGAAGAGGAACGACAAGAGAACACGAGGCATGATAATGAAACGTCTGACATGGATACTGATGGGACTATGGTTGACATTTCCCATGACGATATCAAAGGATGTGACCCTGTGGGCCATTGCGAGAACATGGCCAATACCTAAGCCAGTGTTCTCTAGTGATAAGATGTTTCCTCAATTGTATACTAGAGACTGTCAGTTAGAAATACCGTACAAAACACCACAAAATATGCAACAAATGCGATATAATGCCACTAATGTTACCCTCTATAATAGCTTGTGTTTTTCTATGAACTCGCAGAGTCCCTGTATACAGATTCTTTCATATAACCTTAGTTGGATATATGATCCCTTTAAATATCTAAATCCTGACCTCTCGATCCCAATGTTGCTCGAGGCCCTTACAAAGATTGCTCTAGGGAGCACAAATGGAACAGGAGGAGGAGGTAATAGCACCGTGGCTAATGTCACTACACTCCTGATCACAGCCAACATAACAGTCCCTTTTTTAATACAGACAGGAACCAATTCCAGTGCTTCATGGAACATATCTAGACCTGTACCAAAGTGCATCACTCGGGAATTCAGCTATCCCCCGCGATTTGGTGATTGCACAGAAAATGTAGAAACCCAAGAACCGTATAAATTTTCTCCTAAATTCAAATTATATCAGAAACCCAGAGCGGGCAATCCTTTAGCCTCCTGGGTATTGTGGAATAGACGTGGAGCTAGTATGGATTTGTCCCCTTTGGCAAGGCTTGATTCTATTAATATAAGCCTCTATAATGCTAGTGGCAGTTATAACATAACTAGTCATGTACTCAGTAACTTTACATCGCATTCTTTGCATAATATGAGCCTCCTGTCTAGTCATGTTTGTGTCGATCCTCCCTTTATTTTTCTTTTGACAGATAAACAAGATAATGGGACGATAATAGAATGTGCAGGAAATGATACATGCTATTTAACCCAGTGTTGGAATGGAACTCAGAAAACTATGGTAGTAATGCGTGTACCTACCTATGTTCCTATACCAGTAGTGACTGACCCAGAGGAATTTCCTCTGGCAGTTTTGTTTCGACAGCCACGGGACTTTGGGGTTATAGCCATTGTAACGGCAATTGTCGCCTCTGCCGCAGCGGCTGTTACGGCGGGAGTGGCCATGGCTTCCACTGTTCAAACTGTGCAGACTATTAATGACGTCGTAAAAAGATCATCAGACGCTCTATTTGTCCAGGAACGCATAAATGATCATCTGGCTTCAGGGGTGCTACTATTAAATAAACGCATGGACTTGCTGCAAGCAGCTATGGAAGATCTTTTTGAAGTCACCAGCCTAGGTTGCGTTCAGAGACTGCACCATATGTGTGTTACGCCATATCCAGCCTCTCTAAATGAGTCAAGAAAACTTGGGTCTTATCTATCAGGGAACTGGTCTATGGAATTTGGGGAACTTCAGCAAAATCTTACTATCATGATTTTGCAGCTGAATGAAACTAGAGCATCTGTTGTCACTCTGAAAGGGTTTTCTGATTATATATTACAGGGGTTACAATGGTTCAAAGAATGGGTGGGGGTTGGATTGTTCGGAGCTGTATTACTATCAGGGCTATTGTGTACTCTTTTTGTTCTTTTCCGATTAGTACGGAGCCGCAAGCGCGAAAAAATTGCTCTCCTGCAAGCAATGGCCGCAATTGAGGCAGACAGTTCCCCCGCGGTTTGGCTCAGCATGTTTAAAGAAGCTTAAAGAATGTCCTTGCACTCAGGGGCCATAGTGCCATTGCACCTGATAAGGAATTCTTTCATCTGGGATATTGCCTTAGCACTCCGAGAGCTTTTGCTCATTGCACCGGAATGGGAGTATCCCTGAGCACAGGCGCCCCTTGATCGGCCAGCACATCATGAGGTGAAGGCCTGATCGGGGATAAGACCTCATTTGCTGTAAAAAACAAAAAAGGGGGAACTGTGGCAGCATGCCTACGTGCTAGAGTAAAGGTTGCTTGCATGCCTACGTGCTAGAGTAAAAGTTGCTTGCATGCCTACGTGCTGGAGTAAAAGTTGCTTGTGTACTCTCCCAAACAGCTTTAGATAAGTGTCTATGTGAAGGCACTAATGTTTAACAGGGCCAGTTCCTGCTCCCCTGGTAAGACATGTTTACTCTAAAGTTTCCTGTTTTTGTGGGTCTGTATTGTGCTGCCCTTTCGCCATGTTTAGACTTAAGATAATGTTTGACTATGTACTGGGACAGGGGATGGGTACATAAGCAGTGGAAAAAATGTGTTTAGCGCCTCTCCGCCTACATCTGTACTGACAACCAAGTGGCGTCTCAATAAACCGTGATTGAAGAAGGATCTTCGTGCCGTTAATTCTGTGCCTTGCTGGTCAAGGCTCGCCGCACAGGGGCACGGAGGTTCCCGGAGCACAAACCCCACCCCGGCGCAGGCTCCCAGGCTAGCAAGATGCTTGCTGCTCAGGGCCTGCGGTGTGCACCGCTCCCACGGGACAGCCTGGTGCTCTGGAGGAGCTCCTGCAAGGGAGCCTGGCTCAGACTCCCAGTGCTGCTGGGCGACAGGCCCAGGGAGGCCTGGAAGTGACGGAGGCATAACCAGCTCCCGCGCCCGGGGTTACAGAGAGGCGGCAAAATAGCGGGAGAAGGCGGAGGAGGACCCAAAGCAGGCACCTGCTGCGGGGGGTGGGCCGCTGCTGGCAAAGGGGGCTGTGGGGCACCCAGAGCAGACTGGGCGAGGCACCTCGAGACTCACGGCCACAACCTGGCACCTGTAGTGACTGGGAGGCGAGTCAAACGGGTCTTGGATTGGATTTGAAACTCGGGTTGAAGTGACTTGATCCTGTATTTAGCGCAGCTCTGGAAGGCGAGCTCTAGCAGGACCCGTGCACGGCTCATCACTAACTGAAGGAGGCTTTCCGGGGCAGCGGCCTGGCCTGTTGGTGCCCATCTTCTCATCCCCGGCCTGGGTGCTCCTGGGGTCCACCTGGTCCCTCCCAATACCCAGAGAGGCCAGCCCCTGGCCCTGGAAAGACACGGGGAGTCCGTCCCACAGCCAGGGCAGGGGCTGCATGGCCCTGCGACCTGTCTTCCTGCTAGCGGCCTCCACGGCACCCCGGGCTTCTCTGTGCCCAGTTCCTGGTGACATTGCCACTTGCACCTGGCCCGGACAGCCTGCCCTGTGTCAGATCTGAACTTGGCACCTGGGAGCCGCAGCCAGCCAAGCCCTGAGCCTTCATGTGCAGACTGCAGACTCTGCCTCACACAGGGGCCACTGCGGGGCAGTGCACCCCCCCCCCCCCAAGTCTGGCCAACAATCTGCCCCGAATCGAGACTGTGGCCTATTTACAGTGCACAATGAAACAGCTTTAGGAGGGCTTGGTGGTGGCATGAATACACGTCGTTTAAGCTCCTTCTGACAGGATAATTTTCAAAGCAGTGATTTTGTAAAGACTCAGGAAGTAAACAATTTTGTTTCATTTCCATAACAGAATCCAGACCTGGAGCTTCACCCGCGCTCTGTGATCACACACACGGGGCAGGTTCAGCTGCGAGGCCTCTCGCTGTCTGCCAGCCCGCCTCGCCCCAGTGACTGTCGGGTACAGCTTGCACCATGCGACCGTGATGGGCAGCAGATGGGCCGGCAGACTGCCGCTCGCCCAGAAAGGGCAGGAGACGGCAGGACCCCCTTGTGAGCCTGGACCTACCCCGCGCAGGTGAAGGGGATGCGTGGCCTGGGAAGACCTTCGTCACTCGCACACCTGCCCACTGCCTATGCAGTCTGGTGCGTAGCCAGGAGCGTCATCTGTACCCAGAAAGCCACCAGCGCCCACTGGCCACCCCGCCCACTACACGTACCCCGTGTATTTATTTTGGTGCAAAAAACATTTTTTGAAATGCGTGTTTTTTCACTGTACGCATTTTCCTTGAATTTTTGAAGACTCCTGTATGCAAGGATCTCCACGTTTTCTGCACCAACATACGCTCAGCTCTGCTGCTCCCCGCGGGCTCTCAAAGACCCTCCTGCGTCACCATCGGCTTCAGCCATGGCTGTGGGCTGGGACCCGCACACAGGAGAAGCACCCAACGCACGTGCACCTGGTCCCCAAGCACATTCCTGCTGCCCACCAGGCAGGTGCCACAGCAGCCTGCACCCGGTGTGCAAACCAGCTGCCCCGGGGCCAGGTGCCCAAGCCGGCCCCGGAAACGCTCCTGGCTCTGGGGGTCTTTGAGGCAGCGCGGGGAACCTGTGGCTGGAAAGCAGCTGGCAGCAATTACCCCTGCAGGAGGGCCGGCCGGCACCGGGAGGGTGGGAGGGGCAGACAGGACGTGATTACTCATGAAGGGAAGACTTACCCCAACACCACCACAGGGGAGCCTGACAAAGACCGAGGTCAGGGAGCCTGTGGAGGAGGAGAGGAGAGGTCAGGAGGCCCAGCGCGGCTCTGCAGATACTCCCCAGCTGCCTGTGTTGGGGCCCTGGCGTTGGGGGGCGCACTGTAGGGTGTGGAGTGCACAGGGCCCCACCCCACCTCCGTCCCAAGGAGCAAACTGGACTCAAGGGTGATGCCTCCCCCATCCCCGCAGGGCCCTGCACTGGGTCTGTCTGGTGGGCAGGTGCCTGGCACTCTGCCAGGGTCAGTCCCCCAAGGCATCAGCTCCTTGGCAGGGGGCTGGGGCAGACACTGGGTCCCTGGGGAGCAGGAGGCTGCACTGTACATGGACTACAGCAAATCAAATCTCATTTTCAAAACACCTGGTTCCGGCACCTCAGGGGTTCACCTGCCAGCCCCCAGCCCAGGGACCCCTCCCTCGGGAAGACTCACACTGCCTGACCACAGGTGACTCCCTTCCACCCCCTCCATGAGGGCACCCAGCCTGCAGTGTGGCTCTGGGCTTCTCCATGCTGCCCAGAGCTGCTCGGGGGTGGGGGCCCCAGGCCCCCCCAGCAGCTCCTCACACGCACCAGGGAGACTCAGGACTGCTGCCTGCTCACCTGACCCAGCAGGTCCCTCAGCCCAGGCTGCATAGGGCAGTGACCCACTGGGCATGCCTGTCGCCATCCCCAGCCTGAGCTGCTAGTGCCACGGGAAGAAAATAGGCCTTGGGGTCAGCAGGGCCCAGCGACCCCTGTGCAATGAGGGCAGCGCTTCCTCGGCACAGGGCACGGGGCAGACGCCTCCGGAGAGAAGTTGGCGCAGAGAAGTGGAAAGCAGGCTTGCTCAGTGGCCACGGGTCAGGCTCTGCCCACTGATGTCCCAGCCAGGCCCCTAGTGAAAGGCCTGGTGCACACAGGCTGGAGGCCTGGGGCTCGCCCCCGCCCCCCAGCTGCAGGATGACGTGTCCACGTCCCAAGGGGCAGGGCTGTCACACAGGGTGGGGGCAGCGGGTGAGAGGGCTCTGGACTGGTGAGAACAAGCAGCCTCTGATGGGAGGCACCAGCCAGCTGCGGCCATGGGCCCTTCAGCAAGTGGACACTGTGGGTGTCCCCACTCCCCGACAAGCCAGCATATTTCAAAGGGACCAAGGCTGTGTCCACACTCACTGGCCAGTGCTCCCCAGGGCAGGTTTGTCCAGTTTATCTCTGCCCAGGCCCGGCCCTCTGTGCTGTGCTCCTTCCTCACCCTCTTGCCCTGGGAGTCCTCTGCTTCCCCCCACCCCGCCGGCCACCCTCCTGCCCAGGCTCCCTGGTCTGCAGGTCCACACGTGAACCTGGGGCACAGGTGAGCGACAGCTAACACTGTCCTTCAGGGCACGTGGTCAGCAGCCCTGGTCTGGAGGCGGGCTCCCATCTGTGCTTGCGGTATGGGTGCTGGCCACACACAGAAGCCACACGCCAAGGAGGTGGCCTCTCAGTGAGGGAGTGTGGGGAGCTGCACGGTGTCCAAGCCTCTGCCCGCGCTAGGTAGGGCACCCTGCGCTCTTATTAAAAAAATTTATTTGGGGGGTGCTTCCCTGTACTAATTTGTTTCCCCAAATGCCTGCAATGGCCTGGAATAGACCGGCTGAAGCCAGGCTCCTGGAACTGCGTGGTTCTCCCAGGTGGATGGCAGAGGCCAGTTGGACCTGCTGTCTCGTGGGGTGCACATCAGCAGGAAGCCAGAACGCCAGTGAGCTGGGACACGAGCTGGGGCGCCGTGCTATGGGGGAAGGCGCATGCCGGCCGCGTCTCTGCTCCCAGAGTGAGGCCAGGCCTGCCTGGCCCGGGTCTCAAGCTCCTGTGTACCCACAGATGGCTGGCAGTGGTGGTGGGGAGGACACTGGGATCGCTCTCCTGCAGGAAGGGCCGGGCCCCGCTGTGTGGAGTGCTCCCGCAGACCCCAGGCTGGGCTCCCTCACACAGCGCCAGCGCCACTGGAAGGCAGGCCCCACGACACCCTGCGGGGAGGCAGTGACCCTGAGCCGCTGAGTCTGGGGTGCACATCTCACCACATCACTAGAGCTACAAAGGGCCTCTGCATTTGGCTTAGACATCTGTAGACTCAATTAACAGAGGAAGGAAAATCACACAGAAGTGTTTAAGCACCTAATTAGGGTTACGCCAACGAAATCGGGGATAATCACCGCCCATTACCGTGTCTGCAAAATCAGACAGCGGACCAAGTGCCTGGTTAGTGGGACAGCTAAGAATCTGAAAACGCATCTCACATGGTGAGGAGGGGGAGTGGACACCCCCCGCACACACACCACACACCTACCCATCACATCCCTACAGCCCGTCCCTACACACACCACACGTGCTACACGCATGCCACATACCTAACACCCCATCTCCCCACACACACCACACGCATACCACACACCCACCCATCACATCCCTACAGCCCGTCCCTACACACACCACACATGCTACATGCATGCCACTTACCCCCCACACCCCATCTCCCCACACACACCACACGCATACCACACACCCACCCATCACATCCCTACAGCCCGTCCCTACACACACCACACATGCTACATGCATGCCACTTACCCCCCACACCCCATCTCCCCACACACACCACACGCATACCACACACCCACCCATCACATCCCTACAACCCGTCCCTACACACACCACACGTGCTACACGCATGCCACATACCCCCCACACCCCATCCCCCCACACACACCACACGCATACCACACACCCACCCATCACATCCCTACAGCCCGTCCCTACACATACCACACATGCTACATGCATGCCACATACCCCCCACACCCCATCTCCCCACACACACGTTACATGCATGCCACATACCTAACACTCCATCTCCCCACACACACCACACACATACCACACACCCACCCATCACATCCCTATAGCCCATCCCTACACACACCACACATGCTACATGCATGCCACATACCTAACACCCCATCTCCCCACACACACCACACCCACCCATCACATCCCTACAGCCCGTCCCTACACACACCACACACATGCTACACACACCACACCCCTACCCCATCCCCACATGCATCCCATCCCCCCCACAAGCATCACACACACACCACCCCACCCCCATACTTCCATGCCACACAGCCCTCGCACCCCACCCCCACATGCACCCCATCTGCTCCTACGCCACACACACACCACATACCCACACCTCCACGCACACCATCCCTTCCCACACCACATGCATCACATACTCCCCACTCACAGCCATACCACACCAGCCTCCTATCCCCCCCCAAACCCAACCCCCTCCCAGTATGCTGTGCCACAAGACACCCGGCTACCAAAGGAACACTAAAACCCCTAAAATGGTTGCCTCTGAGGGACAGCCATGAGGACATGGGGCCAACAACTGAACAAAGACTTGGAAATGAAGAGGCGTCTTCAAGGGGTGGACACTGACCACGGCTGAGAGCCAAGGTCCACGCAGCACCCACTGGTGACCATGCAGCACGCCCACCTTCGTGGCTCCCACGGACACCACCTGTCCCACGGCTGCCTCCCACGTCTGGCCACCTTCAGCCTGGTAGGAACCCGGCTCGCGAGCCTGGAGAATTCTCCTGCTGAACTCACACCGTCTCAGCCTGACACGGAATCCACGCCCTGCCAGGCTGAGCGCCACAGCACCAAGACGGACCTGCAGGGGGCCCTGGGGCGGCCTCTGAAGTCGACCAGTGTGCAGGGCTGGGCCCACGTCTGCTGCTCCACAGACGGCACCGAGACGGTCAGCAGAGGGGGCCCGGGAGCTGCCTTCTCTCCGACGTGGGGTCGCCTGCTACTCCCCAGCCACTGTGGAAGTCTGGCTGAGGAGGCATGGGGGACTTCACCATGAAGGCTCATCCCCTCCGGGGCACAAACAGGCAGCCGTGCTGGCCTAGGCGCATGGCCGGGCCCCCTGGGGAAGCTGCAGAAGCCGAGGGCGCGTCCCTGGCCGGGTGCCTTTGCAGCTACAGCCTGTGCCCACTCAGCCCTGGGCTCTGGGAGCCTGCTTTCCCTACTGCCCATGCTGTCCTTGTCCTTTAAGCCTCGTCCAGCCAGTACGTTCCGTCTGCTCTCTCCAGTCCTGCAGCCCTTCATCGGAGCCACTGCTGCGGCTTGTTGGCCTGAGCCTGTCCCGGGTGTCCTGGCCTGCCTCTCCCTGAGTGCATGGCTCTGAGCACACGGGGCAGGGAGCCTGCATGAAGAGTGCACACCAGGACACACACAGCCTATCTCGCCATGTGCTGTGGCCAAGGACAGCAGCACAGCACCTCCCTCCAGCGGCCGGGGGCCCTGTCTGCTGCTCCATGGGGATGGTGGCCAGGCTTTGGAAAGATGAGGCAAGTACCAAGAACAAACCTGGCCCCACAAGCACAGGACGCGAATGCCTGTGTGGTGACAGCCCCAGAAGGCTGCCTGGAGGGTGTCCCCCATGTGCTGCCAGCAGCTTCCTGGGGGTCAGCGATCTTGCAACAGCTGTAGCAGCTGGTGGGGCTGCAGGTCAGGTCCCCCTGTGGCCAGCACCCCCAGTGGGCCCAGCTGGGGGACTCAGGCAGGTGAGATACAGGCTGTGGGTCCAGACTGGGGGTGAGGGCTGCATGGTGCGGACAAGCAAGAGCCCAGAATTTGGGACACGTGCGGTCACTTGGCTGTGGCAGACAGGACACAGCTCCCAGGCACACAACTGCGGGCCAGCCTGGGGGACATGGCCATCTCCTGGGCCACTCTGTGGTGGGTCAGCCTCTGGGATGGACCTCCTGCCCCTGATCCAGACGGAATGATCCCAAGGTGATGCCCTGAGACCCTGCACCCCACCCTCTGAGGCACCTGCCCTGGGTCTCTCTGGAACGGGGGGGCATCTTGACTCTGTTCCCCACCTGTCCACCCTTCCTTTTGGGACCCTGCTGTGGGTCCCCACACCCTGGCACCTCCTTGGTTCTGGCCTCCTGCTGTGTGGGTCCTGACAGCAGGGGGCACCTCCGATTCTCCTCTGCTTGCGTCAGTCCTCCAGCCCTGCCATCGTCTCTCAGCTGGGTCCTCTCTGGCTGTAGGGGACCCCCCCCCACCCGGCCGTGTTCTCTCAGGCCACGGCGGGCAGCTTGGGTTCCTCTGCCACGCGCCCATCTCTGCCTCCTAGGAAGCGCTGTGTCAGGACAGACGCCTCCTGCCATCTACTGCTCACCGAGTTCAGTCCCAACAGCCAGCTGGGGTGCTGGGTGCCGGGGCTGCATGTCCTGGAGAGCAGAGCCAGGGAGCTGGGAGCCCAGTGTGGGGAAGGCACGAGCGAGGGGAGGCAGGCTTGGTGCTCATGTCCTGGTCTGGCCCAGAGGTCTCCAGCCCAGGGAGCCCTGCTCTGCCCTTTATGGAGAAGCAGCTGTCAAGAGCATGGAGCTCAGGTGCTGCCATGGTGCCCAGGGTCTCTCGGTCAGCCCTAACGCCATGGTGCCCAGGGTCTCTCGGTCAGCCCTAACGCCATGGTGCCCAGGGTCTCTCGGTCAGCCCTAACTCTATCCCATACCTGAGCTCTGCCTCCCAGCAGTGAGAGCCCCTGGCACTGTGGGAACTTTGGGAGGTCGCCAAGGTGGCAACCGGCCTGGCACTGGCTCCAGGGCCCACTTCCCTCAACCTGTCACTGCCGATTTCTTCCCTGTTTTTCCCAAATTTGAGTGTTTTTGCCTTCAGAAAGCCTCGTGCCGGGGCTGGTGTTGCGGCACAGTGTGTACGGCCGTTGCCTGAGACGCTGGTTTGAGTCCCAGCTGCTCCACTTCTGATCCAGCTCCCTGCTAGTGGCCTGGAAAAAGCAGCAGCGGAAGCTGGACTTGGGTCCCTGCCACCATGTGGGAGACCCGGATGAGGCCCCTGGCCTGGCATCGGCCTGGCTCAGCGTTGGCAGTTGCAGCCACCCTGGTGTGAACCTGTGGACAGAGGATCTCTCTCTCTGTAACTTTCACTTTCAAAATACAGACAGACAAATCTTTAAAAATAAAAGTGAGCCTTGACTGAGGACAAGCCAGAACGCACGGATGGAGGAGCCTGTCAGGGCGGGTGCGCAGGGCCCCAGGCCCCCGCACGGCTGTGCTCCCGTAGCCCTGGGACGACGTCAGTGACGCCCGGCAGCTCCTCTCGGGCCTCCTGTGACTTCGCCCCCAGGGGACACAGGGCGGGAACTCGGGGACAGAAACTGATGGGGGGCGGCTGATGGCCAGGGAGGGAAAACAAGGGAGCCCTCACGCCCATCTCCGGGACCCAGGTCTGTGGTCTGTGCCCAGGGAGCGTGAGGCCCCCACCTCTGTGCAAGACCCCTGCAGTGAGGCAGGAGAGCCTCTGAGAACGTTCTATCCATACTGGCTGGAGCGCTGGTTCAAGTCCTGACAGCTCCTGCGATGCACCTGGGAAGGCAGTGGAGACGGCTCAAGTGCTCGGGCCCTGCCCCCCACGTGGGAGACCCGATCAGAGTTCCTGGCTCCTGGCTGTGGCCTGGCCCAGCCCTGGCTAGTGCAGCCATCAGGGAAGTGAACCAGTGGATGGAAGATCGCTCACTCTCTGCCTGTGTCTCCCTCTCTCTCTGTTGTTCTGCCTTTCAAATAAATAATAAACCTTATACAAAAAGTTATTTTCATGATGTTAAATCTCCCCAGCCTGCCACAGTCTAGAAGCAGGCGGCCTTTGGCCCGGAAGCCGATGCTCACGGCCCCAGACCTGTGATGTCCCTCTCTGGGCCTCCTCTTGGTCACCCCAGTGAGCCGCTCTGGGCACAGCCTCCACAGTCTACACGCCGCCATTCGAGATTCTGGTAAACCAGTGGCTCTCAGCCCATTTCCTACCCACGCACGCCTGCGGCAAGACCCCGTCACTGGACACAGCAGCTCCCGTGCGGTGAGGCTGAGAATGTCTCTCCCAGACCCCGAGCCTTGGGACCCTCCCTGCCACTGGCCATGTAAAGCCCCGTGGGTGACCCTGCAGCCACCCAAGCCACGGACGCCGAGGCCTGGAGCAACCTGGGGATGCCACCAACCCTGTCAGGGAGGGAAGGAAGCACAGGAAATACCTAGAAGTTTCTTACTGTCCAGTTTCTGCCTGTTGAGGGGGTTTGTGCCGTAGAGGAGTGTGTGGCTCTCCGAGTGCACCGTCTGCAGCTCCTCCAGCGTGGCCTTCCGTCCGCGGATGCACTGCGGGGACACAGGGCGAGAGGGCGCCCTGCTCAGCGCTGGAGCAGACAACGACCCGCTGAGGCCTCCCCGCCGTGCGACTGGCTCAGCACACCGACAAGCAAAGCAGACTCAACACGGTATTGCAGAAACATCAGAGGGCTTGGCCTTCAGAACAGCCGGAAGAGCCCCCGGCGAGAGGACTCCAGCCTTCGGGCACGGTGCCCTCACCGTCACCCGAGCGGCGGAGCGGCTGGCAACGAGTGCTCACTCTGCTCTCCCCGCCCGGGGCCGGTCTGAACACAGTGATGAGCAGCTTCCCGAGCTCGTGCTCCGGGGACACTCAGCGCCCACGGCCCCAGCAGTGCTGGGCGCGGGCCAGGGGCCTATGGGGTGACTCCGCCTCGCCTGCTTCTGGGTTCTCCAGCGTTTGCCTGTGGGCGGGAAACCCCTCCAGCCGAGGCTATTGGCAGACCTCCCCAGAAATCTGCCCCAGAAAAACGGGCAAGTGACCGACCTCTGGCTGAGCGGGGCTCCACCTCCACAACACAGCGGGCTGGGACACTGGACGGGGGCGGGCGCTTTACGGGGACTTTGCTCCGGGAGGGTGAGGCCCAGGCGGGAAGAGCCCTCCCAGACTCCTGCAGGCCTCAGGGTCCCCGCCCCATGGGAGATTCGGGGCCGACCATGCTGGAGCTGGAGCCCAGGCCACCTGCTCCCGGGTCTCCTGCAGGCCCTCCTGAGCCCTGGGCTCTTGTCCACACAGGGTGCACGGGCAGCTTCCTGGGCAGGGCGCCCTTTCTTCTCGTGAACGTCAGTGCCGTTAAGTCAGCCCCTCGTTCAGGAGAGGCTCAGCCTGGACTCCGCCTCTGGCCTCCTTCAGCTCTGAGCTCTGGGTGGGTGGGTGGCACGCAGGCGGGGCGCTGGGCAGCTGCAGGGACAGTGCGGCTCAATGACCCACGGCGCTCGTGCCCGGTTCTGTCTCCACCCAGGCTGTCTGGGCAGTGGCACTGCCCGAGGCCTCCTGGGAGCAAGGCCATGTGGTGTGGGGAAGAGCCAGGTCACGCTGTCTGGACCACAGAGGAAGCACAGCAGCTGGGCAGTCACCCCCCGGCCCCTCCACTTACAGGCCAGCCCACTGGGGAAGTCTGGACTGCAGCAAGAGGTTCTAGGTTAGACCCAAGGAAGAATTTGCACACTACAGTGGGTGTTGGAGCAGATGACTTAGAAGAGCCTAAACACCGGTCCTTACAAAGACGTGAAAGACAGAAAAGGCAGCGGAAGGCACGGAGGCTGTGCACCTGCAGGAACTCCCACGGCCTCGCTCCCTCCCCTCAGTGCAGGGAGGCCCAGGGCTGGAGGCAGGAGGAAGGCCCCAGCTGGCCTCTCCCACGCCCCTGACCCCGCCTGCCTGTCCCAGCCCTCCGGAGCAGAGACAGCAAGGGAGCCGCTCCGGCCCCAGACTCATCCCAGAAGGCAGGGCTGTCGCCGCTGGGTCCTGCGGAGGGTGTCCCTCGCAGGCGCTGGGCTCTGTGACCTGGGAGGGTTCCTGCCGTGCACCACGTGAACCACAGTCCCCAAGAGACGCCTGGTGCTTCCCAGGGAGGGAGAGGACGAGAGGCATCCGGGCCCGTGTTTGCTGCCCGCCAGGAGAGGGACGTGAGCGGGCAGCAAAGTGCTGCCACCCAGCCCACGTCCTAGACCAGTCTGCTGAGCCCCCAGGTGTCCACTCTGAAGGCATGTGCTGACCCGGAGCCCCAGCCCCGGGGCCTGGGCTCAGGTCTCACTGGCGCCCCCAAGTGCTCAGAATACGGCAAACGTGTGGCATGGTCCCGCTGGCTTCTCTCCTAGGTACCAACTCCAGCCATCCCCGTCCAGCCCCGAGGTCCCTTGGCCATCTCAGGAGACAAAAGGGCTCCGGGCTCCTGGCCAGTCTGTGAGGCCAACCTTTAAGGTGCTGCTGTGCCCACCTGGGCTGAGCTCATGGCAGCCCCTCCCTCACAAGACAGCCGGTGCCTGGCTGTGCGCTGCACGTGGGCAGACGCACGCGGAGGGGCCTGCCTCAGCATTCCCACCACTCCCCTGCCCCAGCCCCCCTTCCCTCAGATCTGACCTCGCGACCCTCACGCCCCTCCTGCCTGGCCTGTGTGGCCGGCCCCTCTGCCCACAGGGAGGGTCACTCTGGGCTCTGCCAACGTCCTGGCTTTCTCACGCCCCCCTCCCCGCCCCGTGTTTGCTTTTCTGGCTGAGAAAGCTGCTCCACACCTCCGGCTGCAGACGGAAAGTGGGGAACTGCAGGACGCCGGGGCAGCCGGGGGAAGGCGCGCCGGGGCCTCGCAGCCTGCGTCTGCTGGGCAATGCTGCCCCCTAGTGGCGCGGTCATCTTGGCCGACCCCAGGAAGCGGGGCACCGCGCTCCCTGGAGGGCCCTTCAGGACAGGACCCTGGGCCTGACGCCTGAACCCCGCTCTTCCCGAAAACTTAGTCACTGAGAGCCGGTAAAGGGGACTGGAGTCAAGGGACCCACAGAGCAGCTGAAGCCGTGGCCGTCCTCGCTCCTCGAGGAGAAGCCGGGGTCTCGCAGGGCGAAGTCGCCAGGCGGCCGAGGCGCCTTCCGCTCAGCACAGCTGCTTGGGCCCTGGCCCAGGTGGGCGCGCGGGGCTGTCAGAGGCGTGGACCTGGATGGTGCCCACCTCCACTTGGGAGGGACCTGGGTGGTCACGCAGGGCAATCCCTGCAGATGGTGCCGTGAGGTCGCCCGAGGCCACCAGCTCCTGGCTCTGAGCCCTTTCTCAGGTGCCTGCATTATCAGCAGGACCCCTAGAGGCCGGAGACCCTGATGATCTGGGCCGACCTCCTGGCAGCGCGGCTCCCTGCCCGTCAGGGAAGAAGGAAGCTCAAAATCCCACGTGGCTGAGCCTTGCTGTCCTGCCGGCCCCAGGGCCACTGCAGCCGGGTTTGGAGGGGAGTCCTGGTGACCGCACACACGTGGTCCCCGGCAGCCGGACTCACACCAGGCTGGCCCCCGCCACGCAACTGCACTGCACCGCCCACCGAATGCCTTGCAGGGAGTGACCCCTGGGGACAACTAAAGGCCTGAGGCCTCTCACGCTCCCGGAGGCTCCAGGAACTAGCAGAGTAGGAAGATTTTGTTGTAATGAACAGCCTGGAGGCCTGCCCGGAGGCCTGCAGAGCTCCGGCCCCTCTCAAGGTGGACGCATGTCCCCGGCAGCTGTGGAGCTCAGCCAGAAGCCACGTGTGCAGGGCAGTGACCACAGCAAAGAAGAGGGGCAGGTGGTCAGCGGCCTGGGCCCCTGGCAGGGCTGCGGAGCGGGACCCACAGCCACAGAGGCGGCGCACAGCCCCGGCCGCCCGGCCCTCACCTCGCACTGGCTGCGGAGCCCGGTCTCCTGCAGGCGGGACCAGATGCTCTGGATCCGCCCGGCGTGCTCGGGGTGGCTGTTGGTGTTGCCGCAGGCGCACTGGTGCTTCAGCATCAGCGTGTCGTACACAAGGCCTGCAGCCGGGCAGAGAAGCACAGTCAGGAGCCGCCCAGGACGCCCACCAACCCCAGCGGCTGTCCCAGGCCGGCTGTGGGGCCACCACTTCCCTGCAGGGGACAGGGCTAGGACAATTCACTCAGACCCCTCTCCTGGCCAGACCAGGAGCCACAGACAGAGCAGCGATGAGGCCGAGAGGGGGCCTGTGGCCTCACTCCCAGAGCTGCCCGTGGGCCCCAGCACTGGAGGCGCACGACCACATCATGGGTGAGTGAGGAGGTGAGACGAAGGGCTAGGGCTGGCCTACAGGGTGAGCAGTGTGTAACCCCCGTGCCGCAGGGGCCTGGGCTGGCCTGCAGGGGTGAGGAGTGTATGACCTCTAGGGGGTGAGCAGTGTGTGGCCCCCATACCACAGGGGCCTGGGCTGGCCTGCAGGGGTGAGCTGTGGGTGACCCCCACATCACGGGGGCATGGGCTGGCCTGCAGGGGTGAGCTGTGTGTGGTCCCTGCACCACAGGGACCTGGGATAGCCTGCAGGGGTGAGCTATGTGTGGCCTCCATGCTGTAGGGGCCTCGGCTGACCTCCAGGGGCGACAGCATGGGGTTCTTTAAAATCCAAGTCTCTGCCCAGGGAGCAACCTCCACCCTAAGCTCAGAGACCTGGGCCAGAGAGGCTCCTAGGAGCCCAGCACTGCGGCTCTGCCCTCAGTGAGAGAGCGCGCACACGGTCACATCACACCTAAGACCACACACAGCACCCAGCACTGTGGCTCTGCCCTCAGAGCGCGCACACGGTCACATCACACCTAAGACCACACACAGCACCGAGCCCAGCACTGCGGCTCTGCCCTCAGTGAGAGAGCGCGCACACGGTCACATCACACCTAAGACCACACACAGCACCCAGCCCAGCACTGCGGCTCTGCCCTCAGAGCGTGCACACGGTCACATCACACCTAAGACCACACACAGCACCCAGCCCAGCACTGCGGCTCTGCCCTCAGAGTGTGCACACGGTCACATCACACCTAAGACCACACACAGCACCCAGCCCAGCACTGCGGCTCTGCCCTCAGTGAGAGAGCGCGCACACGGTCACATCACACCTAAGACCACACACAGCACCGAGCCCAGCACTGCGGCTCTGCCCTCAGTGAGAGAGCGCGCACACGGTCACATCACACCTAAGACCACACACAGCACCCAGCCCAGCACTGCGGCTCTGCCCTCAGAGTGTGCACACGGTCACATCACACCTAAGACCACACACAGCACCCAGCCCAGCACTGCGGCTCTGCCCTCAGAGTGTGCACACGGTCACATCACACCTAAGACCACACACAGCACCCAGCCCAGCACTGCGGCTCTGCCCTCAGAGTGTGCACACGGTCACATCACACCTAAGACCACACACAGCACCCAGCCCAGCACTGCGGCTCTGCCCTCAGTGAGAGAGCGCGCACACGGTCACATCACACCTAAGACCACACACAGCACCGAGCTCAGCACTGCGGCTCTGCCCTCAGAGCGTGCACACGGTCACATCACACCTAAGACCACACACAGCACCCAGCCCAGCACTGCGGCTCTGCCCTCAGAGTGTGCACACGGTCACATCACACCTAAGACCACACACAGCACCCAGCCCAGCACTGCGGCTCTGCCCTCAGTGAGAGAGCGCGCACACGGTCACATCACACCTAAGACCACACACAGCACCGAGCCCAGCACTGCGGCTCTGCCCTCAGTGAGAGCGCGCACACGGTCACATCACACCTAAGACCACACACAGCACCCAGCCCAGCACTGCGGCTCTGCCCTCAGAGCGTGCACACGGTCACATCACACCTAAGACCACACACAGCACCCAGCCCAGCACTGCGGCTCTGCCCTCAGAGCGCGCACACGGTCACATCACACCTAAGACCACACACAGCACCGAGCCCAGCACTGCGGCTCTGCCCTCAGAGTGTGCACACGGTCACATCACACCTAAGACCACACACAGCACCGAGCCCAGCACTGCGGCTCTGCCCTCAGTGAGAGAGCGCGCACACGGTCACATCACACCTAAGACCACACACAGCACCCAGCCCAGCACTGCGGCTCTGCCCTCAGAGTGTGCACACGGTCACATCACACCTAAGACCACACACAGCACCGAGCCCAGCACTGCGGCTCTGCCCTCAGTGAGAGAGCGCGCACACGGTCACATCACACCTAAGACCACACACAGCACCGAGCCCAGCACTGCGGCTCTGCCCTCAGAGTGTGCACACGGTCACATCACACCTAAGACCACACACAGCACCCAGCCCAGCACTGCGGCTCTGCCCTCAGAGTGTGCACACGGTCACATCACACCTAAGACCACACACAGCACCCAGCCCAGCACTGCGGCTCTGCCCTCAGAGTGTGCACACGGTCACATCACACCTAAGACCACACAGAGCACCCAGCCCAGCACTGCGGCTCTGCCCTCAGAGCGCGCACACGGCCACATCACACGTAAGACCACACACAGCACCCAGCCCAGCACTGCGGCTCTGCCCTCAGTGAGAGCGCGCACACGGTCACATCACACCTAAGACCACACACAGCACCGAGCCCAGCACTGCGGCTCTGCCCTCAGAGCGTGCACACGGTCACATCACACCTAAGACCACACACAGCACCCAGCCCAGCACTGCGGCTCTGCCCTCAGAGTGTGCACACGGTCACATCACACCTAAGACCACACACAGCACCGAGCCCAGCACTGCGGCTCTGCCCTCAGTGAGAGAGCGCGCACACGGTCACATCACACCTAAGACCACACACAGCACCGAGCCCAGCACTGCGGCTCTGCCCTCAGTGAGAGCGCGCACACGGTCACATCACACCTAAGACCACACACAGCACCCAGCCCAGCACTGCGGCTCTGCCCTCAGAGTGTGCACACGGTCACATCACACCTAAGACCACACACAGCACCGAGCCCAGCACTGAGCAGCCGGCAGGGAGCCGCGGTGGTGGGAAGCCTTCCCCGCTGGCCTCAACCATGCAGGCTGGCAGCCTGGAGCTCTGCTGAGCACCCAGACCACTCGGAGTGACCCCGCCACCTGTCACGGTCAGGTCACTGGTGAGGAGAGCAGGGCAAAGCATGGGCTCCCGCTTGTGCCGACAGCGGACAGGGCTCCTCCCGCCTGGACTCCTGTCCCTGGGAACGAAGGCCAGCTGAGCCCGTGCTCAAGGTGACCCCAGGGCTCATCAGTGCACCTGCTGCTGTGCGTGCACATGGGCGGCATGTGGGCATGACAGGGAGCACATGGGCACAAGGAAGCCTGCTTGCTACAGGGCACGAGGCCTGTGTCTGTCTGACCACCTGGCTGCACAGGCACAGGCGGGACGCCCTCTGCAGACACCACAATTCTCCCGGGAAGAGAACAAGGGCCTCCAAGCCCGTGACCAGGGAGGGCGGGAAGGGAACCCAGGGCTGACCCGTCCGCTCCCCGCCACCCAGCGTGGCCTCGCCGACTCCCAGCCCCTGGGCAGTGCTGTTCAGGGTCGCTCTGCGGGCTGCCGGGCTACAAGTGTCGGAGCCTGAGGGTGCACACCGGCCAGGCCTGTGGCCCTGGGGCGGGCAGAGCCGTTACCTGTGGTGAAGCGTGGCTTGGCAGGGGGCTCCTGCACAGACACAGGGAAGGTGGCGGACGCCGGGGAGGACTGTGCCCGCGACAGCGGCCGGTGGCCCCCGAAGGTCACTGGGATGCCCGCGGCCTCCATGGATGCCTGGTAGCTCCTCAGCTGGTGCATGCGCTGCTGCTCCAGGAGGGCGGCTTGCTGTGGGGACAACGGGGACGTGGGGACAAGCACGCCTGGTCCTCCCTCCCGCTGCCCCCGCCGAGGCTGCCCACAAGCCCCCAGTGCCTGGGTGGCCAGCGAGGACGGCCCCCGGGCAGGGTGAGCGTGGAGAACGTGGCACCACACCCCACCTTGCAGGCCCTGCCTTCTGGCAGAAGCCGGACCAGACGGGGCCAAGGAAGCCACCTGAAGGCTCTCTCACTGCCCCCGTGAGTCCTGGTCCGCGGGCCGGTGAGGCTGGTGTAGTTTGGGGGATCAAGCGGGCCCCTAGGAGGTGCTGAGCTGTGGAGGGGCAGCCTGGAGGAGGCGAGGGGAGCAGGGGCCACACTCAGAGGGGTCGGCAGAGGCAGGCGCTGACTGGCAGGTGGGCTGGGACCTTGTGGGACACTGGGGGCCCTGCAGCTGCCCTGCACTAAACAGGCGCTGAGCAGAGCCTTGGCCGCTCGTTGGGCTCTGAGGGCTTCACCTGTGTGCCGACCTTGGGTGAGAGGGAGCATCGCGGCCATGGGTGCCTGCCCCCTTGTGGCTGCCCCAACTCCTGCTCTCTGACCGAGACAGCCTCAGTGCCAGGAACGGGGCCTGTGGAGGAGCAGCAGGGCACGAGGTGCCCCTGGGAACAGGGATGGCCGAGGTGCATCCCCCGCCCCCTCGGGAGGGATGAGTGTGGCTGGAGGGAGCAAGGTGGAGATGTGCCTGCCGCGGGGCCTGCCGGCCTAGCAGCCAAGATGCAGGTGTGCAGCGAGCGTGGCAGCCTCCTCCCAGGACCCCGAGGTGGAGTGGAAGGAAAGCCCCACCCACGTCATAAACCCGGTCAAGAGAGCAGGCAGAGCTGCCTCGCCCAGAGCCCCACCCCCGTCCTGTCTCTTCTGATGAACAGATCTTGCGATTCTGTAAGATCAGGTCGGCCCCAGGCTTGGATGGGAAGTGGGCGCCGCCCCAGGGCCTCTGGCCAGAGAGGAGAGAATGTCCCCGCGCAGGCTCTGGTTCTGCCATCTCCAGGAAGAGCCCGAGGAGAGCAGCGGAAGGGAGCCGGGGTGGGTGCGGGGCCGGAGGAGCCGGGAGAAGCCACCCGTGGGCCCCCAGGCCCGCCACCTGGCGCAGACCAGGCTCCTTCTCCTAAGTGAATGGCTACTGTATCACCTCCAAGACGTCCCCTACAGCTCTCGGTGGGCACCGTGCTGGCACACCGCACTCGGGCTCCTCCAGACGTCCCCTCCAGCTCCCTGTGGGCACCGTGCTGGCACACCGCACTCGGGTTTCGGAAGAGAGCCGCTTCCTGCATGAGTGTTCACGGCACTCCCCGTGCCATGGGGAGGGCGCCTCGCGGCATCTGTGTGCCCACACGAGAGGACGAGGACAAGGGCTCCCTCTGTCACCTGCACTCTGCAGTGCCTGAAACCAGAGACAGGGCCTCTCTCCCGAGCGGCGGGAACAGACCTTGCGGTCAGCTCCAGGACTAAGGGCAGTGCGGCCTGCTCCCAATGGAGAAGCTCTAGCGATCTACGCTGCCGACGCAGGCACAGGTGCTCCCAGGGTGCGAGGCCTGCACTGGCAGGCTTGGTGGCAAACAGTGCAAGCCTGAGGTAAGAGCCACACTGTGCCGCCTGCGTAGACGCCGCACACCTGGGCAGTGGCACGGAATACAGCAAGGTTTGGACGAGGCAGCACCCTGCGTGCAGGCCCTGGGCGCCACCCCTTGGGGAGCCGATCAATTTCCACGGCTCTGCTCCCGAGGGACCAGTGGTGCCCGGGCACGGGGGCTCCTGCGAGCGGCCGAGCGGCCACGGTTCCTGCTGACCCAGCGTCTTGTCGCTGGATTTGCTCACCAGTTTCCTGTGAGCTTGGCTAGTGACGTCAGTGCCCACGCGGTACGCTCACTCGCACTCTGCCCCAGAGGTCCTGCCCAGGCCCTGCCCGCCTTCCTGATCAGTTAACAACCCAGGCCCGTCTTCCCCTCCGGCAGCCGGGCAGAGTTCCGGCTGGGAACGCCTGGCTGTGTGGAAAGCGGGCAGACACACACGCACAGCAGGCAAACGCCCCACTGCCTGGGCCCGGCTGACACGGACCAGAAACACAGGGAAACACAGGCCCTGGGTGACAGGGGCAGCAGGGTGCCCTTGCCTGATGACCACGTGGGGGGCTGCTGGGCCGCCGCCCAGTGCCCACACTCACCTGTCTGAAGAGCAGCTCCTGCTCTGTGGGCGGGCGCTGGCCAGGCTCCGCCTCCTCCTCGTCACTCTCAATGGGCTCCTGCTTCACCTGCACCTCCTTCTGCCCAGAGAGCCGCTCCAGGTACGGCTGGTCCAGCAGGGCTTGGTGCTCGCGGAGCTCCTCCTCCGTCTCCTCGGGGTGGCTTTCAGGCTGCCGGGGCGGCTCGCTGGGTTTGGAGATGATCTGCCGGGCAACAAGCGGAGCTGAGTGACAGGGTCCCCATACCCTGCACTCCTTGGGAGCACGGGGCGGAGAACCTGGCAGGTGTATCGGCAGCCTACACCCAGGCCAGCAGGTGCCACTCCTTCACCCACAGCGGCACGAGGTGCTGTCCATGGTGCTGAGAAGCGAGTGTCCAGCAGGCTCCCAGCCCAGGGAGAAGACAGGCCAGCACCTGACGGTTATTAAGCACCTCCTGTATATCAGGCACAGAGAAGCCTGAAGCACATTGCAGGTGTCACCCGGGTCTGCAGAGGGACAACGCTAGCCTCACAGCTGATGACAGACACCACCCTCTCGACCCGTCACCGGCCGAAGACACTCACCGGCCAGACTGCAGAGGCGCTGAGACCTCCTTGTGGTGCCCAACGACTCCTAGCGAGTCCCAGGAAGTGCTGTGTCCCCCCCCCCCCCCCCCGGCCCGTCAGCACAGAGGGCGGCGGCACTTCCTCTGCGGGCTCACTCCCGTCTCCCTTTGTCCTGGGCCTGCTCGGGGCTCACTTTCCTCTCGGGAAACCTTTTCCCTGCTGTGGACACAAGTACTGATGACCCCTCATGTGGTGCCCAGTGCCGTGAAGTGGGACCAGGGTGTCTCTGCCAGTCCCCTCCCTCCTCACCGAACCCCAGCAGCACACAGAGCCCCCAGCCCCATCCAGCCAAGCTCTGCCCAAGCCCCACCATCTGAGAGGCCTGTGCTCCTTTTCCCACCCCTCCTCCTCCAGGCACTGGCTTCTCAGCGTGGACTGCGCCCCGGGCCCGGGCGCTGCCTTCTCCCGTCTCCTCACCCAGCTACTCCCCTACACAGATCCCTGACTCCTTCCTTGGCTCACTCACCCCTGCTCCCCGGCCACGCCAACTGCTCTGCTTACACCCGCACCTGCCCTCCCTGCCCTAGCCACTGATGCAGCTGCTAGAGGCACCTGCAGCCCCAGGGCGCGCTGTGCTCCGAACAAGCGTCTCTGAGCCCGCGAGGGAAGGCACGCGCTCCCCTCCACTCCTCACACCCCTAGTGTTACCCCACTGGAGATTCCACTGGCTTCATGGTCGCCCATTTCTTTACCCATCTTGCCTGCAGTCGGCAATTCATGTAAGGGTGGGGCCGTTCCTGTCTCTGTGCTGTGTGGTTGTCACCCATGCTTGCCCCAGGACAGGGAGAGTGTGTCAGACTTCCAGGCAGAGGTGCGAGGTGGAAGGAGGTGAGGGAGGCAGACTGCAGAGCTCGCTGGGGCCTGCCGGGATGCCAGCAGGCCTGGAGCATCGAAGGCTGGAGAAAGAGCTTGTGAGACGCGGTGGCGGGGAGTGAGGGCAGGGGAGGAGGAAGCGCTGACGGCCAGGGACAGACCACATACAGGGGAAGGGGCACCGGGATGCGCCTCTGTCTCGTGCTGGCCCCCGCACCTGCGGACCAGAGAGGACGATGTGGGCCGAGGAGGAGCGAGACAGGGTGCAGTGGGCAAGCAGACAGCTCAGAGGGAAGAGGAGGCAGGCGGCCCCCAGCAGGCGGCGGAGGACGATCTCCGTGTCGGCGGCTCGCTGCCCCCATCCTGCTCACCTACTGGGGAGGGAAGAGACGTGCAGAGTCCCGGCTGTGGGGAACGCCTCTTCCCGCCGGCACAGGCCCTGTCTGGAGGAGTCTCAGGTTTCCAGACACAGCCAGTGCTGCCATCACAGAGCCCTGGGGTCCCCTGGAATCCTAGCGAACTTGCCCTGTGGTCCACACCCTGCGTGGTCCTTCCGCAGTCTAAGCCGTCAGGGCTGGGCAGGTCCCAGGCCTCCCACAGAAGGCCACATGAAGCCCGCACAGAAAAGCGGCACGTGGTCACGCCCAGAGCCCCGCCCGGCCTTGCGCTAAGACAGCAGAGGCGGCAGGTTAGGTCTGTGACCCCTGACGTCATCCAGGATCCACTTTACAGAGCTCGACTCAAAGGCCCGGACCGGAAAACATGGCCCATCCTTCACCTGCAACCCCAGGCCAAGTCCCGTGCCCAGGGAGCCGAGAGCAGGACAGGGCTGCCAGGGCAGGGCAGGGCACGTGGGGAGACGCTGCCCAAAAGGTGGACAAGCAGGATGAGGTGTGTGGGCTGGGGGTGCTAAGAGCTCCCCGACAGCTGCTGAGGGCTGGCTCTCCATGACAGCCACACCGGCACCCACGTGGCCACTGTGGTGATCATACACAAGGTACAGACGGCCCCCAGCTCACGACGGCTCAGTGCTCGACCCTGGTGCTCAGCAGGAACCACACAGTGTCCGCATCTTTTCCCAGACTGGCCTTGCACGGTGCGACCCCGTGCCCACGCTGGGCACCTGCGGTGTTCTCGAGCGCTCCATGCCACTGGGCAGTGACATTTGGGAGGACAGAGGACGTGCAACACTGTCACCTGGACAGGCTTCTCAGGACGGGAGCCTGCAGCAGGCCAGGGGCCACGTGTGGACGTGGCATCACACTGCCCTGCGCACACACACAAGCGTCATGTCTGCCCAGTGAGACCTCAACAGGGCTGGGAGGAGGCTCGGTTACGTTTACAGATTTCCCAGGTGTTTTGTTTAGAGTACGCTTTTATGCATTGTTCCGCTTCATTTTTGAGACCTGAGACTGCCTAAACTTGTCAATTTCATCTTCCCAGACCCTGACTCCAGCCTGGGACAGGACCCTGGAGGGGTCTGCGCGCGCCTAGTCCCTGCCAGCAGAGGGCGCTGGCAAGCCCCGGCAGCGAAGCAGCCTCCAGCAGCCTCCGCAGCAGGCACCCCACGCCCAGGCTTTCAGGACCGCCTGGCCCCTGGCCGGGAGCTCAGCTGCCCTCAGGGCCCTGGGCCCGGCACCGTCTGCCAGGAAACAAGATGTGGCCCCTGAGTGGCTGAGGGAGGTCAGCTGAGAGCTTTGGCTGGCAGAGCAAAGGACAAAGACTGCCGAAAGGACTCAGAGTCCCAGAAAAGGGGCTCAGAAAGGCCGAGCCCTGGCAGAGGGCGCGTCAGCCATGGCCCTGGGAACAGACGTTGATGGGCTCGTGTCAGGGCCAAGGACGCAGGGACGGGCTCGAGGGCTCGCCCCAGGGGGCCTGTCCTCCAGGGCCCGGTACGGAAGTCGGCTTCTTCGTGGGTGGGGGAGGAAGGGAGAGGGACAGCTTCTTGCCTGTGCATGGCAGATCCCATGGGGCGGGGCTGCGAGGCTTGCAGGCCAGCAGGTGCTGGGTCCAGAGGCGGTGGGAGAGGCCCTGCAGCCCTGCACCAGGGGATGTGAGATGTGCAGGAGGCACAGGAATCCCTGGACAGAGGCGGGGTCCACCCAGCTCAGACAGACCGAGCTCCAAGTGCTGGGGGGACCAGGGAATGTTCAGCAAAAAGGCAAGAATTTGAGTGTGGGAACTGGGAGATGGTCAAACTGGAGGTACGCACTGGGGAGTAGCCAGAGAGGGCCGTGAGGACAGAGGCTCCATGCACAGCTCCAGGGGCACACAGGCCTGCACAGACGCATGGACACACCTGCACAGACAGGGATGCATTACAAATACAGATCCACCTGCAACACCTCTGCATACACAGAGACACAGACACACCGTCACACACACAGACAAGCACAGGCACACTGATACACCTGGCACACACATGCACAGACACAGAGACACAGACACACCGTCACATACAGACAAGCACAGGCACACAGATACACCCGGCACACACATGCACAGACACAGAGACACAGATACACCATCACATACAGACAAGCACAGGCACACAGATACACCCGGCACACACATGCACAGACACATAGATACAGACACACCGTCACACACACAGACAAGCACAGGCACACAGATACACACACAGATGCACCTGCACAACACATCTACATACACAGAGACACAGACACACCATCACATACAGACAAGCAGACACGGATACACATACAGATCCACCTGCACAACACATCTACATACACAGAGACACAGACACGCTGTCACACACACAGAGAAACATAGGCACACAGATCCACCTGCACAACACATCTACATACACAGAGACACAGACACACCGTCACATACAGACAAGCAGACACACGGATACACACACAGATCCACCGGCACAACATATCTACATACAGAGACACAGACACACCGTAACACACAGAGACAAGCACAGGCACACAGATACACCTGGCACACACATGCACAGACACAGAGACACAGACACACTGTCACACACACAGACAAGCACAGGCACACAGATACACCCAGCACACACATGCACAGACAGAGACACAGACACACCGTCACATACAGACAAGCAGACATGGATACACATACAGATCCACCTGTAGAACACATCTGCATACACAGAGACACAGACACGCCGTCACATACAGACAAGCAGACACACGGACACACACAGATCCACCTGCACACACCCCTCTACATACACACAGACACAGACACGCCGTCACATACACAGACAAGCACAGACACATGGACACACAGACAGATCCACCTGCACACACCCCTCTACATACACACAGACACAGACACGCCATCACTTACACAGACAAGCACAGACACATGGACACACACACAGATCCACCTGCACACACCCCTCTACATACACACAGACACAGACACGCCATCACTTACACAGACAAGCACAGACACATGGACACACACACAGATCCACCTGCACACACCTCTCTACATACACACAGACACAGACACGCCGTCACATACAGACAAGCACAGGCACACGGACACACACAGATCCACCTGCACACACCCCTCTACATACACACAGACACAGACACGCCGTCACTTACACAGACAAGCACAGGCACACGGACACACACACAGATCCACCTGCACACACCTCTCTACATACACACAGACACAGACACGCCGTCACATACACAGACAAGCACAGATACATGGACACACACACACATCCACCTGCACACACCCCTCTACATACACACAGACACAGACACGCCGTCACATACACAGAAAAGCACAGGCACACGGACACACACAGATCCACCTGCACACACCTCTCTACATACACACAGACACAGACACGCCGTCACATACACAGACAAGCACAGGCACACGGACACACACAGATCCACCTGCACACACCCCTCTACATACACACAGACACAGACACGCCGTCACTTACACAGACAAGCACAGACACATGGACACACACAGATCCGCCTGCACACACCTCTCTACATACACACAGACACAGACACGCCGTCACTTACACAGACAAGCACAGGCACACGGACACACACACAGATCCACCTGCACACACCCCTCTACATACACACAGACACAGACACGCCGTCACATACACAGACAAGCACAGATACATGGACACACACACACATCCACCTGCACACACCCCTCTACATACACACAGACACAGACACGCCGTCACATACACAGACAAGCACAGGCACACGGACACACACAGATCCACCTGCACACACCCCTCTACATACACACAGACACAGACACGCCGTCACATACACAGACAAGCACAGGCACACGGACACACACAGATCCACCTGCACACAGCTCTCTACATACACACAGACACAGACACGCCGTCACATACACAGACAAGCACAGGCACACGGACACACACAGATCCGCCTGCACAAACAGAGATGTCTACACAGACACTCAGAGACACAGGCAGACATACACACGTATCACAGACACACGCATGCAGATCAATATGCAGGCATAGACAGACGATGCACACACAGACACCTGCACAGGTGGAGCCGAGGCCCAAGAACAAGCCGGCAGCTGGCCTCACACCAGGAAGGAGGAGGAAGGAGAGAAGCAGGAAGAGGTCACATTGGGGTCACTCAGGGTGACCCTGTAGGGCTGTCCTTGGTCAGAGGAGGCCCAGAAACTGCCCACTACCTTCAGGACCCCAGGGCCATGGTGAATCTAATGTCCTGGGGGGGGGGCAGCAGCCCTGGGGCCCCTCTCTGGGGGCAGCAGAGGGAGGGGGTGGGGCTCCCCCCCGGAGGAAAGCAGCTCCTGGGATGGAGGTTACGGCGGGGCGGGGGCAGCCAGGGACAGCTGCCTCTTTCCTTCTCAAATTATCCTTTAAATTCAAACCTACAGGGCAGACTCACAAACTGGAAAAGGTCCCAGGGCCTGTCACCCAGATCCAGGCAGCGCGGCAGTCCCAGGAACAGCAGTGGTGGCCCCACCGTCCGCTGGCCTGTCTCCCGTAGCCGTGTGAGGCGACCCGTGGGGTTAGTGGCAGCACAGCTGCCCGCCCAAGCCGCCTCACCTGCTCCCACAGTGTCCATCACATGGGGGCCCCCTGTCCTCTGCCTTATGGACGGGGGTGAAGTGCCCAGTCCCGTGAGGGACTGGCAGGTGCTTTCCAGGGAAGCTGAGGGGCCTCGGGGCCCTCGACGCTGGGTCGACCCCGAGGAGAGGGACACTCGTGATGAGGGTGGCACGTTTGTGGGGAGCCTCCCACTTCTCTCCAGGGATGACGTCAGAGAGAATGTCTGCACACTCTCACCTGCTGCTGGTGGGGTTCCCGCCTCCCTGGAGGTGGCCAGGGCCCGTGAGAGGCTGCTCCTGGGCACACAGCATAGCAGTGGGACCAGGGCAGCCCGGGCCCCCCCGGGTCTCCTGGCAGAGTGGAGGCCTCCAGCTGTGGCGAAGGACAGCCAGAGGCCTGGGACAGCCGGCCCTCACCTGGCCCTGGACACAGAGAGGCCCTGCTGGGTGCCCAGGGCAGTGCGGCAGCCCCGACAGAGCAGGTTGGGCCACCCAGCTCAGCACCAAGGCAGGTCCGGCTGCCCTGGGCTGCAGCCACAGAACCCGACTTGCCCTCTGACGTCCGGTTCTGCTTCTCCCTGGCTGGCTGGGCAGTGCTGGGGAGGGGCAGCTCGCAGCAGGCAGCGAGAGGAGGGGGACACCAGCCTTGGCCAACGAACCACGTGGCCTTGGCCAATGAACCACGCGGCCGTCCCAAGGCCCTGGGCCATGAGGAGCCGCTTTATCAGCTAGGTAAGAACAAAAGGCGCCCCGCCCCCACCCTGCCCCGGCCACATTTGGAACAAGACATTTTTAAAGTCTGGATGGGACTCGGCACTCAAACCCCCTGGTCAACAAGCCACTGGACATGGCCGCCATGTCACCCGAGAGAACTTCTGTGGGTGTCCTGCTCCAGAGCAAGCCTGTGGAGCCCAAGGGAAACCCGTCCAGCTGTGGGGCCAGGGCGGCTGCAGGGATGGCCCTGCACACAACGCGCCCCCGCCTCTGGCGGGGAGGAGGTCGCTGCACGCAGGGCCACAGAGGCAGGAGGGCGTGCTCCGAGCCACGCAGGGCAGCTCTCAGCCCTGGGCCAGGGAAACAGTGGCCACACAAGCTGCTGGCAGTACCAACTGGGCCTGGCGGTTTGGTCCCTCTCGGAGTGACCCGAGGCCACGTGGTGGGGGGCAGAGGGAGCAACGGGGCAGCAAGGCTGTCGGGGACCGCGCTGCTGCCAGAGCACACAGGGGCCTCCAGGAACAGCCCTGGGGGCGCAGCCCCATAGTCACAGGCAGGAGCGGCAATGCCGCGCAGCGCCAGGCAGATCACTGCCTACCAAGAGTCCCAGGCAGACCCACACAAACCTGCCAATCAGCTGTCACCCGCTGCCGTAAATCAATCAAGGCACAGAGCCCGGGGAGATTACTGTTTCCAAATCCTTCTTCCCCAGACTACAGCACACACGAACAGGTGTTCCCGTCTTCTGCAAACCTCCTACCCATCAGTCAGACGGTGACACAACAAAATTAATCACCCGGAGGCAGTGGGGGGAGTGCTTCCTCACTCTGTCGAGACAGCGGCAGCTCCCGAGTCGCACGGGCCAGCGGCGCTCTCCTGTCCCTGGGAGCGTCTCCTCGCCGCCCGCCCACCTCCATGCCCTCCCTGCCACCTGCAGACAGAGCTGGTGGGGCCACCAGTGGGGGCCTCTGGGGAGCACGGCGGTGATCCAGTGCCCAGCGGGGAGGCAGGCCGCTGGCGCCGGAGCAGGGCATCGAGGAGGCACTGCCGCCCGCAGTGCAGAACACAAGAGCCCGGGCCTCGGAGCTCAGGGGCAGCCTCCCCTTCCCAGGCGCCCGAAAGGAAAGCTTCCGCCCACTGCGAGGAGCTGGGCAGCGAGAGGAAGCAGGAGAGGGGGCAGCATCCTGCCCCGAGGAGGGCGCTCCAGGCCCGCCCCACTCCTGCGCCGGATCCTCCAGGGCCTGGCCACTTCCACCAGGACCACACTCCCCAGCCTGCCTTTCCCCACCCACTGTGCCACAGGGAAAGTGCAGGCGGCCTTGCCCCACTGCAGGCTGCCAAGGACAGGCCAGCAGGCGCCGTCACGGGCCAGGGGCCATCGCCAGGGATCCATCCCAGCGTCTCCGAGTCTGCAGGGTCCCACCGCTTCCTTCATCCGATCACCAGTCTCACTCTGCTTCCTTCTCACCACGGCTTCACTAACACGCCACTCACAGGCCACAGAACTCGGGCTGGGCCGGACGCGGTCCTCAGGGCGCGCACACCGGCACTGACTGAGGCTGGGCCAGACGCGGTCCTCAGGGCGCGCACACTGGCACTGGCTCGGGCTGGGCCGGACGCGGACCTCAGGGCGCGCACACCGGCACTGACTCGGGCTGGGCCGGACGCGGTCCTCAGGGCGCGCACACCGGCACTGACTGAGGCTGGGCCGGACGCGGTCCTCAGGGCGCGCACACCGGCACTGACTGAGGCTGGGCCGGACGCGGTCCTCATGGCGCGCACACCGGCACTGACTGAGGCTGGGCCGGACGCGGTCCTCAGGGCGCGCACACCGGCACTGACTCGGGCTGGGCCGGACGCGGACCTCAGGGCGCGCACACCGGCACTGACTCGGGCTGGGCCGGACGCGGACCTCAGGGCGCGCACACCGGCACTGACTCGGGCTGGGCCGGACGCGGTCCTCAGGGCGCGCACACCGGCACTGAGGCTGGGCCGGACGCGGTCCTCAGGGCGCGCACACCGGCACTGACTCGGGCTGGGCCGGACGCGGTCCTCAGGGCACGCACACCGGCACTGACTCGGGCTGGGCCGGACGCGGTCCTCAGGGCGCGCACACCGGCACTGACTGCGGCTGGGCCGGATGCGGTCCTCAGGGCGCGCACACCGGCACTGACTCGGGCTGGGCCGGACGCGGTCCTCAGGGCGCGCACACCGGCACTGACTCGGGCTGGGCCGGACGCGGTCCTCAGGGCGCGCACACCGGCACTGACTCGGGCTGGGCCGGACGCGGTCCTCAGGGCGCGCACACCGGCACTGAGGCTGGGCCGGACGCGGTCCTCAGGGCGCGCACACCGGCACTGACTCGGGCTGGGCCGGACGCGGTCCTCAGGGCACGCACACCGGCACTGACTCGGGCTGGGCCGGACGCGGTCCTCAGGGCGCGCACACCGGCACTGACTGCGGCTGGGCCGGATGCGGTCCTCAGGGCGCGCACACCGGCACTGACTCGGGCTGGGCCGGACGCGGTCCTCAGGGCGCGCACACCGGCACTGACTCGGGCTGGGCCGGACGCGGTCCTCAGGGCGCGCACACCGGCACTGACTCGGGCTGGGCCGGACGCGGTCCTCAGGGCGCGCACACTGGCACTGACTGAGGCTGGGCCGGACGCGGTCCTCAGGGCATGCACACTGGCACTGACTCAGAGCGCGCTCAGCACACCAGGAGACGCTGCCCCACAGCCACCCCCGCCCGCAGGTCTGCCCACCCTGGCCATTGCAGAATTGGCGTTCTCAGGGCTCCGGTGCTAAAACTCAGGGCTTCCCTGCTTCCGTGACTGATGGCCCACTGCGTGGACATTCCACGCCGCAGTGACCAGTGCCCGGGTGTGTGACGGCCTCTGTGGACTGTGGCCACATGCAGTGACCAGTGCCCGGGTGTGTGACGGCCTCTGTGGACTGTGGCCATGCCACAGTGACCAGTGCCCAGGTGTGTGATGGCCTCTGTGGACTGTGGCCACACGCAGTGACCAGTGCCCGGGTGTGTGACGGCCTCTGTGGACTGTGGCCACACGCAGTGACCACTGCCCGGGTGTGTGATGGCCTCTGTGGACTGTGGCCACACCGCAGTGACCACTGCCCGGGTGTGTGACGGCCTCTGTGGACTGTGGCCACGCCGCAGTGACCACTGCTCGGGTGTGTGACGGCCTCTGTGGACTGTGGCCACACCGCAGTGACCAGTGCCCGGGTGTGTGACGGCCTCTGTGGACTGTGGCCACGCCGCAGTGACCACTGCCTGGGGGTGTGACAGCCTCTGTGGACTGTGGCCACACGCAGTGACCACTGCCCGGGTGTGTGACGGCCTCTGTGGACTGTGGCCACATGCAGTGACCACTGCCCGGGTGTGTGACGGCCTCTGTGGACTGTGGCCACGCCGCAGTGACCACTGCTCGGGTGTGTGACGGCCTCTGTGGACTGTGGCCACACCGCAGTGACCAGTGCCCGGGTGTGTGACGGCCTCTGTGGACTGTGGCCACGCTGCAGTGACCACTGCCTGAGGGTGTGACAGCCTCTGTGGACTGTGGCCACACGCAGTGACCACTGCCCGGGTGTGTGACGGCCTCTGTGGACTGTGGCCACACGCAGTGACCCCTGCCTGGGTGTGTGACGGCCCCTGTGGACTGTGGCCACACCGCAGTGACCCGTGCCCGGGTGTGTGACGGCCTCTGTGGACTGTGGCCACATCGCAGTGACCCGTGCCCGGGTGTGTGACGGCCTCTGTGGACTGTGGCCACGCCGCAGTGACCACTGCCCGGGTGTGTGACGGCCTCTGTGGACTGTGGCCACACGCAGTGACCCCTGCCTGGGTGTGTGACGGCCTCTGTGGACTGTGGCCACACCGCAGTGACCCGTGCCCGGGTGTGTGACGGCCTCTGTGGACTGTGGCCACGCCGCAGTGACCCCTGCCCGGGTGTGTGACGGCCTCTGTGGACTGTGGCCACACGCAGTGACCAGTGCCCGGGTGTGTGACGGCCTCTGTGGACTGTGGCCACGCCGCAGTGACCACTGCCCTGGTTGGGCTCCTGCTGCTCCCTCTGCTGGGCTCTTGTGCGCGAGGCTGCAGTGAGCAGCCGTGCAGTGTCTGTGTGGACAGACACGCACAGACACGCACAGCTCTGAGTCCGTGGAGCGTGGGACGCAGTCTGTTTATTTTGGAGCAACATTTTGAGACCCACGCAGAGCAGGGGCCTTCACAGGTCACGGGAATGCGTGTCGTGATTTCAAAGAAGAGCTGGCCAAAGTCAACTGACCTCGGAACTCCACCCCAGGGGCTCTCTGAGGTGCCCTCGTGTGGCTTCATGCTCTGGCCGAGGCAGCTCCGCCACGCCAATGCCCAGTGCTCTACCACAAACCAGCCCCTCCCTTCCTCACTCAGCGCCCAACACAGCCTTTCCCACCGCATCCCCGGCCGAGCCGAGCAACGCCACCCTGAGACTTCCCTTCTGCAGGTGCCTGGACCTGTGGGCTGGCCCGGGACCCACCCACCTCTGACCACACGACTCCTGGGGCGAATGGCCGCATGTGCAACGGCTCGGAGGACGAACCTGGGAGACACACCCTGGTGAGGTTGGGGATTTCAGACACGCTTGGTGACGGCCTTGGCCGGCCCATGGGCCACATGCAGGGTGCGGTCGGCTGTGGCCAGGTGCTGCGTCTGTGCCCCAGGCAGGGCAGCAGGGCCGCACACCCACCTTGTTCAGGTGCAGCTGCTGCTGGAACTGCTGCTTGTGCTTCTCCAGGAACTGCTGGTGCTGCTGCTGGATGACCAGGTGCTGCAGCGCCTGCGCGTTCTGCGGCAGCGGGGCCGACTGCGTGCGCCCCAGCGGGCGGTGCTGCCGCAACTTGTGGATGGATGGGGACACCCGGTCTGCACCAACCAGGGGCTGTGTGTGGAGGGGCAGTGCTCCCAGGCCTGAAAGATACCAGTCTGAAGATAATATGGAGGAAAAACAGCAGAGGGAAGAGGAAGAAGAGAGGAGGGAGAAGGCCGTTGAGTGACTGATGGCGACCACGCACGCACCTGCCAGCCCTGGCGCCCACTCCCCACCGCTCTGGGCTGTCCCGCCGCCCGGGGCCTATGCCTGGGCTTCGGGGGTATGCAGACTGACGCCTGGGGGCAAGGCAGCGACGGCCACACTACCTCTCAGCCAACCACAGGCGCCAGGTGGTTGGCTTTGATCAGGGAGAGGCTGTGCCCAGGAGGCTACCACTGCTCTGGTGGCCTCCACCGTGGCTCTTCCTAAGCAAAGATGCAAAAAAGCATTGTCCCCATGGCTCAAGTCATCACAGGCTCTCTTTCAGCACTGAGTTACTGCAGAAGATGCCAGCAACATCCTTCAGGTACTAATGCTGTGTCCAGGCTGCCAAATGACACCAGCCTAGGGCTGGAGGTGCTGGCACGGCACACCCTCACCTGCCCATGGGGGGTGCTGGCACAGCCCACCCTCACCTGCCCCACAGAGGGTGCTAACACAGCCCACCCTCACCTGCCCCACAGAGGGTGCTAACACAGCCCACCCTCACCTGCCGCACAGAGGGCGCTAACACAGCCCACCCTCACCTGCCCCACAGAGGGTGCTAACACAGCCCACCCTCACCTGCCCCACAGAGGGTGCTAACACAGCACACCCTCACCTGCCCCACAGAGGGTGCTAACACAGCACACCCTCACCTGCCCCACAGAGGGTGCTAACACAGCACACCCTGACTTGCCATGGAGGGAGCTGGCACAGCCCACCCTCACCTGCCCCACAGAGGGTGCTAACACAGCCCACCCTCACCTGCCCCACAGAGGGTGCTAACACAGCACACCCTCACCTGCCCCACAGAGGGTGCTAACACAGCACACCCTGACTTGCCATGGAGGGCGCTGGCACAGCCCACCCTCACCTGCCCCACAGAGGGCGCTAACACAGCCCACCCTCACCTGCCCATGGAGGGTGCTGGCACGGCCCACCCTCACCTGCCCATGGAGGGTGCTAACATAGCCCACCCTCACCTGCCATGGAGGGCGCTAACACAGCCCACCCTCACCTGCCTCACAGAGGGTGCTAACACAGCCCACCCTCACCAGCCATGGAGGGTGCTGGCACGGCCCACCCTCACCTGCCCCACAGAGGGTGCTAACACAGCCCACCCTCACCTGCCATGGAGGGTGCTGGCACGGCCCACCCTCACCTGCCCCACAGAGGGCGCTAACACAGCCCACCCTCACCTGCCATGGAGGGTGCTGGCACAGCCCACCCTCACCTGCCCATGGAGGGCGCTAACACAGCCCACGCTCACCTGCCATGGAGGGTGCTGGCACGGCCCACTCTCCCCTGCCATGGAGGGTGCTGGCACGGCCCACGCTCCCCTGCCCCACAGAGGGTGCTAACACAGCCCACCCTCACCTGCCATGGAGGGTGCTGGCACGGCCCACGCTCCCCTGCCATGGAGGGTGCTGGCACGGCCCACGCTCCCCTGCCATGGAGGGCGCTGGCACGGCCCACGCTCCCCTGCCATGGAGGGTGCTGGCACGGCCCACGCTCCCCTGCCATGGAGGGCGCTGGCGTGCCTCGCTCCCCTGCCATGGAGGGTGCTGGCACGGCCCACCCTCACCTGCCATGGAGGGAGCTGGCACGGCCCACCCTCACCTGCCCATGGAGGGTGCTAACATAGCCCACCCTCACCTGCCATGGAGGGCGCTAACACAGCCCACTCTCACCTGCCCCACAGAGGGTGCTGGCACGGCCCTCGCTCCCCTGCCATGGAGGGTGCTGGCACGGCCCACGCTCCCCTGCCATGGAGGGTGCTGGCACGGCCCACACTCCCCTGCCATGGAGGGTGCTGGCACGGCCCTCGCTCCCCTGCCATGGAGGGTGCTGGCACGGCCCACGCTCCCCTGCCATGGAGGGTGCTGGCACGGCCCACGCTCCCCTGCCATGGAGGGTGCTGATGTGCCTCGCTCCCCTGCCCATGTTTCTAAGGGAAGAGAACCTGCACTGAGAGGAGATGCTGTTTCCCCTGCGTCTGCGTCGTGTCTACCTTTAAGCTGCTCGTGTCCGTCACTTGCGGGCCTTCAGCAAGGCCACGCTTTCCCCGGACGTACTGGTCACAGCACACCGGGACGGCCCATGCTTCCTGAGGCACGCTGTTGGTGTAGGAGTCTCCCCGGTAGCCATGCTCAGGAGGCGGCGGCCCCTCGGTCAGGCAGGGCCGACTGGTGCGAGGACGCCAGCTCCTGGTGGCCCCGAGTGGGCATCTGCCCGAGGCATCCTTGCGTCCTTGCTCTGGGGGGGCTGTCCCTGGGAGGTGGCAGCTGCCTGGTGGACTCTGCTCAGGGACCCCGGAGCCCGGGCGGGCAGGGCAGCTGCGCCATCAGGGTGTGGCTCCTGGGAGCCCCTGTGGCCCCTCTTTTCCTAGTGTCTCTCTCGTCTCTTGGCGGAGGCTGCCGTTCGACACAGAGTCAGAAAGACAGGCAAACACGCCCCTCCCCGCCTGTCTACAAGGCAGCTGTCACTCACCTCCACTTCCCACAGCACCACTGCTGCTCCCCACGACAACAGCTCCCCGGGAGCTGTGACCTTAACTGTGTCAAGAAGGAGCTTCAGAACCCAGCCACTGCTGACTTCGGGGCTGGGACCCGATCCACAGAGGAAGTGGGCGCGTCCGTGACCCTACGCTGCCTCCGTGGGGTCGAGGATCGCCTCGTCCCCGGAAAGGCCAGTTCTCAGACGGCAGTGGGAGCTGGGGTCGATCGGCTGAGATCTCAGCACACATAGGGGTCATCCGCCTGGCCTGGCACCCGAGCCCGGCGGGTGCCCGGGGTGGGGGAGGCGGCCGGGCGGCACGACAGTCGGGCACCAGGCCCTCCCCTGCATCCTGCAGTCACTCACCTGGCACAGGCGGCTGCTCCAGCAACACCATGTGCTGCAGAAGGGGGCTGTGAGCCGCCCCGCCGTCCCGCTCCAGGGGCGAGGTGCTCAGGTAGGGGGCGAGGTGGCTGCCGGGGAACAGGGAGATCCGCTGCTGCAGGGCGGGGAGCGCCAGCCTCTCGGCGTCCTGCTGGGCCGCTGCGCCCTGCAAAGCAGAGCCAAGCTGCAGCTGCGGGCCCGGGCCGGCCAGCCCCGCACGCGGCCCTGCGGGGAGCACTTACAGCAGACGGGCCGGTGGCCGGAAGTCCTAAGGTGATGTTGGGCAGGGATGGCGAGGTGTAGAGAGGGAGCGGGGCCACAGAGCCTTCTCTCGTCACGAGCCTGGGCGCCAAGCTGGCCTGCAGACAGAAGCCAGGATGGGTGTCACCCACAGTAGCACTGCCCGGGCGAATGGCGGCGAGACCGCACTGGTCCCGATACCTGCGAAGCCAGGCTGAACACACGGCAGGAGACGGGGAACGCACACGGCGGCTCGGGGCGGCCGCGCTCCCAGCCGGCTCCCTATCGCCCGTGCTGATAGGAGCAGAGGCAGTCCAGCCTGCAGAGGGCGTGGAACAATCCGTGCGTATCTGAACTTGGCCATGGCTTCCCAGCTGTGGCGTCAAAGTCAGAAACCAGAGAGGAATTAGTGAGCACCAGCAGAATTCCCAGCACGTGGGAGGAGACAACGGTGCCGGCCGGGCCGCAACGTGCAGGACAGGGGTGACCAGGGAGAAAGGCACGGCGCAGCCCCCTGGGGCGACGGACGGCTCCACGGCCCCGTCACCTACACCCGCACTGGTCCCGGCGGTGACACCACATGGGCCCAGGGGCAGAGCCTAGCACTGGCTGGATGAGCAATCCGGGCGCTCTTTCCACAGAACCACTAGAGATCTATGTTGGAACCTAAGAACGCTCTGACCTTTGACCCCGTTAGCATACAGCTGGGAGGGGACAGGGCGGAACTCCCCAGCCTCTGGGCGGTGCTGACAGGCCTGGGAGTGCCGGGGAGTCCACGGGCAGCAGCTCAGCTCCCAGAATAACGTGCTTTTAAAGCCACGGGCTCAGACATGTCCTGCAGAAGCCAGAGCATGGTCAGAGGGCAGAGGAGGACGCCAAGAGCCACTGCTGGAGCCTGGCGTGGCCCCAGAGTTGGGCAGCGGGCAGGTGGCACGTGCCTCTGGTGGCCCTGCACAGCGGAGCTCGGTGGTGCTTGCCGGCAGAGGACTGTGTTTTGACGCCAGCCGGCCGGCACCGCGGCCAGCAACCTCAGCAGCCAGCATGCTCGCTCGGCTCGCAGCGGCCTGAGTCACCGAGGAGAGAGACATTGAGTGTTCCGAGTTTCACCGAGGAAACTTTTAGGAAAGGAAAGTTATCACGATGGCGAGCGGCCTGCAGCCCGGGCTGGAGACTCGCGTCCTCCTTCCCCGGGAGGACAGGTGGCCACAGGTCAGCCCAGCTGTTCCTTCCACACCTCCACAGCCCCACGCGCCTTGCTTTCTTGTTCTCCTAAAGATTTCTTTATTTCATCTGAAAAGCAGAGTTACACAGAGAGAGGGAGAGACAGAAAGAGGTCTTCTACCAGCTGGTTCACTCCGCAAATGACCCCAGCAGCAGGGGGCCCTGGGAAGTCAGAGCAGCCCTGGGGCTCGCGTGGAGCCAGGTGCCGCCTGCAGGACTGGGGGAGGCTGAGCCTCTCTGGTCTGGGGCCTCCCAAGTACACCAGCGCTTCAGGCTCCAGAGACAAAGCAGGTGCACACAGACCGGGGACCCTGCGCCCGCGGTGCCTGCCACTGGGCGCCTGCTGCTTCCAGATCCAGGAAGGAAGCGCCAGCCCTTGGCCAGGAACATAGAAAGTTCCAGCGGTGTCCATTTCTAATGAGGTCTGAAATCCACGAAGGACGCGCTCAGTGTTGTAAGGGAAGTGCACCCGGGACCCGACCACCGCACCTCCCACCCGTCTGGGATTGCTCTGTGTGCTGCTAGTTTACGGCAGCTTCACGGACACGTCACAGTGTTTGTAGAAAAGAACGCACAGCAGAAACTGAAGCCTCGTGCAGCCACTCGACACGGCACGGCTGCAGCACTAACCACTGTGTAGGGAATCACCACACTGAATCCACCAGCGCCTCTGACCACGTGAGCAAGGCGGGACCCGGGTTAGCACCACGCCTCGGGCAACGTCCAGGCTGCAGTCTCAGGCTAATTGCAGTCGGTGTCAGCCATGACCTCGGTCTTACAGAGGAGGACGGTTACAACTTCTAATGATCTAAGTGAGTGCTTAACTGGTGGCTTGGAGGGCAGAGCCCATACCAGAGCCAGGCAGCGAGAACGGGGCTCAGGGAACGTGCAGGCTGCTGGCTGCAACCTCGCATCACCACGTCTTCCTGCCTCGAGGTCCAGTGAGCACTGGGCCCTGCCTGTCCCCATGGGATGCCACCTAGGGGGACGAGATTCCCTTTAGTAGTTGGGAAAGGAGACAAAACACCCGGGTGTAGTGCGTGACAACCTCCGGGAGCCAGGAGCACACAGAGAGCCCCACCTGCGGGCACATGGCATCCGAGGGGGCCACGAGCACACAGAGCGCCTGCTGTGGGCACAGGGCATCCGAGGGAGCTACGAGCATACAGAGCGCCCCACCTGCGGGCACACGGCATCCGAGGGGGCCACGAGCACATAGAGCACCCGCTGCGGGCACACAGCATCCGAGGGGGCCACGAGCACACAGAGAGCCCCACCTGAGGGCACACGGCATCCAAGGGGGCCACGAGCACACAGAGCACCCGCTGCGGGCACACGGCATCCGAGGGGGCCACGAGCACACAGAGAGCCCCACCTGAGGGCACACGGCATCCGAGGGGGCCACGAGCACACAGAGCACCCGCTGCGGGCACATGGCATCCGAGGGGGCCACGAGCACACAAAGAGCCCCACCTGAGGGCACACGGCATCCGAGGGGGCCACGAGCACACAGAGCACCCGCTGCGGGCACACGGCATCCGAGGGGGCCGCTAGCACACAAAGAGCCCCACCTGCGGGCACACAGCATCCGAGGGGGCCACGAGCACACAGAGCCCCACCTGCGGGCACACGGCATCCGAGGGGGCCAGGAGCACACAGAGCCCCACCTGCGGGCACACGGCGTCCGAGGGGGCCGCGAGCACACAGAGAGCCCCACCTGCGGTCACACGGCATCCGAGACTCATGGTGTCAGAAGGCTCGCTGCCTGGGCTGCCCTCTTTGGCCCCTGTGGAGGGCTTTGCCCTGACAGCCCTGGGCGCTGAGCTGAGTGGGCCTTGGCTGCCTCCTGGCACATTCTCACTTGGCCCGGGCTTAGGACATCAGAGACCCTCGTGCAGTAAGGGCAGGGTGTGAAGGGTCCAGGTGCTGGGAGCCGGTGGCCCGGGGTCACCCCGGCTGTGGCTGAGGGTGCGGCCCACAGCGAGCCTCCTCCCCACTCCACTCCCGGCTCTGCCATCAGCACTGCAGGGGATCCCAGGGCCCTCCGTGCAGCACTGGGGGGCTGAGGAAGGAAGGGGCGCAGGTCTCGATCCCTGGCTGCCCTCATCTCGGCCGACCCTCTGGCTCGCCCCGACCCGTGGATCGTCAGCCGACATGTTAATTTGTGGCTTTTTCAACACCCAACAGCCAGGAACACTCACTCAGCAAGGGTTCCCGTGCACTCAGGGCCTCCTGGAGGGCCCTGCTGCTGCCCAGGGCACTGTGGGCACCCAGGCTGGCATGAGGCCGTCTGAAACACGCTCTGGAAGAGGCCAGGCACCATGTTGGGCTCAGAGCGGTGGCCTGGCCACTGGGAGCGGGGGCACTCCTGCGCACACCCTACCACCCCCGGGGAGGGCAGCAGCTAACACGACACAGCAGACACGGCACTGACCTCAGTGGGGATGCTGGGTGCGGCTGGCACGCCGCCGTTCTCCGTGCTGACGTTCCCAGAGCTGTTGTTGGGCGAGCTGGGCCCGGAGCCCGGGGCGCTGCTGCACGCAGAGTCTGGTGGGGCAGAAACGTCGGGTGAGCGCGGCCTGAGCAACAGGGGTCCCCGCAGGGCACGGCACAGCTCACCTGCAGCCCAGCGGCGCCGGCCTGCCTGGGACGCCTGCCTGCGGGCTCGGGACTGTGGAAACCCGACAGCAGGGAACACGCCTGTGCTCCTGCACAGGGATTCTGCGGCCAGCGCCCCGAGTCTCAGGCCCGCCCTGCTGTCCGCAGGAGTCCGCAGAGCTCACGCCTCCAGCAAGGCCCCGCTGGGGGCTCAGGATACACACGTGGAGCCGTCATGTGCCTTCTGAACCGAGGAGCTATTTAAGTCCCAGAGAGAGAAGCTCTCAGCCACTGGCACATCCTAACAACAGAAGACCAGGAAGCACAGAGCAAACGACTCTGGGCAGTGAAAGATCACACGCACTGCGCTCTCTAGAAAAACTCACTTTGAAACCAGGCAGCCTGCCGTTGGCGCTTTGAACTGAAGCTCGCGTTCAGCACCACACCAGGTGCGGGGCGCAGACGCAGCCAGCGGCCTCTGGGCTGTGTCCTTGCCATCCACACGCATAGGGAGCCTCTCACCCTCTGAGTGGCTCAGCCCCGGTGCCAGCGAGAGCCGTGTGGCCGGAGAAGCCACACTCAGCACCGAGCTCCCTCTCTTGGCCACGGCAGCCGAGGTCTCCGTGGCTCTCCGTGTTGACACAGGGTTCTGGGCTTCTGAAGTTGGGTTTAGTGGCTGTTTAGGAACAGCAGCACCTGGCGACAAATTTCCAAAGGGCAATGCTTGGAACATTCCAGGAGTGCACCACCAGGGGGCGCTGCCGCGGCGCCAGCAGGTCTACCACGGGCTACAGTGCAATTTTTCCTCCACTCAGTCACTGTGCACTGGCGGGAGAAGATTCTAGGGCCGTCCAGTGGCTCTGAGACCACTGAGCAGGGGGGCGGTGAGCGGGCAGGAACACAGGTTCACCACCACCAGGGCAGGGGAGACCCACCCAGCCCTGCAGACATGCCCGCAGCGCCGCAGCAGCTCACAGCCCTGCCCTGGGCCGGGAAACCGCAGCTCTGTGCAGCTGGCGCTGGGAGCAGGGACCTGGCGAGGGACTCCGGGTCGCGGAGCCTGGGTGGCCAGGCCTTGCGGACCTGGCACGAGGGGCCCAGGACTGCGCGTGGCCAAGCCTGTCAGGCGGACTGAGTGTCCAGAGGCTCCAGGGAGAACAGCCGCGGCGACACGTGCGCCCACATACCCGCCATACCTGTGACATCCAACGGACGCTTTTTCAGAGCGGCGACCACTGGCCCATCCTTCCTGCGCAGCAGGGGGCTGCTCCGCCTCTCGGCCACTTTCTGCTTGAGCCGGGACCGCAGTTTCAAGTTCGGTTCGGAAGCTGCACACACAGGGGACGCGGTTACGACACGCGGGCCGGCCGGACTCACGGGCACCTTGTTGGCAGTTTCACGCCACGCACTGTGGGCAAACACCTGCCGGCAGTGACAAGCAGGCACATGGGAGCGTGGGCTGCACTTGTGTGGACACGGAGTCACCACACGTGGGTGATGCCTGACTCACTGGTCATGACGGGGAACGGGCGAGGTGTGCCAGCTGCATAAAGGCAACATCTCTTAAACCATATTCTCCTGAATAATCATAATCTACCCGTATCTTTAAAGCAGTGTTGCTCCAAGATCTGGGAAAAATGACAAACAAGGGATGATTTCAGGCCCATGAACAATGTTATCTGAACCGCACTCTTTAAAACATTAATTTACGGGGCTGGCACCATGGCTCACTTGGTTAATCCTCTGCCTATGCTGCCGGCATCCCATATGGGCACTGGGTTCTGTCCTGGCTGCTCCTGTTCCAGGCCAGCTCTCTGCTGTGGCCCAGGAGGGCAGTAGAGGATGGCCCAAGTGCTTGGGCGCCAGCACCCGCACGGAGCGCCTGGCTCCTGGCTTCAATTGGCGTAGCTCCGGCCATAGCGGCCATTTGGGGGGGTGAGCCAACGGAAGGAAGACCTTTCTCTCTGTCTCTCTCACTGTCTATAACTCTACCTGTCAAATAAATAAATTAAAAAAATTAATTTACTTATGTGAAAGGCAGAGTGACAGAACGAAACAGTGATCTTCCATCCACTAGTTCACTCCCCAAACAGTCACAACAGCTAGGTCTGGGCCAGGCCAAAGCCAGGAGCCAGAGCTCCATCCGGGTCCCCCACATGAGCAGCAGGGTCAGAGTACTCGGGTCACCATCCATTGTCTTCACGGGTCAGCAGTGGATGAGCTGGGATTTGTACCAACCCTGTGATATGGATGCCGGCGCTGAAGGGCAGACCAACCTGCCATTCCACACAGCAGCCCCACCATAGGCTGCCTCGTGAGATGGCCCACAGCTGATAGCAGGCAGCCTCGGCGAAGGGCTAGTGGGCTCTGAGGCACGGGGGCCCTGCTCTGGGCCCAGAGCCCCTGGGGGAAGGGCTGTGAGCCCGCAACGGGCAGCTGAGGGCATCGCCAGGGCAAAGGCCAAGGCTCGTGGCGGCTCCTCCCGGCCATCCGGCGGAGACAGGGAGGGAGAGCTTAGAGGCCGAGCCCTGAGCGCGAAGCTGCCGTCTTCCAAAGGGAGAGTGACAGGGAGAAGGTCCCACACCCAATCCGCGAAGCCCCAGGGTCAGAAGTGCGGAAGGGTCCTGTCCGGGGGAGAGGGCGCCAAGAGACCCTCGCCGGCTGGGAGCTCTCGGCTCGAGTTCTGGGGACAAAGAACAGGGCTCGATGGCCAGAATGCTCCGGAGAGGACTCCTCTTCCCCCCAAACCCTTGGCCAATCCTGGACGTCGGAATAGAGATCTGCCAGCACGCGTGGCTTCCAAAACGCTCCCTCCATGCAGGACTTGCGTGGACTGCTGGGAGACGTGCACAGCCAAGGTGAGTGGGGGAGCACGCTGATGGGGCCCAGGGAGGAGCCTCGAGGCAGGGCGTGGTGACAGCGGGGCGGGGCTGGGGTGCACTGGCAGGTTCACACGACACACAGACTGCCTAGAAAGAGGGAGTCGGGCTTGCGGCTTTAGCGGGAGGCGTCTGGCTCCCGAGGAAGCCGTGGTGCCATCCTGTCTGGGTGAGCTCCACACAGGCGACCCCCTCCTTCCCCCGGGCATGTGGTCTTGACCCCACTTGCACCTGCTGTTCCCTCTGCCACACAGACGGCACTACCGCCCCCACCGGGCAGACAGGCAAAAGCAGCCGGGGGCCACCTGCCCTGCCCACTGCAGGCCCAGCCTGGCAGAGCAAGAGTGAGGCGGGAGTGCAGCGTGCTTCGTGCAGCGTGCTTCGTGCATCAGACACAACGGCCGATGTCTGCGTGGCGGCTGTGAACTCAGGTGTCGGCGACAGTGGGAAGGGCAGAGCCAGGGTAACACTTGTCAGGGCGGAAGCTTGAGGGGCTGCTGTTGGCAGCCACAGCCCCTGGGGCAGCCCAGCACCACCCACGGCCCCAGGACGCCAGCCTCCTCCAAGGTCACAGCCAGCGTGGGGACCTGGCCCTGCCGTCGGGGTGAGAATTCAGGCCGAGGCTGGGGCTGCCGACTTGAAACGGACCGTAGGCCTTAGGACCTCGCTTCCCCAAAACAAACAGCGGCCACGAGCCACGCCAGCGTGGCGGCCGCTGGGGAGAGTTCTGCCGACAGGACCTTCTGTCCCCAGGGCCACCCTGGACCCTGGCCAAGGAGCTCCCTGGGGTGCACTTCGCAGTGCTAAGGGCGAAGACGTTGCCAACTGAAGGGAGGAGGGTTGAGCTGGCAAGACCGTGGTCATGGTCTGGTTTGGCCTTGTTTCATCAGCTCTGAGTCAGAGCCCAGGACAATGGAAGAGTGGCTGCCCAGGGCCAGCACTGGGGCACAGCAGGCGAAGCCAACGCCTGCAGCACCATCATCTCATGTGGGTGCTGGTGAGTTCTGGCCGCTCCACTTCCGATCCAGCTCTCTGCTAGGGCCTGGGAGAGCAGTAGAAGATGACCCAAGTCCTTGGGCCCCTACACCTGTGTGGGGGACCTGGAAGGAGCTTCTGGCTCCTGGCTTCAGCCTGGCCCAGCATCAGCTGTTGCGGCCATCTGGGGAGTGAACTGGTGGATGAAAGATCTCTCTTTCTCTCCCCCTCTCTGAAATTCTGCCTTAAATAAATAAATAAATAAATAAATATTTTAAACAAAAAGAGAGTGGTTACTGGAGATCACGACGGAGATGCTCCTAGAGAAAAACGAAGCCCCAGATACCACAGCACGCATTCTAAGTGACAAAGCGTCCAGCTGCGTCCCTGTAAGAGCTGGTCCCTGCATGTGCTACGCTTCAAGACTTCATTAAGGTCACGTAGGGAGCGTCTTTTGTTTATTTGTTGTCATCTAGAAAGGCAGAGAGCGAGAGAGAGTGCTGGTGCACGGCGTCAGTGTCTGCAACAGGGAGGGCTGGGCCAGGCCAAAGTCAGGAATCCAGAACTCCCCCTGGGCTCCCCTGCGGGCAGCAGGGGCCCAAGCACCTGAGCCGCCATCTGCTGCTTCCCAGCATGCACTGGGAGGAAGCTGGCCTGGGAGCAGAGCAGCGGGACTTGACGGGCACTTCCATACGCACGCGGCCTTAAAGGGGCTTCAGACACAAGCTGGGGTTCTCGTGGCCAGAGGGGCCGCAGGAAGGATCTCAGCACCACCACCTGGTGGGAGGTGGAGACCCCTGCTGTCCATCACCCAGGAGAGGGTGCAGCCCCTAGCAGGAAGTCAGAATTGGGCCAGAACCGGGCTAGGGCATCTGATTGGAGCCTGGATCTAGAAGGGTCAGCCTGGTTCTGAGCTCTGGGTGCTGTGCAGGTGGCGAAGGCACGGCAGGATCCGGATGAGCCCTGAGCCCAGCAGGGTGAGTGCAGTGGCTCCTGCCTGTGCCCGGCTGTACCGCGGACCCTGCGGGAGGCCCTGGGGAGCTCTGCTCGCCAGATCCGGTCACGGGCTGGGGACAGGAGTGAGAGCTTCCGGGAGCCAGAGCCGAGCCCCTCCCCCACACTGTCCTAGGGGGTGCACAGGCAAACACAGGCTCCCACACTCCTGATGGTCTCAGGAAGGGGCAGACCTACAACGGCACTTTGCTGACAGCCACAGAGGCAGGGGCTGGCGCAGACAGGGGCCGTGGGGGCGACCTCAGCTCCCCTGAGCGTGCAGGAGCCCAGGGAGGGCCACACTGCTCCGTGAGGGCATCAGAGGCTTTGGGCTCGAGGCGAGCTGGCCCCACAGGGACACACGGCGGGCTGAGCGGTCAGTGGGGCAGCGTCCACCCACCACGCCCTGCCCTGTACAGACAGGCAAACCCCAGCATGCCATACACTGCAGACGTGAGCATCTGAGTCTATGCGTGGTGCTTCCGGTGAGAATGCCACCTGGGAAGTCGTCCGTGGTACTGTCCCTCGCAGAGGGGCACACGAGTGAGTCCCTGGAATCCGACATGCAGAGGGCACCCCTAGACCCCCAGGACACGCTGGGCTCTGAATGCCACCGGCGTGCAGGCACGGCCCTGGGAGAAGGCAGCCTGCACCCCAGCAGCTTCCCAACATCCCCAAAGCAGCACAGCTCGGGGCAGGAGGCCGGCGGCACCGGACGGGGGGAGCGGGGCAAAGGGCGGGTGGCAGGGAGGAGGGGAGGGCGTGAGGGGCAGAGACAGCTGCCCGACCCCATGGGACAGAGGTGCCAGTTTGCCAGCCCCCATGCTGCGTTTCCCGGGTCTTTGCTACAAACTGTTCCTGCCAGCCTTTGTCTCGGCACAGGAGGCCGCCCCAGGTGTGGCTGACAGAAAGAAACTGACGCCGACTGCTCTCTGTTGGCAGTTGGGGCATCCTCCCCGGGACCCTGTGAGTGAGGGCCAGCTTCCGCACACAGCGCCTCAGGGCACCGAGGGCACTGGTCACCACGCCCGGGATGACCAGAGAGGCTGCCCACGGTGCACAGCTGGCATCTTGCCTGGATGTGGGTGTGGTCAGGCCCTTTGCGGAGTGGCCAGGAGACGTGTGACTGCCGGGTCGCTGACCCCGCCCCCGGCGGTGGACGCGCACTGACCTGTCTTCCTGAGGGGGAAGTCGTCTTTGGTGTCGTACATCCCCAGCACCGGGTGGGCGTAGGAGGCGGACGTCCCGCTCTGGGGCGGCGAACTCTGGTCCAGGGAGCTGTGCTGCGTTTTCCTGGAGAAAAGGCAAAAGCTGAGGCTGCGTTCCTCCAGGGCACCGCCCAGCCCGTGCGGAGCCCCGACCTGGCCCACGTGCACGGCCCCCCGCAGCCGTCGGCCGCCTGGCCAGGCTCGCCAGACCGCTTGCGGAAAGCAAAGGGAAACAGGGATGGCCCCCGAGCAAGCACAGGAGCCACAGCCTCCGTGCCAGCTCAGCGGTCCTGGTGGTCCCCACGCAGCCTCTCTCCTCCGGCTCCGGTCTGTCCTGCGACTCCAGGGCCTGTGCTCGGGGCTGGGCCAGAGCAAACAGGTGGGAGTGCACGCGGTGGTGTCTGGGGCTCCTGTCTGTGGTGTAAAGTCACTGTCTCCCGAGCCTTCCCCAGAACTAAGTCACCGGGGGCGGGGACAGGTGGGCAGCCTCTGGCCCCTCCGGTCCCTCGGGCCCAGCGCTGACCTGCGAGCGCATTTCCTCTGAGGCCAGCCAGGCACTGCCCACCTTCCCGACAAGGCAGGAGAGGAGCCCCTGCCGCCCAGGACGCCCCCACAGGACCTGGGGGCGGCGCTGCCTGTGGAGCCTTGCTGAAAACAGCGAGTTTAACAAATTCTGAGTCGCTGGGGTGTGACCTGCTTAACGACCAGAGAGAGGTTACAAGCCTGCTTCTTCGGAATTTGCTACACGTTCTAGCCCAGTGCTCAGCGGGCCAGCTCAGGCACCGGCAGTGGTCTGGATGCATCTGCAATGCACACAGGTGCACACAGCAGGGTCTGAGAGTGCACCCTGCAGGGGTGCTGACAGGGGCACAGGGACCCAGTGGGCTCGGGCGTCTGCCCCAGGGGAGGAGTGCACAGGGCCCGGGAAGATGCAGCCCCTTCAGGCCCTGCCCCCCCCCCCCCCCCCCAGTCCCCAGGTGGCGCTGGCAGGATTGAGACGGGCACAGCTGCACCCATGCACTGGTAGCCTCATCACGGGGCTACCTCCCTGGGCCCTGGAACCTTCAGGCCAGCACAGCCCCAGGCCTCCAGCAGAGCTGGGCCTCTCACGCCGTCAGCTTCCAGACCGTATCCTCGCCCGACTGCTAATGTGAACTTGGAAGCCATGTGGCGACCGGGGCCCCGTCTACACTCGCGTCCTGCCTCGGAACACACAGTGTCCTGCGGATCACGGTGTGAGTCAGAGATGGCTAGCCGCACGGTAATAAATAATTCAAGCCAGCAGGTGTGGCCATATTGTGGTCGTAAGAGCAGGGTCCGTTTCTAACGAAGCCGAAGTTGGAAAGGCTTTGTTCCTCCAAGAGCTACAGGGTTCTCTCTGCTGCGGTGCTGGCTGTATCAGAATCGTCACTCTCAAGTCAGACCTTGAGACGAGCTGACTGGAGGCCCCTGCCAACAGTGCCCTGCTGTACGTCCTCACAGCTCAGCGAATGACCACGTGCTGTGCACAACTCGGCTTCCCCAAACACGCCTGGCTGAGGACCGGGCCCCGGTGCTCTGCCTGGTCCAGGGCCAGGAAGGGGAGACCACGGTCCCACCATAACCAGGCTGCAGCCTGGAGGTGTCCATGGTAAAGAAGGTTCTAGAAGTGTGAGGAAAGTGAGACCCAGCTCTGGCTACACCAACACCCCAGCTCACACAGGCACTCACACGGCCAGACACACCCCACACCCAGAGGCAGCCGTCCAGAGCTAACTCAGCCCTGACCAGGCATTATCTCGCCTTTCTCAACCACGACTCCCCGGTCCTGGGAGGGGAGCATGAGGTCAAGGCCGGAAGCCGGCGGCACACTCTGGCTGTGGCCCGGGCCGGGGCAGCCACCCAGCACTGTTATCTTCAAGGCAGCCCTTGTGGCCCTGATGAAAGCGGGGGACGAACACCGCTCCGTTTTCTTGCTGAACATCACCTGCACTGCAGAAGACGCTGAGGCCAAAGCCAGCCGCTCACCCCATCAGCACCAGCGCTCCCACCACTGCAGATTCACACCGGGAGGCAAGACAGACATGACCGCCGCTCACAGCAGCACAGGCCAACAACAATGCAACCTGAGCGGCAGGTGTGGCTCGTTTTCCAGTCGCCAAGGGGCACATTGGGAAGGTGGTGAATTAACGTCAGTAGTCTGTTCCTCCCAGGGCGGCAGCCTCCTCGTGACGCCCTGTGACACCGCGTTCCACACCGCGGTCTCGTCTGTTAATCCCATGGCTGCACAGCCTCCTCGTGACGCCCTGTGACACCGCGTTCCACGCTCCGGTCTTGTCTGTTCCTCCCATGGCCGCACAGTCTCCTCGTGACGCCCTGTGACACCGCGCTCCACGCCGCGGTCTCGTCTGTTAATCCCATGGCTGCACAGCCTCCTCGTGACGCCCTGTGACACCGCGTTCCACGCTCCGGTCTTGTCTGTTCCTCCCATGGCCGCACAGTCTCCTCGCGACGCCCTGTGACACCGCGTTCCACGCCGCTGTCTCGTCTGTTAATCCCATGGCTGCACAGCCTCCTCGTGACGCCCTGTGACACCGCGTTCCACGCCCCGGTCTTGTCTGTTCCTCCCAGGGCCGCACAGCCTCCTTGCGACGCCCTGTGACACCGCGTTCCACGCCCCGGTCTCGTCTGTTCCTCCCAGGGCCGCACAGCCTCCTCGTGACGCCCTGTGACACCACGTTCCACGCCCCGGTCTCGTCTGTTCCTCCCATGGCCGCACAGCCTCCTCGTGACGCCCTGTGACACCGCGTTCCACGCCCCGGTCTCGTCTGTTCCTCCCATGGCTGCACAGCCTCCTCGTGACGCCCTGTGACACCGCGTTCCACGCCGCGGTCTCGTCTGTTCCTCCCAGAGCCGCACAGTCTCCTCGTGACGCCCTGTGACACTGCGTTCCACGCCCCGGTCTCGTCTGTTCCTCCCATGGCCGCACAGCCTCCTCGTGACGCCCTGTGACACCGCGTTCCACGCCCCGGTCTTGTCTGTTCCTCCCAGAGCCGCACAGCCTCCTTGCGACGCCCTGTGACACCGCGTTCCACGCCGCTGTCTCGTCTGTTAATCCCATGGCCGCACAGCCTCCTCGCGACGCCCTGTGACACCGCGTTCCACGCCGCTGTCTCGTCTGTTAATCCCATGGCCGCACAGCCTCCTCGTGACGCCCTGTGACACCGCGCTCCACGCCCCGGTCTCGTCTGTTCCTCCCAGAGCCGCACAGCCTCCTCGCGACGCCCTGTGACACCGCGCTCCACGCCCCGGTCTCGTCTGTTCCTCCCAGGGCCGCACAGCCTCCTCGCGACGCCCTGTGACACCGCGCTCCACGCCCCGGTCTTGTCTGTTCCTCCCAGGGCCGCACAGCCTCCTCGTGACGCCCTGTGACACCGCGCTCCACGCCCCGGTCTTGTCTGTTCCTCCCATGGCCGCACAGCCTCCTCGCGACGCCCTGTGACACCGCGCTCCACGCCGCTGTCTCGTCTGTTAATCCCATGGCCGCACAGTCTCCTCGTGATGCCCTGTGACACCGCGCTCCACGCCGCGGTCTCGTCTGTTCCTCCCAGGTCATGACGCCCTTGACACCGCGTTCCACAATCCAGTCTCCCACTGTGCGGCGGGGGACCTGCCTTCCACAGACCAGCCGTGATCTCAGGCGCTCGGCGGTGTCACGGCGGCGGCCTGTCTCATGCAATGACCGGCGAGCTGGAGCTCGGACACAGCTGACACCCGGGGAAGCGCCCCTCCAGGGACAGCTGCGCCCGCCTGCTGCAGCCGCCCGGCTCCCAGGCCCGTGTGCTTCTGTCCCTGGGGGCGTTCCACGGACTCAGGATTCATGCGCCGGGACCCCCGGGACAAACGCTGTGTCCAACACACCTGACACGCCGCAGGAGCCAGCACGTGTCCCGTGCCACTGCTGGGTGTGCTCTCGGGCACAGGGACCCTCGGGTGCAGGACCATCACTGGTTGATGGGAGTTGGCACAGTCGGTAGCTGGGACTGTAGGAACACTTTTCCCTGTGTGTGTGCCAGGAGACATGGGGGGGGGGGGGCTGTGCGTCCCTGTGTGTCCCAGGAGACACAAGGGGGGGTGCTGTGTGCCCCAGGAGACATGAGGGGGGGCGCTGTGTGTCCTGGTGTGCCCCAGGAGACATGAGGGGGGGCGCTGTGTGTCCTGGTGTGCCCCAGGAGACATGAGGGGGGGCGCTGTGTGTCTTTGTGTGTCCCAGGAGACATGAGGGGGGGCGCTGTGTGTCTTTGTGTGTCCCAGGAGACACAAGGGGGGGTGCTGTGTGCCCCAGGAGACATGAGGGGGGGCGCTGTGTGTCCTGGTGTGCCCCAGGAGACATGAGGGGGGGGCGCTGTGTGTCCTGGTGTGCCCCAGGAGACATGAGGGGGGGGCGCTGTGTGTCCTGGTGTGCCCCAGGAGACATGAGGGGGGGCGCTGTGTGTCTTTGTGTGTCCCAGGAGACATGAGGGGGGGCGCTGTGTGTCCCGGGAGACAAAAGGGAGGGCGCTGTGCGTCCTGGTGTGTGTCCCAGGAGACACGAGGTGGGGGCACTGCTGGGCCACAGTGCAGGTGGACGTTTGCTCCACCAGCCACTGCCAACGGTTTCCAGCGTGCTGTGCCGCTGACGCCGTGGGCAGCCCATGGACAAGCAGGTACCACACCCCTTTGCTGACACACGGCCAGCTTAACGAGCCAGCTGGGGTGTGTGGCGTGCCCTGCCGTGGCTGGGCTCTGCACCTCACTGGTGACTGGGGCGTCGCCCCTCTACCCACAGGCCTGCTGGGCGCTCAGCTACCCGTCTGGGGGGACCTGTCCACCTGTGGCTTCTCTCTCCAGGGCGTCGCTGGACCGTGGGCTCTGCTAGTGGCAGGCACCTGCCTGGTGATGCCGCCTTCCAGTCTGTGGCTTTCCTTTGCATTTTCCCAACAGTCCCCTCCCAAGACACTGTCCTTCGAGCCCTCGGCCCGCAGCTCATGAGGTCGGCGTCCTGCGTAGCTCCTGCCCGCCTGCCCTCCTGAGCTCTCTTCTGCAAGTCCCACTGCCGTCCCCCCACCCGCAGGCCCAGACAGGCACGCGGTCACCGGACGTGGAACGGGGCTGGACAAGGTGTCCTTCCCTCCCTGCCAAGACCCAGCTCACACAATACTCCTGCCCCAGCAGCGACGCAAGACCAACGGGGACCCCTGTGCCTCTTGTCGGAACTCCCCCTCCCCAGGCTGTCAGACCCAGGGCAGCAGGCTGTGGGCCCCTGACTCACAGGAAGGGCTGGTGGTCCCCCGCGCCCCACCCCAGACACCCTTGCTCAGCTCTCACCGGGCTCCCCAGAGCCTTCAGTGCCCCAAACCACAGTACCCCTCAGCTGGGTAGACTGCAGACGGCCCCTCCCTTGGCCGTCTACACTGCGGATAAACCCTCCCTTGGCCCTCTACGCTGGGGGTGGCCCCTCCCTTGGCTGTCTACATCAGGGGTGGCCTCTCCTTTGGCCGTCTACACTAGGGGAGGCCCCTTCCCTTGGCCGTCTGGACTGGAGGTGGCCTCTTCTTCCCCTGTCCATCTACACTGAGGGTGGCCCCTTCCATTCTGAATCAGTGGCCACACCGTGACACCGGCGGTCGCCTGGGGTGGGTGCCTGAAGGGCCAGCAGCAGGCCGTGGCTCAGAGGCCGTCTACTGGAAGGGGTGGAGCGGGGCCTGTGGGAGCTGCCACTCTGCCCCACCCAGGCCTCTGCATCTGGGCCAGCCCTCAGCCCACAGGATCTCTTCAACCCACAGCACCAACAAGGCTCTCCCGCGGGCCCTGCCTGCCATGCAGGCTCTGGTGGGGGCTCGTAGCATATACACAATAAAACACACAGGTGCTGACAGAGCTGCCTGAAGCACACCGGGCACAGACGTGGTGGACGCCAACACACAACTCGGAGGGAATCCAGTCTCAGTGGCACCTGCTGTGGCTGAACGGGGACTGCGCAGGCACCGCCCCAGGGACCCACGGCTTCCTCTGAAGATGGCCCAGAGCCCCAGTGGGACGACGGCCACACCTCTGCACTCCAGGCAAACCCGGGCCAGCCGCCGTCCCACGGGGCTTCCCTCCCTCACCCCCTCCTTTGGCTTCAGCAGGTAGAGAGCCTGCACCTGCAGGGCCTGGACGAGGCCAGGGCGTCCCCACACCGGCCACTTACCCGTACCAGTAGCGGGGGTCGCTGGAGATGCAGTGGTTCAGGTTCCTGTGGGCCAGCGCCTTCTTCTTATTGAGCACAAATTCTTGCAACTTCATCTTCACTTCTGTGCTGGCCACGGCACCTAGCGTGGGGCAGGACACACAGGGGGAGGCCAGCTCAGCGAAGAGGGCAGGGAGGGGCCCGGGGGCTGTGGAAGGGGAGGCAGGGGTGGAGGTGGGAGACACCTGGGGGGCTTGTAAGAGGTCTTGCTCCCCTCGGATCGCCTGGAACCAGTGTGTCTGGAAGACGGGTTACTCCCCCGAGATGGAGCGGGCGCTCACACTCGCTCACTTCTGAAGGGAGCTTAATCTGTGACATAGAAGAGCCTCTGGAGGACGCCGTGGCAGACTGCTAACTCTACAGACAGACGGAGGAGCCGCTATGCAGAGGTGACAGGCACAGGGTCCCCGCAGCCACGGTGAGAGGAAGCACCTGGTGGCAGTGAGGAGCAGAGAGCAGAGAGCAGAGGGGGCCCACACGGGTCACACGGAGGAAGCCCCGCCTCACGATGAAGAGGTTGGGGCACGGGGCGAGCAGCTGTGATTTTTTGCCATTACATTGGTCAAGTAGACAAATGGCCAAAGGACAGGCTGATGGTGGTGACCGCGGGGACGGCCCAGGAGGCCAGGCAGGGGGTGACCCCTTCAGGAGCCACGCCTCCTCTGAGACCCCAGGTGATGGCCACCGAGCACTCTCCCCTGGGGTGGTGTGAGTTCTCCTGCTGACGGCCTGCCTTGGCGGGGGCAGGTGGGCCTCGGCACTGGCCTGGCCTGCAGGTAAACCAGGCCTGCAGCCTCTGGGCCCGTGACCTGCCAAGCCCAGGGGAAATCTTGTTCTTCGGACTTTGCCAGGAGAGGAGAGGAGGCAGCCGCTCTCGACCTCCCCGTCTCCCAGGCCGGGCACCGAGGTTAGGGTTAGGGGTTAGGGGTTAGGGGCTAAGGGTTAGGGCTAGGGCTAGGGGTTAGGGGTTAGGGGTTAGGGGTTAGGGAAAAGTGTGTGGATGCGATTGCAAGGTCAGTTTCTTTTGGTGCAAAAACGTTTGAAAGCCTTGCATACAGGGGTCTTTAAGACGTTTCATGGGATACATGTGCATCCCAGTCACATGAATTCTGGTCGCAGAGCTTCCTGGGCGGGGCCCTGCTGCAGGGGGTGGCACTGAGTAAAAGCTGGCAGGGGAGAGACAGGGAGTACTCACACCTGGGTGGGGCTGGGCAGCCAGCAGGGGGCCGCAGCTCTAGCTGGCCGGCGACGGCCCAGGACAGACAGTCTGAGGATACGTCCAGCCCTGACCCTTCTCCTGGCTTCCACCCGAGACTCTCTCCTCGCTCTCACAGCCCATTCGCTGCCCAGAAAGCACAAATAATCTTCGTGGGGGCCAGGTGCTAATGCCAGCCTCCTGCCTCACTCCCACACAGGGAGGGGCTTCCTCGCAGGCCCACCTGGCTGCCAGCAGGGCTGAGCTTCTACGTAGCAGGGAGAGACCACGGCTGTGTGAGCCCAGCACAGCCCAGGCACAAAGACCCGCCTTCTCTTGGAGTTTTCCTTTCAAGTTCACGTCCAAAGACTGTGTGTGTTAGATCCCCAAAGGGAAGAGTCAAGATAAAACCAGGTGCATTGAACTCATGTGTTTACGCTAGGTGTGGTGGGAAAGGCCCCAGGCTCTAAGAATTCACTGCCCTATCCAATTCACAGCATCACTGGATGTCTACCAATACCAGAAAGCTGCAGAAGTATTTAAAATTATAAGCACTATGAATGTTTGCCAGTGCAACAAAACTTATTAAGCATTCAGGAGCAAGTTCATCTTGAAAAACACCAGCCAACTAATACCAGCTGCTCTGCAGGGGCTGTCAGAGGCCGGGGAGCCGGGCCCACAGACGTCGGAGCTGCACAAATAAGAGTTCCCTCCATGCGCGGCGACACCCCGAGGGGTGTCCACCATGGTGGCCGCTGGCCCTGTCTTCTCACCGCATGACCACACTCCGCGGGCTGCAGAGCTGGCGCAAGCTGGCCAAGTGCCCAACTGGACACAGCTTCCTAGTGACAATAAGACCTGCCCACCCAGATCCACCCGTGGGAACCCCGAGGTCGCTATCTGGGACAAGCCCGGAGCAGAGGAGAGGGCGCGCAGTGCGGCGAGGGCCGAGGGCGGGCGGCTCGCGTGCAGCCCGGAGACCATCTGTGATTAGGCGATATTCGTATTGGAAGGTTCTGGTAAACTCTGAAAGAATCATTGAGGCCGAGCCTACGTTTGAGAAATCTGAAGAGCGGCCATGGGTTGGGTAGTGGCGCCCTCGATCAATGAGCTGACCTTAAACACTCAGGCCTTCAAAACAGGTTTGAAGAACTCCCCTGAAGAAACGGGGAGCCGCGGGCTGGGGGGGAGCTGGCCCCGCAGAGGCTCCTGCAGGTGCCCTTCAATGCAGGGGGACGGCAGCTCCTCCGCGCCGGGGCTCCGGTGGGGCCCGGGAGCTGCTGTCCCAGGAGGCGGGGGCCCAGCAGAAAGCGGCCCAGGGAGGGAGGACAGGCCACGGGGCCTGCAGCAGGTCGGATCCCACGCACCTGACACTCAGAAAGGGAAGGCTGACCCCAGCCACCCCAGAGTCAACCAGAGGGGGCCGCGAGGGGCCTCCTCTCCCGGGACAGAGCCCTGTGGGCGGCCGCGGCACAAGTCCTCGGCTCCTGAGAGGTCGCGCCCCTGGCTCACATTTAGTACGGGCTGCAAACACTGGCTGAGAACCAGGCGCACAAGGAGGAGCCGCTGCGCGGTGCTCTCTGCCTCGACGTCGTCTCGTGGAGAGAGCACGCGCAGAGCGCAGTTACTCTGCAGACTGAGCGCCGCGTAATGGCCGACGTAGACACGCTGAGGAATCACTACAGACTCAGACTAGTGGAACAAACCGGAGACTAAGAACATTATTTATAACACACAGGACAAATATGTTTTGAGGGACTGGCACTGTGGCCTGAAGCGCCGGCATCCCACATGGGCGCCGGTTCTAGTCCCGGCTGCTCCACTTCTGATCCAGCTCTCTGCTGTGGCCTGGGAAAGCAGTAGAAGATGGCCCAAGTGCTTGGGCCCCTGCACCCATGTGGGAGACGTGGAAGAGGCTCCTGGCTCCTGGCTTCGGATCGGCACAGCTCTGGCCGTCGCAGCCAATTGGGGAGTGAACCATTAGATGGAAGACCCCTCTCTCTCTCTCTCTCTCTCTGTCTTTCCTCTCTCAGTGTAACTCTGACTTTCAAATAAATAAATAAATCTTTTAAAAAATGTATTTTACAAAAAGGTCTGAGAAGATACAGGCATAACAATACAGCTTAGCTGACATGTCAATTCTAGTTTAGAATGAGTCTGGTGCTGTGGTGTAGCCGGTAAAGACGCCACCTGCAGTGCCAGCATCCCATGTGGGCGCTGGTTCAAGTCCCTGATGCTTCACTTCCCATCCAGCTCTCTGCTATGGCCTGGGAAAACAGTGGATGATGGCCCAAGTCCTTGGGCTCCTGCACCCATGCGGGAGACTTGGAGGAAGCTCTTGGCTTCGGATTGGCACAGCTCCGGCCGTTGTGGCCATCTGGGGAGTGAACCAATGGATGGAAGACCTCTCTCTCTCTGCCTCTCCTTCTCTCTCTGTGTAACTCTTTAAAATAAATAAATCTTTTAAAAACAAAAAGAATGAGTGCTGTATAGTAGCAGTCATCACATAGAAAACAAATTTAAAACTGAATTAACTTCATTGGTATTAATTCCGTCAAGGACATAAAGACTTACAAGCTGTTTTATGCGGATTTACATTTTGTATCAGTATGTGCAGTTTTCTACGTATTTTTTTATCATGCTTTGTTACTATAAAAGGCAGACAGGCAGACACATAGATCTCCCACCCACCAGGCGTTCCTCAAAAGCTCGCAACAGTCAGGGCTTGGCCAGGCTGAAGCCAGGAGCTTCGAGCTCAATCCTGGTTTCCCACGTGGGTGGCAGGGGCCCAGGCATTTGCGCATCGCCTGTGGCCTCCAAGGGCACATTAGCAGGAAGCCGGATTGCAGACGGAGAGCGGAGCTGGGGTTTGAACCCAGGCACTCAGATATGGGATGTGGGCGTGGCAAGTGGTGTGCTGACCACTGTCCCCAGCGCCCACCGGACACGAGGGTTCTAAGAGCCCCTCGGGAAGCCTTCCGTTCCAGGGAGGAGTCATTACATGCACTGTGTCGATTTCACTATCTGACAACGATACAGAGGCAAGCTCCCAGACCAGAACGCTTCGGCACCCAGGCACAAGAGCAGCACACGGCATGGAGAGGGACAGCCCGGGTGCAAGGACACCACAGAGCTGCCGGCACGCACCACTGGGAGCACAACGAAGCAGGGGTGAGTTACAGCTCCCGGGACCCGGATGCCAGGAGGCCTGTGTACAGACAGCGCTGAGGCTGGGGAGCTGGGCCGCACAGACAGGTGAACTGAGGAAAGAGAGGGCCCCAGGGGAGGGGCCTCATGAGAAAAGAGGGCTCAGGGAGCCCAGCCCCCAGAGGACCCCGAATGAACGGCAGTGTGCCGACCAGCCGCAAGAAGCAATGCAAATCCCACCGCACAGGAGAGCATCTGCCTCCCAGGCCCACATGGCCCCTGGAGCTCTTCATGCACACAGGCTGGCGTGCACAGAAGCGTCCAGGCACACAGGGCTGGGGGGGGGGGGGACACACAGCTGATGAAAGCCACTACCACCAACAGACAGCAAACACCAGAAGCTCCGTGGGGAACCATGAGAAGGCGGGATGAGAACTCAAGAGCTGAAACCCCGATAATGAGTTCAGCAGCAGGTCGTCAGCAGATGCAGTGCGCACGAGCGAGGCAGGCAACAGGTGAGAACACGCACACACCAGTGCAGAGGAACAGCAAGAGACACACACGGTCATCCGAGTGGCCCTGCAGCAGGTGGGGGCTCCGATGAGGAAGTTCTCCTGGGGGAGCAGCCCCTCCCGCCCTGAGGAGGCTGCACCTGCTGGCCTCGCCCAGAACCACAGACCCACGACCTTGCCCAGACTGCTGGCCTCACCAAGAACCCACAGACCCACGACCTCGCACAGACCACTGGCCTCACCAAGAACCCACAGACCCACGACCATGCACAGACCGCTGGCCTCACCAAGAACCAGACACACGACCTCACACAGACCGCTGGCCCCGCCCAGAACCACAGACCCACGACCATGCACAGACCGCTGGCCTCACCAAGAACCACAGACCCACGACCATGCACAGACCGCTGGCCCCGCCCAGAACCACAGACCCATGACTCGCACAGACCCACGACCTTGCCTAGACTGCTGGCCTCACCAAGAACCACAGACCCACGACCTCACACAGACCACTGGCCTCACCAAGAACCACAGACCCACGACCATGCACAGACCGCTGGCCCCGCCCAGAACCACAGATCCACGACCATGCCCAGACCACTGGCTTCACCAAGAACCACAGACCCATGACCTCGCATAGACCGCTGGCTTCACCAAGAACCACAGACCCACAACCTCACACAGACCGCTGGCCCCACCCAGAACCACAGATCCACGACCATGCCCAGACCACTGGCTTCACCAAGAACCACAGACCCACGACCGCGCACAGACTGCCTATCTATCTCCCCCGGTTCCGCTCCTCTGGGTAGGCCTTGTGGCCCCCACACTGCCCGCGTGGGTTAGGTGCTGGACACAGACCCCTGGTGTGCCACAGCCAGCACTACACCGACAGCAAAGCCGGGAGCGCACCGACTCAGGACGGGGAAACAAAGCGTGTGTCGCCAGGGACGCTGTGGAACCAGGAAGCTCCAGGACCGACACTGTCAGTCCGCCTGGGAGGCTGCAGGAGGGAGAGCACACGGCGGGCAGAACAGCCGTTGCCTGATTCCACCGACGCGAAGCCGAGATGCAGGAAAAGGAACACACGCAGCACTGGACGCAGAGTGAACCTTGGGAGTGATGCCCCTACGGCCGTGGGGAGCGGACTGGAGGGCGTGTTCGCTCCGGGACAAACGGAACTCAACGACCCATCGAGGGGCGGGTGTGTGGCCTGCAGGCTGACGCCACGTCCATCGTCCTGTGCCTGGCTTGGTTTCCAGCTCCAGCCTCCCAGCCCTGCAGGCCTGGCGGGCAGCAGGGACGGCTCCTGACCTCCACGGGGGAGCGCTGGACTGCGATCCCAGCTCCTGGCTTTCGGCCCAGCCCGGTGCGGCCACGGGGGCATCTGGGGAGTGACCCACGGAAGGGAGCTTCCTTCATCTCCCAAATAAATAAAAAATAATTAAAAATTCTATTTTGCTGCAAACATTTTGAAATCCATGCATTTTTCATAATATGTATTTTCAGAACTGTTTTGAAGACCTCTGGTATACAGGAATAACCAATTTTTGCCTCAAAACAAAGTCTTACGATGTAACTCTCCATGAATCTTCTTTAGTACTGCTGTACCCCTGAGACGGTGGGAGAGGGACTGGGATGAGGGGTCACTGGGGGACTTACAGATAACTGGGTTCTCTAAACGCCACGCAGATACCAGTGCGGCCTGTTTTAGGGCCTTCGATGCCTCGCACGTACCTGATCAGCACTCGCATGGACGTGATACAAGCAGAGGAGCCCTCACTTGAAAGGCTTGGGAGCAGAAGTGTTGCAGACTTCTGAGATTGTTGGATTTGGGAACAACTGCATAGCCTTTATGGCTGAGTTTCCTCTGATCAAAATACCCTGAATCTGGACTGCTCCCGAACCTAGCACTTCCGGGGGTCCGTCAGCGCCCGCAAGCTGCAGGTTCTGGAGTGGTTTTCAGAATCGGGGTGTGCGACCTGTGTTACGGATTATAAGGATCAAGCTGTGCAAGGGCGAATACTGAGACGCCCTGGTACCTGCGTCACGCGAGCTGCGCGACAGGCTCCCCACAGCGCACAGCACCAGGGAGCTGCACCCCCTGCACGGCCCCCATGAGCACGTGGTCGGAGGACGCCCAGAACTGCTGGGGGACCATGGCCCAGGACAGAGCAGGAATGCTGTGCACAGTGTGGTGCCCGCGGCGGGCATCGGCGACAGCAGCCCTGCAGCCCAGGGGAATGCCTCCTTGTCTATTTTCAGCCACGTGGGACACACACTTCCCCTGTGCCGGGGGCCCTGGGCAGGACACAGCGCCCGCGGCTGACCACGTCCACGGATTGGTGACTGGATCCTGTCTGCCAGGAGAAAGGACACAGACACAGGGAGCCGAGGGGCCTCTGGGACAGAAGAGACACAGACACACACACGCGCACACACACGCACACACAATACATGCACAAGCACACACACACTCACACACAGCTGAGGGGCCTCTGAGACAGAAGAGACACAGAGACACACGCACACACACACTCACACACACACAGCCGAGGGGCCTCTGAGCTAGAACACACACACACACAGACGCACACACGGAGCCGAGGGGCCTCTGAGCTACAACACACACACACACAGACGCACACACGGAGCCGAGGGGCCTCTGAGCTACAACACACACACACCCAGACGCACACACGGAGCCGAGGGGCCTCTGAGCTAGAACACACACACACAGATGCACACACGGAGCCGAGGGGCCTCTGAGCTAGAACACACACACACACAGACGCACACACAGAGCCGAGGGGCCTCTGAGCTAGAACACACACACACAGACGCACACACGGAGCCGAGGGGCCTCTGAGCTAGAACACACACACACACACAGACACACACACAGAGCCGAGGGGCCTCTGAGGTAGAACACACACACACAGACGCACACACGGAGCCGAGGGGCCTCTGAGCTAGAACACACACACACAGAGCCGAGGGGCCTCTGAGCTAGAACACACACACACACAGACGCACACACAGAGCCGAGGGGCCTCTGAGCTAGAACACACACACACACACAGACGCACACACAGAGCCGAGGGGCCTCTGAGCTAGAACACACACACACAGACGCACACACGGAGCCGAGGGGCCTCTGAGCTAGAACACACACACACAGACGCACACACGGAGCCGAGGGGCCTCTGAGCTAGAACACACACACACAGACGCACACACGGAGCCGAGGGGCCTCTGAGCTAGAACACACACACACACAGACGCACACACGGAGCCGAGGGGTTTCTGGGTTAGAAGAGACACACACTCGCATACACATGCACACACACACAGAGCCGAGGGGCCTCTGGGTTAGGAGACACACATACACACACACACACTCTCACACAGAGCTGAGGGGTTTCTGGGTTAGAAGAGACACACATTCTCACACTCACACACACACTCACAGAGCTGAGGGGCCTCTAGGTTAGAACACACACATGTGGCCGGCACCGCGGCTCACTAGGCTAATCCTCCGCCTTGCGGCGCCGGCACACCGGGTTCTAGTCCCGGTCGGGGCACCGATCCTGTCCCGGTTGCCCCTCTTCCAGGCCAGCTCTCTGCTGTGGCCAGGGAGTACAGTGGAGGATGGCCCAAGTCCTTGGGCCCTGCACCCCATGGGAGACCAGGAGAAGCACCTGGCTCCTGCCATCGGATCAGCGCGGTGCGCAGGCCGCAGCGCGCCTACCGCGGCGGCCATTGGAGGGTGAACCAACGGCAAAAGGAAGACCTTTCTCTCTCTCTCTCTCTCACTGTCCACTCTGCCTGTCAAAAAAAAAAAAAAAAAAAGAACACACACATGCACACACACACACAGAGCCAAGGGGCCTCTGGGTTAGAAGACACACATACACACACACACTCACACACAGAGCTGAGGGGTTTCTGGGTTAGAAGAGACACACACTCTCACACTCACACACACACTCACAGAGCCGAGGGGCCTCTAGGTTAGAACACACACATGCACACACACACACAGAGCCAAGGGGCCTCTGGGTTAGAACACACACAGGGAGCCAAGGGGCCTCTAGGTTAGAACACACACGTACGTGCGCACACACACACACGGGGCCGAGGGGCCTCTGGGTCAGCATCAGTGGGGGAAGCTTGAGTCACTCCTGTGGGCCCGTGGCCGAGCAGCCAGCAGCGGTCACTGTGCCACGTCCTCTGATCTTGCACAAGGGAAGAGTAGCGGAATGGCCCCTGCCCCAGTGTCAAGTCCCAGCTCTCTGAGAAAACGGACACACAAGCCCCGCCCACCACCCCCCCCCCCGGCCCCCAGGACGAGGGAGCCACGGGAAAGCCGCTCTGCCTCCCCCTCAGCCACGGCTCGGCCTCCTCCTGCTTTGGGGGAGCACACAGAATGTTCTCTGCAGAAAAGTACTCTGGAAACGCCGGAACGAACTCACAGATGCGATCGCCACGCATCTGGCATGCATATGGTTTTAGTCACTTTAAGTCTGGGGGCCTATTGCCCAACAGTCCTTAGAGGCTTCAGTCAAATCAAAGCCCCTCTGAATGCCCCCTGCTTTGAGGTTCACACCCACAAGACAGCCAGGAAGAGGTAACGCCGGGACCCCACCACAGAGGCTGCAGGGGAGTGGCCTCCGTCAGGCAGCAGTGCCCCTGCTCTGCCCCTACCAGGGTGGGAGCACAGCACAGGCACCCAGGGAGGAGCCGTGACCATCTGGCCTGCAGCACCCCTGCCCCCCACCCCACCCAGGGCCTTCCCCCTCCTGGTCCCCACCCCTCATCTTGGGCCCCTCCCCCAGTCCCCGCCCCTCCTCCTAGGCCCCTCCCCTCATCCTGGGCCCCACCCTTGCCCCGCCCCGGCCCCGCCCCCACTCACTCTCTTTGCCTTTCTCCTTGTTCTTGAGCTGCTGCAGCTTCTGCTCGCGGTGCTGCTTCTCCAGCTCCTGCTCCTGGCGGTGCCGCTCCAGTTTACGCTGATGCTCCAGCAGCTCCTGCTGCTGCTTCATGGCCAGCATCTCCTGCTGCTGCTGCGGAGGGAGGGCAGGCGGTCAGCACCCGCCACGGCCCCGGGGCATGGTGCCGCGTGGGGAGGAGGGCAGGCGGTCAGCACCCGCTGCGGCCTCAGGGCACAGTGCCGTGCGTGGGGAGGAGGGCAGCAAGTGGGGAGGAGGGCAGGTAGTCAGCAAAGGCCACGGCCCCGGGCACGGCGCCGCGCGTGGGGAGGAGGGCAGGCGGTCAGCACCCACTGCACAGCCCCCAGGGCACGGCACCGCGCGTGGGGAGGAAGGCAGGCGGTCAGCACCCCGCCCGCAGCCCCCACGACAAGGCGCCGTGCGTGGGGAGGAGGGCACAGGGTCAGTACCCCACTCGCGGCTCCCAGGGCACGGCGCTGCGTGTGGGGAGGAAGGCAGGTGGTCAGCACCCCACACACAGATCCCAGGGGAGGGCATGTGGTCAGCATCCCCTGCACAGACCCCAGGGCAGGGTACCGCGTGGGGAGGAGGGTACATGGTCAGCACCCCACACACAGACCTGCGCCCTACAGCCCCCCGGGGACAGCACCGCGTGTGGGGAGGAGGGCACAGGATCAGCACCCCGCTGTGCCCTGCAGGCCCGGGTACTGCGTGTGGGGAGGAGGGCCGGCTGGAGGCCAAAGTGCCTTCTGACCTCTAGCAAACCTTCGCCAAGATGGGAGGCGACGTCCCCCGTGAATGACACAGAAGAGTGCGGCATCGAAAACTGCCCGGTGCCTTCTAATACACGGAAGCATGCCGTGACCGGAGGCCCAGAGACCCCTCCCCAGGGTCCCTGCGAGAGAGAAGGGAGCCCAGCTCCAAGATGCCCGTGGGAAGTGCTGGGCAGTGCCCTCAGCGGGGGGCTTGCCAGGAGAATCCTGCCCAGCCAAGAAGGAATCAAGCAGGGGTCCAGGAAGACACAGGCAGTGTGGGAGTCAGTGCTGGGAAACTCTCTGTCCAGTTCTGGAAGAGGAAAAATGCGAGATGAGGCTCCTCTCCCTCCAGGCAGGGCAGGGAGGACTCAGAGCAGAGGGGCTGCCCCTGGGAGGGCACACAACAGTACACCCGGGGCGGGGCAGTTGGCCCTGCAAAAATGTTATCTCATCTTGCAGAAAATGAGTCGACTACCTCAAAACTTTAGGCTGTCTCTAACACGTAAGCCAGATGCAGGCGTTGAGTGAGAAAAACGCTTTGCAGGATCACAGTTCACAGACGACCCACATCTGAGCAGTGATTGGGAACTACACAGGCACAGCAAGCAGCCCACTAAGGTGGTGAGCAAAAAAGAGACTTCCAGAGAGGGTCAGAGTGGGCAGGGAGGGGCAGGCCTTGTGGAGTGGGGGTTAATCCGTTGCCTAGGACACCAGCATCCTGTATTGGAGGGCGGGTCTGGGTCCTGGCCACTCCTCTTCCAATCCAGGAAGGGGGTGGCAGCGGGAGGCAGGTGCGGAGGCAAGCTCGCGCCACGGCAGCCCACACAGCTTCCTCAGGGGGAAAGCTGGCCGGAAGCACCCTCCCCCAAATGTCTGAGGACAGGGATTGGAAGTACGGACAGCAACTGCTGGTTAGGGAGGCCTCCTGCAGGCCTGCACTCAGTCCTCACAACTGTGCGAACTTTGTCGCGGCAAAGGTGGCTGGTGGGGCAGGGTCCCAGCCCAGACGGGAGCAAGGCAGCGAGAGGCACAAGTGAGGGAGAAATGGGGTGGTTGCATGAGAACCATGCACCTCATGCATGCATGTGGGTGTGGGCGTGCTCGTACACGTGTGTGAATACGTGTGCATGTACACACGGACACCCACGGCAGGTCCCTCCCTGTCTACCCTCTAACTGTTCTGTAACGAACACTTCAGAGAGACAGTTCACAATCCAAAGAGCAAGGCCCGCTGAGAGCTGAACACAAAGGTTAGAAATTTAAGCAGGGGACAATCTGGGCAGAGGGAGGCCGGAAGGGTCCCCAGTGCATGTGAGTGTGTGTGTGTGTGCATGTGCACGTACACATGTACACAGGTGCCTGTGAGTGGTCAACATCGCTGTTTTTCTTTGTGGGCTCTGCCTCTCTCGTGAGGTCTGGCAGGGTCCCCGGGGGAGAGCAAGGTGTACCCAGGAGCATCTCCACGATGTCGCCGGTCCTTTTTCAGGAAAGGGGCCTGTGTCAACCAGCAAGCTCCACGCCCAGGTTGCACCTGCTGAGGCAGTGCTAACCCCCGAGGACACCCACCTGGGTCCCCGTGGCTCAAACCCCACACTTCTCAAAAGATGAGGTGGCGAAGATGGCCTGGCTGGAACCCTTCCTGGCCAAAGGCCTGCAGGGGAGGAGTGGCCCCTTCCCCAGGGCATCGGTCTCTTCCTAGGCCCACTTCCCAGGCAGCGCTCTGGTACCTGGGTGCTGAGGTGGTTCCAAGATCAAGGGGAACACCAGGTAAACTAAGAAACCGGAGTTCAGGTGCTGAGAACATCTTCCTACTGACGTGTATGCTTTCTGTAAAGTTCATACAGCATCACACCAACCACACACACCACACACACACAGCCCACACTCGTGCCTGCGTGCCCCGAGGCTGCGGCTGGCTGCAGACAGCCGGGATGTCCGATGATTATGAGCTTGGACCCCGCAGGCGGCCCGGTGGCCCCCAGATGGACAGTGGGCTTCTCCCTCAGGTCAGGATGGGTTTTCTCAGCATGACCAGCGGTCCACAGAAGAAAATCACGGTCACACAGTCAATATGCCAGCCTCGAGCCTTTCTCATCCCCCCCACGCCAACCAGCCTCCAGAGAATTACTCTGAAGTCGGACTTCAGCAGCCGCTGGCATCCCCCACGTCACGTGCAAGGCCCCCAACACACGGCCTCCACTCAGCAAGGATCCTGACTTCTCCTGTTAGGCCACGCCCAGGAGCCCGCACTTCCCAGATGGCATTTCTGCCCTGCCGTCCGTTGTGGCCCCTGGCCCAGGACAAAGGCCCCTTCGCCACTCGGCCCTCTGATTTGCCCGTGGGGCAACCTCAGACTGAGCAGCTGCCGGGCCCAACGCTAACGGTTACGACCACGGGCCTGGACAGCAGCACACACAGAGCGGCCAGCAGAACCGCAGGCGAGGGCAGCGGCAGCCCGCCCCTCAGGGCCCGTAGCACGCGAGGCACAGGGTTTTGCCCGAGGAGGGACTCTGTTCCCACCCCGTGTGCAGCCCCCTGCCCTACACCTGGCAGCACGGCTGCACCTGCCAGCACCCGCTTTGCCGGGGTACTGGGAAAAGGTCACAGTGAACCCAAAATACAGAGGTCAGGGCACTCTGGAGGAACGCGCAGAATTGAAAAGGCCGGCAGGGAGGGGGCGAGCAGAGGCAGGCCCTGGACACGCGTGGCTCCCAGCCTCCTCCAGCAGGACCCCGGGGGCTTCTCCATCAGCCCAGGGCAGGCCCCGTGAGGCCCCATGCCACAGCACCTTCTAGCAGAGTGGGAAAGCAAGCAAGGGGTCTTCCCGGGTGTGCACTGGCTGCTGACCGCGGAACACATGCTGGTCGGCTGTGGTCTCCATGGAAAACGTGAGACCAAAACGTCACTTTGTACAGGGTCCTCAGACGCGGGACCACTGGTACCCTGACTCCCAGGAGTAAGGGCTCAGACGGACAAGGCAGCCCTGTGGCGGTGCACGGGAAGCAAGCCTTCACACGCCTCGCACACGACGGTAGCCCCAGAGCCCCGGAACTGCCGCCTGGCTGCACCCGAGGTTCACACACAGGAGCACCCCCAGTACCGAGGTCTGCGCAGGAAGGTCTCCATCAGAGACGCCTGGCTCTGGCCCAGCCCGGCATGGGGGGCAGGAAGGGAGCACGGAGTGGGGGCAGGGCCATGCAGCAGGGCTGGCTGCGCTCTGGGGAACTGGCTCATCCAGCCCTGGCCCCAGCCTGTCTCCCCCCAGCCTGTCTCCGAGGATCTAACTTCAGGCTCCCCGGGGAGGCCCAGGCCTCCCCACCCCCAACGTCCTGCCGTGGTGGGTCGCCGTGAGCTGAGGCAGCCAGTGAGGAGGAACAGGGGAGCCGTGCCGCCCAGAACGTGGCCTCGCAGGACAGGAGCCCCATGGCTGCCATCCCTGGTGACACAAACGCATCTCAGAAAGTTCAAGGAAAATGGAATTAAAAGATGCGCTTATTTTGATACAAAGTTTTCTAAATCCATGCAGTTTTCTTCCTAACTCACATGTTCCCAAGAACTTTCTGAAAACCTCGTGTGCAGACGTGCAGACAGCTCAGGACACCTGGCGAGCAGGGTGCTGGGGGCTCCGTGTCGGCCACTGACCAGGGCAGCACGGCTGGGCGAGGCCAGGCTCCCCGGGCAGAGCACGGACAGGCACGACCGTGCCCGTGAGCACGCGTGAGGGATGCAGGGTTCGGTGACGACACAGGCCACAGCCTCGCCGGCAGGCACTGGCAGCTGACACCCATGATGCCTCCCCAGCCGCCAGGGCCTGGGGGAGCCCAGGCGGTCGCAGGCTCGGGGCAGCAGCACTGCAGCCACCCGGGCAGGGAGGAAAGGCCAGAGAGACCCGGGCCCAGGCTCTGCAGGCCGCAGCACCAGGCTCCCTCTCCAACCTAGCTGGAAAGAGGAAGTCACACTGCCAACTACGCAGCTCAGAACTCTCCACTGCGAGTGTAGCACACGTGCGCGTGTCGCTCACTCTCACACACGAACATAGCACACGTGCGTCTCTCACCATGGATGCAGTGCAAATGTGTTTCTTCCTCCACACATGGAGCATGCGTGTGAGTCTTCCACGTGAATGTAGCACACGTGTGTCTCCCACCACGAACGCAGCACATGTGTGTGTCTCATACACATAGGAATGTAGCGGTTGTGTCTCTCCTACGTGAATGCAGCACACGTGTGTCTCTCCCACCGTGAATGTGGCGTGCGTGTGTCTCATGCAAACAGTTTCATTTTAATGAAAAAGTAAAACAAATTACTGAGAGGCAGAGTACGGAAACCAGAACTTCTTCATGGGCTTTACAGGCACAGGCATAGCCACAGGCGCAGCTGGAGGTACAGCCAGAGACACAGCCACAGCCACAGGCGTAGGTGCAGGCACAGGCAGTCATGGTGGCTGGGGTGGAGGTCTCTGGGCACCCAGCCAGCGCTGAGCAGGGCACTGGGCAGGGAAGCAAACTCCTGCAGGACCAGCAAGGAGAGGCAGAGGGGCCAGGGCAGCAGACGGAGGGTCCAGCAGACAGAGGCCCTTCCTTCTGCATGCTTCCAGCGTCCTGAGAGCCCCCAGGAATCCCGCACACATGCAGGCTGCACTTATTTCTCTGAAAGCTACATCGCCCCCAGCTAGTAGGAACACCAACAGCGACAGTGACAGTCCCTTCTGACCCTGTCCCGTGACCCTGCACACGGCAGGCATGCTCTTCCGTGTGCTGAAGTCATGGAACCAGGGCGCAGTCATTCAGCAAGTGGCCAGGGGGCGCTGCCACCAGCCAGGCCCCATGCAGGCTCTGAAGGGGAGTCTGGCCCGGCGATGGGTCGACACGTCCCAGGGCAGCCAGCACAGGTGGCCGAGGCGGCGTCCAGGCTCACAGGACGGCACACACTCTGTAGAGTGGGGGCACAATGAGGGGCTGTGGAGTCACAGGACTCCTGGGGGAGAGTGGGGGGCACCCAGGCCCACCTGGGGTGGGTAACACAGGAATCACAGAAACACAAAGCTACTGCTGAAAAATGAAATGAAACAAGCGCCCTATCGAAGGCGGTTCCAGTTGGCTTCGGCGAGGCCAGCACCGCCGGCCAGCTGCTGAAGGACCCCACTGACCTGCCCCTAGCTGACAGGTGACCCGTCCCGCGGACGGCCTCAAACACTGGCTCACAGTCCTGGAAACCAGGGCCCCCTGTGCAGAGTGGCAGCTGACAGCAAGTGGAGGCTCTGCCTGCAGGTGCACACTCCAGCATGCCCTGGCTCACCTGCGATGCTCGCACAAGGCATAAAGGTCTCACATCCGTCAGGGGGCCGGGGGCTGCCTGGGGGCCCAGTCTGGGCTGTGCTCTGGGATGAAGGTCACCAAGCCCCTGACCAAGCCCAGGAGCCTCCCTGGTAACCTGCGTGTCAGCAGACAGCTGCTGCCTCCTTGCCCTTGTCTTTTCCACGCTGACTATGGAGGCAACCAGCAGCAGCATGTGTTGCACACACACGAGCGACCCCAGGGCCCTGTAGCCAGGGGAATCTCGCTGGCTGGGGGTCGGAGGGCGGACAGAGGGACACAGAACCAGCTCTTCTGTGCACTGACACACAGGCCTTGGAAAGGCATGGCTTGGGCTGCGTGACACCTACCCATGCGTTGTGTGGCCTGTGACAGCTCCCTGGAAGCATCAGGGGACAATGCCGGGGGCTGGCAGCGCTCTGCATCTGCACTGGCACGGTGGGCTTGAGACCCGGGCTCCCCAGGGAGACACAGTCTGCATATCTGGTCCCCAGGGGTCTGCCGGGCTTGGTGTGGACGGCAGAGTGCACGGTCTCATTCGTGGCTTTTATATGCACTACACGGACGAATACTTTGCAAATGTAGGGTTAATAAAATATATTAAAATTCTTCTTCCCTTTTGTTAGCCAGCTTCCCAACGGTCCTCAACTAACCCTGCCCCCGGGTGCCCACCCTCTTGTTCAGGTCCCTCCCGAGGCCTGGGGCTGGTGAGTGTGAGCACCAGGGTGACGCAGAGCTGGGGGTGGTGCTGGTGGTGGTGGTGTGGCAGCTGTGGTCGTATTTGTGATGGCTATGGTGGTGGCTGTGGCTGTGGCTATGATGGCGATGTGGTTCTGGCTGTGGCTGTGGTGGCTATGGTGGTCATAGTTGTGGTTATGGCTGTGGTGGCTGTGGCTGTGTTTATGGCTACAGTGGTGGCCGTGGTAGTGGTGATGTGGTGGCGGTGGCTGTGGCTGTGGCTGCAGTGGTGATGTGGTGACTGTGGCCATGGCGGTTCTGGCTGTGGTGGTGGTGGCTGTGGCTGTGTTTGTGGCTACGGTGGTGGCTGGGGTGGTGGTGGTGGCTGTGGTGGTGATGTGGTGGCTGTGGCCATGGTGGTTCTGGCTGTGGCTGCAGTGGTGATGTGGTGACTGTGGTCGTGGTAGTGGTGATATGGTGGCTGTGGCTGCAGTGGCTGTGGCTATGGCTGTGTTTGTGGCTACAGTGGTGGTTGGGGTGGTGGTGGTGGCTGTGGTGGTGATGTGGTGGCTGTGGCCATGGTGGTTCTGGCTGTGGCTGTGGCTGCAGTGGTGATGTGGTGACTGTGGCCGTGGTAGTGGTGATGTGGTGGCTGTGGCTGCAGTGGCTGTGGCTGTGTTTGTGGCTACGGTGGTGGTTGGGGTGGTGGTGGTGGCTGTGGTGGTGATGTGGTGGCTGTGGCCGTGGTAGTGGTGATGTGGTGGCTGTGGCTGCAGTGGCTGTGGCTGTGGTGTGTTTGTGGCTACGGTGGTAGTTGGGGTGGTGGTGGTGGCTGTGGTGGTGATGTGGCTGTGGCTGCAGTGGTGATGGCTGTGGTTGTGATTGTGGCTACAGTCGTGGTGGCTATGCTGGTGGTGGTAGTGGTGCTGCTGCTGCTACCATAGCAAGGCCCTGTGCCTCCACCTCAGCCACGCCCATCCTCTGCATTGTGGGAGGCCTGTGGACAGAGCTGGGGCCTCCTGCCCACACTCCCGGGAGCAGACTCGGAAGCACACCATCCGGCCTCAGTCCCACAGATCCTGGAGAGGAGAGCTCAGCCCTGTCGGGGGCCTCACAGGACCCTCAGTCCCAGCCCCCAGCTGAGCTGCACAGGTTCCGACCCACAGACGCGCGGATCGCCTCTGCTGTCTGCACCTGCGAGGTGCTGGGGGTGCACTGCTCTCCAGCGATCGACCACTCACACACCCTGGCTTGCGTGGAGCTCCCAGCTCTGCTGCACGTGGCTCCGGGAACCCCTAGTGACGCTGGGCTTTCTGATCCCTGTGTGTGCTTCTGTGGACACCGCGAGCGCTGGAACCCACACGGCAACAGCTGCCCTACGTCGCTTGGCTACGCACGCGGGCGTGTTCCTCTCCGGCTCACTGCCCTGCCAGACCTGGAGCGAGGGGAAGCCCAGCACAGCACGCGGCAGCGCTGTCAGCTGTTCCTGGCACTCACCCACATGAAAACACTCCTTTCCTAATTATAAAAGGTGAATGAGAAAGAGAGAGGAAAGTCAGAGAAGAACATAAAGGCGGGTTGTCCCCCAGCCCACCAGACACCACTGAGGACCCTGGTGCTGCTTGCTGGCCATCTTTCCGAGATGAGGTTTGCAAGTCAGGAAAAACGGAATAAAACATACACTTATTTCAGTGCAGGACAGCCCCTTGCGGTTTTGTCACAACACACGTTTTCCACGAACTTTCTGAAGATCCCTGGAAATCAGACGTGGTTCTGGCTGACCCCGGGGCGCCCCGGCGGGGAGGCGCCCCGGCGGGGGGGAGGCGCTCGGCCGCGCACTGACCTTGATGTGCTGGTGCAGCTGGGCCTCGTGCTGCCGCGACAGCTGCTCGTGCTGCCGCTGGAACTCGGCGATGAGGACCTGCCTCTGCAGCTGCTGCTGCTGCTTCAGCGCCAGGAGCTCCTGCTGCAGCCGCTGCTCCCGCAGCGCGGGCTCGGCCACCGGCAGTGCGAACGGCTGGTCCAGGCGCAGGTCCATGGGCACGGCTGAGGGCGCCACTTGCAGAGGCAGTGCTGTGGCCACGTCCACTGCGAAGAGAGCACAGCACAGCGGGTGGTCACGGAGGCGGCACGGCCGGCCCGGGCCCCCGCCTGCCCGCCCGCCTTCCCCAAGGGCCCCTGGCAACCGTCCAGGGTGGCCCTGTGCGGAGAGACTTGTGACGCTCTAAACACGGGCCCCCAAGGCCCCCGGGTGCACGCGAGGCAGGGAGGTCAGGCCGGGAGACGCGCACAGACCCCCCCCACCCACCCACTCTCAAAGGACCCGTACAGGCCCAAAGGCCTCGCTGACGTCATTCTGAAGTCAATCAGGGAAAAATAAAGACATAAAGGGCTCCGGTCCGCCCAGGAAGAGCACTGAGGTCAGCCCTCGGGGCCAGCGGGCCCAGTCTCTTCTTCCTCTCCACACAGCCACTCCAGGACAGCCTGTGCCACGCAAGTAAGCAGCCGCACAGGCGCTCGACACGGAGAGCCCGTCTCCATGGCAAAGCGAGCGCCCTCCTGGAAAACATGTTTACCAGAAAGGGCGGCCAGCGCTCCTGGCGGCGGCACAAGCACACTCCACCGAGGCGCGGGCTTTCTGTGTGCACTCACGTCCACCCAGGGAGAGGCTGCCGGGGGCTCCGATCGGGGCAGGAGTGGAATCCATCCTGAGCCCTGTCACCGACACTGAGTGCGGGGAGAAAAACAGTGCACAGAGCTAGGACCGCAACCAGACTGCTCCTTGCACGGCAGGCTCACGTCAGAAAAGTGCGCCAAGTGTCCAAGCACCACGGCCGGCCACACGAGTCCTGCAGTCCAGGGACACCACCTGTCAACACACACCACCTGTCACTGGTCACACACTGTTGCCTGCGTGCACTGTCACTTGCTGCACAGTGTCAACACACACAACCTGTGCCTGATACCCTGCCATGTCACCCACTGCATATTACCTGTCACCCACTGCACACTGTCACATGCCTGTGCCATACTACCTGTCCTACCAAACTGTCCTGTCGCACACCACCTGTCTCTGTCACACACCACCTGTTCTTATCACACACCACCTGTCCCCATCACACACCCCCTGTCCTGTCACACACCACCTGTACTTATCACACACCACCTGTCCCCATTATATACCCCCTGTCCCCTCACACACCCCCTGTCCCTATCACACACCACCTGTCACCTGTCACACATTACCTGTCCCCTCACAAACCACCTGTCTCTGTCACACTCCAACTGTCTCATCATATACCACCCGTCCCCTCACACACCCCCCGTCCCCTCACACACCACCTGTCCCGTCACATACCACCTGTTCCGTCACACACCCCCTGTTCCCCTCACACACACCCTGTCCCCTCACACACCCCCTGTCCCGTCACATTCCACCTGTCCCCTCACACACCACCTGTCCCCATCACACACACCCTGTCCTGTCACACACCACCTGTCCCGTCACACTCCACCTGTCCCCTCACACACCACCTGTCCCCATCACACACCCCCTGTCCTGTCACACACCACCTGTCCCGTCACACTCCACCTGTCCCCTCACACACCACCTGTCCCCTCACACACCCCCTGTCCGCTCACACACCACCTGTCCCGTCACACTCCACCTGTCTCATCATATACCACCTGTCCCGTCACACACCCCCCGTCCCCTCACACACCACCTGTCCCGTCACATACCACCTGTCCCGTCACACACCCCCCGTCCCCTCACACACCCCCTGTCCCCTCACACACCACCTGTCCCCGCACACACCCCCTGTCCCCGCACACACCACCTGTCCCGTCACACTCCACCTGTCTCATCATATACCACCTGTCCCCTCACACACCACCTGTCCCGTCACATTCCACCTGTCCCCTCACACACCACCTGTCCCCATCACACACCCCCTGTCCTGTCACACACCACCTGTCCCGTCACACTCCACCTGTCCCCTCACACACCACCTGTCCCCTCACACACCCCCTGTCCCCTCACACACCACCTGTCCCCTCACACACCACCTGTCCCCTCACACTCCAGCTGTCTCATCATATACCACCTGTCCCGTCACACACCCCCCGTCCCCTCACACACCACCTGTCCCGTCACATTCCACCTGTCCCCTCACATACCACCTGTCCCCATCACACACACCCTGTCCCCGCACACACCACCTGTCCCGTCACACTCCAGCTGTCTCATCATATACCACCTGTCCCGTCACACACCCCCCATCCCCTCACACACCACCTGTCCCGTCACATACCACCTGTCCCATCACACACCCCCCGTCCCCTCACACACCCCCTGTCCCCTCACACACCACCTGTCCCCTCACACACCACCTGTCCCCATCACACACCCCCTGTCCTGTCACACACCACCTGTCCTGTCACACTCCACCTGTCCCCTACACACCACCTGTCCCCTCACACACCACCTGTCCCGTCACACTCCACCTGTCCCCTCACACACCACCTGTCCCCATCACACACCCCCTGTCCTGTCACACACCACCTGTCCTGTCACACTCCACCTGTCCCCTACACACCACCTGTCCCCTCACACACCACCTGTCCTGTCACACACCACCTGTCCCCTCACACACCACCTGTCCCCTCACACACCCCCTGTCCCTATCACACACCACCTGTCACCTGTCACACATTACCTGTCCCCTCACAAACCACCTGTCTCTGTCACACGCCACCTGTACTTATCACACACCACCTGTCCCCATTATAGACCCCCTGTCCCCCTCACACACCACCTGTCCCCTCACATACCACCTGTTCCCCGTCACACACCACCTGTCCCCTCACACACCCCCTGTCCCCTCACACACCACCTGTCCCGTCACGCTCCAACTGTCTCATCATATACCACCTGTCCCCTCACACAGCCCCCGTCCCCTCACACACCACCTGTCCCGTCACATACCACCTGTTCCGTCACATACCCCCTGTTCCCCTCACACACACCCTGTCCCCTCACACACCCCCTGTCCCGTCACATTCCACCTGTCCCCTCACACACCACCTGTCCCCATCACACACACCCTGTCCTGTCACACACCACCTGTCCCATCACACTCCACCTGTCCCCTCACACACCACCTGTCCCGTCACACTCCACCTGTCCCCTCACACACCACCTGTCCCCTCACACACCACCTGTCCCCTCACACTCCATCTGTCCCCTCACACACCACCTGTCTCCTCACACACCACCTGTCCCCTCACACTCCATCTGTCCCCTCACACACCACCTGTCCCCTCACACACCACCTGTCCCCTCACACTCCATCTGTCTCCATCACACACCACCTGTCCCCTCACACACCACCTGTCCCCTCACACACCACCTGTCCAGTCACACTCCACCTGTCTCATCATATACCACCTGTCCCCTCACACACCCCCCGTCCCCTCACACACCACCTGTCCCGTCACACTCCACCTGTCTCATCATATACCACCTGTCCCCTCACACACCCCCCGTCCCCTCACACACCACCTGTCCCGTCACACTCCACCTGTCTCATCATATACCCCCTGTCCCCTCACACACCACCTGTCCCGTCACACTCCACCTGTCCCCTCACACACCACCTGTCCCCATCACACACCCCCTGTCCTGTCACACACCACCTGTCCTGTCACACTCCACCTGTCCCCTACACACCACCTGTCCCCTCACACACCACCTGTCCCGTCACACTCCACCTGTCTCATCATATACCACCTGTCCCCTCACACACCCCCCGTCCCCTCACACACCACCTGCCCCGTCACACTCCACCTGTCTCATCATATACCCCCTGTCCCCTCACACACCACCTGTCCTGTCACACTCCACCTGTCCCCTACACACCACCTGTCCTGTCACACACCACCTGTCCCTTCACACACCACCTGTCCCCTCACACACCACCTGTCTCTGTCACACACCACCTGTACTTATCACACACCACCTGTCCCCATCACACACCCCCTGTCCTGTCACACACCACCTGTACTTATCACACACCACCTGTCCCCTCACACACCACCTGTCCCCTCACACACCCCCTGTCCCTATCACACACCACCTGTCACCTGTCACACATTACCTGTCCCCTCACAAACCACCTGTCTCTGTCACACGCCACCTGTACTTATCACACACCACCTGTCCCCTCACACACCACCTGTCCCCATTATATACCCCCTGTCCCCCTCACACACCACCTGTCCCCTCACATACCACCTGTTCCCCGTCACACACCACCTGTCCCCTCACACACCCCCTGTCCCCTCACACACCACCTGTCCCGTCACACTCCAACTGTCTCATCATATACCACCCGTCCCCTCACACACCCCCCGTCCCCTCACACACCACCTGTCCCCTCACACACCCCCTGTCCCTATCACACACCACCTGTCACCTGTCACACATTACCTGTCCCCTCACAAACCACCTGTCTCTGTCACACGCCACCTGTACTTATCACACACCCCCCGTCCCCTCACACACCACCTGTCCCGTCACATTCCACCTGTTCCGTCACACACCCCCTGTTCCCCTCACACACACCCTGTCCCCTCACACACCCCCTGTCCCGTCACATTCCACCTGTCCCCTCACACACCACCTGCCCCCATCACACACACCCTGTCCTGTCACACACCACCTGTCCCGTCACACTCCACCTGTCCCCTCACACACCACCTGTCCCGTCACACTCCACCTGTCCCCTCACACACCACCTGTCCCCTCACACTCCACCTGTCCCCTCACACACCACCTGTCCTGTCACACACCCCCTGTCCGCTCACACACCACCTGTCCCGTCACACTCCACCTGTCCCCTCACACACCCCCTGTCCCCGCACACACCCCCTGTCCCCGCACACACCACCTGTCCCGTCACACTCCACCTGTCTCATCATATACCACCTGTCCCCTCACACACCCCCTGTCCCCTCACACACCACCTGTCCCGTCACATTCCACCTGTCCCCTCACACACCACCTGTCCCCATCACACACCCCCTGTCCTGTCACACACCACCTGTCCCGTCACACTCCACCTGTCTCCTCACACACCACCTGTCCCGTCACACTCCACCTGTCCCCTCACACACCACCTGTCCCGTCACACTCCACCTGTCCCCTCACACACCACCTGTCCCCATCACACACCCCCTGTCCTGTCACACACCACCTGTCCCGTCACACTCCACCTGTCTCCTCACACACCACCTGTCCCGTCACACTCCACCTGTCTCCTCACACACCACCTGTCCCGTCACACTCCACCTGTCCCCTCACACACCACCTGTCCCCATCACACACCCCCTGTCCTGTCACACACCACCTGTCCCGTCACACTCCACCTGTCCCCTCACACACCACCTGTCCCCTCACACACCCCCTGTCCCCGCACATACCACCTGTCCCGTCACACTCCACCTGTCTCATCATATACCACCTGTCCCCTCACACACCCCCCGTCCCCTCACACACCACCTGTCCCGTCACATTCCACCTGTCCTGTCACACACCACCTGTCCCCGTCACACCTGTGCTTCTGCAGACAGAGTCCCGAGTGAGGCCTCAAAGCTGCCACCCTCTCGCAGGACCCTGTGCGACACCCAGCAGGCCTTCCTCCAGGTCCCCACAGCCTGCCTGGGCCACTCAGCCAACATGAGGCCGAGGCCAGGGGAAGGAGGCGGGCCTTGTGCTCGGCTCAGAGGGAACGCAGGCCCAACACGTGAGGGTATCAGAGAGGACATGCACCTTACTCGCCTTGCCTTGCTCGGGTGTTTTCTAGACAGTGCAAAGCTGCCCTAGATCTGACCCCAGGGCACAGAGGTTCCAGATGGCTTCAGACCAAGTCCCAACCAAAACCTACTTCCTGGGAAAAACCATGTTCCACACCCCAAAGCCGGCTGACCTGGTCCTGAGCGTTGCTGTGGTCGGTGCCCAGGCAGGCGGTCCCGAGCTGGCCCAGGACGCAGCCTTCCCCTCTGTGGGCGCCTCTGCTCTTGGAGAAGCCCTGGTTCTGGCAGGGCTCGGCGCTCCAGTCCTGGGCTGCCCTTGGCTGTCGGGAGCCTCAGGGTCTCCCACCAGAGGGGGTCCCCTTGGGCAGAGACCGGGATGGGCGCAGAGAGAGGGCACCCAACATGGGGGCTCTTGGATTCCCTGAGATGCGACGTCACCATCACCCCCAGCTCTGGGCGCTGCAGCCATCCCTGGCTGCTGACCTGGCCCTGCTGTCCTGCCTTGCTCACCCAGGAGAGCAGCGCCCACAGAGCCAGGACACGCTTGACTTCGAGGAGAGCTCGGGCCCTGGGCCCCGTGGTGGGGTTGGCCTGCCCTTGAGTGGTTCTTGATCACAGCCCTTGCTCCTAGCCAGGGCAGCTGACGCCAGCTGGTTGCTGAGTAAGGGCAACCCTGACGCCTTAAACGGACGTCTTTGTGCCTGCAGCTGGCTGTGGGAACGGCACACAGATGATCTGTTCCCACACAGGCGCAGCTGAGGACTGGAGCTTACCACTCCCTCTCTTTCCTTTATTGATCATCTAAGTCATAAAACACAGCGACACGGACAGCCGGGGGCCGCCCAGCCTCTGGCTTTCTTTCGAGGAATGCAAGGTTAGGCAAGGGGCAGAGAGTGCCGGACCCACTCAGGGAACCGAGACGAGAGCTGCTCTGCCACAGACGGACCGTGGGCCGGGGCTGCCCCCACAGTCCGGTGCACAAGATACCCTCTCAGAATGGGGGCCGGGGCTGCTGCCCCCACAGCCCAGTGCACAAGACGCCCTCTAGAATGGGGACTGGGGTGCCTGCCGGCTGTGCCCGGCCCTGTCTGCCACCCACCGATGTGACTGTAAAGTTGCCCCTTACCCTGCTTGCCCGTGCTCCAGGGACAGCGTGGCCTTTCCAGGCGACATACACAGTCGCGCTGGGTCTATTCAGAATGCCTGCCAGCGCGGTGGCAAGGAGGCCAGCCTGTCAGGCCCCTGCTCGCCTGGACCCTGGACTGCCGCCCCAGTACGTCACTGAGCCGTCTCACGGTCAGCCCCTCTGGAACCTGACGCTGGCCAGCTACACGGTCCTGCGGTGGCCCTGTGCCTCCGTTTACTGAGGACGCAGGCACAGCTCTGCCTGTGCCGGGCCCCGTGGGGACGGGCCCTGTCCAGCTTGGAGGGGAGGAGACACTGGGCAGGGAGTTCCTGGGGCCCACCAGGGGCAGTGAGGGGGGACCGGCAGGGGAAGCGGACTTGCACGCCCACAACTGGCTAGGCCGACTTTCTTTTTCATTCAGACTTCGCTCAGAACCTTCAGGGTCCGCGCTCAGAGCATCCTCAAAGGAAACAGAAGCCGCTGTAGGGTCCCAAGCACCTGACAGAAGCGACGCGGATGGGACCACGACCCAAACAACACTGACACTGTTGAGAGCGAGAGCGGGTGGAGCAGACCTCCTGCCATGAGGCAAGCGGGCGCCTGGCAGGTCCCAGCAGGTGGTCCGTGCTGACCCCGCCTCCCCGCAGTGCACAGGGGCTCTGCAGAGGGCACTGACCACGCCTCAGCGGGGGTGGGTGACAGGCGGCCGCCCCGAAACTGGCTCAGGCCCCGCATAGCCTTGCCTCAAGAGCCAAGTCCGGGTGATGGGGGGGGGGTTCTTTTAAAAAGTTTACACCCTCCTGACCACGCTTTCTTCCCATCCACTATGAAGCTATCAATGCTGTCACTTCTAAACGTTAATTTACTTACTTCTTCGAAATGGAGAGTTACAGAGAGAAGGAGGGGGGAGTTAGGGGAAGACAGAGAGAGGTCTCCCATCGTCTGGATCACACTGCAAATGGCCATAACATCCAGGACTGGGCTGAAGACAGGAGACCAGGAGACATGAACTTCAAACATGTCTCCCACGTGGGTGGCATGGGCCCCGGGACTCTGGCCATTATCCGCTGCTCTCCCAGGTACCATAGCAGGGAGCTGGATTGGAAGTGGGGCAGCCGGGACTTGAACCAGTGCTCATATGGGATGCGGGTGCTGCAGGTGGCAGCTTCACCCGCTGCGTGACAATCGACCTGTGAAGGCTCCCCAAGTATATTTAAATGTCTTCCCCCGCGGTGCTGCCGCAGACCTAGGTCCAGACCCAGGAAGAGCATGTCTCGGCTTCCTGTGTGTGTGTCTCAAGTGGAACGGCACACAGGTCTGCCCGGCTCTCTCCGAAGTCCCACCCACCACACGCGACTGAATGCTACTGCCCAGCACTGCCCACACGAGGCAGCAAGTGAGTGGGTGCAGGACTTATCCGGCTGCTCTGACACGGCTCCACCCCCAGCTCCAGACCAACGAGGAGCAAGGAGCATCTGAAACCAACCACGAAAGACGCCCCCTGCTCTGCTGGGGACTTCCCAACCCGCACACAGGCCCACAACACCCTGCATGGCCCTTACATGACCTTTCTGGGTGGCAGCAGTGGCACGGCCATCCTGAACGTGTTGTGTGCCAAGAAGCAATACCAAACACCCCACCGTGGGCAAACGCAAGTGCTGTGCAGAGGGGCATCCACCAGGTATCCCCGACCCAACAAAAACCCCTGCCCCGCGCCCACATGGAGCAGTGGGGAAGCTCTTACTGCCGAGCTGTGTCCCTCGTGCTCAAACAAGTTCCAGATACACCCTGCCTGGGCGGCACACGGGGGTCAGGCGCGGCATGGCCTGCGGGCTCTCACACCAGACAAGACTCCACACAGACTCCAGGGAGCGAGCCTGCCAGGAGCCGGGGGACCTGCAGGGGACTGCCTACTGCCCAGCGGGAGCCTGCAGGTGCCTGCTCCTGCAGCAGAAGGGGTCACTGTTCTCTCTGCGGCGCCTCTGTGCGGACTGGGGCAATACATCACCCTCCTCGCAAAGGCTCCTCCCATCACCGTCATCACGCCTGCACCTGCAGACACAAGGGTGCAGGGCAGGGAGACGCACCGGGGCCAGGAAACACGGCCTGGTCGCCCCTAGCAGCGTGGGAGCCAGGTGGGAGGGGCACGTGGCCACGCCCCGCACACCAGCTGCGTGGGTGAGGACCACAATCGCCATTCATGCCTCGGCAGAGCCGGGGCTGCGTCACACATGACTGGGGCTATTTCTGTATCAGAAACCCTGCAGATGCCATGAGAGCCCCACGGAAGCTGCCAGTGCCTCTGACCCAGTGTGCCCTGTGGAAAACAATCAAACCTTCTCTACTTACGGAATGCGGCGCCCAAACAAAAACCCCTGTATTCTCGTGAATATTCCACGGTAGAGCAGAACACTGCTTTTATAGGCTGTGCCTTGAGAAAGCTATTAACACAGTCAGGCTCATGACGCTGGGGCGGGCACAAGGCACACATTCAGGGCTTCGGCGCGAGACGCGGGGCCAGGCGCTGAATGGGTTCTCAACCACAAACAGAAATCTGCCAGTCGCGCGCTCTCTCCTCTTTTTAAATAAATGATCACCAAGGAGGAGGCGGATTTTCCATGACTTGAATTAGGCCCCTTCACACACCCCGTTTCTTACGCCATCCAGACTGCGCGACAAGCAGCACCATTCTTTGGGAAAGCATGGCGGAAGTGCAGCCTCTTCAAGTCCAGAGTGACGCACCCAAAGGGAGGGAAACAATAGGTGTTTCTGACTCATTCAAAGGGAGAGAAAACAATAGGTGTTTCAGCCCTGTGACCACCACTCCCCCTTACAGGGACACTCTGCCCCTGGGTGGGGGTGGGGGAGGGGGGGTACAGAACACTGGGCATTTTCCGTCTTCCTGCTGTGAGACCACCCACACGGAGGAGCACGCGTGTGCAGCACAGAAGGGCAGTGAGACCAGCAGCCCACGTCTGCCACCTCTGCGGCCCCTGCAGACCACGCAAGCCTCCCCCCCCACTGGTGGCTCTGCAGGGCTGAGGCAGCCAGCCCGCCCATGGGGGAGGCCTGTGGAGTCTGCCTTCACCTCTGCAACAGATCCTGAGTGACGTCCAGGCACCCACGGCTCCCAGAGCCTGTGGCCTGCATTTCTGCACCCCTGCCCCATGGCATCTCCAGATGTCAGACCCCCTCCTGGGCCTGCTCCTCTGCTCCCCCCTCAGGCCCCCTCCTGGGCCTGCTCCTCTGCTCCCCCCTCAGGCCCCCTCCTGGGCCCGCTCCTCTGCTCCCCCCTCCTGGCCCCGCTCCTCTGCCCCCCCCTCCCGGCCCCGCTTCTCTGCCCCCCCCCCCGTCCTGAGCCTGCTCCTCTGCTCCCCCCTCCTGGGCCCGCTCCTCTGCTCCCCCCTCCTGGCCCCGCTCCTCTGCCCCCCCCGGCCCCGCTCCTCTGCTCCCCCCCTCCTGGCCCCGCTCCTCTGCCCCCCCCGGCCCCACTCCTCGGCCCCCCCCTCCTGGCCTCACTCCTCTGCCCCCCCGGCCCCGCTCCTCTGCCCCCCCCGTCCTGAGCCTGCTCCTCTGCTCCCCCCTCCCGGCCCCGCTCCTCTGCCCCCCCATCCTCTCCTGGCCCCACTCCTCTGCCCCCCCCAGCCCCGCTCCTCTGCTCCCCCCTCCTGGCCCCGCTCCTCTGCCCCCCCATCCTCTCCTAGCCCCACTCCTCTGCCCCCCCATCCTCTCCTGGCCCCGGCTCCTCTGCCCCCCCGGCCCCACTCCTCTGCCCCCCCCGCTCCTCTGCCCCCCCCGGCCCCGCTCCTCTGCCCCCCCCTCCTGGCCCCGCTCCTCTGCTCCCCCCATCCTCTCCTGGCCCCGCTCCTCTGCCCCCCCATCCTCTCCTGGCCCCGGCTCCTCTGCCCCCCCATCCTCTCCTGGCCCCGCTCCTCTGCTCCCCCCATCCTCTCCTGGCCCCGCTCCTCTGCCCCCCCCATCCTCTCCTGGCCCCGGCTCCTCTGCCCCCCCCCCCGGCCCCACTCCTCTGCCCCCCCCGGCCCCGCTCCTCTGCCCCCCCCAGCCCCGCTCCTCTGCCCCCCCCGCCTCGCTCCTCTGCCCCCCCTCCTGGCCCTGCTCCTCTGCTCCCCCCTCCTCCCTCAGGCTGCTCTCCTGCTCTGAAGCTCAGGTCCTGTCTTAGGCAGTGAAGGAGGATGGACACGAGGGCAGATCTGCGTGTGGGAAGATTGTTTGTGTCCCCTTATCTTACTCCTCCGTGACTTTGTACAGAACTCCAGGCCAAAAGCCACTCCCTCGAACTGTGAAGGCCCTGGGGCTGGCTCGTGGGTCCACAATGCTGGCCTCTGAAGCAGCCTCCTGCCCCACCCTGCCCTGGCGTCCCCTGTCCTGTCCTGTCCCACACAACAGGGTGCTCTGGCCTCTCCCTGGAACCCCGCATGGGTCCTTTTAGTGGCAAACAGGATTTAGGGGTGCAGTGTGAGTGCTGGGTGAGCGCTGCTACTGGGTTGGGACTTAGGGCACACGTGCCCTCCCTGGGGGTCTAAGGTCCGAGGTGAGGGAAAGCAGCTGTGGGCATGCAGCCTGCCGTCTGGTCCTAGCACTCCGGAGTGCGTAGCTTATTGAGGCTACCACCAAAGGACTGAGCACTCACAATCGAGCTCCACTCGGAATTCTCATTTACGTGCAACATCGCCTTTCTCGTAGGCGCTCTGAAGGGAACAGCTCTCGCTCACTTTAACACTGTGTGTGCGCGAGAGGGGGTGGGGACACCACAGGGGCTTTCACTGCTCAGATCAGAAGTGCTCTGTAGGGAACACAGCTTCAGAGTGGAGGAAATTTACACAGGATCTCTCTGCCTCATTGAGATGAATATATGCACTGTGAAACAAATACACTTATGTTAACAATTCACTATCATTTAAATTATGCTTGGAAAACAAAAACATGATTCAGGAAGAGGCTTTTTGTTTTGTACTGCTTTGTTTACAACTGAAATCAAAACATAAAGAAAGAACTCCAAGTGGCAAGCGCAGAGACACCAAGAGACGCACACAGGGGGAGTTTTCAAACCCTGCGCTGGGCAGCAGAGACACGGGCACCGGGCGTTTTCCGCACAGTTCTGGAGCAGACACCACGCGCATGCTGCTCGGCAGATCCGTGAGGAACGGGGAGCTGTGCTCCTCGCCGGCGGCAGCGTGGGCAAAGCTCCCGCCCTCGCCTTCTCCAGTGCAGGTCACAGGGCTGCTGTGTGTGTGCGTGTAAACTTGGCAGACACACGCAACCCCTGCACAGGGCATTCGGGACACGGCTCTGCAGTGCAGGGCCTCGTGGGCAGTCAAGGGCACACGCAGCACGGGAACACGGACGTCCTGGCCATGGAGCGTGGGGCGGAGCGCTCTGCGGGAAGCCCAGGGCAGCGGCCTGGCGCTGGGCTCAGGACGAGATCGGCAGCGAGCAGCCCTGCAGCCTGACCCTTGGGCTGGAGCTGCTGTTCTTCCAATCCACTGTGCTCTGACCCCAGGGCCCCCACCCCAACCTGTGGGCCTGGGCTGCCGCGGCTCAGGCGTGGGTCTTGTGCATGCCAACCGCCCGGCTACCCCTGTGCTCACTGCTTTCGAAAATGAACTTTTTCCAGAAAACCTCCTGGGCTGGGACAGAAGCCAGGGCCCATCCTGCAAGGCTGCACAGGCTGGGCTCAGCCTGGGCCTCAGCCCGGGCCTCAGCCCCCCAGCTCTCCACGGGCACCCGGGAAAATGGGAGACAACAGCAAAGAACCACCCACCGCCACCACCCACTGGCTGCGGAATAGACAGAAACAGAAAATCCCTGAAATACTGTTTTCACTACTAAAAATAAAAGGCTGCAATTACCCCAGGTGTGAGTTCCGCGCCACTGTCTTCCCAGCAGGCCTTCTCCACCGGCGCACGGCACCTTCCCGAGCTGCGCAGGACCGAGGTGCGAACTCTGCACCAGGCCGGACAGCTGCTGCTGCACACACGGCCCCGCCCCTCCTGCATGCGGCCTGGGTGGGCCACAGAACCGCAGGGCTGGGAGGCCGTGCACGGAGCTGCCAGGGGGCTTTGCCTCTCTCCCCTGCGCATCCCTGCACGCCCGTGTGGGGACACCCAGGTGACACGCGGACGGCCTACACCCCCAGACATGGGGCACATTCTGCACGGTGTCTTGCAGGGATGACGGGCAGCCAGGGAGTGCCTCACGTTGTCATCCCGAGGGACGGAAGGCACAGAGGCTCCGGGAGAGGATGCCCCTCACTGAGGGCAGCAGGAGCTCACACAGGCGGCGCTGGGCCCGGCCACATTGGTCACCACATTGGCGCTGTGGCACAGCTCTACGGCTCAGCAGCAGCCTGGCCTTAGGGTCCCTGGCACTGGTGGCAGGCAGCAGCTGTCAGGAGTGGAGGCTGCGCCCTGCCTGCGCCCAGACCCACAGGCTGCAGCACCCTCCCTGTAGAGACCGTGGATGCTCGCGAGCTGGGAGAATCCTGCCTCTCCCATCCGAATCGTCCCAGCGTTCCCGCAGGGCACGGAGCGCAGCATGGCTGGCTGAGGTCAGGTCGGGGAGAACTCCTTGCTCTGCTCGAACCAGCAGGAGCGACCACTCCTTCAGACACCAGGAAGAACACAAAGCGCCAGCCAGGCCCCCACGCCTGCGGTCACTCCTGAGTGCAGAGCCGTCCACCAAGACAGCCACACACACCACTGGACACGTCTACCAGCAGGCATGTGAAGGCTTGGAAGAGAGAAGGCAGGGCAGCCGCCAGCCAGCACTCGTCGGACCATGGCCTCCAAGGGCCCCGCACACTGGCCCTGCCCCAGGCCCTCGGCACAAAGCAGGCAGAGGAGCCGGCATGCGAGGCGGCACGGGTGGGCCATGCGGGGCGGACACACGGGACCACGGCGGAGCCACCGTTCCCGGGGTTACTTCCAGCACAGGGACGAATCGGAGCGGACTCAGTTCCCTGGGAGGGAAACACGCACCTGGAAGTCGGAGAATGGGAGAATCAGAAAAATCAGAAAAGCGAGCGCAGTCCGACAGGAGCGGGACTCCTCAGCCTGTGGCGGGGCGGCTCCCGGACACCGCTCGGCATGGGGTCAGGCAGCGGTGACTCCGGAGCAGCCAGAAGGCCTTGGGCAAGGACGCCTGGCCCAGCCGGACCCTGGCATGGGCCCCCCGGGGGAGCGAAACGCGCGGAGACATCAGGCCAGCTCTCACAGCACTGCCTCTGGGGCTGCTCAACGCGGTGACTCCCACCGCCCTTCCGCCCTTCCGCCCTGCTGGCCACGCTGGTCTGGGAACCCCTGCACCCTGACCGTGCTCAGGAGGGGCCTGAGGATGGAGCGGGGGCCCCAGGCCTGCTGTGGAAGACAACCAGGACCTGAGAAGCACACAGATCTGACCCAGAATTCCTCTCCACTGCTCTCAGGGCCCAGGGCTGTGCAAGGTGCCAGGTTCCACCACGCAGCTACCCCGCCTCACCCGAGTCACCCAGGGACACCTGCTCCTCCTCTTCCTCCTCCCCTGCCACGGGGCCCCCAAAGCCTCCCTGGCCTCTCCCAGGTGCACTCCGCACCTGGCTCAGCAGCTCTCCCCAGGTGCATTCTTGCTGTCTCCCCAACCGCCACCCCAAGGCCAGGCAACAGCAGAGCAGAACCTTGCTCCAGCCAGGTGCAGGTCCACAGACGGCGTTCTCGTCTGATGCCAGCTACCGTGAGAGCCCGGAGAGGCCGGACCTGAAGGTGGTTGAGAGCTGTCCAGAACTGCGGACACAGAAAGCACGACCAGGCAGGCTGGCCGCTTCCTGGATGGAACTGCAGGCACGGGGGAGCTGGGGAGACTGCCCTACAGTCCCCCTCGGACGGTGCCCGAGTGCGCACAGTCACGCCGCACGCGGCAGCCCCCCAGAGCCGCGGGCCAGAGCAGGTGTGGACGGCGGCAGAGGCCTCACCAGGAAGCCTGTGCTGGAGGAGCCCCTCGCAGAGAGGCCAGGGAGGAAAGGCAGGCAAGCAATGGGGGGACGTGAAGAGGAATCCACACGCAGAACAGGACGATGGGCGGCAACGTGATCTCAGCTGTGGAGCCCAACCAGGGAGAAAGCACAGGTGGCAGGAAGGGGGCGACGCCTGCGAGGGCTCCCAGGGAGGCCCCTCCCTCCCACAGCAGCCAGGCAGGCAGGGCCAGGCAGGAAGAGGCTTCAGGGGAAGAAATACGGCTGGGACCCGTGTACCGCTCCGCACCGGGTGGCCAGGCCCCCGAGGCTGTGTGCTCCGTCAGCACACACAGACAGACACACAAGACACACATAGAGATATGCACATATGAGACACAGACATGTACAGCACACACATACACATGCAGACATGCAAAGCCGTGCACACACACATGCACTGACACACATACAGACAAGCACACGCAGACTTACATGCACTCACCCTGATCCAGAGGTGCAGACACAGACACTGACATACGAGACACACACAATTGCTTTACATGCACAATCACACATGCAGATAGATACCCACCCCCCCCACAGAGGTACACAGCCATATACACAGATACCCACACGGATACATACCCACAGAGGCATGCCCATTCACACACACACACACACACACAGATACACTCGAGACACAAGACACATCCCCACACACAACTCCAAAGTCCGGGCTCTGACAGAGCCTCCAGCTGTACCTCCCAACCTGCAGGAAACCCAGGCAACACAAGGACAGGTATGTGACGTGACGTGGTGAGACCGCACCAGACGGAGAACACAGAAAGACAAGCCACCTGCCACCCCGGTGGGCAAATTCAAGGGTGAGAGAGTCGCAGGGCAGGGAGCGAAGCGTGCAGGTAGGAACACTGCCTGGACCCCAGCCAACCAACAATCCCAAAAGATCCTGCTTTAAATATAGTCAGGGGCGCACACCCAGGGCGAATGCCTAGTGACACTGAAGACTGCTCCACCCTGGCAAAAGACATTTTTTTTTTAAATTTATTTGAAAGGCAGATTTTCAAGAGAAGAGAGAGAAAGGAGAGAGAGAATCCACTGGTTCACTCTCCCCACATGGCTGCAATGGCTGGAGCTGGGCTGACTTGGAGCCAGGAGCTTCTTCCAGGTCTCCCCGTGGGTGCAGGGGGCGGGATTGGCTGGATCGGCAGTGAAGCAGCCAGGTCTGGAACCAGCACCTACGTGGGACGCCGGCATCCCAGGCAGAGGCCTAACCTGCGGTGCCACGCGCCGGCCCCTGAGAGGCTTCTCCGAGCACAAGAGATGGAGTCACCACCTCTGAGCACTGGACGCTCGCACCGCAGATAGGCAGTCTCAGCGCCGACTGCGGGGCCGACGCCAGCTTTCAGGACCTTAGCCGTGGATCCCAGCAGCGTCAGCGCCGACTGCGGGGCCGACGCCAGCTTTCAGGACCTTAGCCGTGGATCCCAGCAGCGTCAGCGCCGACTGCGGGGCCGACGCCAGCTTTCAAGACCTTAGCCGTGGATCCCAGCAGTGTCAGCGCCGACTGTGGGGCCGACGCCAGCTTTCAAGACCTTAGCCGTGGATCCCAGCAGCACGGGGCAGCAGAAACCCAGTCAGGACGCTCCCGGGGAAGGCGGCAGGGGCCCTCTGTGGGTCACCAGGGAGAGGACCAGGATCCACCCCACTCCCAGCACAGGCCCGAGGTAATTCTGGTCACGTGCACACGTCAGAGGCCCGGCTGGAAAACACGGCCACGCCCTCGCAATAGGAAACCACTGCACACAGCGCACACAGCACACACAGCGCTTCTCACCACAAAGACAAACCCACACAAGTGACTCCAGTTAGGGTCAGCGCAGGGGAAGACGCCTGGGAGGCGCTCCGTCTCCCACCATGGGCGCCCCCACGGCAGGAAGACAGCACCCTGGGGTCCAGCCCTGCAGGAAGAGGCTGCCCAGAGGCAGAGCCCTAGCAGCAGGACAGAGGACAGAGCGCGTAGCCTCCATCAGACCACACGGCACGCGTGGGTGGGAGCCTCCCAGGAGACACCCAGCTCGCTCCTGGGGGCTCAGCATGGGTCCTTGACCCTGGGCTAGGGTGCCCAGGGTCACAGCGCTGAGAGGAGGTGGCCGGGTCATGAGGACTAACTCACTTGGTTACCTTCACACGAGGAAGTCTTCCGGCTTTATCTAATCACTTTGTCACAAACGTTCGTCTGGACTCCATTTTAAGTTGACTTGTTCAAATTAAGTGCAGATTTCAAAAAACTGCCTGAGAGGCAAAGAGAAGCCGACAGAGACAGGGGAGCTCCCAGCTGCCGGCTCACTCCCCAGCTGCCGGCGCCGCTGGGCCAGGCCAGGAGCTCAGCCTGGGTCTCTCGTGGGGGCGGTTGTCAGCTGCTACCTCAGAAGCAGGGGAGCCAGGAAGAACCTGCGCTCAGGTTGGGTACAAGCACCCTGCCTGCTGGGCCAAACGCCCACCCCAAAAGAAAGTTTCTGACCGACACAAACAAATGCATTGTTTCTCCCCTTCAGTAGTTCTTAATGGCATAAAAAGTGGACATGGAGCCTCCAGAATTCGGCATGGCTCAGCCACACACAGCCCAGCTCCCAGCTGCTGGAGACAAGGGCAGCTCTGTGGCTCTGGTCCTGCCCCAGGCTCCTCCAGGACGGCACCAGCACCAGGTGGTCCCACGGTCATCTCCAGCAGGGGCAGTTACGTGAGGATGAAGCCATCCACAGCTCTGAGTTGCACCGAGACACGAGGAGCTCCCGTCTGACCTGCGCTTGAAGACGCCATCCCCTCTGCTTCTCCCCTCCGTGTGCGGGCCCTCAGTGAGGCACCGATTCTCAGGTCTCAGGGCCACGGCTTCTAAGCCCAGTGACTCGGCCGCTGGAGCTGCAGACACAGCTCTGGACCCGAGGCGGGCTGTCTTCCGCTCCGCCTGGCTGCCTGGCAGGTAACACGCCCCCACACCCGGTACGTGGAAACACCATCAGGAGCCTGGACAGCTCACGCCTCTTAGTAACAACCCCAAACAACGCCCCAGGCGCAGGCGTGACACAAAGAGTGGCTCCGAAGCTGGACGTCAGTGGGAAGGCCGAGGCCGTCCACTCCCTGGCCTCACATATCTTAACAATCACTTTCCCGAGTATAAGGGCCACTTGTCACACATGGCCCTACACCGTAATATGAACGATTTCTGGAGACTCTAAATGCTCCTGAAAGTGACCGATGCTCGTTTCATGAAGATTCCAATTCTGAAGGCCGGTGACGGGTGTTTTTAAAAAGAAACAAACTGGGGCTGGTGTTGTGGTGTGGTGGGGAAGGCTGCCGGCGACGCTGCCATCCCACGTGGGCGCTCGGAGTCCCGCCTGCTCCACTTCCCATCCAGCTCCCTGCTGATGCACCGGGGAAGGCAGAGGAGGGTGGCCCAAGTCCTTGGGCCCCTGCACCCATGTGGGAGACCTGGAAGAAGCTCTGGGCTCCTGGCTTTGGCCTGGCCCAGCCCTGGCGTTGTAGCCATTGGGGGAGTGAACCAGCAGATGGAAGATCTCTTTCTCTCTGCCTCTCCCTCTCTGTATAACTCTTTCAAGTAAATAAATAAATCTTTTTTAAAAAGATGAATAAAAATGACTGTGAATCAGGGTGTTGTAAATTTCTCAGGAGCCACAATGCTCTCTGATTTGGGAGATTAAAGGTCCCGAGGGTCCTTCCACCCAGCAGCCCCCGACGGAGCCTCAGGACGGCTCTGCTGCCTGGAGAGGACACAGGCTGAGAGCACGGCCCCTGCTCTCTCCTGAAACCCCACAAAAACACAAAAGAGGCACGAATCTTCCCCGAAGCACCCCTCAGGGAAGCAGCAGTGCGGGGCTCCGGAAGCTGCTCTGTGGCCGGCAGACCAGGGTGGAGATGTTGGTCCAGAAGCCAGGACGGCCCAGGACCTTTGAGGCCGCAGGAGGTTGAGCTACAGTCGGCCTGAGCTCGGTCTCCCGTGCCCCCCACCCCCAGAGACCCCAGACCTGGTGCTTCAGGCTGTGGCCTGACGTGGGGGCAGTGAGGACTGGACACCCAGGGGAGAGTGGAGAGTCCTCTCCGGGCAAGGAAAGTGGCAAAGGGAACAGGACAACAGGTGACGGAATCTGGGACCCCCACCAAGTAGCGGGTACCTGCTCATCACCTGGCCGGGCAGGACCACCCAGCTTCGACACTGGCCACCCAGAATCAGCAAGCATTCAGGAACACTCTAGAAACATTGGAACAGCAAGTCCAGCCGAGGCACTCGGCCCCGTGAGTACTGTGGACTTGCTCACTATCCGGCACTCCTGGCACTTGCCCCTCGTGAATGCCAGGTGTGGGAAGGAGACAGGGTCTCCGCACTGCTCTCTCTGGTCTCCTAGAACCCAAGCACACCAAGTGGTCACCATGCTGGGGGAGAGACGGCAGGAGTGTGGGTGGGGAGTGGTACAGCCCACCATGGCAAAGCCAGGGCCAAGGCAGACCAAGGCCACAGGTCAGCTGCACCCACCATGCGCAGATCACAGAGCAGGAGGTACTAATTTAACCCCCTGCTCTGCAGAGCAAGGTTCACCTCAGACAAGCCTGGCCCTGCATTGAGACCTTTATCTGCAGGTTCATACCAGCTCTGAGCCAGGAGCCCAGCACCAGCACCAGGGCTCCCAGGGGGACCCACACTGCACATCCCAACAGTAAAATCTCCTGGTAGTGCCGGCTGATAGTGCTGGGGGCAGGGTGAGAGTGACGGCAGGCGCCGGGAAGACCGGCAGACGAAACCAAGCCCCCGGGAATCCTCAGTGTAGACGTGGAAACTGAGGCACAGGGGTCAGTGTGGGGTCCCTGAGAGGAAGGGCTCAATGGGCTTCACATAGAGGTTAGCGAGGTTGTTCCACGAACACGGCGGCGCACACTGCACACAGTCACATCCCACAGTTCTGGGGTCACGAGTCCGATGCGGCTGAGGGAGCTGCACTCAGGATATGCGCAGAGCTGCGTCCTCTAGGGCCCCAGAGCATCTGCTCCCGGCCTTGCCCAGCACCGAGAGGCACCTCCACCCCTCGTCTACCGGCACCCTCTAGCACCAAAACCAGCCGCTGAACCCCCTGAGCCCGATTCCGTCCTCACTCGTCCTTGTCTGGCTCTGTCGGAGCCAAGGGGCCTGCGATGACAGGGGACCCAGCCGGGCGGCCCAGGATTGCCTCCCCATCATCAGTCCCACCCACAAGCCCTGCCACGTAAGGTTCCACGGGCCCAGGCTCTGAGGACCGGCAGGAGCACACGTGGGGATCCATGACTCTGCAACAACACTTCAGCTCATACGTGAGCACCAGACTGGGTGGCCAGGGCAGAAGCAGGGCCAGGGAGAGACGCCGTGGTCTGGGGGGTGTGGGGGGCGGCTAGCTGTGGCCAGGGCAGAAGCAGGGCCAGGGGAGAGACGCCGTGGTCTGGGGGGTGTGGGGGGCGGCTAGCTGTGGCCAGGGCAGAAGCAGGGCCAGGGGAGAGATGCCGTGGTCTGGGGGGTGCGGGGGGCGGCTAGCTGTGGCCAGGGCAGAAGCAGGGCCAGGGGAGAGATGCTGTGGTCTGGGGGGCGCCGAGGCGGCCCAGACTGGGCGGCCAGGGCAGAAGCAGGGCCAGGGGAGAGACGCTGTGGTCTGGGGGGCGTGGGGGGCGGCCAGCTGTGGCCAGGGCAGAAGCAGGGCCAGGGGAGAGATGCCGTGGTCTGGGGGGCGTGGGGGGCGGCCAGCTGTGGCCAGGGCAGAAGCAGGGCCAGGGGAGAGACGCCGTGGTCTGGGGGGTGTGGGGGGTGGCCAGCTGTGGCCAGGGCAGAAGCAGGGCCAGGGGAGACCAGGGCAGAAGCAGGGCCAGGGGAGAGACGCCGTGGTCTGGGGGGCGTGGGGGGCGGCCAGCTGTGGCCAGGGCAGAAGCAGGGCCAGGGGAGAGACGCCGTGGTCTGGGGGGCGTGGGGGGCGGCCAGCTGTGGCCAGGGCAGAAGCAGGGCCAGGGGAGAGACGCCGTGGTCTGGGGGGCATGGGGGGTGGCCAGCTGTGGCCAGGGCAGAAGCAGGGCCAGGGGAGAGACGCCGTGGTCTGGGGGGCATGGGGGGCGGCCAGCTGTGGCCAGGGCAGAAGCAGGACCAGGGGAGAGACGCCGTGGTCTGGGGGGGCATGGGGGGCAGCCAGCTGTGGCCAGGGCAGAAGCAGGGCCAGGGGAGAGACGCCGTGGTCTGGGGGGTGTGGGGGGCAGCCAGCTGTGCCAGGGCAGAAGCAGGGCCAGGGGAGAGACACTGTGGTCTGGGGGGCGTCGAGGCGGCCCAGACTGGGCGGCCAGGGCAGAAGCAGGGCCAGGGGAGAGATGCTGTGGTCTGGGGGGCGCCGAGGCGGCCCAGACTGGGCGGCCAGGGCAGAAGCAGGGCCAGGGGAGAGACGCTGTGGTCTGGGGGGCGTGGGGGGCGGCCAGCTGTGGCCAGGGCAGAAGCAGGGCCAGGGGAGAGATGCCGTGGTCTGGGGGGCGTGGGGGGCGGCCAGCTGTGGCCAGGGCAGAAGCAGGGCCAGGGGAGAGACGCCGTGGTCTGGGGGGTGTGGGGGGTGGCCAGCTGTGGCCAGGGCAGAAGCAGGGCCAGGGGAGACCAGGGCAGAAGCAGGGCCAGGGGAGAGACGCCGTGGTCTGGGGGGCGTGGGGGGCGGCCAGCTGTGGCCAGGGCAGAAGCAGGGCCAGGGGAGAGACGCCGTGGTCTGGGGGGCGTGGGGGGCGGCCAGCTGTGGCCAGGGCAGAAGCAGGGCCAGGGGAGAGACGCCGTGGTCTGGGGGGCATGGGGGGTGGCCAGCTGTGGCCAGGGCAGAAGCAGGGCCAGGGGAGAGACGCCGTGGTCTGGGGGGCATGGGGGGCGGCCAGCTGTGGCCAGGGCAGAAGCAGGACCAGGGGAGAGACGCCGTGGTCTGGGGGGGCATGGGGGGCAGCCAGCTGTGGCCAGGGCAGAAGCAGGGCCAGGGGAGAGACGCCGTGGTCTGGGGGGTGTGGGGGGCAGCCAGCTGTGCCAGGGCAGAAGCAGGGCCAGGGGAGAGACACTGTGGTCTGGGGGGCGTCGAGGCGGCCCAGACTGGGCGGCCAGGGCAGAAGCAGGGCCAGGGGAGAGACGCTGTGGTCTGGGGGGTGTGGGGGGTGGCCAGCTGTGGCCAGGGCAGAAGCAGGGCCAGGGGAGAGACGCCGTGGTCTGGGGGGCATGGGGGGCGGCCAGCTGTGGCCAGGGCAGAAGCAGGGCCAGGGGAGAGACGCCGTGGTCTGGAGGGCGTGGGGGGCGGCTAGCTGTGGCCAGGGCAGAAGCAGGGACAGGGGAGTGACGCCGTGGTCTGGGGGGTGTGGGGGGCAGCCAGCTGTGGCCAGAGCAGAAGCAGGGCCAGGGTAGAGATGCCGTGGTCTGGGGGGCATGGGGGGCGGCCAGCTGTGGCCAGGGCAGAAGCAGGGCCAGGGGAGAGACGCCGTGGTCTGGGGGGTGTGGGGGGCAGCCAGCTGTGCCAGGGCAGAAGCAGGGCCAGGGGAGAGACACTGTGGTCTGGGGGGTGTCGAGGCGGCCCAGACTGGGCAGCCAGGGCAGAAGCAGGGCCAGGGGAGAGACGCCGTGGTCTGGGGGGTGTGGGGGGCAGCCAGCTGTGCCAGGGCAGAAGCAGGGCCAGGGGAGAGACACTGTGGTCTGGGGGGCGTCGAGGCGGCCCAGACTGGGCGGCCAGGGCAGAAGCAGGGCCAGGGGAAAGACGCCGTGGTCTAGGGGGTGTGGAGGGCGGCCAGCTGTGGCCAGGGCAGAAGCAGGGCCAGGGGAGAGACGCTGTGGTCTGGGGGGCGTCGAGGCGGCCCAGACTGGGCGGCCAGGGCAGAAGCAGGGCCAGGGGAGAGACGCTGTGGTCTGGGGGGTGTGGGGGGCGGCCAGCTGTGGCCAGGGCAGAAGCAGGGCCAGGGGAGAGACGCCGTGGTCTGGGGGGTGTGGGGGGCAGCCAGCTGTGGCCAGGGCAGAAGCAGGGCCAGGGGAGTGACGCCGTGGTCTGGGGGGCATGGGGGGCAGCCAGCTGTGTCCAGGGCAGAAGCAGGGCCAGGGGAGTGACGCCGTGGTCTGGTGGGTGTGGGGGACAGCCAGCTGTGGCCAGGGCAGAAGCAGGGACAGGGGAGAGACGCTGTGGTCTGGGGGGCGTCGAGGTGGCCAGCTGTGGCCAGGGCAGAAGCAGGGCCAGAGGAGAGACGCCGTGGTCTGGAGGGTGTGGGGGGCGGCCAGCTGTGGCCAGGGCAGAAGCAGGGCCAGGGGAGAGACGCTGTGGTCTGGGGGGCGTCAAGGCAGCCAGCTGTGGCCAGGACAGAAGCAGGACCAGGGGAGAGACGCCGTGGTCTGGGGGGGGCATGGGGGGCAGCCAGCTGTGGCCAGGGCAGAAGCAGGGCCAGGGGAGAGACGCCGTGGTCTGGAGGGCGTGGGGGGCGGCCAGCTGTGGCCAGGGCAGAAGCAGGGCCAGGGGAGAGATGCCGTGGTCTGGGGGGCATGGGGGGCGGCCAGCTGTGGCCAGGGCAGAAGCAGGGCCAGGGGAGAGACGCCGTGGTCTGGGGGGCATCAAGGCGGCCCAGACTGGGCGGCCAGGGCAGAAGCAGGGCCAGGGGAGAGACGCCGTGGTCTGGAGGGTGTGGGGGGTGGCCAGCTGTGGCCAGGGCAGAAGCAGGGCCAGGGGAGAGATGCCGTGGTCTGGGGGGCGTCAAGGCAGCCAGCTGTGGCCAGGGCAGAAGCAGGGCCAGGGGAGAGACGCTGTGGTCTGGGGGCGTCGAGGCAGCCGGCTGTGGCCAGGGCAGAGCTGCCAGGAGTGCGGTGTGTGAGCCGCCCTGCTCCAGTGCACAGTGGCAAGGACTGCCCTGTAGTCAGTTTTCCAGGTGGTGCAGTGCTTTGTCTGCATGACTAGTTCAGGACACTTCTGTCACCTGGGCGTGAGGAAGGGGACAGGTGGGCTCCTGCTGCACGATGCAGCCCTTTCCCGGCAGGCCCAGAGCCCAATCAGCAAACAGGCTCTTCCCGGCCACGGCAAGCCCTCAACAACTCTAAGGACCCAGTTCTGCTCTGGCAGAACACAGGGAAGCAACACAAGGTGGGTTTAGAGAAATCCTCTCTCCACACCACGCTCCCCCGCCCGCCGCTCTGATCCCGAGTCCACAGCGCTGCTCACAGCGCGCTCTCCTTGGGAAGACAGCTGTGCTCCTGACATGGAATAGGGCGCTGGGTCAGGGCCAGGAGCCAGAAAGCACAGCTCCCCGCCCTATGTAATCCTATCCACCAACCTGTGAGTCACATGACCCTCTCCCCAGGAAGTACCTCCTCTCACCTGGGACCCAGGGGAGGTACCTGTAACCTCCTAAGAGGCCAGCAACAGGGAGAGGCTTGGTCTCTTCTGTAGACTTAGAGGAAGCAGGGTACTGAAGCCTCCCCCTGCGTGTTTTCCCTTCCGAGCCCACTGTGTTCCTGAACGATACCCCAGTGTGTGTGTGTGTGTGTGTGCGTGCATGTGTGTGTGATTTCCTCACCTTTTAAATAAACTTTAGCTTAGCACTTTGTATGTCATGTTTGTGCCTGTACTTAGAATGCTTCTCTAGGTAAGAGACAAGAGCCTGGAATAGGGATTTTAAAGATTTATTTACTTAAGTCAGAGTTACAGAGAGAGAGGGACAGAGACCTTCCATCCCTTGGCTCACTCACCAAATGGCCCCAACAGCCATCTTCCGGCTAAGCTGAGCCGAACCAAAGCTGGGAGCCAGGAGCTTCTTCTAAGTCTCCCACATGGGTGGCAGGGGCCCAAACATTTGGGCCACCTTCTGCGGCTCTTCCCAGGCCATTAGCAGGGAGCTAGATGGGAAGTGGAGCAGCTGGAACGTGAATCAGCACCCAGACGGGAGGCTGGCGTTGCGTTCGGCAGCTTTATCCACCATGCCACAATGCCAGCCCCCAGAGTACAGATTTTAGATCTCACCTGGCCCCCAACATATTGGTGAGCCGGCCAGAGGAAATTCACTCCAGGAAGGGCAGCATGCTAGAGTGGAAGCCAATCGGCCTCTGTCTCAGCAGTTTGCTTCTAAATCCTGAAAGTCTCTCTGACCCCAGTCTCTCTCCTCTCAGCATTTGTGGCTTAGGAAGGTCGGCTAAGAGCAAATGTTGATGTGTCTTAACAGACTCTAATCTCCGTAGTAGCCGGGGCCCCAGGGGAGCTAGGGCAGCATTAACAGGATTCGGGCAGAGGAGGGCGAAAGGTGGGCCAGTTGGTGAATGTGTGCTGACCTGTAAGTGCTTCCAGGTTGCTTGTAACAGCTTGTAACAGTTTTGAAGGACAATTTACATTATTAGGCAAACCGGAATTAGGCCCTCGGTTTTATGGAAGGATTTCAAGTTGCTAACCAGTTTTTTGGTCTCAGGCTTTTGATTTGGATCAGGCATGCTAGGGTGACTTTTCCTTTGCTAATTTCTGGTGTCACCTGGAGGGGCAGGGGAAGCCACTCTGTTGCCTGGCAACCACAGCTAGCGTCTGTGAGCTAAGACTCCAAAGGTGGTGGAGGCTCCACTTCCTGCCGTGGAGGAACTGCTGGAGAGAAAACAGGTGGTGGCCAACACGGCGGCCACCAGGAGGACTTCTGCTCTTACCGGAAGATAAGCAACAGACCCCACCCCCAAGATGGTAGCCCCCAACGCAGGTCCCATGCTGCATGCCTGGTCGGCAGCACTGATTTTTAGTTTACTTTTTTATTTTAGCTTTACACGGGCTGTGGAACGTGTTCCAGGCATGGGGCTGTGCCACCTCAGGATGGAATGCCCTGGTGGTGGCAAGGGGCTCTCAGTATCTGGGCACCCAGAAGGTGCTCAGAGATACCTCAGGCTTCTGATCTGTTATTTTAGGTACGGAGGTGTAAGCTCCCTGAGAAGTTGCAGGGTGCCGCAGTCCAAGTTCACTCAGCACTGTGCCAGCTGGTTTGCCACTGAGGCGCAGCCCCTGGACGCCTGCATCCAGCGGTGGTGCTAACAGCCTCTGAGCTCATTTGGAGTGCTGGGCCCCCAGTGCACTGGCACTTCTGTGATGGCGGTGTGCACCCTGGCTTCCAGCTACCCCAGGAATAAAAAGCGCACTGGGTGATAGTTAAGCTGCAAGGGAGCCTCCCAGCAGGCTGGTTGACACAGGGCCCCCACAGTGGGCTGGGCAAAGCAATGGACCAAATTTTGGGTCCAAAAAGAGACTCCAAGGCAGGGAAATTATAGCTGATACAATGTATCCTAAATGTGATTCATATCAGGCTGCTACAATGTATCCACATCACCCAAGTTTCCTATTGGGCTTGTGAGGAGCGTCCTCTATTTTTGTCTTCTCAGGTCCCTCCAAGAGACTGTTTGGCTGTAGAGTTCTGCGTGGATCCCCATGCGTTCACTTCTAAGAGTACAGTCTGAAAACTTGCCATGGGACCCCACATCTCCCTGAGCTGGACGGCAAACTGCATTTTAAGCATTTGGTGATAGTAGAGAGAGTTAAAGCGAGAATGCTCCAACATGGGAAGACGTTCAGAAAACAGGCTCATCAGATGGCAGTGGCTGAATCTAAAATGCTGCAGCCTCGGGGTCAGCACAGGAGCACCCCACCGTGGCAGGAAGGTGCTTCAGGCACGGGCAGTTAGGACATGGCGGGGAGGATGTCCCCTCTCAGGAGTGCCCTCCAACCCACGCCCAGCTAGGACACTGGCGGGGAGGATGTCCCCTCTCGGGAGTGCCCTCCAACCCACGCCCAGCTAGGACACTGGCGGGGAGGATGTCCCCTCTCGGGAGTGCCCTCCAACCCACGCCCAGCTAGGACACTGGCGGGGAGGATGTCCCCTCTCGGGAGTGCCCTCCAACCCACACCCAGCTAGGACACTGGCGGGGAGGATGCCCCTCTCGGGAGTGCCCTCCAACCCACGCCCAGCTGGGACACTGGCGGGGAGGATGTCCCCTCTCAGGAGTGCCCTCCAACCCACGCCCAGCTGGGACACTGGGGGGGAGGATGTCCCCTCTCAGGAGTGCCCTCCAACCCACGCCCAGCTGGGACATGGCGGGGAGAATGTCCCCTCTCAGGAGTGCCCTCCAACCCACGCCCAGCTGGGACACTGGCGGGGAGGATGTCCCCTCTCAGGAGTGCCCTCCAACCCACGCCCAGCTGGGACACTGGCGGGGAGGATGTCCCCTCTCAGGAGTGCCCTCCAACCCACGCCCAGCTGGGACACTGGGGGGGAGGATGTCCCCTCTCAGGAGTGCCCTCCAACCCACGCCCAGCTGGGACATGGCGGGGAGAATGTCCCCTCTCAGGAGTGCCCTCCAACCCACGCCCAGCTGGGACACTGGCGGGGAGGATGTCCCCTCTCAGGAGTGCCCTCCAACCCACGCCCAGCTGGGACACTGGCGGGGAGGATGTCCCCTCTCGGGAGTGCCCTCCAACCCACGCCCAGCTGGGACACTGGCGGGGAGGATGTCCCCTCTCAGGAGTGCCCTCCAACCCACGCCCAGCTGGGACACTGGCGGGGAGGATGTCCCCTCTCAGGAGTGCCCTCCAACCCACGCCCAGCTGGGACACTGGCGGGGAGGATGTCCCCTCTCAGGAGTGCCCTCCAACCCACGCCCAGCTGGGACATGGCGGGGAGGATGTCCCCTCTCAGGAGTGCCCTCCAACCCACGCCCAGCTGGGACACTGGCAGGGAGGATGCCCCTCTCAGGAGTGCCCTCCAACCCACGCCCAGCTAGGACACTGGCGGGGAGGATGTCCCCACGCCCCAGCACAAGGAAAGTCGCCAGTGGAAGTGGGATTTTCCCCTTCTGCACAGCAGGCAGGGACTCCCGCTCCAGTCGTGGCTTCAGCTGAAGATTGGTGGGGCCTGGGGACTCTGGGCTCCTGCAGAAATGAACATATCACCCCAAGAGCCCCGGGGACTACTGCGCTGCAGGGAAGTGTGTTAAATCTTTAAATGACCGTGCTGGAGCCTGTCTGTCATCTGAGTGCCAGACCATGATGGGAGTTGACGGAGACCTCGCTCTCAAGGACTTGCCTCATGCTGGGTGTATCCCTGTCACTCACGGACTTTTAGTTATGTCTGTCCCACTCCACTGCTCGGGAGAGGTTTGCTACCATCGTTAGGTGTTTCCCTACAGTGAGCTTCCCCTAAGTCTATGATGTTCGCTGGTACAAGGCAGAACTCAGATCACGTAATATCCCGACGGAAACAAAAGAGCAGGTCCTCAGGTGTAGGATCAAGAAACACCTGGACGGCCACACGGGCTGCGCCGTCAGTTTTTAGAAGGTGACACTGCACTTCGTCATCAGTGCCCGTTCCAACAGGCCCAGAGCTGGCGGCTGAGTCTCTCGGGCGGGCTCTGGCTCCATGCCAGTCTCCCCACAGTCCCCAATTCCAAGTGTTCTGAAACCAATGGACACTACAGAGTGGTTCAGGACCTCCGGGCTGTTAATGAGGCACTTGTTCCAATTCATCCTGCTGCGCCAAATTCTTACACCGTATTGACAAGGATCCCTGTGGCCCCTCCTGGGATACAGTCAGACCTGAAGGGGGCTTTCTTCTACATCTTGTTACATTCAGAATCTCAGCTGTCGGATGCCTTTGGGTGGACGGCTCCATCGTCACGGGTAACTCAGCACTCTGGGTGCAGGAAGCCACCAAGCTGACTTTGGGCCAGCCACTCGAAGTCCCAACTCCACACTGGGTGCCAGAGGTTTTAAAATTAAAGGACAGTAATGGCTAACAGGAGGGCGCCATACAACACATCAGGCCCTGAGATGACTCCTGGCACAGCGACCCTGCTGTCACCTGTGAGCGCTGGAGCAGTAACTCCTGCTGCGTGGGAGCTGCACGGCAGGTGTGCACCAGCAGACCTGACCTCGAGGTGAGCCTCTGGACAATCCCACGCCGAGCGGTTTCCTGACGGCAGCAGCTATGTGAGGGAGGAGCCACAAAGACAGCAGACGCCACAGTGGCCCCCACCCAGGCAACAGCGGCTCAGCTCCACAGGCTGCACCCACAGTGAGGCAGGACAGGGAGTGAATTCACACTCCGATTCCAAATGTGCTCTGTGCCACACTCACGTGCATTTGAAGAGAGGCCCACTGACTGCACAGAACTCCCAGATTACATATAGAAAAGAGAGGTCACCCCCCCTTCTGCAGTACGGGAGCCTTGGAAGTGGTGTCAGTCACTGTCGGGGACGCAGAGGAAGACGGCCACGTGAGGAAGGGACAGGCGCTAGCAGGAAGTGGCCGCCCAAGACGCTCTGGAAACGTCCGATCCCTCAGCCCGTGGCAGTGACCACAGAGTCTCACTAGTCTGGGACTGAATGGGCCCAACAGCGCGGGCAGACGAAGAGGCCAGTGCTCGGTGGGCTTTAGACCTTAACGTTGCGCTCCCAACTCTCTCACTGGAAAATCATTAACAAAATGCATGACTCCACCTATCTGGGAAGAGGAGCTTTAATGCAAGTCTCTCGATGTTTGGAGGGAAAGGCCCACGTGCTGTCCTAAGTAACGCCTCCTTGTCCCCTCTGTTTAGAGTCGCCCTGGCCGGCACATGAAGCCGCCTCCGTGCTGACTCCTGTGCAAAGGACAGGAGTGTGCCCAGTGAGGCCCGGTGAGGACCGGCAGGCTGAGCTCACGCACGCACCGCCCGCTCCGGTGAGGACCGGCAGGCTGAGCTCACACACACACCGCCCGCCCCGGTGAGGCCCGGCAGGCTGAGCTCACACACACGCCGCCCGCCCCGGTGAGGACTGGCAGGCTGAGCTCACGCACACGCCGCCCGCCCCGGTGAGGCCCGGCAGGCTGAGCTCACGCACGCACCGCCCGCCCCGGTGAGGCCCGGCAGGCTGAGCTCACACAGGCGCCACCTGCCCCAGTGAGGACCGGCAGGCTGAGCTCACGCACGCACCGCCCGCCCTGGTGAGGACCGGTGAGGCCAGGCAGGCTGAGCTCACACACACACCGCCCGCCCCGGTGAGGCCCGGTGAGGCCCGGCAGCTGATCTTACTCACATGCCTCCAGCAAACAACTGCAGATACATTCTAGTTTTTATGGATCCGTTCACAGAGTGGATAGAAGCTTTTCCAACCCAAACAGAAAAGAAACAAGAAGTATCCAAAGCCCTACTAGGGGGCATACTGCCACGCTCTGGACCTGCAAGGCCACTCCACAGTGACAGTGAACCCTCACGTGTGTCTAAAATAACCCAACAGAGAACCGCAGCTCTAGGAGGTTCCTGGGTTTTTTTTTTTTTTAAGATTTACTTATTTGTTTGAAAGGCAGAGTCAGAGGGAGGGAGAGGAGGATACAGAGCTCCTCCGGTTCACTCTCAAAATGGCTGCAATGGCCAGAGCTGGGCCAAGCCAAAGCCAGAAGCCATTAGCTCCATCCAGGTCTCCCACGTGGGTACAGGAGCCCCAAGGACCTAGGCCTTCCTCCGCTGCTTTCCCAGGCACATTAGCAGGAAGCTGGATCAGAAGTGGAGCAGCTGGGACTCAAACCGGCACCCACAAGGGATGCAGGCACAGCAGACACTGGCTTAACCCGCTGTGCCGAAGCGCCGGCCCCTTAGGAGTTTCTGATCATCTCCGTGCCTCTTGGAGACCTCAGGCATCAGGTAAAGTCAAAAAGGCCAATCAGGCCGGCGCCGTGGCTCAACAGGCTAATCCTCCGCCTTGCGGCGCCGGCACACCGGGTTCTAGTCCCAGTCGGGGCACCGATCCTGTCCCGGTTGCCCCTCTTCCAGGCCAGCTCTCTGCTGTGGCCCGGGAGTGCAGTGGAGGATGGCCCAAGTGTTTGGGCTCTGCACCCCAGGGGAGACCAGGAGAAGCACCTGGCTCCTGCCATCGGAACAGCGCGGTGCGCCGGCCGCAGCGCGCTACCGCGGCGGCCATTGGAGGGTGAACCAACGGCAAAAGGAAGACCTTTCTCTCTGTCTCTCTCTCACTGTCCACTCTGCCTGTCAAAAAAAAAAAAAAAAAAAAAAAAAAGGCCAATCAGAGTCTTAGGACAATTCCAGCGAAGCTTTGCCAAGAGACCTCAGAACGAAGCTTAAACGGCAGCCCACTGCCCTCCTCAGGGAGAGAGCAGCACCCAGAACCGCCTGAAAGCCCAGTCCACAGGAGATGCTGTGTGGGAGGCCCTCCCTGACCCGACACCCTCCTTGATTCAGAGACTCAAGATCAGATAAAGTGAACTATTAAATAGGCCAGGCACAAAAGGCCCTGATGGAGTACGGAAATAAAGTTCTCCCAGTGCCGAACCCCAGAAGCCACGGGAAGCCTGTCTCCCCAGGAGACTCAGCTGTGTAAGAACTTGGAAGGAAGGATCCGCCTCAGACCAGTGCAGCCGAAACGTCCGGGACCCTACCAGGGCCTGTGGAGCGCGCCCGCCCCGGTGAAACCACAGGGCGTCCCAAGCTGGGTGCACCTGTCAAGGCTTGGACGTCCTCGAGTCTTCACAGGTGCACACCAAGGTGAGCCTGCCTGCTCCTGTGAACCAAGCCAGACCTCCAAGGCCTCTCCAAAGGCAGAAAGATAAGGAAGGCTTTTTCTTCTGTTCCTCAAGGCTGCTGCGCTCCGAGGCAGACTTGTCTGACCTCCTCTTCTCCTGACCCCTCTGGAAGCTGCTACTTGCAGGACAAGCTCTCAGAAGACCCTGGGTGCCACAGGAAGCTAACGTGAAAACCTGACCATTGCTTTAGGGAGCCTGTCCTACACCTCAGGCCAACTCTTACAGCAAGCGCTCAGGTCTCTGGACACCGCCTAAGGTCGCCATGGGGAACGGCAGCCCTAGAATACACACGGATAGAACAGGAGGAGCAGGTGTGTGACTGGGGGGCTCTGCCACGCCTGCTCTAACAGTGTGCGGACTGAGAAACACACTCGGGCGGGGCGGCTGTACCGGCTGTACCTGCACAGCCCATCAACATCCACTCTGGGAAGCCATACAATGCATTCCTCCCTTCCTGAAGGCACTCCACTTACAGTTTGTTTTCTCCCAGTTTGCTCACACTGATGATAAACCTGTCTGTTTCGGAATCTGACAACTTCGCAGAGTGATGGTGACCAAGCGGGGGACACAGCCATTGCCAGCGACTGACTGAAAATTCTCTGGCTCGTGAGACCGATGCACAAGATGAGACCGGAAGTGGAGCAGCTGGGACTCAAACCGGTGCCCATATGGTGCCAGTGCTGCAGGCCGGGCTCTAACCCGCTGTGCCACAGCGCCAGCACAGCTAGATGAGATAGGAAGTGGAGCAGCTGGGACTCAAACCAGTGCCCATATGGTGCCGGCGCTGCAGGCCGGGCTCTAACCTGCTGCGCCACAGCGCCAGCACAGCTAGATGAGATAGGAAGTGGAGCAGCTGGGACTCAAACCAGTGCCCATATGGTGCCGGCGCTGCAGGCCGGGGCTCTAACCCGCTGCGCCACAGCGCCAGCGCAGGAAGCGGTTTCCAAACCCAGTGTAGGCACCACCCATGCCCCTGAGCAGCCGGGAGCAGATCCGGAAGAGATGATAACCTGCCCCTTCAGCGTCCTCTCGGGACCAAGGGTCGGGAATCTGAGAGGGCAAAGATACAGGATAAGGCAGAGCTAGAGTAGGGGCTGGAAGCCACACCTCCCCCCTGTGTAATCCTAGCTGCCTACCTGTCAGTCAAAGGACCCCTTCCCCAGGAAGTGCTGCCCTCCCTGGGGCCTGGGGGCGGGGCCACGGACTGACTCCCTTTCCAACCTCAGGAGAGGCCAGCAACAGGCAGGGGCTCAGCTTCCCCACCCAGGACTCAGGATCCCCCACCCCCGGCTGCTCCCTTCCAGGCCCCCTCTATTCCTGAACAGAGCCCACGTGTGTGGGATTTCCTCGGCGTTTAAATAAACCTCATCACTGTGTATGTCGTATCCGTGCTGTACTTAGAATGCTGCTCTTAGGCAAGAGCCTGGAACAGGGATTTTAGATCCCACCTCGCCCGCAACACGCTGGCCGCAGGAGGGCCCAGCAGCCTGCAGATGTCCTGTGACCAGACAGCTCCCCAGGCCGGGGTCACGGGGCTGCCCGGGGTGGGGGTGCAGCTGCAGAGCCTGAGCCTGGCACCCGGAGCAGCCCACCAGTGTCAAAGGCAAGAAGCCCGCCTACCCACGGTGACCTCAACGTGGCGAGACCCCGAGGCCCCACTTCAGGTTAAGTTCAGATCCTAGCATTTCTGAGGGTTTGGTGATCAGACCAGGATCGGGGGGAGAGACCAGTTCCTTGCGCTTCCTTCTGCAGTGAGAAACCCACGCATTCTCAGTGCAGACGGCTCCGTAAGGTGCAGTCACAGTGCGGCACCCGTGTGTCAGAGAATCCCCAGACCTAAGGATTACGAGGCGACTAAGGAAACGGGCACGTGCCCCGGGGAGACACAGGCTGGAGAGCCAGCCCTCCTGGGCCTGCAGCGCATCCTGCCCCAGGGGCCCTCACAAGAAACTCTGGTTCAGGTAAAACGCATGAACTTGAAAATGTTCCCGGGCCAGCACTGTGGCGTAGCGGGTAAAGCTACCACCTGCGGTGCCGGAATCCCATATGGGCGCCAGTTCAAGACCCGGCTGCTCCACTTTCGATCTGGCTCTCTGCTACAGCCTGGGAGAGAAGGGAGGCCACGTGGGAGACCCGGAAGAAGCTCCTGGTTCCTGGCTTCGGATCAGCCCAGCTCTGGCTGTTGCGGCCAGCAGGGTGGTGAACCAGTGGATGGAAGACCTCTCTCTCTCTGCTTCTCCTTCTCTCTCTGTGTAACTCTTTCAAATAAATAAAAAGATCTTTAAAAAAAAGAAAAAGAAAAAGAAAAAAATTACCACACAGAAAAACAAAACTGAGCCCTAGTTTATATTCAAAAGCCACCCCGGAACACAGCCAGAAAGGATTGGGAAGCCACACACCGATCCTGGAAGACAGGCTCCAAAGGGCACAGAGACACAGAGGCCCATCCCACAGGAAGATGGACCCGGCCTGAGTGCGCCCTCCTCAGTGAGGATGGACAGGACGCAGGGAGGCCCCACCAGAGACAGGGCCGTCCTGAGTGCCCTCCTCAGTGAGGATGGACAGGACGCAGGGAGGCCCCACCAGAGACAGGACGCAGGGAGGCCCCACCAGAGACAGGACACAGGGAGGCCCCACCAGAGACAGGACGCAGGGAGGCCCCACCAGAGACAGGGCCGTCCTGAGTGCCCTCCTCAGTGAGGATGGAGACAGGACGCAGGGAGGCCCCACCAGAGACAGGACGCAGGGAGGCCCCACCAGAGACAGGGCCGTCCTGAGTGCCCTCCTCAGTGAGGATGGACAGGACGCAGGGAGGCCCCACCAGAGACAGGACACAGGGAGGCCCCACCAGAGACAGAGCCGTCCTGAGTGCCCTCCTCAGTGAGGACAGAGACAGGACACAGGGAGGCCCCACCAGAGACAGGACGCAGGGAGGCCCCACCAGAGACGGGGCCGTCCTGAGTGCCCTCCTCAGTGAGGACAGAGACAGGACGCAGGGAGGCCCCACCAGAGACAGGACGCAGGGAGGCCCCACCAGAGACAGGACACAGGGAGGCCCCACTAGAGACAGGACACAGGGAGGCCCCACCAGAGACAGGGCTGTCCTGAGTGCCCTCCTCAGTGAGGACGGAGACAGGACACAGGGAGGCCCCACCAGAGACAGGACACAGGGAGGTCCCACCAGAGACAGGGCCGTCCTGAGTGCCCTCCTCAGTGAGGACGGAGACAGGACACAGGGAGGCCCCACCGGAGACAGGGCCGTCCTGAGTGCCCTCCCAGTGAGGACGGAGACAGGACGCAGGGAGGACCCACCAGAGACAGGACACAGGGAGGTCCCACCAGAGACAGGGCCGTCCTGAGTGCCCTCCTCAGTGAGGATGGAGACAGGACACAGGGAGGCCCCACCAGAGACAGGACGCAGGGAGGCCCCACCAGAGACAGGACGCAGGGAGGCCCCACCAGAGACAGGACGCAGGGAGGCCCCACCAGAGACAGGGCCGTCCTGAGTGCCCTCCTCAGTGAGGATGGACAGGACGCAGGGAGGCCCCACCAGAGACAGGACACAGGGAGGCCCCACCAGAGACAGGGCCGTCCTGAGTGCCCTCCTCAGTGAGGATGGACAGGACGCAGGGAGGCCCCACCAGAGACAGGACACAGGGAGGCCCCACCAGAGACAGGGCCGTCCTGAGTGCCCTCCTCAGTGAGGACGGAGACAGGACACAGGGAGGCCCCACCAGAGACAGGACACAGGGAGGCCCCACCAGAGACAGGACACAGGGAGGTCCCACCAGAGACAGGACACAGGGAGGCCCCACCAGAGACAGGACACAGGGAGGTCCCACCAGAGACAGGGCCGTCCTGAGTGCCCTCCCAGTGAGGACGGAGACAGGACGCAGGGAGGCCCCACCAGAGACAGGACGCAGGGAGGCCCCACCAGAGACAGGGCCGGCCTGAGTGCCCTCCTCAGTGAGGATGGACAGGACGCAGGGAGGCCCCACCAGAGACAGGGCCGTCCTGAGTGCCCTCCTCAGTGAGGACGGAGACAGGACACAGGGAGGCCCCACCAGAGACAGGACGCAGGGAGGCCCCACCAGAGACAGGACGCAGGGAGGCCCCACCAGAGACAGGACGCAGGGAGGCCCCACCAGAGACAGGGCCGTCCTGAGTGCCCTCCTCAGTGAGGATGGAGACAGGACGCAGGGAGGCCCCACCAGAGACAGGACACAGGGAGGCCCCACCAGAGACAGGGCCGTCCTGAGTGCCCTCCTCAGTGAGGATGGACAGGACGCAGGGAGGCCCCACCAGAGACAGGACGCAGGGAGGCCCCACCAGAGACAGGGCCGTCCTGAGTGCCCTCCTCAGTGAGGACGGAGACAGGACACAGGGAGGCCCCACCAGAGACAGGACACAGGGAGGCCCCACCAGAGACAGGACACAGGGAGGTCCCACCAGAGACAGGACACAGGGAGGCCCCACCAGAGACAGGACACAGGGAGGTCCCACCAGAGACAGGGCCGTCCTGAGTGCCCTCCCAGTGAGGACGGAGACAGGACGCAGGGAGGCCCCACCAGAGACAGGACGCAGGGAGGCCCCACCAGAGACAGGGCCGGCCTGAGTGCCCTCCTCAGTGAGGATGGACAGGACGCAGGGAGGCCCCACCAGAGACAGGGCCGTCCTGAGTGCCCTCCTCAGTGAGGACGGAGACAGGACACAGGGAGGCCCCACCAGAGACAGGACGCAGGGAGGCCCCACCAGAGACAGGGCCGTCCTGAGTGCCCTCCTCAGTGAGGACGGAGACAGGACGCAGGGAGGCCCCACCAGAGACGGGGCCGTCCTGAGTGCCCTCCTCAGTGAGGATGGAGACAGGATGCAGGGAGGTCCCACCAGAGACAGGGCCGTCCTGAGTGCCCTCCCAGTGAGGACGGAGACAGGACGCAGGGAGGCCCCACCAGAGACAGGGCCGGCCTGAGTGCCCTCCTCAGTGAGGATGGACAGGACGCAGGGAGGCCCCACCAGAGACAGGACGCAGGGAGGCCCCACCAGAGACAGGGCCGTCCTGAGTGCCCTCCTCAGTGAGGACGGAGACAGGACACAGGGAGGCCCCACCAGAGACAGGACGCAGGGAGGCCCCACCAGAGACAGGGCCGTCCTGAGTGCCCTCCTCAGTGAGGACGGAGACAGGACGCAGGGAGGCCCCACCGGAGACAGGGCCGTCCTGAGTGCCCTCCTCAGTGAGGATGGACAGGACGCAGGGAGGCCCCACCGGAGACAGGGACCAGCATGGCAGTGTGGCCTATGTGAGCACCACCCTTGCTGCTGCAGCTCAGGCCTTGGACAACACCCAGTGCCCCGGAGAGAACCAGACAGCCTCCAGCCCGCAGGGGTGCGGTCGGTGCCGCCGACACTCCGCAGCTGCCCACAGGGGGGCAGTCTGGAGACGTGGTGCACCCTAGCCAGGGCACGCCCTCCGCAGCAGCCACAGGACAGCTGTATGTTTTCCACGCTCCTCGTCCTGGCTGTGCTGAAGCCGCAGGAGACCCTCGCCAGATGCCCTTGGCCTTCCAGCTCCAGAACTCGCAGCCAAAGCAAACTTCTTTCCTTTATAAATCGCCCAGGCTCAGGTGTGCGGCTATAGCAACAGAAGACGGACGGAAACACACACACAAACACGTGGAGACCGTGACCCGAACACACTGCAGCCAAACCAGAAACAAATAAAACCAGGAGACACAGAAACCCAGCCGTATGTCCTTCCATTAAATACTTCAGATTCTAAACCAAAGTGAAGAAAATGTATGAAACAGGAAACACGTCACCTTTCATAAATCTTAGGAATTGCCTAAACTTGACCCTGAAAACAACGTGAAGTCTGAGCTGCTGGACCGTACGAACGGCAGTGCAGTACGTCCTAAACACAAAGTGGAATCACGCCGGCGCCATGGCTCAACAGGCTAATCCTCCGCCTTGCGGCGCCGGCACACCGGGTTCTAGTCCCAGTCGGGGCACCGATCCTGTCCCGGTTGCCCCTCTTCCAGGCCAGCTCTCTGCTGTGGCTAGGGAGTGCAGTGGAGGATGGTCCAAGTGTTTGGGCTCTGCACCCCACGGGAGACCAGGATAAGCACCTGGCTCCTGCCATCGGATCAGCGCAGTGCACCGGCAGGCGGCCATTGGAGGGTGAACCAACGGCAAAAGGAAGACCTTTCTCTCTGTCTCTCTCTCACTGTCCACTCTGCCTGTCAAAAAAAAAAAAAAAAAAAAAAAAACAAAGTGGAATCACACGCTGCTGAGGGACGCTTGGGCAGAAGACCCAGGAGAGGGACACCGGCCCGGCCAGAGCGGAGGAAGCCGGCGGTGCATAGAGCCCGGCTGCTGATGGACGCAAGAAAGCACGGCTTCGGCTGCAGCTGGCTCTCAGCAAACAGTCTACAGGACTCAAAAACAGGTGTCCACTATGAGAATCGTTAACAATATCCACAACCCGCGGGGAAGAGACCAAGCACCCTCGGATGCAGCACCCGGCAGACCGACATCGGCGATCTCACCTGCTCCGACCACACCGCCTCTTCTCTGTACTTCTTACCCCATGGAAGGAAGTATCTCAACTTTAAATTCATCAGAGATGGGAAGTGAGTCACACGCTTTTAAAAACCAGGTTTTTCCCCCAACACTGTAAATTTTAGAAAACCTAACTACAGATTCACAGGAAGTTGCAAAGACGGCAGAGGTTCACGCCGCCTCCACCAGGTTTCCCCCGGCTTCGTCTCTGGCGACCACAGCACCCGACAAACCCCGGAGGCCACGGCTGCCGTGTGCGTCCAGGCCACCGGTCCCTTGTGCCGCTCCAGGCAGGGCTCCCGCCCCGCTACAAGGACCTCACCTGACGGTCCTCACTCCCAGGCTGGCGGCTCAAGCACAGAAACTGCTCTACAATGCCCGCCACGCTCCCCGAGGACCACGCTGGACCCTGGTTCAGGGAGACGAAGGCAGGGGAGGGGCGGCACAGGCTGTCGGGAAGCAAAGGCAGGATCCTGCACCACGGCGACCACAGCTCCAGTCACCAAGGCAGAAAGCGTCGCGTCCCAGCGTCACAAAAACAAGGCAAGATTGTGTGTGCGTGGAGGGCGTGGATCCCATAACCTCCTAGGGGCCGGAGGCTGCTAGGTGCCCGGGGAGCCCTGCTCGGGCCTCTCTCCTCGTCTCCCCTCCCAGTGTTTGATGAGTCGCCTACCGTGACCTTGAGAGCCGAGAGCAGCACCATGAAAACGTGCAACTGAAGAACAGCTGCATCCAGCACATCTATACATAGAAGATTTTCAAAAAACAGAAAGATTTCATTTCTTTACTTGTTTGGAAAGGGCGGGGGAGAAAATCCCTCTGCGGGTTTGCTACCGAAATGCCTGCAACAGCCAAGTCCCGGCCAGGCTGAAGCCAGGAGTCCGGAACTCTACCCAGGGCTCCCATGTGGGTGGCGGACACTCAAGCACTTGGGCCATCCTCTGCTGCCTCCCGGTGTGTGGCAGGGAGCTGGATTATAAGCTTGGCAGCGCGGGGACTGGGACCAGTGCTCACCCCACGCTGCGCCCAGCACCAGCCCCTGGCGACTTTCTGGAATGTTTGATAAACTCAAAAACCTTGTATTTTAGCCGAAGTTGGTGTTGATAGGGGCCGTTTTCAAAGTATGCCTGATTTGGTTTGCTTCTCTTCTGGGGGTGTGTGTACACACGCACATACAGAAACATCCTCGAAGTCCCATCAACATGAGAGGCTGCAGATATCAGGGGCTTTGGGGAAAGCCAGCTCTCCTCACCAGACCCCTTGCAGGGCTGTCCTCTGCCGAGCTGCGTGCTGCCCCCCTTCACTCTGCCCTGCCTGACACCCCAGCGTGACGCCCAGGCGCCGCCCTCCCCGCCCCAGCTCTGTGGGCAGCCCGGCTGCCCCTGCGGGGACTCTGGGCACGCGGGAGAGGGCAGAGCCAGCTGCACTCCGCTCTGTGATGTCAGGACGAGGCGCGGATCAGATTTCTCCCGCGCCTCCGTCTGAGAACGATCCTTAGAGCTCTGCGGAAAACTCTCCTGATGCTTCTGGTGTGTTCCCCGAGGGGGAGAGGCACCTTTCGGAAATATTTGCAAGCGCGAATTGAGCAAGAGCTGCAAATACAAGCCCGGCGTGAAGCTGGCAGCGTGGCTCTCAGGAAGTGCGCAGATGTACTTCCTGGACACTATAAATAGCAGCAGCCGGGCGAAATGCACATCAGGTCCACACAAGCCGGCGCAGACACGGGAGGCGCACGCCCGCACGTGACCTCCAGGAGTAACTGACAGGGCCGGCTAAGGGACACCTGGCCACGTGACTTCCCGAACAAGGCACCACGGAGAACAATCAGACAACAGAACCGGGCTTGACTCCTGGGCACACACTCACGTTTCTGCGGCACTGTGGCTTTCAGTGCGCTCACCCCTAGGAAGCGGTGCCAGTGGTGCCCCTGGTCCCAGAAGGGAGGTCTTCACGGATTGCCCAAGGCCTTTGCCAGCCAACGGAAGCCTGGATTCAAATCCAGCCGCACCCCTGGGCACCGCAGCTTCAGACACACCGCACCGTCTCGGCTCCGATCACACCGCGTAACCACAAGTCACTCTGAACTCAGTGGGTAGAAACACACCAGCTCAGAAACACACAGTCCGCACCCCTGCTGTCTTGGTTACCCCAGGACGAGCTTACGTAAGAGTGTTTCAGAATCTCCTCCGAGCCACCTCCAAGGGGCCGGTCATGCCCTTCACTCAGGAGCCCGACGGAGCAGGAACCGCTGTTACTCAACAGTAACGGCTGAGATCTGGAAACACCGGGGTGGGGCGGGGTGGGGCGGGGCGGGCCTAGGGCAGCTCCCCCGTGGCAGCACTGAGCCTTCCACCTGGCCCTCAGGGCACCACGCTGACCATAAAGACGGAGTGGCCCCGTGGGCAGCTGGCCCAGGGGGACTTCCGGGGACTGAGGTGCTTGACTGAGATGTTAGCATCCGAAAGGAGCCGAGTTCAGAAACGCAGCCCCTGGGAGGGACCCACAGCCCCTGGGAGGGACCCGCAGCCCCTGGGAGGGACCCGGACCCGGACCCGCCCCCGCCCCCGCCCCCGCCCTGCACCTACCACAGAGCATCCTCAGCAGTTACCTGCCTATGAACACGTGGTCCTGCGAGGAAGGACGGGCAGACGGCACCGGGGCAGGAGTCTGTCCCTGTCCACGGCGCTCGTCAAGATTAGCGGCTGGTGCCCCCGCCCCGTGGCCACAGGGGACCCTGGAGCAAAGCCCGCGGCTCTGAGCAGACACTGAACAAACGCCGACATGTCTGTGCTTAGTGTGCAGGGCGCACGCCCCGGCCTCTCCCGAGTCCAGACTCTGTCACCGCTGCCCACGGTCACAGCTGGCACTCACCTCACAAGGCCGGCTCTGTCCCACCCCCTCCTCCGGGAGCAAAACTCCACGGTTCACCTGCTGAATGCCCACGGGGCTGCAAGAATCCCCCGGGCCAGGGACTCGCCTGTTTGCTGACTGTCTGGCTGCAGCCTCAATAAATCCTAGGGCTGTCAAGTGTTTCTAGAACCTGAACTGTTTTCTCCACTTCCACTGTGGCCACTGGGCTGCACACCGCCCTCCCTGTCTGCAGCCAGCCTCTGCCGTGCGCCTGGCGGCCTGGCGACCACAGCCCCTCTCAGTAGCTTACTCTGCACCTCCAGGAATCCCCACCGTCAGAGGCAGAGCCTCACTGCCTGCAATGGCCAATCACAGGCCAATGCACCACCCCTCTGCCACCCCGGCTGCTGCAGGACCAGGGCCTCACCTGCCTGGGCTGCTCCCCTGACGCTGCCACCTTCCCCAGCCTGTCCCAGCCACCTGGGACTCCTGCTCGCTGCTTCCTTACTCCACCTGCTCGCACAGCTGAGCTCTGCTGAAGCACGGATCAGCTTTACTCACAGGCACCTCTCCCAAGAGCCGAGGACCGTGGCCAGCCCCCAGGACGCCGAGACGGAGAGAAGGAGCGCAGGAATTCACGAGTGAAGGCCTTCCCTGACCCCCTGTCCGGATGCCTGGTCCTTGCTCACCTCCGAGCACAGGGCGCCTCTCATGCCCCTGACGTCCCCTGCCGTCTGCAGTCGGCGAGTGTGAGTGAGCAGCATCCGGCTCCAGCAGCCCAGCACACGCGCGCCTCACACAGACACAGCACGAGCCACGCTCCGTAGCCACCGTCCAGCTCAGGACGCTGGCCACAGCCCAGCAGGCCAGAGACTTGCACACAGCACACACTGCTGAAACATCTCTTCTAGTTTCAATTAAGCAAGAACCATCAACCGACTGGGAAACCTCCTGAATGGCTGGGATAAAGCCTTACAAAGCTCCAGTGCAGCAGCTCCTTCGCTACAAAGGCACGCAAACCCGCACCGGCCCAGGGCAGCTCATCTGCACCCAGGGCGAGGTCCAACCTCAGACAGGCAGACAGAAGTCAGCGCAGGAGGGTGCAGACAGAGCTGAGACAAGACCGGGGTGACCAGGATGGGGCAAACATAGCAGAGCACCCACAGAGGCATGAAGGGGACTGCGACACTGACACAACCACCTCTCCCCCTACACCAAACCTGCCCTGCTCCGGCCCTCCACCTCAGTCCCCGGACCCTCACCTCCCTCCAGCGTGCCCTCCCTGGGGGCTGCAGGGAGGGCCCAGGAGGCACACAGGTGAGGCCTGAGGTACCACAGCAGGGCCGTGGGCAGGCCTGGGGAAGACGCTCAGGGGACCGGACAGACCCAGCCAAGGCCCCTTCTGCTGCAAACACCTAGGACACGAGGCCACCTGGGCAGCCACTGGCTCCAAACGGCCACTCAGGGCGTGCTGTGACCACCGGGCCCGGACTGGGCTCTGTAGGTGCACGCCGTGAGGGCCAGAATTGGAAACTGCCCTCAGCGAGAGGCGCTTTCCTCTGCCAGGGGACAGGGCTGGACTGAGACCAGGACCCAGGTGGAGCATGGTCCCTGGGAACTCCCATGGCAGAGAGGCACCATCAAGCCGCCCCTCGCCCTGGCTGGATGCCCCCTGAAGGGCCACTGAAGGGCCACAGGCTCCTTGGGGACATCTGACACATTGTAGCCTTCAAGTACATAAGACAAAGCCTGCTCCAATGCAAACGACGTCACCTGACACGGGCAGGGCTCAGAGGGGAGGACACAAACCCTCTCTTCGGCCCGCTGACCTCCCTGCCCGCCCCAGGCCTGTTCCCTGCTCTCAGGATCAGTGCAGACGTGGGTCCTGCCGCCTCGGGCATGCCAGGATCTCTGTGGGTGTGGACTGTCTCGGGAGGCCCTAGCATGGGGGAGACGTGCTCTAGACGGCCAGCGAGGACCCCAGGGCTGTGCCTGGAACTGTGTGCTCGGTGCTGTGCACGTCCATGCAGACGACGACGTGCTATGTAACGCGGCAGAACAGCTTGTGATGAGCACAGCCCGCGCCCTCTGAATTCCACCCAGGACGGGAGGCCGTTCTCTTCCCCTCAGCACTGCTGGGGATCCTGAAGCAACACAGCTGGTCCATGGGGCCGGCAGCCCCCAGGGCAGGGGCGGAGTCTTGGTCAGGGTGAGGAAGTGGGGCTCAGCTGGCCTTGGGGGCACCGCTAGCTGCAGGTGGCGGGTGGGCAGTTACCCTGCTCCCTCCAAGACCCACTGAACGGCACGTGGGCGGTGCAAAGATGTCACCAAAACAAACCAGCAAGATGCCAGAGGGCTGGAAGCAGAAAGCCCATGGTCCCACAGTGGCCACTGTCTCACCAGACCGCGTCAGCCACAAGGCCCTGGGTGCAGGACCCTGGCGGAGAGGCTGCGGCAGCCCCGCACCAGGATGCCCAGCCTCGCCCTCATCCCAAGCCTCGGGCAGAGGCCAGGCCTCCTTTCTGGACAGGAAGACGGCTCCGTATCCCAAGAGTGAGTGGAGGTCATGCTGGGTGATGCTGATGCAGGGACGGGGAGCCTGGCCACTCCACGGCTCCACGGGGCCCATCTGTCTCTGCGCGTCCACACTGAGATGTGAACGTGGCGGGCTCACCACGGGCAGGACAGTGGGGTGGGGACAGATCCTCCACAGGGGGGCAGGGGGACAGCCAGACACATAGTGCTGGGAGAGATGAGGGAAGACATTCCATCTCGAGCCAGGAACCAGGGGGAGGTGGCCTGCAGCCAGGAGTCCGGAGCCTGGTGCAGGACCCAAGGGAACAGGGGCCGAACTTGCCTGCGGAAGCGCTGGGGCCCGGAAGGCAGAGCGCAGTGCCTGGGGCTGTGCAGGAGCCACGACCCTCAGGCTCTGGGCCCCGCACCAGGCACCCCCTTCCCTCGCGACCTTGGCAGGTTCCAGCTTCTCTGCTGTTAGGCTCCCAGCGTCCCCTACTCGTGTTTCATTGAGAACCCCCAAGACATCACCCCACAGGAAGGTCTCCCTCACAATGGAGGACGAGCAGAGCACAGCAAGCAATGCTGGGGCCCCTCCCCGGAGGCTGGACACTGCCCCACACGAGCCCTCCTGCCTGCTCCCCGGAGCACCTGCCAGGGCCGAGCGGCTTTTTTTTTTTTTTTTTTTTTTTTTTTGACAAGCAGAGTTAGACAGTGAGAAAGAGACAGAAAGGTCTTCCTTTTTCCGTTGGTTCACCCCTCAAATGCCTGCTATGCCCGGCACACTGCACTGCTCTGAAGCCAGGAGCCAGGTGCAGGGCCCAAGCACAGAGCTGGACTGGAAGAGGAGCAACCGGACAGAATCCGGCGCCCCGACCGGGACTAGAACCCAGGGTGCCGGTGCCGCAGGCGGAGGATTAGCCTAGTGAGCCACGGCGCCGGCCACCTTGCCTTCTAACACTGGGCACAGGGAGGGCAGGGAGGGAGCTCCCAGGAGGGGAATGGGAGCAGCACAGTCCGAGCTTACACCATGTGGGAGGGAGAGGAAGAAGGACTGTGTCCCGGGGCGGGCGTAGCAGGTGGCAGGAGAATGGAGGGCTGCCCTGAAGACAGAGCAGGAAGGGGCGGGGGGGGGGGGCGGGGTATGTGGGCACTCACAGGCACCTGCGGGCAGTCTGAGGCTTCGGAATGGGAGGACTGCTCAGCACCACACCTCGCGAGGAGACAGCAGCTGGCCCCAGAGTACCCAGGCTGTAAAGTAAAGGGGCCGCCTCACTGACCTCCAGAGCCGCCGAGAGGTCCTTCTGACCAGCTCCTGGCTTCACAGCACAGGGGCCTCCAGGGAAGAGAAGCTCTCCCACTGGCAGGCTTGGCCACGCCCACCCAGCAACCAGATGGGAGGGAAGCAGAAAAACTCTTCAAGTTGGTTTGATCAACTGTGGGCAATATTTCTCCAATTTTGCAAACAACTAGATTCTACTTTGGTGTCTTTATATTTCACTTTTCCTCTAAAAATTAAAAAAAGCAAGAAAAAATTTAGCCATGCAGGCAGGGTGTTTTGCAGGTGGACGCTCTTCCCGGGCAGTAGACCTGCACTGCACTCGCCTCACCTGCCCACAGGGACCCCCCCTCCCCGGCCCCACAGCAGCAGCTGGAGGTGGGAAAGGGGCTGGGCACCGCCAGGCGTCCGCGACCCGGGGCCAGCGCGACAGCTCCCAGTCAACAGGCCCCGTGACACAAGGCCGCAGACAGCCCTCTCCCTGCACCTGCCTGGTGTGTCCGCTGACCCGGGGCCAGCGCGACAGCTCCCAGTCAACAGGCCCCGTGACACAAGGCCGCAGACAGCCCTCTCCCTGCACCTGCCTGGTGTGTCCGCTGACCCGGGGCCAGCGCGACAGCTCCCAGTCAACAGGCCCCGTGACACAAGGCCGCAGACAGCCCTCTCCCTGCACCTGCCTGGTGTGTCCGCTGACCCGGGGCCAGCGCGACAGCTCCCAGTCAACAGGCCCCGTGACACAGGGCCGCAGACAGCCCTCTCCCTGCACCTGCCGGGTGTGTCCGCTGACCCGGGGCCAGCGCGACAGCTCCCAGTCAACAGGCCCCGTGACACAGGGCCGCAGACAGCCCTCTCCCTGCACCTGCCGGGTGTGTCCGCTGACCCGGGGCCAGCGCGACAGCTCCCAGTCAACAGGCCCCATGACACAGGGCCGCAGACAGCCCTCTCACTGCACCTGCCGGGTGCGTCCGCGGCCACCCTCAGGAGACACTGGCGGTCAGCAGCTCCATCCTCAGCACCCAGCCAGCCATGCAGCTTCCTGGGCAGACACAGAGGCGGCCCGAGCAGGCCAGTCGGAGGCCTGGCTGCCAGGGGCCCAGCCACTGGGCCATTCGTGAACAGACGCGTGTGCCAGCAAAGGGAGTTCCTGAAGCAAGCTGAAGCCACGCCGGCTCTGGGTCCACGTGGTTTCTCACCAAAGCCAACAGCACAGCAAGGACCACCAAACACGCCTGGGAGGTGACCTGGGCGTCGGGGGCGGGGCCGCTAACCTCAAGAGCTCCACGGGTCAGAGGAGGACCAAGAAACCCCCCAGCCAAACGCTCCCCAAGGTTCGGGAACCTGCAACTAGCGGATGACCTGGGTGTTCTCTGCAGCAGCTCTGCTTTAAAATTCCAGAATTTTCTTTTAAAAATTGCACTGTAGATGCATAACCCCAAGAAGCTAAGAAGCCTGGCAGAGGTGCGTGCGAGGAGGAGCGGGGCACAGCCTTGGGCTGAGACCCCAGAGGCGCCCGGCCCGGCCTGCCCACAGCGCCCCCTGCAGGCTGCGCCCCTCAGCACAGCGAGGCGCAGGACAGCTTCTGGAGCTGTGTTTTCCCCAGGAGCACAACCCTGTCCCGCCCAGCCACCCATCTGCTGAGTGAGCCTGGCTGCCGGTCACAGGGCGGGGCCACCCACTTCCCTTCTGGGCGAGGCGCAGGTGACAGCACACGTGTGAGCAGTGAGCGCTCACTCTGCATCCTGCTGTCCGGGAGCTGCCCGCGCCCTGCAGGGTGGCGGGCGTGCAGCTGCACAGCTCTGGGAAAGCTCCACCAGCCCGCACTCGGCGTGGCGTCGGCGCGGCTCTGAGTCACGCACACGGGCGACGTTCGTAACCCGGCAAAGTTACAGGGATTCAAAGCAAGTGCTTAGTTGTCCGGGGCCCTAGGAATCTGCACCCATGGCACAGCTGGGTGTGCGACTGCATTCCACAGTCCCTGGGCCGTCTTCTTGACTCCCTAGGAAAACACTGGGCATGGATAGAGGCCTCCTGTGCACAAGGCCCCTGCCCCCGCCCCAAGCCTGGGGCACCAGGTGCACATCCAAGCGCAGCCCCCCCTCCCGCTGAGCAGGGCAGGTGCCTACAGCCTCATCTGCAGCCCAGCGCTCCATGCTCAGAACAATCCGGAAACAATCCATGCTGTTACAGTCACTCAGCGTCGTGGTCGCAGCTCAGACAGGCAAGTCTTTTGCCTTTACGAGAGAACTGATTTGTAACTGAATTGTGTTTTTCTTTCCTTTTTTTTTTTTTTTTTTTTTGGACAGGCAGAGTTAGAGAGAGAAAGAGAGAGAGAGACAGAGAGAAAGGTCTTCCTTTTTCTGTTGGTTCACCCGCCAAGGGGCCGCTACAGCCAGCGCGTTGCGGCTGGCGCACTACGGTGATCCGAAGCCAGGAGCGAGGTGTTTCCTCCTGGTCTCCCATGCAGGTGCAGGGCCCAAGGACCTAGGCCAACCTCCACTGCACTCCCGGGCCACAGCAGAGAGCTAGACTGGAAGAGGGGCAACCAAGACAGAATCCGGCGCCCCAACCAGGACTAGAACCCGGGGTGCCGGCGCCACAGGCAGAGGGTTAGCCTAGTGAGCCACAGTGCCGGCCTATAACTGAGTTTTTTAAACAAGAAAATGCAGGAATTCAGAAGGAAGGAAAGTCTTATTTCCACGGCGAGAGTTACAGGGAAGCTGGAATTGATCCGAACAGTTCTTCCTCCTCCAACAGGCTTTCCCAGCCACAGGGCGAGCGTGACCCGGTCCCCGAGCCTCACTCCTGCAGGACACAGGACAGACGGTACCCCAGGCTCCTTAGGACTAAGCCCATTTACAAAGAGCCGTACTCACCACGAGCAGCACGGAGCACAAGGCCGTTCACAGGGAAAGGCCCAGAAACGAAAGCGAGAACGAGGGAGCTGGCCCTGCCCACTGCGTTACGGGTGCGTGCGTTCAGCGGGCGTCCGTTCTCCTGGAGGAGGCGCCCCCGCGGCGCTGACCCTCGAGCCGTCCTGCCAGGGGACCACCACCGCACCGACACACCAGGCTGCTCCTGAGCGCACTTTCCTGGAAGAAGGGACTGGAGTGCATGCAGTCTTCCCATAACGCACAAAACTGGGCTGTGCGGCCCTTTGCCTGGGATCCACGGCCAGCGGGCAGAGAGCCGGGGCCCAGTGCTGACACCCACGCTGTCCTCACGAGTAGCCGGGTGCACTTCCCAAGCTGGACGATACGCCTGCAGCCGGCCTTTGGATTCAACTGGAAACTTCACACTTACCGCCGCGTCTCGGCCATCAGCTCCCTGAGAAAGTCTTGTACCTCGGCCCCAAGCCTGGGCAAGCACCAGGAAATCTGCCTCTACCTTACACAGGGTTCAGCGTTTAAACAAACACAACACAGGCGATGTGGACTCAGGACAAAGTGAGAATCAAAGCCGTACGCTTCTTGAGAGACCCGCCGGCAAGGTCGAGACTACCTGTGATACTCTGAACCTCCCCCCCTGCCCCAGCATGCCCAGACCCCCACCGGGGGACAGAGGACCCTGCAAAGACCCTGGGGCTCTGAGGAGACCGCCCTAGCACCTCAGAGAACACCAGGCAGGGAGCAAGCTCTCCCTTCACATAGCCAGTAGGGGCAGCAGGAGGTGAGGCAACGAGTAGGCCTGATGGGGGCCACGAGGGCCTCAGGGGCCAAGGTCACAGAGACCCAGGCCCGGGAGACACAGCGCGGGCAGGGGTCCGGCAGTGACGCCCAGGGTGATGCCTCGCTTGGGCCCCCGCCTGCAGGAGGCCCAGTGTCCTGGGAGAAGGCACCCGTGTGCAGCGTTTAAGCCCTGCAGGCTTCCATGCGGGGATTCTACAGGGCAGGTGTTTGATGGATAAAGAAAGAGCAAACTGTCCCGTGGCCCCAGACCTGGAGAACTCCGTGTGAAACGGGAGGCCTGCAGTCACCACGGGCGCCTTTGTGTACAAGGGCCACACGCTGCTTGGCAGACGGCCCCACCGCTCAGCTTCAGCCACACCTGCGCTGGCCTGGGGCGGGGAGGGTGCCAGCAGCCTGGCCTCTCCACAGCGAGGGCCCAACCCCCCCCCCCCCACTGGCCTGCGACGGCTCAGGCTAGGGTTTCATCCCTGCAGAATGGGCCGAGCTGCTGGGAGGACCCCGCCCTTTGGCGCCTGCGATGGACCAGTTTCTCTGCACGTAAGGCACCATGCCAACATCTCTTCCCTTTCACCCCGGGGCAGCCACACTCAAGGACGTCACAAGGACACTGCTCCTTGCCCACACCCCCAGCAGAGCCAAGCTCCGAACACGCGGGCGCTCACTTACCCGTGCTGGGCATGTGGTTCACACGTGGAGGGTTCAGCAGCTCCACCGGCTGGTCTCGGCCAGAGAGTCCATCTGCAACAGAGAGGCAATGGCTTTCAGACAGGGCGAGCATCCCCGGAACGCCCTGCGCGCCCAGGGAGCGCGAGCCACAGCTCCGTGAACAGAGGAGCATGACCTGAACGCCGTGGCCAGCGGGCAGTACACGCCTTTGCCCGAGCAAGTGAAGGACCTCTATGCAATGGTCAAAGCCGTCCCAGAGCTGAGGCAGCCACACCAGCTCTGGCCTGCAGGCCTCGCCGTGCCAGCTTTGTCCCCTTGCTGCGGCAGCCACACTCCGTCCACGGAGCTGACCAGGGCCTCAGGGCAGACCAGTGCCTTGCCCACCCAAGACACCGACAAACGTCCAAGGCCAACAGAACCAGGTGCGCGGCCATGTTCTGAGAAAAGAACCTCACAGGGTGGATACTTGGCACACAGGCTGGGATGCCACTTGGGAAGCCGCATCCCAGAGCAGAGGGCCTGGGTTCCAGCCCTGGCTCTGTCTCCGCCCGTCACAGGGGCTTCACATTCATCCAGGCGCACCTCCTCCTCCCACTGGGAGAGCTGAGTTCAGATGCAGACAATGCTCCTGCACCTGCCAGAAGTGAGCCAGTGCTGAGTTGTCCCAAGAGCTTAGCCTGGCCTAAGCACAGCCCTGATGCCAGGGCCTCGTGCCCAGCCGCAGCGGGGCTAAGAACGGATGGGCTCGCGCGGCAGACGGGTGACAGCCGCGGGACAGAGCGGAGTGGCCGGCGGGGCCGAGGCTGAATGGGGCACGGCGTCCTCAGGACGGGGGCCGCCTCTCCGGCCAGGATCGGAGAGCACGAGCGCCCGTTTACACTAGACGGAGGCTGCTAGGGAGTGGGGTCCTGTTCTCCAGCCTTTCTCCTCTCTCTCCCTGGATAAAGGATTTGCTGAGTGTGAAATAGGTAAAACGCCCGCCAAGGTTTTACCGCCTGGTGCCGTCAGGCCGGGTGCCTTCCTCGGCAGGCCGGGGCCACCAGCAGAGCTATCAGGGGACGGGCAGGGCCGCGGTGTGGAACACTGGGCTGCCCCCGAGGCTGTTTCCAGGCCCTCCCTCTCACGGGCTGATCCCGACTTCACAGCCACAGTGTAACCGGCCCCCGCCGCCACCCCTACCCCGGCACCGCTGTGTCCCGTTCGGACTGTGCCTTCCCAAGGGCGCTGGGGAGGGGAACATGGTCTGGGGGACAAAGGGAGCTGAACTTCTGAGAGGGACCCCCGCTGCGGCCGGTGGTCACAGTAAACTTCCTCCACACTTCCGGGGCCGTGCTCCAGTCTGTGGGGCGGGGGCCTCGGTGGGCCTGTTTCCCCAAGCCCAAACCAGGTGCGGGCTGGGTTTAGGTCTCCATATTCTCCCAGGTAGAAGAATTTCCAGACATCACACTTGGCCTTCACAGCTGGCCGCCGACGGGAGTGGAAGGCCCTGCAGGGCTGTGCAGTCCCTGCTGACCGGGGAGCAAGCGCCAGTCTCCAGAGGCAGCCGTTCAGCACTGGGATGCGAGCCCGGCAAAAACACAGGCCAACATACGTGGGAAGAAAACCTCGCTTTGCACCCCAATGGCAGTACTTATCACAGCCTTCCCAGTGCATCCTGGGAGAAGTTCAACATCCAAGGACAGAGAGCAGCCCAAAGTGCGCAGTGAAGCCCCCACCCCAGAGGAAGAGATGGGGAGCTTGTGAGCCCCTGGGGGCCCTGGGAGCCGGGCATCCAGGGAGGGTGGAGCCACGCAAGTGCCACTCAGAGTCCACGCTCTGGGCCATGGGTTCTGTCCCCCCGTACAGCAGCCTTCTCTGTGGTCTGAGAACCAGAGGTTTGGAAACACTGACAAGTAATACAGGAGGCGCCTTCAGGATAGGAGGGTCAGGAGGAAGAGGGGGAGGCCCCGTCACACCCAAAGGCCAGCGCCAGGCCACACCACAGGAAGGACCCAGCCCTGGGCCCCTGCGCTCCGACGGGCACTGAGCCGGGAGCTTCTCCACCCGCGCCGGCGCTGCTCACAGAACTCAGAGCAACATCTGCGCAAGGGCCCTCCTCTGCGGTCTCACGTCGTGTGGTTTCAGTTCCCAGTGGTCAACCACAGTCCGGAAGGATTAAAAGGAAATTTCCAGAAATGAACAGTTCACAGGTTTTCAGTGTGTACCGTTCTGAGCGGCGCAACAGGATTTAAAACCATCCCTCTGCCCAGCACAGCCGCGCGGTAACAGCCCCGCCGGCCGGTCACCGAGAGCCCACTCAGGGTATCAGACGGGCTGCAGCGTCTGCTGCCCTCCTCGCGTGGCCTCACCATACCCGGCCACGCCACGTGGTCGCTGTACCCTTGCCCTGTCACAGGAAGGGCGAGAACAGGATAATAAGCTCGTGGGAAACGGAATTAAAAGATAAATTTTGGTGCAAAACACGTGAAATCCATTCGTAGTTCCATCCGCCTGGCGCTCAGCACAGCAGACGGCCACAACCGCCCTATGTCAGCTCTCGCTGCGCATCACTCCCTGCGCCCAAGTCACAAATGGCTCTCGGCCACAGCCACGCACGTAGGCCCAGGAAACACAGTGGACAGTCATGTTACCCACAGCTCCAGCACGCTTGGTACAGGTACGTGTGTATACAGTAAAAGAGGAATACAGAGCTTCTACCCACAGTTCCGGGATCCACAGGGGTTCTTGGGATAACGTCCCCACTCCCACCCCCAAGAGGGGGCACAAATGGACATCCGGATGACCAGGTCACAGGCTGAGGTCTGGAAGGTCCACAGCCAGGAGCTTCTGCCCCCACAGAGCTGGACACTGACCCTGGCCCTGGCACGTGCTCAGGCTCTGCCCCCCACAGAGCTGCACACTGACCCTGGCCCTGGCACGTGCTCAGGTTCCGCCCCCCACAGAGCTGCACACTGACCCTGGTCCTGGCATGTGCTCAGGTTACGCCGCCCACAGAGCTGGACACTGACCCTGGTCCTGGCACGTGCTCAGGTTCCCCAGCGTTTCCTCAGCCCACTCCAGCCCCTGCTGCCTCTGCCCCTGGGTCAGTGGGTACAGGAGCATCCCCACGGTCTAATCCCTGCCACGGTCCAGGTGACCTCAGCGCACTCAGGGACCTCTGCCGCGGTCAGCCCGCCAGCACAGACTGAGCCAAGGATGGTCAGAGGCCCAAGGAACAGAGAGAGGCTCCCGGCACGGGGGATTTCAAGGATTTGAAGAGCTCTGTGCCAGGAACCAGGACAAAGCCCAGACTGACTTCCTGCACAGGGCAACTGCCGTCCTCGGCGGACGAGACCTGGCCTGGCTGCCGTCCTCACCCCTCTGTGCAGTGCCACGGACGTCTGCAGGGACAGAGGGCGCTTCGTGCGGCACCTCCCTCCCAAGGAGCACCACGTGCAATGGGGGCGTCTCCAGACACACAGGTCCCGCCGAGGGCCTCACGGGTTTCCTGCGGGCACAGGCGGCACGGCCGTGCCCCAGCCCTAGTCCCGGGGGAACACGGCCCCTGTGCCGCTCCCTGGAGAATGACACACTCGCACAACACCAGGAGCGGACACCACCTCCCAGCTCAGGGGCAGCGTCACAGGGCAAAGGCACTCACTGGGAAGCTAAGAAACAGAAGGCGTCTGACCGTAGCCGTCGATGGAACAGTGGCCCGCATGACAGGTGGCTCTCGGGGGTGCCCAGAGCTGGCCGTGCCCCGGGGACTCAGATGGGAAGCAGGCAGTGGAAGGAGAGGGTGCAGAGAGAAAGGAGGGGACCCTTCACCTCACGGTTCAGCCAGCCACCTGCGCGTGGGGCGCCCTCCCGAGCCCACTGGGCAGCTGGCGCCCACAGTGCAAGTCCTGGGTGAAGGCCCCAGCCAGGCCCACGGCAGGCACTCTGACATGCTGAGTCACCAAGGCGAAGGCCCAGGATGGGGCTTCTGGGAGCACACCTGGCCCTCGAGGTTTCTGTGTGGTGTCAGAAAAGACCTTCCAGGACATCAGAGGACGGAGGAGCTTTGAGGTATGTACACAAGGACATGCAGAGCTCAGGTGTGTCCACACGAGGACGTGCAGCGCTCAGGTGTGTCCACACGAGGACCTCCAGAGATCAGGTGTGCCCACACGAGGACCTGCAGAGCTCAGGTGTGTGCACACGAGGACGTGCAGCGCTCAGGTGTGTACACACGAGGACGTGCAGAGCTCAGGCATGTACACACGAGGACGTGCAGAGCTCAGGTGTGTCCACATGAGGACCTCCAGAGCTCAGGTGTGTACACACGAGGACGTGCAGCGCTCAGATGTGTACACACGAGAACATGCAGTGCTCAGGTGTGTCCACACGAGGACGTGCAGCGCTCAGATGTGTACACACGAGAACATGCAGCGCTCAGGTGTGTACACACGAGGACGTGCAGCGCTCAGGTGTGTACACACGAGAACATGCAGCGCTCAGGTGTGTCCACACGAGGACCTCCAGGGCTCAGGTGTGTGCACACAAGGACGTGCCTCCCAACACTGCTGGCCTCTTCCTGTGTCACACGGCCAGGGCCATAGGAAGTCTGCTCCCGGCTACCACGCTGCATCGGGAGACACCGAGCAGACCGTGAGACACGCGAGGCCGTGTTGAAGGACTGGGGGTCACCGGGGGCGGGGAGGGACAGCTGCAGGCCCAGAGCCACACAGAGCCAGCCAGTGACCACGCAGCCAGCGGCACATACAGACTCCTGTGGGGACACAGCGTGGCTGCCCTGTGACGATGCTGCAGCCAACAGGATTGCTCCCCCGACACGGTGTTGCCGAGTGAGCTCAAATGCTCGAGGAAGGAGAAGTGGGAATCCACACGTATGACCGAGGGCAAGGCAGGGGTCGGGACCCACATTCACAGCAGGAACACATCAGGGAGAGGGCGGAGGCAGCGCGGCCTCGCACACCCACGCCTGTCCAGGCATCTGGCTGTCGGGACCCCAGGGCACGGGGCCATGGACGGCCTTTCCTCACCTGGCAGCTCTGGCAGCTCAGGGCACAGGCAGAAAAAGAGGGCCAGCCATGCGCCCGTCACAAAGCGGCGGCCACGAGGTGTTCACGGCCCACGGTTATGGGTCCTTTGATCACCGCACGAATCTCTGAATGAGGGCATGGGCATTTATTCCGGAGGGGAAGGCGCCTACCCCCACACCAGAGTGCCTGGCTACAACACGCAGTTCCAGTTCTACTTCGGGGAGCCACGGCAATGCCTCAGGTGTTTGAGTTCCTGCCACCCACACTGAGCTCTGGGCTCCCAGCTTCCACCTGGCTCAGCCCAGACGTTGCGTGCATTTGGAGAGTGAACCAGCAGACAACAGCAAGCACTCTCTCTCTCTTAAATAAAATGAACAGGGGCCGGCACCGTGGCGCAATAGGTTAATCCTCCGTCTGCGGCACCAGCATCCCATGTGGGCGCTGGTTCTAGACCGGGCTGCTCCTCTTCTAATCCAGCTCTCTGCTGTGGCCTGGGACAGCAGTAGAAATAGCCCAAGTCCTCGGGCCCTGCACCCACGTGGGAGACTGGGAAGAAGCTCCTGGCTCCTGGCTTTGGATCGGCACAGCTCCGGCTGTTGCAGCCATCTGGGGAGTGAACCAGCGGAAGAAAGACCTTTCTCTTTATATCTCCCTCTCACTGTCTGCAACTCTACCTCTCAAATAAATAAATAAAATCTTTTAAAAAATAAATAAAATGGATAAAATTTTTTCATCATTAACTTATCAAACCCTGCCAAACAAGTGGAATTCTGCCTGGGACCGCGCTGTGCGTGCTACCTGTACAGAAGAAGTTTCAGTGCTGCTGTGTGTTCCAAACCACGCACGTGGAGCGTCACCTCTTTCGCTTCTTTCAAAACCGTTTTAGAATTTTCAGTGCAGAAGTCTTGAACGTCCTTAGATGTCTTCCAAGGTACCTGATACAATTTTTAATAATTTTTTATGTACATGAAAGGCAGAGAGACAAAACCCTCCAGCCCACTGGTGGACTCCCCATATGCTCACGACTGCTGGGGCTGGACCAGGCTGATTTCTGACACCTGGAGCTCCAGCCAGGTCTCCCACATGGGTGGCAGGGACCCAAGTCCTCAAGCCATCACGGCTGTCTCCCAGGGTATGCACTGGCCAGGACTGGGACCCAGACACTTCAATCAATATTGGATGTGGCCATCCCAAGTGGCCAAACGTCTGCTCCTGCGTATCTGATATTCTAATTAAATGTTATGAATTATATTCTAAACTTCAATCCATTTGCTGATAAAGATCAGCAGAGTTGCTTTTATATTTTTTTTTAAGATTTATTTATCTATCTGAAAGGCAGAGTTACAGAGGCAGAGAGAGAGAGAGAGAGAGAGAGAGAGAGAGAGGTCTTCCATCCGCTGGTTCACTCCCCAGATGGCCGCAATGGCCAGAGCTGGGCTGATCCAAAGCCAGGAGCCAGGAGCTTCTTCTGGGTCTCTCATGTGGGTGCAGGGGCTCAAGCACTTGGGCCATCTTCCGCTGCTTTCCCAGGCCATAGCAGAGAGCTGGATGGAAGGGGAGCAGCCAGGACTTGAATGAGTACCCACATGGGATGCAGGCACTGCAGGCGGCATCGACTGGCTCCATCACAGCGCTGGTCCTACACATTGGTCTTATAACGCAGAATTCTGCTGAGGTCGTGTTCACACACTCACTCCTCCAGTCATGGGAGCTCCCTGCACGCAGAACCAGGCCACTTGTGTGAGCTCCCTCAGCCCTGGAGCCCTTCCTTTCTTGTCGTGCTTTACTGTACGCAGACCCACAGCGCACCACCGAGTAGGCGCTCGTGCAGAACACGCCCTTGCCTGTCGCGCTCTCAGCCTGCTGGGGGCCTGCCCGGAGCCTGCCAGCAGAAGGACACGCCCTCCCAGGCCGCCCTGCCAAGACCCATCTCTACATCATACGCGTTTGACTTTCTATTGTCTGTTTCTCTCTTCAACCTCCCCGTCCTTCCGGAATACTGCAAAATTCCTCTTCTGTCGAAGCAGCTTGGCCAGTGCGTTCTGGGAGGAGGGACGGCGCACAGGTGCCGAGGGACTGGCCTGGAGGGCCTTCGTGCCTGGCTCCAGGGAGCGGGAGCGCGATGTGCTGCGGCCGGCGTGCACCTGCAGCCTTCCGTCACGGGCTTCAAAGCACGAGCGGGCAGGGTGCCGGCGGCATCACCGGAGCCTCAGCGTCCCAGTGCGGCCGAGGGACAGGCAGGCGGGCGTGGAACCCAGAGTAATACCCAGGTCCCAATCAGAGCCGGTGTTCCCACGGTCTCTTACAGCGGGCGGCTCACGCTGGGCCAGCTGGGAGGTCACCCTGTGGAGCTGCACGTGCGCTGTGCCCTGCTCCCCGGACTCACATCCGGGGTCTCACTAGTGAGCGCCCACACTGCATCCCGACTTCCCGTGTGTCTCAGGCCACAGAACACCGCGCCCGGGGTGCCTGGCAGTGTGCGGTCCCACCTGTGATAACTATTTCTCAAGAGGCAACACGAGGGACCTGGCCCCCAGAAGGCAGCAGGCAGCCAGGGTCCTGGGCTCCCACGGGACAGACGCCAACAACAGACAGGCAGAGGAGGAGGGCCAGGCCAGCAAAGCCCTACACAGCTGCCCGCAGCTCAGGAGGCCCGGGAGGGGCCGGCGTGACCCGCTGCCGTCTCTGCCCCTCACGCACGGCCCTGGGCCCCTGGGTTTGCATCTGTCAGGTCCTCTGTGCCAGCAAGAAGCTGGGCTCTCACCACACCTGCCACAGAGACCTGTGTCCGGATGGATGCCAGAGCTCCAGGGCCATCGGTGGCCTGGCAAGGAGCGGGGTCTCCCGGGGAGAATGAAGGCATTCCCTTTCCACCCTCCACTCTGCACCACGCCTTCGAAACTAGAGCTCAGAGCCTGCCAGAAACCCGTGCACAGGAGCCCACCCCACCCCGCCCTGTAAGCGCCCAAGCTTCGGCACTGGGTTCCAGTCACACCCCGCTGCTCCCTTGGCTCTGGGGGAGATGGCCCTGTCTCCTCTGGCTGACAGAGGTGGCTTCGGACGGGGCACACGACACAGCTGTTCTGCAGGCAGGATACTGGTGCTTCCCCAACGCCGAACCTGGGAGAAACCGCGCTGATCCTTTAGGGCAGCAGGGCCCAAGCCAGGCCCAAGATTAGGCCAGAGGAGCCCTGTGCACCCGCAAAGCCACGCCAAAGAGCAGAGGCAGAACTCTGTGCTGCTGTGTGTGCATGTGTGTGCACACACGTGTGTGGCTGCTGAAGAGGACCATGCAGGAACAGAGGTAAAGCGGCCAGGACAGACGCTTAGCAGGTCCCCTCGTCCGCTGAAAGACACCCGTTCCTGCCGGGATAGAGGAAGGCAGCCCCTGTGCCGAGCGCCTGGCCACAGGCGGCCAGCAGTGTGGGGAAGCAGGGCATGCGGGCCCCTCCCCCCGCTCTCTGGCACCCCCGTCTGTGGGGCCATCAGGGGCTTGTGCAGTCGGGTGCGGCGTGGGCCAACGTGGAGTCAGCGGGGTGACTGGGTCCTGTGGCCACTGAGCCGTCCCCACAGCCACTGTGAGGATGGCCTTCCCTGCACCCAAGCCCTGTGAGCACAGCAAGATCTGTACAGCACCTGGGTGCCTGGCTCAGTTACTTGTAAAAGGGAGCTTGGTGGACAGAAGCATGGTGGCACAGAGATAGACATGACCTCTGTGGCCAGCCCACACCCCATTCCCCCTGTGTCCCTCCCTGGAGCTGACCACCCCAAAGGGGCTGTCGACCTCAGCCTGGCCCTCCTCTGCGGTGACCTGGCTCCTGCATAGCCCATACCTAGGCAGCAAACGCTGGGGCACTCACTGAACACAGGCCCACAGATAGCTCGGCCCTGTAGGAGCTCGGCCATCAGCTCTGACCGCCCTGATCCATTACACTGCTTCCTGCACCGCTCAGGTTCTTGGGAAACACAGAAGTCCTGCAGTGCAGCCTGCCTCTAACCCTGAGCAGGAATGCGACTTCCACAGTGAGTGCTGTGCTCCGGCCTCCGATGCCGGCGATGTGTGCTCATCAGAAAAAGGAGAATGCAAGAGGCCCCTGTGTGCGGTCAGGGCAGCCTGATGGACGCCGAGAGCAGCGAGGCTAAGCCCGGAGTCTGGCCGTCTGCCTCGAAGACCCCAGGGAGGGGCTGGCGTCGTGGTGCGGCAGGTTAGGCTACCACTTCCGTCACCGGTGTTCCACACTGGAGCACTGGTTCAAGTCCTGGCTAATCTGCTTCCCACCCAGCTCCCTGCTAATGTGCCTAGAAACGCAGAAGATGGCCCAGGTGCTTGGGCCTCTGCACCCATGTGTAGACCCTGATGGAGCTCCCGGCTCCCGGCTCAGGCCTCGTCTGGACATAGCTGTTGTAGCCATTTGAGGAATGAATGAGTGCACAGAAGATCTCTCTCTCTTATCTCTCTCTCTCATCTCTCTCACTCATCCTCTGATACTCTACCTTTCAAATAAATAAATAAATCTTTGGGAAAAAGAACCCAGATGAGCTGAGGCCACCAAGGGCAGGAAGCGTGCGTGGGCAGGGACACGCTTCAAAGTTCCCTGAGAGCTGTGGGGGTCAGAGGTCTGCAAGGAGCTCAACCAGGGAAAGACATGGCTCGCTCCTGGCCAGGAAAAGGAAGCTCCGCGGCCACAGGGGAAAGATACTGCTGATGCAGCGGAAGTAGCCAGACCCAAGGTTTGGGTCCTGATGTGAAAAACCAACAACACAAAGACCAGGAGCAAAAGGCAAGCAGGGTGTGAGCATGCGATCGGGTGCAGAAGGCAGCGTGTGTGTGTGGAACGGCACGCACAAGGCAGCGTGTGTGATGACGTGCACAAGGCAGTGTGTGCATGGAACGGCGCGCACAAGGCAGTGTGTGTGATGGTGTGCACAAGGCAGTGTGTGCATGTGATGGTGTGCACAAGGCAGCGTGTGCGTGTGATGGCGTGCACAAGGCAGCATGTGTGGAACGGTGTGCACAAGGCAGCGTGTGCGTGTGATGGTGTGCACAAGGCAGCATGTGCGTGTGATGGCATGCACAAGGCAGCATGTGCGTGTGATGGTGTCGACAAGGCAGCGTGTGTGTGCGGTGGTGTGCACAAGGCAGCGTGTGTGTGTGGAACGGCGTGCACAAGGCAGCGCGTGCGTGTGATGGTGTGCACAAGGCAGCGTGTGCATGCGATGGTGTGCACAAGGCAGCGTGTGTGTGGCATGGCGTGCACAAGGCAGCGTGTGCGTGCGATGGTGTGCACAAGGCAGCATGTGCATGTGATGGCGTGCACAAGGCAGCGTGTGTGTGGAACGGTGTGCACAAGGCAGCGTGTGAGTGCGATGGTGTGCACAAGGCAGAGTGTGCGTGTGATGGTGTGCACAAGGCAGCGTGTGCGTGTGATGGTGTGCACAAGGCAGCGTGTGCGTGTGATGGTGTGCACAAGGCAGCGTGTGCGTGTGATGGTGTGCACAAGGCAGTGTGAGTCTGCGATGCTGTGCACAAGGCAGCGTGAGTGAGCAAGAGTGTATGGAGGCTAGGGTGCCCATATGATGGTGTACAGAAGGCAATGCGAGTGAGCAATGGTGTGCAGAAAACAGCATGTGCGTGCGATGGTGTTCACAAGGTGGCATGAGCCTGCGATGGTGTTCACAAGGCGGCAGGAGCCTGCGTTGCTGTGCAGACAGCAGTGTGAATGTGTGATGGCGTACAGAGGTAGCATGAGTGTGTGACTGTGAGCAGACAGCAGAGTGAGCATGTGATGTGCAAAAGCCAGTGTGAGTGTGTGATGGTATGTAGGAGCCAGTGTGCATGTGCAATGGTGTGTAGAACCCAGTATGCGTGTACTATGGTGTGTAGGAGCCAGTGTGCCTGTGATGGTGTATAGAAGCCAGTGTGTCTGTGTGTAATGGTGTGTAGGAGCTAGTGTGTGTGTGTGTGTGTGTGTGTGATGGTGTGTAGGAGCCAGTATGCGTGTACTACGGTGTGTAGGAGCTGATGTGCATGTGTGATGGTGTGCAGGAGCCGGTGTGGGTGTGTGATGGTGTGTAGGAGCTGGTGTGCCTGTGATGGAGTGTAGGAGCTGGTATGGGTGTGCAATGATGTGTAGAAGCCGGTGTGGGTATCTGATGGTGTGTAGGAGCCGGTGTGGGTGTGTGATGGTGTGTAGGAGCCAGTGTGCCTATGTGACGGTGTGTAGGAGCCGGTGTGGGTGTGCAATGATGTGTAGAAGCCGGTGTGGGTATCTGATGGTGTGTAGGAGCCGGTGTGGGTGTGTGATGGAGTGTAGGAGCCAGTGTGCGTGTGTGATGGTGTGTAGGAGCCAGTATGTGTATACTATGGTGTGTAGGAGCTGCTGTGCATGTGTGATGGAGTGCAGGAGCCAGTGTGCATGTACAATGGTGTGTAGGAGCTGGTATGCCTGTGATGGTGTGTAGGAGCCAGTATGTGTATACTATGGTGTGTAGGAGCCAGTGTGCCTGTGATGAAGTGTAGGAGCTGGTGTGCCTGTGATGGAGTGTAGGAGCCAGTATGTGTATACTATGGTGTGTAGGAGCCAGTGTGCATGTGCAATGATGTGTAGGAGCCAGTGTGCCTGTGATGGTGTGCAGGAGCCAGTGTGCATGTACAATGGTGTGTAGTAGCCGGTGTGGGTGTGCAATGATGTGTAGGAGCCGGTGTGCCTGTGATGGTGTGCAGGAGCCAGTGTGCATGTACAATGGTGTGTAGGAGCCGGTGTGGGTGTGCAATGATGTGTAGGAGCCAGTGTGCCTGTGATGGTGTGCAGGAGCCAGTATGTGTATACTATGGTGTGTAGGAGCCGGTGTGGGTGTGCAATGATGTGTAGGAGCTGGTGTGCCTGTGATGGAGTGTAGTAGCCGGTGTGGGTGTGCAATGATGTGTAGGAGCCGGTGTGCCTGTGATGGAGTGTAGGAGCTGGTGTGCCTGTGATGGAGTGTAGGAGCCAGTATGTGTATACTATGGTGTGTAGGAGCCGGTGTGCCTGTGATGGTGTGCACGAGCTGGCGTGAGCGTGCAATGCTGTGCACAAGCTGGCACGAGTGTGACCGTGGTCACCACACAGCTGTGAGGCTGCTGGGACTGCCAGGCATCGGGATTTGCTCTGAATGCTCCAGCAAATGAGGGAGAAGACAAGTGAAGTGGGCGCAGGAGAAGCTCGGGGTTGTGAAGCCATGGTGGGCACATCATGGAACTAGCCCTGTTCTTCAAAACATACCAACTTTCTTCCAAATTCGATTTAGAGATGCCAAGAACAAATCACACCCTCACCTCATACCAGTGCGATCTGTTGGTCCTAACCCCCCGTCCTCCTAGCAATCCGCAGCTGGTCAGCAGCCCTGCAGGTCCAGCACGCACATACCCCGGCTAGAGCACAGGCCAACATGCAGGCCCTGGAAACGGGCTCGACACAGGAGCCCGGCACTGGCCAGGAGGCAGGCAGGCAGGGGCACGCTGGGGCAGCCTGGTGCTGGGATCCGCTGTGACACAGCCCCGCATGCCAGGCTCCAGTCCCAGCCCCAGCCAGGCTTATCTTCTTCCTCTCCAACCCACAGCTTGGTCGGGTGGCTGGGGTGAGCCTGCCTGTGGGCTTCCCTGCCCAGCCCGAGGCAGCAGGCACTGGACGGAAGTCTCGTGCCTCGCAGGATGCAGTCAGGACAAAACCCCAGGGCAGCAAGTGCTGCCAGAGCACTCAGGATCTTCTCAGGGAAACTAAAGCAGACAAGCGCTGCCTCGCCCAACCCTGTCTGAGACTGGTCCACACAGCCAGGAGGCACAGGCTGCAAAGGGCACACGGAAGATGATGGTGGCAAACCCCAGTGAAAGACACAGGAGAGCGCAGCCCAGCTGCAGACCTGGCGCTGCCAGGGCCACAAAACCCCGCCAGGTGCCCCGTGAGGCAGGGTAAGCGCTGGGCAAGCCGGTGGGGGAGAAGGGCGGGGCTGCGGCAAAGAGGGCCTCCCTCTGGCCGCGGTTCTGGACAATCCGTGCAAGCTTGCGCAAGGAGCTCTCAGCGGAGCCCACAGCTTCCTGCCCAAGTCGGACGCCAGCGCCGTGCCCGCTCAGCCGTTCATGAATGGTTTAGCAAGTCAGGGGAGAACGGCCCAGCCGCCTCGGCTCCCGCGAGCAGGTCCATCTGCCTCGAGGAGGACATGATCGCCTGAGTCATCTCCGAGCTGTTCTGCAGAGAGCTGGAGGCGTAGGAGGGGAAAGTAAGCCAGACGTAACGTGCGCTTCTCCGGAGCAGGGCGGAGTCAGCAGGAGTGTGTGCCGTGGCTCCCCGGCTCGCGGGCCCGCGGGAGTGGGTTCTGGGACGGGTTCCCTTTGGTCTGGGAGGCAGGAGAGTGCGGCCGTGATGAGCAGCCGATGACACCTGTCCACGGCCAGCCCTCCCACAGCCAGGTCACACAATTCCCGTGAACCCCCCTGCAGAGCCCCATGCGCACCGTTTCCTGACCCACATCACTCGAGGTGTAAGAAGCCGAATCCACCCGCCTGCACCAAGGCCCCCAGCTCGCAGGCCTGGCCTCATCAGCGATCCCACAACTTAACCCCGCCTCCATCCCCACCCCCGGCTCCACTTCCTCCTGGGGGAGACAGGAGGCCCCACACAGGCATCTGCACGGGGAACAGGCTCTCCTGGAAACGTGAGTCAGCGGCTAAAACCACCTCTCGGCCAGACCCGCCCCGGCCACTTTCCACAGCACTGCACAGCACCGCCAGCTCAGAGGTGTCTGTGGTGGAGACCGGAAGCTGAGGGTAGGGGCCGATCGGTAACAGCCGTGACAGGTGAGTCAGATTCCCCGCGGCAAACCCCAAACTGCTCTCTGGAGAAAGTTGGGGCAGGAGAGTCCATGGTGCGGCTGAGAGCGCTGGGGCCGGAAGGCAGCAGGGGCCCCAGGCAGGGGACGCAAGCGATGGGGAACCCGCCCTCCCGCCCCACGCCCACGGCTTCTTGGGCAAACAGCAGAAGGCTGCTTGTTCTCCGGAGAAGGCCTACCGCCGGCACAGTCCTCAGCAGTGTCGGATCGAGGCTCACTGTCAGCCGTGTCGGATCGCGGCTCACTGTCAGCCGTGTCGGATCGCGGTCCACTGTCAGCCGTGTCGGGTCGCGGTCCACCGTCAGCCATGTCAGATCACGGCTCACTGTCAGCCGTGTCAGATCACGGTCCACTGTCAGCAGTGTCGGATAGCGGTCCACTGTCAGCCATGTCAGATCGCGGTCCACTGTCCTCAGCAGTGTCGGATCGCGGTCCACTGTCAGCCGTGTCAGATCGCGGTCCACTGTCAGCAGTGCCGGATCGTGGTCCACTGTCAGCCGTGTTGGACAGCGGTCCACTGTCAGCAGTGTCAGATCGCGGTCCACTGTCAGCCATGTCGGATCGCGGTCCACTGTCAGCCGTGTCAGATCGCGGTCCACTGTCAGCAGTGTCAGATCGCGGTCCACTGTCAGCAGTGTTGGATCGCAGTCCACTGTCCTCAGCAGTGTCAGATCGCAGTCCACTGTCAGCCGTGTCAGATCGCAGTCCACTGTCAGCCGTGTCAGATTGCGGTCCACTGTCAGCCATGTCGGATCGCGGTCCACTGTCAGCAGTGTCGGATCGCAGTCCACTGTCCTCAGCAGTGTCAGATCGCAGTCCACTGTCAGCCGTGTCAGATCGCGGTCCACTGTCAGCCGTGTCAGATCGCGGTCCACTGTCAGCCGTGTCAGATCGCGGTCCACTGTCAGCCATGTCAGATCGCGGTCCACTGTCAGCCATGTCGGATCGCGGTCCACTGTCAGCCGTGTCAGATCGCAGTTCACTGTCAGCAGTGTCGGATTGCAGTCCACTGTCCTCAGCAGTGTCAGATCGCAGTCCACTGTCAGCCGTGTCAGATCGCGGTCCACTGTCAGCCGTGTCAGATCGCGGTCCACTGTCAGCCGTGTCAGATCGCGGTCCACTGTCAGCCATGCCAGATCGCGGTCCACTGTCTTCAGCAGTGTCGGATCGCGGTCCACTGTCTTCAGCAGTGTCAGATCGCGGTCCACTGTCAGCCATGCCAGATCGCGGTCCACTGTCTTCAGCAGTGTCGGATAGCGGTCCACTGTCTTCAGCAGTGTCAGATCACGGTCCACTGTCAGCCGTGTCGGATCGCGGTCCACTGTCAGCAGTGTCAGATCGCGGTCCACTGTCCTTAGCAATGTCGGATCTCAGTCCACTGTCCTCAGCAGTGTCGGATCGCGGTCCACTGTCCTCAGCCATGTCGGATCGCGGTCCACTGTCCTCAGCCGTGTCGGATCGCGGTCCACTGTCTTCAGCAGTGTCGGATCGCGGTCCACTGTCAGCCACGTCAGATCGCAGTCCACTGTCAGCCATGTCAGATCGCAGTCCACTGTCCTCAGCAGTGTCGGATCGCGGTCCACTGTCTTCAGCAGTGTCGGATCGCGGTCCACTGTCAGCCATGTCAGATCGCAGTCCACTGTCAGCCATGTCAGATCACGGTCCACTGTCAGCCATGTCGGATCGCAGTCCACTGTCAGCAGTGTCAGATCGCAGTCCACTGTCAGCAGTGTCAGATCACGGTCCACTGTCAGCCGTGTCGGATCGCGGTCCACTGTCAGCAGTGTCAGATCGCGGTCCACTGTCCTTAGCAATGTCGGATCTCAGTCCACTGTCCTCAGCAGTGTCGGATCGCGGTCCACTGTCCTCAGCCATGTCGGATCGCGGTCCACTGTCCTCAGCCGTGTCGGATCGCGGTCCACTGTCTTCAGCAGTGTCGGATCGCGGTCCACTGTCAGCCACGTCAGATCGCAGTCCACTGTCAGCCATGTCAGATCGCAGTCCACTGTCAGCCATGTCAGATCGCGGTCCACTGTCAGCCATGCCAGATCGCGGTCCACTGTCTTCAGCAGTGTCGGATCGCGGTCCACTGTCTTCAGCAGTGTCAGATCACGGTCCACTGTCCTCAGCCGTGTCAGATCGCAGTCCACTGTCAGCCATGTCAGATCGCGGTCCACTGTCCTCAGCAGTGTCGGATAGCGGTACACTGTCTTCAGCAGTGTCGGATCGCGGTCCACTGTCAGCCGTGTCAGATTGCGGTCCACTGTCAGCCATGTCAGATCGCGGTCCACTGTCAGCCGTGTCGGATCGCGGTCCACTGTCAGCCCTGTTGGATCGCAGTCCACTGTCAGCCGTGTCAGATCGTGGTCCACTGTCAGCCATGTCGGATCGCAGTCCACTGTCAGCCATGCCAGATCGCGGTCCACTGTCTTCAGCAGTGTCGGATCGCGGTCCACTGTCTTCAGCAGTGTCAGATCGCGGTCCACTGTCAGCCATGCCAGATCGCGGTCCACTGTCTTCAGCAGTGTCGGATAGCGGTCCACTGTCTTCAGCAGTGTCAGATCACGGTCCACTGTCAGCCGTGTCGGATCGCGGTCCACTGTCAGCAGTGTCAGATCGCGGTCCACTGTCCTTAGCAATGTCGGATCTCAGTCCACTGTCCTCAGCAGTGTCGGATCGCGGTCCACTGTCCTCAGCCATGTCGGATCGCGGTCCACTGTCCTCAGCCGTGTCGGATCGCGGTCCACTGTCTTCAGCAGTGTCGGATCGCGGTCCACTGTCAGCCATGTCAGATGGCAGTCCACTGTCAGCCATGTCAGATCGCAGTCCACTGTCCTCAGCAGTGTCGGATCGCGGTCCACTGTCTTCAGCAGTGTCGGATCGCGGTCCACTGTCAGCCATGTCAGATCGCAGTCCACTGTCAGCAGTGTCAGATCACGGTCCACTGTCAGCCATGTCGGATCGCAGTCCACTGTCAGCAGTGTCAGATCGCAGTCCACTGTCAGCAGTGTCAGATCACGGTCCACTGTCAGCCGTGTCGGATCGCGGTCCACTGTCAGCAGTGTCAGATCGCGGTCCACTGTCCTTAGCAATGTCGGATCTCAGTCCACTGTCCTCAGCAGTGTCGGATCGCGGTCCACTGTCCTCAGCCGTGTCGGATCGCGGTCCACTGTCTTCAGCAGTGTCGGATCGCGGTCCACTGTCAGCCATGTCAGATGGCAGTCCACTGTCAGCCATGTCGGATCGCAGTCCACTGTCAGCCATGCCAGATCGCGGTCCACTGTCTTCAGCAGTGTCGGATCGCGGTCCACTGTCTTCAGCAGTGTCAGATCGCGGTCCACTGTCAGCCATGCCAGATCGCGGTCCACTGTCTTCAGCAGTGTCGGATAGCGGTCCACTGTCTTCAGCAGTGTCAGATCACGGTCCACTGTCAGCCGTGTCGGATCGCGGTCCACTGTCAGCAGTGTCAGATCGCGGTCCACTGTCCTTAGCAATGTCGGATCTCAGTCCACTGTCCTCAGCAGTGTCGGATCGCGGTCCACTGTCCTCAGCCATGTCGGATCGCGGTCCACTGTCCTCAGCCGTGTCGGATCGCGGTCCACTGTCTTCAGCAGTGTCGGATCGCGGTCCACTGTCAGCCATGTCAGATGGCAGTCCACTGTCAGCCATGTCAGATCGCAGTCCACTGTCCTCAGCAGTGTCGGATCGCGGTCCACTGTCTTCAGCAGTGTCGGATCGCGGTCCACTGTCAGCCATGTCAGATCGCAGTCCACTGTCAGCCATGTCAGATCACGGTCCACTGTCAGCCATGTCGGATCGCAGTCCACTGTCAGCAGTGTCAGATCGCAGTCCACTGTCAGCAGTGTCAGATCACGGTCCACTGTCAGCCGTGTCGGATCGCGGTCCACTGTCAGCAGTGTCAGATCGCGGTCCACTGTCCTTAGCAATGTCGGATCTCAGTCCACTGTCCTCAGCAGTGTCGGATCGCGGTCCACTGTCCTCAGCCATGTCGGATCGCGGTCCACTGTCCTCAGCCGTGTCGGATCGCGGTCCACTGTCTTCAGCAGTGTCGGATCGCGGTCCACTGTCTTCAGCAGTGTCGGATCGCGGTCCACTGTCAGCCACGTCAGATCGCAGTCCACTGTCAGCCATGTCAGATCGCGGTCCACTGTCAGCCATGTCAGATCGCGGTCCACTGTCCTCAGCAGTGTCGGATAGCGGTACACTGTTCTCAGCAGTGTCAGATCGCGGTCCACAGTCAGCCCTGTTGGATCGCGGTCCACTGTCCTCAGCAGTGTCGGATCACAGTCCACTGTCTGAGAGAAGGAAAGAGCGGGGCCGGGCCGCCGTGGTGGCCGCCCCCAGCTCATGTCTGCGTCTCACTGCCCAGCCCCTGCTAGCGAACCCCGCTGCCACTCATGGGCCAGATCCCCATCCTCTAAGGTGCGCTTCAGTCTTCCATGCGAGGGCTAAACCAACGCCCACCCGCAGGCTCCCATGGAGACGGCAGCAGCTGCCTCTTCCCAGGCCCTGCCGTGGCCAGGCCTGGACCATGCGAGCCGCTCACAGGAGCTCACTCAGCCCTCACCAGGGAAAGCAGTGTCACAGACGCTGCTAGTGACCCTGTTTAACAGAGGGTTGGGACCAACTCCCGAAACAAACCCACCCCCAGCCTCCGCAGGATGCCTCTGCACACTTGCTCGTTCAAGTTGCAGTCACCCATTCACTCCCCCAGTTTCACTGACCCAGGTACTGAGTGACCACGACTCGGGGAGAGTGCTTTGAACCACGCTGAGTCCCGCAAGTGGAGGCGAGATCCAGGCCCACAGACTGTACTGGAGATAGAAGCCCCATGGGGAGAACGCAGGGGGCCCACTCCACATGAAGTGACCCAGGATGGCCAAGGGGGGTGGTGACACTGCAGCAGACTCTCCAGGACACACGAGCAGACGTGTGACCATCCCAAGGCCACATAGAGGCCATGTGACCATCCCGAGGCCACAGAGAGGCCATGTGACCATCCCGAGGCCACAGAGAGGCCATGTGACCATCCCAAGGCCACAGAGAGGCCACGTGACCATCCCAAGGCCACAGAGAGGCCACGTGACCATCCCAAGGCCACAGAGAGGCCATGTGACCATCCCAAGCTCACAGGGAAGACGTGTGACCATCCCAAGCTCACAGGGAAGACGTGTGACCATCCCAAGCTCACAGGGAAGACGTGTGATCATGCCAAGCTCACAGGGAAGACGTGTGACCATCCCAAGCTCACAGGGAAGACGTGTGACCATCCCAAGCTCACAGGGAAGACGTGTGATCATGCCAAGCTCACAGGGAAGACGTGTGACCATCCCAAGCTCACAGGGAAGACACGTGACCATCCCAAGCTCACAGGGAAGACGTGTGATCGTGCCAAGCTCACAGGGAAGACATGTGATCATGCCAAGGACACAGAGAGGCCACGTGACCATCCCAAGCTCACAGGGAAGACGTGTGACCATCCCAAGCTCACAGGGAAGACGTGTGATCATGCCAAGCTCACAGGGAAGAACGTGTGACCATCCCAAGCTCACAGGGAAGAACGTGTGACCATCCCAAGCTCACAGGGAAGACGTGTGACCATCCCAAGCTCACAGGGAAGACGTGTGACCATCCCAAGCTCACAGGGAAGACGTGTGATCGTGCCAAGCTCACAGGGAAGACATGTGATCATGCCAAGGACACAGAGAGGCCACGTGACCATCCCAAGCTCACAGGGAAGACGTGTGACCATCCCAAGCTCACAGGGAAGACGTGTGACCATCCCAAGCTCACAGGGAAGACACGTGACCATCCCAAGCTCACAGGGAAGACACGTGACCATCCCAAGCTCACAGGGAAGACACGTGACCATCCCAAGCTCACAGGGAAGACACGTGACCATCCCAAGCTCACAGGGAAGACGTGTGATCATCCCAAGCTCACAGGGAAGACGTGTGACCATCCCAAGGACACGGGGAGGGCAGGGTGTATGATATGCAATGGAGGAGCTTGCTGCGGGGAGAGGGCAGCACAGGCGTGGTGGGCACTGGGGGGCAGGGGCAGAGAGCGGGGTGGGGGGGCCCTGGACGATGCTGTAAAGGTTCATTTCCTCGACCATGAGAGCATCAGCCAGGGCCGGGAGGGTGGCTGGGGGACAGGTGCATGAAGAGGAGTGGGGAGCAGGACGGCCCACGGAGTGCGGCCCACCAGGACGTGCTGATGGACTGAACGTGTGTGGGCCTGGAAGACGGAGGCCTGGCCGGAGGCAGCGTGGTGGCGGGGCACGAGGCAGCAAGCCTGGAGTGCAGACACACTCGGCATTCTGAAGAGCGAGCGGCGCACACGGCTGTCTGACTGCGCGAACACGTGAGCAACACACAGCCCTCAGACTTCCCTGTGCCTCTCGGGGGAAACAGGAGTGAGATGTCGAGCACGTGTGTCCCCAGCTCAAAACTCGGGTTCCCCAAATTCTCCACTGCGCACATGGCCTTGTGCTGCTTCGTGGTTCTGACTGCCAGTGCTGCGTTCCAGGGGTCCCCTGCACGCCCTCACTGCCACCCGCACAGCACCGTCCCGATGACCCCATCCTGGGTGCCCGGCGCTGCTTCGTGCTGCGTTCCAGGGGTCCCCTGCACGCCCTCACTGCCACCCGCACAGCACCGTCCCGATGACCCCATCCTGGGTGCCCGGCGCTGCTTCGTGCTGTGTTCCAGGGGTCCCCTGCACGACCTCACTGCCACCCGCACAGCACCGTCCCGATGACCCCATCCTGGGTGCCCGGCGCTGCTTCGTGCTGCGTTCCAGGGGTCCCCTGCACGACCTCGCTGCCACCCGCACAGCACCGTCCCGATGACCCCATCCTGGGTGCCCTGTGCTTCAGAAGTATTCATATCTTTAGTTGAGCTGCTAAAGAGGAAAAAAAAATGTCGAGGCTTAATATTTTTTAAGCATTTACCAATTTATTTGAAAGGCAAAGGGACAGAGAGAAGGAGAGGGAGAGACAGAGATCTCCCACATCTACGATCTATTCCCCAAATGCTGCAGCAGCCAGGGCTGGGCCAGGCTGAAGCTGGGAGCCAGGAGCTCCATCTGGGTCCCCCATGTGGGTGGCAGGAACCCGTGTACTTGGGCCACCATCTGCTGCCTCCCAAGTACATTTCAGGAGGCTGGGCCAGCAGCAGAACAAGCAGGACTCAAACCGGCACTGATACGGGAGGGAGGTGTCCTGGCGGCAGCTCAACGCACTGCACCACAGCCCCATCCCAGGGAGCTCAATACTAACCGACACAAGCACCACCCAGAAACCTCGCTCCAGAAAAGAACGCACAGGAAATACCAGGGAGCTTCAAAACGTTCGTGGAAAATGGATTTAAAACTGCATCTCTGTGAAAGAAAATGATACTGTACACACGTGGCGTCTTCAAAAACTTCATGGAAACGAGCATTATGAAAAAGCTACACTTGCGGCTTCAGCATTTTCTGCACGCCCTCTCCCACTCCGAGGGGAAGCTGCCCTCAGCCCGCAGTGGCCGTCACGGCGGAAGTACAGGGTGCTGCCACCTCCCCACCACCCTGCACACAGCCTCTGCCTCCTAGGACCCCTGGTTTGATTTCAGCTTCCCATCACCGGCACTCTCAGGTGCTGAGAATGGAGCTGTCACACCCAGAGAGGCAGCCAAGTGATGCCGACTCTGCTCAGCACCCGGCTCCAGGCCTGGAGGGGCTGCCCAGAGACTCCGAGCACTCGCTGGCCCCAAACTGCGGCTGGGGCAGGACGCTCAGGATGCTGACCAGAGGACCCCACCCTCCCCACAGCCATCAGGGTGGCCCCGCCCAGGGCGCTCTCTGTCCCACCTGCGGGGCAGGGCTCCCACTGGCTCCAGCCTCCAAGCACTGCAGGCTGGCGGTCTGGAAGCACCCAGAAGCACCTGGCTCCAGCGTGCGCCGTGGGCAGCAGCGCCCGCCCGGCTCCAGTGTGCACCGTGGGCAGCAGCGCCCGCCCGGCTCCAGCGTGCGCCGTGGGCAGCAGCGCCCGCCCGGCTCCAGCGTGCGCCGTGGGCAGCAGCGCCCGCCCGGCTCCAGCGTGCGCCGTGGGCAGCAGCGCCCGCCCGGCTCCAGCGTGCGCCGTGGGCAGCAGCGCCCGCCCGGCTCCAGCGTGCGCCGTGGGCAGCAGCGCCCGCCCGGCTCCAGCGTGCGCCGTGGGCAGCAGCGCCCGCCCGGCTCCAGCGTGCGCCGTGGGCAGCAGCGCCCGCCCGGCTCCAGCGTGCGCCGTGGGCAGCAGCGCCCGCCCGGCTCCAGCGTGCGCCGTGGGCAGCAGCGCCCGCCCGGCTCCAGCGTGCGCCGTGGGCAGCAGCGCCCGCCCGGCTCCAGCGTGCGCCGTGGGCAGCAGCGCCCGCCCGGCTCCAGCGTGCGCCGTGGGCAGCAGCGCCCGCCCGGCTCCAGCGTGAGCCGTGGGCAGCAGCGCCCGCCCGGCTCCAGCGTGCGCCGTGGGCAGCAGCGCCCGCCCGGCTCCAGCGTGCGCCGTGGGCAGCAGCGCCCGCCCGGCTCCAGCGTGCGCCGTGGGCAGCAGCGCCCGCCCGGCTCCAGCGTGCGCCGTGGGCAGCAGCGCCCGCCCGGCTCCAGCGTGCGCCGTGGGCAGCAGTGCCCGCCTGGTTCCAGCGTGCGCCGTGGGCAGCAGTGCCCGCCTGGCTCCAGCGTGCGCCGTGGGCAGCAGTGCCCGCCTGGCTCCAGCGTGCGCTGTGGGCAGCAGTGCCTGCATTGGGCTCCCAAGAGGAGCAGCTCAGCCTTTCTTTGGGGAAGCAGCTAGAAAAGAGGGCTCCTTCCCTTCCCACAGGTGGCCACGTTCTCCCCGGCTGCCTGTGACCTGGTGGGCGCTGGCCCCAGCAGGACCCACTGTCAGCAGTAAAGGAGCAGACAGAGAATCCAGAACATGGGCTCACGGCGACCCCAGGAGGGGAGCTGCCGCCACGGGGACGTGGCAACAGTCCTACCGCCCCGTCTGTTCACGCCAGCATCGGGCACCATGGGCTCCATCCGAGGTAGCTACTGACCTGCAGATGCCACCAACTAATCTGGAAAGAGCCTTGTCGGCAGCCCCTGGCCTTGTGGTGCTGCCCGAAGCTCCCACACAGGGCCGAGCCTTCGGGCTGAGCAGCCAAGAAGAGCACGTTTCTGTCATCAAATCTCAAATAGAACAAGTCAGACCTCCCTGCGTCTTTGTGGGTGCCCAGTACACTGCCCTAATCGTACTTTCTAAAGTTTTTAAAACAAACTTCCATTTTTAAAAAATGGTGCAGAACACACAAGTCCCATCACCAAATGCACAGCCATGGGCACCTGAGGCCACTGGGGCAGGTGGCCTTTTCCCAGGCACGGCCAGCCCCAACCACACAGGACCTCACACTGCTTCCTGCTCAATGCTCGTTGGCTTCCTTATATTCTAGAATGTTCTCTCCCTTGGCACCCGGATGCCGCCTGCTCCGGAAAATCATATCCTTACTATTTAATCCAGGAATACCACAGCACCACCCACCCTCAGCAAAACTCGCTCCGCAAGGACCTCTGAAGGATGGGCACAAGCTGCACAAATCCTGACTCAGTGGGGTGCAGAACCAAGATCCACAGGGAGAATCACCACTCCCCACTGTGTGCACACCCGGATCTACAGGACGAATCACCACTCCCCACTGTGTGCACACCCGGATCTACAGGACGAATCACCACTCCCCACTGTGTGCACACCCGGGTCCACAGGACGAATCACCACTCCCCACTGTGTGCACACCCGGGTCCACAGGACGAGTCACCACTCCCCACTGTGTGCACACCCGGATCCACAGGACGAGTCACCACTCCCCACTGTGTGCACACCCGGATCCACAGGACGAGTCACCACTCCCCACTGTGTGCACACCCGGATCCACAGGACGAGGCACCACTCCCCACTGTGTGCACATCCGGATCCACAGGACGAATCACCACTCCCCACTGTGTGCACACCCGGGTCTACAGGACGAATCACCACTCCCCACTGTGTGCACACCCGGGTCTACAGGACGAGTCACCACTCCCCACTGTGTGCACACCCGGGTCTACAGGAGGAATCACCCACCACTTCCCACTGTGTGCACACCCGGATCCACAGGACAAGTCACCACTCCCCACTTGTGCACACCCGGGTCTACAGGACGAGTCACCACTCCCCACTGTGTGCACACCCGGATCCACAGGACGAATCACCACTCCCCACTGTGTGCACACCCGGATCTACAGGACGAGTCACCACTCCCCACTGTGTGCACACCCGGATCCACAGGACGAGTCACCACTCCCCACTGTGTGCACACCCGGGTCCACAGGACGAATCACCACTCCCCACTGTGTGCACACCCGGATCCACAGGACGAATCACCACTCCCCACTGTGTGCACACCCGGGTCTACAGGAGGAATCACCCACCACTTCCCACTGTGTGCACACCCGGATCCACAGGACAAGTCACCACTCCCCACTTGTGCACACCCGGGTCTACAGGACGAGTCACCACTCCCCACTGTGTGCACACCCGGATCTACAGGACGAGTCACCACTCCCCACTGTGTGCACACCCGGATCTACAGGACGAATCACCATTCCCCACTGTGTGCACACCCGGATCTACAGGACAAGTCACCACTCCCCACTGTGTGCACACCCGGATGGACAGGACAAGTCACCACTCCCCACTGTGTGCACACCCGGATCTACAGGACAAGTCACCATCCCCACTGTGTGCACACCCGGATCTACAGGACAAGTCACCATCCCCACTGTGTGCACACCCGGATCCACAGGACGAGGCACCACTCCCCTAAACCAAGACTACCCCTCGCCGTTAGCCCTCTTTACAGCACACACTCTTTCCCAAAGCACGGAACTATCCTAGGTGTTCTCCGTGGACCTTCTAGGAGGGACGTGCTGATGCAGAGTAGTGTAGGAGCCACAGCGTCCTGCACAACACAAACTGCAACAGGGATGCTGTCCACCTCTGAGCCCGAGAGCCGTAGACGAGGCTGCCGTGCACACCCCTGGCCTGCCGCTCGCAGCACCACGGGGCACGGGCAAGGCTTCCGACTCTCCCTTTGGACGGCAGATGCACTCAGCACCTGAGCCCGGAGCAGAGAGGCCAGAGGAAAAGCCACAGGCCCAGGAGGGACACTGGCTGCTCCCCCGGTGGGGGCGGCAGGCTTTCCCACACGGCAGCGGGCGATCACGTTTGCTGAAGCCACCCTGTCCCTCCAAGTCACTCCTGGTGGGGACTGGAGGCAAGGCCCCGGGAGGGATCACCGGGAGTGCAGTTGCGAGGCTGGGGAGGGAGCGCATTGAGCTGTGTCCGCCTCGTGGCGCCCTCTGCCGCGGCCTGATGCCGGGAGAGGCCCTCGCCAGATGCCTGCGCCTTTCTGATATCTGAGCCCCCAGAACTGCGAGAGAAAAATTTCTTTCCATAAATCGCCCAATCTGGGAGATTCTGCTATGGCAGCACAAACAGGCCGAGATAACAACCTCTCCACATCCTGGAAGCTGCGTGATTCTAAGAACAGAAATATCCAGCATTTTAAACTCGATCCCTAATCTTCTGTTTCACAATGGAGTTATTTTTGAATTGTTAAAAAAAAAAAAAGGAAAATCATTCTCTCCTCGCTCCCTGACACAGGTGCACACAGCCCTCCTCCTCAGCTTGCTGTCTGTGTGTGAGTCGCAGCCAATGCTGCAGCGCACACCAGGTGTCACCATGAAGAGCCCCCGAGGAGCTGGGCTCCCCCCCTTCTTTTTTCAAAGATTTAGTTATTTATTTATTTGAAAGTCAGAGTTACACAGAGAGAGAAGAGGCAGGGAGAGAGAGAGAGAGAGAAAGAGGTCTTCCATCCAATGGTTCACTCCCCCAATTGGCCGCAATGGCCGGAGCTGCACCGATCTGAAGCCTGGAGCCAGGAGCTTCGTCGGGCTCTCCCATGTGGGTGCAGGGTCCAAGGACTTGGGCCATCTTCTACTGCTTTCCCAGGCCTTAGCAGAGAGCTGGATTGGAAGTGGAACAGCCGGGACTGGAATCAGTGCCCACATGGGATGCCGGCGCTTCAGGCCAGGGCGTTAACCCGCTGCGCCACAGCGCCGGCCCCTTTCACCTCATGACCAGCGAGTGCGCCAGCAGCACCCAGGAGAGCTGCAGCGAGAGGTGTGTGTCCAGCTGTCACCGGTGTCACTGCTGTCATCACAAAGAGCCCACCCAGCGAGTGGAGAGGTGTGTGTCCATGCACGTCACGGGGACACAGGGCGCACGCAGTGTGGCCACCTCCTCGTAGGCTAGCACGATCCTCAGCGCACAGCCCCTCCCACTCTGCAGCAGACAAAGCAGATGCCACACTGTGTGCCACCAGGTTAGCCTGTCAACAGCCAGGGGAATCATGAGGCAAAGGACATCCCCAGGAACTTCGCCCAAACACAGCAAAATGCAGCTTCCCAGGACGGGGTTCCACACAGCAGTGAGCACTTGGGACACCTGCACCGTGTCCGAAGTGCTGGGTTCAAGTCCCGGCTCTGCTCCTGACCCCAGCTTCCTGCTGACGTGCACTGGGAGATGGCCGTGGACGGTTTGTGTCCAGGTCTCTGCCACTCACACAGGAGACTTGGATTGAGTTCCTGGATCCTGGATTTGCCCTGTCCCAGCCCCAGCCATTGTGGACATTTCTGGGAGTCAACGAGCAGGTGGGAGAGTTGGCTCTCACGTGTAAATAAAATAAGTGATTTTTTTAAATGCATTTTTTTCTTAACTAGAACCAACTCTCTGGTGTTCTACCTGTGGAGACAGATTGTCCTACTCCACAATGACACGGGGTGCCCTCAGGCGCTTGGCCATGCTTGGCTGTGCTTCAGTCTACAACACCAACGCACAAGGAGAAAGGCAAGAGTCTACAGAAGAGGGGAGCCAGGAAAACAACACTGCCACATCTGAGTTCCCTCCGTGAGGCTCTGGATCAGCCAAACCACCTGCAGCAGAAACACAGACCCCGTTCATGTCCAAACACAGGGCGAACTGCACAGGGGGCCAGCCAGGACGCCACGCCAGGACTGCCGGGCTGGATCAGTAAGGCCCGCTAACGCTGACGGCAATGGAGAAACAGTGATGATCGGAGAACAGAACCCTGCTCCGAGATCACACGCAGAATTGACTCAGAAAAAGATGGCTCCAGGTACCAGAAAAGGAGGGCTGGGGAGCAGAAAGCAAGCACTCAGCAAGTGCACGGGGGTCCCACAGCTCTGCACCCCAGAAGTCACCAGGGCTGGACACAGCACAGGACCCAGGCAGCCGTCTGCATTCAGGTGGCATGAGGACGAATGGCTGGAACGGGGACCCTGCGGAAGGGCAGAACCCTCAGAGGGCTGCAAGGGCTGTTGAGAGAGGACAGAGGAGTTCTCTGACCAGGCAGGGCTCAGAGAGGAGCGGCTGGATACGCGCACAACCAGGAACCCTGCCTCAGTGCACACAGGTGTGGCTTAGAGTGCGCGATCCACAGCCCGGGAGACGCTGCCACGAGAGGAACACGAAGGAAGACGGCACCAGGCACAGGAGACACAGAGGGACCGTGGAAATTAGAACCACGAGCCAGAGACGGAGACAGCCCACACGGTGCCAACACCGTGAAGCAGCAACATGACTACACCTCCTACAAACAGGAACAAGGGACGGAGACAGCCACCCGTGAGAACCAGCAAGGCTGGAGGACGATGCCCTGACTCCACGACGCCTACAAGCACTAAAGCAAGCGCAAAAGACTGTCACACACATACAAAGTTAAGTTAAAGGCATTAAGAAATTAAAAGAAGAAACCAATGAAACACAGAAAGCCTAGGAAAGAGAAATGGGAAGTTTTAAAAAGAACTCCCTAGAACTGAAATGAGCCTATTAAATGTAACTCAGCATAGAAACGGTCACCTAGAGGGAGCTCTGCATACCGAATCAGAAGCAGAACATGAAGTGGAAAAAAGCAGAGGAGGGGCAAGGACTGAAGAGTGAGCTGGTTCAGCACAGATCTACTAGGACCCTGGGTCAGGAATGGAGAAAATGCACACCATTTACCGTCTGAGCAGCAGTGAGACTATTCCAGCATTGAGACACTGAAGAGTCCCTGGATTAGAAAAATGCACGCCAAGAGGCCAACACTGTGGCATAGCCTGTGATGCCGGCATTCCCAAACAGGTGCCGGTTCATCCCGGCTGCTCCACTTCTAACCCAGCTCTCCGCTAGAAGATGGCCCAAGCATGGGGCCCTGGCCACGCTCATGGGAAACCAGAGGCAGCTCCTGTCTTCAGACTGGTTCAGCGCTGGCCATTGCAGCCATCTGGGGAGTGAACCATGGTTGGAAGGTCTCTCCCTCCCTCTCTCCCTCAAGCTCTCTCTCTACCAGCGGTTGGAAGATCTCTCTCTCTCTCTCTCTCTCTCTGTAACTCTTTCAAATAAACAAACTTACTTAAAAAAAAAAAAACACAGCCTGCTAAGTCCAATCCAAGATAAACCAGGACAAATCTCTATCTCCCCATAGTACAGGAAACCTTCTGAACACCAAAAGTAGGAAGAGATCTTAAAAGCACCCAGATAAAAACTCAGACATCCACAGAAGACAGGGCAATTGGGCGAAGAACCAATTTCTCAACAGCAAGAGAAACAGCCAAAAACGAATGCATCTCAACTCACATTTTTATATGCACCATCTAAGAAAAAGGGAGAACATGACACTCCCAGACACACAAGAACTGAGGGTCATAAGCCACTGCCGACATAGTAACTAAGGGATTATTTCAGAGAGAAGAATAAAATGATGGACAGAACAGCGAGGCAAAGCAACGATGAGCGTGGAAGCCAGTATGGCTGTGCGAGGACCAGGACGCCGGTGTCCCCCAGCGCACTGGGGCTGAGCGCACTCCCTGTGTACCGATGTGCATGGACCCCAGACAGCGTCCCCCAGTGGCTGAGCGCACTCCGTGTGTACGGATGCGCGTGGACTCTGGACGGTGTCCCCCAGCGGCTGAGCGTGCTCCGTGTGTACCGATGTGCGTGGACCCCAGACGGCGTCCCCCAGTGGCTGAGCGCGCTCCGTGTGTACCGATGTGCGTGGACCCCGGACGTCCCCCAGCGGCTGAGCGCGCTCCATGTGTACCGATGTGCGTGGACCCCGGACGTCCCCCAGTGGCTGAGTGCACCGTGTGTACTGATGTGCGTGGACCCCGGACGTCCCCCAGCGGCTGAGCACGCTCCGTGTGTACAGATGTGTGTGGACCCTGGACGGTGTCCCCCAGTGGCTGAGCGCGCTCCATGTGTACCGATGTGCGTGGACCCCAGACGGCGTCCCCCAGTGGCTGAGCACGCTCCGTGTGTACGGATGTGCGTGGACCCCAGACGGCGTCCCCCAGTGGCTGAGCGCACTCCGTGTGTACGGATGCGCGTGGACTCTGGACGGTGTCCCCCAGCGGCTGAGCGCGCTCCGTGTGTACTGATGTGCGTGGACCCCAGACGGCGTCCCCCAGTGGCTGAGCGCGCTCCGTATGTACCGATGTGCGTGGACCCCGGACGTCCCCCAGCGGCTGAGCGCGCTCCGTGTGTACCGATGTGCGTGGACCCCGGACGTCCCCCAGTGGCTGAGCACGCTCTGTGTGTACCAATGTGCGTGGACCCCGGACGTCCCCCAGCGGCTGAGCACGCTCCGTGTGTACCGATGTGCGTGGACCCCAGACGGCGTCCCCCAGCGGCTGAGCGCGCTCCGTGTGTACAGATGTGCGTGGACCCCAGACGGCGTCCCCCAGTGGCTGAGCACGCTCCATGTGTACCGATGTGCGTGGACCCCGGACGTCCCCCAATGGCTGAGCGCACTCCGTGTGTACCGATGTGCGTGGACCCCGGACGTCCCCCAGTGGCTGAGCACGCTCTGTGTGTACCAATGTGCGTGGACCCCGGACGTCCCCCAGCGGCTGAGCACGCTCCGTGTGTACCGATGTGCGTGGACCCCAGACGGCGTCCCCCAGCGGCTGAGCGCGCTCCGTGTGTACAGATGTGCGTGGACCCCAGACGGCGTCCCCCAGTGGCTGAGCACGCTCCGTGTGTATGGATGTGCGTGGACCCCAGACGGCGTCCCCCAGTGGCTGAGCACGCTCCGTGTGTATGGATGTGCGTGGACCCTGGACGGTGTCCCCCAGCGGCTGAGCACGCTCCGTGTGTACCGATGTGCGTGGACCCCAGACGGCGTCCCCCAGTGGCTGAGCACGCTCCGTGTGTACAGATGTGCGTGGACCCCAGACGGCGTCCCCCAGTGGCTGAGCGCGCTCCGTGTGTATGGATGTGCGTGGACCCCGGACGTCCCCCAGTGGCTGAGCACGCTCCGTGTGTACGGATGTGCGTGGACCCTGGACAGCGTCCCCCAGCGGCTGAGCACGCTCCGTGTGTACAGATGTGCGTGGACCCTGGACGGTGTCCCCCAGTGGCTGAGCACGCTCCGTGTGTACGGATGCGCGTGGACCCTGGACGGTGTCCCCCAGCGGCTGAGCACGCTCCGTGTGTATGGATGTGCGTGGACCCCGGACGTCCCCCAGCGGCTGAGCGCTCCGTGTGTACAGATGTGCGTGGACCCCGGACATCCCCCAGCGGCTGAGCACGCTCCGTGTGTTTGGACGCCCGTGGCCTCGGACAGTGTCCCCAGCGGCTGCGCGCGCTCCGTGTGTATGGATGTGCGTGGACCCCGGACAGCATCCCCAGAGGCTGAGCGCGCTCCGTGTGTATGGACGCCCGTGGCCTCGGACAGCATCCCCAGAGGCTGAGCGCGCTCCGTATGTGTGGACGCCCGTGGCCCTGGAGTGCCCCAGCAGCTGAGCGCTCCGTGTGTATGGATGTGCGTGGACCCCGGACGTCCCCCAGCGGCTGAGCGCGCTCCGTGTGTACGGACGCCCGTGGCCCTGGAGTGCCCCAGCGGCTGAGCGCTCCGTGTGTACGGACGCCCGTGGCCCTGGAGTGCCCCAGCGGCTGAGCGCTCCGTGTGTATGGACGCCCGTGGCCTCGGACAGTGTCCCCAGCGGCTGAGCGCTCCGTGTGTATGGATGCCCGTGGCCTCGGACAGTGTCCCCAGCGGCTGAGCGCTCCGTGTGTATGGATGCCCGTGGCCTCGGACAGTGTCCCCAGCGGCTGAGCGCTCCGTGTGTATGGACGCCCGTGGCCCTGGAGTGCCCCAGCGGCTGAGCGCTCCGTGTGTATGGACGCCCGTGGCCTCGGACAGTGTCCCCAGCGGCTGAGCGCTCCGTGTGTATGGATGCCCGTGGCCTCGGACAGTGTCCCCAGCGGCTGAGCGCTCCGTGTGTATGGACGCCCATGGCCTTGGACAGTGTCCCCAGCAGCTGCACGCGCTCCATGTGTATGGATGCCCGTGGCCCCGGAGTGCCCCAGCGGCTGAGCGCTCCGTGCGCAGGACAGGTTCCTGGAGCTTCCCTGCGGGATGCGGGAGTGTGACCTGCATTTGCGGGCTCCCCTCTCGGAGCATCACTGTTCCTTTGTTGATTTCTTCATTCAAGTATGGCTGCCCTTGAAACTGCACTGCACGGGGCCCAAGCACTCTGCCCACAGGCCACCCTGGCAGAGACCACAGACACAGGGCCTCCGAGAGCCAGGGAAAGCAGGCACGAGCACACCAAACCCTGTTTGAAGCAAACAGCTGCCAAGCGCATGCCTGGCACCGACGTGGTGCACACACGACCTCCTACCTGCACATCGCAGGGGCTGTGATCAACATTAGCTATGCTTTGCAATAGTCACTCTTGGGGAGAAATAACCCACAAAAGACCACTTATCCTTTGCTACACTCAGAAATTAGTTAAAAGTAACCACTTCTTGGGAAAGGGTAACCCACTCTATGCAAATTCTTTTGCAAGGCTCTCTATTAATGCAAATATTATATTTGTCTTTTATTTTAATGCAAACAACATCTGTTGTGCACAGTCCCTGCCATCACTCTGCGGCTTGTGCAAAGCACAGCAGTGAGTTCCAGCTGCCCTGTGGAGTGGGAAACTGACCACAGAGGCAGCCCTCCGAGGAGGGCCAGGGAGCCAGCCCGGCGGCCAGGAGACCACTCCTCTCCCAAGGCGAGAGAGAAACAAATCCAAGAGTGAGCTCCAGAATTTGGTTGGAGAGGCCTGGCTCTACCTGTGGGCCTTATCCACCCGGCAGCATTGACTGCGAGGGGAATCGCACTGCTGTAACAAACACACCGCAGGCAACGCACGAGGGGAAGCAGCCGCAGGGTGCACAGCCTGGCGCTCCGCTAGGGCAGCCTCCGCCCTCGGCAAGCAGGGCCCTGCGCCCCACCACAGCCTCCTCCTCCCCAGCCAGCACCGATGTCCTGGGGACGCCTCTGCCTGTGGACTGAGACGCCCCAAGGGGACCAAATCCTGTCGGTTTTTGAGTCCTTGACCCTGAAGCAGTCACTAGTTCGGCAGCCGTGGAGACCGGATGGTGGGTGGAGGAGAGAGAAACGAAGCTACACGTGGAGAAATACGAGGGACTTTTGGAGTTTGTGGGAAAATCGATTCAAAGACAAATTTATGAAACCCATCAAGACTAACACTCATCCTCCAGGGGGCTTCTGAAGACCCCACAGAAAACGTGCAAGGACCCTGAGCCAAGAGCCTTCCTCCTCCACCGGCCTCTGCGAACAGCCTCAGCGCCAACAGCACGCACACCGCACACCGATGCCACCTCCGCCCCCCACACCCACTGGCGAGGACGGCGAGGAGGAAGGCAGAGCAGAGAGGCCCCTGACAGAGCAAGCACTCCGCCCCGCTGCTGATTCATTGGATTTGGGAGTGGAAACCCAGGCAGGAAGGAGGAGTGGCACTCTCCTCTGGGGTGGGGTCCAGATGGACACCCAGGGACCGGGAGGGGGAGGGGGGAAGGAGGAGTGGCACTCTCCTCTGGGGTGGGGTCCTGATGGACACCCAGGGACCGGGAGGGGGAGGGGGGAAGGAGGAGTGGCACTCTCCTCTGGGGTGGGGTCCTGATGGAAACCCAGGGACCGGGAGGGGGAGGGGGGAAGGAGGAGTGGCACTCTCCTCTGGGGTGGGGTCCTGATGGACACCCAGGGACCGGGAGGGGCAGGGAGCAAGGAGGAGTGGCACTCTCCTCTGGGGTGGGGTCCTGCAGCACTGTGTGTGAGCAGCCACAGCGACCCCTGCAAGGGGCCTGAGCGGATGCCCCCAGGCCCCAGTCATCATGCGGTTAGCCCCGCAGGTTCTGCAAACAGGATCTGCCACAGAACACACACCAGGCACAGAGAAGACAACCCAACAAGAACAAAACCCAGCAGAGACAACATCAGAACTACCAGACCGGCTCCGCGGTCGCTGCCGCCTGAGAGTCTGCGGTGGCTTCAGACACGGGGCTTAACAGAACAAGGATTTCTATGCTTAAGAAGATATATGCTTATACCTAAGACAGGATCGGAAACTTGAAGAAAGAATTCTAGAACTAAAACCACAAAATAGACCAAGGACTCCCTCTTTAACAGACCGGACGTAGAGAGGATCTGTGACAGGGGAGACTGGCTAGAAGAAAAGTCCAGAGGATCACAGCAGGCAGGGGGAGAGTGGTCAGAGGACACCAGCCCTGGGGACACAGCAGAGGAGGAACCGCGTGGGGCACACGCACACTTGAAGGACATGGCCAAGAATATTCCGGAATGGAAGACTGGCATCATGTACAATTACTGAAAACCAGGGATAAAGGAGGGGGCTCCACAGGAAGACAAAGAACTAAAATGACACCACGAGGAGGCGCATCAGGCCGCTGCTCGGGACCTCGGCGCCCTCAGCCGGGTGCCTGGTCTGGCCCCGGCTACTCGGGACGTCCGTGCCCTCAGCCGGGGGCCTGGTCTGGCCCCGGCTGCTCGGGACGTCAGCTCCCTTAGCCGGGGGCCTGGTCTGGCCCCGGCTACTCGGGACGTCAGCTCCCTTAGCCGGGGTCCTGGTCTGGCCCCGGCTACTCGGGATGTCAGCTCCCTTAGCCGGGGGCCTGGTCTGGCCCCGGCTACTCGGGACGTCGGCGCCCTCAGCCGGGGGCCTGGTCTGGCCCCGGCTACTCGGGACGTCAGCTCCCTTAGCTGGGGGCCTGGTTCTGGCCCCAGCTACTCTGCTTCTGAGCCAGTTCCCTGCTGACGCACCCGGGGAGGCAGCAGATGGTGGCTCCAGGGCTTGGGCCCTGGCATCTAACTGAAGCAGTTCCAGTCTCCTGGTGCTGGCCTGGCCCAGCCCTGGCTGCTAAGGGCACTTGTGGAGTGGACCAGTGGATGGGAGCCCTCTCTCTCCATTCTCTGTCTCTTTGCCTTTCTAATTAAAGCGAACAACTGCATTTTAAAAAGCTTGGTGATCCCCCCAGAAACCAGGCAGCGACCTCTTGCAGAGCACAGAAAGGTGGCTGGGATTGCAGTCATCAGAGCAGAGCTAGGGGGCGCTCTTCACAGCCGCCCTGCACTAGAGCACATCCCCACGACACACATGACCCACACCAGGGGCGCTCGGAGCTGAAGTCAGACGGAAGACGGGAAATGAGGACCAATATGGAGAACAGTGAACAGGGTCTGGCCTTCACAGAGAGGTAGTGGTCAAATGCACGAACGGCAGGACGAAGGAGGGAGCACGCCGAGCGGCAGGGCGCGCGGCCAGCACCTAAAGAACCCCCGAACGCGGACAACGCTCTAAAGGCGCAGTAAGTGCCAGACTGCACAGAAAGATACCAAATAAAACGGCCAACCAAGCGCACGCTCTTCACTAGGGTAAATCCAGAACATGAAGCCACAGAGAACAGATCCAAGTGAAACACCGAGCAGAATACGAACTCTGCAAACAACATTTTTAAAAGATTCATATAATTTTTTACTTGAAAGGCAGAGTGAAACACACACAGACAGGCCTTCCATCTCCTGGTCCTGTCCCCCAAACACCGGCAACAATCAGGAGTGGGCCAGGCCGGAGCCCAGAGCCCGGAACTCCATCTGAGTATCCCCTGTGGGCAAGAGGGGCCCTGGCACGTGGGCTACCATCTGCTGCTTCCTAGGATATTGAGGAGGAAGCTGCCGTCAGAAGCAAATCAGCCGGCCTTAAACTGGCATTCTGATAGATGCAGGTGACCCGGCTGTGGGACCTCAACCAGCGACACCATTACACCTGCCTGGAACTGTGCACGTAAGAACCAGCGACACCACTACACCTGCCCTGGACTGTGTACACAATAACCAGCGACACCACTACACCTGTTCTGGACTGTGCACACAATAACCAGCAACACCACTACACCTGCCCGGAACTGTGCACGTAAGTACCAGCGACACCACTACACCTGCCCTGGACTGTGCACATAATAACCAGCAACACCACTATACCTGCACGGAACTGTGCACACAAGAACCAGCGACACCAACACCTGCCTGGAACTGTGCACATAAGGACCAGCGACACCACTACACCTGTTCTGGACTGTGCACATAAGGACCAGCGACACCACTACACCTGCCCGGAACTGTGCACACAATAACCAGCAACACCACTACACCTGTTCTGGACTGTGCACACAATAACCAGCGACACCACTACACCTGCCCTGGACTGTGCACATAAGAACCAGCGACACCACTACACCTGCCCTGGACTGTGCACACAATAACCAGCAACACCACTATACCTGCACGGAACTGTGCACACAAGAACCAGCGACACCACTACACCTGTTCTGGACTGTGCACGTAAGGACCAGCGACACCACTACACCTGCCCTGGACTGTGCACACAATAACCAGCGACACCACTACACCTGCCCTGGACTGTGCACATAAGGACCAGCGACACCACTACACCTGCCCTGGACTGTGCACACAATAACCAGCGACACCACTACACCTGCCCTGGACTGTGCACATGAGGACCAGCGACACCACTACACCTGCCCTGGACTGTGCACATAAGGACCAGCGACACCACTACACCTGCCCTGGACTGTGCACATAAGGACCAGCGACACCACTACACCTGCCCTGGACTGTGCACACAATAACCAGCGACACCACTACACCTGCCCTGGACTGTGCACACAATAACCAGCGACACCACTACACCTGCCCTGGACTGTGCACATAAGGACCAGCGACACCACTACACCTGCCCTGGACTGTGCACATAAGGACCAGCGACACCACTACACCTGTTCTGGACTGTGCACATAAGAACCAGCGACACCACTACACCTGCCCTGGACTGTGCACACAATAACCAGCGACACCACTACACCTGCCCTGGACTGTGCACATAAGGACCAGCGACACCACTACACCTGTTCTGGACTGTGCACATAAGGACCAGCGACACCACTACACCTGCCCTGGACTGTGCACATGAGGACCAGCGACACCACTACACCTGCCCTGGACTGTGCACATAAGGACCAGCGACACCACTACACCTGCCCTGGACTGTGCACATAAGGACCAGCGACACCACTACACCTGCCCTGGACTGTGCACACAATAACCAGCGACACCACTACACCTGCCCTGGACTGTGCACACAATAACCAGCGACACCACTACACCTGCCCTGGACTGTGCACATAAGGACCAGCGACACCACTACACCTGTTCTGGACTGTGCACATAAGGACCAGCGACACCACTACACCTGCCCTGGACTGTGCACACAAGAACCAGCGACACCACTACACCTGCCCTGGACTGTGCACATAAGGACCAGCGACACCACTACACCTGTTCTGGACTGTGCACATAAGAACCAGCGACACCACTACACCTGCCCTGGACTGTGCACACAATAACCAGCGACACCACTACACCTGCCCTGGACTGTGCACATAAGGACCAGCGACACCACTACACCTGTTCTGGACTGTGCACATAAGGACCAGCGACACCACTACACCTGCCCTGGACTGTGCACATGAGGACCAGCGACACCACTACACCTGCCCTGGACTGTGCACACAATAACCAGCGACACCACTACACCTGCCCTGGACTGTGCACACAATAACCAGCGACACCACTACACCTGCCCTGGACTGTGCACATAAGGACCAGCGACACCACTACACCTGTTCTGGACTGTGCACATAAGGACCAGCGACACCACTACACCTGCCCTGGACTGTGCACACAAGAACCAGCGACACCACTACACCTGCCCTGGACTGTGCACATAAGGACCAGCGACACCACTACACCTGTTCTGGACTGTGCACATAAGAACCAGCGACACCACTACACCTGCCCTGGACTGTGCACACAATAACCAGCGACACCACTACACCTGCCCTGGACTGTGCACATAAGGACCAGCGACACCACTACACCTGTTCTGGACTGTGCACATAAGGACCAGCGACACCACTACACCTGCCCTGGACTGTGCACATGAGGACCAGCGACACCACTACACCTGCCCTGGACTGTGCACATAAGGACCAGCGACACCACTACACCTGCCCTGGACTGTGCACATAAGGACCAGCGACACCACTACACCTGCCCTGGACTGTGCACACAATAACCAGCGACACCACTACACCTGCCCTGGACTGTGCACACAATAACCAGCGACACCACTACACCTGCCCTGGACTGTGCACATAAGGACCAGCGACACCACTACACCTGTTCTGGACTGTGCACATAAGGACCAGCGACACCACTACACCTGCCCTGGACTGTGCACATAAGAACCAGCGACACCACTACACCTGCCCAGAACCGTGCACACAATAACCAGCGACACCACTACACCTGTTCTGGACTGTGCACATAAGAACCAGCGACACCACTACACCTGCCCTGGACTGTGCACATAAGGACCAGCGACACCACTACCCCTGCCCTGGACTGTGCACATAAGAACCAGCGACACCACTACACCTGCCCTGGACTGTGCACACAATAACCAGCGACACCACTACACCTGTTCTGGACTGTGCACACAATAACCAGCGACACCACTACACCTGCCCAGAACCGTGCACATAAGGACCAGAGACACCACTACACCTGTTCTGGACTGTGCACATAAGGACCAGCGACACCACTACACCTGCCCTGGACTGTGCACATAAGGACCAGAGACACCACTACACCTGTTCTGGACTGTGCACATAATAAAGAACGACAAAGTGGCTCCATCAAGATCAAGGTCAAAGGAGACCGTAAAATACTCACAGACCTGGCGGCCTATCCCACCTAGGCTTCTCAGCCAAAGTGCAACTTTAGCCAGAAATCAGTAACTATACAAGGAGTAGGAAACCCCCCCCTGTTTAAAATCTTTAAAATGCACTTGTACACGACCTGTAAACCAGACAGAAAGCTCAATGACGACACGCATGCACTCGACGCTCCCGAGCCAGGCCCAGGGGAAGTGGCCCTGAACTGTACACTGAGGGCTCCATTTTAAGGGTTCACACAGGAACAGAAATTAAAGTAAGCATAAAAAACAAACTAATGAAATAGAAAAGGGCTATAAACAATCAGGATTACCAAAACCAAAAGATCAAAGAAACGCAGAGGTCTCTGGTGGCCGGAGCCAGGCACTGATGGACCTCGCAGTGAGTGTGAGAGGGCCCGGCCCCGATGCAGCCTGTGTGTCCAGGTGCAGAAACCATGCCCTGGCCTGCGGGCAGTGAGCACGCGCACGGGGAGGGCTCAGGAAGACTGCTATGCGAACACCGATGAGACAAATTATTAGAAAAGTACAGCTTACCAAAACAGACGCAAGGAATAACAGAACTGAACAGCCCACGGACTTTCAAAGTGCCTGGGTTCAAGTCCCAGCTCCGCTCCTGCCGCTGGCTTCCTACCACCACAGACCCTGGCTTAGTGGCTGGGCTCCTGCTCTGACCTCGTGGGAGACCTGTGAACACTCTCCTGTCCAGTGACACAACTAACCACACTCACTAAGCAAAGAAAACGGATATCATCTCAACAGAGAAACCAAGGCAGCAAAGGAAAAAAGGCAACATATGGTCATGAAAGACGACACAGAGCCTCACAGGAGCAGAGGGCACAGCCTTGCCGTGGTAAAAGGCACTCAGGAAACAAGCCTGACACCGCGGCGGGTTCCCGTCACGACCCGAAGCCAGACAAGGACGCCCACACTCAGCTGGCGCCAGCACTGCCAGCCCATGCACTCAGGCAGGAAAAAGAAACCAAAGCTAAGGAAGGAACAGAAAAAGCAGACCTGCCACCTTCTGGACCCACGTGGGGGAAACCAGCAAGAATCTATGGGAGCAGTGGAGCGAAGGAAGGCGCAAGCATCCAGCAAGGCAGCAGGGGCAAACACAAAGCCCACGCTGTACACGCCAGCAACAAGCGGAAAGCAAACAGGACAGCAAGGCGTCTGGCCCCAGCTAAGACGCCAGCTGGGACCCCCACAGCCACGTCAGAGGGCCTGGGCCGGAGCCGGGGCTCTGCTCCTGACACAGAGCCGCTCTGCGCATCTGAGGAGGGAGCGCGCTCTTTATCAGCCTGTGTCTGCCTCTCAGATAAGCAAACAGAGGAAAAGCTACCACGTACAACAGTGTCGAAACGCAGGATGCACCCTTCTAACAGAGAGCGACGTGGAGGGCCTCTGAGCACAGCACCACGGCTGGCCGGAGGCAGGACCTGGGGGAACGAAGGCCGCGGCCCATGGAGACCCCAGACCCCTCACCTCCCCCCCCCACTCTCCCCTCTTCCCAGGGTGCTCTCTCTGAAACCCTCTAACCGGGACCCACAGCAGACCTTCCAACATGGAGACACAGGACGCACACAGAGAGCGAGCAGGGGGCCAGAACTTCCACAAAACAACTCGTCCGCTCCAGCTGCCATGTGGCGTTTTCTACCATGTTTCATTTTACGGTTGCCACAGCCCACTCACGACCTCCGATGTCCTGCATGGCACGCCCGTGGCTCTGGGAAGCACTCGCTACCAGCCAGCACCGCCCCCGGCACCACACTCCCCGCCACGAAGAGCCACGGCTCTTCCCCGCCCAGAACCCCTGGAGGCTGGCCCAGCCTCTGAGCAGTGCCGTGTCAGCTCTGCTTTGTGGACCGTCTTCTGACCTCGAACTGTGCTGGTTTCCAGGTGCGCACAGTCCCTCTCACAGGACACTAACCACCACGCGTTCACCTGGGCACCGTGGCCCTGGGCGTGAGGGCCACACGCGCGGAGGGGCTATGCCTGCATCCTCTGCAGAGCTGGCTCCCGTGGGGCGGGGGCAGCTGAGTCCCTAGTGGACACAGAGGTCCACAATGTCCCTGCAGGGGACTGGTCAGCGCCTGCTCCTGTCGGCTCTGAGTGAAGCCCCTGCCGCCAGGGCCTTGGTGCTCCAGCACGTCCTGTTCGGCCCAGAGACTGTGGGGTGACTTGCGCCCCAGTCCCTAGACGGCAGCAGCAGGTGTGGCGGGAGAAAGGGATGAGTCCTGCTTTCCACAGGGGCCCCATGACCCTGAAAAGACCTGAAGCAAGGGGACACTCAGGCCAACTCCCTAACACCACCCTCGCCCACCACGCCCTGGGGTTTGGCATAGCTCCTCACCCCACGCAGGTACCACCTGTGTGAGCAGGGAAAGGGACCAAGTGAAGTTCAGCTGCAGACAGACCCAGGGTCCCCCCGACAGGAGACGCGCGGACGCAGCAACAGCTCCCCGAGCTTGCACACACGGGCAGCGGCACCCCGGGCTGCCTGTGGGATTCCAACTGGGCTCCCCAGCCCCCAGCTGTCGGATCTCGGGCAAGTGCTGTGCATCCCAATTTCTTCATCACAGACTGGGGAGGACGGCACTCAGGTCACGGATCACACTGGGGGGGGGGGGGACCAGCACCCACTCGCTGTCTGATGAGCACACAGAGTTAGCGTCCTTTGCTGTGTGCGTGCTGCTCCACGATGGCCCTCTGGCCGCCTCTCTCTCCCTCCAGCAACACCAATGTCCCTACAGGTGCCTCTCAGGATCACTCTTGGGAGCAGCAGCCCCCGCTGGTGCCACGGCGTTAACGGGCAATGCTGATGGGTAGCAGGAGCCACTGCCCTGCTCCTGGAGCCGCACACACGAGCTGCCCAGGGCCTCACACCTGGCTTCCCACAGGGCACAGCGCCCACCAGCGTCCAAGCCCTACCCCCCCCTTCCCATGGAGGGCAGAGAGCGGCTCCCACTGTACGGTGTGGAGGGCTCGGCCTGCCTCGACGGGAGCTGTCGCCTTGAAGACCAGGAACAGCAGCCACAAGGAGATCCTGCTTCCTAGGGATGGCCCCTGGGCCAGGGCTGCAGCTGGGGGGCGGCTGGAGTGCAGACACCAAATCTTGGCGCAGTGCTAAGGTTTGAAGGGGACATTTGGTCTCTGAGGCGTGTGTGTGTGTGTGTGTGTGTTCAGGTGCGTGTGTGCTGGGGGAGAGACAGTGTTGCAGGAGGTCTGGAGCTGGTGCTGCAGGAGTGATGGCAGGAGGAGCGTGTGGCCCCGTCACTCAGGTCTGCGTCTCGTCCCTTGGAGAGGCAGCAGGTTCTCCGGGAGCACATAGTTCCTGTGCTGCTGTCCACGCCAGCTCCCAGCAGGAAGGGCACACGGTCCACACCAGCTCCCGGCAAGAGGACACGGTCCACACCAGCTCCCGGCAGGAGGACACGGTCCACACCAGCTCCCGGCAGGAGGACACAACCGATGCCAGCTCCCAGCAGGAGGACACGGTCCACACCAGCTCCCAGCAGGAGGACACGGTCCACACCAGCTCCCAGCAGGAGGACACGGTCCACACCAGCTCCCAGCAGGAGGACACGGTCCACACCACCTCCCAGCAAGAAGGGCACCCAGTCCACACCCGCTCCCAGCAGGAGGACACGGTCCACATCAGCTCCCAGCAGGAAGGGCATCCAGTCCACACCAGCTCCCAGCAGGACACGGTCCACACCACCTCCCAGCAGGAGGACACGGTCCACACCCGCTCCCAGCAGGAAGGGCAGCCAGTCCACACCAGCTCCCAGCAGGAGGACACGGTCCACACCAGCTCCCAGCAGGAGGACACGGTCCACACCAGCTCCCAGCAGGAGGACACGGTCCACACCACCTCCCAGCAGGAGGACACGGTCCACATCAGCTCCCAGCAGGAGGACACGGTCCACACCAGCTCCCAGCAGGAAGGGCACCCGGTCCACACCCGCTCCCAAAAGGAGGACGTGGTCCATGCCAGCTCCCAGCAGGAAGGGCACCCGGTCCACACCCGCTCCCAAAAGGAGGACGTGGTCCATGCCAGCTCCCAGCAGGAAGGGCACCCGGTCCACACCCGCTCCCAAAAGGAGGACGTGGTCCATGCCAGCTCCCAGCAGGAAGGGCACCCGGTCCACACCCGCTCCCAAAAGGAGGACGTGGTCCATGCCAGCTCCCAGCAGGAGGGCACCCGGTCCACACCAGCTCCCAGCAGGACACGGTCCACACCCGCTCCCAGCAGGAAGGGCAACCGGTCCACACCCGCTCCCAGCAGGAGGACACGGTCCACACCAGCTCCCAGCAGGAGGACACGGTCCACACCAGCTCCCAGCAGGAAGGGCACCCAGTCCACACCAGCTCCCAGCAGGAAGGGCACCCAGTCCACACCAGCTCCCGGCAAGAGGACACGGTCCACATTAGCTCCCAACAGGAGGACATGGTCCACACCAGCTCCCAGCAGGAAGGGCACCCGGTCCACACCAGCTCCCAGCAGGAAGGGCACCCAGTCCACACCAGCTCCCGGCAAGAGGACACGGTCCACATTAGCTCCCAACAGGAGGACACGGTCCACACCAGCTCCCGGCAGGAGGACACGGTCCACACCAGCTCCCGGCAGGAGGACACGGTCCACATCAGCTCCCGGCAGGAAGGGCACCCGGTCCACACCCGCTCCCAGCAGGAAGGGCACCCGGTCCACACCCGCTCCCAGCAGGAAGGGCACCCCGGTCCACACCAGCTCCCAGCAGGAGGACACGGTCCACACCAGCTCCCAGCAGGAAGGGCACCCGGTCCACACCAGCTCCCAAAAGGAGGACGTGGTCCATGCCAGCTCCCAGCAGGAAGGGCACCCGGTCCACACCGTCTCCCAACAGAGGCAGGGGAGACGCAGTCCTCAACGCCTCCCAGCAGCTGTGGGACAGAGACAAAGCTTACACTCCACCCTCAGAGCCAGCGGGACCTGGCAGAGGTCGGGGAGCCTCCATGCGGACCTGGGTCACACACACGTGCTCAGCACTGGGACAACATGAAGTAACTCCTTCCACGCCCCCCAAGAACAAGGCCATAGCGTGCTAAAAACACAAACACGCCTCCATCAGTCCCCATAGGCAGCCTGCTTCCACAGAGGGGCCTTCCAGTGCCTCCCACAATGGCCTCTTCCAGAAAGAACACCTGGAATTAACATCCTGAGACTGGAGAGAGGGTGGCTGGCCCATGTCACAGTGGGCTGGTGGTCACTCACGGAGCTGTTTGCAGCTCAGACCACGTGGGATCCCCTCCCTCTCACTCCATCTGATAGGAACAGAAGCCCAGGGCAGGGCACATCTGCCACCCTGCCTAGACAGCAAACTCTACCACCACCTTGACTCGAGACATCTGAGGGACCCAACAAAGCATGTGTCCACTGGGCACAGGAGAGCATGGTGCTGGCAAACCCTGCCCAGACGAGACAGCCATTCCTCAGGCCCAGAGGAGCCTGCAGCAGGGGTACATCCACTGGACCCTGGGAGCAGAGCCTGCCTCGAGGGCCCATCCCAACCACAGGCCACAGCACCGCCCACGCCCACCCCAAGGCAAGGCGAAGCAGTGTCCAGCGACAGCCACGAGCAGGGTTTCCGTGTGGCTTTTCAGAAGCCAGGATTCCTGCGTGGCGTCCCTCTGGGGAATCCTGCATTTCCATGATGTGAGAGGAGCCGTAAGCGGGGTCACACACGTCCCGGCTCCGTATCAGAGCGCGTGGTCACACACGTCCCGGCTCCGTATCAGAGCGCGTGGTCACACACGTCCCGGCTCCGTATCAGAGCGCGTGGTCACACACGTCCCGGCTCCGTATCAGAGCCCGTGGTCACACACGTCCCGGCTCCGTATCAGAGCCCGTGGTCACACACGTCCCGGCTCCGTATCAGAGCGCGTGGTCACACACGTCCCGGCTCCGTATCAGAGCCCGTGGTCACACACGTCCCAGCTCCGTATCAGAGCGCGTGGTCACACACGTCCCGGCTCCATATCAGAGCCCGTGGTCACACACGTCCCGGCTCCGTATCAGAGCGCGTGGTCACACACGTCCCGGCTCTGTATCAGAGCCCGTGGTCACACACTTCAGACGCAGAGCGCAATCGCCTCTCTGTGGAGTCAAAAATGGCAGGCACGTATTTTCCCTGAGGTTTCTGGGATAACGAGAGAGGAGGAGGAAGGAGAGAGCAGCGGAGACGGGATCTCATCGGCCGCAGGGCGGACTCTCCCTCTCCAGCCTGGCCGCGGGAGCCGAGGCCATCGCAGCAGCACGGGGCCACAGCCTCACCCCGCGCCCGGGCGTGCAGGAGGAACAGGCCACGGCGTCGTGGGCGGCTCTGCCCACTGCCCAGCAGGCAGGTTCCAAGGCCTATATGAAGCAAGGACTGCTCTCCGGGAGCAGCCCCCAGGGTGGGAGCGCTGTGTGGGGCCCCGCAGTGCAGCTGGGAGCGCCTCCATCTTCCTTGCTTTCTGACTGACCCTGCCCCCGTCCCACGGCCAGCGGACAATTTGTGTTTCCTATTCCTGCAAACTGGAAGTGGCCTCTCAGGACGTTCCTGGTCCCGACAAGTTCCTGAACAGACGCTCCTCTCCCACGGTGCGGCCGGCCTGACACCAGGTGCTGGGACATGGGCTGCAAGGCCGGCAGGGGCCGGGGACCGGGTTGGGGAGGAGAGGCCAAGACCCAGGATCTGGCCCTGGGCCTCCCCTCTCCCTCAGGAAGCTCTGAACCCAGCTCAGCACCAGACTGGCATCACCCCAGAGAGACCTGCAGTCCCAGGTCACCCTGAAGCCCATGCGGGCGGGCACAGGGAGCAAGGGCTGCGCCCAGCAGGGTTCCAGGGCCTCACAAACAGAGCCGTGAAAGCCGGAATCTGCAGGCCCGGGATTCCCAGCAAACAGCACGGCTGTGGCAGCAGGAAGTCAGTCTCAGACCGGGGTGGGTGGGGCTGTGGCAGCAGGAAGTCAGTCTCAGACCAGGGGTGGGTGTGGCTGTGGTAACAGGAAGTTGGTGTCAGACCGGGGTGGGTGTGGCTGTGCTAACAGGAAGTCAGTCTCAGACAGGGGATGGGTGGGGCTGTGGTAACAGGAAGTCAGTCTCAGACCGGGGTGGGTGTGGCTGTGGTAACAGGAAGTCAGTCTCAGAGAGGGGATGGGTGGGGCTGTGGTAACAGGAAGTCAGTCTCAGAGAGGGGATGGGTGGGGCTGTGGTAACAGGAAGTCAGTCTCAGACCGGGGTGGGTGTGGCTGTGGTAACAGGAAGTCAGTCTCAGACCGGGGTGGGTGGGGCTGTGGTAACAGGAAGTCAGTCTCAGACCGGGGTGGGTGTGGCTGTGGTAACAGGAAGTCAGTCTCAGACCGGGGTGGGTGTGGCTGTGGTAACAGGAAGTCAGTCTCAGAGAGGGGATGGGTGGGGCTGTGGTAACAGGAAGTCGGTCTAGAACCAGGGTGGGTGTGGCTGTGGTAACAGGAAGTCAGTGTCAGACCGGGGTGGATGTGGCTGTAACAGGAAGTCAGTCTCAGACCAGGGGTGGGTGTGGCTGTGGTAACAGGAAGTCAGTCTCAGACCGGGGTGGGTGTGGCTGTGGTAACAGGAAGTCGGTCTCAGACCGGGGTGGGTGGGGCTGTGGCAGCAGGAAGTCAGTCTCAGACCAGGGGTGGATGTGGCTGTAACAGGAAGTCAGTCTCAGACCAGGGTGGGTGTGGCTGTGGTAACAGGAAGTCAGTCTCAGACCGGGGTGGGTGTGGCTGTGGTAACAGGAAGTCAGTCTCAGACCGGGGTGGGTGTGGCTGTGGTAACAGGAAGTCAGTATCAGACTGGGGTGGGTGTGGCTGTGGCAGCAGGAAGTCAGTGTCAGACCAGGGGTGGGTGGGCCTGTGGTAACAGGAAGTCAGTCTCAGACCGGGGATGGGTGGGGCTGTGGTAACAGGAAGTCAGTCTCAGACTGGGGTGGGTGTGGCTGTAACAGGAAGTCAGTCTCAGACCCGGGGTGGATGTGGCTGTAACAGGAAGTCAGTCTCAGACCAGGGGTGGGTGTGGCTGTGGTATCAGGACATCATCAGTCTTACACCAGGGTGGGAGAGGCTGTGGTAACAGGATGTCCGTCTTAGACCAGCAGTGGGTGAGGCTGTGGCATCAGGACGTTGTCTTAGACCAGGGGTGGGTGTGGCTTCAGAGTAAATGGCTGTGAGGGGCTGGGCGAGGCAAAGGACAGCACTGTTGCCAGTAGCACCCGGCACCAAGAGGCATGCTGGGCCACTGGGCTCTCCCCAGGAGCTTCCTGGGCTGCAGTGCAGGTCAAAGGTTTGGTGCAGCCCCTTCTTGCAGGGCCTTGTCCAAGGCTAGAGGCACCTGTGAGTGCCCACAGGGTCAGGCAGGCGGCCCTTCAGTGCACCGTGGAGAGCCTGGCCTTCCACAGGAAAACACCCCACGGCCCATGACAGGCAAAGGGGCGGCGTGCACGGCAAGGCCCTCCGCGGCCAGAGGGCTCAGGTGAGGCACGCACACACCTGGCGCTCCAGCAGTGACTGTGGCCTCGGGCTGTGGGAGAACATCGTGCCGGGGCTGCTCCACCTGCAGCTGGGGGGGCACCCTGTCATCCCCCACAGAGAGGAGGCCGTGGGGTCAGGCCAGGGACCCCTCCCACGCGGCACCACCAACAGGTGGCTCAGGAAGACTGCGCTTGCAAGCGGCCCTTCCCTGACCTCACAGCTCCCCTCACAACTTGGGGAGAGTGGGACCCGTTCCCTGGGGTTCCGGGCAGTGCCCAGGCCACAGCCACGGGCCGTCCACTGTGCCTGTGACTGTGCATCGCGAATGTTCGTGGGTGCCCACACAGCGGAACCCACATCCCATCAGGAAGGACCGCATCGCACAGGCCTCCTGAGGTGGATCATCTGAAACGCATCAGTGGCCACGTCACGACCGAGCAGCAGAGACTGGGAGCCTGCAGGACGCCGTGCGGGCAGCTGCCCCCAGAAGGGCTCCATGCCACCATGCAGTGGTCACACAAGCAGGAAGCGCCGTGATGCTTCCCCACAGGAGGGCCGAGGAAGACCAGGGGCGCTCCCGAGAGGGCCTGCGCACCTGCAGCCTTGCGGCCCTCTGTGGCCACTGCGTGGCGCCAGGGGAGTGGCCATGGGCCCCTCTCCTCAGGGCAGGCTGCTGCATCACCTCAGCAGCTTCTCCCTCTGCCAAGGGACGGGACCACCCACCGCGGCAGCAGCTGGGCACCCGGTCCGTGGGCAGCCGTCGTCCCTGGGGCCCGAGCCTCCGGAGCAGCCCTCACATTCCCAACAAACACCATCTTTTCCCCGTTTCACGATGTATTCATTTGTTTATTTGAAAGGCAGAGTGCCACAGTGGGGGCGGCAGAGAGAAAGAGACCCTCCATCGGCTGGTTCCCTCCCCAAATGGCCACAGCTCTCTCCAGGAACTCCATCCCGTCGCCCCCATGGGCTGCAGGGGCCAAGCATTTGTGCCCCCTCCACTGCCTTCTCAGGCACGTTAGCAGAAACCCGGGCTAGAAGTGGATCGGCTGACACTTGAGCAGGTGGCTTAACCCACTGTGCCACTGTGCCACATTGCTGGGCCCCTCCGATGCCATCTTGTCTAAGAATGACGGTATCCGTGTCAGAAGACAAACGTCACCAAGTGAGAACAACCCGCACCCCGGGGCAGGAAGGTCCACAGGCTAGGGCCAGGGGCAGGCTCGGGGCAGGGCCTCAGAGAGGAGACCCGCCTGGCCCATGGAAGAAATAAACATCTACGTGGAGAACTGAAGTGAGAGGCTCCCCGGGAGGCGGACAGCAGCGGCAGGAGCCCAGGCCAGGACCTCCTGCTCCCTGCCACTCGGGGACACCGCAGCTGCCACCAGCACTCAGGGACTTCAGACGGGAGCAGCGTGGGCACCGCCCCCGGCCGACATCCATGCGGCGCACGTCCCGGGCGTGTGTGCCCGCAGGACATGGCAATTCTCCGGCCTTTCCCCGGCGGAAGGACGGTACCCTGCAGCCTGCCGGGGCGGGAGGCAATCAGTGAGTGGCCTGTGCCGTCACAGAGGTGGACAACTCCAGGGAGCCTGCGGCTCGCCCAGGCCAGCTCTCAAGGGGGAGCACAGACCACCGGCACACAGCAGTGCAGTGGCAAGACCAGCAAGGATGGCTGCGGCTGGTTGGGCCCAAGCCTGGCTTGAGATCTGACCCTCGGGGCTTCCTGAGGGCCTCATCCTCTGGAGCCACACACAGGAGTGGAGCGAGACCTGGTTGTGGCCCCAGGAGCTGCCCTTGCCTGACACATGTGGGCAGCTCTGAGACAGGCTGGGTTCATACACGGCCCTTCCCCGAGCACACGCAGGCAGCTCTGAGACAGGCCGTGTTCGTACACGGGCAGCTCTGAGACAGGCCGTGTTCATACACAGCCCTTCCCCAGCACGCACGGGCAGCTCTGAGACAGGCCGTGTTCGTACACAGCCCTTCTCCGAGCACACGCGGGCAGCTCTGAGACAGGCCGTGTTCATACACAGCCCTTCCCCGAGCACACGCGGGCAGCTCTGAGACAGGCCGTGTTCGTACACAGCCCTTCTCCGAGCACACGCGGGCAGCTCTGAGACAGGCCGTGTTCATACACAGCCCTTCCCCGAGCACACGCGGGCAGCTCTGAGACAGGCCGTGTTCGTACACAGCCCTTCCCCGAGCACACGCGGGCAGCTCTGAGACAGGCCGTGTTCGTACACAGCCCTTCTCCGAGCACACGCGGGCAGCTCTGAGACAGGCCGTGTTCATACACAGCCCTTCCCCGAGCACACGCGGGCAGCTCTGAGACAGGCCGTGTTCGTACACAGCCCTTCTCCGAGCACACGCGGGCAGCTCTGAGACAGGCCGTGTTCGTACACAGCCCTTCCCCGAGCACACGCGGGCAGCTCTGAGACAGGCCGTGTTCGTACACAGCCCTTCCCCGAGCACACGCGGGCAGCTCTGAGACAGGCCGTGTTCATACACAGCCCTTCCCCGAGCACACGCGGGCAGCTCTGAGACGGGCCGTGTTCGTACGCAGGCAGCTCTGAGACAGGCCGTGTTCGTACGCGGGCAGCTCTGAGACAGGCCGTGTTCATACGCGGGCAGCTCTGAGACGGGCCGTGTTCGTACGCGGGCAGCTCTGAGACGGGCCGTGTTCATAAACAGCCCTTCCCCGAGCACACGCAGGCAGCTCTGAGACAGGCCGTGTTCGTACGCGGGCAGCTCTGAGACAGGCCGTGTTCGTACGCGGGCAGCTCTGAGACAGGCCGTGTTCGTACGCGGGCAGCTCTGAGACAGGCCGTGTTCGTACGCGGGCAGCTCTGAGACAGGCCGTGTTCGTACGCGGGCAGCTCTGAGACAGGCCGTGTTCATACACAGCCCTTCCCCGAGCACACGCGGGCAGCTCTGAGACAGGCCGTGTTCGTACACAGCCCTTCCCCGAGCACACGCGGGCAGCTCTGAGACAGGCCGTGTTCGTACGCGGGCAGCTCTGAGACGGGCCGTGTTCGTACACAGCCTGACCCTGCTGGAGGACGGGGCCTGTCTTTCAGGATCCGGGATACCAAGGCGGTCGACAGGGGTGCAGGGGCTCAGCTGGCCTTCCTGTCACTCTCCAAGCGCCTCAGGAAAGGAGCGAGAGCCCAACTAAGGACAGCAGGGGCAGGGGACACGGCACGGAGCTGCAAGAAAGAGTCTAGAACCAGTTTCAACCACTTCAACTGCTGGGGACCGCAAGAGCTAAGCATGCACACCCTGAGTGGTGGTCTCATCCTCCCCCCACCTTGTCGAAGCCCCCAGGGGCAGAACCCTTCCCTGGCTCAACACCGCCAGGGCTTATTATGTGCATAGACTGGGAACGTGGTGAGTTTTGACAAGCCACTCCCTCAGCTACTTAACAGGACAGGGACGATGGCCACAGATACATGGGGCACACCTGACGCGGGCATCCACACAGGTCTGGCGTAGCACACTACCCCAATGACTTCTGGCAAGGAAAAGCCAAGGGACTCCTTTCGTAAGGAGGGCGGACGGCTGCACGGCTGCAAGCATGCTGATTAGCCACACCCCTTCCCACAGGGACCTGTGTGCTGGAGAAGCTGGAGTGGGAGCCCAGAGCAAGGGTGGGGGCTTAGTGTGTGTTTGTTTGTTTCAATGGCCAAAGACCACAGCAGCCTATTATTTTGAAATTACCTACTTTTTTTTTAATTACCTACATTTTGTAAGTTACAGAAGAAAGCTGCAGATGTCCCAGAAAGAGTGAATTAAATTCGAATGAACTCACTGGTTAAAAACCCTTCCGCCCTGTGGGGTCCGTCTGCCTCTACCGAGGGCCCCACTGTAGACACAGAGCCTGCCCGGGGGCCCAGTTGGGTGACAGCTGCCGAGGGGTGGCCAGGGCTGGACCCTGTGGCGGGCTGCAGAGGAACCGCCCTTAATCTCCCCCAGTGTGGCTCTCTGCACAGGGGAGCCCCTGGGCTCCAGGCCCCATCATTACCCTATCAATAGGGGACATGTCCAGCTGTCCCTCACAGGGCCTGCAGGAAGGCTGGGGCTTTTGTTGGCAGGGGGAGAACCTCCCTCTCAGGACTGGCTCCACCAAGCCCAGTGCCCGCTCACAGCGTGACGCCAGATCCCAACAAACTGCGCACAATACGGATGAAAAGGCCTGGTTAAAAAAATCAACAAAGAAACCCGGCTCTCTCTTGAAACCTTCAATTTACTTGGCCTTTTTCCCATGGACGTTCAATTAAAAACAACTGTGGGAAAAGCGAATCCAGCCGTTAGAAACTGCAGGAGCTAGCAAGGCCGTAAAATAAGCCTCTCTCAATTCCCAGCCCCAAGAAGCCTTTAGCATGTACAACTAACAGAAGCCAAAAGCCCAAGAAGCGGCCCATATCCCATTCCAACCCCAACCGCGTCCAGGAAAGATCTCTCCAGCATGACACCAAAGCACGGGCAGCAACAGAAAACAAACAAAGAAATGGGCGTCCTCAAAATTAAAAACGTCTGTCCGCAGAGCCCACTGTCCAGAAAAGGAAAAGGCAGCCCACGGACCGGGACAGAACCCTTGCGAAGCACATGCTGGGACGGAGCGGCGTCCAGAGTGCACCGAGAACCTCACAGCCCACACGAACGGCAAGATCCCGGGGAAAACGGGCAGCGCCTTCTCCAAAGAAGATGCCCAGCAGCCGGGAGCCGTGGAAGCGGCACGAGCTCAGGAATCACGAGGGAAAAGTAAACCAAAACCACAGCGAGACGTGCGCAGCTCTACGGCCACGACGGTGGCTGGAACCGAGACGACGCCAGGCACCTCAGCACCAAAACGCCGCAGCCAGTGCACCTGCCCTGCTGCTGCGGGCCCTGCAGCCGATGCACCTGACCTTGGCGAGCAGGGCCGAGAGCAGCCGGGCTTGCCGCTGTGCCCCCGTGACCCTGCGACGGCATCACGTTGGCTCCTGCTAGCCTACTCTGTCACCCTGAGCTGCACCTGCGTTCCCAAAACAGCTTCACTCACCCTTGAGTCCTGGCCAGTCCCAGGTCAAGCTGCAGGGCTGAGGCGGGGCGTGCAGTAGGCTGAACAGGGCCCCAGAGACACCCACGTTTTCATTCCCAGAAGCTACGAATGTGCCCCTTGCATGGTACAGGAGCTGGCAGAGGCATCAGGAGTCATTCGTACAAACACAAATGCTCACTCCAGCCTGGGGACGGGAACTGGACACGCTGACATGTGTCTTGTCACACCAGAGGAGTGACCACAGAACAAAGGGTCACGTCAGAAAGACCCCAGGGGGCCCAGATACGCCAGCAAAGACTTAAACATACGGAATACACGTAAGTCCAGGAGCTCACGACTCTACTCCGACGTGAATAAACGCCAGCACGCACTGGCTGCCTTTAGAGACAGAGCTGAGCAGCTCTTTGCCCTGAACATGGGTGAGCGGTGATCGCTTTTCCTGTCTGAACCAAGGAGCTGATGTGGGGGCTTTCCCGCCTCTCATACGCCCCCCCATACACAAGCCGGGGGCCCAGGAGAGACAGCAGCAGCCGCCCCACCTGAGTCAGATCCGCCCCAGCTCCGAGCACTGAGTCAGCAGAAACGGAGTGAGAAGGTCCGGGGGGTGCAGCAGAGGCCACAGGTGAGGGACCGCAGGACAGCTGCCCTGGGGCCTCAAAGCCCGTCCTGCAGAGGGCGTGGGAGAGGGGCTGCATGGGAACTCACAGTGACACACACACACACACACGCAGTCCGAGACACGCGGCTTTTAGGCAGAGGCAATGTGATGTGTTAAAGTACTAGCTCATGAGAGCTGTGACGCACTGCCATGTCGCACACTGAGAAGAGCCCCTGACTGTGGACATGCGTGTGTGCAGCAGCCACAACTGCCTCCAAACGATGACGCAGGCCCGGCCCTGGTCAGCCATAGCCCGGGGGGAGGGGGGCAGCCCGGCGGCCATCATTCTGTCCTCTTTCCCTCTTGTAAGTGTGTGAAATTTTCCACCACAGCAAACACAAAGATCCCGTGCAGACGCTGGGTGAGGACTTGGGAGTTACGCTGTCCGGCGGTTGCTCTGGTGTCTATTAGTTGCTGTAGGTTGCTGCAAAAACAGCCCTGGGCTCCCGGTCACGGAAGGCCATGCGCCCAGAACGGAGGCCCTGCTGACCTCCTGGACTGGTAGCGCCCTGGAGCAGACGCACCTGGCACACCTCCCATCAGGACCCAAGGGGGTGACCCAAGGCCAAACTTGTGACCTGGGGTTCTCGGCTCCATCCAGCGGCACCGGTGCTGTCCTAAGACACCAGGTACAGCTGTGACTCCCCAGGCCCCAGGCCTCGGCTTGAGCTGGGCTTCACAGCTAACCCAACAAAAGTAACTTATAAAAATGAGCACCTAATTGAGTGCCTCAACAGAACAAAACAAAACACAGTAAACCACGGACCAGAGTCCCCTGGGGCCCAGGCTCCCCAGCCAGCCCTCAGCAGTGGGCCCTCCCCCAGGCAGGGACAGACCCTGAACAAGCCCCCCCCATGGCAGTGCTACACAGGCAGAGCAGTCCCGGGGGGCGCACGCCCCCGAGAGTGGCCCTGCCCAGCCCGACACCCCCTGGGGGCCTCTCCCAGCCAGCCACGCTCTGGATCTGAACCAGGCCCTCCTCGGCTGCTTCTCTGGCCCCGAGAGGGAGGGCACGGCGACACCCCTTTCTCATTAAGCCTTTCTTACAAGGAATCTCCTCAAAGAGCCAAGCCCTAACATTACTTTGTGTGCCGGGGAAGGAAGGCTCAGCGGCTCTGCTTCAAGCTGTAAACATCCCAGTGCTGCAAATGCCCACGCTAGCCACAGGGGTCACACGTCGGAAGCCAGAGAGCGGCCCGGGAGCAGGAATGGCCGTCCCACCCACCTCCGGCACGGCTCAGGAGAGCAAGGGGGGCACCGCGGCCCAGGCCACCGGGACGAGCACACAGGCGGGCCTTCTGCGCCTGTCCCTGGCGGGGCTCCCCACGCTGGACGCCGAGCTGCCGGCAGTCTTGCTCACTACTGCTTTTTCTTCACATGTGGTTTGATTGACGCAAATCAAGAGGCAAGCGAATGAGTCATCACTGTCCGAGCACAGGGCGCACACAGAAAAGGCTCGCGCAAACTAGCTGATTCACCAGGACACGGCCCCACGCACGGGGAGGCACCGCGGGTCTGAACTTTCACGGACATGCATATGCAGACCCCTAAAAATGAGATGGCGGCGCAGGGCCAGAATACAAAAAAGAAACACCAGATCCCAGCCCTGCCGACAGGCAGCAAGGCAGAGCCGACACACAGGAGACCCATGGGCAAAAGACGGCAAGTGTGTACCTGTATAAGCGTGTGCTGGTGGGCACGCCTGGGTCATAGCATGATGCCATTCTAATCCCACTGCAACCAAGGCCTGGCTTCGTGGGTCTCTGCCCACCCTCGGGGTGCCAGGTGCACTCAGGATGGGGAAGGAGCAGAGGCCAGGCCGGGCCCTGCCCTCCAGGAACTCCCAGGGGAGTCTGAAAGGCGTGGGCTGTGTAAGGGGCGAGGGGGCCGCAGCCTCCTATCCCCTGGGCCTCTGGTGGAGCAGGATGGAGCAGGGACTCTCAGGTGAGGGCAGGAACAGCACACCCGGAGCTGGAGGACCCCACGTGGCGACGAGGGCCCCTGCGTAGGATGGAAACCCACATGAAGACCCGGCTTAAGGCAGACACGCGGGCCCACGTGGGAAGGCCGCAGGCAGCCATGCCCGGGGGGCAGCAGACTGCAGGCCTGGGAGGGCAGCTGCGCTGGTCTGAGGACAACAGGAGAGACCTGAGCCTCAGCATTGCTGGGGACCTGGGCGGGGAGAGGCCTTGAAGATACAGACAAGAGGGGGGTGTTTGTCCGGGCAGTGCTGGGCTCCTGCCCCCGACTCCAGCTCCCACTGCGAGGCAGCGATCACGGCACAAGTGAATGAGTCCCTGCCACCCACGTGAGAGACCCGGACTGAGTCCCCACGCTTGCCACTGAGGGTATCTGCGGACTGCAGCAGCCTCTCCAATAAATAAGAATTAAATGCTGATGAGAAAGTTCCCCGAGTCCGCCGTCCCAACCACAGAGGGGCTGGCCTGCACCCCTGCTGCCCTCTCTCCAGGCAGCGGGGCTGCCACGCCACGGCAAGGCTGGGACAGACACCCAGGCCTGTGCCTGCGATCTGCACGGCCCTCGGTCCTGAAGGATCTCAGCTGGGCAGCGAAGTGCAGGGGCTCCTCGGCACTGCCCCGGACACGGATTCAGCAGGTGGAGGTGAGGCCCCGAGACTGCAACATGGCCACCCCCATACAGTCCTGCGCTCTCGGCCAAAGGCTGGCTGTGGACAGCGCAGGGCGGCAGTGCCCAGGGACGGAGGGGCAGGGGCAGCAGAGCCAGCCGGCACCAGGCAGTCATCCTCACTCTTCTTGCCATCTCACCACCAGCCCACAGCAGCCCCAGGCCTGCCCCTGGCACCTCAGGAACACCACTGAGAGCCCGAGGGAAGCCTGCCTCCCACCCCCGTCTTCTGCCGGCTGCCCAGGCCTGAAGCTGCAGCTCCCCTCTGCATCTGGTTCTCGTGTGGTCAGGCCTTGCCGAAGGGGCAGGGGTGTGGGAAGCGGAGCAAAGCCCAGCACAGAGGAGAGGAAGACAAAGGGAAGTCCAGAACTCGGAGCGGGGACAAGGTGTGGGCAGGCTAAGAGCAAGCGACAGTCGTGGTCCCTGCCGGCCGGAAGGGGACAACGAAAACGGGAACATCTCCTGGGCCCCAGAGCGGGGCTGGGCTCGGGACCCTCGGCCAGGTCACCGGGCAAGGGTGCGCCTGCTGGCGCCGTGAGTGGTCCTGGAACCCTGGAGGCACCTAGCACTAGCGGAAGCAACAGAGCCCGGACAACTCGCAGCCAGCACAGCCACCCCCCCCCCACAGCGTTCCCGCCGGGGCACTGCAGAACACACACACAGGAGACACCTGCGCTGCCGCAGGCCGGCCTCCGCACCTGGCCACCTGCAGGCTGTGGCATTTCTGAGAAGTTCGCGGGGACTCACCACGAGCCCGAGAACGACCGTTGAGTCTGCAAAACCTCTGACAACAGACAGAAAAGAAAAAAGAAAAGCAGAGTGGTGAGCGTGCCAGATCAAAGGGCCAAGACGGGCAGGGCATGGTGACGCCGGCTCCACAGAGACCCTGCACAGCGACTCCCAGAGGCCTGGCCTCCACCAGCCAGGGGCTTCTCCAAGGCCAGTGAAAGCATTTGTGACAGCGTGAAAACCTGTGACACATTAACTGGTGAGCAAAAGAAAAAACTTGAAAGTATAAAGACACATCGTACATCTCTTCTCAGTCAAGAACGCCTTGCCACACTGGAGTTTGCCATAGCTGACCTCTAAGAAGCTACTGAACCTTCAGGGAGAAGCGGCCCCCTGCCCGGCCCTCCTCCCCTGTGGGCACCGACGGCTGTGACCCGGGGGTCCGGGGAGAAGCGGCCCCCCGCCCGGCCCTCCTCCCCTGTGGGCACCGACGGCTGTGACCCGGGGGTCCGAGGAGAAGCGGCCCCCTGCCCGACCCTCCTCCCCTGCCGGCACCGACGACTGTGACCCAGGGGTCCGGGGAGAAGCGGTACCCTGCCCGGCCCTCCTCCCCTGTGGGCACCGACGGCTGTGACCCGGGGGTCCGGGGAGAAGCGGTCCCCTGCCCGGCCCTCCTCCCCTGTGGGCACCGACGGCTGTGACCCGGGGGTCCGGGGAGAAGCGGCCCCCCGCCCGGCCCTCCTCCCCTGTGGGCACCGACAGCTGTGACCCGGGGGTCCGGGGAGAAGCGGTCCCCTGCCCGGCCCTCCTCCCCTCTGGGCACCAACGGCCGTGACCCGGGGGTCCGGGGAGAAGCGGTCCCCTGCCCGGCCCTCCTCCCCTGTGGGCACCGACGGCTGTGACCCGGGGGTCCGGGGAGAAGCGGGCACCAACAGCTATGACCCGGGGGTCCGGGGAGAAGCGGTCCCCTGCCCGGCCCTCCTCCCCTCTGGGCACCGATGGCTGTGACCCGGGGGTCCAGGGAGAAGCGGTCCCCTGCCCGGCCCTCCTCCCCTGTGGGCACCAATGGCTGTGACCCGGGGGTCCGGAGAGAAGCGGGCACCGACAGCTGTGACCCGGGGGTCCGGGGAGAAGCGGTCCCCTGCCCGGCCCTCCTCCCCTCTGGGCACCGACGGCTGTGACCCGGGGGTCCGGGGAGAAGCGGTCCCCTGCCCGGCCCTCCTCCCCTCTGGGCACTGAAGGCTGTGACCAGGGGGTCCGGGGAGAAGCGGTCCCCTGCCCGGCCCTCCTCCCCTCTGGGCACCGACGGCCGTGACCCGGGGGTCCGGGGAGAAGCGGTCCCCTGCCTGGCCCTCCTCCCCTGTGGGCACCAACGGCTGTGACCTGGGGGTCCAGGGAGAAGCGGTCCCCTGCCCGGCCCTCCTCCCCTGTGGGCACCGACGGCTGTGACCTGGGGGTCCGGGGAGAAGCGGTCCCCTGCCCGGCCCTCCTCCCCTCTGGGCACCGACGGCTGTGACCCGGGGGTCCGGGGAGAAGCGGCCCCCTGCCCGGCCCTCCTCCCGTGTGGGCACCGAAGGCTGTGACCCGGGGGTCCGGGGAGAAGCGGCCCCCCGCCCGGCCCTCCTCCCCTCTGGGCACCGACGGCTGTGACCCGGGGGTCCGGGGAGAAGCAGTCCCCTGCCCGGCCCTCCTCCCCTGTGGGCACCGACGGCTGTGACCTGGGGGTCCGGGGAGAAGCGGGCACCGACAGCTATGACCCGGGGGTCCAGGGAGAAGCGGTCCCCTGCCCGACCCTCCTCCCCTGTGGGCACCGATGGCTGTGACCCGGGGGTCCGGGGAGAAGCGGTCCCCTGCCCGGCACTCCTCCCCTGTGGGCACCGACGGCTGTGACCCGGGGGTCCGGGAAGAAGCGGTCCCCTGCCCGGCCCTCCTCCCCTGCCGGCACCGACGACTGTGACCCGGGGGTCCGGGGAGAAGTGGTCCCCTGCCCGGCCCTCCTCCCCTCTGGGCACCGACGGCTGTGACCTGGGGGTCCGGGGAGAAGCGGTCCCCTGCCCGGCCCTCCTCCCCTGTGGGCACCGATGGCTGTGACCCGGGGGTCCGGGGAGAAGCGGGCACCGACAGCTATGACCCGGGGGTCCAGGGAGAAGCGGTCCCCTGCCCGACCCTCCTCCCCTGTGGGCACCGACGGCTGTGACCCGGGGGTCCGGGGAGAAGCAGTCCCCTGCCCGGCCCTCCTCCCCTGCCGGCACCGAGGACTGTGACCCGGGCGTCCGGGGAGAAGCAGTACCCTGCCTGGCCCTCCTCCCCTGCCGGCACCGACGACTGTGCTTCGGGGTTGGAGGCAGCACTGGAGACCTGAGAGAGGCAAACACGGCAGGGGCAGGAAGCCCACCCCCGGCAGGGCAAGGGTGGGGGCAAGTCCAGAGGACCAGTGCCGCTCTGAGCACGCCTCCCCCTGCAGAGAGCAAATGCCAGGGCAGGAGGGGCCTTCTCTGTCAACCTGAGGCCCAGGACTCTGTTTCCCAGAGACACTGGGCTCCTGGGAGATGAGGTCTAAGGCGGGTGCCGGACCACGTGCTGAAAGCAGTGAGCGGGTAATGACTCAACAGACAGAGCCCCTACCGGACCCCTGCTCCACACCTCTCTCAGGCCCCCAGGCCTGGGCAAGCACACCAGGCAGGTCCTCTTACACCATCGAAGTGCAGATCTGCTCTCTGGACCGCAAGATCTGTCCCTTCCACTGTCCCAGGAGAAAACCCCGAGCAAGCTGGGGGGAGGGTGGCCCCGCAGAGGGAGGGAGGGCAAGCCGGGACAAGCAGTAAAGGCGGCGGCAGCAGCAGCCCCCACCGGGCCCGATGTGAACCGAGGCCTCGGCCAGCAGGTGGCCACTGGGACCAGGAGCAGCCCCTGCTGGCCGGCCACTGCGGGGACATGGATCAGACCACACCTCGGCCAGGAGCCGGGCTGCGTCGGGAACCGGAGCATTCCCCCCAAGGAAGGGGTAAAGGCCGAAGCCCTGGGCAAGTGTCCCCATGGATCCCGCACACGCGCTGCCGCCAAGGCCTCTGTGAGCACGGCCCCTCCCCAGTTCTCCTCTGGACCCCACAAGCAGAAGCATGCTCCCCAAAACACGCACCCCCACAGGAGGACCCCACTCCTCACACCCCTTGAACCTCCTCTCTGTGGTGCCCCTTGTTCTGAGGACCCTGGGGCCCATGCTGGACAGCCTAGGATACGCTCACACTGACAGCCGCAGTGTCACCGGAGACAAATGCTGGCTCCAGCGCCAACCTGCAAAACATGTTGATCAAAGGAAAAGAGCCATCTGGAACGTTCTCTAGTGTATGCCTTATCTGGATCCATGCCAACAGCCCGCGGCGCAGGAGCACGCGAGGGCGCTGGGGGGCCGGGGTCTCCGGCAGTGCTGGATCGGCGGCAGCCTCAGCTCCCCCAGCACTGCCGTGCCGGGCTTCTTCACGCGGAACCCACCAGGAATGTAGCGGAACACAAAGCTCTTTCTGGGAGTCGGCTCGCGCTGGATCCCAGGTTCCTGGTAAGCGTGACTAAGCCGTGCCCAGCGCTCCCTCCAATGGGACGCAGGACGGGAGACGTGGGTGGCTCTCGGCATCCACCCAGCTGACACCGCACACCAAAGCCCCACAGCAGCTGCTCAGGCTGGCAAGCGCGTGGTCTGCAACCAAGGGAACGTCACACGAGACCAAGCAGCCGACGGCAGGACGACAATGTCCTGGAAGCGTCCACTGTGACAGGTGACTGCCAGTCCGTGTCACGGAGGCCCTGTGTAAAAACAAACCCCGTGACAACATACTTCCAGTGTACTTTGTAGTCACAGACTGAACCCTCCACTGAATAAAGAATTCAACAAAAGCAGTTAACAGTGGCGACAGCAGCCGCCCCCACCGGGCCCGATGTGAACCGAGGCCTCGGCCAGCAGGTGGCCACTGGGACCAGGAGCAGCCCCTGCTGGCCGGCCACTGCGGGGACATGGATCAGCTCAGACCATGCCTCGGCCAGGAGCCGGGTGCACGGAAAGACCACTGTTCCCCGGGAGAACAGACCAGGGCTCTACACCACCACGGAATCCCAGGACTCAGCGTGGCACTCTTCGTACTCTGTCAGTTACAGAAGTCAGAGGCAACACTGGGCATCTGTTTGGGACTGGCTGTTTCACTGTGCATCGTGGTCTCCAGCTGCATCCATTTTGTTGTGATGGACAGGACTGCGTGCAACAGAAAGTACAACAAGAAAGGCAGGAGGGCGGACGGGGTGGAAGCATCGTTACATGCCGAGAACCATGGATGCGATACACAGAAATCTGTCCCCTTTACCATAACCACACTGGAGACAAACAAACCTGCGATCCTCCCAGGGTCTGTCATCCCCCTCCTCACCCCCAGACACGGGGCAGGGCTAAGAAAGGACACACAGGGCCCTCAGCCCGGACGGGAGCCAGTGCGGCACACTAGCCCAGGACTGCCGAGTGGGCGAGTGGGTCCTGGTTCACCCCCGGACACGGGGCAGGGCTGAGAAAGGACACACGGGGCCCTCAGCCCGGACGGGAGCCAGTGCGGCACACTAGCCCAGGACTGCCGAGTGGGCGAGTGGGTCCTGGTTCACCCCCGGACACGGGGCAGGGCTGAGAAAGGACACACGGGGCCCTCAGCCCGGACGGGAGCCAGTGCAGCACACTAGCCCAGGGCTGCCGAGTGGGCGAGTGGGTCCTGGTTCACCCCCGGACACGGGGCCCTCAGCCCAGACGGGAGCCAGTGCGGCACACTAGCCCAGGACTGCCGAGTGGGCGAGTGGGTCCTGGTTCACCCGCGGACACGGGGCAGGGCTGAGAAAGGGCACACGGGGCCCTCAGCCCGGACGGGAGCCAGCGCGGCACACTAGCCCAGGACTGCCGAGTGGGTCCCGGTTCTGGCCAGCTTTATCTTTGCTATCATGATTTATGTGTGTGTTTGCATAATTTCATTTTCACAAGGTCTCTACTTACAACCAGTCCCCAGGGCCACGCCAGCCGCCTTGAGAAGTTTAGGGAAGACTCTCCCCGAAGGACGTCGGAAAACGGAAGTCTGTAGGCCTTCCGTCTGCGCACCTCTGGGAGCCGGGGCCCGCGGGGCTGTGGAGGGGCCCGAGCACTGCCTCTCGCTGGGGCCTCCACCAGCCGCTCCCGCCTGTGGCCTACAAGCACCTCTGGCGAGCAATGAAGCCGGCCTTGTGGTCCGGTCACTTCCACTGTCTCCGCCTCCACTCACAGTTCCCCCTCCTCCTCACGGGCCACAGGGCCTGCACCGAGCTGGAGAGAGGCCCTGCGGTCAGCCACAGGCGGCCCCTCTGTGGGCCTCTGAGCCCACAGCGAGCGGGAGGCGAGGACGCAGGCCACAGCGTGGGCCGCAATGCTGAGGCCTGTGGCTCTGAGGGGCTCCAGTTCTCCATCTGACTCCAAGTCCCAGGTGGAAGGAGTGACTGGAGGGAGCGCGCCAGAAGTGGGAGGGCCAGACAGAGGTGATGGCTGAGTGGCCACTGCTGGGACCCACGACAACAGATGCTCAGGGCCCACGTGCGAGGCCTCAGGCCAGCATCTCAGGACCCCTTCCCTGCCCACTCACTCCCAACCCCGGGCAGCAGAGTGACCCTGGCGACAGTCTGCACTTGCTCACTGACACAGAGTGAAGCAGGCCAGCTGCCAGAGGGGCCGGGGCAGGGCCCCACCACACAGCACAGGCGCTACAGGAAGGGCCAGGGCACAGGTGCCCGGCAGCAGCTGCCCGCCCACGTGCCTGAGCCCCCCAGCCCTGGGAGCATCCGACAGTGCTCACCAAAGTAGACGGGCAGAGCGAGCCAGACAGGGGCCGGGGGAGAGCAGTCTCCAGAGACACAGAGAGCAAGGAGGCCAGGGATGTGGGAGTGACTGAAAATAACGGGAAAACGAGAGGGTGCTCCGGCTTCCATGTCTCCCATAGGCCCATGTGTCACACCTGGCGCTGAGGGGCGGGGCCTCTGGGCAGCGGCGGGACGGGATCAGGGCAGCCCCAGGGTCAGAACCCGGTGGCTTCAGGAGGACAGACAGAGACAGACCCGATCCCTCCCCCGGCCCAGGGCTGCCCTGCACAGGAGGACAGACAGACCCGCTCCTTCCCCGGCCCAGGGCTGCCCTGCACAGGAGGACAGACAGACCCGCTCCTTCCCCGGCCCAGGGCTGCCCTGCACAGGAGGACAGACAGACCTGCTCCCTCCCCGGCCCAGGGCTGCCCTGCACAGGAGGACAGACAGACCCGCTCCTTCCCCCGCCCAGGGCTGCCCTGCACAGGAGGACAGACAGACCCGCTCCTTCCCCGGCCCAGGGCTGCCCTGCACAGGAGGACAGACAGACCTGCTCCCTCCCCGGCCCAGGGCTGCCCTGCACAGGAGGACAGACAGACCCGCTCCTTCCCCGGCCCAGGGCTGCCCTGCACAGGAGGACAGAGACAGACCCGCTCCTTCCCCGGCCCAGGGCTGCCCTGCACAGGAGGACAGACAGACCCGCTCCTTCCCCGGCCCAGGGCTGCCCTGCACAGGAGGACAGAGACAGACCCACTCCTTCCCCGGCCCAGGGCTGCCCTGCACAGGAGGACAGACAGACCCGCTCCTTCCCCCGCCCAGGGCTGCCCTGCACAGGAGGACAGACAGACCCGCTCCCTCCCCCGCCCAGGGCTGCCCTGCACAGGAGGACAGACAGACCCGCTCCTTCCCCGGCCCAGGGCTGCCCTGCACAGGAGGACAGACAGACCCGCTCCTTCCCCCGCCCAGGGCTGCCCTGCACAGGAGGACAGAGACAGACCCGCTCCTTCCCCGGCCCAGGGCTGCCCTGCATGGAGGACACAGACCTGCTCCCTCCCCCTGCCCAGGGCTGCCCTGCACAGGAGGACAGAGACAGACCCGCTCCTTCCCCGGCCCAGGGCTGCCCTGCGTGGCCTCGGCGCCCTGACCCAGGCAAGCCTTCCCCGGGGCCCCAACAAGGGGCTGCCCAGTCCTGGACCGGGACCCGCCAGAGCCGAGAGCCACAACAGAACTCCTTCTGGCTAAGCAGCTGGCTTTGGACGCTGCTGCAGCGAGGAAGAGCCGGGACCGAAGGCATCAGGAGGCCACAGACCCTCAGGCCCAGCGAGTCCCGTCCAAAGTGCCAGGGAAGCTGCATCGCACTCAGGCCACCAAGTCCACCTTCACGGCCCCCTGGAAGGCCTACCACGCTCGAGGGCAGAGACGAGCCACCAGTGCAGGGCAGGGCCGTACTGGAAGCAGAGGACGACCCCTGGGAGCTGGGCTCACGTCCTCAATGGCAGCACCCATGGGGAAGTGGGGGAGGGAGGAGCAACCAGACGCAGGCCCATGGCGAGGCTGGGGCTCGGCGGAGCGAGTGAGGCTCGGGGTGGGGGCAGGGGCAGCAGCCTGCACAGTGACACTGCTGGACCTGGACGGAAATGAGGATCGGGGAAGGGCCTGGAGGACGCCGGCCAGGGCCCCAGCTACGACGTCCTCGCGACGTCCTCTCTGGACTGTGGCAGCAGTCACGGCCGCTGGGGCTCTGCTCTGAGTGGGGTCGCTGGCAGTGAGGACGCCCTCCAAAGTGGCAGAAACAGCCTGAGCTGAGCTGCCAGCAGGCAGGTGTGGGCCAGACCAAGGACGAGGCCGCCAGGGCCCGGCAGCGCTGCAGCGCTCGGCAGGCAGTGTGGCAGACGCGGGATTCGTGGTGAGAGAGCCCCGGGTCTCTGGCTGAGGAGGCCGCCCTGCGCCAGGCCCCACCTGTGCACACGTTAAAGCCAGCCACACAGGCACGCCAAGCAAGTGCAAGCCCGCACGCACAGAGACCCGCAGTGCCGGGAACACAACACAGTCACCATCTGTGAAATTTCAAAGAAAAAAATCTCACTGCTATCCTTACCTGCCATCCTTTTTCTGCATGTATTTCAACCAATAAAAGGATTAATAGTCACTGGAAAACCATTAAGCAATGAAAAAGGCACAGCAACTGAAGTGTGCAAAGCAGTGACTTGGGGAACAGAACAAAGCAAACCCTCAAAAATAAAAGGCGTGCCAGCGCCACAGCTCACTAGGCTAATCCTCCGCCTGCGGCGCCAGCACACAGGGTTCTAGTCCCGGTCGGGGCACCGGATTCTATCCCGGCTGCCCCTCTTCCAGGCCAGCTCTCTGCTGTGGCCCGGGAAGGCAGTGGAGGATGGCCCAGGTCCTTGGGCCCTGCACCCCATGGGAGACCAGGAGAAGCACCTGGCTCCTGGCTTCGGATCAGCGCGGTGCGCCGGCCGTAGCGCGCCAGCCGTGGCAGCCATTGGGGGGTGAACCAACAGAAAAGGAAGACCTTTCTCTCTCTCTCTCTCTCACTGTCTACTCTGCTTGTCAAAAATAAATAAATAAATAAAAGGCGTAGGAGAAGAACTTCCAGCTCCTCAGGGACGGCACAGGGACTGACACCACACAAAACACCAAGGGTTCCGGGAGTCAGGGGACAGTGAGGGCGACCCGAGGAGTGCACCTGAGACCCGCAGGCAGGTGCAGCCGCGCTGGCCAGCTCAGGGCCCACGAGGCCCGAGGAGGCGCACTTGCCGGCAGGGAAGGAAAGCATGGGCACGAGGCCAGCTCCTCACCGCCACCAGACGTCCCAGCGAGGCCACCCCTGGCCTCAGCACGGCCAGCCGTGGGCCCAGAGAGGGAGGGAGATGGTCCCAAGTGTGATGGGGGCAGGGGGCACACCTTGAAGTTTTGTAAAACCAAACACTCAAGAATATGGGCAAGGGGCCGGCACTGTGGCGTAGCAGAAAAGCCGCCACCTGCAGTGCCAGGATCCCATATGGGCGTCAGTACGAGACCCAGCTGCTCCTCTTCTGATCCAGCTCTCTGCTGTGGCCTGGGAAAGCAGTGGAGGATGGCCCAAGTGCTTGGGACCCTGCACCCACATGGGAGACCCGGAAGAAGCTCATGGCTCATGGCTTTGGATAGGCGCAGCTCTGGCCATTGCAGCCATCTGGGGAGTGAACCAGCGGATGGAAGACCTCTCTCTCTCTCTCTCTCTCTCTCTCTCTCTGCCTCTCCTTCTCTCTGTGTAACTCTGACTTTCAAATAAATAAATAAATCTTTTTAAAAAAAAGAATATGGGCAAAACAGAGACATTTCAGATAAACAGAAAGCAGGTCGTGCCACTACACCCCTGCTAAAGCTGCACCCAGGGAGCCGCACCAGCAAGACAGGAAAAGACCCCCGAGGACAGCGCCAGCTCAGCAGGGACACAAGCGCCGGGCGTCCTGGGAACCTGGCCCTGGACGAGAACAGGTGGATGCTGCGAGCAGGAGTGTCTTCTGTGAGGACGCACGGTCACCAGCGGTGCCAACGCTGGCTGTCACAGCCACTGACGCACGCCCGCGGCTCAGCTTTCCTGGGCTCCGGCGTGCCCTTCACTGTCCAGGGCCCACCCGGGACCCCTCCCGCCTCCTCTGGTCATCAGGACTCAGTTCCCTCACCAGGACAGTGTCCAGATGGCCCTGGTCTCGGGTGACCTCTACGGTTTGGAGGGGTGCTGGTGGGGTTCCGGTCCAGCGTGCCCTCGGCAAGGCTGTCCGACGCTGTTCTGGCCGTCAGACGGGGAGGTGTGTGTTGGGCAGGAAGGCCCCGACACGAAGGGCCGTTCTCCAGACATCACATCCAAGCCACACCGTGCTCAGAGAGTGTGTGAAAACTGCAAGTGACAAGGTAGGAAACTAATTCTATTATGAAGGAATCTGTAGGATGCACAATTTAATCTTTAGACCTTATAGAAGAGATGGCTAACATGTTTCTGTAATAGCATAGCCAAAATAAGAGCTTAAATAATAATCTCATAGCTAGATTCACTTTGCTATCAGTGAATTAAACAGTAAGTAGAAAAAACCTCCCTTTCAGACCAAAGGGAATCAAAGTTTTTAAGTGAGAATATAATTTTTCTCATGGGCATTGTCTACCTTAGAAAAACTACTACAGAACATGCCTGTGACTATAGACTTGTAGTTCAGGCCACCGAAGATTAGAGATGGGACACGGGCACTCCCTTGACTTGCATCCTCTGGTCTGCTTTAACACAAACCAGGAGGAAAAGAAAGCTCGGCATCAGAAGCAATGGGTGGCAGGCCTATTAATGGCTGATCTGTACAGTGATCTGCCCTCAAGGAGACCCAACAGGCCAGTCCACTGCAGTGGCTTTCAATGTGGTAAGCCTGGGCTTCAGCAGAAGTCAGCTTGTGAAGAGCCCTGGCAGCTCTGCCAAGAGTTGGATCACTGGAAATGGACCTGCCCTGGAGTCGAAGGATGCCCAGGTCAGAGCCACAGATCTTATTATCTCTAAGCTGAAAAGCCCTTCACTCAGCCCAACTTCCAAAGTGACCACTGCAGCTGAGGGTATGGCCACGCAGGGTCAGCAACATTGCAGGCAGAACTGTAAATTTCTTGTTAGAGATGCCCCCTGCCTTTACCTGGCCAGCTCTCCTCCCAGGTCAGCCAAGTAATGAAAGTCAGCAGAGTGCCTTCCCCTAGGAGGTTCACACCTCCCTTAGGATATACCCCACGTGAAGAGATAGATAGGTCTGGGCCTCTTAACTTACAAGGCCTAAAGCCCAACAGATTATTATCAAGCCCCTTCTGTCAGGCTCTATTTGCCTCTCAATCAGAAAACTTAATTGTAGCTTAGACAGCACCTTTCTTAGCTCCTCTAATAATGACTCTGTCCTTTGTTCTAGACCCTGTCTAGTGCACTTGGGCCTCATTCCTTTGTAATCATAACCTCTACTCTACCACCAATGGCTCTACTCCCAACCTGTGTGTACTGATGGTCCTCTTCCCCACTTAATGCTGTATAATAGTTCAGACCTGGTTAATGCCACTCTTAGGATCACTGGTTGCTATCCTCACCCTGTCTTTTATGACCTTGTCTAAATATGATCAGAATCGGCGAACTTGGAAGGCTTCCATAGCCTTGGCAACTCATGACGAGAGCCTAGGGTGGTTACTGGCGCCATAAACTAGAGTGTCAATTTGTTGGGTCAACAACAGGAGTCACTGTGCACTTGCTCCTCATGTGGGATCTCTGTCCTTAATGTGCTGTACATTTTTATTTAATGCTATAACTAATACTCAAACAGTATGTTTCACTTTGTGTTTCTATGTGGGTGCAAACTGTTGAAATCTTTATACTAAATTGATCTTCTGTATATAAAGAGAATTGAAAATGAATCTTGATGTGAATGGAAGGGGAGAGGGAACGGGAGAGGGGAGGGTTGCGGGTGGGAGGGAAGTTATGGGAGGGTGAAGCCATTGTAATCCATAAGCTGTACATTGGAAATTTATATTCATTAAATAAAAGTTAAAAAAAAAAAACACTGCGAGTGAACAGAAAGACACTACGGGTCCACACCTGTGGCGTGCACCCTAGCACCCTGGGGTCAGGGGTAACACAGACTGAGGGTTCCCGAGCTGCATGGCAGCTGTGGGAGTCAGGCAGGAACAGTGGGAACAGACGGAAACAGCCCGAGAGCAGTCAGGGCCGAGCGGCCGGAGCCTTTCACAAACGCACCCTCAACTAGGGGGATCCGCGGAGTCAGCAGCGGATTCTTCAGAGCGCTCACAAAATTAAGATGGGTCAGAAGAATAAACCATGTTAGACAAGAACCGGGCACGTAACCACAAGCCCAGCAGAGATGTTATACGATTTTTAAATCATACACAACCCTATGATAATAAAACTGAAAATTTAAATAAAATTTTTAAAACTCACTAAAATTAAATGAAATTTTAAAAACCCTTACCTTAAATTGATACTAAAAGAATTAAAAAGTCAGACTTTTGGTAGCCACTAAGGATATTAACTCAGTGGTTTAAAAACAAACAAGGAGACATGAACCCCAAACAGTTCTCCATATTAACTCTCCAAAACACAGAAGGAGGAAGTAACTCTAACCTTAGATGCTTCCAGAACATTAGGGGGAAAAGGTGACTTCAGAAAAGAAAACGACCAGCCAGTAAGATCCAGGAACAGACAAAAAAATCCTACAGTTCTACCAAACCTAATTTGTGCCAGCATCCCATATGGGCGCCAGCTCAAGTCCCAGCTACTCCACTTCCCATCCAGCTCTCTGCTATGGCCTGGGAAAGCGGTAGAAGATGGCCCAGGTCCTTGGACCCCTGCACCCACATGGGAGACCCGGAAGAAGCTCCTGGCTCCTGGCTTAGGATTGGTGCAGCTCTGGCCATTGCAGCCAATTGGAGAGTGAACCAGCGGATGGAAGACCCCTCTCTCTCTGTCTCTCTGCCTCTCCTCTCTCTGTGTAACTATAACTTTCAAATAAATAAATAAATAATCTTTTAAAAAAAGAAAAAAGCAAAAAAAGAAATGTATCAGAAAGCATGTGAACCGAGGGCGGGTGACAGGAAAACTCTGGGCGACTTGTCGCACTGCAAACCGTGCAGAAGCACTGGGCGACCAAAGCACAGTGAGGACCTCCCGGCCTGCATCCAACATCACTTGTCAACTGGAGAGCGTCAGACGCTTCCCCAGCCCACGCTCAGGGCCGCCCCGGGGGGCCTGGTGTCCACGCCTCCTGCAGGCTCACTTCCGGCCCAGCCAGCAGAGAGCCCAGACCATGGCCACTCTGCCTCGGACATCCTGAAGAGGCAGCAGGAAGATGTCTAGAGATTCTGAGATTTTGAGTAAAATGAGTGGATAAAAACAAAGCACAAAACCAACTATATTTCCATATAATAGCAACAGAAAACTTCAAACAAAAAATTGTCAACGGCAGAAAAACAAATTGCAATCAACCAAAGAATAAATCTAACACCCACACAGCACCTTTATGGAGAAAATCACAAGTCTGCTGGAAGATTCTGGAGACCCGGGCTACAGGAAGATGCGACACAAACACACGCAGTACAAACACGTCGGTTCTCCCCGCTCATCCACACCGAGCGAAGCAGTGCCAACCAAGTTTCCAGGCTGGCTTTTCAAAGAACTTGTTCCTGGAGGAGCCGCCGCTCAGGGGCTGGAGCTCAGGCTGACGCCGCTGGAAGCCCCGGCCCGGGCAGAGCCCTGCACAGCTGAGGCTGCTGGGACACCGACCACAGGCACTTCAGCTTCCCCAGTCACGGACATCTAAAGGGGACAGCCGTGGGCACCTGGTTCAGCAGCTGGAGCCGCGCTCACTGGAGTGCCTGGTACCAGTCCTGGCCCCTCGGCTCCGGACCCAGCTCCTGCTAACGCGCATCCCATAGCAGTCTCGGCTCCTTGGGTCCCGCCACCCGCGAGAGATACAGATGGAGCCCCTGGCTCCTGGCTTTGGCCTGGCCTGGTCCTGGCTGTGACAGACATTTGGGAAGAGAACCAGCAGACAGATGATCTCTCTCTCTTCTGTCTGCCTTTCAGGTAAGATGGAATTCTTTTGGTAAAGGAGTCGGGGTGGGGGCGGAGGATGTAATGGGCACAGGACACATCAAAGCCTCACAAAAGCCAAAACGTCCCAGGTTTAAAGGGAAAACACACAGGGTACCTGTCCGGCCTTGAGCAAGGAAGTCTGTTACTAAGACATGAGAAGCAGTAAGGACAGAGGGCAGGTCTGTGTCCGGGAGGGTCCGGGTGGCTGAGGACAATCGCCTTGCACGCAGACTTCCTGGGACCCTAACACAGCGCGTGCACCTGCGGAATTCGGCACAGTGTCTCGGGAACCCCCCTCTCCTCCGTCACGGCCTAAGCTTTCACCGAGCACCACACGTGTGCCCAGGACTGTGCCGACACAAGGTGCATGAGAAGGGACGCGGGTCCCCCTCCCGGCTGCTGACTGCGGGGTGGGAGGCAGGAGGTGTGGCAAAGCAGACACCTGGGCTCCCTGTGCCCAGACGGAAGCCACAGGAGCTGAGAGGGCCCAGCCAAGGCTTCCTGGGACCCAGAGCTGGAAACGCCCCTCCGCAAAGGCCAGCTCCCCTGACTCCAAACCCTCTGCGCTGCCACTGGCCTTCTGGGGGCTCACTGCTTCCAGGATGCTCATGGAACACAATCTTCACTAATGGTTTCAGATTTAAGTAAAGACAAACGAACATAAAACAGGGCTCTAGCAATTATACAAAGGTAAGTTATTTTCCAATCAAACCACTCTAAAAAAATGTCGGCAGAGTTAATACAAACTCACACTCTATTATTTGGCTTTACTTATCAAAGACACTACACAAGGCTGGCATTTTGGTAAGTGGGTAAAGCTGCCATTTGCAGCACCGGCATCCCCCACGGGCGCTGGTTTGAGTCCCGGCCGCTCCACTTCCAATCCAGCTCCCTGCTAATATTCACAGAAAAGCACTGGAAGATGGCCCAAGTCCCTGAGCCCCTGTCACCCACACAGGAGACACAAATGAGGCTCCTGGTCCTGGCTTCAGGTGGGCCCCTTTCCCGCCACTGTGGCCATTTGGGGAGTGAACCACAGGTAAATCTCTCTCCCTCCCTCTATGTAAACTCTGCCTTTCAAATAAATAAGTCTTAAAAAAAAAGACACTACATAAACCAGGAGAATTCCATTCAAGTCTCTTAATGGAAGCCTAAAATCTATCCACAAGTTTTACGAAGTTTAATTCAATTTCTTTTCCACGTGTGAGCTAACATTCTCCATTCACCAGACCTTCCTATTGCACGTGCTCTGCCCCGTGAGGTATGCGGGCTCCTACATCAGGACAGAGCGGAGCACACTTGGTGCCCGTGAGCTGCACTGGCCAGTGTGTGGTGTGCCATGCTGAGGGGCAGCGGTCAAGTGCATAGCCCTGGGCACCTCACTGTCACAGGAGGTTGGGAAGGACTGGGGTCTCAGAGCAGGCAGGCCGGGTGCAACACTGGGGTAGGGGAGTACACAGGCCTGCACGCACACCCATTCACGTACACACACAGAAGCAATGTATCACTCACCAAGCTGTTCTATGACGCCCTCGGGGCAGGAAGAGACCAGACTGCATCCCCTCCCCGGGGCAATTATGCAGTGCACAGCAGGGTCTAGGCTGAGATTTTAACCTGAGGTTTGACCCGAGTGGACTGGCGAACACACAAGGCAGCTGGCAAGGAAGTTGAAGACAAAGGACAAGAAGCCGCTCAGCAGGACACCGGGTGCCAGGAGCCTGCTGCGACAGACGGCCATGGCCGCGGAACATTAACCAGGGCCCTGACCGGGAAAGCACTGAGCACACCCCCAGCACCCTCACTGGACACCTCTGCGTGGCGAAGCTGCCTCAAGTGCGGGAGCAGCAGGGGCGGCCAGAGACCCTCCGCAGGGAGGGAGTCCGGGTCCCCTCTGCCTGCAGAGCCAGCCTGGGGGCCAGAGCACACAGCCACAGCAGCCGCGACACCCACCGGGCTGTGTGTTTATGTCTCCGTGTGGAAGGACGAGGTCGTGGGGAGACTGAGACCACAGGACGGCTGGGCCCAGGGGCCCCGTCAGCCCTGTTTGCAGCGGGGGGTCTGTGGGTGCCAGTGGGAGCTGCCTGCGGCCTGCAGCCACACGGCCTGCTGCTCGGGCCTGCGGCGCGCAGGCTCCCGGGCTCCTGCCTGGCGCGCGTGGGGGGGTGGGAGGCCAGCACTGGAGATGCCGAGGGGTGCGTTCACGTGTTCTTCTCCAGCCCGCACATCAGACAGGAGCCTCCGAACGCCCAGCAGCACCTTCCAGAGAAAGGACCTGAGCTCCGGACAGCCCAGAGGCTCCCGTGCCGCCCGGTCGGAAAAGTGCTGTCCTCTGTGGCTGGCGTTGAGCGGAGAGGAGCCCAGCCCAGGAGGGCCCTGCACGTGGCCACGCGGCGGGGCAGCCCAGGGGTCCCCAGCACCCGCAGCCCCGGCGCACCTGCGGAAAGCTGCCCGTTACATCAGGGCAGTGGGAAGCTCTGACTCAGCCCTGCCCGTTCAGGCCGTCAACACGGTGCCCTGGCTGCCTGGCTCTGCCCTGCCCAGTGCTGGCCGCTGGCTAGACACGTGATCCACAGGCCTTTGAGAGCTGCTGTGATGAGAATAGCAATCAGGGGTCCACACAGCTGATCCAGAGCCCAGATCTCAGGGCAGTCCAGGGCCACCATGGGCAGGCAGAGCAGGGCCTGGAGAACACAGCCCACCAGCCCCTCCTCTAGACGCACCGCGAGTCCCACAGGAGGGAAATGCGTGTGCCTTGGGCGCTCAGGTGAGGTTGGACATCGGGTGTGTCTCAGGATCCCCAAGGGGCCCCAGTCTGGGCAAACGAGAGGCGGGCACTCAGGCGGAGAAGACGTTCATTCTTTTGCTGGAGAGGGGCCGTGGAGGTGATGTGCCTGTAGCGCACAGTCCCTGGGAACCAGAGAACCTCCAGGGGCTGCAGGGCTGGGAGGCAGAGGGCACGCAGCACACTCCCAGGAAGATCCAGGCAGGTCCCTTCCAGAGACAGAGGGAGCTTGCAATGTTAACTTCTCATCCAAACAGCAAAGAGTAAATCCCATTAGATGCAGGGTCACCGACAACTAAGCATCGCGCAGAAACGAGCTGGGAACACCTGCCCAGCCTGCAGGCTCCAGCTCCCAGGTGGCCCAGCAGCCCCTGCCACAGCCACCTTGGCCGGTCACACCGGGAGCCCTGGAGGCGGCTTGGCCTCCAGGCCCTGAGGTCGAGGAAGGGCCTCCTGCAGCCGGCCGATCCTCAGAACTGCTGTCCCCAGAGTGTCCCCAAGGGGACCAGGGGGCTCCCAGATACCGCAAGCTGGCAATGGCCTGGCTGGCTTCTGTCTGGAGCCCCCGGAGCATCAGCGGCCACTGCTTCCCACACACAGGTCTGACCAGGGCCCGCCCTGTGCCCAGCCTTCTAGGTAAGGAACTGAAACCCGCTTCAAAATGCCAGGCTCCAGAAAACCCCATTTCAGTAATGCCCCTCCCACTGCAGTCAGAGGTAAGAAATGTCCCCCAGCAGGGGGCAGGGAAGGAGCCCTCACCCTGTCCCCCAAAAAGTCAAGTACCGGCCACCCTAAGGGCACACAGGGCTGAGAACCAGGAGAGAAGCTGAGAGGAGGTGCTGGGTCCAGCAGAGCTCTGAGCAGCATCTGGAGAGCACCCTGGCCTGGGCACAGCCCCCCCCCCCCCGGGGCGGGGGACAGGAGCACCTGCTGCTACCTCCCTGTGTGTGCCCTGGGGGGGGGACAGGAGCACACTACTGCTACCTCGCCCTGTGTGTGTATGTGTGTGTGTCCCCTGGAGGGGGACAGGAGCACACTACTGCTACCTCACTCTGTGTGTGTGTGTGTCCCCTGGGGGGGACAGGAGCACATACTGCTACCTCCCTGTGTGTGTGTGCCCTGGGTGGGGACAGGAGCACACTGCTGCTACCTCGCTCTGTGTGTGTGTGTGTGTGTCCCCTGGGGGGGGGGGGTTGGAGCACACTGCTGCTACCTCGCCGTGTGTGTGTGTGTGTGTGTCCCCTGGGGGGGGAGGAGCACACTACTGCTACCTCCCTGTGTGTGTGTGTGTGTGCCCTGGGGGGTGGGGGACAGGAGCACACTACTGCTACCTTGCCGTGTGTGTGTGTCCCCTGGGGGAGGACAGGAGCACACTGCTGCTACCTCGCTGTGTGTGAGTGTGTGTGTGTGCCCTGGGGGGGGACAGGAGCACACTACTGCTACCTCGCCGTGTGTGTGTGTGTGTGTCCCCTGGGGGGGGACAGGAGCACACTACTGCTACCTCCCTGTGTGTGTGTGTGTGTGTCCCCTGGGGGAGGACAGGAGCACACTACTGCTACCTCGCCGTGTGTGTGTGTGTGTGTCCCCCCTGGGGGGGGACAGGAGCACACTACTGCTACCTCCCTGTGTGTGTGTGTGTGTGCCCTGGGGGGGGGACAGGAGCACACTACTGCTACCTCCCTGTGTGTGTGTGTGTGTCCCCTGGGGGGGGACAGGAGCACACTGCTGCTACCTCGCCGTGTGTGTGTGTGTGTGTGTGTCCCCTGTGGGGGGACAGGAGCACACTACTGCTACCTCCCTGTGTGTGTGTGTGTGCCCTGGGGGGAGGGGGACAGGAGCACACTACTGCTACCTCCCTGTGTGTGTGTGTGTGTGCCCTGGGGGGTGGGGGACAGGAGCACACTGCTGCTACTGGTCTGGCTGCCCCTTCAGAGGTGAGGAGCCCCCACAGCCTGGGGGGACACGCAGCGGGTGGGATGTGTCCCCTCCTGGTGGGGACATGGACAATGGCAGCCTGTGTGGGGCTGCAGCAGGGGCTCCGGGGCACACCTGAACTTCAGCAGGCTCTTCTAGAAGCCGTGGCACAGGCACATGGGCAGCTCGATGCACTAGGCATCCAGGGCCAGGATGGGAGGGCAGAGGGCACCCAGAGGTCCTCAGGCGCTGGGTCCACTGCGCTCAGAGAGGAGAGGATGCTGGGCGGATGACAAGCAGCAGGCACCTGACCATGCAGAGGCTCCTCCACCAGGGGCTGGGGAACACGTGGGGGACGGTTCACAGGTACCCAAAGTCCACCACGGCTGGGGCCAGGCACGTGAGCACAGCTGGAGATGACAGGCCGCCCGTGGGGCTGGAGCGGGGAGGCAGGAGGGGACCGCCCAGCTGGGGTCAGCCAGGAGCTCACCTTCCCCAACCCCACCGATGCCACCTCCCCGGCCAGCGGCCAGGTCCCAGCCTTAGAGCCATGGAGGAGAAGCCGCAGTTCTGGCTCAGGAGGAACACGGGGACACAGGGCGAGCTGGGAGTCCAGCTCTAGACGGAGCCATGACAACGGCCCTCCCAGGCCGGGGACAGGACAGCGCCCCTGGCCGTCCGCAGGCACAGGAAGAACTGCGGACGCTGGCAAGGGGAGCGCAAAGCTGCAGCTTTCAGCTCTCGGACAGCAGCCGTGGGACAGCCCAGCTGACAGCCCAAGGACGGGGCCGAGTGCTCGCCGCGGGACTTCAGGCGACGGGAGAAGAGAGGAGTCCGGGGCCCCTTTCTCCATCTACAGAGGCGCTGAATTGGTAGTTTCCTAAAATGAGCAGGCACTAGGCTGACGTGAGAGAGAGGAGGCAGCGCGGCCGCTCGGTCAGCGTCACTTGTCCCCGCCGTTCGCTCGGCTCTGTTAGTCCACGCCTCCAGTCCAGGTGTGTGGTCGTTCTCTCTATAAAACTCTTAATTACCTCATTTATGGGAAAGACGCAGGGTGCTCCCATCCACCCTAACCAAATGCCCAGCACAGCCGGTGCTCACGCAGACGTCAGGAGCCCAGAACTCCACCCAGGTTGCCTCGTGGGTGGCGACACCGGACCCCAGGTCTTGGCCATCACCTGCTGTCTCCCAGGATGCACATCAGCAGGAAGCTAGAACTGGGGGTAGGGCAGGGGCTCGAACCCAGGCACTCGGATATGGCACACCGGCATTCCAAGCAGTGTCTTGGCTGCACCGAACACCCACCCCATTCTTGTCCTGACCACGTCCTCACCATGACCAGCGCCACTTGGGAGGCGCCCGTCCCACAGCCCCGTCACCTTCTCGTGGCCAACCCAGGCTTCCCTGGCAGGCGCTGCTCATAGCACAGGGCCCCGCCACCGCTGCAGTGAGAGCCGTCACCGGGGCCCACTCCTGCACACAGTGACCCTGCCTCACAGAGGCCTACACCTTACAGAGGAGGACGCCGAGGCTGAGACCCTCGGGGACACCCAGGGTCACTGGCACTAAACGGGCAGCGCCCGACCAGTGCCTGCTCAGACGGAAGCAGCAGCCGTGCAGTCAGCACGCACTGAGCTCCGCACACATGCACACTGCACACAGGCACATGCACGCCCCATGGGCGGGGTCTCTGCTGCGTTCCTGTCATTTGCCAGTCCTCGGTTCTGGACACAGCCAGCCAGCCGGGGCTGACGCTCCACCTCCAGAGTCAGCCGGGACCCTTCCTGCAGCCCTGCCTCCCGACAGGGTCACCATGCTGGCCGGCATTTGGGGGGTACTCTGCCTGGCCACGTCTGGCTCTTGTCCTCGAAACCCAGCACTAAGCAGCACACTGGGTGGCACCGCCCAACGTGCCCGTGGCTGGGATGGGACGGGGTCCCGGAGGGTGGGCTCCCACAGCTCCACTCCCTGACCGGGCCTGTGTGAGACACACGATGCCGGAGCTCCCCGCTCTGATGTCCCTGACAGTCAGTCCTCTGATTGCTCCTGCCAAGTAAGTGGACAGTCATCTAGAGCTTCCGAAAGACGTTCCCCGGGGTGCAGGGGACATGCAGCACAACCTCACTTCCGCCTGTGTTTACATCACAGAGCACTTAGGCAGGCCTGCGCCCTGGCTCCGGTCCCCAGTCAGGGACACAGCATCGCTCGGACCAAGGAGCCAGCGCCACTCGGATCCTGCTGAGGCACTTGGCAGAAGCGCACACAGAAGCAGAAACAGACAAGGCAGCCAGAGGCGCACCTGAGCCCCGCGCCTCCCACAGCAGCGGGCATTTCCCCAATCTGAGTGGAGGGAGGGGAGTCCGGGGGTCAGACACCACCCTGACCGCCCGCATGGGGGTGGGCAGTGAAGTGCACTGAACTTCAGAAGGAATCCCACACTGCCCAGAGCAGCCATGCCACAGACATCCCTGCGGCAAGACGGGAGCCAACAATGTATAACACACAGAAACAGTCTTCAACGAGTTCCTGGAAAACGTGCACTATGAAGAAACCTACACGAGAACACCAAAAATGTCTGTACGAAAATAAGCTTATCATTTAATTCTATTTTCCATGAATTTGCTGAAGTGCCCTGGTAGGTGGCCATCTGAGCAAAGGGAGCGCTGTGGGCGCAGGCCACACGAGCAGTACCACGGAAGCCACGATCAGTCCCCCCCCCCCGCCCTGCTCAGTCTCAGCAGACGGGGCCGTGCCCTGCCAGAGACCACGGACATGAAAATAACGTCCTGGAAACCCAGGCCCATCGCCTCAGAGACCTGGAGAGCGACGGAAGACGCCACGTAAAAACTACATGGCGTTCTTGAACGTCCGGGAGAAACACGTCCATCCCACGGGAGCCTCAAGTCCAGTCACTGCCACCCCAGCTGCTGCGGCCACCCCCGTGCAGACAGAGGGGTGCTGAGAAAGACAGGAAGCACGCGCCGCACACACAGCTGCACCTGCCAAACCCTGCTGGGCGCGCACCCACATGCTGGCACGAATGCAAGGTACGAGAATTCCAGGAGCAGACAGACCTGGGGTCAAGTCCAGGGTCAAGCCCAGGCTCCGTGCCTGAGCTGGTTGCTCCCCTAGACAGGCCCCCGTCATCCAGAACCTGACAGGGAGGAGGGACCCAGACGTGCAGAGCCCTTGCACCTCAGCGAGAGGCCGCGGCAGCCTCAAGTTCAAGTGCAACTGCGAGCAGTCTGAGAGCCGGGGGCCCTGGGTGCCGCAGTCGCCAGCCCTTGAGGGGGCGCTCTCAGCTGGTCTTCTCAAGCCCCACACACCCCACCACAGCCTCCTCCCTAAATCCCTGGGATCACGCACACGACAGGAGCATTCCAGACCCACAATGTGGAAACCATCACATTGCTCACAGAGCTAGGCCAGAATGGCATTTAAATTCACCCAACAGAACTCCGAGGACTACTTTTACCTAATCTTCAGACACCGTAGACCTACGGTGTCACAGGATGAAGAAGGCAATGTCCTCGGAGCGCACCGTGTCGCAGCGCCCTCCTTTGTGACTCCCTGGTCTCCTTTCCAAGCCTCAAACCCTCGTGAATCTCCAAAAGTCAAGACACCTGGCAGCACGGGAGTGACAGATGCGTCACCACTGGGCCACCCTGCACAGCAGCGTCTTAGTTTCTTCTTGAAACAGCAAGAAGGCTACTGCCGAGCAGGGCTACTCACGTCCAGCGACACACCGCGGCACGACACCCAGGACGAGGGCACCTGCACCCAGCTGCACAGTCTGAGGGAAACACGGCTGTGGTCTAAGTGGCAGCACGTGCTCCAGGGCCCGCCCACCTCCCTGGCGCTCGCTGGGACAGGGACATGTGCTGGGAGGGTGCCGCGGGACGGCAGCCCACCTGCTGGTCTGCATGAAGGGGGAGCAGCTTAATGACCAGTATCTGTGGCTGGCTAAGCCTCGGCAGAGCACACAGGAACAAAGACACACTCCCTGCGTAGACGAGTTGAGGAGCAACCCATAGAGTGAGGTCCCCACTGCAAGTGGGTCCCCAGTGACGTTTACAGACATTGGACTCGGCCTGCTCGATCACAGTGCACTCACACAGGTGAACCAGTGCTGGGACACGGGCTGGGCACTGGGAGGATTTGAAGGGTAGGGGGTAGAGAGGAGACTGGTGACAGCCTTTTTTTTTTTTAAGATTTTATTTATCCGAAACACAGATTTGTAGAGAGGGAGACGGAGAGAGAGAGGTCTTCCATCCACTGGTTCACTCCCCAAATGGCCCCAACAGCTGGAGCTGAGCCGATCCAAAGCCGGGAGCCACAAGCTTCCTCCGGGTCTCCCCCATGGGTGCAGGGGCCCAAGGACTTGGGGCATCCTCCGCTGCTTTCCCAGGCCATAGCAGCGAGCTGGATCGGAAGTGGAGCAGCCGGGACTAGAACTGGTGCCCATGTGGGCTGCCAGTGCTGCTGGCAGGGGCTTTAACCCACTGCGCCACCGCGCCAGCCCCTGGTGACGGCTCCTGAGGTCTCCCTGCAGCGCACCCTGTGAACGTCTCCAGGATCCCTTCAGTAAGCTCCCTGAACAAAGCCCCGGAACAACCCCCCCCCCCCCCCCGTGACCACGACGGCTCTTGCAGCCCCCTTCCCAGCAACCAGGAGCTGGAGCAGCCCACCCCCACACGTGCTCCCCTCCTGATCCCAGCTGGGAAAAGCAAAAGGAGTATGCTCTTGTGTGCAAGTACCTCAATCAACAGGGATCCTCCAAGGGTCCCTGTGGGCCCTCAGAGCCGCACAGTATGTGGCCACGGGCCACATGTGGTTACTCACAGGGACTGAATTTTATCCAAAATGCAGTTCCCGAGTGCTCCACAGCTCATCTGGCCAGGGGAAGCCCCTGTGGCAGTGCAGCTACAGAGCCCGTGCACCATCGTAGAAAGTTCTGGACTGTCGGGCTTGATAGACCTGACTGTTCCCCTCTGTGGCTCTGTGGAAGGCGTGGGGCCCGGTGTCCGTGCAGAACAAGAGACACGGCACATGGCAGCAGTGCCCTTCCTCGAGCTGCAGCCAGCCAGGCCTCCGCAGTCCTCACAGGACGTCTCCCGCCCGCTCGGCCCTGCGCCCTCTTCTGCACGCTTCTGGGTAGTGGGAAGACGGGAGGAGAAGGGAGACGCAAGGAGCCCGCCTCACCCTCCCGTCCACGCACAGTCAAGCCGTTCCCAGCAGCCGGCCCACAAGCCCACCCTCGGGGTCCGCAGGAGACCCCAGGCAGGGCCCTGTGCTGGTTTCTCTGCTCGGGACCACACTATGCAAGGGATGACTCGATCCCCACTGGACCCGCAGGAGCCCTGGGGAGGGACCGCAGGCCACCCCTCCTCTCTGAGCAGATGGGAAGGGCATCGCCTGGCGCCTCACTACAGTGGAGCGTCCCCCTGTCCGGGCAGCCCAGAGTCGGCCAGTGGTGGGGAAGGCCGAGCCAGGCCTGCCTCAGGGCTCCACACTTCCAGACCCCATGCTGCTTGTGTGCTCTTCATGAAGACAGGGGAGACAGGTGCCCCCTGAACTCCAGGCCCTGCGACTGAGCACACACCTCACACCACCTGCGCCTCCGCCAAGGAGATCGCACCTGAGGCCAAAGCCACCCATCCCCCCTTAACCAAAACAGGCCTCAGCATCCGACACGTGGAGTCGGGGATACCTCCCTGGCCACAGAAGGTGCCTCCAGTGATGCCATGCCAGGCAGCTCACCAATCAGCAGCCACCGTGCTGAGTGCCACCACTCTCGTCCCATGAAGATGAGGATGCCGGAGTTCCCCCAGGCTTCCCTGGGAGGAGACGGCTTTTCCCAAGAGTGCACGTGACTGCTCGTGATGGCACAGCCAGGTGGTGGCCGAATCCCAGGGCCCAATGTCAACCACTTACTTCTAAGAAGTTCATTTCAAAATCAAGGGAAAGGCAAAAGTGGCCACAACGGATCTGGCTACTCAAATGCAAAGTGATCCACTAATCTCACATGGCTGGTACTGAGGCTGGCCACTGGGAAAAGGTAGGAATGAGGGCCTGCCCGAGAACCCAGGTTAACGCGAAACCTGCTCTCTTCAACATAACGTACAGGGTCAGCAGCAGAGGATCTGGGAAGGGGAAACCACACCGTGGTTATGACCAAGACCAAGGCAGCCGGCCTGGGCTCCCCACAGCCGCACTCCCCACAGCCCGGCCTGTGCTCCCCACGGCCCAGCCTGTGCTCCCCACGGCCACACTCCCCACAGCCTGGCCAGTACTCCCCATGGCCCAGCCTGTGCTCCCCACGGCCAGGCCTGTACTCCCCACGGCCCGGCCTGTGCTCCCCACGGCCCGGCCTGTGCTCCCCACGGCCAGGCCTGCGCTCCCCACGGCCCAGCCAGTACTCCCCACGGCCCGGCCTGTACTCCCCACAGCCGCACTCCCCACAGCCTGGCCTGTGCTCCCCACAGCCCGGCCTGCGCTCCCCACGGCCAGGCCTGCGCTTCCCACGGCCCAGCCTGTGCTCCCCACAGCCAGGCCTGTACTCCCCACGGCTAGGCCTGTACTCCCCACGGCCAGGCCTGCGCTCCCCACGGCCCGGCCAGTACTCCCCACGGCCAGGCCTGCGCTCCCCACGGCCCAGCCTGCACTCCCCACGGCCAGGCCTGTGCTCCCCACGGCCACACTCCCCACGGCCCGGCCTGTACTCCCCACGGCCAGGCCTGCATTCCCCACGGCCCAGCCTGTACTCCCCACGGCCTGTACTCCCCACGGCCCGGCCAGTACTCCCCACGGCTAGGCCTGTACTCCCCACGGCCCAGCCTGTACTCCCCACGGCCCGGCCTGTGCTCCCCACGGCCACACTCCCCACAGCCCGGCCTGTGCTCCCTACGGCCAGGCCAGTGCTCCCTACGGCCAGGCCAGTACTCCCCACGGCCAGGCCTGCGCTCCCCACAGCCCGGCCTGTACTCCCCACAGCCAGGCCTGCGCTCCCCACGGCCCGGCCTGCGCTCCCCACGGCCCGGCCTGCGCTCCCCACGGGTCAGCCAGGGTTTCCCTTTTCCAACTCTACAGGAGCTGGGCAGCCGAGTCCCTAAGCACGCCTGTCGCCAACCTTCCCGCGCTGAGCAGCTGCACCGTCCGGACGGAGGGAAGCACCAGAGAGCAGCACGCTGGAGAAGCCAGACCGCGGTTCAGGCCAGTCACCTCACCACAAGGTGGTTCTCTGGGAGCTAGGCAGCAGTCCTGCCCTAGAACGTCTCCCCATTGCTCCCTGACAGTGGAGCAGGCACACGGACACTCCCAGCCAGGACGCACTCTGCAAGGAGGGTCCCGAGCACAGGCAAGGAACAGGCCTACCACCTGACGTCTCCGAGCCTTGCGCCCCACCCCCCACCCCACCCCAGGCCAGGATACTACCAGCTTGCTGCACTGAGCAGGAAACCAGCCCTGAGTTCAGAGTGGTCACCTGGACGCAGACCTCAGGGTCCGGTACCAGCCTGGCCTTTGCTAATCCCCCAGGGCTGAGGGAGCGAGGGAGGGCAGGGTCCCTGCCACCAAAGTTGACGATTTGAAGTCAGTTTTTCATGGCCTCTCTGCCACGTTTCCTTGTCGGGCGGCCAGTGGAATGCTCACGCCACGTCCTCTCGCCCCTGTGCTGTCCTCGAGGGAGACACCCTCCCCTCCATCCCTCGTCCCAGGATGGCCGCAGGCGCCCCGCTCCCCAGAACAGGAGAGAACCACGCCTCCCTGCTGCCTTCCCTCCGCAGCTGTCCAGCTGTGTCCTCTGAGGTCCTCCTCCTCATCACGCTCTCAGCTTGTCCTTTACTCACAGCTGCGACAGCCAAGGTTAGCCGTGGCCCCAGCGACAACCCTCCTGGTCTGCGCCAGCCCTCTGTGTCTAACCTCCCCGGCCCCCCGGGCACCAGGGGCCCCTCCCTCGCAGCTGCACCCTCTGTACTCCTCTGTATTCTCGGGGAGACGGGACCTCAGTGCACCCCAAGGCCCCTCCCCCAGGATCCTGCTCAAGTTCAGCCCAAGGTCGCAGGCCTGCCCCTATCCAGCCCAAAGGCCCCCTGGCTGCCAGCTGGCTCTGGAAACAGCACCTTCCCCGGGAGCCACACCTCGCTAGGCTGGCAGATGTACCCTAGAGTCAGCCAGTGGGGTGCAAATGTGGCCCCCATGGAAGGCAGCAGACCTCGGACCGGTCACCTAACCTGGGTCCTTTCCCACTGGAGGCTGGAAGCAGCAAAATCGCCCGCGTGGGCTGGGGCCTGAGCCTGGCACAGGGGAGGTCCCTGCTGCCGGTTCACGCACTTGCTGCATACCGCCAGATCAGCTCACACGGGCTTGTCAACACTGGGCACGCGGCAGGCATGAAATGACAACGCCAGGTGGTGGCACGGTGACGTGGTGATACTTTGTCAGTAGCCTGGCAGCGCAGAGCCACAAGCCAGGCGCCCGCCAGGACAGAGGGCATCACAGGACAGGATGACGGCACGTGCAGGCTCAGCGCGCAGCAGACTGCTCAATGCCCTGGGAGCTTGATCTTCACAGCACACGCTGCTTTACAGGGGACCGGGCGTGGGGGCACGCTGGACAGACGCCAGCGTCCCCTGCAAACTCCCAGGGCCGGCGCTGCGGCACAGCGGGTTAGAGCTCTGGCTGAAACACCGGCATCCCACAGGGGCGTCGATTCCAGTCCCGGCTGCTCCGCTTCTGATCCAGCTCCTGCCATGGCCTGGGAAAGCAATGGAGGACGGCCCAAGTCCTTGGGCCCTGCGCCCGCCTGGGAGACCAGGAGAAGCACCTGGCTCCTGGCTTCGGATCGGCACAGCTCGGGCCATTGTGGTCACCTGAGGAGTAAACCAGCAGTTGGAAGACCTCTCTCTCCGTCTCTACCTCTCTCTCTAACTATTTCAAATAAATAAAATAAATTTAAAAAAAAAACAAAAACTGTCTCGTCGTGCTGCACAGGCAGATGGATGCTGGGATGCTGTTCCCTCTTCTACTCAACGGGAATCAGGAACAACTCGCAGTCAGCATTTCCCGTCGCGCACAAGACAGACTCCAAAGTGAACCACACACACGCACGTGCATATACAGACACGCACACACACACGCACACATGCACACCTGCACGCACATACACATAACATGCCATACACATATGTATGTACACACCCAAGCGTGCATGCATATTTGCAGATACGCATATATGCACACGCACACATCCATGCACACATCCATGTTCATGCACACACACACACGTAAACCACCTGCAGCACAAGCGGTCAGCCCGGAGCACATGGTGAGACTCACAGGGCCCAACCGCAGCGTCCACCGCCCCCTGCCACCCCCCCCCCACCTGGAGTCTGTCAGGAGGTGGCACCCTGGCCGCAGCCTCTGTGCCCAGGTCACCCTTCTAGTGGGGACACAGGCCTGTGTGGAGCAGCTCCGAGAGGGCTCGGGATGCTTCCTCGTCCGAGCACAGACGTGTACGTTCTCCTGTTTCACAGCCACCGTCTCTGTCACTCATCTAAAGGCTCTGACATGATGACAGCAGGTGGGCTGGCGGCCGGCACAGGGAGGCTGACTGGCAAACCTTCAATGTCCTGAGGTTTTCTGAGCGATGGCAGGGACGCGCCTCACTCCTGTGGCCCAGAGAGCTCCGCCAAGCCTGACACCAGTGGCACACCGTGGATCTGCAGCTCCTGGCCTGGGTCACGAGTGGGGTCACGGCCTGCTCCAGACACGGCATGCGCACGCCCTGGTGGAGACAGACTGGCTCTGCCCCTCTTTGTGGCAGCCACTTTGCCAGGCCCAGAGAAGAAGGGCAAAAGGCCTCCCAACTTTCCTGCCTGTATATTTTTGACATAAAAAGATACAATTTCTGCCCAAACTGTATTCAAACAAGAATGCTTAACCTAGAAAATTCCAAACATGAAGGCAGACCGGACAAGAACTGGGTTGAGCTTCTCAGTCACAATCAGCCTGCATGGGTACAGCTGGGTTCACTCACCGAGTCCCCGCCGTCCTGGGCGGCAGGCTCACTCACCTACCCACAGGCACAACTCCAGGGAGGTGCAAGACCCTGCAAAGCATGCGCTTGATGCCGGTCCCCTACGCATGGCCGCAAACCTGAACAACGTCCACACGGGCATGTGGGCAGTGGCAGAGTGTGGCTCCCACAGCAGCCCCCTGTGGACAGGCCCGCCAAGCCCCCTGCCGTGCCTGCTTCACACATGAAAACATCAGGTCAAGTACAGTGGGTGAGCCCTCCCCTCTTCTAGAAACACGTGCTGCCACGGAGTGCGAGGACCCCAGCTCTGCTCTGGACATCACGTGCCTGGGGCACCCAGCCTCCACTCTCTTCTTGTCATCTCCCATCGTCTCATGAACTAGAAGGCACACAAAGCCACTAGGACCTGGGAGGGGTTTCTGCTGGCAGGAGAGTCCAGACAGTGATAGCGGGGCAGGTCATGTCTGCCGCCCAGGCCCCAAGGGGTGGGGCTGCTCTCTCTCACCTGCCCCAGGGAGCAGGGCTACCTCCCACACCTGCCCCAGGGGGCGGGGCTGCCTCTCTTTCACCTGCCCCCCCAGGGGGCGGGGCTGTGCTCTCTCACCTGCCCCAGGGGGAGAGGCTACCTCCCACACCTGCCCCAAGGGGCAGGGCTGCTCTCTCTCACCTGCCCAGGGGGCGGGGTTGCCTCTCTCTCACCTGCCCCAGGGGGCGGGGCTACCTCCCACACCTGCCCCAGGGGGTGGGGCTACCTCCCACACCTGCCCCAAGGGGCAGGGCTGCTCTCTCTCACCTGCCCCAGGGGGTGGGGCTGCCTCTCTCTCTCTCATCTGCCCTAGGGGGCAGGGCTGCTCTCTCTCTCTCTCTCTCATCTGCCCTAGGGGGCAGGGCTGCTCTCTCACCTACCCCAGGGGCCAAGCCACCCTAACCCTAACCCCCTTATGTTCATGAAGTGAACCGAAAGCTGGAAAAGGCTCCTTACTTAAACCACAGGACACCTGCTCACCCACAGCCCCCAGGCTCCAGGCCCTGGAGCCCCCTCCCCGTTACTGGTAATACAGGAGTGGTGGCGTAAGAGCCAACTGACGGAGCCGTGTAGCGGGTAAAGCTGCTCCCTGCAATGCCAGCATCCCATGTGGGTGCTGGTTCCAATTCTGGCTGTTCCACTTCTGATCCAGCTTCTTGCTATGAGCCTGAGAAAGCAGTGGAAGATGGTCCAAGTATCTGGGCCCCCACATTCATGTGGGAGACCTGGAGGAAGCTCCTGGCTCCTGTTGCAGCCATTTGGAAGCGCTTTCTCTGCCCCGGCCCCCATCTCTCCCTCTCTCTGTAACTCTGCCTTCCAAATAAATAAATAAATAAATAGCCAAGGCAAGACCCTTCCCCAGTTTCCCCAGCAAATCACCAGGCAGCCACAGCCCCACTTCCCATTTATCTTTAGGCCAGGAGACCACTGGTGGGGAAAACTTTCCAGAGACCACAGGAACCCGTAGGGATGTCCAGGGTACATGGGGATGCATGGGGGGGGGGGGGTCTGCACCTGTATCTACCTCCCTGGGGAAGCTCCATGCCCCAGGTCTGGAGAGTCAGGGAGGAGTGGGCGCCCCAGGGGCTGGCCAGGTTGGGCCGTGCCATCCCAGCATCTCCTCGGCCTTGGACACTCCATCGCCCCGAGGGCAGAGCCCTCAGGACATCACACGCTCACCTCAACTGTGCCTGCACCCTGTCTGGGAAGGCAAGAGGACGAGAGCTTGGGCACAACGCCCCGAGCCCCAGAGTGGGCTCCACGTTCCAACAGCCACCCTGGGATGGATGGGAACTGTGTCCAGGATCCTCCGGGAAGCATGCACTATTTTTAAAAACAGAAGCAGGGGCTATATTTAGAAATGAACACTGAAGAGCCTGCCTCCTGGTGAGGCCCTACGGCCCGAGAGGGAGCGGGAGAAGAGCCTCAAAGGGTGGGCGCCCCAAGCCCTCGGGGGCCAGGGGGTCACAACCAGGCCCCACTGCCGGCCAGGAACCCGCAGGGCAGGGGTGCTCCGCAGGCAGAAAGACATGTCCCCCGCCGTCCTTGCAGCAGGAGACACGGCACTGCTGCGGTCTGCCCCTGTGGCTCGCTGAGCACCCCAAGTCCACTTCCCAACACGGACGGGGCGGCTTCTGCCCCTCCACTCACTCGCGTAACTGTCTGACGGCCACACTGGTGCTAGGCGAGCACGGCCAGGACGGCCCTTCCTCACCGTCCTCTTAGAACGAGCGAAGCGGAGCGAGGCCGGGGAGCGTTCTCCACTTCTTTCCAGACGCTCCGGCCCGAAGTGCCCAGGAGCGGTCACACACGCCTGTCCCTACAGCACTGGGGTTCCTGACATCTGCACACCCAAGAGCACAGCCAGGACCCCAGCTACAGCCCCTTCCACGCAGCACGGCGTGGCCCTCAGCCTCTCTGCTCCTTTAGGTGTGTTTTAAAACGACGAAGCCGCGTGAACACATCTCGCCAGGCCCAGCACCCAGGAAACGCTCCCCTGCGCAGGAGCCACGGGCCACACGGACACGGCAAGCGGGAGAGCCCGGCACAGAGCCCCGCCCTTGGGACGGGAAGGAGCCGGGATCCCCTCCTACCTCCGGCACAGGCTCTGGTGGCACAGTACACGGGATCGCCAGTGTGGCTTCTGGCCACAGCCCTTCCTAGTGAGAGATCAACACTTCCATGAGCTTTAGCCAACCAGGGGCGAGGGGCCCGGCCCACACCCCGAGTCTGTCCCAGCGTCTCAGCACAGCGAGGAAGCCGCAGCTTTCTCCGAAAGATCCGTGACCGAACGGAAAGAGCAGTGGAGACGTCTCTGGTTCTGGTCCGAGGGAAACACGCAGCCTTCCCCCAAGGCCACGGCGGCTTCGAGCCAGGGAGGACCACGCTTCTGACGGACAAGGTCTGCCTTTCACTCCCAGAGGGCACCCAACGCCCACCTCTGCGCGGGGCAGGGCTTGGCCCCAGCACGGAGGCCCCTGCTGCCCGCGAGCTGCCTCTTCACAGCCCCATGTGTGGAGCAGCCAGCCCTCAGTAAGTGCTCACTGGCCCCGGCCACACAGCCAGTCCCTGACCAACCACACCTCCCCCCTTCACTCCTAATCCAGAGCCCTCCGGAGGCATCTCGCAGGCCAAGGGTGGTGGCCGGAGCCCTCGGCCCCAGCATTCTAACCGGGGTCCAGCTAACAAGTCACCAGGCCGCTGGGAACCGGGCTGGACAGTTAAGGCCGCAGCGCACAGGAACCCCAGGACGCGTGTCTGCCCGCAGAGGCATTCCTAGCGAACCGGCACTTTACCTTTAGGCAGGACCTCTGCTCGTGCCCAGAAACCCGTCCGCAGTCGCTCCTCCGAGGGCATTCGATGGTTTAATGGGGAGACAGCCCAGGCCCTGCCTGCTCCCGGGCGCTGGCTGCGGACGGCTCCCTCGGCCCCGCCCTGACATCTGGTTTCCATTTCACCTCCATGTTGTCACATTACATAACAGACAGATGATACACGGGATCGCCACGAGCGGCTCGGCTGGCGGCTTGCACAGCACACTGTTTACGTTCCGGCCCAGCCCAAGCCAGGGCAGGCTCACGCAGCACTGGCAGCAAATGCGCACCGGGCAAGCGCCCTGCTCCTGCCCTCCTCGCATCCCACGCTCACGGCTGAGGCAAGCGCTCGCCTGTGGCCTGACGGAGGCTCGTCTTTGAAGACGGGCAGCAAAGCGGCCACACAGGGCCACAGCACGCTGAGTCGGGGGAGCCTGGGAAACCCACAGCCAACAGGAGGGGTGATCGGGAGCCTCCCTGGGGAAGCAGCCACCTCCACCCCTCCTGCCTCTCCAGAGCTTACCTAGGGAGACGGGTCACCACAAACACGCCCACCCCACACCCCAGGCTCTGCTGCGACAGCAGGGCCAGGGATCCCTCCCACGCCTGGCCACTCTGGTCAAGATGTCCCCTCCAGGGCTGGGTGTTTGGCACAGCAGTTAAACCACAGCTTGGGACACCTGCATCCCACGTGGGGGCACCTGGCTGAGTCAGCTCCACTCTGCACCCCAGCTTCCTGCTAACAGGTACCCCGGGAGGCACCAGGAGACGGCTCAGATGGCGGGGCTCCCGATACCCACATGGGACACCCAGATTGAGTGACCGCTGGCTTCAGCCTGGCCCAGCCCTGACTGCTGGAGACATCTGGGAAATTTCTCTTTGCCCCCTCCACATTGGGGACAGCATGTGGTTGGCGAACAACTCAGGGGCTTCGGAAGCAGCAAGTACTCAGAAGCAAACCACCGAACCACAGGAAGTCTGACCGGTGAGCGGGCCAGCCAGGCCGCCCTCCCTGGGGGGACTGTGCAAACAGAGCTGAGCGCCGAAGCCGCTTCTCATTACTACAGACTGGGCAAGGCCCAGCGTGCCAGTGGCTAGCTGTGGGCCATCCCTGCGTCCCTGACTGCCGGGGCCAGGGACGGGCTCCAGGCTCAGGCTCAGGTTCTAGACTCAGGCTCCAGGATCAGGCTCCAGGCTCAGGCTCCAGGCTCTAGGCTCCGGGCTCCAGGCTCCAGGCTCAGGTTCTAGGCTCAGGCTCAGGCTCCAGGCTCCAGGCTCAGGTTCTAGGCTCAGGCTCCAGGCTCCAGGCTCAGGTTCTAGGCTCAGGTTCCAGGCTCCAGGCTCAGGCTGAGGCTCCAGGCTCCAGGATCAGGCTCCAGCTCCAGGCTCAGGCTCAGGCTCCAGGCTCCAGGCTCAGGCTCAGGCTCCAGGCTCAGGACCAGGCTCCAGCTCCAGGCTCCAGGCTCCAGCTCCAGGCTCCAGGCTCCGGCTCAGGCTCCAGCTCCAGGACCAGGACCAGGCTCCAGGCTCCGGCTCCGGCTCCGGCTCCGGCTCCAGGCTCCGGCGGCCCTCTCCACTCACTGCAGAGGAGGAGCTGTCTCCCAGCTTAAGTCCGCCACACTGACAGGAGATGCGCATCCTGTCTGCCAGAGAGTGTGGTGTGCAGGGCAGACATGGGGCTCAGACAAGGGGCAGGCACATGGGCAGCCCAGAGTGGGTGCTCCATGCTCCACGCTCGCCCAGTGCATGGGACAAGCACACAGAAGTCCCGAGACAGAGACAGGACTAGGAGCAGGCCCACAGACGCTCACCCCAGAGAACACGGTTCGGAGGGCACGCCCGGAGCCCACACGTGTCGGAGCAGACCACATGCTCCACTGAGACACCCTGCCCCGAATCACACTCCAGATCCCCCACCCGGAGGCACTCTGCAGACAGCTGAGCTGTCTTTTCTTCCTGTGCTGATCGCGTTACAACAGGGGCAAAGGACAAGGGAGCAGTGAGAAAGTTGATCAACTCCAACAGGTGCCCGCTGCCAGCAGGGAGGGGCAGGGCCAGGGTCACTGAGTATACAGGGGCCTCACTCACTGCCCAACACTGCCCTCTGCCTCACCCCATGCCAGGACCCGACACCTGCTTACTGCCGCCCCACTGCAGCCCACCATGTCCCACACTCTGGCCCCTGGACACCTTGAGTTCCATCTGCTTCAGGCAAATCCCACAGCCAACACGCGCCCTCGTGCCGGCACCGGATGCGAGACGTCCAGCTGACACCTGCGCTGCGCACCTGATAGAGGCAAGTCTCCAATCAGCTGCCACTTGTTTCCAACAGAACCCACTGTGTGAATGGGGCCGGCATCGGAGCAGAGAGAGCCAAGCTGCCAACTTGGCTGCCGGCATCCCATATCAGAACACCGGTTTGAGTGCCGACTTCTCTGCTTACGATTCAGCTCTGTGCTGTGAGCCTGGTAAAGCAGTGCAAGATGGCCCAATGCTTGGACCCCTGCACCCACATGGGAGACCCAGATGGAGCGCTGAGCTCCCGGCTTCCGTCTGGCCCAGCCCTGGCTGTGCTAGTATTTGGGGAGTGAACCAGCAGATGGAAGATGAATCTCTGTCTCTTGGCACTCTCCCCTTCAGATATTCAAATAAATATTACCAAAACAAATAAAAAAACACCTACTACACCTACACCTACTGCACCTACTACGTGTTGGCCCTGTTCTCCAGGAGCCAGCAGTCTGGGGCACCTGGGTCCAGAAAGGACCAGCACCTGCACAGAGCCCCGGCCTCAGAAGCAGGCAGCCGGGCGGGCAGAGCCTGCGGGCAGGAGCTCCGACTCCAGCGTGAGCAACACTGCACACGTGTGCCTAAGCCAGGACCGGGAAGGTCTCGATTCAGTCCCCAAACGTGACAGACAGGCAGTGACAGCAGACACGCGGTCAGCCCCGCCCCCAGGGGAGGAGGCAGGGGCTGTCCCTCTGCCCAGCCCTCAGCTGGAAGCTGAGCTGCTTCTGCCTATTTCCAGGTCTGGACTTGTCACCGGAAGTCAGTACAAGCCCAGGCTCTGTTATTGGCTGAGGATGGGTACCACATCTGAGCCTGCAAAGGCGGGGGAAGCCTGCATCAAAGCCCAGGGTAGCTCCCAGAGGGCAGCACGCACCCCAGTGCCCAAAATTCGAAAAGGGCAGTGCAGGGCATGGGGGCCCCAGGGACCGCTCCGCCCACCACCCAGCCCATGGTCAGGGACCGCTCCGCCCACCACCCAGCCCATGGTCAGGGACCGCTCCGCCCACCACCCGGCCCATGGTCAGGGACCGCTCCGCCCACCACCCGGCCCATGGTCAGGGACCGCTCCGCCCACCACCCAGCCCATGGTCAGGGACCTGCCCGTCTCCCCCTTTAGCTTCTCCTGCCGACAGCCGGGACCGAGCAGAGCAGTGCCTGGACTCACTGGCACAGCACAGCCCTCGGAGGAGCAGAGCCCTCTCCCCGCAGCTCCAGTGGAAAGCTACAAGGACCGTCCGTGGCCAGGCAGGGCACAGCACTGCACTCCCCCACTGACAACAGTTCAGCCTCCGGGGCGGGGGCGGGGGTCTCCCGGGAAAAGAGCAAAGAACCTGGGCCCCTGCCCCTCCTTGTTGCAGACCCTGAAAACAGCGGGGGCGGAGGCCTGGGGCAGGTCCCAAGGACAGGCCCCGGGCACCAGGGGACATCCCTGCAGGTGGCCGCTCCCCGAGGATCTGTGCAGGTGGGGCCGCCACACAGGGCAATGGTGGCAGCCACGGCCACCAACTACCACGTGCCTGTGGAGGAGCCACTGGGGAGGGAAGGAGTCGCTACCAGGCTGTGTGGAAACACATCCCACAACCATCGCTGCAGCAGATGCCGGGAGTGCTTGTTTATCCATGCACAGAGGAACCACGCGGGCGTGGGATGGCACCAGGTGGGCGTCAGCACAAGTGCTGCGGGAGGCTGCCAGGCCCAGCAGTGCAGGTTCCACTCATCTCGCAGACGAAGCCCGGCTCAGACGCCTCAGGCCCCGGAGCGGGGCAGGGGTGGCCTGGTCCCATCACACCCGCACTCGGGGCCCCTCACCCCGCGCCCATCAGCCCGTGTGAAGCACGACTGGCAACGGCAACGCCACAGGCACGCTGGCTTTGCGCCATGTGCAGCGTCTGCACAAGCAGGTCCTCAGCCCGAGATGCCAGCGGCAGGCAGACGCCGCGCACCTGCCGACCACGGTGGTGTGTTCAGATGGCGTGGGCTGCCTTCCTCTAAGGACCACAGTGTTTCATTCAGGACGTCAGGGAAGTCTGAGGGTCACAGCAGCAGGCGGGAACAGCAGCCATTCAACACCAGGTACCGCAGACCCCAAGGACCAGGGGCCCCACCACTACTGCACATGTCACACACACGGGACGGGGACCATACTGCACGTGTCACACACACGGGACGGGAACCATACTGCACGTGTCACACACAGGACGAGGCCCATACTGCACGTGTCACACGCGGGACGAGGCCCATACTGCACGTGTCACACACACGGGACGGGGCCCATACTGCACGTGTCACACACAGGACGAGGACCAGGGGCCCCACCACTACTTCACGTGTCACACACAGGACAAGGCCCATACTGCACGTGTCACACACACGGGACGGGGACCATACTGCACGTGTCACACACACGGGACGGGGCCCATACTGCACGTGTCACACACACGGGACGGGGCCCATACTGCACGTGTCACACACAGGACGAGGCCCATACTGCACGTGTCACACATGCGGGACGGGGACCATACTGCACGTGTCACACACGCGGGACGGGGACCATACTGCACGTGTCACACACACGGGACGGGGACCACACTGCACGTGTCACACACGGGACGGGGACCATACTGCACGTGTCACACATGCGGGACGGGGACCATACTGCACGTGTCACACGCGGGACAGGGACCATACTGCACGTGTCACACATGCGGGACGAGGACCAGGGGCCCCACCACTACTGCACGTGTCACACACAGGACAAGGCCCATACTGCACGTGTCACACACACGGGACGGGGACCATACTGCACGTGTCACACATGCGGGACGAGGACCATACTGCACATGTCACACACACGGGACGGGGACCATACTGCACGTGTCACACACACGGGACGGGGACCATACTGCACGTGTCACACATGCGGGACGGGGACCATACTGCACGTGTCACACACACGGGACGGGGACCATACTGCACGTGTCACACATGGGACAGGGACCATACTGCAAATGTCACACATGCGGGATGGGGACCATGCTGCACGTGTCACACGCGGGACAGGGACCATACTGCACGTGTCACACACACGGGACGGGGCCCATACTGCACGTGTCACACGCGGGACAGGGACCATACTGCACGTGTCACACACGCGGGATGGGGACCATGCTGCACATGTCACACGCGGGACAGGGACCATACTGCACGTGTCACACACACGGGACGGGGACCATACTGCACGTGTCACACGCGGGACAGGGACCATACTGCACGTGTCACACACGCGGGATGGGGACCATGCTGCATGTGCCACACGCGGGACAAGGACCAGGGCCCCACCACAGTCAGTCCAGTGCTCCGGAATCACACGCAGGCTCCGTGTCCTCAGAGCTCCAGGCTCCATGGTAAACCGACCCTGAGAAGCGGATCTCAAACTGCGCTCCCCACGTTGCGGCTTCTCAGCAGCAGGTGCTCAGAGGACGAGGTGTGGTGAACCAGCAGCTTCCTCTCCCGTGACAGCGCGGGCAGAAGTCTGGGCTGCAGGCCCAGGCCTTCACCTCAGTGACCCTGGGCAGCCCAGGGCAGCTCCGAAAGGAGAGTTTACAGTCATTCAGCTCAGACACTGAAGACCAGGTTCACTGGGCCCTGAATTCGGGGCGGAAGGGAGACGGAGGGAGAAGACGGCTCAGTGTGTCCTAAAAGAACATGGCAAGAAGGGAATCACAAGCAGATCCCTCCAGTGATGATGTGAACCGTCGCCAACAGAAAGCACCCAGAGGGCTGGTGTTGTGGCATAGTGGGCTGAGCCTCTGCCTGTGGCACTGGCATCCCCCATGCACGCTGGTTGGAGTCCCGGCTGCTCCACTTCCCACCCAGCTCCCTGCTGATTGCCTGGGAAAGCAGAAGATGGCCTGGGTGCTTGGGCCCCTCTAACCCATGTGGGAGACCCGGATGGAGGTCCTGGCTGCTGGCTGGGGCCTGGCCCAGCCCTGGCCGTTGTGGACATTTGAGGAGTAAACCAGAAGATGGAAGATCTCTTTCCGCTCTGTCTTTCTGACTTTCAATTAAATAATCTTTACAAAAAAAAAAAAAAGGCAGAGGCCAACGTGCTCAGTGTACACTGTAACCCGCCGGGGAACAGAGCAGGGAGTCCATCCGGCGGAGAGGGAAAAACCATCACTGTCAGTCAAGGCACCGCCAAGCCATGCCCCAGCCGTGTGCGTGTCGACCACCAGCTGCCCCACCTTCCCAGAGCAAGATCACCCAGGTGAGGCCCACGGCACCATGCAACGCATGCATGCCATGTCCACACGTGGCCCGTCTTCCACAGTAATCTGGAAAAGGCCAAAGCAGAGAGCAGAACCGAAACAGAAAACCTGTCCCCTTGCCCTCCATTCTAAAGCAGTACTTGCTGCCACAGCTCTGTGGTCCTGCTGCAGAGGAGGCCACGCCCACGCTATCTTGCTATGTCCAACTAGACCAGGAAGGACGTCCACACTGGCCTTGATAACATCGAGAACGTGGACGGTGGCATTCCTGACAAGGCCTCCCCAGACAGGAGAGAGGCTCCTGCAGGAGGCCTGGACCGCAGGCCCGGGGCGAGCGGAGCCTGGTGGCCTCGGCCCAGCTCCTGCCCTCCTGGCTTCTCACCAGGCAGCAGCCCAGCGAGTGTGCCGTCAAGCATCCTCCCCGCTCCCCGACAAGGACAGGTGAACCCAAGGCTAGCACGGCTCTCAGGCCCCCTGGGCGCAGCCTCCCTCCAGGCCCAGGCAGCCTGGCCTGGCACACTAGGGTGCCCGAGGGCTGAGGAACGCGACTAGGCTTGTCCTCTCTGTCCCCTCGAGCAGGTCCAGAGGTGGCAGGCCAAGAGAGCGTTTGTGACCTGCCGCGTGGCAGCACATGGCCGCGCCCCCAGCAGCAGCAGTGTGTGGCCTCTGCCTGACTTCATAAGGTGTACTGTCCGTGGAAAAGAGCGGTGCACTTGGCAAAGCGCAATGACGTCACGGCCCCTGCAGCCGCCAAGCCTGAAGCAGCAGCAGCAGAGGCCCAGGACATGACCAGGCCTGCGACGGCGCCTCTGGAAGGAGCACAAGGACCCGGACCACCCGACGGGCCAGGCTCCAGGTGCAGCGAGACGGCCCCAGCACAACTGCGGGATTCGCACAGCTGGAAATGGCTCTACTTCCCACGTCTCGGTACAACTGTGTCTGCTTAGGCCCTCGGCAGCTCCATACCCCAGATCTCCCAGGCTCCCTGCTCAAAGTCATGTGCACAAAGTTTGTTCCTTAGGAAAATCAGGGTCTCAGAAGAACGCCAACACAGAGCACAGAAGACAGAAATGGGGGCCGACGCTGTGGCACAGTGGATAAAGCCGCTGCCTGCGGTGCCTGCATCCCATATGGGCACCAGTTTGAGTTCCGGCTGCTCCACTTCTGATCCAGCTCTCTGCTATAGCCTGGGAAAGCAGTAGAAGATGGTCCAAGTCCTTGGGCCCCTGCACCTGCATGGGGGGCCTGGAAGACGCTCCTGGCTCCCAGCTTTGGATCGGCGCAGCTCCGGCCATTACAGCCAGTAAGGGAGTGAACCAGTGCTCAAGGCCGGGTACATCAGAGACCCCTGCCTCCCCTACCACTCAAGGGGCACTGTGGGGGTGAGCCTGGAGTCGGACCACACTGCCCCAGGCTTGTGTAGGGTTGCACTGTGCCTCACACGGGCCCAGTGCTATCCACAAGAGCACACAGCAATTAAGGAGAGTCCCTGAGAACCCAGAACCGCAGACCACGGCTAGGCAGTGGTCAGGGAAGATGTCAGATGAGCCACGTGACCTGACGTGCGTCCAGGGTGCCTGCGTCCTAGGGCGTACCCCAGCAGTAGCCCCCAGGCAGCGGTCACGGGCACAGACCCCCTCCGGATGGCCACGCTCTCAGCCTTGGAGGAATGTCCATAAAACATTATAAGGACATAAAATCGCAGTCAGAAACCACGAGCCCGGGAGGCAGGCCAGGAATGACGTCAATTTTGGGAAAATCAGATACTGTTCACGAAACACACGTGGAAAACACGCTTGGAGGAACGAGCGCCGTCACCCGGGCGTCACGGTGGAGGTCGCTGCCTCCCCAAATGGTTGCTCAGGAACAGCTCAAGCCCAGGGGATCCTCTGTATCTCTTAGTTATTAACATCAGAAACTGACAGATTGCAAAACAATCCACTTTAAAGACCTGTAGAAGTGAACGCTGCACCCACTGAAATTTACAACGAAACCAGTGAGTTTCAAAGCCAAGTAGACACAGCTTAAGGGAGAACTGGACAGCAGAGCAGCAGCAAGGAGCTGGGAAGAGGAGAACTGAGCGCGGAGAGGTGGGGACTTGACAGACACGGGGCTCACACGTCCAACCAGAGCTCCCGAAAGAAGAGAGACAGAGGGGCGCGGCACTCGAAGTGAACACCGGGCCACCCACCCCACAGAGCCCCCAAGCCGGGGAGAGCCTCACGCTGGCCCAGGACGCCAGGCGCAGGCCCAGAACAGAGCCGGCGCTGGCGGGACGCCACTGCGGGAGGAGTGGCCTCTCGACCACGGGCGCGACTTTAGCCACCTGGGAAAAGATGGAATCAGACCCAACGCTAACACCACACACAGGAGGAGTCCCGAACGGGTCCGGGGTGCGAGCGGGGAGGAGTGGAGGGGAGCAGTGAGCGCTTGCTCAGCTGGGGCTGCCGCCCTGCGGCGGAGAAGCAGGCCCCGGCGTGGGAGAAGCCACGGCACGGAGAGAGCATCCGAACAGGCCAGGCCAGCGGAGCACAGAGGAAGGCTGCAGCCGCTCACACGCGAGGAACACAGCCGAAATGCTGCCAGGGCAGCGGGCCAAAGGTGAAGGCGGAGGACAGGCCGTGCGGTCTGAGCAGGGGCGGGGCACGCTGCCTGGCACAGCTCTGTGGGAACGGCACGCAGCTGCAGCGGCGTGTGGGCGGGGTGACGAGCTGGACAAGAGCAGGTGCCTGCTCATCTTCCGACAGCCATCACTGTGCCCGTGCACCGCTACCACACCCAGCTGCCCGGGCACACGGGGCGCGCACAGCAGGACCGACGGGGCGGCGTGCTAAGTGAGAAAGCCTTGCTTGGAGGATGTCCTCCTGTTAAGAGAGGACCAATGTGAGGGTCACGCTGTGGCTCCTTGGCGTCAAGAGCTACTAGAGGTGGACACGCAGCTCAGAGACAGAAGCCAAGCTCACGGGAGCGCTCTCAGCCCAGCTCCTACACAGTTTTGGATTTTGCATTCAGGTTTCACATAAACGGTAAAAATACATAAAACCAAAAAGCATGAGGAGGGAGAAAACTCTCAGATGAGATACAAACAGTGACAAAGGCGCCCCACAGGGCCCGGACAGAGCCGTCAGGAGCCCTGGAGCACACGCCCTAAGGCGAACACTGCAGGCTAGGTACCCGGTTTCTTTCTCTCAAAGGCCTAGATTAGATTAAAAGCCATTGTCAGCGTTCTGGGACTACACAGAAAAGTGGCTACGTAGTGCCCTGTGCTGCTGGCTGGAGCTGGGGCTCCCAGTGTGAGTGCTGCTGCACGCGTGTCTGTGTGTGTAACTGCATGTGTACACTGGCGCATGGCTCTGTGTGTGTGTATGTAATCTGTGTGTGTCTGTGTGTCTATCTGCATGTGTACACTGGCGCACGGCTGTGTGTGTCTGTATGTAATCTGTGTGTCTGTGTGTGTAACTGCATGTGTACACTGGCGCACGGCTGTGTGTGTCTATATGTAATCTGTGTGTCTATCTGCATGTGTACACTGGCGCATGGCTGTGTGTGTGTGTATGTAATCTGTGTGTGTCTGTGAGTGTAACTGCATGTGTACACTGGCGCATGGCTGTGTGTGTCTGTATGTAATCTGTGTGTGTCTGTGTGTCTATCTGCATGTGTACACTGGCGCACAGCTGTGTGTGTCTGTAATCTGTGTGTATCTGTGTGTGTAACTGCATGTGTACACTGGCGCACGGCTGTGTGTGTCTGTATGTTATCTGTGTGTCTCTGTGTGTCTATCTGCATGTGTACACTGGCGCACGGCTGTGTGTGTCTGTATGTAATCTCTGTGTGTCTGTGTGTCTATCTGCATGTGTACACTGGCGCACGGCTGTGTGTGTGTGTATGTAATCTCTGTGTGTGTATGTAACTGCATGTGTACACTGGCGCACGGCTGTGTGTGTCTGTATGTAATCTCTGTGTGTGTATGTAACTGCATGTGTACACTGGCGCACGGCTGTGTGTGTCTATATGTAATCTGTGTGTGTCTGTGTGTAACTGCATGTGTACACTGGTGCACGGCTGTGTGTGTCTGTATGTAATCTGTGTGTGTCTGTGTGTGTAACTGCATGTGTACACTGGCGCACGGCTGTGTGTGTCTGTATGTTATCTGTGTGTCTCTGTGTATCTATCTGCATGTGTACACTGGCGCATGGCTCTGTGTGTGTGTGTATGTAATCTGTGTGTCTCTGTGTGTCTATCTGCATGTGCACACTGGCGCACGGCTGTGTGTGTCTGTATGTAATCTGTGTGTCTGTGTGTGTAACTGCATGTGTACACTGGCGCACGGCTGTGTGTGTCTGTATGTTATCTGTGTGTCTCTGTGTGTCTATCTGCATGTGTACACTGGCGCATGGCTCTGTGTGTGTGTATGTAATCTGTGTGTGTCTGTGTGTCTATCTGCATGTGTACACTGGTGCACGGCTGTGTGTGTCTGTATGTAATCTGTGTGTGTCTGTGTGTAACTGCATGTGTACACTGGCGCACGGCTGTGTGTGTCTGTATGTTATCTGTGTGTCTCTGTGTGTCTATCTGCATGTGTACACTGGCGCATGGCTCTGTGTGTGTGTATGTAATCTGTGTGTGTCTGTGAGTGTAACTGCATGTGTACACTGGCGCACGGCTGTGTGTGTCTGTATGTAATCTGTGTGTCTGTGTGTGTAACTGCATGTGTACACTGGCGCACGGCTGTGTGTGTCTATATGTAATCTGTGTGTGTCTGTGTGTCTATCTGCATGTGTACACTGGCGCACGGCTGTGTGTGTCTGTAATCTGTGTGTGTCTGTGTGTCTATCTGCATGTGTACACTGGCGCACGGCTGTGTGTGTCTGTATGTAATCTGTGCGTGTCTGTGTGTGTAACTGCATGTGTACACTGGCGCACGGCTGTGTGTGTCTGTATGTAATCTGTGTGTGTGTGTAACTGCATGTGTACACTGGCGCACGGCTGTGTGTGTGTGTATGTAATCTGTGTGTGTGTGTAACTGCATGTGTACACTGGCGCATGGCTGTGTGTGTCTGTATGTAATCTGTGTGTGTCTGTGTGTGTAACTGCATGTGTACACTGGCACATGGCTGTGTGTGTGTCTGTGTGTGTCTGTGTGCATAACTGTCTCTGTGAGCATCTGTGTGCATGCACGTCTATGTGTCTGTGTATGTGTAGGAGTGTGTATGTCTCTGTGTGCGTATGTCTGTGGCTGTGTCTTTGTCTGTGTGTGCACACCTATGCACACCTGTGTCCTAGCTCTGGCTACTGAGAGGTCAGCAGCACCTGTCACCCCAGCACCAAGGCTGTTTCTCGGCTCACACACTGAGGCAGAATGGGCCTCCCTGGACAAACAGCCGCCTCCAGGGTGGGCACACAAGTATGAGGGTGCCTGGGATATCCCACTGTGGCAGAGTGACCAGGGCCCAGCGGTGGTGGGAACCCACCAGACGGGGCCCACAGGGGCTCCCAGGTGCCACATCTGGGACAAGGAGGCACCAAACAGATGCTGGCAATAAACGGGACATTAAGAACCTACGAACACAAACTACTGTAAGTAAACAGATAAGTCAGGAAGAAAGGAAACTTCTGTGCAGCAAGTCGGCTCCCAGGTGTGAGAGCCACAGGACGAGAAGGGCACCCTGCGGCCACCACGGCCACTGAGAGAAACAACAGATCCAGGCACGCACCATCAGTGACGTGGAAACCGAGGGTGGGCACGGGGAGAGGCAGGCCTCCCCAGCAGACCTCACTGAGCATAAAGGAGAAGCGGCCACTCCCACCTTGGCCACCTGCAGCGGGGCAGGGGACGCCAGGCGCCCCATCAACTACACGTCTGCGCTGAGCGCACATCGGGCCGTGCCTGCCGGCCCCGTGGGCATCGTGGGATCCAGCTGTGAGGAAATGCTGGAAAATCCCCAGATCTTACAAAACAGCGCTGCCGTCACGAAACATACAGCCAGCCTGAGAAGTTGCTCCAGGGGGAGAAGGCCTGGGCGCCCGAGAGACGCCGCGCGGGACGGACGAGGGCAGTGAGCAAAACCTAAGCAGCAGAAGCAGACAGGCCAGTGCCCGGGCTGCGAGGGGCGGGCCAGGCAGCACATCCGCCACTCACTTTCTTTTTCTTTTTGGACAGGCAGAGTGGACAGTGAGAGAGAGAGACAGAGAGAAAGGCCTTCCTTTTCCATTGGTTCACCCTCCAATGACCGCTGCAGCCTGCGCATCACGCTGATCCAAAGCCAGGAGCCAGGTGCTTCTCCTGGTCTCCCATGGGGTGCAGGGCCCAAGCACTTGGGCCATCCTCCACTGCCTTCCCGGGCCACAGCAGAGAGCTGGCCTGGAAGAGGGGCAACTGGGAAAGAATCCGGCGCCCCGACCGGGACTAGAACCTGGGGTGCTGGAGCCGCAGGCGGAGGATTAGCCTAGTGAGCCGCGGCGCCGGCCTGCCACTCACTTTCAGATCATGCACACGTGATTCTCGGATCACTCCCGCACCCTTTCTGAAGGTTAAAAGGCAGCAAGAGGTAGGGGCGGAAACATCCCTGGAAGGACTGACTCCGGAAGTGCAAGAATGACCAAGGGGAAAGGTCAGCTCAGCGAGGAGGCCCGGCCGCAGGGCAGCTGCGGAAGCGTCCGGAGAGCAGCGGCACATTCTGCGGGTGATGCGCTGAGCCCCACGGCGGCACTGGTGGGGCGGCAACACGCGCGAAGCGCTGGAGGCCCAGCTGGCCAGCCCGGAGCCGCCCCTCGGCCCTGGACTGCTCAGCAGTGACGGGCAGACACCGTCCGCAGGCAAACCCATCAAGGGGGCTCACTCCTGCCACAGCTGCTGAGACGCCTGAGAGACGGGGCTCCCGAAGCAAAGTGAAGACGAAGGAAAAGAAAAGAAAAGATCTGACACTCAACAAGAAATGGCTAGCAAATAAAATGATCATGTGAGTACGTGCACACAGCAAAGGCTGGAGAAAGTATTAGCATCACAAAAAACTGTACCGGCGACACCCCCAGAAGGAAGACGCTGTGTGCGCGGAGAGAGCCCACAGAGCAGCCAGGCGCGCCAGGAAAAGGCACCACACAGAGCCAGCAGCCACTCAGCATCCAGCCGCTGCAGGCACACACGCACACACAGCTATCAGTGCTACAGATCAGAAAGAAAACAGTGCCCACAAACAACCAGAAGAGGCAGACAGCCAAAATAAGACGTTCAGGTTCGCTGGCGGGGACGCGCAGGCTCACCAGGCTGCACGGGCCCTGGTGGGTGAGGAGGGCGGGCCGCTCTACGCCGCTGCGTAGCCCGACGGCAGCGCACAGCCTGGCTCAGCAGTGCGGCACCTCGAGAGGTCAGCTGTGTGGACTGCGCTGACCAGTCCGGCTCGCTGCCCCTGCTCAGCACCACACCACACAGCACCACCCGGGAAAAGCCAAATGCAAAATGTCAAGCGTGCCTGGTACTGGATGCCTGCTGCTCCCACATCGTAACGCCGAGCATCCTAATCCCAATCCTCCCAAGATGGGAACTGTGCAGGCTTGCAAACCTCGCATCCACAGACGAGCCAGCACTCCAGCCCCGGGGGGACCCTTGGCAGCTCCATGCTCACGTGCCCAACACATGCCAGAGAGCCAGAGAGCAGGAAGCTGAGAGCGCGCCACACGGCCCTACGCACGAGACCGAGGAAGCACACTGCGCAAATTCCTGCGACACCAGCCACCAAGGGAAACCACTGACTCACAGCCCACAGGCATGAGACACACAGCACGACTCCACTACAGGGAGAGCAGGAATCAAAGTCGGGTCACATGGTGTAGACCGTGGACACGTACAGTCAAGCTCTGTGGGCAGGAGGAGGAGGAGGCACGGGCGCCCCACAACGGAGATGGAGGGCTCGGCCACGAGGCTCCCGAGGGGTCCCCTTCCTTAACAGGCACCGTATCCCATGAACAAACCTCGAAACAAGCGTGCGTGCAGGAAACAGAGGGACGTGTGAAGTCACCCAGCGAGCCGGCCTCCGACAGCGCGGTCAAGGGCCCGCCTGCCGACAGGGGGACCCAGGAGCAGGGTCCTGCTGGGTCAGTCCACAGGCTGTGAGCAGAACCATCTCCCTTGCTGCCAAACTTCCCTAACAACCACGGGAAACTCTGTGTAGCAGGCTGACTGAGGTGCGCCTCTCACAAGCCGTGTGGACTCTGAGTCCTTCTGGGCCTTGTGGAGTCTTTCTGGGTTTTCCCATCTCAGTGAGCAGAGGTGCTGACGGGGCCAACCCAGGAGCAGCCCCTGCGGAGGGCCAGGCCTGCAGACTGTGCCAGCCACGAGAGGCTGCGTGATTTTTCTCTAAAAAATCAACCATGGGCATTTACCTTTCCTTCCTTCTTTTCAAAGATTCTCCGTGTTCACACGGCTGACAGCTTTCCTTGCACACAACACTCGGTAAGGAACGCTGGGCACGAGCCACGCAGCGCGCCCCTCCACTCGGCCTCACCGTTCCGGGTCCTCCACCTGCCTTAGAAACCAAAATGCGCTTGCGCCTCGTGCTTCCATGTTGTCTCTAACCTGCTCTAGAGCCAAGGGCCCTAGAGCCTCTTAAAGCCAGATGGTATTTTCTGTTTAGAAGCAATCTTAAATGAAGTCGGCACCGTGAAACCTGGGAAAAGCACTGATGAACTCCCCGAGGGGCGGGGGCTTCCCTTGTAGGAAGTCCGTGGCAGCGTCCTTCCCGGAGTTCAAGTCCGCGGGAGTCCCTCCTCCAGGCGACACGCTACACTGCCTCCTGCCGGAGCCGAGGAAGACGGCTTGGACGCTGTGTCACGAGACACACCCTGCACCTGCTAACTCCCATCTCAGAGCCGGCCACGCTCAGGTGAGAAGTGTCTCTCAGCACGCCTTCAGTGTGTCCCGTCTCCCGCCCCTGCTGACGTCTCAGCACCCTGCAGTATCTGTAGGGCCCAGATACGGCTCCCTCGGTGCCCTCCCTCGGCAGACGTCCCCACACTGCAGACCCCATCCCCGCCTCCAACACACTTCATTTCGTTTGCAGACGAGCAGGCTTGCCAGGCCCTCGGGAATTGTTCTAAGAACAATGTCGATCTTCACATCTGTGGCTACAGAAAGTCCACTCACTGCGAATGCTTCCGTTTAAGTTATCCCTGGGTGTTGCCTTGCTCTTGCGTTTCTCCTGGCCTTTTCTGTTTGTTCTCTTTATTGCTCCACACTTTAACAATGGTGTCATTTGTTTTCTGACTACTGGGACAGTTTGGATCCAGAAGTGGCAGCCAACAGATATGCACTCACAACATGACAACATGTGATACGCTGTGCCAACAGCAACTGCAGCCAGCCAGCAAGAACACAGGGTGTAGAAACGGCCAGTGCTCCGGCAACCGCCCCTGCCAGTCAGCCCCTGGGCCGCAGCTGGGGACGCTGTCTGGCCCTGGCCACCACGCGCCCGCCGAGGTGGGAAAGGAAATGTTGCAGCCACGTCTGGGCACAGCGAAGCCCAACGCCCAGGGGCTGGCAACCCCCCCCCCACACACACACACACACAGGCACACACAGGCCATCTGCCACCCGGCTGCCCACACCACGGCCACAGCATCGGAGCCACCTCCTGCCTGTGCTCCCCCACACAAGGGCCCTTCAGTTAGATCCTCAGTCATTGCCACCAGGAGGCTACGCTCCCCTACCCCTAGAGGATCCCAAGGCCCCCCAGCCAGCCACCGCTGCTAACCACGCCCCTCTCTCAAGTCAGACCACACTTAGCAGCCCAGAGCGCGTCTTACAGCGGCTGGGGCCGGCACTGGGATGCAGTGGGCTGTCACCACGTGCAGTGCCGGCTCCCATAACTGAGCAACAGTTCAGATCCTGGCTGCTCCACTTCCACTCCAGTTTCCTGCTAACACACTTGGGAAAGCAGCGGGCGATGGCCCAGTGGAAGTGGAAGTGCTTGGGCCCCTGGGAGACCAAGTACCTGGGCACCCATGTGAGAGCCAGAACGGAGGCTCCGGCTCCCCCTTCGGCCCTGCCCCCCACCTCCTGCCCCATGCACCATCCGCAGGGACCCGTCCACCCCTGGGCCTACAGAGGGCCGTGAGACCAGCCACAGCAAAGCTTCAGGCTGAAGCAGCTCAAACCTGGCGAAGTCAAACTGCTGCACCCCAGCTGCACGGGCGCTGTTGTAAATGGGGACCTGGGGGGACACAGGACGCAGTCCCGGGGTTACAGGACGAGACCTGTGATGTTGGAGAAAGCACTTAGGAAAGTGCCCATGGCGCGTAAGGCGCCGCCACGCCAGGTCCACGCCAGCCAATTCTCTGCCACTCCACATTCACCTGCCTAGGGCTTGCTGTCCCTGCGGCACCAAGGTGCCTCAGGCGGGGCCTGTCCTGGGTGGGCCACACAGACCCCCCCCAGCTGGGAGCAGCCTGGCAGGTACAAGCACCCACTCTTGTGATGGAATGAGCTGACGGTGGGGAAGGGGACCTGCCCTGGTGCAGCCTGTCCCACCTGGGCACACGAGGTCCCACCTGGTAGACAGGTGACATCACCAGTGTCAGTGCCCGACAGACTCTGCCCTTCAGGGAAAGGAGTCTAAGAAACACGACTGTGGCTGGGACCGGGCACAGCAGGGCTGTGGGCGAGTGACCACCGCCCAGGCTCTGAGGCGGCAGCTCAGGTGTGCGCTCCTAGTCCCCGTGGTTCTATCCCTGGGGCCTCAAGCTAACAGAACAGCAAGGGTAGCACCATCAGCCTTGAATCCAGAGACAGGAGCGTGCCACGGCAAAGTCAGCTCCTGCTAGCGGGGGTGGGGGTGGGGGTGGGGGCTGAAATGCGGCTCAGCTCGAAGGCACGCCACCGCCACTCTATCTGCACGAGCAGGTCTGTGCAGAAACAGACAGCGACCCTCCCTGCCACAGAAGCCACACCAGCCCCGGCCTGGACTGTCCCAGACCCACCCCTCTCAGCTAAGACAGTCTGCAGGGTGACTGGGACACTGCCCTGCTGTCATGGGGATTTCAGTCAAGATTGTGTCTTCACGTTTCAAGCTGGAGAGAAGTGTTTTTCCGTTTACTGAATAAGCTGCTCTCGTGCACCCAAAACCGTTGTGACACACTGGGCAACTCGCTGACAGCCAGCGTCGTGGCCCAGCCACTGCCAGAAGCAAGGGCCCAGCGCGGCGTCTGCACGGATAACAGCAGGCACCTGCGCCCAGAACACACTCTCCAGGAGCGGAAATGGGACCACGAGTGCCAAGCCCACGCTGCCTCCCAACCAGATATGGGGTGGAGGATGCTACTAGTGAGAGCCCGGACACCACCCAGGGCCGACAGCCCACGGGCCCACCTGACGTGGGCCCCCAGGAGGACACCACCCAGGGCCAACAGCCCACGGGCCCACCCACCTGACATGGCCCTCAGGAGGAGCTAACACCACCCAGGGCCGACAGCCCACCGGCCCACCTGACGTGAGGCTCCCAGGAGGAGCTGACACCACGCAGGGCCGACAGCCCACGGGCCCACCTGACGTGAGGCTCCCAGGAACAGCTGACACCACGCAGGGCCGACAGCCCACAGGCCCGCCCACTTGACGTGGGCCCCCAGGAGGAGCCTGGACACTACCCAGGGCCGACAGCTCAGACACCACCCAGGGCCGACAGCCCACCGGCCCACCTGACGTGAGGCTCCCAGGAGGAGCTGACACCACGCAGGGCCGACAGCCCACGGGCCCACCTGACGTGAGGCTCCCAGGAGGAGCTGACACCACGCAGGGCCGACAGCCCACGGGCCCGCCTGACGTGGGCTCCCAGGAGGAGCTGACACCACGCAGGGCCGACAGCCCACGGGCCCATCTGACGTGGACCCCCAGGAGGAGCTAACACCACCCAGGGCCGACAGCCCACGGGCCCACCTGACGTGGGCCCCCAGGAGGAGCTGACACCATGCAGGGCCGACGTGGGCCCCCAGGAGGAGCTAACACCACCCAGGGCCGACAGCCCACGGGCCCATCTGACGTGGGCCCCCAGGAGGAGCTAACACCACCCAGGGCCAACAGCCCACGGGCCCACCTGACGTGAGGCTCCCAGGAGGAGCTGACACCACGCAGGGCCGACAGCCCACGGGCCCATCTGACGTGGGCCCCCAGGAGGAGCTAACACCACCCAGGGCCGACAGCCCACGGGCCCACCTGACGTGAGGCTCCCAGGAGGAGCTGACACCACGCAGGGCCGACAGCCCACGGGCCCATCTGACGTGGGCCCCCAGGAGGAGCTAACACCACCCAGGGCCGACAGCCCACGGGCCCACCTGACGTGGGCCCCCAGGAGGAGCTGACACCACGCAGGGCCGACAGCCCACGGGCCCACCTGACGTGAGGCTCCCAGGAGGAGCTGACACCACGCAGGGCCGACAGCCCACGGGCCCACCTGACGTGGGCCCCCAGGAGGAGCTGACACCATGCAGGGCCGACAGCCCACCGGCCCACCTGACGTGAGGCTCCCAGGAGGAGCTGACACCACGCAGGGCCGACAGCCCACGGGCCCATCTGACGTGGGCCCCCAGGAGGAGCTAACACCACCCAGGGCCAACAGCCCACGGGCCCACCTGACGTGAGGCTCCCAGGAGGAGCTGACACCACGCAGAGCCGACAGCCCACGGGCCCATCTGACGTGGGCCCCCAGGAGGAGCTAACACCACCCAGGGCCGACAGCCCACGGGCCCACCTGACGTGGGCCCCCAGGAGGAGCTGACACCATGCAGGGCCGACGTGGGCCCCCAGGAGGAGCTAACACCATCCAGGGCCGACAGCCCACCGGCCCGCCCACTTGACGTGGGCCCCCAGGTGGAGCCTGGACACCACCCAGGGCCGACAGCCCACCAGCCCACCCACCTGACATGGGCCCTCAGGAAGAGCTGACACCACCAGGGCCGACAGCCCACGGGCCCGCCCACTTGATGTGGGGCCCCAGGTGGAGCCCGGACACCACCCAGGGCCGACAGCCCACCGGCCCACCTGACGTGGGCCCCCAGGATGACACCACGCAGGGCCAACAGCCCACGGGCCCACCTGACGTGGGGCCCCAGGTGGAGCCTGGACACCACCCAGGGCCGACAGCCCACCGGCCCACCTGACGTGGGCCCCCAGGATGACACCACGCAGGGCCAACAGCCCACGGGCCCACCTGACGTGGGGCCCCAGGTGGAGCCTGGACACCACCCAGGGCTGACAGCCCAGACACCACCCAAGGACGACAGCCCACCAGCCCACCCACCTGACATGGCCCTCAGGAGGAGTAACACCACCCAGGGCCGACAGCCCACCGGCCCACCCACCTGACATGGGCCCTCAGGAAGAGCTGACACCACCAGGGCCGACAGCCCACGGGCCCGCCCATTGATGTGGGGCCCAGGAGGAGCCCGGACACCACCCAGGGCCGACAGCCCACCGGCCCGCCTGACGTGGGGCCCCAGGTGGAGCCTGGACACCACCCAGGGCCGACAGCCCACCGGCCCGCCTGACGTGGCCCCGGGAGGAGAGGTCACACGGCCAGCTGAGAGGCAGGAGGACTCCGAGACCAGAGCAGGCTCACAGGACCTTTTTTTAAAGATTTTTTAATTTATTTGGAAGGCAGAGCAACAGAGCGAGGGGCTGAGACAGAGCGCTTCCTCCTGCTGGTTCACTGACCAGGTCTGAGCCAGGCGGAAGCCAGGAGCTCGGAGCTCCATCCAGGCCTCCCACGTGCACGTGGGCATCCCTGCTGCTTTCCCAGCACATCAGCAGGGAGATGGACTGGAAGCGGAGCAGCCAGGACCTGAATGGGCTCTCCCACATGGGCCGCCAGCCCCCAAGCACTGGCTCACTCCATCTGCTGCCCCTCTGAGAATTTCCGGAGGAAACGGACTTCCAGCAGCTTGCCCCAGAATCCAGAGCACAAGAGCGCACCCGAGTGGGGGCACCGCTCAGGGCGTGCACTGAACAAGTCCTGGCAGAGGGGGAGCCCCGGTGCGAGAGCCTGCGGGGCGCCTGACGGCACGCCCAGCACAGGAGCAGCTACCGGGGCCCAGGGACCTCTCCAGACAGAAGCTGCCGTACATGACCCCGGATCGGAAGCCCAAGCAGGACAGGCAAAGCCAACACTGAACCACACCTGGCCAAAGGAAACACAGCCCCGAGGCTCCCAGTGAGAAAACTGACCCTGCCACAGCGCACCAACGTGAGCTTGGCGTGGAGAAGCAGCCGCCCCGCGCAGGACCCCAGGTGCAAGGCTTGGTCAGAGAACAAAAGGCAAGGCAAGACGACGGCATTCGGGTCTTCAAGCAGCTTCCAATAAACACACGAGCAGCAGTACTGAAACTCGCTCTGGAAAATAAACAGGCCTGTCCTCGGCCAAGCCGCCCGCTGCCTGTGTTTGCGCTGGCGGGCGAGGTGCTGGCGTGCACACGCTGCGTTCCCCGGGCAGATCCCTGGGGACGCGAGTGCAGCACGCTGAGGAAGCTCCCGTCCGTGCCGCAGCAGCTGCCGTCAGCACAGCGTGACCGAGGTGCACTCCACCTGCTCCCCACCTCCTGCCTGCCTTGCACAGCAGAAGGGGTGGCCAGGTGCATATGCAGGGGCAGGGAGGAGAAACAAAGATGGTGTGGCGCTCTGGCCTAGAAGAGCAAAGCCCACGCTGACCTGGGGTGGGAGACAAGGGCAGCCCGTGAAGTCTCCAAGGAGAAACCACCAGGGGCCAGGCAGTCCCTCTGGGACACTGCGGGTCAGAGGCAGGCCGCATCCTCTCCAGCACACAGCGCCAGGACCACTGGACATCCCAGGCGAAGGGATGCAGTGGGCCATCCCCTCACATCATGTGCGAAACTCAACTCAAATCAGGTCTGTGTCCTAAGTGTAAGAACTGGAAGAATAAAATATAGAAATAACATAGGGGGAAACCTTCGACCTTGGATTTGGGGGTAGCTGTGTAGATGAGCCATCAGGAAGAAACAGCAGGAGAACTGGACGTTACAACCTCTGTGTGTCACAGGACACCGCCAAGATCATGGGAAGAACCCACAGAAAGGGAGACACTACCTGCAGACCGCGCATCCTTAGCACTTCCAGAGCACCCCTAGAATTCAACGACAAAACTTCCGATAAAAAACCAACAGAAGACTTGAATTTCTGCAAAGGAGATCCACAAATGTGCTTCCAATCTGCTCACAAAAAGACACTCGGCACCACGAACCATCAGACGCTGGGAACCTAAGCCGCAGCGAGACACCACTTCACACCCACAGGACGGCCATTCTCCACGAAAGCGGGAGGGGTCAATAACAAACCTGCAAAGATGGGGTGGAGAGATCAGAACCTGTGTGCACTGCTGGTGAGAAATGGGACGGCGCTGTGACAAACAGCTGAGCCATTTCTCAACAACGAAACAGAGAATTGCCACAACTCAGCAGTTTGACTCCCAGGCAGACACACAGAGGGTAAGAAGCAGGGACCCACAGACATGCACACACCGGCATTATCCACACGGCCAGAGTGACCGAACTCCTGTGTCCACGCGCAGATGCACGAGAAGCAAACTGAGCTCTGCATCGGTGGAAGATCCTCCAGCCTTAAAAAGGAGTGAAATTATGACTCAGGCCACGCGGCCGGTGAATCCTGAAATAAAACGTTAAAGAAACCAAGCACAAGAGGACAGACACTGTGTGATCCCACGCGTAGAGAGGGCCCCGGGAGTCAAGCTCACAGACAGAGGTGGGGCTGGGGGAGGGGGAGCAGGGAGTTGGTGCCTAGTGGGGACAGTGTCAGTGTCTCAAGGTGAAAAAGCCCTGGAACGGACGGCGGTGACGCCCTGAAAGCGCTGGGTGCCACTGACCGGTACCGAGACGGCGGACGTGATCAACCTCAACGCTGTGCATGGTTTGGCACAAAAACGAAGACAGTGTGATGAGCAAAGCAGCCGGCACGGGGTGGGCGGAGTGGGTGCTGGCCCCTCTGCCTCCCTCCGGCTCCCTGCCCGTGCACCTAGGGGGTAGCAGGTGATGACTCAAGTCCTTGGGTCCCTGCTACCCACATGGGAGACCAAGATGGAGTTCCTGGCTCCAGGCTTCCGCCTGGCCCAGCCCTGGCTATTGGCAGGCTTTTGTGAGTGAACCAGTGGATGGAATATCCATCTCTCCCTCTCGCTGTCACTCTGCCTTTCAAATAAACCAATTTTAGAACGAGGAAAAAACTGGTATACAATGGGGTAAGCAGACTGAAATAACACCCAAGTCCCACTAGCTGATACAGGATAAAATACTTAAGGCATAACAAGTGACAAATCAAGGAGTTGGGGGGGGGGGGTCGTAGTCGACAGTATGTTTTTCAGCTCCCTAGGATTGTCTGAAGAATTCTGGGCCCCTCACGGTGGGCATCCCAGGAAGCAAAGGCCACTCTCCAAGCACACTGCAGACTGCAGACGGCAACACAGCACCACCGGCGTGGTTCTCTCACTCACCCAACCCCACACACTGCCGTCATGTCCTCAAGTGTGAGACAGACCCACAGACAAAGGACGCGGGGGACCGCATCACTGGCCACTGAGAAAACCGAGTGAGCGGACCACCCAGCCGTACTGCCTGGGAAGCACAGCGGCCCCCGCTCAGGTCCTGGCCTGCACAGCTGGGTTTGCTGGGGCACACGGCTCAGTGTCGATGCCTCGCCCGCCTGCAACAGAAGCACCTTTCCCAGGGTGGCCAGTGGCCTTCCTGAGGCAAACATGGGCCTAATACACAGAGCTCCTCCCAGGCACCAGGGACCCCATGGAGAAGCGGCCATGCCCACCACCACACAGCTCAGCTCCAGCCCAAGATGCCTGGGGTCACCTGCCTGCTCTGCCAGCCACACCGTGAAGCCCTGGTGTCCAGGGAGCGTGACCACGTGGCTGAAGCAGAGCAGCAGTCCCCAGTTTTACACACCCAGTCAGCATTAGACTCCCTGGGCGTACGTCTCACTCCCGAACGCCCTCAGATCACGGGCCTCAGCACGGCGTGTGGGAACAGCAGAAAACCGGCAGAAACCGAAGATCTGAAATCAGACACGTGGCCCCTGCAGGGCCAGCTATGGGCTTGGCTCAGGCACTGCCCGTCTGCCTGCCCGTGGGGCTTTCTGAGGGAGACGGCATTGGCTCATGTTAGGGTTCACAACTCCCCAAAGCGCACCCTGAGCTCTGGAGGGGCTCAGAAACCACAGCCCCGGAGACGGGCCACTGGCCCTCTAGATCCCAGCACCCCTGCTTCCTGCCAGCTGGCACCTGGTGGGGGCCGAGGGGGCCAGGGACAGCTCTGCCCAACGTGCCGCGGCTGCACCTGCACGCCCGCCATCCAGGGGCCCAGAGGCCACCGCCCTTCAGAAGGCTGCGGCAGGCCCACCCCGGCCGTCCACAAGGTGCCCCACCTGCGCCCCTCAGCATCGGCCAGCGGCTGGTCTCCAGAGGCAGGCCACTCCAAGACCCCAGAAGCGGCCCTCTCGGCAGGGGCTCCGTTACTCTTAACTGGCTGAATCACCAGGAGGGGCACAGCTCAGCCTAGGCACTCAGCAGTCGCTTGAGGCCTGGGACAAGTGGTTCTGGCCCCTCCTGGAGCACGCCAGCGCCAGCCACTGAATGGGGGTGCACAGGAAAACGCCCCAGAAACACCTCACTGTGCATTCCACCGCTGGCCACAGGCAGGTGTCGGGCGTGGACGGCGCAGGAACATGCTGTCCGGCCTCTGGGCCTCCCAGACGCAGAAACAACACAGTGCAGCCTCGCCCGGGCATATGCAAACTCTTCCCAGCGGTCCCCGAAAACACCCAGGGAGACGGGGGTGGGGAAGGGGCACCGCGCCCAGGCTCTGAGGATGGACGCCGTCCTGAGCAGCCACACGCCTGGCCTCGCGGGCGGCTCTCTCCAGCTGCCCGTCCTGGGCTGCAGGGCAGGCTGGCGCTGGCCGGGTGTCAGCAGCGGTGGAGCTGGCTTGCTGTTTATGTCTGATCCAGACGACGGGGGGGTTATGACGACTTACTGACGCAAGAGCTCCCCACGCCGCATGCCAGAAATTAACCAGGGGAGGAGGAATTCTCTTTATGAAACCGCGCAGCGGCCACTGACCTGCAAGGGGAGGCTGGAGTGCGAGCTGAGCTCCTGCCTCCAGCCACGGCCCAGGCGTAGGCAGATCACCGCCCAGAGCGCCTCTCCCAGCACCAGACCACTCCAGGGGGCCCTCGTCCCTGGGGTCCTGCGGGCCCCCGCCCCCACCCCCACAGAAGGCGGGCCTCTTTGTCTTGGTCAGCAGCTGATAAGATCACTTTCTCCAGGGGTGGGGTCTAAAGTTACAGCCAGCTTTCACCAGGAGAGAAGAACGCCCAGCTGGCTTCTGCCCCTCCTCTCAGGGAGACAGGCGCAGGGGCGGCCGCCCTGGGGTCCCCATCCATCCTCACCCTCAGCACAGACTTCTGACTCCCTCCTCTCACTAGGGCGCCCCGCTTCTCACCCCCCACACACACCGCACTGCCTGGCCCCCGGGCAGTGGCATCAGGTAGGCGCGGGCGTGGTGCCAGCCAGACTGACGGGCCGGACGGCTGTGCACACCAGCACCCTGGTGTGATCTGGCCTGAGAACTGTGGGCAGGTTCCTCTGGAACTCCAAACACTGAAGGGCACAGGTATCATTGCGTATCAGAAAGGGCACGAGTCGGACCTAGGTCACCACACTCTGGGCCCGGCGCTGGGCTGCAGATGGCTCCAGGTCCCGCACAGGACTGCGACGCGTGACCCCCATGGCCACAGCCCCGCGAGGCAAGCCTCTCCTGAGGATCACTGCCCAGAGCGGGCACAGAAGCCGAGCAGGAGGAGCCCTCGGTGCCCACTCCCCAGGGCACGGGGTCACACACAACTGCCTGCAGAGCAGCGGCCCCAAGGGCCCGGCCACAGGCTTCCCAGGGGACCCATGGGGAGGGGAGCGGCCAGGAGGAAGCAGCAGATGATCACTGTGGGGGGCCTGGGGCGGACCTGGGGACCCTGGCCAGGTGCCTGGCACCCGAGTGCGCAGAGGATGGCGAGCAGGGACACCAAACTCTGCACACGACCACAACTCCCACCCACAACTGGAACAGACACGGCTTCCAGGGGGCAAAGCGTGCCACCCCAGCTGCGCGTGTCCCCGCATCCCTAGGGGGACTCCGGTGCTGAACAGAGATGACACTCCTGCACAAAGGCCCGGAAGGGCTCCCGGCCAGCGCGCATCCTTCCTGGGAAACGCGGCACCCGCACCCGAAGTGGACATGAGCGTGTGCTTGTCAAAGCGCTAATGAATCACTTTCATTACGTGTGCTCGTGTATCTGAAATGCAGATGGGCAGGACAGCTCTTCCACCTGCTGGTTCACTCCCCAATGCCAGCCATAGCCAGGCTGCACTGAGGCCTCTCCTGGGGGGGGGCAGGGCCCTCAGTGCGGAGCCACCCCTGCAGCCTCACGTCAGCAGGAAGCCTCGTGGGAACTCGAGCCCAGCACTCGAACAGGCAAGGCAGGCGTCCCAAGGAGCAGCTCAGCAACTGTGCCAAACGCTGTCCCTGTAGGAAGTGTTCTAAGGGGCACTTGCACTGAACACATTTTTAAACGTAATCATAGAACACAGCGTGTATAACCCAACCAACAGCACAGGACACGCATGGACGCTAAACACAAAGGCCGTCTCAGCGCGGCGGTCACTCTGGTCCTCAGCCCGCGCCCCAGCACGCAGGCGGGGAAGCTGCTCCACAACCCAGTCCCGGAGCAGGCCTCTGGCCACGGCTGCCGCTTAGCTGGGGAGGCAGGAGATGTCGTAGGGAAAAGGACCTACGGCTAGCACAGCCCCAGAGAGAAACCAAGTCACGCTCTGCCCCGGCCAGCAGAGCCAGCAGGACCAGCACTGACAGGGCACAGAGCAAAGACACACCCAGCACAGTGCTGGCTGACTCCCGACTGAGGGGGAACGGTGAAACCCAGGAGGCGGGCCAGGTGCACTTAGGTCTGGGGGATCCCACACGAGTCAGAAGGTACGCTGGACACACGGCCAGCCAGGCTGCAGACAGACTTGGGGCCGCTTTAAAACAAGCCCATGGTCACTTCCCTGCCACAGCAACAACCAGTGCCACCTCAGGTCACCTGGGCCGGGAACAGGGGCCATGCAGAGACCACATCCTGCTGAGAACAGCAACCAGGCAGCAAACGCACAGGAGCCACGCAGCGCGCGGACAGAGGGAGCACGAGGCCTGGCACTGGGTGCGAACCCTAACCCCACCCCAGCAGGTGGTCCCTCGGGCAGAAGCGGCAGAGTCAGGGTGAGTGTGCCAGCCAGGACGCTAGGGCGGGGGCCAGGACTGTGGGGAGGGAGGCGCACGCAGAGCCCGGCTGGCCCTGGGGAGGACTTGGACCTAGAAGCGGCCCAGGGACACTCAGGGAGCTGCAGCCCGCCCCTGCCAGGAGAAAGCATTTCCTAATAAGAGACCGCGGCCCCACAGGGAAGGGGAACCTGTGTGGGCTTAAAGCGGCTTCAAAATACAGAAAGGCCGAGACCACAGACGATGAGGCATGGGCTGCCAACCTCAGCACAGACGGCAGCGAGATGCAGAGACGCCTGAACATCACGCTCAAGGAGCCACTAAACCAACAAACACCACGGCTGAGCCACTGCCCGCCAGCACAGAAAACATCACAAAACGGACCACGCAACCAGAGCAATCCTTTAAAAAGCCTTTAAAAATCGATGTTACAGACAGGTAGTAAACTCCGTGGCCATAATGAAATTAAACTGAAAAATCATAACAAAAGCAAAATACCAGAACTTCCATAAATGGTTGCAAACTAGAAAAATATTTCTAAATAACCCATGGGTAAAAAATGCTTTCAGGTTAGATAATATTCTAAATCAAATTATAATTAAAATGACAGTGCAAGGTTTGCACAACTGGTTAAAGCCACGCACCGGTGGAAATCATTCTTACACGTGCTATGAAAAAAATGTTATGAGCATGTATTACAAAAAAATTAAAAAGATCTAAATATTTCTCTTAACCAGTAAAAAGACAACAAAAACAGACAAAATTAACCCAGCAAATTAAATACAAAGGATAAAACGTGGACTAGGTGCTTGTCTTAGGGTAAGGCGCCCCTGCGTCCCCCATCAGAGTGCCTGGGTCAGCTGTGCGTCCTGGGAGGCAGCAGGTGAGGACTCACGTGCTTGGACCAAGGCCACGGGCCACGGGCCACGGCCACCACGTGACCCCGGCACTGAGCTCCTGGCTGCTGACTTCAGCCTGGGGAGTGAACCAGCAAACAGACCTCTGTCTTTGTCTCTATTCTTTTCAAACAAATACACTTTTTAAAAACGTTTTCATTTATCCATCTTCTAAAAAAGAAGAGGAAAAGAAGTAATGGCAGTAAGAGCAGAAACTGATTTTTTAAAATCTGTTAGAGAAAATCCAGAAAAGAAAACACGGCTCTCCACCAAGTTCACAGTGAATTCCTACAGACATCAGTCTTCCACAAGCTCCGCGAGAACTGAACGGGGCTCAACAAACCACGGACACACGGCCTGCGGCTTGGTTCTGAACAACTGCAGAACAAGGCAGGTTTTACAGTAGGTGCTGCTTTAAGAAGAAAGAGAGAAGGAAAAATGCAATGAGGACCATCTGCGGTCCCCGAGCCCAAAATATTTATTCTCTGACTCCTTACAGAAAACCTTTGCCAACCCTAGGACAGAAAAAGGGGCCAACTTCACAGCATTTTAAGAGGTCTAACAAAGATATTTCAAGTAAAGACAAATACAGGTCAATCTCATTCATGAATTTTGATTAAAAAAAAATGTAGCCAAGATAAACGTACCAGTGTATAGAAATTCACTCCTCAAATGACAACGAGGTTACAGGTTGAAATGACGTGACATCAGCAACGCACGTGCTACACCTTGCCCAGCAAACACCGCAGCTCAGCAACATGGTGTAGCCTGGGGTGTCCCCTGGGAAGAGCGGTGCTCACAGCCGCTGCCTGGCATCACCAGCGAGGCCCAGCAACAGATGCAAACCCAAAGCACAGCCTCTCCCCACGTGTTCAGCTTGTGCACCGTGTAAAGGCAGAAGACCTGAGCTGCACCATCTGTGTATCATCGTCATTATTACAGAAATGTAAGGTTGGTTTTCCATTGAAAAACCAATCAAGAAAACTCACCACACTGATGAAAGAAAGGGTAAAAACCATGATCAACAGTTGCAGACAACGACTTCTATGAGGCTGAACCAAACGAAAGCGCAGCCTCTGTGTGTTGAAAAAGATCAAATATCTGCAGTTTCACGTGGCTCAAAGCACTCACATCTATTCCCGAGATGTTCAGATTCCTTGCAAACTAAGAACAGAACGGCCTTCATACGACAGACTGCTGCACACCTAGTGATGGATATTGGAAACCGTCCCCTTGACATCCGAGCCCACACAGGCGCTGACTACCGAAAGTGCTGCTGAGTTGCTCACCGAAGGTCCGAGACAGTGCAGGAGAGCAAGACAGACAGAACAGGCTCCCAAATCAGCCAAGAAGAAACACAGGTCACTAAGCAAAGAGAGCACAGATCAGAAAACAAGCAACAGAATCCACAGATAATCTACTATAATAACAAGCCAATTGTGCAAGGTATTTGGACACAAAGTGATTATACAAAACTTAATTATTTCTTTTTTTTTTAACTTTTATTTAATGAATATAAATTTCCAAAGTACAGCTTATGGACTACAATGGCTTCCCCCCCCCCCATAATTTCCCTCCCACAAAACTTAATTATTTCTAAACAATATCACAAAAAAGGAAATTAAAAAAAGCATCCAAAAACAACCCACAAAAATTTAGAAGTAAATCTAATAAATAACAGACCTCTACACTGACAACTACAAAATGCTTTGGAAGAAGTTAAAGATGACTCTAATAATCAAAAGGTATACCATATCCATAGATTGGAACACTTGAAATAAGCTGACTTCAAAATGCAAATAATAAAATCGCAATAAAGATTGCAGTAGAGATTCTGAAATTGTAAGGCAGATTTTAAACTCACATGGAAATGCAAAGGGCTAAGCAGAAGCAGGTAAGCGTTCAGAGTTCACAAAACATCGGAAGATCCACACTGTCAGCTCTCGGGATGAACTGCGAAGCCACAGGGCAGTGCTGCATGGGCAGACCAACACCTGCCGAGCCAGGACCAGGCCGGGCCAAGACCAGAGGCCTGGAACTCAATCCAGGTCTCCCACGTGGGTGACAGGAACCAAGGTCTTGAGCCTACACCTGCTGCCTCCTAGGGTGAACAGAACCAGAATGAAGTCCAGAGAGAGCGCTTCACACTCAGATGCTGACCACAATCAGGTGGCACTGGCTAGAAGAGGGGAAAGGACAGATCTTGTCCGTGGACACTGTGGGGACAAGTGAACATCCACGTCACTCCCTGCCTTATAATGGATCTTTTAAAGAAAATACCGAATTCCTGCTGGGCCACAGACCTACGCGTGAGCGGCTGAACCATTACATGTGTCAGGGGCCCGCGCTGTGGCGCAGCAGCTTAAAGCCCCAGCCAGCAGCGCCGGCATCCAAAACGGGTGCCAGTTTGAGTCCCAGCTGCTCCACTTCCAATCCAGCTCCCTATCAATGCTCCTGGGAAAGCAGTGAGGATGGCCCAAATCTCTGGGCCCCTGCACCCACACAGGAGACCCAGAGGAAGCTCCTGGCTCCTGGCTTCAGATCAGCTCAGCTCCAGCCATTGTGGCCACTTGGGGAGTGAAACAGTGGATGGAAGATCTTTCTCTCTTTCTCTCCATCTCTCTGTAATGCTTTCAAATAAATAAAATAAATCTTAAAAAAAAAAAAATAGGTGTGTCAATATGGAAAATCTCTATTACCTTTAAATACACACATAAAGGAAACAACTAATCACTGGGTAACGTTAAAATTAAGGTCTGTTCTGGGGCTGGCGCTGTGGCGTAGCAGGTAAAGCCACTGCCTGCAGTGCCGGCATCCCATATGGGCGCCAGTTCAAGTCCCGGCTGCTCCTCTTCCAATCCAGCTCTCTGCTGTGGCCTGGGAAAGCAGTGGAAGATGGCCCAAGTCCTTGGGCCCCTGCACCCATGTGGGAGACCCGGAAGAAGCTCCTGGCTCCTGGCTTCGGATCAGCTCAGCTCTGGCCATTGCGGTGAGTTGGGGTGCAAACCAGTGGAATAGAAAACCTCTGTTCATGAAAAAGAGATCATTAAGGAGGAGAACAGGTAGGCTGGGCACCGGGTACAAGGCTGCTGCCTGGGATGTGCTCTTCCTGTCCCGGAGCGCCTGGTTCAAGTCCTGTCTGCTCAGCCTCCTGCCAGCACCCACCCTGGGAGGCAGCGAGTGCTGGCTCAGGTCCTTGGGCCCCTGCCACCCCGGGGGACCTGGACGGAGCACTGTGCTGCAGGCTTCCGGCCGACCCTGCCCTGCTGCTGTGGGTGCATGGAGTGAACCCACAGACAGGGGAGATCTGTCTGTCATCTGTCATCGGTCTCTCAAACTTTCAAATAAAATGAAAATGACTCAATAAGGATGTTTTAAAAACAAAGAGTAAAGGCAGCCCACAGACAGAAAAGAGCGACAGAAATAAGCAGCCAAAAGACTCGTATCCAGTCTATATAAATAGCTCTTCCAAATCAGCAAGAAACAGACACCCAGCTCCGCAGAGGAACAAAGGAGGTCGGTCAGCACGCACGTTCTTTCAAACCTGGGAACCACCAGGGAGACCAGCACCGTCCCACACCGGCGAGGAGGGAGCGTGGGGACCAGCGGAACCGCCATCTGCTGCTGGCCAGACACCGTGCCAGTCACTCTGCAAACCGCCTCGCAGGCGCACCTCGCACACCTCCACGGAGCAAGCCGCACGCGCACACACGCGAACCGCCTCCCAGGCGCACCTCGCACACCTCCACGGAGCAAGTCACACGCGCACACACGCGAACCGCCTCCCAGGCGCACAGGCGCACCTCGCACACCTCCACGGAGCAAGCCGCACGCGCACACACGCAAACCGCCTCCCAGGAGCACCTCGCACACCTCCACGGAGCAAGCCGCACACGCACACACGCAAACCGCCTCCCAGGAGCACCTCGCACACCTCCACGGAGCAAGCCGCACACGCACACACGCAAACCGCCTCCAGGCGCACCTCGCACACCTCCACGGAGCAAGTCCCACGTGCACACACGCGAACCGCCTCCCAGGCACACCTCGCACACCTCCACGGAGCAAGTCACACGCGCACACACACGAACCGCCTCCCGGGCGCACCTCGCACACCTCCACGGAGCAAGCCGCACGCGCACACGCGCAAACCGCCTCGCAGGCGCACCTCGCACACCTCCATGGAGCAAGTCACACGCGCACACACGCAAACCGCCTCCAGGCGCACCTCGCACACCTCCACGGAGCAAGTCGCACGCGCACACACGCAAACCGCCTCCCAGGCGCACCTCGCACACCTCCACGGAGCAAGCCGCACGCGCACACACGCAAACCGCCTCCAGGCGCACCTCGCACACCTCCACGGAGCAAGCCGCACGCGCACACACGCAAACCGCCTCGCAGGCGCACCTCGCACACCTCCACGGAGCAAGCCGCACGCGCACACACGCAAACCGCCTCCCGGGCGCACCTCGCACACCTCCACGGAGCAAGTCACACGCGCACACACGCAAACCGCCTCCAGGCGCACCTCGCACACCTCCACGGAGCAAGCCGCACGCGCACACACGCAAACCGCCTCCAGGCGCACCTCGCACACCTCCACGGAGCAAGTCACACGCGCACACACGCGAACCGCCTCGCAGGCGCACCTCGCACACCTCCACGGAGCAAGTCGCACGCGCACACACGCGAACCGCCTCGCAGGCGCACCTCGCACACCTCCACGGAGCAAGCCGCACGCGCACACACGAAAACCGCCTCGCAGGCGCACCTCGCACACCTCCACGGAGCAAGCCGCACGTGCACACACTGCAGGAACCTGCAGGGCCCGGTCAGTGCAGCATCTAACGGAAGCAAGGCAGAGGGAGTACCGTTTAGTTGGTCCCTACAAAGACCTCCCCGGTCGTGGTATGCTCCTACGGAGACCACCCCCATCATGGTATGTTCCCACGGAGACCACCCCCGTTGTGGTGGGTCCCTACAGAGACTACCCCTATCGTGGTATGTTCCCACGGAGACCCCCCCCCAAGTCGTGGTGGGTCCCTACGGAGACTACCCCCGTCGTGGTATGTTCCTATTGAGACCACCTCTGTCGTGGTATGTTCCTACAGAGACCACCCCCGTCGTGGTATGTTCCTACAGAGACCACCCCCGTCGTGGTATGTTCCAACAGAGACCACCTCTGTCTTGGTGGGTCCCTACAGAGACCACCCCCGTCATGGTATGTTTCTACGGAGACCACCCCTGTCGTGGTATGTTCCCACGGAGACCACCCCCGTCGTGGTATGTTCCCACGGAGACCACCCCCCGTTGTGCTGGGTCCCTACAGAGACCACCCCCGTCGTGGTATGTTCCCACGGAGACCACCCCCTGTTGTGCTGGGTCCCTACAGACACCCGTACCCCAGGGGAATGAAGAGCCGTCCGCACAGTGCTGGCCAATGGCACGTCGCACCTCTGAGTGGGAGGAGACTCAAGGAGCAAACATCGCAAGGCTCCGCCTACTACTACATAAAGTTCAAAAGCAGGAAAACCCACCCGAAGGTGTCGAGCTCGAAGGGTGCCTGCCAAAGGCAGAGGGCGGGGGTGCCGTGGCTGACAGGGACACGGGGCCTCCACTCGCGGTCCACACAGCAGTGACCGGGGTTTCCTTGTGTGAGAGTCCATCAAGCTAAGCGCTGGGGTTTGTCAGCAAGTCCACGCAGACAAGGGGCCCCCCGAGGCCCACCATGTGTGACGGCAACAGTGGAGAGACTCAACCACACTCAAGGTCCTGAGGTGCACTGGTTTAGAAAAATCCCTGAAGCAAAAACCTTCAGAGGGCTGCCAAGGACGGAGCAGATAAGGAGCCACAGAGAAGCCCTACAGATTCAATTCACTTTTCTAGCGCATATTTTATGAAAAACAGGGGTGCAGGTCACTGTCAGCTCGCAGGGGTACACTGCCCCTGCCAGCCGACAGGTTTATTCTACTCATGGGCCGGAATTCACATGGCCGTCCACACTGCACAAAGCTGGGCTCCCAGGTGGCCCCCAGGGCAGGGAAACACTACGCTGAGCTGGCTCAACGCACGCCTTCCAGGGCACGGGAAACTCACCCAGCACCAAGCCAGTCACCACGGGCTCAGGGACGCCACGCCACCTGTCTTACACAGACACACACATGCACGCACACACACACAGCCGGCTGCCCCTGCAAACGTTCTTCCCAGCAGGGAGGAGCGGGGCCCAGGAGCCCCAGGGCGAGGCGGCCCGGCCCCCTCCCACCGCGCTCGGCACCAGCGCCAGGCGGCCACGCTCTGCCCGGCGTGCTGTGCTCTCCCTCCCTGAGCTCCCAGCTCGCTTCCAGGAACGAAGCTAAATCGGCAGCGCATCCACACAGCGGACTGAGCCGACTGCCGCTCCCAAACACACGGACGCACGCGGCCCCTGGCTGTGCGTGACCCAGCTCTCCAGGCACAGCGAGCTCTGCAGAGGGCTGGCGCAAGCTACCAACAGCGAGAACCAGCAACGCTGGCCGGCGTTGGGCAACGCCACACCTTCGGGGGAGGCAAAGCAAACGGGCAGGGGCAGATGGTCAGAGATGGAGGAGGCCGGTCCCAGGCAGCCAGGGAGGCTGCCCCGCCCCCCGGCCCCCCGCCAGGTGTTCAGGGTCCCAGGCTGCACACAAGGGAAGGGAACCGGGAAGAGCACGGAGCGAGAACTCAGCTCTGCGCCGCGAGGTCCAGGCCCACAGCCGCAGGTCTCACACCAGTCCGGAGGAGCGGGCTGCTGAGAGCTGTGGGGTGCCCTGCCAGCCCACAGCTGTGCATCCCTGGGGCCTGCCTGGCCCTCTTCCTCACTTATCCCCCACCACACACAGCTGGGAGTAGCCGTCTCCATCTCCCCCCACCCCCTGCCCTCCCCCCTGCCCCCCCAAGTCTAGGAGCAGCAGTCCCTACCATCTCCCCCCACCCCCTGCCCTCCTCCCCCAGTCCAGGAGCAGCAGTCTCCCTCCCCCCACCCCCTGCCCTCCCTCCCCCCACCCCCTGCCCTCCTCCCCCAGTCTAGGAGCAGCAGTCTCCCTCCCCCCAGCCCCTGCCCTCCCTGCCTCCCCCCAGTCTAAGAGCAGCAGGCTCTCTCCCCCCACCCCCTGCCCTCCCTCCCCCCTCCAGGAGCAACAGTCTCCCTCCCCCCATCCCCTGCCCTCCTCCCCCCATCTAGGAGCAGCAGTCTCCCTCCCCCCACCCCCTGCCCTCCCTGCCCCTCACCCCCCCAGTCTAGGAGCAGCAGGCTTCCCCCCCCCACCCCTGTCCTCCTCCCCCACACCTGCCCTCAGCCCTGCCTTCCTCTCCCTGGCTCAGCCCCCTGAACCCCTTTTACTGAGACCCCCAGCAGCTCAGTGAAGTCTGTGATCGGGAGGGGCCCTCGCCCGTCCCACCCGTAAACATCAAATGGCGTCTATTTATAACAAGCTACTCGGAGTTCAAGACTTAGTCACATCTCCTTTTTAATCCGAAACCAGCATTCGATTCTTAGAAATAAGATACTCAATACAAAAAGCCAGGATGTAAGCTCTCATGTTCTAGGGCAGCTCTCAGCCTGCTCCAGCTGTCTTAGGGTTCCCAACGATCCTGATGTACACAGGTCAGCAGTGAGAGACCAGCGTTCAAGGAGATTCTGAGCTCAGTCAGTCCAGATGATTCCATGAGCATCCCAGACAAGAGTGAAGCTAGCAGCATTTCAAAAGCCCCTGGTGGGCGGAAGACGCCGGAGCAGGTGCCACGCGGGCCACAGCCCACAGACACACAGCCCATGCCACGGCTGAGCCTCTGCCAGGTGCTCTGGTTCAGTCGCCCAGCGGCAGTGTTTGGTTTCCAGGGCAAACGTGTGCATAAAACCAACTCGAAAGGCAGCCACATAAGCTGTGACGTCACAGGTCACCTGTTTCAGCATCAACTTGTAAAAGCTACGCAGTTCATATAAACCAGCTGGCTTTGTGGAACACAAGAGTGGAGATGTCCTCCATCTGGGCCAGCTCAGATCCCCTGAGCCACCTGGCGCTCGGGCCAGGTACGGGCAGCTGCCTCGCCCTAGTGGGCTACAGCTGCAAACACAGGGTCTCCCCCTCCCCCACGTCTCACTGCCCCGTGAAGGCCTCTGCCGTCACCCACCTGCCAGGCTGCCGAGCCAGACCAGCGGCATGACCTAGGCTCCTCAGAGGGAGGCACCCTCAGGGGCCGACAGGCAGGGCGAGAGGACTCCGCGCCCAGCCCCGGGTGAGCCCCGACACGCGGCTTCAGACCCGGAAGCTGGCGAGCGCTGCTGAAACACTCTGCCCCGGCAGCTGGAGCAACCCAGGAAGATCCAACCGTGCGTCTCCTCCTGCCATGGTGCCGAGGCGTGGAACGGCGTCCCTCGGCCAGGCTCCGGGGGGATGCACCAGAGGCACACACGCACAGCCCAGCAGGTACGGACCCGAAACACCGTTTTCTTAGGAACCGTCATTGTCGGGGCCAGAAGAACGCCCCAAACTCAACAACAGTGCCCCCTGGGGCTCTCACACTCAACCCTGTGCACACACACACACACACTGTGGCTCTCACACTCAACCCTGTGCGCGCACACACACACACACACTGTGGCTCTCACGTCCATCCCTGCACACACACACACACACACACTGGGGCTCTCACCTCAATCCCTGCACACACACACACACACACGAGGCCTCCAGGAGACGCCTGCCAAGCACCCAGGGGCGTCATGTCTGCGTCCGGGCCGCACCGCCCAGCGGCGCACAGGTGTGGGTGTGTGCAGACTGGCTACGAGAAGGGCTGGCTAGAAGCACAGGGTCGGCCCCCCTCCACCCCGGCCAGGCGGCCTCTGCTGCCAGCAGCCAGCTCACGGCAAACCTTAGATGGGACAAGCCAGGGGTGGGGGTGGGGGCGCATCTGTGCTACTCACCTGGGGGAAACAAACCGGATCAAACCACAGGAAGACAGGAGAGCAGCCGAGCACTCTGCTCTGTGGCCAGAGGGACCCAGTGGGCCCCGTCTGCTGCTGCTTCCCCAAGGCCGGGCTGCTGGGACGCTGGTGACCAAGACCACAGGGCCGCTCAGCACGTCCAGGCCCGGCCCGCGCGGCCACTGCTGCTAGATGAGCCCCTGCAGCCTCCCCGCCAGTCCCTGGGCTCCCTACCTACCGCTGCCTGGAGGTGACCGCAGCACCTCTCAGAACAGCCCCGGGGCTACCGGCATCAACACCCACCTTCAGAAAGCACTGCGGCGGCCCTGGCAAAACCAAGCCCCGTGAGGAGACCCCCAACGAGGGCGCCCGAGCCCCGCCACCCTCAGCCCTGAGCGTCTCCCTCTAGAGCAGGCCTCGCACTCCACTGCTCTGGGGCCGCAGCTCCAATGACAGCGCGCCCAGGGGAGAAGACGGCCCTTCCCGCCCACCACCCACCACCGCGGCCTCTGTCACTGAGCAGTGACCACCAGCGTCCAGCTGGCCTCTGGCTCCCCACTGCGATGTCACCGCAGCATCCGTACCACCTGGGCCTCGATTTGCAACACACGCCCAGGACCCAGCACGCAAAGCTGGACAAAACCACCAGGGGAAGCCCCGCATTCGTGTCTCCAGGCCTCGAGTACCCAAGAGGGACGAAAGGAGTGCTGCCCCCTCCCGCCCTGCTCACTGAATGGAGCTGAAGAGAGTGTGCTACCGACCCACCAACCGCGGGAGAACGTGCTCTCACTCCGCCACGGGGAGACACGGCAGGTGTGGAAGCCAAGACAGCGCCACAGTGGACAGCTCAGTGCGGAACCCAGGGGTGTTAGGGCAAGCCGCACTCCCCCTACCCCCCGCAACCCCCCTGCGTGACCCTGTAGCTTCTGTGACTGGAGGTGCTCCCTGGGGCCGCGGCACCTGCTGTGGTCTGAATGTGTATTCCCCAAATTTCAGGCTGGAACCTGAGCCCCAGTGCAACAGGAGTGAGGGCGCCGTGGGCCCCCCTGCTGATGGGGACTGCAGTCCTCACGGGAGAGGCTCAGGGCAGCGCCCTCGCCCCAGCTGCCACCACCTGCAAGGCAGAAGGCCCCCTAGAGCAGCTGAGCTGGGCCCTGGTGCTGGCCTTGCGAGTCATCCAGCCTAGGGCACCTGTTACAGCAGCCTGCACCTGAACACCAGACCCACAGAACGTGGCTGCCAATCACGAACTTCCCCGGCGATGGAGAGCTCTCGTGGGCAGGGACCCCGTGAGGACAGCGCTGACCCCCGGCAGCAGGCACTGCGAGCCACACAGCAGCCAGTGTGAGTGGCCGGGCCCCTGTGTGTGCACACATGTGTGCGTGTATCACGCCCTGAGTTTTACGACCCTGCCTTGTGAACACATGCAGGAGGAGGAGGCCCTCCCGAAGTTCACGGGAAAGAACACGCGTGGCCCTGACAATTCTTTGGCACCAAAATAAACTGATCTTTTAAGTCAATTTTCCATGACCTTTCTGAAGTACCCACGTATCAGTAGGGTAGACACCAGCTATAACACTGGACACTTCTTTATGGTAAAATCCCCAAAGCTCTAAAGCCATCGTCTTGGCCTGGAACCTTGTAGTTCTGAGTGCGGACGGCACAGGCAGGTGAGAACAGCCAGAGAGCGCTGAGGAAGTATGCAGTGGGCGGATGCAGGCCCCGCGTGCGGCCTGCAGTGCCTCCCAGGGACGGGCCGCCTCCACGCTCACAGGGGCGGGCTGCCTCCACGCTCCCAGGGACGGGCCGCCTCCACGCTCACAGGGGCGGGCTGCCTCCACGCTCCCAGGGGCGGGCCGCCTCCACGCTCACGGGGACGGGCCGCCTCCACGCTCCCGGGCATGGGCCGCCTCCACGCTCCCAGGGGCGGGCCACCTCCACGCTCCAGGGCACGGGCCGCCTCCACGCTCACAGGGCCCATGGGCTCTGAGCCCCACACTGCCATGCCCTGCTCCCCAGGACGCCGAATGTGCTTTTCTAGGAAAGGAAGGGGGCAGGGCCGGAGCAGCTCCCAACAGGGGCACTGCTGGTCTCTCCCCGCTAGGAGCCCATGTCCCCTACTCCTGACTGAGTGGCTACGAGCAGACCAACTTAGACACGCAAAGCCAGAGGCCAGTGTGCGACAGGTGGCCGTCTCCCTCACCTGACCATCTGACCCACTGCACTGCTGCTACAAGTGTCCATTTCTCTCTGCACACTCACGAGGCGTGCAAGCAGGGAGACGGCAGGTGCAGCACCACAGCTCGGGTTGGCCGCGGTCACCCGGTGAACTTTCAATCCCAGCCCCCTGGGGACTGGCAGAGAGCTCTCAGAGGAGGTTCACACACACCACCCGACACAGCGCCAAAGCAGGCCACCCCAGGCCCCCGCCACCTTTCTCCCACCTCCCAGAGCCCTCCCTGCAGGTGCTGCTCTGCCTTCACAGCGGACCCACAGGTCCTTTCTGTGCACACACCTCTCCTGACAGCACAGACCTCCGCAGGGGATGACTCCACGCCTGGCCCCTCTCCTGTCCTGCAGCCCCACGCACCTGGGGAGGATTCGTTCCTAACTGTGCCCAAGGAGCCCCAGGGAGACGCACAGCTGATGCCGGTGCCAGGCCAGCCTCGGAGCAGCTCTCAGCCTGAGCCCAAACCCAGACGGCAGGGAGCGCTGGTCTCCTGGCCTGCGGGACGGAACGCAGGTGCAGCCCACTCCCCAGGGCCCTCACGCCACACAAAGGACACGTGTGGAACGCGAGTCACGACTCCGCTGTCCTTTTCATCTCAGAAGCACAGCAGAGCTGCACTCAGAGCACGCAGCCAGGTAGTGCCCACGCGTGACAACCCGAGCTCTAGCGGCCACGCTAAAACACAGCCCCTTCAGCGGGAGCAGCCAGGTAGTGCCCACGCGTGACAACCCGCGCTCTCCCGGCCACGCTAAAACACAGCCCCTTCAGCGGGAGCAGCCAGGTAGTGCCCACGCGTGACAACCCGCGCTCTCCCGGCCACGCTAAAACACAGCCCCTTCAGCGGGAGCAGCCAGGCAGTGTTCACGCGTGACAACCCGCGCTCTCCCGGCCACGCTAAAACACAGCCCCTTCAGCGGGAGCAGCCAGGCAGTGTTCACGCGTGACAACCCGCGCTCTCCCGGCCACGCTAAAACACAGCCCCTTCAGCGGGAGCAGCTAGGCAGTGCCCACGCGTGACAACCCGCGCTCTCCCGGCCACGCTAAAACACAGCCCCTTCAGCGGGAGCAGCCAGGCAGTGCCCACGCGTGATACCCCGAGCTCTCCCGGCCACGCTAAAACACAGCCCCTTCAGCGGGAGCAGCTGGGCAGTGTTCACGCGTGACAACCCGCGCTCTCCCGGCCACGCTAAAACACAGCCCCTTCAGCGGGAGCAGCCAGGCAGTGCCCACGCGTGATACCCCGAGCTCTCCCGGCCACGCTAAAACACAGCCCCTTCAGCGGGAGCAGCTGGGCAGTGTTCACGCGTGACAACCCGCGCTCTCCCGGCCACGCTAAAACACAGCCCCTTCAGCGGGAGCAGCCAGGCAGTGCCCACGCGTGATACCCCGAGCTCTCCCGGCCACGCTAAAACACAGCCCCTTCAGCGGGAGCAGCTGGGCAGTGTTCACGCGTGACAACCCGCGCTCTCCCGGCCACGCTAAAACACAGCCCCTTCAGCGGGAGCAGCCAGGCAGTGCCCACGCGTGATACCCCGAGCTCTCCCGGCCACGCTAAAACACAGCCCCTTCAGCGGGAGCAGCTGGGCAGTGTTCACGCGTGACAACCCGCGCTCTCCCGGCCACGCTAAAACACAGCCCCTTCAGCGGGAGCAGCTCCCAGCACCTGCACCTGCCCGTGTGCGGCCCACACCACCGGGCACCTCGATCACGGCTCTGTCACATGCCACACCCCGCGCTGCGCTCAATGGCTCCTGATGCTGCGGCGCCGGTTTTCCTTGTCAAACACACGGGGTTCATCTGGAGGCGCCATGTCATTAATCATCCAACATTCAGCATCACAGAGCTCACAAATCTGCATCTGGACAATGGGGGCTTTGAGGAAAGGACACAAATGCAAATGTTCCGCAAACTGTGGGAGAATTTTCGGAGATTACCAAAACAAACCATCACGCTCCATTGACAGTAAATTCCTGGGCTCTTCATATCCACTGAGTATTCCTGATTTGTAAAAGACAAAACACAATTTGAGGATCTCAGAAAAAACAAGTAAGTCGAAAAATAAGTCCTTGTGTCTATGTGATTTCCAGAACAAACCTTGCCTGATTAAGATCCCAGATGATGACGGCGCATAGGATCCGGGACGGGGACAGCTTGAGAGCAGCAAACAGGGCCACACGGGCTGCTGGGCGGGGCCCGGGAGGGGGCTATGCAGCCTCAGAAAGCACCCTGGGGGATCCCTGACAGCTCCCTCTTCAGAAAGCAGGGGGAGAAGGTGCCCCGCCCACGTCCTGAACGCCTGGGGTGGGAGGAAGGTGCCCAGCCCAGCATCCTGAACGCCCGAGGGGAGAAGGTGCCCAGCCCAGCATCCTGAACGCCCGAGGGGGAGAAGGTGCCCAGCCCACGTCCTGAATGCCTGGGGGAAGAAGGTGCCCAGCCCACGTCCTGAACGCCCGAGGGGGAGAAGGTGCCCCGCCCACTGTACCCACCATCCTGAACGCCCGAGGGGGAGAAGGTGCCCAGCCCACGTCCTGAACGCCCGGGGGGAGAAGGTGCCCAGCCCACGTCCTGAACGCCCGAGGGGGAGAAGGTGCCCAGCCCACGTCCTGAACGCCCGAGGGGGAGAAGGTGCCCAGCCCACGTCCTGAACGCCCGAGGGGGAGAAGGTGCCCAGCCCACGTCCTGAACGCCCGAGGGGGAGAAGGTGCCCAGCCCACGTCCTGAACGCCCGAGGGGGAGAAGGTGCCCAGCCCACGTCCTGAACGCCCGAGGGGGAGAAGGTGCCCCGCCCACTGTACCCACCATCCTGAACGCCCGAGGGGGAGAAGGTGCCCAGCCCACGTCCTGAACGCCCGAGGGGGAGAAGGTGCCCCGCCCACTGTACCCACCATCCTGAACACCCGAGGGGGAGAAGGTGCCCAGCCCACGTCCTGAATGCCTGGGGGGAGAAGGTGCCCAGCCCACGTCCTGAACACCCGAGGGGGAGAAGGTGCCCCGCCCACTGTACCCACCATCCTGAACACCCGAGGGGGAGAAGGTGCCCAGCCCACGTCCTGAACGCCCGAGGGGGAGAAGGTGCCCAGCCCACGTCCTGAACGCCCGGGGGGAGAAGGTGCCCAGCCCACGTCCTGAACGCCCGGGGGGAGAAGGTGCCCAGCCCACGTCCTGAACGCCCGAGGGGGAGAAGGTGCCCAGCCCACGTCCTGAACGCCTGGGGTGGGGGGAAGGTGCCCAGCCCATGTCCTGAACGCCTGGGGGGAGAAGGTGCCCAGCCCACGTCCTGAATGCCTGGGGGGAGAAGGTGCCCAGCCCACGTCCTGAACGCCTGGGGGGAGAAGGTGCCCAGCCCACGTCCTGAACGCCCAAGGGGAGAAGGTGCCCCGCTCACCGTCCTGTACGCCCTAGAGGAAGGTGCCCAGCCCACTGTACCCACCATCCTTAACGCCCTAGAGGAAGGTGTCCAGCCCACCGTACCCACTGTCCCGAACGCCCGAGGCCCTTCTGTTTTCTTCAGCCAAGAACCTGCACTGAAGGAGCTGGTCCATCCTGCCCAGCAGCCCGGTCCCACCAGTCCCCAGGGCCAGCCACGCCCCTTCACAGAGGGTCGGGGAAAGGTCCTCTCTGGTAGGCCTGGCCGCTCGCACTCCCCTGAACTCAGACCCTGTCTCTTTGCCTGTGCCGCCCCAGACTGCCACCGACAGGCTTGCCCGCTGCCTGCATGCCCGTCCCGAGAGCCGGTTTGCTCAGCACCCTAGCCTGTGGCCCAGGCCTCTCCCAGGGACTGCCAGCACCCACTACAAGCTGCCCCGAATCCATGCTATTGTGCTAACCACAGAGCCGCAAAATCCATGTTCTCCCTTTCACACTCTGCAAGTATTCCTGAAACAGCCAGCCACCACCCAGCGCGGCTTCCATGCCCCAAATGTCTCCTTTATTAGATCACTTCGGTATTAAAATAGAGGAAGCCTGGTGGCCACGCTGGTTGAAATAAACAGAGCCAAGATCAAACACATGAGAAGGGAGCGTGGAGAATGAAGGAACCCAGACCCTCAGCGGCAAGCAGCCCGGGGCAGGCGCTCGTCCTGGGGGAGCTCCAGATGGAAGCTTCCCGCTGGCTGGGAGACCTCAGCCCCGGGGCCGCAAATCACTGGGTTCCTGGGCCGCAGACTCCATGGCTGCGTCCACGGGGAGGGTCTGCAGAGCAGCCATCAGCAGCCTTAGAATGGCCTACAGGAAAGCCACGCCTCTCAGGGCCGGGGTGAGACAGCACCCCTGCCCTGTTTCCCCAGGGCCCTGTCCCCAGGCAGCTCCCAGAAACACCCTGGAGGCGAGGACGTCCAGAGAGGTGGGTGAAGGGCACGGCGGGGGCGGGGGGGGAGCACATGTGATGTGAGTGGCCGAGGGACGACGGCCGGCTCCGGAGTGCCCAGTCACATCACCAGCATCCAGGCATACTCAGGTCACCCGGGAGAGCAGGAGAACAGGAGGGCAGGCCGTGGGTGCCTGGCCTCCGTGCCCCGTGAGCTCGCCGGGCCTGCCCCAGCACATCCCACCAGGGCGGCTCTGCAGCACAGGGCGAGGCGAGCAGCAGAGAGCTGCCAGGCTCTGTCCAAAGAAGGGTTCTTGCAGCTCAGTCAGTCCAGGCTCTCCGGGCTGCCCGCGGCATGAGACAGTTATTTAGAGCAGTAAAATCCCAACAGTTAAGCAGCTTTTACGTCAGAGAACCAGGGCCTGGCTCTGGCAAAGCTCAGTGAGAACAGCAATAAAACCCTAACACACACCTCGCCCAGCACCAGAGGGGCTTCGACAGGCACACGGGGGGGAGGGGCACCCACAGCAAATGAAAGGGCCACTTTGTCACGGGGGCAAAGCCAAATTACACCGCCACTGTGGGGGACCCGAAGGCGACCACCCTCCACCGGGTGGCGAGCACTGCGCCAGGCCACGTGGGAGCAGGCCAAGTGGGCGGGCCCTGTGCCAGGTGGGCGGGCAGGCCAGCCAGGAGAGGAGACACCGACACCGTGGAAGGAAGACAGGCACGTGGCCGCGGGGACTCAACGTTAGGGTCTGTGTGACGCTGGGACAGGACAGGACACAGCCCCTCTGGCTTGGGGACAAAGGAGAGAGGGGCCTTGTATCTGTGCCTACAACATCCAGAGATTCCCCGTGCAAGGGAGCACACTGAGTAACTGTGTGTTAACTATTTCTCTTCCCCTCAAACATCTACCACAGTGACGGGAGAGAAATAAAATTGGGAAAGGGTTCCCAGCAGTGCTCGGCAAGGGGCAAACAGGTGCATCCACTGGCAAGAAGGCTGGAGCGAGGGAGTGGGTCAGACGTGCAAAAGGACGGCAGTGAGAAGCTGTGTGCTCACACAGGACCACGTGGGGCTGACACGGGCACAGGGCCCCGTGTGCTCACACAGGACAGCGTGGGGCTGACACGGGCACAGGGCCCCGTGTGCTCACACAGGACAGCGTGGGGCTGTTAGATTCATGCAACCTTCTCTAGCCCAAGAGTTATTACACCAAGAGTTCTCTCCAAACGCCCGGGCAGCCCACACAGGAGCTGCTGGGCTACACCGTGTTGCACAGAACACGTGCACACCCGTGTAATCGGCGAACCAGACTGGCCATTTTCTCCTGGCATGCCAACAGCAACTGAACAGCCTGGGACTGCCCGGTACTGGTGGGGCACCGCTGCCCACGGTGAGGACAGTGCCCGGGACGCCATGCGTGGGCAACAGCAGGCAGCTCACCACACACCACTGCCCCAGCTGCCACTGGGACGAACTGGGACGAACTGGTCCCAGGGAGACACTTCAAGACAGCGCACAGTAGGTGCATAATAGCTGTTACAACTAGTGCTGCAACCACACAATTATCCATTCACAAGCCATCAAGAGTGAGTGTCACATACACGACTGACGTCAGAAATGTTCATAATACATTAAGATGGGAAAAGCATAAACACAACGTATGGAATTAGACTCTTAAAATGTTTACAACCAGACACCCTGTTTACACACAGGAAAAAGACCCCACCCCTCCCGCAGCGCCCTGCAGGGGCAGGAGGCAGCACCAGGCCCATCCTGTGCCCACTGCGCACCGACCCCGGGGACCCCACTGTGCCTCCCAAAGACCGTAAACCGTTTCTGTACATCAATCCGTACGAGAACAACGTAATCAACAAAGCCTTCACGTCCAACTAAACCCGGAGCCAGGGCAGAGCCACGCACACCTCCGGGGTGTGCGAGAGTTCCGGCCAATTCCAAAGTGGAAACCCAAGCCCAGGCCAGAGACCGGCGCCACCAGCGTCCTCGCCAGCATCCACGCAGCGGAGCGGCCGCTATGCCTGTAAACAGAGCAGGCCACACGCTGGCGGACGCCCGGGAGCACGCTTGGGGCTCCACCACAGCGCACACACCGCAACGCCCTCCGGGCCTGGGCCCACACACGCACCTGAGGACAAGGGCAGACACAGCTGCCGCCGCCCCGTGACGCTCCTCAAGCTTCTTCGCTCCCCAGTCTGGTACCAGCCGGGGCTGCAGGGAAGACGGCACGCTCAGGAGACGCTCAGCCCGGCACCTAGCAAACACCAAGGCTGATCACCCGCCACCACCTGCGGCTGCCAGCACGAGCGCTCCCGTACCGGCCCAGGGGCCCAGCACAGCACAGCCACCCAACCACCTCCATGAAAACCAAAGCAGTGGGAAGGGAAGCCAACTCCACTCACACACTGACCTTCAAACATCACCTTGAAGAGCAATTCTCTCCTCCTGGCACGAACGAACCCAAGTGGGCAGGCCAACGGCAGCCAAAGCCTTCCTCCCACGCCCACGAGGCTCGTAAGTTCTGCTCCCCTACAGGCAGAACCACCTCTCTGCTTTGCACCTGCAGCCGTCGCAAACCAGCAGTAACCATGACCGAGAGACCGAAATCCAGCAACAGGCAGTAACCATGACCGAGAGACTGAAATCCAGCAAACCAGCAGTAACCATGACCGAGAGACCGAAATCCAGCAACAGGCAGTAACCATGACCGAGAGACTGAAATCCAGCAAACCAGCAGTAACCATGACCGAGAGACCGAAATCCAGCAACAGGCAGTAACCATGACCGAGAGACTGAAATCCAGCAAACCAGCAGTAACCATGACCGAGAGACCGAAATCCAGCAACAGGCAGTAACCATGACCGAGAGACTGAAATCCAGCAAACCAGCAGTAACCATGACCGAGAGACCGAAAACCAGCAACAGGCAGTAACCATGACCGAGAGACTGAAATCCAGCAAACCAGCAGTAACCATGACCAAGAGACTGAAATCCAGCCACAGGCAGTAACCATGACCGAGAGACTGAAATCCAGCAAACCAGCAGTAACCATGACCGAGAGACTGAAATCCAGCAACAGGCAGTAACCATGACCGAGAGACTGAAATCCAGCAACAGGCAGTAACCATGACCGAGAGACTGAAATCCAGCAAACCAGCAGTAACCATGACCGAGAGACCGAAATCCAGCCACAGGCAGTAACCATGACCGAGAGACTGAAATCCAGCAAACCAGCAGTAACCATGACCGAGAGACTGAAATCCAGCAACAGGCAGTAACCATGACCGAGAGACTGAAATCCAGCAAACCAGCAGTAACCATGACCGAGAGACTGAAATCCAGCAAACCAGCAGTAACCATGACCGAGAGACCGAAATCCAGCAACAGGCAGTAACCATGACCGAGAGACTGAAATCCAGCAAACCAGCAGTAACCATGACCAAGAGACTGAAATCCAGCCACAGGCAGTAACCATGACCGAGAGACCGAAATCCAGCAACAGGCAGTAACCATGACCAAGAGACTGAAATCCAGCCACAGGCAGTAACCATGACCGAGAGACTGAAATCCAGCAAACCAGCAGTAACCATGACCGAGAGACCGAAATCCAGCAACAGGCAGTAACCATGACCGAGAGACTGAAATCCAGCCACAGGCAGTAACCATGACCGAGAGACTGAAATCCAGCAAACCAGCAGTAACCATGACCGAGAGACTGAAATCCAGCCACAGGCTGCAGTCACAAGTAACTTCATTCTGTTATCGGGGCGGGGGTAGAAAAAAAAAGCCCAGTGTTCGCCCCGAAAACCACAGAGCGGCCTACCTGGGTGGCTTTGGGAGCTCATTGCTAGCTGCGTCTACTCCAAGTGATTCAAATGGCTCAAACTCTCCACGAAAGCAGCTCCCACCGAGATCCAACTTCAGCAACAGACGCGGGAGCAGGGGCGCGGCGAGGGCTGGCCACGGCCGTCCTGGCGGACAAGGCCCTGGGAGCCAAGTAATCCAGGAGGAGAGCGGAGGTCCTCAGCCGGCTTCCAGCGGGCGAACCTGCGTAGGCAAAAAGAGAAGAGGGGCTTCAGTCGGACTGTGCACCTGCTATCCACAGCGCCACACAGCTCGCACAGGACGCGGCTACCACACGCGCCCTCTGGGGTTTCTGTCAGTCAATCATATTGCGTGGGGATGTGTCTCCTGGGCGCAGGGTTTCTGGGCCTCAGCACTGCCGATGTTTTGGGATGGATGTGTAGTCGTTGGCTGGGGGGCTGTCCTGGCCATCACAAGACGGCAGCATCCCTGGCCCCCACCCATCATGTGCCGGGGCACCCCCTGGTCTTGACAAGCAAAAGCATCTCAAAAGCCGAATGCCGCCAGGGTGCCAGGACCCCTGGTTGAAAACTGACCCAGAGACACCACCCTCACCCTCCAGAAGCCTCCCCACCACCACGCATCTGAGAGGAAACAGACGGCTTCCAGCCAACACAAACATGTTCAGGAGTGGCTGTCCAGCCTAGTGGCTAACATGCCTGTGCCCCATCTCGGTACCCGGGACTCACTCCCAGCACCAGACACCGGCTTCCTGCCGCGGTGACAGCTCAAGCAGTTAGGTTCCTGCCACCCGCAAGAACTGGATCCCATTCCCGGCTCCCAGCTTCAGCCCCGGGCCGGGGGCTTTTGCACATTTGAGAATGAACCAGCAGATGGGGTGCTCTCTCTCCCCTCCCGTCTTTATCCCTGTCTCTCGCCTTCTCTTTGTCACTCTTCCCACTTTGCAAATAACAATGATTCTGAGTTGCACTGCGTCGTGGAATGAACGTGAAGGGAAGTCACTGAGCTCCCACCGCCCAGGTCCTTTCTGCACGCCACCCAGCCTACATCCACGGAGCTGAACTCTAACCTCCCCTCGCTCAACGTCACAGCTTCAACAGGCCCCCGGGTCGCGGCCTCATCACCGAATTCTCTGCTGTTTCTCGTCTTGTGATTCAAGGAGTGGCACCGGCACATCCCCGGCAGGCACTTCCAACACCGCCCAGGGACCCAGCGCTGCAGGGTCCGCAGCTGCCCCGCACCGGTCCTTTCCTGCCGCCCACATCGCTGGAGGCTGTGCCGCCGTCTGCTCAGTCTTGCTGGTGGGCCAGCCAGCTGGGTGCGCCGTCACCGAAGACTCCCGGGAAGACTGTCCAGGACTGTGCGCTGCCGTGGGGGCACAGCCACCCTCCCCACCGCGAGGGTCTGATGAGCCGACAGGCCTCAGGGCCCCGCCCCGGGCCAGCGGTGGTTGGGAAGCCAGCTGAGCTCACCAAATTCTCTCCTCAATGGGTCACAGCCATGGAGAAGGAGCGCCTGAAGGGGAACTGTCCACCCACGCCCACCACGGGAACCCAGCAGATCGCAGCTCAAGGGCTTTCCAAGGCCTCTGTGTCGTGCACCTCTCCCTTCCACATGTGGCAGGTCCCTCTGCAGTGTGGACAGCATGGCAGGTCCCTCTCTGCAGTGTGGACAGTGTGACAGGTCCCTCTGCAGTGGTGACAGTGTGGCAGGTCCCTCTGCAGTGTGGACAGTGTGACAGGTCCCTCTCTGCAGTGTGGACAGTGTGGCAGGTCCCTCTGCAGTGTGGACAGTGTGACAGGTCCCTCTGCAGTGTGGTGAGTGTGACAGGTCCCTCTCTGCAGTGTGTACAGTGTGACAGGCCCCTCTGCAGTGTGTACAGTGAGACAGGTCCCTCTGCAGTGTGGACAGTGTGACAGGTCCCTCTCTGCAGTGTGGTGACAGTGTGACAGGTCCCTCTCTGCAGTGTGGTGACAGTGTGACAGGTCCCTCTGCAGTGTGGTGACAGTGTGACAGGTCCCTCTGCAGTGTGGACAGTGTGACAGGCCCCTCTGCAGTGTGGACAGTGTGACAGGTCCCTCTGCAGTGTGGACAGCATGGCAGGTCCCTCTCTGCAGTGTGGACAGTGTGACAGGTCCCTCTGCAGTGTGGACAGTGTGACAGGTCCCTCTGCAGTGTGGTGACAGTGTGACAGGCCCCTCTGCAGTGTGGACAGTGTGACAGGCCCCTCTGCAGTGTGGACAGTGTGACAGGTCCCTCTGCAGTGTGGACAGTGTGGCAGGTCCCTCTGCAGTGTGGACAGTGTGACAGGTCCCTCTCTGCAGTGTGGACAGTGTGACAGGTCCCTCTCTGCAGTGTGGACAGTGTGACAGGTCCCTCTGCAGTGTGTACAGTGTGGCAGGTCCCTCTCTGCAGTGGTGACAGTGTGGCAGGTCCCTCTCTGCAGTGGTGACAGTGTGACAGGTCCCTCTGCAGTGTGGACAGTGTGACAGGTCCCTCTGCAGTGTGTACAGTGTGGCAGGTCCCTCTCTGCAGTGGTGACAGCATGGCAGGTCCCTCTGCAGTGTGGACAGTGTGACAGGTCCCTCTGCAGTGTGGTGACAGTGTGGCAGGTCCCTCTCTGCAGTGTGGACAGTGTGGCAGGTCCCTCTGCAGTGTGGTGACAGTGTGACAGGTCCCTCTCTGCAGTGTGGACAGTGTGACAGGTCCCTCTGCAGTGTGGACAGCGTGACAGGTCCCTCTCTGCAGTGTGGACAGCATGGCAGGTCCCTCTGCAGTGTGGACAGTGTGGCAGGTCCCTCTGCACTGTGGTGACAGTGTGGCAGGTCCCTCTGCAGTGGTGACAGTGTGACAGGTCCCTCTGCAGTGTGGACAGTGTGACAGGTCCCTCTGCAGTGGTGATAGTGTGGCAGGTCCCTCTGCAGTGTGGACAGTGTGGCAGGTCCCTCTGCAGTGTGGACAGTGTGACAGGTCCCTCTGCAGTGTGGTGACAGTGTGGCAGGTCCCTCTGCAGTATGGACAGTGTGACAGGTCCCTCTGCAGTGTGGACAGTGTGGCAGGTCCCTCTGCAGTGTGTACAGTGTGGCAGGTCCCTCTCTGCAGTGTGCTGACAGTGTGACAGGTCCCTCTGCAGTGTGGACAGTGTGACAGGTCCCTCTGCAGTGTGGTGACAGTGTGGTGACAGTGTGGCAGGTCCCTCCTCTGCAGTGGTGGTACCTTGTAACAGGTTCCTATCTGGTCTGCATTGGTGGTAGAAACTGTTTCTGGTGCTTGTGAGCACAGAGGCCCACCCGCCCATCGTGTGAGGCACTACCCGGCGGGCAGCCCCCAGGCGGTCTCCAGGCGGCCATGACTGTCTGCATCTCTACGGCTACTGCTCCATTTCTGGGCCTTCCTCGGAAGGCACACCATCTACCCCCTCAGGCTGCGAATGTCCAAGCACGTCTAGATGGGGAAGCAGCGCATTTTCCTGGAGGCAACGCAGAAACCTCAGATGACTGTGTCTCCTTCCAGGAAACCCTACGTCGGTGGGTGGGAGTCCTGGGCCCAGGGCAGCCCCAGCCCAGGGCGGCCCCTGCCCCGTGCTCCACGCTGCTCGGCGAGCTGCCGCCCAGCCTCGCCGTCTTCCTTTCCAGGGGAAGCTCGGGCGCTGGGGTGGCTGCCGTCATTTCTCCCACCCGGATGCTGCCTGCACGCTGCGTCCTTCAGTCTTGAAGCTCAGGCTGTGGCCAGAGGACGCCGAGCTCAGCGTGTCTTTCTGCTCTTCTTGCTTGAAACACAGGTCTTCCTCCTCCAGTTACACCTGCTCATGCTCCTCCGGAGATCCCAGCGCTGCGTGGCTGGACTCTGTGCCCCGCACCTGGCCTCCCTCCCAGTCCACACATCTGCTGTTTTTCCTGCGGTCCCAGGCGCTCTCCCGAGTGCGGCCTCTGCGTGAGTTCATGGAGCCCTGGGCTCTGCACACTCCACCGTCAGCTCCCTGCGGCTCTGCCCCAGCTGCCCGGCCAGCGCTTCTCCCAGCAAAACGCTTTTTGCAATTTAGACTGAGGCCCACTCTTCGCATTCCAGGGCGCTTCCTTCTCCCCACCTCCTGGGACAGCTCTGTGCCAGACCCCACGGCGGGGTCAGCCCTGTTCACTGTCCTCAAAGCAGAACAGCCCGAGCCCAGACCAGAGGCCCACCCCTCAGGTCCACGTGCCTCCCAGAGCCGCGCGTGCGGCACAGGCGGTGCCTCGCCTCACGGCCAGGGTCTCCCAGGACTCGGGTCCCAGCTGCACCCTCAACAGAACAGGAGGTCTGTGTCTGCACGAGCCTCATACACTGTGACACCGCCACATCACCAGGGCTCAGGAGACACGGGAGGGCAGAGACCACTCCACACTGCGTGAGTTCACAACCAAGGCGCTAAAAACAAATCAATCCTAAGTCAGATGAAAAACACTGTGGTGGTCTAGACACATCGCACTCCTAATAAATAGAAAGTGCAGTGAATGTAGAGCAACAGCAAGACGGACGAAGATAAAAGGAAGAATGAAAGCTCCTAAGCTACTGACTTGGGGACAACGGAACTCACTCCTGTCAATGCCCACGTCAGGGCAGAGGTCGGCAGAGCAGACGGAGGGGTGAGGAGGAATCCGTGGGGGAGCAGAGGCCCAGGGCTAGGGGGCCACACGGGCGGCCCCAAGGAAGCCACAATCGGGCCACGGAAGAACTCTCAGCCAAGGAGACGGCGCACCCCGGGGGCCCCAGCAGATGGAGCGTCTGGCGATTTCAGGGAGGCGCACCCCGGGGGCCCCGGAGGATGGAGCGCCCGGCGATTTCAGGGAGGCGCACCCCGGGGCCCAGCGGATGGAGCGTCCGGCGGTTTCAGGGAGGCGCACCCCGCGGCCCCGGAGGATGGAGCGCCCGGCGATTTCAGGGAGGCGCACCCCGGGGTCCCCGGTGGACGGAGCGCCCGGTGACTGCACAGCCATCTCCGTTGCCGAGGCTCTCTCTAGGATGCGCACACGGTGACGTGTTTCTCAGAACCTGTCGCGGGCCTCCAGGGACATATAGCTGTCTGAAGACACAAACAGACCAAGAATAGAGATGGAAAAAGACGGGCCATGCAAAACTGGGCAGAGAGAGCAGTAACGGTTACACCAGTACCAGAGCAGCGGCAGGATGCAGGAGGAGTTCCACGCGCACAGGGCCCACGCACACCCTTGTGCCGGGACGCAGAGCCTGGCGCTGGAGCACAGGAAGAAGTGCATCAGAGGCGGGAGCTTCAACACTGGCTCTCGGGAACTGTAGGGCAACTGGACAGAAAACGAGTAGGCACAGCGCAGACCAACGGGGCGCAAGGCCACCTGGGCTCCACACGCCCCTGGACACACGGAGCACCCCCACACGCAGCACCTTCTGAGCCGTCACGGAATCGCAGCGAACGGGCAGGGTCCAGGCTCAAGGACATTTTCAGACCACACTGAAAGCGCACTAGAAAGCAGGAATCACCTGCCAAGCCGAGTACGCGCGGACTCAGTAACAGAACCCACGGCCCAAGGAGAAGGTTCCACAGAAACAAGAGTGTTCAGAATGACTGGAACTGGCAGCGCTTGCGAGGAAGCACAGAACCAGACGCCTACGTCAGGAAAGGCCTCAACTCCCTGACCTTCACGTCCCACCTTAAGAAATCACAAACAGAACAAATTAAACCCAAAAGAAGCAGAAAACAAAGTGCAGGAATCCATGAGGTAGAGAGGGGGAAACGCAGTACAACTACAAGCTGACTCTTGGAGAACAAAAACTGATAATCCAGACTGGTAAGAAAACCAGCAACAGAAATCACTAGTGGCACCGGGAGGGGCTGACGTGCAGCCCACACAGACACGCGAGGGCAACAGGCAGCGCTGAGAACAGCCGACCGCCGCCAGCCCCACGACTCAGACAACACCCACACGGCCTCAGACACCCGGACTGCCAAACCCCCGGCTGTGCTCAGGGGCCAGGACTCCCAGCTTCCCCTGCTCTGCGTTTGTCCGCAGAACTGGGCAAGCACCAGCTCCACCTCTGTATCTCCATGCACACCACGTGGGCCCACGCATGCTCATCTCACTCTGTGCCGGCAACCCAACAGGGTCGTTATTTATCCCGCAGCTCAAACCGTGGCCACCGGGGCGGCACCCCCCGAGACCCCGTCCTCTGCTTCCCCACCCACCACGGCACAGCCGGGCTGTGTCTGAAGCAGGCTCCACCCATCGGTTAGTATTTGTGTTCGATCAGTATTTGGGGCTCCCTACATCCTGGTTGGTTTTAATTGTTAATGTTTTGATCACATGAAGAGTAATAAACACAAATTTTTTAAATGGGAAAAAAAAAGCACTGTAAAGGATTTTGATGTAAATGTCCCTTGCTTAAAAAGGAAGACTTTTGTGTTCTAGGAACCCAAACGTAGACAAAGTAAAGCCAGGAGCAGAAGCAGCCCCAGGCCAGGCCCCGGGGATCAGCACCAGCACCCTCCGCTGGCTTCAGCTAAGTCCACGAAAAGTGCAGATTGGGAAATACGCACAGGTTTCCACTTTGTTTACATCAAAGTAAACTCATCGCTTCGCTGCACTTCTTGGTGAATGTGTGAAGCTCCCATCTCGTCGTCCATTCACTGACACCCTCACAATCCCACCGTGCAACGTGGGGCTGTCCACCCTCGGAACGCCACAGGCTTGTTCGTGAGAAACACCTCGGAGACCCCTGCTCAGAGTGCTGCTCTGGGCAGACCACAGTGGCTCTCGGCACGCTGGATCCTGGCTACCCAGGGGAACAGGTCCACGGCAGGTTTCTGAGAACACCCCTCCACTCAGCCACGAACCCGGCCTGTGCTGCTGGTGAAGCCGCAGGGGGCTGGCAGGTAGAGAAGCGAAGGCTGCAAGCAGCCCTGAGCCAGGAGGCTGAGGAGCTGCCCTAGACCTGCTGGCCAGAGCTCAAGGCCCACGGTCCGCGAGGCCTTCTCTCTGCAGCAGGCAGCAGACCGCCAAGTGCCCAAAGCAGAGGTCAGACGACTCTGGACACGGCACACAGGCCCGAGGGGCACTGCAATGCCAGGACGCTCTGTGCGTGATCCAGGCAGCCAGAGGTGCGGGAAGGGAGCCGCAGAGCTGGGGAGCACCGGGGCGGGAAGGGAGGGGCAGTCCCGCAGGACCTTCGTCCCAGAGTCACGTCCCAGGAGACCACATCCGCCGGCCTGCGCAGAGTCCCACCTCTCCGGTGGGGATGAGACAGCTCGGCCAGCAGCCCCAGCCAAGGGAGTCCAGCAAGAGGGAAAGGGGGTCATGCCCAGGGGAAACGGACCCCTGCCGTGGGCAGAAGAGAGACAAGGACTGGGCAGACACACGCCAGAGATGGCCACAGGAGGCCTGCAGACGTCATGTGCAGCCCGAGACAGGACACGTGCCACACCCCAACCCATCTGCCACTACACCTGCTGGCACACCTGCTTCGCATCTGCTCCTGCGCTCGCCTGAAAATCCCGCGAGAGCAAACAGAGACGCACCTGGCCTTCCACACTCCTGCCCCTGACCAAAGGAGGCACTGGACGGGGAGTCGCGAGCCCCGAGCTACGTGTGGCCCAGCGTCGCCACAAACTGCTGAGTGACCTCGGCCCAGCGTCCCGTCCTCTCTGGGCCTGCCTGTCCCCTACAGGCATCAGGCTGCAGTGAGTCTGCTGTGGGAAGTTCCCCTGCAGTTTCCAAACTGCTCGTCAGCAGGAAGGCTCTGAAGAACCATGCAGCAGACACACACTTCCCACCGCTCCCCACGTCCCCGGAGAGGCCACTGCTGGCCACACACACAGCCCCTGTACCCCCCCAGCACTAGGACGCTCTCCCACACCCCCCACCTCCCCCGAGAGGCCACTGCTGGCCACGCACCAGCCCCTGTACCCCCCCAGCACTAGGACGCTCTCCCATACCTCCCCACCTCCCCGGAGAGGCCACTGCTGGCCACGCACCAGCCCCTGTACCCCCCCAGCACTAGGACGCTCTCCCACACCTCCCCACCTCCCCAGAGAGGCCGCTGCTGGCCACGCATCCCCCTGCCCCCCCCCCAGCACTAGGACGCTCTCCCACGCCTCCCCACCTCCCCTGAGAGGCCACTGCTGGCCATGCATCCCCCCGTACCCCCCCCCAGTGCCAGGACGCTCTCCCACACCTCCCCACCTCCCCCAGAGAGGCCGCTGCTGGCCATGCATCCCCCCGTACCCCCCCCCCCAGTGCCAGGACACTCTCCCACACCTCCCCACCTCCCCAGAGAGGATGCTGCTGGCCACACATCCCCCTGTACCCCACCTCCTTGCCCTGTGAAGCCCTTCTCCAGTTCTGATCCTGTATTACATATTGACTTTTATATTTATTTTTCCTTTCTGGCAGCCCCTCTGCCCCCAGCCGGAGGGTAACCTTGGTGGCAGCAGGGACCAGATGACCCGCTGGACCCCTGGTAGGCGCACCACGGAAGCACGAGCCGAATGAGACTGTTACAAAGCTTTCCTGGGTCCAGCTCCAAAACCTCCCCCAAGGGGCTGAGGGGATGCGAGCGGCACACACAGTCCTCTGCGCTTTCGAGGTTACACCATGCTTCCAGATATTAGTTTGTGGGCCTGAAGTCTCGGGCTGCCCCGCGCCTCCGAGGCCTGCAGGGGGGGGTCGGGGCACAGTTAGGAAATTAAAGTCACACGCAAGACCAAGAACCTTTTTAACCCTCAGAACATCTGGTTAACATACGGAGCTCGTGGGCTATCTGCGGGAGGATCACAGGAGACCACAGAAAGCTAACGAGCAGTCAAGGGCAGAAGACCGACAGCCGGGACTCAGTGAGACCTCTCACAGAGCACCCCCAGCGGGAGCACCCCACAGTGAGAGCACCCACAGTGAGAACACCCCCAGCGGGAGTGCCCACAGTGAGAGCACCCCCAGCGGGAGCGCGCCCAGTGAGAGCAGCCCAGTGAGAACACCCCCAGCGGGAGCGCCCCCAGTGAGAGCACCCACAGTGAGAACACCCCCAGCGGGAGCGCGCCCAGTGAGAGCAGCCCAGTGAGAACACCACAGTGAGAACACCCCCAGCGGGAGCGCCCCCAGTGAGAGCACCTCACAGTGAGAGCACCCCCAGTGAGAACACCCACAGTGAAAGCACCCCCAGTGGGAGCAGCCCATTGAGAACACCCCCAGTGAGAGCACCCCACAGTGAGAACACCCCCAGCGGGAGTGCCCCCAGCGAGAGCACCCCACAGTGAGAACACCCCCAGTGAGAACACCCCCAGCGGGAGCGCCCCCAGTGAGAGCACCTCACAGTGAGAGCACCCACAGTGAGAACACCCCCAGCGGGAGTGCCCCCAGCGAGAGCACCCCACAGTGAGAGCACCCCCAGTGAGAACACCCCCAGCGGGAGCACCCCCAGCGAGAGCACCCCACAGTGAGAGCACCCCCAGTGAGAACACCCCCAGCGGGAGCACCCCCAGTGAGAGCACCTCACAGTGAGAGCACCCACAGTGAGAACACCCACAGTGAAAGCACCCCCAGTGGGAGCAGCTCAGTGAGAACACCCACAGTGAGAACACCCACAGTGAGAGCACCCCCAGTGGGAGCACCCCCAGTGAGAACACCCCCAGTGGGAGCACCCCCAGTGAGAACACCCCCAACAGGAGCACCCCCAGTGAGAACACCCCCGGTGGGAGCACCCCAGTGAGAACACCCCCAGTGAGAACACTGCCAGTGGGAGCCCGCCCAGTGAGAGCACCTCACAGTGAGAACACCCACAGCGGGAGTACCCCCAGTGAGAACACCCCCAATGGGTGTCCACCCTACGCTGGAGCCTGGCCAGGACGCCCAGCTCACCACCTCCATCCACCCTACGCTGGGGCACGGAGCCTGGCCAGGATGCCAAGCTCACCACCTCCGTCCACCCTACGCTGGAGCCTGGCCAGGGCGCCCAGCTTACCACCTCCGTCCACTCTACACCGGGGCAAGGAGCCTGGCGGGGGCAAGACGGTAAGAAAAGGGAGGCACTGGCCTTTCAGGCCTGCTCTCCACAAGGGACAACCACAGCCCCGTGCAGAGACAGCCCACACAGGGGCCAACGACTAGAACCTTCTCAAGTGCGCAGAGCCAGCCTCCACGAGTCCATGGTGTTCCCGGCACCCAGTGTCGGCCCAGAGCCCAGACTGAGCCTCTGGAAAGACGGAAAAGAGCTTTATGTAGAAACACACGAAACATTAAAAGTGAAATTAAAGACTGAAATATACAGAAGTCACAGGGACTGGAAGAGCCAATACGGCTGAGATTTTGTGGTCCCCAAATTAATCAAATATCAGGGCAGTTCAATCAATATCCCAGCAGAATTTTTTAACTGAAAGTTAATTTTAAATTGTAAACAGAAACACCAAGGATCCACAATAATAATCTTGAAGAAAAACAAGTTCAGGACTTCTGCAACCAGATATCAGTGTTTATCATAAACTTATGTAATTAAGGCGTAAGAATACACAAATAAAACCGGAGCAGAATATTCTAGATTGAGACCAACATAATTACAGTCATCTGATTATATAGCAATGGCTCTGCTCCAAATCCATAGGGAGAAAAGATCTTTTCAACAAACAGTGCTCGGGCCAACTGCTACTCTATGCTAAAATAAACGACTTAAGCCCATACAGGACACCACTGTGAACACTGAAACGCATGGGTCATGGACCTAAAGGTCAAAGGTGAGGCAAGAACAGAAAAGGCAGCGCCCTTGTGGATGGACGGTGGGCCGTGCTGCCCAGCGGCAAGGCCTGGGGCTTAGCGAGCAGCCCAGGAGAAGAGCCGAGAGGCAGCTCCGGGAGTGGGAGAGAGGCTGCCCACACAGCCGGCCAGGGACTCGGGTCCAGCGATGGAGTACAAGGGGAAAAACGGACTCCAAGGGCTCCATCAACGCTCAGCATGGGCGCCCACGGGCCTGGCTGCGAGGGCACCGGCCTGCTCCGCCGGGCGGACAGAGCGCCACGGCACTGCCCCTGTCCTATCCACCACCCCCCTCCTTAGAAGCGCTCTGACAGCCCACTGTTCCTGCGTGGCAGACAGGAGCAAGCAGGCAGCCGCCTCCACGCCCAGCACGCGCGAGCGGGCGGGGCAGCAGCCTGCTGCTTTCCCAGGGGATCGAAGGGGGGGGGGGGGGGGACGGACTACAGATACAGACGAGCCCATGACACGCGACCACAGGCCACGGCAAACCAACCAGAGGGGGAAGGAAAGCAGGAAGAAGCACAGAGACCGTCAGAAAGTTCTGGAAACATCGCACCCAGAACAGGCGCCCCGCTGCTGTGAGAGCAGGCATGGTCTACACCAGGGTGTGATGCTGGAAGCCCACCACTTAGCAGACCTGCAAAACTGAAACTGCCCAAGGACGGGCCACGCCCAGCCAGCAAGAGGGACTCTGGACTCCCGGTGGCTGCCAGACCCAAGCCACCCCTACCCCCGCCCGCCCCAAGGCCCGGCGCCTGTGCAGTGCAGCCCGGCATGTTCCAGGAGGTGCTGCTTACACATTGCACAATCAACGGCTCGAGCAAACGGAGCTGAACCTGCACAACGGCCTTCTGGAGAGTAAAGCTCTTATCTTGTAGATCCAGGCTGGGAGCCTGGTGGAAAGGCTGGTGCTTCTGCAGCCTCCCAGGGCCTGGAGCAGCCCAGCAGGGGGGCAGGGAGCACCATCTAGACACGTTTTCTTTTCACAGCTAGCCCCTGCATCACTCCAACCTTAGTATTTTGGAACTGTTAGGACAAACCTCAGGCAGCTACTGGCACGTGATGCTGCCAATACGGGCCCTACCCCCTGATCTGCTCATGAGTGACAGCTGTCATTCAGGCAAGCGCACTGCCTTCAGCTCTCTAGGCCACCAATAAAGTGAAGAGACACTTCACTCACTCACACACGTGCACATGTGCACCACAGCACGGAGACCTGACTCGGGCGTGGCCACGACAGGCTGGCCGGAGACCTGGACCTGTGACCCCGGCGTCCCCGTGGACTTTCCACGATTTCTCGAGGTTTTCCATGAGGGTGGTGAACAGGCTGCGTCCAGCCCTCCCTCGCTGGCCTGGCTCAGGGATGAGGGCTGAGCCCAGGGCCATGAGGAGCCCCCGGCAGGGGCAGTCAGGGACCCACAGCGCCTGGAAGGGCCCAGGAGGCAGCAACAGCTCTGCGGTCTTCCCCGAGCGGCTCAGAAGTCCGGATCCCGCAGCACAGCCGCTCACGCACACACTCAGGAGCGCACGGGCTGGCCCGGCCTCTGCTTCCGCAAGCTTCCTTTTCAGAGCACGGTTCTCTCTGTCCTCCTGCTCCCCCAGCGAGCAGGCAGTCTGCGTGTGCCCCCCACCCACTCCACGTGCGCACACGCAGCCAGTGGCCGCCGTTTGCCAGGGCGACGAGAGCTGACCCTGCGGCGTCTAAGGGCGCTGCACCGAGCGGCTGCACCGAGCTGGCGCCCACACAGCTCGCTGTCCCCACCGTGCCCGAGGGCCACTGCGCGCAGACAGCCTGGATGCTGGGGCCTGCACCCTGCAGCACACCCCCCTCCCCATGAGGCTGAGTTGCAGGGATGCGATTTCTCATCTCAGGGTTTCCCTGCCTCAGGCAACCAGCTCCCCCACCCCACAGCAGAGGTTGCCCCCATCTCTCCCTCTCTTTCCCGTGCAGGTCCCTGGGCACCGCCGACCTGTCTGCGGGTCCCGGGGCTGGCGGGCCAGGCTGCCTCTTCGCCTGCAGCTGTCGGAGGCTCTGCATGATAAACACTGCCGTCGTCTTCACCATGCTACACACTGCACCCAGAGGCCATGATGACGCACTAGCACCCCAGTCCTCCGAGTCCATGCGGTCAGACCTGTCTACACCCGGGGGACAGGTGCCCAGTGCCCAGGTCCTCACTGGGGGCTCTGCTGTTTGACTTCACTAGACCACACACACACACCTAGCCTGGAGACACGTGAGCTAGACCACACTCACACACACCTAGCCTGGAGACACGTGAGCTAGACCACACTCACACCTAGCCTGGAGACACGTGAGCTAGACCACACTCACACCTAGCCTGGAGACACATGAGCCAGATCACACTCACACACGCCTAGCATGGAGACACATGAGCTAGACCACACTCACACACACCTAGCATGGAGACACGTGAGCCAGACCACACTCACACCTAGCCTGGAGACACGTGAGCCAGACCACACTCACACACGCCTAGCATGGAGACACGTGAGCTAGACCACACTCACACACACCTAGCATGGAGACACGTGAGCCAGACCACACTCACACCTAGCCTGGAGACACGTGAGCCAGACCACACTCACACACCCCTAGCCTGGAAACACGTGAGCTAGACCACACTCACACACACCTAGCATGGAGACACGTGAGCTAGACCACACTCACACACACCTAGCATGGAGACACGTGAGCTAGACCACACTCACACACACCTAGCCTGAAAACACGTGAGCTAGACCACACTCACACACACCTAGCATGGAGACACGTGAGCTAGACCACACTCACACACACCTAGCCTGGAAACATGAGAGCTAGACCACACTCACACACCCCTAGCCTGGAAACACGTGAGCTAGACCACACTCACACACCCCTAGCCTGGAAACACGTGAGCCAGACCACACTCACACACGCCTAGCATGGAGACACGTGAGCTAGACCACACTCACACCTAGCCTGGAGACATGAGCTAGACCACACTCACACCTAGCCTGGAGACACGTGAGCTAGACCACACTCACACCTAGCCTGGAGACATGAGCTAAACCACACTCACACCTAGAATGGAGACACGTGAGCTAGACCACACTCACACACACCTAGCATGGAGACACGTGAGCTAGACCAGACTCACACACGCCTAGCATGGAGACACGTGAGCCAGACCACACTCACACCTAGCCTGGAGACACGTGAGCCAGATCACACTCACACACGCCTAGCATGGAGACACGTGAGCTAGACCACACTCACCCCTAGCCTGGAGACACGTGAGCCAGACCACACTCACACCTAGCCTGGAGACACGTGAGCCAGACCACACTCACACACGCCTAGCATGGAGACACGTGAGCTAGACCACACTCACACACACACCTAGCCTGGAGACATGAGCCAGACCACACTCACACACCCGTAGCCTGGAGACACGTGAGCTAGACCACACTCACACCTAGCCTAGAGACACGTGAGCCAGACCACACTCACACCTAGCCTGGAGACACATGAGCCAGATCACACTCACACACGCCTAGCATGGAGACACGTGAGCTAGACCACACTCACACACACCTAGCATGGAGACACATGAGCTAGACCACACTCACACACCCCTAGCATGGAGACACGTGAGCTAGACCACACTCACACACTCCTAGCCTGGAAACACGTGAGCTAGACCACACTCACACACACCTAGCATGGAGACACGTGAGCCAGACCACACTCACACCCCTAGCCTGGAGACATGAGATAGACCACACTCACACCTAGAATGGAGACACGTGAGCTAGACCACACTCACACACCCCTAGCATGGAGACACGTGAGCCAGACCACACACACACACACCTAGCATGGAGACACGTGAGCTAGACCACACTCACACACACCTAGCCTGGAGACACATGAGCCAGATCACACTCACACACGCCTAGCATGGAGACACGTGAGCTAGACCACACTCACACACACCTAGCCTGGAGACACATGAGCCAGATCACACTCACACACGCCTAGCATGGAGACACGTGAGCTAGACCACACTCACACACACCTAGCATGGAGACACATGAGCTAGACTACACTCACACACACCTAGCCTGGAGACACGTGAGCCAGACCACACTCACACACCCCTAGCATGGAGACACGTGAGCTAGACCACACTCACACACCCCTAGCATGGAGACACGTGAGTTAGACCACACTCACACACACCTAGCATGGAGACATGTGAGCTAGACCACACTCACACCCCCCTAGCATGGAGACACGTGAGCCAGACCACACTCACACACACCTAGCATGGAGACACGTGAGCTAGACCACACTCACACACACCTAGCCTGAAAACACGTGAGCTAGACCACACTCACACACCCCTAGCATGGAGACACGTGAGCTAGACCACACTCACACACCCCTAGCATGGAGACACGTGAGTTAGACCACACTCACACACACCAAGCCTGGAGACACGTGAGCCAGACCACACTCACACACACCTAGCATGGAGACACGTGAGCCAGACCACACTCACACCCCTACCATGGAGACACGTGAGCCAGACCACACTCACACCCCTATTATGGAGACACATGAGCTAGACCACACTCACACACCCCTAGCATGGAGACACGTGAGCTAGACCACACTCACACACCCCTAGCATGGAGACACGTGAGCTAGACCACACTCACACACACCTAGCCTTGAAACATGAGAGCTAGACCACACTCACACACCCCTAGCATGGAGACACGTGAGCCAGACCACACTCACAACTAGCCTGGAGACACGTGAGCTAGACCACACTCACACACACCTAGCATGGAGACACATGAGCCAGATCACACTCACACCCCTACCATGGAGACACGTGAGCCAGACCACACTCACACCCCTATTATGGAGACACGTGAGCTAGACCACACTCACACACCCCTAGCATGGAGACACGTGAGCTAGACCACACTCACACACCCCTAGCCTGGAAACATGAGAGCTAGACCACACTCACACACCCCTAGCATGGAGACACGTGAGCCAGACCACACTCACACACCCCTAGCCTGGAAACACGTGAGCCAGACCACACTCACACACGCCTAGCATGGAGACACGTGAGCTAGACCACACTCACACCTAGCCTGGAGACACGTGAGCTAGACCAGCACCCTAAGACCACCCGAAGACCCCTGCCCGGGCTGGCACCATGCAAGGGCTGACCCACTCATTCATCCTCACAGGGCCAGTCCTGACACTCCCGCACAGGGCTGCAGGGACAGGGCCTGGCTGAGAGCCGACACGCGGCCACACTGGCCCCCATGAGGGGCCCAGCCCATGCCTCCTACACGCTACAAACAGCGCACGCACTTCACGGCAAATGCACAGCCCACAGCAGCGCTGCAGGGCACCCAGCCTTGCTACGCCTCCAAACACACTTCCCCCATCGCGGTCACACACAAGGCCCCCAAGCAGCCACCTGGCACTGCGGACGCGTGCTTCCCAGGACGTCTGGGCTCCAAGCAAAGGTATCCAGCCCAAGCCTAACCCCGCCTCAAGGAGGAGTCGTACAGTCCGGCCTCCCACCCGTGGCGTCACCTGCCCACAGCTCCGCTGTGTCCTGTGAAGGTCTCTGAGCCACGGGATCCCACCTCCCTGCCCCGCCCCAGAACGCTCTAGACCTGTCACCACCACACCATCACAGGAGGGAGTCCAGACTGTCAGTCACGTGGCCCCCGTCCTGCACGGCAATGCACACCACCACCGGGACACGGCCACCGGCCACCACAATGCCACGTCCCCCAACACAGCTCAGCTCAGCACGTGCCCCCGGGACTGTGCCTGCTCAGCGGCGCACAGCACCGCGGCCCAGTCCACGAACGAGCACAACACAAACTGTGTCCGCTGCCCAGGCACGAGACAAAGCGGGAGACGCGGCCGGGGCCGCGGCGAGAGCTGGCTTCTCAGCACAGGTCTGTCGCGGGACGGAAGTCCCTGCACAGCCATTCCTCCGGGCCCAGCCCTGCCCTCTCTGCGGCCACACAGGCCACGGGCACACGCCAGGATACCGCCCCGGCGTGCGAGCCCTGCCCTCGGCACCCGGACGGCGTCCTCATTACAGCTGGCACAACGCAGTCCCCGCTGCTGTCGGTCTCTTCTCCACATACGAGCAGCTGCCCTCGGCATCGACCGCACGAGCCAGGAGAACACTGCCACCCAGGCTCCAGCACCGTGGCAAGGCGGTGCCACAACGCGCAGACAGCAATGGCCAGGGGTTTCAGGGGTACACGTGCTGTGGGTTCGAGGAGCAGCGGGCCCCACGTACAACACCGTCCTCCCACCGCCTGCTCCCGGCCCACACGCTCCCGTGTCAACAGGTGTTGTGAAGGCTCCGCCCCCTGCAGCGTGTCCCCCTCAGCACATCACAACAGAGGAGGGGGCACGACTCAGGGCTGCTGCCCAGGCCCCGCAGAGACCCCAAGTGTGTGTCCTGCCTGCAGGGACAGCCCCAAAGCAGCGCCGAGGGGCAGACGGGGCCCTGGGCCTCCCGTTCTCACCGGCGTCTCAAGGGGCAAAGCTGGCAGCAGTTCCAGCTGGGGCAGACCACTGCGCAAAGTCCACGGGGCGAAGGCCCACCTGCCACTCAGAAGGCCACCGCAGCCCGGGTGGGCATCACAAACGTGCCACGAGCACGGCCAGGTGGCAGCTGGACACGAGGCCACCAGCTCCACGGACGTGGGCCTCTCAACTGCTCGTCCAGGCAAACTGCTGGCCGGGGCCAGCTCCCAGCACTCACTAACACCTCGTTCTCGCTAGAACCAATAGTTCTCTGGAAATCAGAGGGCCTGGTGTTTAAAGTTGTCTTTCAAACACTGGGGAGGGGGCCAAGTGAGGGACAGCAGTGGTGGCTCTGGCAGGACACATCCCAGAGCAGGGCCCCGTCCCGTGGGGCACAGGCCCTGTGCACGTGGACCTGGGCAACATCGACAAGGGCCCCTGCTCCCCTAGACCAGGACGCGCCCTGCGCACAGATCTGCCCGGCTACTGCCCGGGTCTATGGAAAAGCAGCCGTATGTCATGCAGGAGGCCCCGGGGCCCACGCTTCTGGAAGGAGGCCAGCAGGCGGACAGGCACTGCCCAGGGCAGGGAAGGCAGGGAGGAGGCCCCAGCAGAGGGACAGAGGGCCAGGGGTCTGAGGGAGCAACGGCCTGGACGGCGAGGGAGTGAGGAGCCCAGGGCACCGTTCACGTGCCGGTCTGCACACGGCAGCCACCGGCCACCTACCGACGAGGGCCTGAGCCAGGGGGCGCCGTCCTCCCCTCCCCGCTGCCATCCGCGGGGCCCCTGGCCGCCCTGGCTGCACAGGGCCCCGGTGAGGGACACTCCCCGCAGGGGCTCACTCTCCTGAGACACTTTATCTCACGTGGAGCTTCCCAGACAAGCAGCAGGCAGCTCGCTGGAGACGTCCAAGGGTGCGTGGTGCCCAAGCCGCGGAGGGAGGGCCTGCGCAGGGCGGCGGTGGGGAAGCCACACCAGCCCAGGACAGGGCCAGGGGGCAGGCAATTTGGAAGTGACAGAACCCCCAGGAAGGCAGCGGTGGGGAAGGGCGTGGGGACACACACGTCTCCGGGGACAGAGGGAGACAGCCAGAGCTGGTGTCCTGGAGGGAGCAGGCTGGGCCCCAGTCACAGGCAGGAAGCTGCCTGCGAGGCACTTGAGCCGGCCCAGAAAAGGGCCGTCTGCTGCACGCGCCACGCCGGGAGACAAGACCAGGCCGCGTGCTGGGAAGGAAGAGGGTGCGGCAGCATTTGAGACAGACAAGGAGCCCTCAAGCACTCCGGCCCGGGCCAGCCCCCCGCCCCTTTCCCCCACCTGCCTAGTCAGACACCACCTGCTAGGCGCCCCCCGCCCCGGTTCCAAAGCTCAGCACCAGCCCCCCCTCCTCCAAGGCCTGCCCCTGCTGCCCAACGACAAAGGCCACGTTCGTGGCACCGACCATGGGCTGGGAGCAAGAGGTGGCTGCGGGGAACCACGTGGCAGAAGCGGGTACAGACTACAGGCTCCAGTTCGGCGAGCGGTGGGTGGTCACCGGCCGCCACCCGACAAGAGTGCCGCAGGGCTGAGGGGCCGAATCCTGACCACAGCTGGGCTTGCCTCTTCTGGAAAAGCAAAGAGTATCCTGGGGATTGGGATCTGGACCACGAGAGTAGGAGTCACACGACAGGCGACAGGACGCACGGGCTCTGCAGAGACCTCTGCGGGCCGTGTGTGGGCAGGTGGACAGACGTCGCACAGGACCCGCTCTGGGACAGATCACTCCCTGTTGAACAGTAGAGATCAAATTATTCACTGCATGGTCCTATGATAAATCTACCTCTGCTAGAAGTCACTTACACAAACACTTGTCAGTAGCCATTTGCCACACGGTATATACAGATAGATATATATCTTGCATGCACACGCTAACACGGAGATCCGCGGGAACACACAGGCACATGTACCGTCACCGCACTCCACACGTGGGCCTCTCCCTGAGGTTCCCTGCAGGCACTGGGGCCGACAGCAGCGCCATGCTCTGGGAGGGCTGCCTCCTCCACAGCCCAGGGCAGCAGCTGCTTCCGGGGAGAACGGTGCCCATGGCGCAGGACGGGAGACAGGTGCACAGCCGCGTGAGCACAGACTACACGCGAGAAATGGCGGTGACGATGCGTTTGATGTTCTGTGTCTCCAGCCACAATCCAATTTCTGAAAAACCTTCAGAAGCTACACACACAATCTAATAAACTGCCCAAATTGCTTGGTTACACGGATTGTTTCCCTCCGTCCCCAGCTTCGCAGAGGCGTGCTGTGTTGTCATTCCCCACTGAGCCTTCAAATCCCGCCAGGAACAAGGAAACGCGCTGATCAGACGTCCCAGCCCAGCACCGCCGTGGCCGCCGTACTCCAAGGCCGCGGGCAGCGGCGCCTCCGAGATTCAAAGGAGCAAGGCCACGTGCATGTCCCGACTAAGCGGCAGAGTCCCACACACAACACACACGCGCAGAGCATCACGGCACACGTGGCACACGCTGCGGTCGCCCGGAAGCCACGCGGTCTGAGCGGAGAGCCAGGCCTGGCTGCCTTTCCTGTCACCCAGGGCAGACAGCTCTTCCCCTCAGACAGCCCAGAACACCTGCCCTGCCTCTCATGCAGCCTACAGCACAAACACGTCAGATACCTGCACGCAAAACACGCTCGAGCCAAGAAAACCCGAGTTCTGGGGAATCGAAGCCCAGTTTTCAAATCTGAGACAGAGAGAGGAGAGGGAAAAGGCAGGAAAACATACCCAAGCGCCGCCTCCACCTTCTCAGCTCCACACTGGTAAATGAGACCCACAACTTGCCCCCAGCTCGTCCCCCAACTGCGGTGTAAGTTCCACGCGTGCACAGTGCAACAAACCCACCCTGGTCAAACACTGCACAGCTCACTGGCGACACCAACGTCCTGCGCCTCTCCCTCGGCACTGCCGACACCCTGAGACATCACCCAGCAGCAACTCTGGCCCCCACCCATGACACCAGCACCATGCCCTGGACTGTGACAGCCAAACCCATCTCTACACACACACCACATGTCCCCTGGGGGAGGAGGAGGCCAATCACCCAACACACCCCCTCCCCAGCAAAGAGACTCAAGCCTGTGTGACGGAAGCCCCCATCCCCAACTCCAGGCGACACACACGCACACACTCCACCAGCTAACGTAACACGCAGCTCCCCGGTCGCCCAGGCCCCAGCCATCAGAGATACAAATCACACAACAGCCCTATGGGGCGACAGGCTGCGGCTGCACCAGGGCGCCTGGCCCCCGCGTGCCTGCCGGCCATCAGCTCTCCCAGAATCCCACCACAGCAGCTGGCCGCCGAGCGAGGCAGGCTGTGCAGCCATGGCACGGCGTCAGACTCGGCACCCTATTTGTTAAGCTGGCACTGTGAAAGCCCGGAACACCGGTCAGTAAAAACGAGCCGACGAGCTGCCAGATCCCCGTCGCCTGCAGTCTGAGCCTCAGCCTGCCGTTCACTGCCACGCAGCCAGCAGCAACGCTTCCGCCGTGTGCACAGGAAACCATCAGCAATTCTCCCAATTACAGCAACCACTTGTTTGTATTGCTGCTCTGCTCTCCTAATTTAGTTCCCTTAATATTAATGATACTGGAAATGCTTTAATAAAAAACACGCTCCGGCAACACAAGAGACCTAATTTCCATCACACACGTTCTGATCAGGTAACTGTGACCGGCCGTGCCGCAGGACTGGCTGAACCCTGGAGCCACAGCAGATTCCCCTCTGCGTGGGTCTTCCTGACTCCTCCCCAGAGCCCCCAGGACAGGGAGAAGTGGCCAAGGGAAGCCAGCCCATGCCGGGTAGGAGTTGTCTCTCACAGCTCACGCTGTATCTACGGCACCTGATGAAACCTCTCATCCACGCCACAGGTTCAACATCCATGGCTTTCTGTGACGCTACAGCCCCAACACCCACGAAGGCACACGCACACCTGTGGCCATTCCCACACCAGCTCTGCCCAGCCCAGGGGCAGTGGTGTCCACCCTCACCGCAGGCCAGCACTGTCCTGGCCTGCAGGGACGCCTGGCACGGCTGCGAGCCCCAGCCTTCCCCAACAGGGTGCAGGCACCGAGCAGACCCTTGTCACTCATCACAGCCTTCAACTTGAAACTTGGATAATTCGTGAGTAAACCTGGATGTGAGTCAGGACCCCACAGGGAGGTCAAAAATGCCACCTATGGGGGGCCCGCGCCAGGCCTGGGAACTTGATGCTGCCTGTGGGGAGCCCGTGTGAGGCTTGGAGAACAGGTTGGATGGAGCTGCGGTGGGCAGGGGCCGTTTCTTCGCTGCTTAGCCAGAACAGGCGCCTGCCATCTGCCCTCTGAGCACAGGGCAGGTGCCCGGGGCCCGGTGAAGTGACACAATGAAGTAGTTTTTCCAAATTGATAAGCTGATGACTGCCCATCAATGTCAGATGTCCCTCCCCATTCTAGTAAGAGTGAGCCCCACAAGACACCAACGTGGTGGCTCGAACGCCAGCACACGGCCCCACGCCCTGAGCCAGCTTAGTGCCAGCCCCCGATGCCAGGCACTGGAGCAACCACAGACCTGGGCCTGACGCAGAGGTGAGAACACAGCCAGCGCGAAGGAGTCCACACTCCTGCATCCAGCGAGATGCAGCAGTGGGCAGTGGCCTGGACAGAGGCCTGGGCAGGGGGAGAGAAGCAAGCTCGGGCCACTGTCAGCCCAGCAGAGGCCCCGGGCTCTGCAGACAGCCACCGGGCCCTCAGGAGTAAGAGGGGCAGGTCACCCCCACCTCTAGCAGGGCGTCATGGGGTACACAGACACAGGCACCCTCACACCCCCGACACGCACAGGCACAAACGCCGTGAGCCCACGCACTCAGCGCTGGCTTCTGCTTCCTCTGCACCAGGCATTTGTCTGGCACACAGATCCAAGCTCCTCAGAGCGTGTCCAAAATGGCATCTGAGCCCCTCTCAGGGCGGGGGTGGGGGCATTTCGCAACCAAGACGACTGCTCTGTGTCCACAGAAGGGCCCCAGGCCATAAGACCAGCCTGGGGCGTCTCCGCGGATGACGGCTCCAGCGCCGGCCACTGCTCGCCCTCTCTGACCAATCTGTATTACAGTGCCTGGGGAGACAGCACTCTCACAGCACTACAGCCTCACCAGAACTCTGAACACAGAGGCCCAGGAGCCAGGGACACAGAGGGGCCCTGAGCAGCTGCCGGCTCTGCTCCGTCCCCCAGGCCCAGACACTGCTGCACGGGGCCACTGGGCCAGCACCAGGGCTGCCCGAGGGAGCCCCAGCCCGGCTGCCTGTCCCCCACAGGACTCCCAGCTGCCCTGGGGGCAGACCCCGCCCCAGTAACTCAAAATCCGTTGCCCTCAGCTTCCCAGGTGTGTGTCCCAAACCTTGTTCACGACACAGCCCTTTCGCTGACTGAGACGCTGGGGCCTGGGGCAGGCAGCGTGGCGGGCACTCGAAGCAGCAGGAAGCACTGGCCAGGCACGGCCGGGTGCTCTGGGCCACACCCAGCCACTCCCCAGGGCTGTGGGACTCGTGGCTCCGTGGGGGGACGCTCTGCCCTAACCCAGCTCCCCCTGAGAGAGTTGACCTGGAAGGCACGGATCCAGGGACGCAGAGCCCTCCTGGGCCCTCCGGAATCTCAACCTCACGCCCGCCAGCCACCCAAGCTCAGCGCAGCACTGTGCTGGAAACAGGGCGACCTGCCCTGCCTCTATGGATCCCAGCCCTGGGCGCTTCACAGTGGGGCACAGAGCCAGACGGTGGCCTCCCCACCACTCGCTACAATGCGCATGGAGGGCAGAGCAAAGGGAGAAATGCCACCCGGTCGGTGCCAAGGAACCCGAGGGTGGTGGTTACACTTTCCGTCACTAAAGAACCAAGAGGGGCCAGCGCTGTGGCACAATGGGTACAGCTGCCCCTGTGATGCCGGCATCCCACGCGGTGCTGGTTCCAGTCCCGGCTGCTGCACTATGGATCCAGCTCCCTGCTGTGGCCTGGGAAAGCAGCAGGAGACGGCCCGAGTGCTTGGGCCCCCGCACCCTCATAAGAGACCAGGAAGAAGCTCCTGGCTTCGGATCAGCCAAGGGAGCACCCTGCGAGCACTCTGGGGAAGACCAGGGGGGACACGAAGCAGCAGGGTCTGGAAGGCTCCGCGCGGTGTCTGACAGACAGGCTGCAGGCTGCCCGGTGATTCCAGACGGGCCACCACGTCAGTGTCCAGACCCTACCGCACCATCCTGGAAGCTGAGATCGTGAACACCCACGGGACCCCCTGCGCGGCAGCCGTGGGAGTGACGGCCTGTTTCCTAAGAAAAGTGGTCACACCCAGGACGGCGAGCAACCAACCCCAGGGCCTACACCAAGGAAGGCCCCAGCCTCCTGAGCAAACCCCATGCAGCGCCTCCCCCGGGCAAGGGGCCATCCTGAGCCCCCTGGCTCCGGACCTGCAGGAAGGACTTCCTGTAACCGCCCTCAGATGGGCCGCCACGGAGCCCGAGGGGAGCAGCCACTGGCCACGCGCAGGAGTCAGAGCTCCACGCTGCACACGCGCTCTGCAGGCCGCACACAAGCGCCTAAGCGCTGCGTGTGCACGAGTGTGTGTGGAGGGTGGGGCACTCGCCTGGGCGCGGGGACTATAACACGGCCCAATGAGGCCACCCGGACACGACTGCGGCACCCACAAGCACCAGAGACGGCGCGGGGCCAGAACACCTCCGCTGTGCTCCGCCCAGGCCGCAGGGCCACCTCCAGCCTCAGCGCTGCCACGCAGGATGCTAGGTCCTCCCACTGTACGACTGCTGTGCCCAGCGAGGACCACGGGGCCGAGAGCACAAGGTCCCGCTCCCCAGGGAGGAATGGTCTCTGCCCCCCACACCTAGTGACAAACGGATCGCCTGCTGCCTCTCTGGGGCACACACCTGGCTGTCAGGGCCAAGGCAGCTCACAAAGCTCGGCCCCGGCAGGGACGCTGCAGAGGCAAACACCGGGTCCACAGCTGAAGGTCCAGGCTCGACCTGCACCCCCAGGTGGACTCTGCCCTTCCCACCTGGGCAGAACGTTCTCCCTGGGCTAAGGAAGGAGACTGCCGACTCCCACCCAGGACCCCCACCCCCGAGGGACTCACGCTTCCTAGGCAGGCAGCTGGGAGCGAGCACGCCCAGTGCAGGCGCGGGCAGACAGACTGGGAAGTCACCACCGGGCCTGGCCAAAGCCAGCGCCCACCAGGGGAACACGCAGGGTGCAGGGTGCAGGGTGCAGGGGGCAGGGACCCCACCTCACAGGCATGCTCCACAGCAGGGTGTGGCCATCGCCTCCTGTTTTGCACGATCCTGACAAACACCCACTAAGAGAGAGGTCCTCACATCCTCTCCACTAACACCGAGGCAAGGGAGACTGGACAGCTGACCACTGCCACGCCCGTCCCATCTGGGATCCCAGGGGCCTCTAGAACATCCCAAAGACAGGGCCACGTCCACACTCGCCCTCAGGACACAGCCCACGCAGCAGAGCCCACGGGCATTCAGCCTGTCCAGGGTACCCTGCTGACTGACGCTGCCCTGCCTCCTGGGTGCACTGGCACCACCCACTGAGCCCCCCGAGCCACGCGGCTCTGCTCCCTCTCCATCCCATCCTACCTGGTCAAAACCATAGCACCCCAGTGACCCCGTGCCACAGGCTCCTCCCATCCCACCAGCGCCACACGAAGGGGTCAAGGCTCCTTGTGGTCATCTGTGTCCAGCCAGCCAGCGGAGGGAGAGGGCCCAGGGATCGCCCTCATGAGCCCCCGCTGCCTCTGTCCACCCTCCCAGCTGGCCACTTCAGCCACGTGTGCCCCCGGCTTCCAGGGGCTGGGGTTGTCCAGGAAGAGGCAGAGGAGTCAGGAGGCCAGGGTGCCACAGCCTCCCCAGGGAAGGCTGGTCCAGGGCTTCCCTGAGCCCCCTGCCCTGTCCTCCAGGGGCTGAGGCCAGGGTGCCCAGCCTCCCCAGGGAAGGCTGGTCCAGGGCCTCCCTGAGCCCCTGCCCTGTCCTCCAGGGGCTGAGCTGTGGCAATGGCAGCACACACAGGGAACCCTAACAGCGCTGGCTGCCCTGCCAAGCTCCGCTCCCTTGCTCTGTCCCTCCACACCAGAGAAGCTTCCAGAACAGATGAGCCCAGCACCGGGACCAAGCCACACAGTGCATTTCTCCGGCTACCACAACCGGTTCAGAGCAGGGAACAGTTCACATAGAACCACCAGTTGAGACCACGGCGACAAAGACACTCTTCCCAAGACAGGCACAGAAGGAAGCAGCTGACCCTGACGGGCGCTGGGTCAAGCCCTGCCTGAACCCGCCCTCACTCACACTGCAGGAAAGAGCCAATTCCCCATGGGGCACTGGGCTGTCTGATACAGCACCAACAGAGCTGACTCCTGGCTCAATGCTGACAGCCACCTGCACCCCGTGCCCTAACACGTCTTTCCCGTGGCCCTAGGAGAGATGGCACCTGCTCGCTTGCCTCCAGGGCTCTATGCGCCAGAGCCCACCTGGTCCTGCACGCCTGCCACAGGCCCCCTGCGGCTGCAGCCCCCTCCCAGGCCCTCCCTGCCCTCCAGGCCTCAGGGAGCCTCCAGCTCCACTCCTGCAGGCTCCAGGCCACGCAGCCCCCTCAAAGGCGGGGCAGGTAAGGTGCACAGTGTCCTTCCAGCAGGAACAGTGCAGAGGACGGGGCAAGCCAGAGGAGGGGAACCGGGCAGCCCAGGCACAGCCACCCAGACAGCTCCTCTTCCAGGACGTCGGTGAGCCTCACGGATGGCGCAGACCCAGCAGGAACCGCCTGGCAGCCCATGCCACCGGTCACCTGGGGCAGGGGACCCCAGCACCACCAGCCTCAGCAGGGATCAGGCTACAGCCAAAGTAACACCTGGACACAGGCTGGCAGTGCAGCCACCGTCGGGGTGGCCCTGAGGACGCTGATGTGCACAGCACGACCGGCGGGGACGGTGCTGGGGTGAGGCAGGCCGCACGCTTCTCTGGCAATCCCGCAGCCCTGCACGCGAGGACAAGAACCTGCTCCCTCAGGGAGCCAGTCGCCCACCCTGACTCCATCAGGGGCAGAGTCCGGAGCTGGCTCAGGGCCCAGGAAGTCCTGCAGGTGCAATGGCTGGGCTCGACAGCCCCTGCACGTGACACGACACATGTGATTCACTCCTACCTGATCCGTAGCCAGGACGGGGCGGGCAGCAAGCAGGCAAGAGGAAGAGAACGCGCAGGGCCCGGAGCCGCCTCTGGGCCTCCCCTCCCCTCTGCCTTCTCCCTGCAGACAGGGGCCAGGTGACGCCACCCAGGCAACAGGGCATGACGGTGGAGCTGCCATTTCAGCCTGTGTCCTCCACCATCACGTCCGTCCCCACTCCCCCAGAGCCCACGCCAACAGAACCACTCTTGCCCACCACGGGCCAATCTGTACCACGCTGGGCCCCCACTCCCGCAGGACAGTGAGAGAGCCACCTGTCACCCAACCCCCCGGGCCCTGGGAACGCACGCTGCCTCGGAACCACTCCCTCAGGGCTGTCCACCGCTCCTCCACCAGGCAACAACACTGCCTGAGGCTCATCCCACTACAGACACTCAGGGGCAGGAGGGGCTGGCCACGCTGCCTCAAGGCTCAGTGGGAACGCAGGTCAGACTGGGCACGACACCCAGGTGGCGTGACCCCCGGTGTGGGGCACACAACAGAGCCCCATGCCGGAGAACGGGGGGCTGGGCCTCCTCCCGCCTCACAGGGCACAGGCCCACGGGCACCTCCCATCATTCCCCACCACGGGCTGGTCCCACTGTACACTCACGACCGACGAACACAGCCCATCACGTGGCCCAGAGCCCCCGAGCTGGTGCCTGGCTCCCGCAGGGACTGGGGAGATGAGCAGCGCTTGCCCATCAACGCAGTCCTGCTCCGGCCACGCATGGGCACTGCCAGCCCACGGTGGCCCTAACTACTACATCAGCCCATGAGGGAGAGGCCAGCTAGGGTCTTCCAAGATGTCTCCTATGTGGACGCCCCTCAGGAGTTGCAGACCCAGATGCAAAGGACATGCTCTCCGGCGCTGGCCGAAGGAACAAGGCAATGAACCAAGGGGCCTCGGCATGTGGCTCCGGCCCCGCCCTCGGCCCTAGGGAGCTGCCCTGGCCTTCACACTGAACACTCGGCCACAGCGCCAGGGTCCCCGCACACACTCTGGGGAGGGCCTGGCCACACCACAGGTCACGACGGGGGCTCTGGGTGCACCCGAACGGTGCTGCCTGCACGGGGTCAAGCACAGAGACCCCACCCCTCGTGCAGGCAGATGGCACCCACACAGGAAACAGAAAGGACAAGCCCAAGCCCTCTGTGACTGCACACAGGGGACGGGCGCCCAGCCAGCCTGCCTCTGGCCTTGGAGCCCTCAGGGCTGGGCTACCAGCAGCACAAGGGCCTCCCCACCCCCAGCCATGACCCCAGCCTTCCCCGCCCGCCCTCTTGCTTTCCCTGGCCTGAACTTGGCAACCACAGCCACTGCCCCGCCCAGGCCCCCCCCACCTCCCAGGGCCCGGGTTCTAAGGCACCTGCGGCCCCCCTGCTCTGCCTCTGCCAACAGCGAAGTCTCAGAGAGGCACAGCCCGGTCGTCCTGACCAAGCCCAGTCTGGGACACAGAGCACGTGTTCACAGAGCCCATGGGACACGAGCCGGGGCTCAACCGAGTCCCAGCACCCAGGACTCTCAGAACCCGGGCTCGGCTGCAGAACAACGGATGCACCCAAAGCATTTAGGAAGCCAGGCCCCCAAGGGCCCCCCTCATCCCTCGAGACACACCCCACCTCAACCAAAGAGAGGGTGGGGTTGGAGCGCACAAAAACTTCACTCTGTCGGCCTAAAAAAACAGCAGCTCCAGCGCCCAGCAACACTGGGCCCAGATGGCCGCCGTCCCCAAGGGACATCACAGGCCCGCCCGGCCGGAATGACGCCCACCGGAACGCGGGTCCCGGCTCTCAGGTCCCTCCAGCTCGTCAGTCTCAGGTTCGACTCCCCCCAAGAACAGCACGTGACTCGCGCAGGCCCAGCGCTGCCCGACAGCTCCGCGTCCACCCAGAGCGGCCTCCTCAGCGTCCCTACACACGTCCATGTCAAATGACTAACGGCACCACCTCAGACACGAGCCAGGCCAGCGTGGCCGGAGGACGAGCCACGCGCCCGCCCCGGCCCCACTTGTCCCTCGACAGCTGTGGGGGAGCCCCGCTGCCCCACAGAACCCACCTCACCGCTCACGTGGCGGGCGCAGCGGGGCAGACGCCCCAGGACGCGTCACCCCCAGCTCCACTGCCGCCTCTCCACCGGCCACTCACGCACTCTCCCCTCCTGCCAGGTGCTGGGCCCGGCGCAGGGGCTCGTGCCCCTCGCTGCCAGGGAACTGACACCAAATAGTGAACACACAGTGAGCTGGAGGCTCGGCACACCTGGACCCTGCTAGAACGGAGTGACACAGACGCGGGGCTGAGCCCAACCAGGGAGCGGTGTGTGCAAAGGCCCTGGACGAAGGCAGGGAGCAAAGCAAGGCGGGAGCGCCAAGAGCTGAGGCCAGGGAGGCAGGGGCCAGGCCCGAGACCCGAGAGCCCTTAGAACAAGGACAAGGACAAGCGTGATGGCTGGTGGTGGAGACAACTCGGGGAGCAGCCGGGGGCCCGGGCCACAGCAGAGCCATGCAGACTCTGGTGGTGGAGACGACTCGGGGAGCAGCCGGGGGCCCGGGCCACAGCAGAGCCATGCAGACTCTGGTGGTGGAGACGACTCGGGGAGCAGCCGGGGACCCGGGCCACAGCAGAGCCATGCAGACTCTGGTGGTGGAGACAACTCGGGGAGCAGCCGGGGGCCCGGGCCACAGCAGAGCCATGCAGACTCTGGTGGTGGAGACAACTCGGGGAGCAGCCGGGGGCCCGGGCCACAGCAGAGCCATGCAGACTCTGGTGGTGGAGACAACTCGGGGAGCAGCCGGGGGCCCGGGCCACAGCAGAGCCATGCAGACTCTGGTGGTGGAGACAACTCGGGGAGCAGCCGGGGGCCCGGGCCACAGCAGAGCCATGCAGACTCTGGTGGTGGAGACAACTCGGGGAGCAGCCGGGGGCCTGGGCCACCACAGAGCCATGCAGACTCTGGTGGTGGAGACAACTCGGGGAGCAGCCGGGGGCCCGGGCCACAGCAGAGCCATGCAGACTCTGGGGCCAGTGCCCGCCCCCAGGGCTCCCACGTGAGCCAGCAAACGCGCACCTCACACCCTCCTAGGGCTGAGCCTGAGCGTCTCTGTCACCCCCGGGGGCTTGGTTTCTCACTTGAGCAAACAACGGGGTTGAAGAGTAATTTTTTCCAGTGGAAATATCCATTTTCTAATTCTTACTATTAAAAAAGTAATACATGCTTACCGCAAAAACATGCACAGTATCGACATGTAGGAGACACAGAAAGTCCCTCACAATTGCTCCCTGCCACCCCTGATGGCCACGGTCTGGTCATCACGCTCCAGACCTGTGGGCCTCAAAGCAGGGCAGAGCCAGTGGGCTGCTCCGTGTCCCACTTTTCTTTTCTTTTTGTTTTTTTTTTTTAAAGATTTATTTTTTTACTTGAAAGTCAGAGTTACACAGAGAGAGAAGGAGAGGCAGAGAGGGGGAGAGAGAGAGAGAGAGGTCTTCCATCTGCTGGTTCACTCCCCAGATGGCTGCAATGGCCGGAGCTGGGCCAGGCTAAAGCCAGGAACCAGGAGCTTCATCCAGGTCTCCCACATGGGTGCAGGGCCCCAAGCACTTGGGCCATCTTCCACTGCTTTCCCAGGCCACAGCAGAGAGCTGGATCGGAAGTGGAGCAGCCGGGACATGAACCAGCGCCCATATGGGATGCTGGCACTGCGGGCAGCGGCATTACCTGCTACACCACAGCGCCAGTGCCGGCCCTGCCCCACTTTTCTCACTGAACACGTCCGCCTCTCTGGTGGGGACCGCTCCAAGGACAGGAAAACACAGATATCTCCTAACTACCACTTTCACAAAAAATGGAGCCACAGCATCCTGTACATATCGGGCTGTCTCTGCACCCAGTCCGCTCTTTCCTGAGAAGCTGCAAGGGACAGGCGCTGTGACACGGTGGGTGAAGCCACCACACGGGACACCCACATCCCACGGCAGAGTGCCAGTTTGAGTCCCGGCTGCTGCGCTTCCAATCCAGCTCTCTGCCGATGTGCCTGGGAAGCAGATGACGGCTCCAGTCCCGAGTCCCTGTCGCCCAGGCGGAGCTCCTGGCTCCCGGCTTCCACCTGGCCCAGCCCTGGTTGCTGCAGTCATTTGGGGAGTGACCCAGCACGTGGAAGATCTCTCTTTCTGCCTTCAAAACAAATCTTTAAAAGAAGAAAAAGGAGGAGGAAAAAGAAGAGGGGAGAAGGAGGAGGAGGAGAAATTGCAAAATGCAGGACAGCTGGGACAATGGGGAATGACCACTAAGACATCCCCCCACGGCACCAGTTCAAGTCCCGGCTGCTCCACTCCCGAGCCAGCTCCCTGCTAATGCATCTGGGAAAGCAGCAGTGATGGCCCAAGTGCTTGGACGTCCGCACCCACGTGGGAGACCCGGAGGCAGCTCCTGGCTGCTGGCTTCCACCTGGCCCAGCCTGGCCATTGCGGTCATTTGGGGAGTGAACCCCAGATGGAAGACCTCTCTCAACGATACGTCAGACTTTCTGGAAAGCAGCTGTGGGGCACAGGAAGAGGTGCTCACGCCGCGTGGGAGCAGACACTCGTCTTCCCAGAGGACAGAGGTGGTGGTACCAGCCGACGCCAGTATCACAGGTGCTGTTGGTGGCCCTGAGTCTAAGCAAGTCTACCCATTAATAAACGTCGCCAAACCCTGTGAAGTGGGAACCGTCACCACTAGCCCTGCTCCTGTGATGGACACGGACTAACGGCAAAACTACGTCACCGGCCGTCAGGCACGGCGCCTCGCTACGCTCACGCGCTGCACGTGACGCGACACACGCACGTGCTCCTGACTGGTTCTAAAGGCGCCTGGCGCGACGACTCTCGGGCTCCTGTCTCCGTCATCTTCCCTCGCCTTCTCCTACCCAGCTGACACAGCGCTCTTGCCAGTTTTCACTCTTACATGTGAGAGCTGTCACTGTTTGTGCAGAAGGTTTCTAGCCTGGTCAGAATAAGAACAGACTAACTCCGCCGTCTGTCAGTTTCCTGTCCTCGAACACCTTCTCTTCCCAGTAAAATCTGCCCAGGTAAGCAACAGACTGCACAGCAGACGCCAGCTGATCTCCCGACACGGACGGGGAGCACCAGCTGCCTTCCATCTCCCACCTGCTCCTGTCGCCTGGGGGCCTCACCGGAGATCCCAGCGTGGAACTGGCCACGGCCACCACCAGCCACCATGACTGTGAACGTCTTCCGGTTCTACAGCGCCACACGTGGGGCATGAGAGCCAGAAACGCTCCCAAGACCAAATGACAACAGGGCCGGCTGTGACATCACAGGGACAGTCCACACAACCCTGGACCAACCCCAGGACAGGGCCGGCTGTGACAGCCCCAGGGACACACAACCCTGGGCAACCCCAGGACAGGGCCGGCTGACAGCCCCAGGGACAGTCCACACAACCCTGGGCCAACACCAGGACAGGGCCAGCTGTGACTGCACAGGGACAGTCCACACAACCCTGGGCCAACCCCAGGACAGGGCCGGCTGACAGCCCAGGGACAGTCCACACAACCCTGGGCCAACACCAGGACAGGGCCGGCTGTGACAGCCCCAGGGACAGTCCACACAACCCTGGGCCAACACCAGGACAGGGCCAGCTGTGACTGCACAGGGACAGTCCACACAACCCTGGGCCAACCCCAGGACAGGGCCGGCTGACAGCCCAGGGACAGTCCACACAACCCTGGGCCAACCCCCAGGACAGGGCTGGCTGTGACAGCCCAGGGACAATCCACACAACCCTGGGCCAACACCAGATCAAGGCTGGCTGTGACTGCACAGGGACAGTCCACACAACACTGGGCCAACACCAGGACAGGGCCGGCTGACAGCCCAGGGACAGTCTACACAACCCTGGGCAACCCCAGGACAGGGCCGGCTGTGACATCACAGGGACAGTCCACACAACCCTGGGCAACCCCAGGACAGGGCCGGCTGACAGCCCCAGGGACAGTCCACACAACCCTGGGCCAACACCAGGACAGGGCCGGCTGTGACATCACAGGGACAGTCCACACAACCCTGGGCCAACCCCAGGACAGGGCCGGCTGACAGCCCAGGGACAGTCCACACAACCCTGGGCCAACCGCAGGACAGGGCCGGCTGTGACAGCCCAGGGACAGTCCACACAACCCTGGGCCAACCCCAGGACAGGGCCGGCTGTGACAGCCCAGGGACAGTCCACACAACCCTGGGCCAACCCCAGGACAGGGCCGGCTGTGACAGCCCAGGGACAGTCCACACAACCCTGGGCCAACCCCAGGACAGGGCCGGCTGACAGCCCAGGGACAGTCCACATGACGCGGTGTGCACAGCCTTACACTGTACTGAAGGCAGTGTAAGCCTCACGTTCCTAGAGAGGCTGTGCTGTCCTCAACCGCTCCACGAGCTTCAAGCTCAAACCCTTCGCTGGCCCAGGACCACGAAGGGGGACGTCGTACGCGAAGAGCACCAGCATCCCCCGCCACAAGTGCTAGAACAGCACCCCACGAACCAGCGCTGGAGGCACACAGCCTGAGGCCCGGAAGTGTGCTCACGAGGTGTCGGTCCCTGGCTATGTGACAAGCTTGGTAGGATCTCTGGCTCCCAGAAAGCCAGCCTGACTTCCACATGGGCTCACAGAGGGCTGCGAACCCGTCCCGACATACACGGGGGTCCCAGCAAGGGCGATCATGCCAGGAATCAGTAGGTGGGGCAGGGAGGGGACATCGAGGCTGTGAGTGGCTGCAGGTGCCACCGCCCACTACCCACCTCCCCCAACAGGGCCCGCCCTCCTCAGGCACGGGAGCCCACGCCCTTCTCCCAGCACCATCCAACGCCACACTGCCCTGGACAACTCAGCCCTGCACCTTCCTTCTCTTAAGGTCAAGGGCAAGCACACAGAGCCTCCTGCATAGAACAGCAAATCCCAACCGCCAGAGATCAAAACAAAAAAACCCTCCTCCAAACACCCATCTTTCCGAGCCCCACCTCCCCACCCTGACAGATGGGGCAGGGCCTGGCCGGCAGCAGGGCTGGGCCCCAGCCTCAGGCCGGGAGCAGGCTAGGGGTTCTGGCGGCAACCCCAGAGCCGGGCCACAGCAGGAGCAGTTGTGTCTCCCTCGCACCAGGTACTGAAAATGACTCCAGGCAGCCGGGAGCCGCGAGGGCCCAGCCATGAGGGCCCAGCCGTTCTCAACCGGAGTGATGAAATGCTGCCTCTGCTCCGGCAATTAGGACGGCACAAAGTCGCCTCTCCTCTGCTGCCACCCCCAACATCAAAGGATGAGAATTCAAAGCCATTCACGCTGCATTGAAACCTCACAATGGAGCTGGAAAATGCAAGTCGATTACTGGGCATAAATATGCAGCAGTTAAAAGGAAAGAGTTATAACGAAATTAAACTGCAGCCACCCCAGGACGTGGAAACTTCCAGCACTCCAGTGCTCCTGGTAAACATCGAGGTGCGTCCTGGCAGTCGAGATGGGCCCCGGAGCCGCACCTGGCCGGGGCGCCCGCGGCCTCAGGCCGCAGAGAAGGTGTGTGTCTGTGAAGCTGCCGCCCACAGGACACTCGCGGGGCCGGGGCTGGGGGCTGCGGGGGTCACATCTCTGTCCTCGGCCCCGGGGCCGTCCACAGTCACCTTTCCTCTGGCTGCCCCCGGCCGCTGCCCCTGCGGCCAGCGCCCCTGGCAGGAGAGGCAGTGGATCTGCCCTCTGAGCAGAGCCTGCTGCTCTGCCGACTGGATCTGATCTTTCAAGAAAAGCCCAGAACACAGAACACTACAGAAGTCCCAGTGTGTTGGGAGGTGTGTTCCTAAGGCATGAAAATGCTTCTCTCCCACACAAACGAGACTTCTGGGGAAAAGACGCCCCAGATCCCGGGGAATAGGGAACCTGGGAAGGTGGCATCCGTCTTAAAGAATTTAGCACTCCCAGGAGCTACCTGAAAAACAAACAAACAAACATTAAATCTCCCCTATCTTTTGATTTCCCATCTGATGAAACTTCTAACTGGGTGGCATTCTGCATTTCCAATTATAAGAGTAATTGTGTTGCCATAGTGACTGTGAAATCCTGCAATAACTTTTGTTGCTTTCTAACTGCTGTAGCGTATATTTGTGTACGAGCCCCTGAGTTTTCCTAATTCAACCTCCCTCCCCCTCCTCCCCTCTCCCTAACCTCCACCCACCACCTTCCCAGGCTGCACTCTGAGCCCCCCCAACACACACACACACACACACCAGCGCGGATTGGACAGTCCCTAAAATAAGGCACGGTATTATCAGAAGCAATCAAGACTCCAGCCCACCGCGATCCTATTAATTACAAAAGAAAAAGTGAAGCCAGGTCACACTACCAGCCTGCAGGTACCCCCAGGCCCACCGGCGGCCCCAGGCCCGCAGCCGGCCCCTCGCGGCTCCCCGCGAAAGCCTAGAAGGCTCAGCTGGTCTGTGGGCACAGAGCAGCGAGACGCGGGGAGGCAACGTGACGACCCAGGCCCTTCCCTCGCGCGAGCAGCAAGCTGCTCTCCGCAAGCAATTAGCTGGGTCTCTGCAGCCATGCAATTAGGATTTAGTTACGAAAGTCATTAGTTTTAAAATAACTGAAGTTTAATTTCTGCAACGCTGTATTTGAAAACTGTGTCACAGCAGGTCAATTTACAACAGGCAATGAAGAAGCACTCGATCGGCCGCTGCGAGTTATCACAAATCCTCGACTTGCATTAAACGACGACGCGGGGTTCCACCCCCGGCCTCGCCGACCCAGACGCGCGGGCTCCCGCCGCAACCCTGTCACACGATTCACGGCTCACGGCAAACACCAGATGATCCGCCAGGGCCCCCGGCCGCGTTTCCGCGAGGCCGGGACGCGCGGCCGGGCAGCCGCGGGCCCAGCTCGGCCTGCGGGCGCCCCGGGGGCCGCGGCGGGGGGCCCGCGGCTCCGCAAACTCCCAGCCTCGGACAAAGTTACATAAACGGCCCCGCCCGGGCGCCCGCGCCCACCTGTCGGGGCCGCGGGCGCCGGCCCAGGCGGCCCCCCGCGCGCTGGAAGCGTCCAGAAGGCGTGGGGCCGTCCGCGGCGCGGGCCGGCGGGCGGGGACCGCGCGGCGTCCACCTGCCGGGCCGCGGCCTGGGCGGGCCGAGGGGCGGGGGCGGCGGGGCGGCGGACAATGGCGCGGCGGCCGGGCCGGGAGCGCTTACCGCGGCGGCGGCGGCGGCGGCGGCGGGCCGCGCTCAGCCCTGCTCGGGCGCCCCGAGCCGCATCTCCTCAGCCTGCGCCGCCACCCGCCGGCGGGCGGGCTCGGGCTCGGGCGGCGACGGCGCGAGCGGCCGCGGCGCCGCGGGGGCCCAGCGGGGAGGCGGCTCGGGCGGCGGCGGCGGCGGCGGCGGCGGCGCGGGCGGGCGCGCGGGCTCGGGCTCGGGCGGCGGCGGGGACGGTGCTCCGCGGCGGCGGCCCCACAACCTCCCCTCCTCATTCACAAAAAATTGACCCACGTTGAACCATGATGCTTCTCCCCCCTCCAGCGCCAAGCCGGACGATGATAGGCTGCTCGCGACGCCCGTCTGCCGCCACGGCCCCGCCTCCCCGGCCGGCGGCTCGCTAGCCATTGGCCGCGGACGCTGTGCGTCACCTCCCCTCCCGGGCCCCGCCCCCCCGCCTGGTTTCTAATGAAGAGCTCGTCAATTACGGCTCGGCCCCGCCCCCGCCCGCCCGCCCCGGGCGCCCGGCCGGCCTTCCATTGGCCTGCGGGAGCCTGCGGACGGCCCCGTGTGCTCCCGCCCCTCGCCCCGCGGTGGCCCAATCGCCGAGCCGGAGGACCCGGGAGCGGCAGAAATGCCCCTCCTTCGCCCGCCTCCGCGGACTCGTGCTAGGTCCCGTTGGCTCCCGGAGCTGCCAATTCCAGGTGGGCGGGCGTGCCAAAGGACGCTTCAGGCGCCAGCCGCTGGACGCTTGGCGGAGAAGACGCAGGGAGCAGGGGTGGGCAGAGGTTGTAAACAGGGGTGCTGGGCCGCGGCCGGTTCTCCTCCGCAGCCCGCAGAGCTGCCGGCGGTCAGCACCGCCTGCCCACGCGCCCGGCTCGTGCTCGGTAGGGTTGCGGTGGGGCGCGGGCTGAGGCGGAGAGCCGGCCAGGCCTGGCCGAGGCCGCCATCTTGGCTACTGGCAGACGGTCACGTGGTGCTGCGTGAGCCGGGAGGTGTAGGGGCGGCGCCGGGAGAGTGCGCAGGCGCGCGGCGGGCCACGCCCTGCCCCGCGGCGGGAACGCGGGCCCCAGGGAGGCGGCGTGCGGCGGCCGGGCCGACCGGGCGGGAGGTTGCGGGGACGGCGGGCGCCGCTGCGCGCGCTCGTGCTGGAAACCCGCGGCGTTCCGAGGCCGCCGGCTTTGGCGTGACTCGTGCGGAGTGGCCGCGCTCGGCCCCGCGTGCGCCTGGCTGCCGTCGGCGTCCGTTGCCGCCCGCGCCTCCCGGAGGGGCAGCGCCGTTGCACAAACTGACGGAAACGCGGTTTGCGAAACGGCAGGTCCCGAGCAGGAAGGCGGTCGTGGCCGAGAGGCTTCCCGAGGGACGGCCGCACGTGGGCCCGGCGACAGGCGCGGTGCTGAGGCGGGGGGCCGGGGGCCGCGTCCGGCGGCCCTCACTCCGGGCTGTGGCGACGCGGAATCCGCGGGACGCGCTCTGGAGGGCCTGCTCCCGATTTCGGAGAGGCCCCGCGTGGGAGGAGCACTTCCTGCAGCCGGTACCGGGGAGCCGGGCTCCGTGCGCGTGGACCGGGGCCCTGTGCCGGCGGCGAAGGTGGAGTGACCGCCCCGACGCCAGGCACTGCCGCGAGACTCCCCGGACGGCGTTGTTACCGAGCCTGAACCCCAGAACCTGACTCCGTAGATGACGACAACCCCAGAGTCTCACCTGGGGCGGCCCGGCAGGGTGGCCCGCTTGAAAACACGCGTGACTCAGATGCGCGGGCAGGGGCGCGCTCTGCGCCTTAGGAACCGTGAGGAAGACGCCGGGGCCCAGCAGCCAGAGAACGTGTTAAGTACCCGAATGCAACATCCCCCGTCGGACCTGGGAGCCGACAAACTTGCTCAACCATGAGACAGACGAAGAAGAAACTCGGGTTCCTAAAACACAGCATCATTTGCACCCCATAGCGAAAACAACGTGATCCTCCCCCAGATCGCTGGGGAGTAACAACGTGGCCGGCCCCGGGCACACGTGTGAACCTCGGCCGACGCCCAGCCAGGGTGTGCCCGGCGGCTCTGGAAGCTGGCAGTGGGCAGTGTTCCCGGCGGGGCAGGCCCCGTGCACCGTACGCATCAGCACGACGGTCATAAGGGCCTCCTACCCGGAGTGCAGTGTGTGGGGACCTGCTAGTCGTGGACACAGAATGACGTCGAATTGCTGACTCCTCAAATGGCGTAACAATAGAGGTGTTAAGGAAAACCTGCACGGTGCCGAGGGGAGACGCTGATCTCGGGGCGACGTGACAGTGAAGTTTGGGGTGCAGTCAGGAGAGGGGTACACCCTGACCGGAGCCCAGGCGATGTTAGCAACGAGAAAGAGCGAGCTGCTAGGGGAACGTTCAGGGTACCGTGCAGTGCACGCCTCAGGCTCCGTGAACAGGGCAGCCAGGTTAGCAGGGCTCAAGATTCAATGAATTTATAGCAGGCTGATTTTTAAGTTAATTTTGTGTGGAATGATGCTATAAGTACCCCAGTGACCCTTGGCAGAGCTTAGGGGGTGGAGGTGAGCAGTTGGCTCTCGGGGGCAGTAGGCTGAGCGGGAAGGCCACGTTGGAATGTTCAGGTGGCGAGGACGCACGTGCCAACTGGGGTGTCCCTGGCAGGAGGAAACACCAAGACCATGCAAGATGCACTTGGAGATTTTACCTCCAGAGAAAGATGTTGGAGTAAAGACCCCAGAGCTGGAAGGGAGGGAGCCGGGGAAGGCAGGGGAGGGAGAGTGCCTGCATCCGGTTTCCTAAAAGTAAGGAGGCGCCCAGAGAGCAGGACAAGGAACAGAAGAAAGGCCCAGCAAACGTGACAGAATGTTCTCTTCCCCAGTAGTGGGAGAAACGCAACACTGTATCTGATGAAAGTCACTGAAGAAATAAACACGTATTAACTGAATGTCAACTGGTAGAACGACACATACATAAAACCTTGAGATGTTTGCCTAGTCTTTCACCTAGTGATTCTAATTCTAGAACCTAATTCCGATACACGGGAGCAGACAGCCTGCCAGTCAAGACGCCCACGTCCCGTATTGAAGTCCAATCTTGGGTCCAATCCTCAGCTGTGGCTCCTAATTCCACTTTTTGGTAATGCCGACCCCAGAGGCAGCAGGAATGGCTCAAGGACCTGGACTCCTGCCGCCCACATGGGACACCGGGGTTGAGTTCCTGGCTCCTGGCTTAGCACCCAGCCTGGCTTGAGGCTGTTGCAGGCATCTGGGAAGCGACCCAGCAGATGGGAGTGTTTCTCTCTCTCTCTCTCTCTCTCTCTCTCTCTCTCTCTCGTCTCATATAAATAAGGATATTGATAAGCATTTAACTAAAAGGGTCACAGAAACAATGATTACTTGGAATCAACTTTTTTTTTTAATTGAGGATTTTGTGTCACGAGAAGAAATTCTCTTTTTACTTTTAAGAGGAAAGGAAGACTCCAACCCCCTACCCCTGCACCTGAGAACGCAGCAGCAGGAGGGCCAAATTCCTGGGCCCCTGCTGCCCAGGTGCAGTCCAGGCTCCCGGCTTCCTCCTGGCCCAGCCCCGGCTGATGTGGTGATTGGCGAGTGAACCAGAGGATGGAAGATCTCTCTCTTCCTGTCTCTCTCTTCTCTTTGTAACCCTGCCTTTCAAATAAATAAAATAATTTTTAGAGAAAAAAGGAAGACTACAGCACGTAGTCACAACATGCTATAATTTTAACAAAACGGCTCCAGCCAGGAGAAAGCAAAGATGCACCTCACCAGGTTGGAGCGTTTGGAAGGTGAGAGGCCGCCGTGTTCTTAGCCCGCGTGCTGAATTCTTCAGTGACCGTGCACTACCTTCGTGGTAATGTTCTAACTAACCCAGTGGGACATCGAGGTAACCAGGGAGCCTGCAGGGTCAGCAGCTGAGAGGGGCAGTCCCGCTGTCGCTGGCTGCGGAGCTGGGCTCAGGGAGTCGCTCCCAGGCCAGCTCAAGGCTCATCTCAAAGCCCTGATTCCCAGTCTCCCAGCCGCCCCTGCCCGCCACGGGCCCCCAAGCCCGCTTCAGACAAGGCCGAGTCCCCGTGTCTTGGCGATGCATCATCACCCAGCTGGCCTGGACCACTGATTACGTGGTTGGCAGATGCAGCCCAGAGCCGTCAGGGGAAGGAGTTGAACGCTGAGGGTGGAGTCTGGGGTGGGGTGGGGGTGAAGGGGGCGGGGCCCCCCGGACAGGGTCCTTCCCAGGAGAACGTGGCTGTTTCCAGGAGGCAGTGAGCTGAAAGCAGAGCCCAGCACCAGGGCTTGGCTGACAGCCATTGTGTGGCCGTGTGGTGCCCGGGGGAGAGGCAGAGCCGTGGACAGAGGGTCCACCCCGGGAAGGAAGGCCCACCCCCAGTGTCACAGGCGGTAGCTCCTGTGCTTCCAGGTCAGCAAGCCCGAGGTCAGGGTCCCCCAGACCCCACCCCACCCTGCGCACCCGAGATGTTCCAGGCAGAGAACCAAGGGGCCATGGACCAAGGTGAGGAGCTGCTGCCATGGGATGAGCCGGGAACTCCAGGGAACCGGAAGTGGTGCATCCATGCTCTCTGGTGGCATGGCCACAGCACCCCTCAGGCTCAGCCATCTCCATACCTCGGATGTCGCCAGACCAGTTCACGAAGTGAGAAGAGCAGCCAGGGAGCTGGCCTGGGGTGAAGGGTGAGTGTGCTACAGAGAGGGGCGTGGAGGGGGTCCTCAGGCCCCCAAGCCAGGCTCTGTTCACACCCGCAGCCTCCCCAGACGTGAGGTGACACAGTGTGCCTCTGGGGGGAGCGCAGGGGAACCCCGCGTGGCCTGGAGTGGCCAAGGAACTCCGGGACAAACTCAGGGAGAGGGCACACAGGCCCAGGAGGCTCCACGCCCGGCCCCACAGACTTCTCATTCGAGGGAGAGTCCCTGCGGGGGCCCAGGCCAAGGACCTCCTTGCTCAGTATCGGAGGGTACCTGAAAACCCAGCCAGAGCTGGAGAGGCCCCGCGGGAGAGACAGGTCTCCTGGTGTGGGGGTGGGGAGCCCAAGGGATGCAGGTGGAGGCTGGGACACGGGTGGGGGCAGGCGGGTTCGGACAACCACCCGCCCACCCAGGCTTGCCCTGAGCCAGGCGCTGTCAGGACCAGCTCTGAGGGCGGTGAGAAGGCAGCAGAGCAGGGCTGCACACAGGACTGGGGGGGGCGGGGGGGGGGTGCTGAGGCCCAGCTGGAGCCACAGCACCGTGGCTCTAGTGGCACCAGGGCCGTTGGTGTTTTCCGCTAGAGCGCAGAAGCCCAGCTGCAAAGAAGCTGGGTGCTTGGGTGGACGGAAGACGGGCGGGGCACTGGGATTCAGCGTAGGTGGGGTACAGCGCCCTCTAGGGCACGAGCCGCTGTGGTGGACTCCAGGTGTCCTGGGGTCCTGGCTGGATGGGACAGGAGGGACAGGAGTGGAAGGACAACATCCATGTATTTCTACCATTCTGGAGGCAGCACTGGCCTCTGGGCCCTCGGCCACCGGAAACCGCAGTCCACGGCTGGGCCCAGCCACCCACAGAGGGCCCACTGCAAACACTGTTCATGCAGGCATTAGGGAGTAAGTCCCATCACGTGAGACTTGACACATTCAAACTCGGGGTAGGACCTCTCCCTCTCTGGGATTAGAACCCAGACCATCTGCATAATCAGGGGAGCCCAACCCTCAGGAGTAACATGGAGCACCTCAGGTATGGGATACCCTTGGGACTTCCAGCAGGAGCACAGAGGCTCTGCGGGATTCGCAGGGGGAGCCTCACGCAAAGTGAGCTCATCACCTACCTGATAAAGCCCGGAGGTTCCACACAGAAGCAGAAGGTGTGGGTGCAGCAGCGGGGACGTTACCTGGCTGCCTGCAGCCTGTGTCCGAGCGCCTGAGCTCAGGTGTGGGCTGGGCACACCTGGGCGGCAGATGCTGAGGGCTCGGTGCGTGGGTCCCTGCCCCTCAGTGGAACCCCTGGGTTGCGTGCCCAGCTTCTCTTCAGTCTGGCTCAGCCGACAGTGGCAGCCACTGTCATTATTTGAAAAGCCGAGAGAGGGAGAGAATCTTCTAGCCACTGCTTCATTCCCCAAATGGCTGCAATAGCCATATCTAGGCCAGGCTGAAGCCAGGTGCTTGGGCCTCATCCTGGTCTCCCACATGGGTGGCAGGGGCCCAAGCACTTGGTTCGTCCTCTGCTGCCTTCCCAGGTGCATTAGCAGGGAGCTGGATCCGAAGTGGCCTGTAGGGACTAGGACCAGTGCTCCGATGCGAGCTGCCAGTGTCGGTGTCACTAGCTGCTGCTTCACCCGCTGCCCAGCAAGCCTGGCCCCAGTCAGGGTCCCTCTAGATTGGCTCAGCGTCCGCGGGTTGGGGACCTCGTGACACCTGACAATCCCTCTGTCACTCAGGGCACCGAAGGAGGGGGCGAGGCCATTCCAGAAGGCACCGCTCTGGCACAGGATCGCTTTGAGCTGAAAGCGCTTGGAAAGCGTCCAGTCCCCTCTCCCTCCTGAGAAGGAGACGAGGTCCCCCCCACGCCCTGGCCAGCAGAGGAAGCTGGGAAGGCACGGTCGAGAGAATTCTGTACAAACACACCTGGGAAGACAACGCTGGTCGCTGTGTAGCCGACTCACCTGACTGATGTTCCTAAAATTTACGAGCTCTACCTAGGGTAGGAGCAGGTAGGTTTGCCTGTTGTCTGCATCTCCGTTTACTTCCCAGGGCTCCTGTGCTGAGTTTGTGGGCCCAGCTGAAAACCCAAGGAGGTGAAGTGTGACCCTCCCCTGACCCCGAAGTCACCCAGCCGCGGGTGTGATGCCCCACCGCAGCCACGCGTCCCGCAGCCTCCAGCCCCAGCAGGGCTCTCAGGGACACCTTCGTGTTCTTCCTACACCGAGGCTCAGAGGGATGTGCTATGGGGATCGGTGACCACAGGGAAGGCCCCGGCCGAGCCCCTGAAGCTGCCTCCCTGGCCCCTGACCCCCAGCCTGGCCGGGGTGGGAAACCAGCTGCAAGAAGATCTGGGGAGAGAAATTCCGCACGTATCTAAGCTGGTGTGAGCTCCAGTGCAGCGCAGTGTCCGACGAGAAGGCAGGACGTCGGGGAGGGAGCAGAGGCGCGGGGGACGTGGAAAGCAAAGCGTTTTAAGTTCTCAGCACTGCAGGGAGACTGAACTTTACATTTTGGGAAGCAAACGTGCTGTTAACGTTTTTAAAGACACTGGAATACTTCCAGCATGTTGCACCCGGATTAGCTGAGAGGGGGGCAGAGAAGGGAAGAGAGCACGAGGGGAACAAAACAACGATCAACCCAATAGAAAACAGGGAAGAAGAAGAAGAGAAGATGGGGTGCACAAACAGAAAACCCAAAATCAAACTTGGAGATCAGTGCAGCCAGGCCAGCGTTCACAGTGGATGTGAAGGACTAACTTGGAGATCAGTGCAGCCAGGCCAGCGTTCACAGTGGATGTGAAGGACTAACTTGGAGATCAGTGCAGCCAGGCCAGCGTTCACAGTGGATGTGAAGGACTAACTTGGAGATCAGTGCAGCCAGGCCAGCGTTCACAGTGGATGTGAAGGACTAAGTTTGCCAGTCGGAGCCAGCCTGGGAGATGGGGTTTAAAAATAAAAGCCACCCCCTTCTGTTTACGAGTGATTGCGCTAAACAGGAAAGTGCAGAGAAGCTGATAGTCAGAGGGGCGAGAAATGGTGTTCTGAGCCAGCACCACTCAAAAGAGGCCTTTGGTTACTGTCCTGTCAGTCAGAATTGACGCTCAGAGATGCAGGTGGCCACAGTGGGTGGTGGAAGGGGTGATTCACTCCAGAGATGCGCAGCGTGAACTTGGTGCCTCTGGCAGTGTAGCCTCAGAATAACCCAAAGCAATTTTTTTAAACCCCGAGGAGAAATGTACAGACCCAGAATACCAGAGAGCCCTTCTGTCTCAACAACCGATGCACAGGATTTGAATACTGAAATTAACAAGCTTAGACTAATGTTCACATACAAAAAAAAAAAAAAAAGTTATGCTCCTGAAGTGGGAAGGACATTCTTAAATATGGCCGTAGCCACAAAGCCAACTGCAACCAGTTACGAAGAATCAGTGCCCTACAGAACACCCTCTTTTACCAAAATGTGATAAGGTCAGAAATCGCTTGCAAAAAGATGGCCCTGAGCCAATGTCCAGGCAAGCCAGGGGGACAAGCCGGGAGGACATGACAGGAAGACATGACAGGGGGATATGATGGGGACACGACAGGGCTTAGCGCTGGTCATCAGATGCCAGTGCACAAATCCCCCAGTTCCACTTAGCAGTCAGAGACACTCATGAGCTCAAGACGCCACATGCAAACACTTCATGAAGCCTAAGGGTAGTTCCAGCATAACTTGTACAAAATATTTACAGAGACAACTACGAATCTTTGGTAAAAGGTTTTTTTAAAGATTCAAATAATTGGATAAACAAAAAATTTCATCAATTCTGAAACATGCGTTTTGTTGTTGTTGTTGTTGTTGTTGTTTTACAATTTTTAACGTCTCAGAGTCAGAGTGGACTGTTGCCTTTGCGTCTGGTCATATGTCAACACAGGAGAACTCCTTCTTCCTCACAGCACATGGAACAGTGGTGCACGTTTGCCTCAATGGTGTCTTGAATACCAGTGCATACCATGTTCATGGACTGAAAGCTCAGAAATCACAAAGATGGATGCTCTCCAAAGTAGTTTGAAACTTCAGTGCAATTTTTGGTATGTCGCTCTGAAAGTCATTGCCTAGCAAACAGCTGAGAGTAGGCAAGGTGATTTTGATAAACAGTGTGATGGGGGGTGTCTTTATGAAACATCAAATTCCATTCTTAGCTCTAGGAATTTGACCACAAAGCCTTGGTGTGGGGATATCAAATACAGCAAATAGCAGAGTACAGTCCAGACAATGCTACAACTTGCTCTATGGCCACTGCATCGCAGGCTAGAGGAGAAAACACTAAATCACTTACACTTGAACATCTGGTTCTCCCTATTGGAAATAGGATAAAATCACCATCTCACACCAAACACACCGACTTGGTGGGGAAAAAGATCTATGCAAGAAAGGAATGTGGGAAGGACACTTATAACCTCTGAAAGATTTATTTATTTATTTGAAAGTCAGAGCTACAGAGAGAGAAAGAGAGAGAGAGAGAGATTTTCCATCCACTGGTTCACTCCCGCGATGGTCACAACAGGCAGCACTGAGCCAGGCTGAAGCCAGGAGCCAGGAGCTTCTTCCAGGCCTCCCATCAAGTTAGCAGGGGCCCAAGTGCTTGGGCCATCTTCCGCTGCCTTTCCAGGCTGTTAGCAGGGAGCTGGGTTGGAAGTGGAGCAGACAGGACTCGAGCCAGTGGCCATATGGGGTGCCAGCATCATACGTGGTGGCTTTGCCTACTACGGCACAGTCTGGCTCCTGAAAGGATTTCTCCTACAGAACAGGAAACACACACAAACCATAAAGGAAAACTGTAGCAAATTTGATTTTGTTGTTCAACCTCCTGAGCCATTGGGGAAATGCAAATTAAAACCAGAAGGAGCTGCCGCTTCACACCTGTTTGAAGGAGTCAAACAAAAACCTGTGGAGAGGCGTGTCCCAGGAGGAGGCAGGGCACCCTCGGCGCACAGCTGGCAGGTGGGAGTCAGCACCCATTCTGAACACGTGTGTTCTCGTTTTTGTTTGTTTTGTTGCAATTTTTTCCCAGTGATAAACATACACCTAGCAGAAGACCCAGCAATTCTGGTGCCCCATATTCACCCTACAGAAATGAAAATTTGGGCCCCCACAAAAATCTATCAGCTTTGGGGCCGGCGCTGTGGCTCAGCGGGTTAAAAGCTGTGGCCCAAAGCGCCGGCATCCCATATGGGCGCCGGTTCTATACTCGGCTGCTCCTCTTCCAATCCAGCTCTCTGCTTTGGCCTAGGATAGCAGTAGAAGATGGCACAAGTCCTTAGGCCCTGCACCCACTTGGGAGACCAGAGGAAGCTCCTGGCTCCTGGCTTCGGATTGGCACAACTCTGGCCATTATGGCCAACTGGAGAGTAACCATCAGATGGAAGATCTCTCTTTCTTTCTCTGTGCCTCTTCTCTCTCTATGTAACTCTTTCAAATAAATAAATAAATCTTGAAAAAAAAATCTATCAGCTTTATTCATAATAGCCATAAATTTGACCCGACTCAAAGGTCTTTCAACGCCTGAGTGAGTAATGGAGAGTGCACTCCCACACAGCGGACTACTACACACCACTGCCAGCAGCACCTGCGTGGGCACACAGCCTCGTGAGCACGCCCCTCAGCCGTCTGCCCACTTCGCGTAGGTGTGAAATACGTATTAGTGGTAAAAACAAGGCATGCCTGACACAGTCGTGGAGACGGTTCCAAGAACAGAATCCTTGTCTTGATTTTATCAGTGGTTGGACGCCCAGCGGGCCCTTGTCCAGTGTTCGTCTTCCACACTAGGCGAGACGCTCTGGATGGCCGCCTCCCGTTCACCGGCCGAGCCCCGGACGGCCGCCTCCCGCTCACCGGCCGAGCCCCGGACGGCCGCCTCCCGCTCACCGGCTGAGCCCTGGACGCCCGTTCACCGGCTGAGCCCCGGACGGCCGCCTCCCGCTCACCGGCTGAGCCCTGGACGCCCGTTCACCGGCTGAGCCCCGGACGGCCGCCTCCGTTCACCGGCTGAGCCCCGGACGGACATTTCCTGTTCACTGGTTGACTTTGCCTTGCACCAATCTGCGTTGAGTGGACAATCTCATTTCTGTGATCAGAGCAGGCCAAAATGTGGTGTTATTTCTTGACATGTGTAACAGCATTAACAGCTGCACAATTAAAATTCAGGATTTTCCAGCAGGTGACAATATAAAAAGTCAAATTGCACAGACCCTACCGAAGTCAGTCATTGCCACATGAAAACCAGATTACAACTGCACTCACAAGTAGTTCCAAAGACACAGGAGAAATCCCGGAATATCAGAATGGGAGTCACAGGGACGTGGAGACGTGCGCAGGTGGCTTGGCTCTCCCAGTCACCTTGGGCCTGCACTGTTCTTCTTTGGAAGAAAGGAACTTGTGAGAAATGGTGTTCTGTCAGGATGTCACGCTTAACACGAGTGTTCCCGATTACCCTGTGACCCAAACAATGCCATAGATTATAACCCCGATGGCTGAAAGCCCCACACGCCATAACGCAGCATCTGAGCACGAGCAGGTGCAAGGCCACAGAGGAGACTTAACGGCCCTCCCAGCCCTCAGGGTGACCTTCCTGCCTGTGCGGACGGGGAAATGAGGACGACCCGCCCCACCCCGGGACAGGCCATGGCTTCCGTGCCGGACGGTGCCAACGGTCCACGGGAAGCGGAGTGGATAGGGCTGCTTTGGTGCAAAAAAGTGGTCTGAACCCGTGATGGGAGGGCTCCTCCAAAAGTCCACGGAAAAGCCGCGTTCTGTGCACTGCTCTTGCACGGAGTCAGCCTCCCTTGTAATTACACTTCCCGTCGCGCTTGGAAGCGCCTCACCCTCGCCTGCTCGGCAGCGCTGCAACGACACACCTGGGGCTGCGCTTGACCAGGAAAGAGGTCTGTTAGCTCTCAGCTCTGGAGGTCACCCAGCGCTCACCTCTGCTGAGGGCATCATGGCGGACCGAGGAGTGCGCGTGACCGCGAGATCACCCGGCCCGCAGGACCCAGAAGGGCTGGGGCCCCACGGCCCCTTCTGAGAGCACCCCCAAGTGCCTCAGGACCGCCCACGAGGCCCCCACCTCTGAGGGGTTCTGCCACCTCCCCACGCCCTGGAGCTGGCCCTCCCGACACAGACACATCCAGACCGCAGCCCCTACCTCCTCCATCCTTCTCCCCTTCCTGCCGCAGCGCCGCTCGGCAGAGCTCCTCGGAGCCCGGGCCGGCCTGGGGACCCACACCCAGTGCCCCCCTCAGCCCCTACATCCTGCTCTTGTTCTTACAGCCCTGGCCTTGCAGGGGATCCGCAGAACAAGACGGCTATGCCTAAACCAGAGCCACGCAGTTCCCCCATGCCAAAGGTGACAGCGAGTACGGGGCCGTCCCCTCCTGCTCAGGTGAGACATGGGAGGGTCCCTGGGAGGTGAGCGTGGCCGTCGGTCCCCGTCCGCACCCCCGGCGCTGCACCTGCCTGGGCCTCTGGGCGCTGCGAAGCCAGCCAGGCAGTCGCCATACAGGCACCGGAAAAGGCCTCTGGTTTTTGATTCTGTTTTCCCCCACGGAACCGCTCGAGTGAGAAACATTTGGAGATTTACAATCAGGGCACACGACCAAGCGGCGTCTGAGCTTCTCTGTTCAACAGAACTAATTTCTCTTGGCGCTCAGCCCCCATCACGACAGAGCTGGATCTTCCCCGTTCGTCCTATTTATAGGGGACGTTCGCCTGCCCCCGAGCCCCCAGGGGACAGCAGAGGGCTTTCCTCTCCAGGCCTCCAGTGGACAATGGGGGCGGACATCCTGAGCTGCAGAAACAGCCGTCAGCAGCCCCCAGCCCTGTGAAGAGGGAGGGGCTTGTTCCTTCCAGTCTGAAGGGGCTCAGCCAGGCCGTGTGGGTGGGACACCCAGGAAACAGGGCTCTTGTGTTTCCTTGTTTGTTTCCTAGAGAAAGAAAGACTTCTTTGTCACACACACACACACATACATACACACACGACACATACACAACATATATACATATACACATACACACATATACACACGCAGTATACACATACATACACACATGCACATGTTCACACGCACACACATACACACATGCACACACAACATATATACACATACATATATACACATACATGCACACACAACATATATATACACATACATACACACATATACATGTACACACATACACATACATGTATACACATGCATACACACATGTGCACAAATACACATACACACATACATACATACACACATATATACATGCACACACATACACACGCACACATACATACACACATGCACAGATACACATGCATACACACAGGCACACATACATTTACACACATACACACGTATACACATATGCACACATATGCACACACATGTGCACATATACACACCCATGCATACACACACATATATACATGAACACATACACATACATGCACACATACACAGATACACATGCATACACACATTTACACGCGTACACACGCATACACATATGTGCATAGACACACATGCACGCATACACATACGTGCAATACACACATGCGTGCACATACATACATATGCACACGTGCACACATATGCACACACGTACACACACACATACACGTACACACACATCGCGATTAGAATCCGAAGAGCCGTGGAAGGCGAGAGTGCCTAGCGCCGCCGTCTTCCCAGCAGGAGCCGCGTGTGATCTGCCCCCGGCGCTGGCTGGCAGAGGCGGTATCGACTCCCGCTGACTGACGAGGGGGACATCTCGCTCCTGAAATATTGATGGCAGATTACACGGAACCGCAAACCCGCTCCATAGAGCGCGCTGCTCCAGCGCCTAATGGTGTTTGCTTCCCTCAGGATGACGGCTCAGCCCTGATAGGATGGCTTTATTCTGTCTTGGGGGAAAACTTGCACCGTCCTGCTAAATTAACTTGTCAAAGGCTTCAAACTTCGGAAGCTTTCACAGCTCAGCTCGCGCTATTATTCAAGATTGAATGGGAGGCCACAGACTGTAAAAGCTTGCAAAAAACGAATTCCGCAGGCTTTCATGGACTGAGTGAAATACTTACCTTTTGTTCGGCTGCGTGTCGTGACTGCAGGCTCGGAGAATGGCTGCATTTGCCTGTGAGTCCTCGCTCCTCCCCTCGTGCCCCGGGGGCCGCGTCCAGTGCTTGCCCTCTGGACAGCCGCCCGGACTGAAGCACTCTCCAGAGCCCAGGGGCGCAAGGCGACGGGCGCCCAGCTCCGGGGAGAGCCCTGAAGCCCTTTCTTGTACAGACAGCCTCTCAAGGGACTGGCTAGCCAACCGCTGCTTCCGCACACACACTGACCACTGACCATGGGCTGTGTCTGTGGATCGGGCGGGAGGACAGCCCTGCTGCGATTCCTGCCCCCAGGGGAGCAAGGCGCAGGACGCCAGGGCACGGCTGTCGGTGGGGTCTCAGGGCCGGCCTCCCGAGAACACCAACGCAACCGGGACGCCTTGATCCACTGGGTGGAGGGCGTCACACCTGGACTGAGGTGCCCAGCGCAGGGGGCAGCCCCTTCCTGCACAGCTGGGCACTCGGCCAGTTCTAGCCACGGAAAGGAAGACACGGGACGCCTCTTTGTCTCCTGCACGCAGTGCGGCGGTCTGGACGTGGCTGAGGCTTCATGCCTGCCACAATCCGACGGTGAAGGAAGTGCTCAGGTCTCGAGACAGGCACACGCGTGTGCTCCGGTCTCTTAGACTCTTCCAGAAAGAAGCGCCTTGGCCAGTGGAGCCCCTGCCCTCGTACCTCGAGAACCGCGCAAAGCGAACCTCTTTTCTTTGCAGTGTAGCCGCCTCGGGCGCTTTGTGACAGCAGGAGCTGGCATAGGCGCTCCTGTTTTCCCAGAATCCTGTCTGCTCCTGTTTTCCCAGAATCCTGTCTGCTCCTGTTTTCCCAGAATCCTTTCTAGATGCTGGCGGGTTTTAGTCTCCTGCGGACCAGCCGTGGCGAGTGGGCTGTTCCGGCCTCCGCGGTTTGGAGAGTGCTCCTGGTCGTAAGAGCTCACTGGGAAGCCAGCTCGAAATGCTCTAGTTGATAAAAACATGTACTGTGTGTGCCTGTGCCGAGAGAGGTGTGGAAGAAGAGGTGTGTAAACACGGATCCCCAAACCGCTCGTGTCTGAGGGCACGCTGAGAGGCGTGTCTTCCACAAGGACACGCCCCCTGTGAAGAGGCGCCCCCTCTGAGGAGGGGCGTGGTGGCTGCTGCACCCAGGGGCCGAGCCCTCCCCAGAGGCCGTCCTGATGCCTCCACCCTGGACCTGCTGCCCCCAGACGGGGAGAAGTGTTGGAAGCTGCGGTGTTTCAGCCCAGCCAGGGGCTCTGCCACCACAGCCCGGGGGGAGGGGCCCCATGAGCCTGCTCTTCGTGGAAACCCTGCAGGCGGATTCCGGTTTCAGGCGGCACTGGGCACCTGTTCACCTGGCTGTGCCCCTGCTGAGACCCTGGTCCCCCGGCCTGCGAGGAGCTGTGCACCTGTCACACCTGCAGCCGCACCTCCACCGGCACCGTCCCTGTGCCCGCCCTGGCTGCCCTGGGGGCCTGGAGAGCAGTGTCTCCCCTGCCTGGCCTGGCCTGGCCAGGAAACCCCACTGCCCACCAGACGGCACCCCGGGACTCCAGCCTGGAGGCAGTCCTGGGCGCCCCTGCCACGAAACGCCCCGAGCAGGGTATGGGAAGGGCTGGGGGAGTCATGGGTTGGCTGTGGAGGGGTGGGGCCCACAGCCTTGCCCTGGCCTGAGGGCTGGGGAGCCCAGAGCCCCCTGGACGCCCTTGGTGGACTCGTCAAGCTCTCGCCGGTTTCTCTGCAGGCGCCTGGTGAGTGTGGAGGCCGGGGCGTTTGTTTCGCACCTGCTGACTTCTCAGGGCCTTGGAGCACCACGTTGGAGGGGGGGCAGGTGCAAGGCCCTGGTGGGTTACACAGCTGCCTGGTGTGAGAGTGTGGGGCTGCCAGGGCGCTGTGGTGAGGGTCCCCTCTCGCTGCCCCTGCCGCCCACTGCGCATCGGGAGCCTTCTCCCACTACGCACAGTTCCCTCCTGAGGAAGAACCCAGGTCGCTTGATCTTGGTCCTGTCCATCACTGAGAGACTGCACACGGTGTGCACAAGGAGCCCATTTCGGAACTGCCCCCCACAACGTCCGGGGAGCCGGTAAAGCAGCGTCCTGCCCCTTGCGTGCGAGCCCAGTACCAGCTGGTCTAGAGCCAGCTGTGGTCGCCCAGGGTCGTCTGAGCGATGTGACCCTGGTGCATGGTGAGCTCATCGCTGCTGGCCAGCGACTGGGGCAGGAGCAGCCAGGCGTCTGCACTCTGACCATGAGCGGACCTGGAGCTCGGTGAGGTTTTGGAGCAGGGATAACTCTGCTTTCTGGGTAAAAAGGGAGAAACTTGGGTGCCTGACTTCTTTGACTTTTGTTCTCTAGTTTTCTCTTTTTTAAAAAAACTGGGACATGGATGTGATGTTGGAGGTGCAGCAGCTGGCTGTGATCAGGAGGCTGCCTGGCTCAGGACCCTGGGGAAGAGCAGCTGGCTCCGGGGTGGGGCCTGGGGGCGGCCCTGGCAGCCCTGGGCTGTCTCCTCTGAGCTCCCCATGTGTTCAGACGGCTGGGGAGCAGCTCCCCTTGCACACAGGGGTTTTATGAGGACTGTGAGAGGTGCTGTTTGGCTCTCTGCAGGGTAGAAAGTCCTACTCATCAGTGGTATTGTTTTTAAGACTTATTTATTAAGTCAGAGTTACAGAACTGTGAGTGAGAAAGAGATCTTTCCTCTGCGGGTTCACTCCCCAGATGGCGGCAACAACCAGGGCTGGGCCAGGACAAAGCCAGGAGCTTCATCCAGGTCTCCCACCTGGGCCGTCCTCCACTGCTTTCCCAGGCCACAGCAGAGAGCTGGATCGGAAGTGGAGCAGCTGGGACTCGAACCGGTGCCCATATGGGATGCCGGCACTGCAGGCGGCGGCTTTACCCGCTACGCCACAGCCCTGATCAGCCATACTGTCATCCACCTAAGAAACACCTAGGATAAACTTTGGCCGATGTTAAGTCTGTGCCTCAGATGGAACCAAACGCAGGCCCGACCCTGAGAACCAAGGGCTGGCATTTCCAAGCCGTGGGGCTCTGTTCTGGAGGGGTGCTGAGATGGCAGTGACGTCGGCTGTATCCAAGGCCCCGGGGGACAGCAGTGCAGCTGGAGCCGCAGCGCCTGGGGTCCAGGTTCTCCATCCATTTCTCTGTAACCCTTCCAAGTGGATCCACATAGCCCCTGGTCTGTGAGTCGAGTCCTGTCTGCTCTTCGCCCAGCACCGCGCCGGCACTGCGAGCAGACAGCTCACGGGAAGCCCTGCAGCCTCCGTGCTACCGGCTCCATTCTGCTGTCTCCATGCACCCGTTACAGGGACCAAGGAGCAAACACAATCGCTTTGTTCCAGGGTCACCCCCTCCGCGGGCAGTGGTGCCCTGAGGCCCCCTGTACCTTGGAGCCCCGTATTTCAATGCACCGTACTTCATAAGTGGTTCCCTATCCGCAGAGTGGTTTCAATTACAACAAAAAGGAAACACGTCAGAAGCTGCGCTTCCGTCATCACAGCTGGGACACGAGTGCCAGCATCTCAAATCTGATTTTTTCAGCATTTTTCCTTGAAATAAGACAAGTTTTTGTGCGTCTGAAACCTTCCTAACGTTCTGGAAAAAGCTTACGTCAAGGAAGTGGAATACTGTGAGTCCATAGCAATGCACATTTCTGTGTGTGTGTGAGATAGCATCAGTGCCCATGACTTCTCCAGCTTTTGTTTTCCTCTATTGATTTAAAAGGTTTGTTTTTATTTATGTGAAAGGCAGAATGAGAGAAAGAGAGAGGGAGGGGGGAGGAAGAGAGAGAGGGAGAGAGGGAGGGAGAGAGGCAAGGAGAGAGAGAGAGAGAGAGAGAGGGAGGAAGAGAGAGAGGGAGAGAGATGGAGAGGGAGGGAGAGGGAGAGAGGGGGGGAGAGAGGGAGGGAGAGAGAGGGGGAGGAAGAGAGAGAGGGAGAGAGGGAGGGAGAGAGGCAAGGAGAGAGAGAGAGGGAGAGAGAGGGAGGGAGGGAGAGAGAGAGGGAGGGAGAGAGAGAGGGAGGGAGATGGAGAGGGAGGGAGAGGGAGAGGGATAGAGGGGGGGAGAGAGGGAGGGAGAGAGGGAGGAAGAGAGGGAGGAAGAGATAGAGGGAGAGAGGGTGAGAGAAGGAGGGAGAGAGAGAGAGGGAGGGAGAGAGGGGGGAGGGAGGAAGAGAGAGAGGAAGAGAGAGAGAGAGAGAGAGGGAGAGAGAGAGGAATCGTCCATCATCTGGTTCACTCCCCAAGTGTCCACAACACCAGGGCTGAGCCAGGCTGAAGCCAAGGGCTCAGGACTCTTCCCTCACGCGTGGGTGGCAGGGACCCAGGTACCTGAGCCGTCCCTGGTGCCTCCCAGGGTGCACAGGGGCAGGTGCTGGCATTGGAGCTGAGCAGCCAGGACCAGAGCCAGGCGCTTCCGCGGGGCCGTTGCCTAACCTGCGGTGCCACAGCACCAGCCCATCCTCCACTGATCTTAACTAGCGATGATTTAGGGCTTGTAAAAATATAAACTTTATTTACTCTAATTGAAGTAAGCTGTGTTTCTGGGTGTGTGGTTAACCAGGTTTAATAATTTAAATATATTCCTTGTCACCGAGACTTTTGCAGCATCGATCATCACAGGAGGGTGTGCAGTTCGCGTATTTTCTCATTCGTGTTGCTTTCCTATGAGACTGCCGGGGTGACATCCAGGTTCACCGCTGGGCGCTCGGCCCGGGGTAAGAAGCCGGCGCAGGGAGTGCTGGGGTCCATGCCTCTGGCCTCAGCGGGGAGTCTCCGCAGCACCAGTTTCATCCCGTATTTAGCATTCCAGAGGATTTGGAACATTCTGGAAAACGGTATCAGTCGAGACCCGGATGGGATTTAGTTCACGTAAGATGTCTTCCCTCTGGGTGTCGCAGGGGAGAAAGCACGGGGTCGTTTGCATGGCCGTTGACCCGTGGCCTCGCTGGGCGGGGTCCCAGGCTTGCTGGCTTGCCGGCTGATGCAGCTGCCCGCGTGTTTATTTTGGTCGCGTATTTCAAAGGACCATTTCTACCCTAAAGTAAACAAACATAATGGAACAGCTGTGACTGATAAACACTCCCGGGCATAATCATCACCTCTCATACAGAGCCTGTGGTTTCAGATTTAATTTTAAAAGTTTCCCTTAACTCTTGGTTCACAGTCAGCACAGCGGATTCCACCGCGGGGGCGCCCGGGGCAGCGTCTGCCGGCCCCAGCGAGGGGTCGACCGCCGTGGGCTGGCTGGGGAGCTGGCACCCTGGCGGGGGACGGCCCGTGTGGACGGCAGGCAGTGGTGGCTGCTGGGAGTCAGGCGTGGGTCCTGCCTGTCACCCTCACGAGGGACACCTTACCTGACTCCAGCAGGCCCGTCCACCAGCTCCCCCGGCCACCGGGAGGACACGGAGGGAGGCTCTTGCTGGATGAAGCCCAGAAGCTGCGCGCCCCGTGGTGCGGGTCCCGGGCCCCTCCCCGCTGCGCTTCTGCTCCAGTCGCGGGCTTTGGGAAGTGTCGCTTGCATCTGGGAGCAGCGCTGTCCGTGAGCCCCAGGACTCCTGCCAAGGCATGGGGACTTTCGGTAGAACTAGCACCTGGAGTGCATCAATAATCACTTAGAAATGGAGCTATTCCTCGGGGCTGGCATTGTGGCACAGCCGGGCTGAGACGCCCCTGCGGTCCAGCATCCCATATCGGAGCTCCAGTTCAAGTTTCGGCTGCTCCACTTCCAACAAAGCTCACTGCTAACGCAGCTAGGAGGCAGAGACAGGTGGTCCAAGTGCCTGGTGCCTGCCACTCACCTGGGAGACCCGGATGGAGCTCTGGCTTCACCCTGGCACAGCCCTGGCTGCTGTGACCATTTGGGGAGTGAACCAGTGAATGGACTCTCTCTCTCTCTCCCTATCTCCGTCTCCCTCTGTCTTTCCCTCTCTGCTACTCTTTCAAATAAATAAACTTTTCTTATGAAAAATGAAAATATTCCCGCAAACATGGACATGTGATGTGTATGCTGCCACGTGGTGACGTGAGCCCGCGTGACTCAGCAGTGCCACCTCTGCGTCCACGCCCACACGGATTGAAGGGAGAGACGTGAGCGGGTATCTGCTCACTCATGTTCCCAAGAGCCCAACCACATGTCCACGCACGGCTGAATGGAACCACAAAATGGGCCCCTCCACGCAGCACAAAACGACTTAATCCTGAAGGAAGGCAGCCCCGATCCACGCGCACATGGCTGAACCCGGAGAACGTCGGCGCTCAGACTGACTGCCGGGACGAGGCAGCTAGCAGGTGAGCCGGGGGACTGACAGTGGCCGGGCAGCTAGCAGGTGAGCCGGGGGACAGATGGTGGCCGGGCAGCTAACAGGCGAGCCAGGGGACTGACAGTGGCCGGGCAGCTAGCAGGTGAGCCGGGGGACAGATGGTGGCCGGGCAGCTAGCAGGTGAGCCAGGGGACTGATGGTGGCCGGGCAGCTAGCAGGTGAGCCGGGGGACAGATGGTGGCAGGGCAGCTAGCAGGTGAGCCAGGGGACTGATGGTGGCCGGGCAGCTAGCAGGTGAGCCGGGGGACAGATGGTGGCCGGGCAGTTAGCAGGCTAGCCAGGGGACTGACAGTGGCCGGGCAGCTAGCAGGTGAGCTGGAGGACTGATGGTGGCCGGGCAGCTAGCAGGTGAGCCGGGGGACTGACGGTGGCCGGGCAGTTAGCAGGCGAGCCAGGGGACTGACAGTGGCCGGGCAGCTAGCAGGTGAGCCGGGGGACAGATGGTGGCAGGGCAGCTAACAGGCGAGCCATGGGGACTGATGGTGGCCGGGCAGTTAGCAGGCGAGCCAGGGGACTGATGGTGGCTGGGCAGTTAGCAGGCGAGCCAGGGGACTGACAGTGGCCGGGCAGCTAGCAGGTGAGCCAGGGGACAGATGGTGGCCGGGCAGCTAGCAGGTGAGCCGGGGGACAGATGGTGGCTGGGCAGTTAGCAGGCGAGCCAGGGGACTGACAGTGGCCGGGCAGCTAGCAGGTGAGCTGGAGGACAGATGGTGGCCGGGCAGCTAACAGGCGAGCCATGGGGACTGATGGTGGCCGGGCAGCTAGCAGGTGAGCCGGGGGACTGATGGTGGCCGGGCAGCTAGCAGGTGAGCCGGGGGACAGATGGTGGCCGGGCAGCTAACAGGCGAGCCATGGGGACTGATGGTGGCCGGGCAGCTAGCAGGCGAGCCATGGGGACTGATGGTGGCCGGGCAGCTAGCAGGCGAGCCATGGGGACTGATGGTGGCCGGGCAGCTAGCAGGTGAGCCGGGGGACAGATGGTGGCCGGGCAGTTAGCAGGCGAGCCAGGGGACTGACAGTGGCCGGGCAGCTAGCAGGTGAGCCGGGGGACAGATGGTGGCCGGGCAGTTAGCAGGCGAGCTGGGGCTCTTGTGCCCCTGCGAGGTCGTGCCGTCTGTAACTGTCGGCTGGCTCTGCCCGCCTTCCCAGGGTGCACTTGTCCTATGGGATCCTGCGACCCCGCTCCATTTGCATACCCAGTTGGGGTGCCACCCCCTTCCTTGTAGAAAGAGGCAGAAGGCAGAGGGAGCGCTCTGGGCGTGGGCGCCTTGGCGGCTCTGCGCCCCTTCTGCTGATGCCCCAGGGAACGTGCTTGTGCCGTGGAGCGGGGAAGGACCCCAGCTGCCCCGCGAACCCCTCTCAGACGCACCTCCCCAGGGCAGCTCCTGTGTCCGGTGTCCGCGGCTCTCTAGTTCACGGCAAGTGTGTGGCCCGCTCCCGTGGGGCTTCTGTCCGGTGGGGCGGCCCCGACTCGGGCATGAGCCTGCTTTGTTCCTCACCGCTGCTAGACGCCGTTCCTATCTGCACTCGGCACGGTCTCCGCTCAGCAGTTCTATCTCTGTGGGAGGCAGGAGCCTGGATTTTAAAAAATAGACTTATTGGCCGCTCACATGAAGATGAGCCAGACACGCGGACAAATGTGCCCGCGTGAGACGCCCAGGTGGTCAGCTTCACGGAGACACGGTGAGGCGGGGGTGCCGCGGCCGGGGCAGCGGGAGTGGGTGTGCAGGGGCCCGGCGGTGGTCGTGGTGGCGCTGTGAGTGCACTGCTGGCCCCAGAGCTGTGCACTGGAGACGGTAAAACGGCGACTTCACCAGAGCGCAACAAACCATGAAGAAGGAGACACCAAACGAATATTCGCACCGAAGTTCCGGAAGCTTCTTGTGATGAAGAAAGGTCGGAAGATGGTTGTCAGTTCCGTGTCGCGGGGCACACGCGTGTGTGCGCAGCCCCACAGCTGGGACACCGCGCCCCCACTCCCACACTCTGGTGAAGCCCTGCGTCCTCCTTCAAGCACACCTGGACTCGTGTCCTTGGCTGGGCCTGGCCACCCCACGCGCCCGGGAGCAGAACCCACGCCTCAGCCCCCGGCCGGTTCTCCGCCACTGCCCGGACGAGGGGCCTGCCACGCACACGGGCGGCTGCCTGCGGATCTGCCGCTGACCCAGCCTGCGGCCCGGACCACCAGGAGCCGTTTTCCAAGGCTGCGTGAGAAATCTTGCTGAGGTTTTGCTGGGACCCCATGGGGTTCACAGGTTCATCTGGGGGAGCTGGTATCCGTGCGACTGGACTATTCTCAACAATGCTGCAACTTCTGTTTCCATAAAGTCAGATTTATACAAATCCTTCAGTGTAGTCTTTTTATTTTCATTTTTGTTTAAAGATGTATTTATTTGAGAGACAGAGTTACAGAGAGAGGTAGAGACAGAGAGAGGTCTTCTATCTGCTGGTTCACTCCGCAATTGGCCGCAACAGCCGGAGCTGCACCGATCTGAAGCCAGGAGCCAGGAGCCAGGAGCTTCCTCCAGGTCTCCCACGCGGGTGCAGAGGTCCAAGGACTTGGGCCATCTTCCACTGCTTTCCCAGGCCACAGCAGAGAGCTGGATCAGAAGCGGAGCAACTGGGACTGAAACTGGTGGAATGAGAAGGCCATGCCAAGATGACCACTGGCAACAGAAACTGCCTGGCAACAGGTTATGATTGGAAGGCTTCGGAAACTGCCTGGAAACAGGCTGTGATTGGTTAGGGCATAGACCACCCCTTGACTGGATTGGCTGCCTTGGCTATATAAGCTGCTGTACCAATTGAAATAAACGAGTCCTCGGGCTGTTCACCTCTGGCCCGCTTTCACCCGACTCCCGGGGTCTGTGTGGTGACTCTGCACCTCTTGCCCCACCACTCTCCTCCTCTCAGAACGAATCCGCAGCGACATGGAACCAAGGCCCATATGGGATGCTGGCACTGCAGGTGGAGGCTTAGCCCACTGTGCAGCAGCGCCAGCCCCGACACTGTGTTCTTGAGACAGGCAGCACACTTCCGGTTGTGTCTGTGCTTGGGTTTTCGGGTGGTGGGAAGCAGGCCTGTGTTTCCAGTTCTTGGTGCTTCACAGGAAAAGCCGCTGAGTGCCATGTGTGTTGCAACCACTTGCTGTCTTTTTCTGCTTCGTGGCAACGGATGTTAGCTCACCACTCTGGAGTAGAGAGCCAGGGTCAGGGCCCTGGCAGATCTGGGCTCTGGAGTGGCTCCCTCCTGGCTCTCCATAGTGGTCCTCCCTCCGTGCTCTCTGGGGCTGGGAGGGAGGTGGCTCCCTGGGATCTCATTCATGGGAATTCTGACCTCATGACCTCATCACGGCTCAGAGCTTGGCCCCCAAAAGTTGACACGTGGCAGAAGAGGTGCAACCCACGGGTGCTGGGGGCACAGGTTGGCCAGGGTGGCCTGCTGCCGCCTGTCTGCTCGCCCACGTCCCACGGGTCCTGGGTATTGGGCAACTGGTGAGGGCTCCCGGCTGCACCACTCCGAGGAGCTCCGTACACACGGAAGCCGGGAGAGAGCTGCTGGACTCCGACGTAGCTGATCGTGTGTCTGCACAGAGTAGCTTTCCTCTGTAGTCCCCTCCTCATACTCCTCTCCGTCCCGTGGTCCTGGGGGGGGGGGGGGGCTCCCAGGACCGCGATTCCCGGCTGCGTTTTTATCAGGCCAATGCTCTTTCCCAAGTGCGTTCTCTGCTCTGGGTTCCCAAGACCTCTGTTCTCAGCCACGCACATGTGTTTTCAATTCTTCAAAGCCGTTCGCTTGGCCAACGCTGAGAGCCTTTTCTCCAGGAAGTGATTACTGGAGAAAACACTGATGGCTTTTCAAACGTTGCCTCACCTTCGGATCACTGGGTTGAAGACTGCTCGCATGTGACGTCTCATTTTTAACCTTTATTTCCTGCTGTGAAACATAATACAAAGAGAAAGGTGCATAGAACACGCACACGCGGCTTGAGGAACTGCTGTGCCCTGGGCTCCAGAGTCGCCCCACCAGGGTGACAGGTAGAACACCCTGCCCACCTCCGCCCAGGCCCTGCCCCTCTCTTCCCTCCAACCCACACCTTATCGCCGTTACATCTCTCACCCTAAGCCTGCGTCCACAAACACTACACTTCCTTTTTTTGATGAAGATTTTTTTTTATTTGAAAGGAACAGTTGCTTGGCGGAGGGGGGGGGGGGGTCTTCCATCTGCTGGTTCATGCTCCAAATGGCTACAACAGCTGGGGCTGGGTGAGGCCAAAGTCAGGAGGCTGGAATGCCATCCGGTCTCCCACGTGGGTGCAGGGGCCCAAGCACCCTCTGCTGCTTTCCAAGGCTCATTAGCAGGGAGCGGGATCGGAAGTGGAGCAGCTGGGACTTGAACCTGCGCCTGCATGGGAAGCCGGCGCTGCAGGCAGTGGCTTAACCTGCTGTGCCCAGGGCCAGACCTGAACACTGCACTGCGGTCTGCCGATTTTGACCTCTGTATGAAGGGGCTCGGGGGTGCCGTCTTCCGGGGCGTGCACCTGCCGGGCTTCTCCTTCGTGGGGTCTGGTTACCTTCGCCTGTGTAGTAGGGGTAGTGGTTTTCTTTTTTTGTTTTTCCAGGAAAAACTTTGAGATGCAAAGGGTTTCTGCTCTGATTTCTGTGTGAGTCACGGTGAGGTCGCTCTGAGTCACTGGGAACCCAGGGTCACGTTAACCCAGTTTCAGGGCTGAGCGATGACCCCGTGCCATCCTGGTGACTCACAGCCGGGGTGTGAGAGCCGGTGTCCTGCAGGTCACCGCACTTCTAGGAAGCCGGGAGAGGGGCCGCCGTGGGGGCGGGGCCGCCCTGTGAGTTAGCGGAGGCCCCGGGCTGTCCATCTGGGGAGCCAGTTGTGGGATTGTGACCATGGGCCCGGCTCTTTGAGGCTTTGGCTGAGCCTGCAGTTTGCCCTGCCCCCACTCCTGATGTTGTCAGCGAGGGACCCACTCCCCAGCCTCCTGGTGTCAGCGAGGGACCACGGGGGCAGAAGTGGCCCCACTCCGGTTGTCTCCTCTGCGGCAGGTGTAACGGGAGCACAGCGTGAGTGCTGACTTCTGCAGGATCGTCTCGGCGAGGCTGGGGTCCCAAGGCGAGTGTTGGGGGGTCTGGGCCATTTGCATTCTCGTGGGCCGCACGTTGGCCTGGGGCGCCGGCACGGTGCTCCGTGCTCGGTGCTCGGCGTTTGGTCGCTCGTTCTGTTGTGTGTGCGTGAGAGGCCTTCAAATGCTTCATGGAAAATGGAACTGAAAGAGAAATTTATTTTGGTGCCTGAAATTTTAAAAATGCACAAATACGGGAGACCTTCAGGAAGCTCATAGAAAAACTGGGCATGGACTTACAAATTTTTGGACAACAAAAAAATTTCTTTTTTTTTTTTTTTGACAGGCAGAGTGGACAGTGAGAGAGAGACAGAGAGAAAGGTCTTCCTTTGCCGTTGGTTCACCCCCCAATAGCTGCTGCGGCCGGCGCACCGCGCTGATCCGAAGCCAGGAGCCAGGTGCTTCCTCCTGGTCCCATGGGGTGCAAGGCCCAAGGACCTGGGCCATCCTCCACTGCACTCCCGGGCCACAGCAGAGAGCTGGCCTGGAAGAGGGGCAACCGGGACAGAACCCGGGGTGCCACGTCGCAGGCGGAGGATTAGCCTAGTGAGCCACGGCGCCGGTCTACAACAAAAAAAAATTATCTTTCAATTCCATTTTCTATGCAATTTTTAAAAAAGATTTATTTATTTATTTGAGAGGCAGAGTTTCAGAGAGAGAGAGAGAGAGAGAGGAGAGAGAGAGAGAGAGAGAGAGACCAAGCTTCCATCCTCTGGTTCACTCCCCAAATGGATGCAATGGCCAGGGCTGGGCCAGGCAGAAGCCAGGAGCCTGGAGCTTCATGCAGGTCTCTCGGGGGTACAGGGGCCCAAGCACTTGAGCCATCTTCCTCTGCTTTCCCAGATGCATTAGCGGGGGCTGGGTTGGAAGAGGAGCAGCCAGAACTGGAACTGGGTGCATTTGGGATCCCTGTGTTTCAGGCCATGGCTTGACTCACTGCTGGCCTCTCCGACCAACTTTCTGAAGCTCCCTGTTCACATGGGCTGGCCTAGGCAGCTCAGCGGTGAGCAGTGCTGCCCCAGGCTGGTTTCGACATGTGTTTCTCAAGTGCCTGTGACACTCAGGGCTTCTCCCGGGCTTGACGGCCACCGTGCAGCCTCCGGCTCAGCGCTGCTCAAGTCTTTGCCCATGACCCATGGCTGGTTTGTCCCCTCACTCTCGAGTTCTGAGTGTTGTTGGTTTTTTTTTTTAAATATGTTCTGGTTGTAAATCCTTTGCGGCTGCATGATTTGCAACATTTTCTCTCATGCTTGTTTATTTATTGCTTAGTTTCTTGTTATTGCTTCTGTGGACCTAGACAGATAAATGGAACAGAAAAGAAAACTCAGAAGAAAGAACACTTGTGTGCAAAAATTTTTATGTCAAATTTGATTTGAATTCAATCTACCACCTGTTATCACCAACATGTCCCAAAATAAGGAACGTGTGAACATTGATAAAGTAGAAAAGAAAGCATTCAAGAACAGAAGAACATTTCCAGTAATGTATTTAGCTTTATGAGATGTGCTGTGCACGTACCACAGCACACACACGTGTGCACACACATGCACACGCATGCACACACCTCCAAGCAGCGCCTCGATGGAGACAGACTAGCGAATGACGTCAGGCTCAGCCGGGGAGAGCGCAGCATCCCCTGCTCCATCCTGGGGCGTCCCTGTGGTATTGCAGCTCTGGGGCCGTGGACTTGGCTCTGCTCGCTGGCCCCGTGGGAGCCGGGCACCCCTCTGAGCGTCGCATGAGGTCAGCAGCCCCACCCCGTCACCTCTGAGGGACCACATCACAGAGGCAGGAGGGTCAGGTGGAGCTAACACCTGGGGGGGCGCTGCTGAAACAGAAACCGGAGCTGGGAGGGGCTGGGCAGACGAAGGCCCCGCCCTTCCTCCCTCTCGAAAGTGCTCAGAGACACTCACCCGAGCAGCCTGGCCCCAGGCCCTGACACAGCCTGGCCAGAAGCCCTGGGCTGGAGCCACGGGCAGTGTCCCTGCCCGCCTCCTTGTCCTCCCTCTCCTGGAACAAAGCGCCGACCCTTAACCCGTGCCTCACGCTGTCTTCTAAGGAAGCCAAGGCTCAGGGTTTGCTCGCCTCACTTAGCGAGAGCATCCTCAGGGACCCCTGCCCCTCCCCCTTCCTGCTCCAGGTCCTTCTCATGTGGCCCCTGTGCCCGTGGACGCCATGGGGCCGCTGCACGTCAGGGAGGAAAGACAGCAGGACAGAGCTGTACCCGTCACACAGCAGCTGCTGTGTCAGGGGAGCTCAGAAGCGGAACCCGTCCGGTCCCTTGTCCACGATGCAGGAGGAGCGGGTGTGGCTGGGTGTGGGGGGTGGGAGGTGCAGGCTTCCAGGGCTCACGGGGTCCAGTGCACAGCTCAGACCCAGCGCCCGGCCACGCCTGCTCCTCCCAGCCCCTGAGCTGCAGATGGAGGTTCTAGAATGGAAGCTTTCTAAAACTATCGAGTTTTTTTTAAAAATTTAACTTAACATTTAAAAAGTGGAGGATCTCATGGGCACAGCCAGGTCCCTGGGTGCCTGGGAACCCATGGGGCGATCCGGCCGAGGTCCTCCCCGGCTGCCCGCAGCTGGGGTGCTGTCCCCTGCGGCAGGAAGGCTGCCTCCCCCTGCCCCGTGCTCGCCACCTGTGCCCCTGCCCACACCCTGACTCACCTGGCCGGCTTCCGGAGGCCTCTGATTCCCACAGTCTCGGGCACAGCTGAGCCCTCAGCCACAGTGAGTCACTCGCACAGGAAACCTCGCCGTGACGCTCACGTCTGCCCCAGAAACAGCGCGGCCGCTAGCTGTGGAGGACTGGGCCTCCTCCGCCCTCGTCACAACACCCTCGAAATCTGGCCGCTTCCTCTTCAGGTGACCTGCAGCGGCCTGAGGATGTCAAAGCCCTCCTGGACGTCCCAGAAATAAGGCCGTGTTCGTGGAGAAGCTGCGGCCTCGCCACCCGGACCTGCTCCCGTGTCCAACACACCGGGCGGGCCCGTGGAGCCGAGTTAAGCCGCAGCCTGTGGCGCCGGCATCGCCCACCGCAGTGCTGCCGACCCGGCTGCCTGCCCATGTGCTGGGAAGGCCAGGGATGGAGGCCCAAGTGGGAGGCCCAGATGGAGTCCCAGGCGCTGGGTTTTAGCCTGGCCCCGAGCTGGCTGCTGTGGGAGTGTAGGAGTGAACCCACAGACGGAATTCCCTTCCTTCCTCCCTCCCTCCCCCCCCCAATCCCCCCACCTCGTTCTTGCTCTCTGTCACTCTGCCTTTCAAATAAGTAAACAGATCTTTTAAAAAAAATCAAACTAGGGGCTGGCATCGTAGCTCAGTGAGCCAACCCGCTGCCTGCAGCGCTGGGCCCCACACGAGCGTTTGTTCCAGTCCTGGCTGCTCCTCTTCCGATCCAGCTCCCTGCTAACGGCCTGGGAAAGCAGCAGGTGGTGGCTCAAGTGCTTGGCCCCTGCACCCACGGGGGAGACCAGGATGGAGCGCCAGGCTCTTGGCTTTGGCCTGGAGGTTTCAGCCTTTTTGGGGAGCGAACCAGCAGATGGAGGATCGCCCTCTCCCTGTCTCTGCTGTCTCTCAGTAGCTCTGCCTTTCAGGTAGATCAATGATCACTTTGAAGACAGAGAACTTTTCCTTCACGGTGGCGCTGCAGTGGGCGTGAGCATTCTCTTGGATTTGTCCATTGCCTTTCACTGTTACTTTCCCCAAGTCAGCCTATGATGGCGCCCACGCACGGACAGACCCGGAAGTTGGTCAGCCAGAATCCTGTCCAGCGTTGTGGGAACAATGGTGATCGAAGGCGTTACTGTCGTCCTGCCTCACTCTTCTTGTATTTAATTTAAAGCCCCAGAACCGTGCACAAGCACACGGTATTTTCAGCATTTCTCACTCACCTTTGGTTCTCGGCTCTCTGGACTGCTAGAGGGTGCATCCGTGGGGGACAGCGGGGGCAGTGGGGGACACCCAGCATTCAAAGCCGTTTGGTTGACAAGTGCCTGCTGGGAATTCTGAGCCCCACAGAGTCGTCTTTGATCCACGGCTTAAAGCCCACGGTTCATCACCGTGTGCTCATGGGGAAAATAGAAATATATTTTTCAGACGTGAGTACCGATGTAACGGCAGGGTATTATTGGGCGCTGTTTTAGGTTTCGGTGTCTTCCGGAGCGGGGATCTGGCTGCCACGAGCATCCTCTTCGGTAGACAAGCGCCGTTCTCTGCAGAGCCGTGGCGCGGGAGCCCGTGGGCTGCTCACTGCCCCAGCACAGCCGCGCGCCTGGCGGCGCCCACGACCACGTCTGTCTTATCTGACTCTCCTGTCAAGAGCACACGCTGAACACGTGCCCTCTGGAGTGGGTCCTGCCATGTCGCGGAGGAGGCACCCATCCCACGTGCACCTTTGCTCTGAGACGGCTCAGCGGCCGACGAACTTACCTGGGGAGGCCAGGTCTGCAGGCTCTTTTCTGTTTTAGATATTTGTGTTTACTTATTTCTTTATCTGAGAGAGAGCGAGTGAGCTTCCGCTTGTAGGTCCACTCCCTACATGCCCAGAGTCGCTGGGGCTGGGCCAGGCAGAAGCCAGGTAGCCAGGGACTCCACCAGGGTCTCCCACATGGGCGACAGGAACCCAAGTACGTGAGGTGCACGTGCACAGGGAGCTGGGCTGGAAGTGGAGGCTCTCTGTATGTATGTCCCAAAGCGACCCGTTAGACTCCTGTGTCCCAACACTTGCCCCACGGCCACCTTGCACCGACACCTGCCCCACACTACCTTGCAGAAGGTGTCCACACAGGTGCCACGACACTGACCTCTGGGGACATCACGCGCCAGCAGCCCAGCCCCACCGGGCCCTCGGCCACCCGAGGCCCACACCCGAAGGTGCTGGGAGCCTGTGTGTGTGTTTCATTCAGGAAAAATCCTTAAGTGGGAGTAGCTTTGGGTAGATTGAGAGCAGCGAGCGATCCAGCGGCCCCTCGGTGCACCCTGAACGGTTTCCCGCGCTCCTGCCGCCGCGGCACCGGCAGCCCAGTCTGTATCCTCTGGGGGCCTGGGACTGAACCTCAGAGCTCCCACGGTAAGATGGCGCTCCGAATCCCATCTCCCGAGGGATCCTCTTTAATGAAACACGGGAGAGAAAGCCAAGTGGGAAGAAAGGGAAGCCTCCTCGCTCGGCATCACGGGCGGCCTGGGCGGCTGTCAGCTCGCGTTTGCAGGTTTTCATGTACAGCTGTGCCGGCACAGCGCTGCGCCCTCGCTCCCAACCTCAGAAGCTGAAACGCGGGCGCAAAAACCGCCTCGTCATCATCTCTGCCGGTGGAGGAACTGCCTCGTCATTGTCTCTGCCTTGTGCGGGACGCTGCGGGGGTGGGCGTGGACCTCCAGTCCAGGGCACGCTGAGCGTGGCTGGAGATGCTGCCGACCTCCGTCCTGGGCGGGTCAGGGTTAGGGCTGGCGTTAGGGATCAGGGCCACCCTGCTCGGGGGAAACCTCCAAGAGGTCCCAGCACTGGCGGCCCGTGGGCTGCAGGCTTCTGGGAGGCTGTGTCAGGGTGAGGAGGAAGCAGGAAGGCATTGGCTGGAGAGATCTCAAGGGCCAGGCAGGGCCGTGTGTACATGGGACAGCTGGGGCAGGTGGCACAGGGCCCAGGCAGGACGTCACCGTGGCCCTCGGGGCTGGGCCCAGCTCAGGGGAGCATTGCATCCCGATTTCACTCAGGGAAGTGGATGGAGGCTCGGAGAAGCCAGGGACTGGTCTGGGTCACTAGCGGCCCCCGGCCTGGACGCAGGGCTGTTCCACCAAGCAGCCCCAGGATGGGACTCGGTGGGTGGGTGGGTGGGGCGCAGAGTGCCTGTCCCCAAGCCACGCCACCGCACTTCCACCCTCTGCTGGGCCTCCAGCTCCTCGAACCCTGACTGCCACTCGGGGCTGGCCAGAGGGGGCCTCGTCAGTCAGTGCGGCCAGCGAGGGATGCACCTGCTGCCTTCTCTGGGCCCAGACCCTGGCTCCTTCCTGGTGGCCCCCAGCTGCCTCCCCACGGCCAGCAGCCCGATTTCCCGGTGGGCAACAGAAACTGGAGGAGACCGCTCTGCGGAACCCTGGAGCTGCCTGCACAACGTGTCTCCGAGTCCCCGGATCCAACTGCCCAGCTTTGCTGCCAGAGGAGAGCGAGTGAGGGTCCCTCGTGGGCCGGAAGCCTCTGGGCCCATTGTGCCTGCGCCCTGGGCTCGCCCTGGGGGCTGAGCGGCCTCTGACACAAGCCCCAGAGTTGTTTCGCCCAGCGCGGTGAGGGCACTGCAGGGATGCCGGGGAGGCCTTGTGGACCAAAGTAGACGGCCTTGGCCAGGGGCAGGATGGCCAGCCCCGGGGTGGCCAGGGAATGGAGCCAGGCTCCCTCCTCGGCTCCGGCCAGCTGCAGCTCCTCCTGCAAGGCTGACCCTCGGCCACTTGTGTTTCTCTGCGGGCAGCACGGGTGGCAGCCCCCGGGGCTAAGCTGCTGTGAGCCACACGGCTTGGGGGCCGCTCCCTCCCCTGGGGCCTGGCCACTGGACCTCTGCCAGGCCTCCTGGGGCCTCAGCTGGGGTGGCTGACGGGGCCCAAATGGAAAGTTCTACGAAGTCCCTAGAGCTGGACTCAGAAGTGGGCCTGGCCTGACCCCCGGGGAGGGGATGACCACCTAGTTCTGACAGCTCCATGGGAAAGGTCCTGCAGCTGTGCGAATATTCTCTGGCCTGGGTGTGGAGCCCCGTGCTGCTGTCCTGGGCAGAACAGGGCGTGTCACCTCCCTCCCCAGAGAGACACCCAGGGGCCCGTGTGACATACCTGCAGGGCAACGGGGGTTCTCTGGAAGACGGCACTGCCACCAAGGGGGGCTTCCTCCCAGAGCTGCCCACACAGCGCCTGAGCCTCTGCACAGATACCCGCGGGGACCTGACGCCCACAGGAACCCTTGGGTGGCCACGTTTTGGATTGGAGCATCCGGAAGTTTCCACAGTGAGTGTTCTGAACCGCACAGTGTCCTTACAGAGGGGCTCGGGGGCTCCAAGTGGGTGTGGAATAACCACAGCCGGGTAGTCCGCTGGGTGGCCGCTCGGCTCTTCACTTACCTATTCGGTTAGGTTTTCCGCTGGCTGTGTGGTCCAGCGTTCAGTTGGGTATCCATTTCAATATCTCTTCGCTGTTCAGCTGGGTGTCTGGCTGGCTGTCCATGACTTATTTGGTTAGGTTTCCGGATGCTCCGGTTCGACGACCGGGTGGTCATTCCTCAGAGCAGCCCCGCAGGCAGCCTGTGGTGGGCACGGTGGGCTCACACGAGCGTCCCCTCTGCGCACCCTGAGTCACACAGCAGGAGATGGCTCGGAGGTTTGCAGCTGCCCAGGTCGAGTCACTTCTTCACGTCGCCCGTCTCAGACACAGGCACGGGGCAGTGAGGCAGCCGCTCAGCGGTGGGAGGGTTAGGATGGGGCTGACAGCTCCGAACGCGTCTCCAGGCCAGTGAGAGCACTCTGCTGACGGTCCCCAGGGCGCTGTCGTCCAAGGGGACGCCCTCTGCTGACGGTCCCCAGGTCCCCAGGGTGCTGTTGTCCAAAGGGACACCCTCTGCTGACGGCCCCCCGTGAGCTGTTGTCTGAGGGTACACCTTCTGCTGATGGTCCCCAGGTCCCCAGTGCACTGCTGTCCAAGGGGACGCCCTCTGCTGATGGTCCCCAGGTCCCCAGGGTGCTGTTGTCCAAAGGGACACCCTCTGCTGACGGCCCCCCGTGAGCTGTTGTCTGAGGGTACACCTTCTGCTGATGGTCCCCAGGTCCCCAGTGCACTGCTGTCCAAGGGGATGCCCTCTGCTGACGGTCCCCAGGGCGCAGTCCTCCGAGGGGACGCCCTCTGCTGACGGTCCCCAGCACGCTGTCGTCCGAGGGGACGCAGTCTCGCTGAGGGGCTGGGTAAACGGGAAGTTATCAGGGCACCGAATCCACCACTGAAACCTCCCAGCCCCGACCCGTATCATCTGGGCTTCTGCATCTTTTAGGGTGAGTCGCTGTGTACGTGCAAGCCTCAGCAGCCCCTCTGTGGCCTGGGGACAACGCTGGGGGAGCACCAGCCCCGGCGTGGGGCCGTCCCCAGGGCGGGGACTCAGGCCGCACTGGCTCTGTTCCTGTTGTCGCTCATTGCTCACGTCCAGTCGGAGACTGTGAGTGACCGGGAGGGGGTGAGGGGCGGGGCGTGGAGGGCAGAGGGTGGCACCACTGCCTGCATGGGGCTGATGGGCAGACAGCCCTGGACGTGCCAAACCTTGGCACTTTCTCAAAAGATTTATTTATTCATTGATTGATTGACTGGAAAGGCAGAGAGAGAGAGAGAGAGAGAGAGAGAGATAGAGAGTCTTCCATCTGCTGGTTCACTCCCCAGGTGGCTGCAGTGATCAGAGCTGGGCCAGTCCAAAGCCAGGAACCTGGAGCTCCATCCAAGTCTCCCACGTGAGTGCAGGGGTCCAAGCACTCGGGCCAGAGCAACCGGGGCTTGAACCGGTGTCCATACGGGATGCAGGCACTGCAGGTGGTGGCTAAACCCACCACACTGGCTCTGAGTACCTTGGCACTTTCCCCTGAGCTTGTGGGGAGCTGGTGGGTGTCTGTCAGCTCTCGGGGACCCCTGGACTCCAGCCTGTGCCGGCTTCTTTGGTGTGAACACTGCCACTGTTGCCCACACCCAGCCACTGCGGCACTGTCCCTGACAGTACAGCAGGAAGACGCCGTGGGCTCTGGGAGCCCAGGGAGACTCTGGACACCCCTGGACAGGCATGGGTCCTTAGGGGCACTTAGGGGGTCCAGCCCACCGAGCCTTCAGCTCTGTCATCTCAGAATCTCTCGAGCTCCACAGATGAGGGCTCCCAGGAGCAGGAAGCAGCAGGCCCCGTGACACAGTGGCAAGCGCCACCTGATGCCCAGGAACCAAGGGGTGCAGCCCTGGCACCGGGCCTGGAGGCGGCTGTGCAGACCCTTGGTTGACTCTGGGTGTGAGGGGAAGGGTCTGGGGGCCGGAGCCCTGGCGCTGTTGGGTGGTGTGGGCAGCCGAGGGCTCTCTCTTTGCCTTCCTCCCCTGCTGTGGCTGCACCGAGCATGGCTCCCTCAGGCCCCCGTGGAAGCCCCGTGTCGGACACACACCCTCAGGCCCTCGGGCTTCTCTCCTCGGCTCAGCTTCTCCTTTCCAGCCAGAGCCTCCGTCTCCAGCTGCCACCCCGTCCTCAGAGTATCGTCATAGATACACAACGTCCTTGTGGCCGGGAACAAGGCCTCTGCGGGGAACCGTCACTGGGCACGGTCAGATCACCCAAATGCATTCCTACACACACGCGCACACACGCACACAGACACACATGCACACACAACAGACACACGTGCACACGTGCACACATACACACATGTACACACATACATACACACGCGCACACACAACAGATACACATGCACACACGCACACACAACACACACGTGTACACACGTGCACACACATGCACACACAACAGACACACATGAACACACATACACACACTCACACACACGAACAGCCAGTCGTTTACAATCTCTCTACAAACCCTGGGCTCCAGGCACCGCCCTGAACACAGCAGGGCTGTCTCACTGCCTCTCGCCCGGCCGTCAGCCGGGCTCTCGTGGGCCCAGCGCCCCAGCACCTCCTCATTTTCACAGCCGTGAGCCCAGGTGCATGGAGGAGGCTTTCCCCGGGTGCTGAGGGCTTCCTGGGTGCCTTGCTCCGCAGGCCTCCCGCCGGCCGCCCTTGTCTGTGTCCATGCTGCAGCCCCCCCCCCCCCCCCCGCCACCCTGAGCTCTGGCCATTCACTGTCCTTGCCCCTCGCCAAGGCCACCAGGCGGCGTCCCTCCTCCCTGCACGCCTGGGGGCCGAGGGGACTGGGTTTCCATTTCCCTCTGACAAGGCCGGCCAGGGCGCTCCATCGAGGTGCGGCTGCCTGTGCGTCTCCCCTCCCCGCCTCTGCCCGCCCTGTTGGCCCTTCCGGCAAGGCCGTGGTGCAGCCACGACTCACAAGGCAGGAAGGCTGGTGAGCAGGCTCCCGGCTCAGCCTCTGCGGCCCTCTGACCAGCTCCCCTGCATCCGTGAAGCCGGGGACGGGGCTCTGCTCGCAGGTGGGCTGGGTCCCGCAGGGCCCGCCGGCTCCTGAGCTGCACGTTTAGGCGTCGTGGACTGTGGCAGGTAACAGGCGAGAGATGCTCTCGGGTCAGGAGGTGGAGCAAAGCGAGGTGGAGGCCACAGCTGGCGACTCTGGAAGCACAGAAGGCCCGAGGTCTGCGGCGCCCGCTGCTCTGACCCCTGTCTGTCATGCGGAGTGAGTGGCAGTCACTGCCTGCCTCAACCCTGGGCTAACGCACAGATCCCCGTGAGGCACGGCGCAGCCCCGCAGTTCCCCCACAAGCCGGTCTTCTCGGATCCGGCTGAGCGGCAGAGACCCGCGCACGGGGTGCCTTTTCCGGATCCTGTCTCTGGATCATTGTAGATCCCGTTCTCTAGAGCAGGAGCCCCGTTTTCTCACTGGGGGAAGGGCCCTGGGGGTTTGCAGCAGGCCTGGCTTGGCGGAACGCAGTCCGGGTTCCCGGCGACCACGATGGCTCCCAGCCGGGCTTCACCGAGCGGCCGCGTGTCTCTGTTGCTCCAGCCCCGCCACGGCTGGCGCTTTCAGTGTTTCCCGGAGGGAAATTTCGTGGGTGTGTGGGAGGGACGCACTCTTCCTGGCTGACCTCGAAGAGTCTGCTGGGTTGCGCGGGGCCTGCCCTGTGGAACACGCAGCGGGCACCCAGGCCCTGCCCGGCGCCCGGCGACCATCGCTTGGTGCTGGACGCCGCCTGATCCCTTCCAGCCGAGAGCGCTCGGCACCAGAGAAACTTGGATTCCGTAGCAATTAGTTTGCGCTGCTCCAGAAATCTTCTCGGCTTCTAGTTCTCCATAGAAAAGAACGAGCCGGAGGGTGACTGAACCACAGATTAATGGGCTCGTGCCAGCGATTCTCTGCACCGCGGGGCTGGTTTTGAACCCTCATTATTTGTAATATTCTCTGAAAAGCCAGCAAATAATTGTTTTCCCCCTACTGATTTCATTCTCCTCTAGCAAATATCGGTCCCCTCCTGCTCCCACCGCCTTGGGCGCGGGGCTGAATGGAGCTGAAATTAGCAGGGCTGCTTTCGTGTAATACAATGAGCAAACTTGTGCTTGAGGATCCCGTCCTGGCCCACATCTGTGCGGGGCCCAGATGGCAGCCGGAGACGGGCCTGTGCGTGGGGCTGCCGCCGAGCCAGCGCCACGTCCTTCGAGGTCCCCTTTTTTTATTGTTTTTTTTCAGACCGCGCTAGGATTGTGGGACTTCCCCAGGAAGACGCCGAGGAGAGCTCCTTCCGTGCCTGTGGCCTGCACAACGCGTGGCCCCTGCGGTGACCGGGAGCTGCCGACCCTGCCTTGCTCACGTCTCTTCTGATGGGAGCGGGGATGGAGACTGCGGGCCCAGAGCTCTGTAAAAGGGGCTGGGGAACCCCCCGGGCCTCCTTCACTCTAGCCGGACCACCGTCTTCGTCCCCGCAGCCCTGGCTCCTTTGCTGGGCAGATGCTCGGGCTACGGCTGGCTGTGAGCAGGAGAGCCTGGGGCCACCGCCCACGCCGCAGAGCTCCGGCCTGGAGCGCCCGGCCGCCTGTTCCAGGCCCTGGATGGAGTTCTGTGGTTAGCGTGTGAGGAGGGTGAAGCTGCCTTCCGTCCGTCCCCCTGTGCTTCGAACTCCAGCCCAGGGACTCGCGCGGGCTGCCTTCCGCTCTGGCTTCTGTCGGTGGGCAGGAGACGCGGGAGTCCGGCAAGGCCCGACCACAGGAGTGGCCACTGCAGCCATCTGGGGCATGGACCAGCAGATGGAAGACCTCTCTCTCTCTCTGTGTGTGTGTGTCTAACTCTGCCTCTCAAATAAATAAATAAATAGTCTAAAAATTATCGAGACTTGGCCTTACAAGAAGAAATATGTAAATCAGCTGGAAGAATCAGAAGCAGGACTTTCTCCGGTGAGTGTGCGCAGGGCAGAGTCCCCAGTGTGACGTGAAGGCACCGTCACTTTTCCCGAGCGTGGAAGACGCGTTTTCCCCTCCAGGATTGAGCTTGCTCTCCCCCCCCCCCCCGACCCCGCCCCAGCACCAGCTCATCGGCTGTTGGACGGCTTCCCCAGGGTCAGGCAGTTGCCCAAAGGGTGTTTCCTGGAAAACTGGTCGTTTTTCTTAGTGGTTTTTTTTTTTTTTTTTAGGTTTTGTCCCTGCCTCCAGTGGAATGGAGTTTTACTAGTGTGTCTGCTGAGATTTCTCCCTAGGAACCCCTTGGGCTTTCTGAATCTGAAGATGGTGACTTAAACCGTAAAGAATAACTCCTGGCCATTGTCTCTGTGGTGCCTATGGTTCTCTCCCTCTCTCAAGGGTCTTAGAATTTCTCACTCCATTCTTCATGTACCACTCCATTACATTAAAAAAATATTTATTTTATTTATTTGAAGAACAGAGTTACAGAAAGGTAGAGCCAGAGAGAGAGAGAGAGGTCTTCCATCCATTGGTTCACTCCCCAAATGGCCACAACAGCCGGAGCTGTGCTGATCCGAAGCCAGGAGCCAGGAGTTTCTTGAGGGTCTCCCACATGGGTGCAGGGGCTCAAGGACCTGGGCCATCTTCCACTGCTTTCCCAGGCCACAGCAGAGAGCTGGATGGGAAGTGGAGCAGCCAGGATTTGAACCGGCATCCGTATGGGATGCTGGCACCACAGGCCGGGGCTCTAGCCTGCTGCACCACAGCGCCGGCCCTGTCCATTGCACTCCTTATTTCCCTGTCTCTCTGCGGTACGTTCTGGATAATTTCTTCTAAATTTTTTCCTGCATTAATCCCCTCTCACCTGTATCTAGTAGCCCGTTAGCGCTGTCCCTGGTGGTTGCAGTGTTTTGATTATTGTATATTTAGTTTCTTTGAGCTCTGATTCTTTTTCACATCCCGCAATGTCCTGTGAGGTTTCCCAGCCCGTCTCTCCTGGCGTGCACAGCACACGGAGTCGCTTCTACACCTGGGACTGCAAGTGCACTCCTTGAGGCTTCCGGCCTGATTTTGCTGTGTTGTTTCCGCGCCTCCCTCGGCTTTGCTCGTTTTGTCGTGTGCTTGGTGACACAGTGGACAGAAAATAAAGGAACAGGGATTGGCTGACTCGCTCCGGGGCAGGCAGCAGGGGAGAGCGATGGGGCAGCAGAGGCATCCGTGGAAGTGGTCAGGGGATGCACAGTTACCATGGCAACAGAGGGCCTGGCCCAGGGAGCGCACCAGGCACGCCCACTGGTCCCAGCTGCATCTCACCCCAGCAGCCAGAATGAGCTGCATTTGCATATGGGGTCTTCAAAGAGGTGAGGTCTCTGCGAGGCGTCCTGATCCACCGTGACCGTGACCAGGGTGTGTGAGAAAAGGGGAAACTCGGACCTGCAGAGCCGGGGCGCAGGGAGAGGCCTCGCAGGGGCCTGCTGCCCACAGAGCAGTGGTAAACCCAGGTCCTGCATGGGTGCCAGGGATGTGGCAGCCCCAGCACACAAGCCCCAGGGTCTCCGCAAGTCCCAAGTCCTGGCCGCCGAGCGGGGCTCTTGACGGGCACCCAGGGATGAGAGCAGTCTCCGGAGAAGACAGCCTCACTCCAGAAGCCCACTCTCCGCCGAGCTCACGGCTTGGGAAAGGGACAGCACGTGTCCAGGAGCGATCGCCGCGGCTACCGTCCACGGAGCCCCGGACGCTGGGGTTCAGCTGTGCTCAAGGGCTCTGCTCCACGCCACTCACTCCCCAAGACAGCGCCGACTTCTCTCGTGGCCACCTGGCTCCTGGAACTTGGGTCGCTGGTGGAACCCAGGCTGCTTGGCTCAGGTCGTCGCTGTGTTCTGACGACGCAGTCGCCTGTGGGTTCTCACTGGAAGTGTCGCTGCTGCCTCTGGGTTCTCCGAGGCGCCCACGGCAGAGAGTGTGCCCATCACGCCTCGATACCGGCACAGTCACTCAGCATCTTGGTGAGTCTGGAAACGACTCCTCTACTCAGAATGGATGGCGGGCCGTTTTCTAAGACAGTAGGTGCCTCCCCCTGACCCCGGCTGACCCCGGGCACCACTCCTGTCCCATTAGCTGGAGATAACGATCAAAAGCTCATTATCCCCAAAGCTAAGGGAGGAGCTGGGGACCATCGATCCGTGTCCATTCCCTGAATTTACTAGCTGCCTGCAATCTTTGCAAACAGCTCACAATGAGAAATATTGCGTCTGTGCTTCCCAAGTTAACCAAAGAGTGAGAAGTGCACTTCCTCCTGTGGGGTTTCCATGACTCAAGGAAAGTTCATGGTTCAGTCATTGGAGACTCATCTGTAACAGGAACGTCCTCCCATTTCCTGGCAATGACACGCTCCCCCCCCCCCCCCCCCCCATCGCCCGCTCAGCCTCAGAACTGCTTCTCGCAGGTCCTTTGGAGGGTCCGGCCACGGACGCCCCACCTGGCAGACGAGGGGCGCAGTTTCTCGGCAGAGGGTGGCTTGCACAGGCCTCCGGCGCTGCTTCAGCAGGTGCGGTGTGCACCCTCAGCGCTCGGTTCTCGAGGTTTCTGTAGCTTCTTGCATTCATTGGCAGGAGCCTTGAGCAGCGCCCTGACGAGGGGAAGAGACGACAGGTGCGGGTGGGGCTCTGCCTCAGGCTCGGGGTCTACAGGTCTTGAAGCTGGCCGCCTGCTGCCAGTCTTAGGGATGTGCCCGCTGGGGGGGAGGTCTGATCACAGCCGAGCCGCTTGCCCACTGGCCGGCCCCGGAGGAGGGAAGCCCGCCGCACCCAAGGGTGCGAATCCAGACAAATCTGAGGTGACCCAGGCAGCAAGAGACAAGACCCAGCCTGGCCACCGCCTTTCACTCAGAGTTGAGTCAGGGAGCTGGGAACCCTGATCACAAAGTTCTTGGGAACTCTGGGAGCCGGCTCCGGGTTCCCAGCCTGGGAAGGGCCTGGGGTGCTGCCTGTCTGAGGGAGCTGTGGACACCCCAGAGCCGGGGTCGCTCCGCTTGCCCACGTCCAGGGAGTGTGGGGCCCCAGGGTCCTTGTGGGGCGGGAGGAGTGGGAACCACTGCCTTTCACTCTGCAGTCTTTCCTCTCTCTGACCAACGTGCACCATCCACACACACCCCTCCCCCCTCCCCTGTGTCCCAGCCAGGAAACTGGGGGCAATGATGGAGGAGGGGAGACGGTGACGTCCACCATGCCCACGTCCCCACCTGCGGGAGAGGGACAGGGGCAGGGGCAGGAGCAGAGCCACTTCTCTGCACTCCCTGGACCCGGGAGGAAACGGAGGCACAGCGTCACGCGTGCCCAGAGTCACTGACATCCTAGGGCAGGTGCAGTCTAGCCAGGAAGGACTGGGGGAGCCAGGACACCCCTGCAGGGCGGGGCCGTCGGTCACCATGGATAGCCAGCCAGGGCGCCGTCGCGGGAGACTGCTCAGGCTGCAGGTGGCAGGGGCGGGAGGCTCCCAGGGTGCCCCCGAGGGCTCCCCGCACTCCCCCTGCCCGTGCCTCTGCAGGAAAGTGGGCGGGGCATGTCCCCTGCGTGTCAGTCTGCGGCTCTCCACGGGGCGTAATTAATGCTGCGACTCCCACACACAGCCCGGCTCCTGACAGTGACTTGGAACGCAGGGCGTCTCCATTCAGCCACAGCCCTGGGCTCGGTGGCACGGAGAAGCGGCTCCGAGGGGGCGGTGGCCCTCCTGCCCTCTGCGCCGACACCATTGCGTCTGGCCTCCGGGTGCTCTGGTCCCTTTTGTCCTGTCCAGAGGGGGTGGTCGTGGGGGCCACGTGCCCCCACCCCGTCCAAGGCGTTCCTCGGTGGCCCTGTGGGTTGCCATGGGCACGGCTTCCCGGGAGCCAAGAACAAGAGCCTCGGCAGGGGGCTGCCCCAGGCGTCAGCTCCAAGCTGCTCATTACGCTGCGTGTTTTTGTTTGAAATTACCTTCCTCCGTGAGAGTGTTTTATTCCCACTCTAAGTACTGTTGACAGATGTGTTAATTCATGTATTTAAACAGATATTTAGCAACCGGCAGAAGATTCAGCTAAAAATAGGTCATCTTTCTAAATAGGCTGGCTCAGGGCTCTGTGCGCAGAGCCCGGCACAGCCCCGTCCGGCGCGAGGACCGGAGGCCGCGGGGACAGCGACAGGAGGGCCTCCCGGGGCGCAGGACGCTGGAGCCGTTCTGGGTGCTCCCCGAGGGACTTAGCGGGGTTGGCTCATTACCTGGGGGGCACAGCTAGCCCTGGGGAGAAAGAAGGGCCGCCGTCGGTCCCCCAGGCTGGGCAGGGTGCTGGGCCGGCCGCCGCTCTCTGGCCGTCCCTCCTCCCTCGCTTGGCCTCTGCAGAGCTGCAGGACTCAGGAGCTTGTAGCCGCGACCTCTGCCCTGCCCAGGTGCCAGCGCTGCCGCACCACTCGCGAGTGCTGTGGCCTCGGGCGCTTGGTTTTCCTCCCGGGGCCCCGTGGGGTCGTCTAAGCAGGCACCTTGGCCTCCCACCTGCCCCTCGCCACCGGTCAGAACGGGCCCACTGTGGAGACCTGCTGTGGCCCAGGCAGGGCCAGGAGGACCTGCCCAGCCCCGGTCCTGCCTCTGCCGCCCCAGGGGAGAGGCGGGCGGGGTGGGGAGGGTGTGTGTGACCTCTCACCGTCCTCAGTCACGCCCGGTCAGCCTGAAGCTGTGCAGCTGCCAAGGTTCCCCCGGCTCCTGGCTGAGATTGCACTGGTGGGCTTGACCCAGGCCCTGGGAATGCAGCCCGCAGGCCTGGGTGGCAGCCGTGTGGAGGGTGTGCAGGGGCCAGGAAGGGGCAGGAGAAGGAGCAGGTGTGCGGTGATTGGGCCCTGCCCTCCCACGGGTGCTGCACGGGCGACGGGGCCCTGCCCTCCCCACGGGTGCTGCACGGGCGCTCAGCAGAGGCCAGCTGGACGGGGGGGCGTCTTGCTGGGAGGCCCCCGCTGAGGGCTGAGAGCAGGTCAGCGGGGCACAGGGGTACAGTGTCGCTGAGGGTGGAGGAAGGTGGGACGCAGTGGGGGGTGCGGGGAGGCAGCCAGGACAGCAGGGGCTGTGCATGAGGGCGGGGCTGGGGTGTCCCCCGATGGACACCATTCGCGCAGTGTCCCCTGGCCCCCTAGGTCCACCCTGAGGGCTTCCCCTTGTAGGGTCGCCGTGGGCACAGCCTCTGGGGACCCCGCCTCCTCCCCTGGCCATGGGCTCCTTGCTGGCCCCCCCACGGCTGCTGCATCTTGGGGCCTCAGCCCCTGCACACACCCCTCCCCCACCCGGTGCTGCCCGCTGTGGGCGGAGGCGTGGCTGCACGAGGGCGCTCCTTCCTCCTGGACTGTCCCTGGCCCTGTGTTGTAGCCTCAGCGGCCTGGAGGCGGGGCCCCTCCTTTCCCGTTAGCTGAACCTGCGATGACTTTGCCTGTGTAGCCACAGAGCCAACACTCCTCCCCCCAACCCTGAGCTCACAGTGGCTCCAGGCTGAGGGTGTGAAACCCCAGTGCATGCTGGGCAGAGGCCGTACACCCATCCCACAGCTGAGGCTGCCAGGGCTCCGGGGCTGCCTCCCAGGGTGCCTGCTGCTCTACGGTGATGCCAGGGGATGCCCCGGGGCCCTGGGTGAAAGGCGGCCTTGGAGCCTGCGGGCCTACGGCGGCCCCATTGCTGTGTCTCCCAGGTGCGCTCAGGTGGCACCTGTGCTGCAGGTCATCTTGAGCCACAGAGCGGGGAGAAGGTTCCATAGGGCTCCCCTCGGTGCCACGGCCTGGGCGGGGGGCACAGGCTGTGTGGACACCAGGTGGGCACCTGACTGGTCCCTCTTCCCTCAGTCAGCACCTGTGCAGAGTGGGCTCCGTGAGAGGCAGCCTGGGCGGGCATGGCCCGTATTTCAGGGGGCCACCAGGCCAAGGCCCCTCCTTCCCCTGACCATGCGGCCCCCACCTGCCAGCACTCACCCTGTCCTAGAGCAGGGAGCCCCGGTGCCTCGGAATCACCGGCACCCAAGCTATCGGCTCCCAGGTGAGGACGGGGTGAGACGGAGAGGGCAGCACCAGCCGAGCAGATGCAGGAGCACAGCTTGTCTGCTGGGCCCGGGAGGCTGCGGGGCTGCACCTGGCTTGGCCGGGGACTTGAGTCCACTCTGGTCGCTCTCCTAGCTGGGCTCCCCACTGGGCCTGGGCATGCAGGAAGCGGCCTGCTCAGACCAGCCGTGTGGTCCCCAGGCCTCAGGCCAGCCACCGGAAGTGGACAGGACTGAGGCCATGCGCCCAGAGAGGCCGCCCCCTTGGCTGAGCACGGTCGGCCCAGGGTCCTGGCTGCAGAGTAGCAGCAGCTGGGAAGGGGAGTGCCTGGTCTAGGCTGTGGGACCGGGTCTGGAGGCCGCTCTGTAGTCCAGCGGGGCGTTGGGAGGGGACGGGGCTGGAGCCCGGAGGCCGGGAGCAGTCGTGATGGTGCCTGGCGGGTGCCCCCGGGAGGTCCGGGGGGTAAGGATCAAGTGCCAGCTCTGCATTCCACAGCTGGGGGGCCACCTGCGGACGAGGTCGCCCCTCACTGAGCACCGGGCCACACGAGGCGTTGAGGGACGTGGGTCTGGTCCTCTGGGGCTGTTTTGCCTGAGGGCCCAGGAAGAGGCCCAGGCCTGGCACTGACCAGTGGGTGGAAGTCCCATGGAAGCCTGTGCCCGCCTGTGTGGCCAGAGAGCTGTGGCTGGGCTCCACTGGCCACTGTCCCCCATCCCCTGTGTCCCCTGGGACCCTGGGGCACCACCAGGGCACAGAGGCCTCCCTAGACCCTCCAGGAAACAATGGGCACCCAGCCCAGGGCCAGGGACCGAGTCACCGCGGAGGCCTGCAGGGGACTTCTGAGCCTTTTCCCCTTGTCCCTGAGCGGGGGGGTGGGGGGTGGGGGGGCGCGTCCAGGAACTTGCTGGTTAGGCCCAGAGCACTCGCTGTGTGAGGGAACCGCCACCGGTGGCAGACACCGTATCTGCTTCCACCTCCACCCACAGCTGATGCCTGTCCCACCCCTGTCACACATCATGTCATATTCACCTCACATCCAATCAAACATGCCCACAGCACTATCAAACCTGTATCCACATGGCAGCCACACCCATAGCACACTCGTGTCATAGCCTTGATAAACTGTCAGTATCAGACCCACGTCCACGTCTTGTCCATCTCCGTGTCCACCTGTGGAGAGAGACACGGGCCCACAGAGAGGATCATGGGGTTTGGCTCATGGGACTTTAGGCCCCAAAGCCCCAGCAGCTGCAGCTGTGAGCCGAGTACCCAGAGGGGCACGTGGTGGTCTCCAGGCGGGAGACCCGGGAGAGTCTACGGCAGAAGCCCCGGGGCTTCTGCGCGGGGTGTGTGGGGGGTGGGGGCTGTGTGCTCTTCCTCCGGTTCTCGTGCTCCTTTTCCCCACCTGCCCCCCACCCGCCGACAGCTGTGGACCCTCCCCACTCCCGAGGGGCCTCACCCTCTCCCCCAAGCCTGTGCTTTGAAGTGAAAATGAGTGTGTGGGCTGTGTAAGCCGTGGCGCAGCCCCTGTCCGCATGGCGGCTGGTGGCCACTTAATGATGTGGTGACCACAGCGCGGCTTCTGAAGCACAGGGAGGCTGCGGGCGATTGCTCTTGGACTTTCCGCTGCGGGGGACAGGAACCCACGGCGGCCTGTGATTGCCCAGCACGGGGTGACGCACGGGTGAGCAAACGTGGGGACGGCGACATGCGGGGCGCGTGGGATGGGAGCCCAGCAGGGAGCCGCGTTCTTGGAGCCCTGAGGTGCCGGTACTTCTCTGAATGCAAGAGCCAAGGAAGCCGGGAGCTGGAGTCTGGGTCTGGCTTAGTGGCTCTGACCGAAGCCGACATGGGCTGTACCCAGGGGAGAGAGGGAGCAGGCGCAGCCTCCGTCCTCAGGGAGCTCCGGGGTCCTGGAGGAGGGGGCGCTGGCATGGGGTCTTGAGGAATGAGTAGGAGTTAGACAAGAGGAAGTAGGGCACAGGCCAGGTGGAGCCCCACTTCCTGCTCCCCTGCCCAGCGAGGCGAAGCAGCCCCTTTCCGGCTTCGGTCGCTGTGAGCAGAGCTGTGGCGGTCTGCGGCTGGGCAGCCCTCGCACGTGCTCTGAGTGCCGGTGGCGGCGGCCGGTGCCCGGGGCCATGGCGGGCTGGGGCCACTTTCAGCAGAGCTGCAGGCCTGCCCCGTGCAGCGTGGCCAGCCCGTGAGGTCCCTCGCCCACATCTGGGCACAGGGCAAGTGTGGCACCTCCGTGAGCTGAGACCAGCGTAGGCCGCACGGCACACGGCCGCGGACACTGGCCGACTGTTAGGCAGGGGAGGGACCAGGACGCTTGTTGAGGGTGACTCTGGCTGGCGTGTGGGTTACATGACGGGGGCCCCTCAGCTGTGGCTGGAGCAGCCATTGCCCCGATGAGACTTCTGACCCTCGGTGATGGCCGACGCGGACTGGCGCTCAAGGGTTAGAACCGCGCCAAGGCTCTGGCTGGCCGAGCAGCGGCCCAGACAGCAGCGTCGACGCTCGCGGACACGCTCTGGGGTCACCTTGTGACCTGTGTATGTCCGGCCTGACCAGGTCTCAGCCTTGCCAGGCAGAGAGAGGTCGGGAGATTGTGTGGATTCCCGGGAAGGGGCTCCTGGCGCACGGAGGCGGTGCCTTGCTGGAATGCACGGTGGGTCAGTGGGCCTGCCTGGGGACACGTGTCGGGGACAGTGGCCGATGTGGGCAGAGGCAGAGCCTGCCCTGCTGTAGAGGTGACTGTACCTGGAGGCCCGGGGGCTCGGGGGCAGGGGAGGGTCTTCTGGCCACCGGCTCTGGGTTGTCACCTGTGTCCTCCTAGACACCAAGTGCTCTGGCTGCGGGGAGGCGGCTTGCGGCAGGCTGTCCCTGGCGGGCAGTGCATCCCCCTGTGACTGGACGTCCCCAGGAGGCTTCCCGTGTCCTAGGGGAAGTGAACTGTGTTGGGGCCGGGGCCTCCGGGGCTCCAGAAGAGGCAGCCGCATTTCTCACCCAGGCATGGCCCCAGGCAGGCAGGCAGGGAGTGGGGAACGGTGGGGACATTTCTGGTCTGAGGCTGGGGGCCTCTGTCCCACCCTCCTGCACTGCAAACGTGACCACATCCTAGGGGCGTCTGCCTTCCTGGGGAAGCCAAGGTCCCAGACCTGGCAGTGGGACCCCGGGGCGGCTGCCCCCCCGCCCTCCGAGACCCAGGGCTGTGAGGCTGCCCCTGCTCCCTAGCGCCCCCTGCTGGCAGCCAGGGCACAGGCCCTGTCTGGGCCCTGGACGGCTGGGCCTCGGAGCAGTTCTCTTGTTGGCTTCTCTGGAATTAGCCAGGGAAGCCCTGGAGAAGGCAGGGGTGACGGAGACCTGGATAGCACCTGGCGTCACCTGGCCCTGACACTGGGGGCGCTGACCTCCCGTGGACGAGGAGCCTGGCGGGAGCTGTCTGTGAGCACAGCACTGGGCCCGGGTTCACACTGCATCCCACGGCCCTTCTTCCAGGGCTGGAGTGGGGTCTCCTGACAGGCCCCCGACACACTCTTGGGGCTACAGGAGCTGGAAGAGGAATCTGAACTGTGGACCCAAAGGATCCTGGAGGACCGAGCTAGAGAAAGTGAGATTGAAAACCCAGGGCCCGGGCTGTGGAGCAGCGGGTAAAGCTGTCACCTGCGATGCCAGCGTCCCACTGAGCGCCGGTTCAAGTCCTGGTTCCTCCTCTTCCGATCCAACTTCCTGCTAATGCGTCTGGGAAAGCAGAGGACGATGGCCCTGGTATGTGGGGCCCTGCCACCCACATGGGAGACCTGGATGGAGTTCCAGGTCCTGGCTTTGACCTGGTACAAGGCCCCGGCCATTGTGGCCATTTGGCAAGTGAACCAGCGAGGGTGAAAATCTCTCTCTCTCCCCCTCTCTCTGGAACTCTGCCTTTCAAAATAAATACAACTAAATCTTAAAAAAAGAAAGAAAGAAAGAAAATGTGAGGTCAGCAGCGGGCAGCCAGCCCGGGGTGAGCGAGGAGAAGCCGTGTGTCGTGTGCAGGGAGCCGGGGCGTCTGTCCTGGTGGTGTGTGAGAGCCCTGGGGAGGCGGCTGTGCGGCTGGGACTTGCGGGAGGTGGCCCGGATGGACTGAGGAGGGGACATGCCTGGGGTGGAAGGACAGTGGGAGCCCAGTGGCCATGCGTGTGGTTGGGGCAGTCAGTGGACGGCGGCCTTGCTTCAGGGCCTGGGGCTGGCTCTGAGGCGGGGGCGGACCGGGCTGTGCAGGGAGGCCGGCTTGGATCGGGGGCTGCACGCACAGCTCTGGCCCTCGGCCCCTTGCCCCGTGCACACAGGCCTGCTCCCCGAGGACCAGCTGTCCAGGCTCGGGGCGGCCAAGCCGGCAGGATCGTTGAAGGAGCCACTCATTCATGGCTGCTGCTTTCTTAGGAGAAGCACGCGGACTTCGCTCTGCCTCGGCGCTGCTTCCTGGCGTGGGGCTGATGACGTGACAGAATGTCCCTCACGAGGCCTGGCCCTGGCCCTGGCCTGCTGCTGGTCCTCTGCTCCTCTCGGGGCCCTGTGCCCACCATGCCCCGTGGCCCTGTCAGTGACTCAGTCACCATCCCTAACCCAGGGTGCACTGGGGCCAGACTCCGGTGGGGCGGGGGTCCCAGGGAGCCTGGCTCGTGTGCACCCATGGTGGGAGCAGGCGTGCAGCAGGGCGGCTGCCGTGGGGCCAGTGTGGCCACAGAGTGAACTCGCAGGGCACAGAGCAGAGGGGAGTGCAGACAGCGCCTGCAGGGGGCCCTCGCTCAGCGGCACTCACAGGCCGCAGGACAGAGACAGCCCAGCCCCCTCTGACAGGGGAGAGAAGAGCGGGCTGCCGCCCAGGACAGGAGCGAGCCGTGGCCCGCACCACCCCAGGGGAACCGGAGGCCACGGAAGGCCACGTGTTGCGTGGCTGCCTCTACAGGAAATGTGTGGAAAGCAGCCGGGCAGAGCCGCGGCAGCCGGCTGGGTGCGGGTTTCCCTTTGGTGGTGGCAGTGCCGTGGGGACAGTGGTGGTGGCTGGAGCACTGAGGCCCAGCACCCGAGCTATGCGCTGGCTGAGTGTTTGTCACGTGAGTCTCATCTCGATCGAAGGAAAAAAGTGGCTCGGAAGCCTAACTCCTGGAGTGGTTTGGGGGGAGGGAGGCTCTCTGGAGGGTGGGGTTGGGATGGGCAGGTCCCTTCCCGGTGTCCCCCTGGGGAGCAGATGGTGGAGACCGCGTGGGCACAGAGCGGGGCTCTGCACTGGGGAGACCACAGGCCCCCACAGCTCCCCCAAGCCCGCCTGCTCCCCCCACCCGCCTCTGGCCCCCTCTTCATTCCACAAGGCCCTCCCAGGCGTGCACAGCGATGCTGGGGATGGCGGTGCTGGGGAAGCCCTGTCCTTGAAGCCTGTGTGTCAGTCCCACCCCTGCCCAGGGATGGCCGCAGAGCTGCCTCCCCCCCGTCCATCGACCCCTCTGCTGGAGGCTGGGGTCTCCTTGTGGAGGGAAAAGCCCAGCGGTGGCTTCGGCCCCTCTTGGGGCACAGGGGGCCCAGGCGTTTCCTTGTCCTGATGGGATCTGTTTAGCTGTGTACAGCTGAGAGACGGGCGGGCAGGGCAGAAGGGGCTATGGTCTGGTCTCTGCCGGGGTCAGCACTGGCCAGCTTGGTCCCGAGGCCCTCACCGGCCCCCCCTCCGCAGACTTCACGTGGTGCAGCTCGGCACGAGACCGCTTTCATGAAACCCAGGCAGGGTCTCGCTGCTCGTGCACAGAGCGGCCAGAGCCGATGGCCCCGGGAGCACGTGCCCTCTGCAGGCGAGGGCACCTGTCCGTCATGCGTGTCCCCAGCTCTCCTGCTGACACTCAAGGTCAGCCCGGCCCCCTCCCTCCCCGCCCCTGCGCCCTGCCGCTCCCAGCTCAGCCTCTCCCTCACGACGCCAGTGTGCTCTCTGTGACAGCTGTGGTCGGACGCCCTGACGTCACCGTTCTGGGTTGAAATGCGTCCTCCAGAGCGACACCCCACGTCCCAGCCCCGGGCCCTGCAGACACGGCTCTTGTTGGAACGGGGTCCTGCTGGGTGTTGGCAGGTCAGAGACAAGGTCATCTGGGGTCGGGGTGGCCCCATGACCGGCGTGCCACGACGAGACACGGAGGCGGCGCCCCTGCTGGCGTAGGTTTGCTGATGGACAGGGGAGGGGTGAGGCTGCTCCGGGGACGAGCTGGGGGGTGCGGGGCACAAGCGAAGTGTCCACTGGCCGGGTGGAGCGTGGGCTCTGAGTGCGGTTTCAAGAATGGCTGTTAAAGCCGCTGTGCCCCTGGGAGGGGGCCGGGGGCTCGGTGACCCCTCAGGAGGGCCGCGTGAGACCGCGGGGTTTTCCTTGCGGGAGGGGCTCTGTCCAGGATCCACACGTTACTCCCAAACAGTGGCGGAGCCGCGCGGAGGCTCAGCAAGGAACCCAAGCCGGTTATTAACGCGCGGAAAGGAAGTGTGGGATCAAAGAAAATGTTTTTCCTAAAAAGAGAATAAACAGTAAACTGGAACCTGCAACCAGCAACACAAATGTTTCTCCGATAAGTAGGCTTTAGACAATTAAAATTTATCCTTTTAAGTGCTGCGTTGAAAATTGTATTTATTTATTCTCTTTTTATTTTAAAGGCAGAGAGAGGGACTTTCCATTCGCAGGCTCATTCCCCACGCGGCTGCAATGGCCAGGGCTGGGGCAGGAACTCGGTCCTGGCCTCCCACGGAAAGGGGCCGGGACCCTTGAGCCATCACCACTGCCTCCAAGGGTGTACATTAGCAGGAAGCTGGATCAGACAGAGGAGCCGGGACTTGAACCCAGGCCTTCTGGTTTCGGGTGCGGACGTTCCAGGCAGCGTCCTGACCACTGCACCGGCACCTGCCCCTGTGGTTTGTCTTAGACCAGAGCTGCTTTCCCTGGACACCGGGGCACAGGTGCACGGGCTGGGTCACCGCAGGGAGCATCCGAGGGCATGAAAACCAGACCCGAGCAGTTCCAGGAGTGAGACAGCGACACATCTGACCAAAGGAGCTCACGTGAATCTAAACAAAGCCGCAAGATCCGAAAAGCACCCTGACAGGAGCAGAAGGGGCCAGCCTGCGGCACCACCACGCCCACGGCCTGGCAGTCCGCGCCCGTGGCAGGCGCCCTTCCGGAACTGGAGAGAAACCCAGATCGGGACAGCAGGCCCGGGGGTCCCGGGTCAGCAGTAACAGAAGGGGTGAGGTGTGTCCTTGAGAGGTGTTTAACCACAGGAACTGGGGCCGCTGGTGGCTTCCTGCTGGGGCCCCAGGCCAGCCAACCTGGTGCAGCTGGTCGGCATTCCCCTGTCGTCCGGCGGTGTCTGGGGAGATGAGGGACCAGGTGCACAGTGGCGTCTCTGGGGAAAGGCGGCTCCATGTGCATTGAGGACGCCGCCGGCCCCTGGGGCTGTGGCTGGGGCTTCTGCCACCTGGCCGCCCAGCAGAGGTGCCTGCTCTAGTTTGAAGATGTACTGTACATGTTCTCGTTGTATTTGAAGGCACACACACACGCCCACACACACAAAGACAGGAAGATAGATCTTCCATCTGCTCATTCACTCCCCAAATGACCAGGGCTGGGCCAGGCGAAAGCCAGGAGCCAGGAGCTCCATCTGGGTCTCCCACATGGGCATAGGGGCCCAAGCACTCGGGCCATCCTCTGCTGCCCTCCAGGCACCTCAGCAGGGAGCTGGATCGGAAGTGGAGCAGCCGGGACTTGAACCGGCACTTGGGTACGGGGTGCCAGGCCCCCTGTGCCACAACACTGCTCCCTGGAGATGCTTCCTTGAGCAGGCACTGCCGACAGTGAGGTCCCTGGCAGACAAACCCCAGACCCAACAGAGGCCGAGGAAGAGAAGCCGGGCAGCGGCGCACAGGTGGCCACAGCGGCCTGGAGGAGACTTGCTTTGCACACGAACGTTTCCTTGCTTTGCACACGAACCCTTCAAGGTTTGCCAGGATTGGAAGGAGAAGCCCAGGGAGAAAATGAGGAAGGTTTGCAGGATGTTTCGGGGCTCTGTCCGCAGAGTTCCAAGTCCTGTTTCCTTTCTCTGCACTAAACCTTGGAAGAATGATGGGGCAGACAGAGCAGTACCGAGCTGACAGTCACCAGAGCGAACTGCGAGACCCTCCATGTGGGGAGGTCCCAGTGGGCGGAGGGAGACGGCTGTGCCTGACCACCTGCTCCCCTTCTCCCTGTCACCGCCCGGCGGCTGTCGGAGCTGGGAGCTGAGCTCCAGGGTTGTCACGCTCGTCAGTCTGTGCGTGTGAAAGTCTCTGTGCTATCACTCACGCCCTGTGCACGGAGCCCCAGAAGGTCCGCGTAAGATGACCGGGGCTGGCTGAGCCCTGGCCTGGCAGAGCAGCCCCCCGGCCTGGCGCCATGGAGCCCCTGCCACGGCCGCCAGGCGAGACCTGGGCTGCTCCGGCTCGTCCCTCGCCCCTCTGCCCTAGTGGAGAGTGCTTGCGGTCTGCTTGCCAGAGGAGAGAACGCGGGAAGATGTATTTTCCGCATCAAGGTACAAAACAAACGGGTATTACCTCCGAGAACAAGGCAATTATTTGTGAGTGCGTCACCCGCCGCACGGCTTCCCACGTCGTACGGGGTAATGATTCTCATAATTACCCGTGTTTAGAAATACCTTACTCCGAGAAGTAAACACACCTGCTGAGAGCAGCAGCCGGCGAGCTCTGTCAGCCAGCGCCCGGAGCGACTGCTCTCTCAGGGCCCAGGGCCCGGGCCAGGCCCAGCGGCTGGGCCCTGGCAGCTGGAGGCGCCGTGGCCTCGGTGTCTCAGATCTCGTGCCGGGTCCTGAGGCGCCCGATGCACTGTGCTGCTGGCTACTGCCCAGGCCACCGCGGGAGGGTCAGGATGCCACGGTCCACTGGCCCCGTGCTCGCCCTGGCTGCCGGGGAGCTCGGGTGGTGGGGCTGGCTGGCCGGGCCCTGTCTGGGCCCTGGGCACTCTCACCCAGCCTCCTGCCCCACCTCCTGCCCCAGGCTCTCCTGTCCCAGGAGGTGCCCTGCCCTGCCGCCCCCTCCCTTGCCGGGTGTTGCCCACAGCGAGAGTCCCTGGAGCCGGGAGGTGGGGGTGGGGCGGAGGTGCAGGCGCAGGCAGACACGGACCCGAGCGGAATCTTGCTGAGCAGGCTGATTTTAAGGATCTGCCTTGACAGCGATGAGGACCCACCTGCACTCATGGTTAACGTGCTCGTTACGGAGTGAGACCCGGGGCTTATAAGCATCACTTCTTGTCCCCTCTCCAAAGCCCTGGGTTAGTTTTCTAAATTAGCTGTGTCTGTGCTTGGGGCGGGGTACGATGGGGGAAGTCTCTGGCTTGTGATTGGCCAGGCCTGGATCCATAGACACATCATGGGACCCCAGGCTTCAGAGCCACGGCAACACATACACGCACAGGGCCACGGATGGCAAAGCCAAGTACACGGCATCACAGGTGATAACCCACATACATGGGACACGGGTTGATATGGGCGACCCAAGAGCTGATGTTGGTGGCTTGGGCTCCAGGACAGGTTTCGAGTGGAGTGAAGGGAGTCAGAGTGGCAGAATGGAAGTGGGTGAGGACTGAGGACCCCGGGGGTCCAGTGTCTGTGACCGCGAGGTGGACACTGTCCACAGAGGGCAGGAGGCAGAAGGGAGGGGCTGGAACGGTGGGGGAGGCTGGTGTGCAGAGGCCTGTGCTGGTGCAGGGAGAGCAACAGTGCACGGGGGAGCTGAGCAGGGCTGGGGCTCGCAGACCCCACGGCTCCCACACTGGAGCCGGCCAGGGGCCAGCGGCAGGCTCCGTGGCCCCGCCCCGAGGACCCCTGGTGGCTCTCTGTGTCTCCACTCCTTGTTCCCAGTCCTTCATCCGTGAAGTGAGGATAAGGCCAACGGCAGCCTCCTGTGCATCTGTGTGCGTCTGTGAGCAGCCTGGAACGAGCCTGGGCTACACACGTGCTCACATGCGTGTGCACATGTACACGTGGACACCCCTCAGAGGGACCTGGCTCCTTGCCTTGGAGCCTGGAGGAAGCTGGGGGAGGCTGCTCAGAGCTGCTGTAGCTCAGCGCTCCAAGCCGTGCTGGCCTCGGGCAGGGGCTGACCTGGGTGTGCAGCCCTGCCCCTCCCTGCCACGCGTGGTGGCTCCAGGTAAAGACGGTGGTCTACGGTGTGCTACGCCATGGAAATGAGCCGGCGGCAGCGTGGATTTAAGCTGTGCCCCTGCAGCTGGGAGGCAAGCCCCCTTCCAGTGTTCTGGCTCTCGCTGGCTGTGTTTTCCGGGAGTGGTGTGTGCGTGGCCCCAGAGGGAGTGTTTCTCGCGCTGGCCTTTGAGCAGGGTGCCCAGTCCTGCGCCGCACAGCACAGGGGCCCCGTCTGAGGTCCTCGGGCTCCTGACCGGGCTTTGCTGGCCAGTCGGCTCTGCAGGCCAGGTCACTACCAGCTCCATAGCGCCTGCGGGGGGTGGGGGCGTGGAGCCCAGGGCAGCACAGCCGACAGCCACACAGGGAGGGGCGCCCAGCTGTCTCCTGTGCTCCCCGCCAGCCCGCGGATGTGGAGCCGGAGCTGTGTGCCGAGCTCGGGGTGCAGAACGCCCAGCACCTCCACACCTCCACGCGGGATGCTGCAGGCTGCTCCTGCCCTGGAGAGGAAGCACCGCACGCTGTGCCCTGCGTGGTGAGCGGACGACTCTGCCCACGAGCGGCCTCTTGCTGCATCAGCACACGTGGCGTCATGTGTGTCCAGGCGTGAGCACGTCCCCACGCGGCACGCCGCAGAGGCTCTGTGAGCGCAAATCCTCGACTTGTGAAGAAAGTCAGAGGTTCCGTAAACTCAGACGGCATCCACAGCCAGGTGCGCAAGGGGGCCCTTCCCTCCCCGGTCCTTCGGCTTTGACCTCAAGGCCACGCACAGCAGGGACACCACCCTGCTGGCTGAGAGCCCCGTGACCCCTCACCTCCTTGGAGGCAGCAGCGAGGGCTCAGGGGGTTGGGTTCCCAGCACCCGCGTGGGAGACGGACTGAGCTCCTGGTTTGCAGCCGGGGTCCAGCCCGGCCCGGGCCATTGCGGGTATTTGGGGAGTGGACACGGATGGAAGCTCTGTGTGCACCTCTCAGATTGAAAACCAAGATGAGGCCGCTGACGAGAGATGGGAGCGGGGATGGGGTCCGCCCTCTTTTCCGTCCGTCTGTTTATTCGCAGCGCGGTCCACCCATCTGATCGGCACTGAGGAAGCATTTGTCCCGTGCCCGTTCTGAGACCTCGCCGTGTGACGGGCACCTGTTTGGCTGGGAAGACGCAGGACGCCCAGGCTCAGTGGCTCCCTGCAGCCGTTGCACAAACACTCGAATAACCCCAATATAATGAGATAAGAACACAGATGGCTTGGGGTTAGGTTTAGGGTTAGACGTAATTAGGGAAGCAGATGGGGAAATTCGAGTTAAAAAATCAGTCAAAATTTAATTAAAAGATGGTGTATTTCCACCCCGAGATCTTCTAAAGAGAGCTCAGGCTGCACGCCCCCAGCAAGCACACAGGCCTGACGCCAATCCGCTCCGAGCGGGGCGGATGGCTCCATGCTGGGTCTGCGGCCCGGCCCGGAGGGCTTGCCCCCTGCCAGTCTGCTCTGTACCCAGGGCCTAGCCGTGCAGATGCCCCTAGCTTTGCCTGAAGGCAGTGGACGGAGAGTCACAAGTTGGGCCTGACCTGTGCAGCCGAAGTGGGGAGGGGCTTCCCCAGGGCTCCTCCCCCGGAACCCCTGGGTGGCTCCACATCCGTCTGCATGGGTGCCAACAGTACCCCCTGGGATGTCCTTCTGCCATCGTCCATGGTGATCTGCCCCAGGAGGGGGCCAGGAGCCCTTTCCACCTCGGGGCTGTCCAGGGCCCAGATAATGGCATTCCTGGTGGCCTCGGGGACACCCCTGTGGCTCTCAGGATGCCCTGAGGGACTCCTGACCAATGAGAGCAGAGAAAAGGGAGTGTGGAGAGGGCCGGTGCTGGCACTCCTGGGGTGTGGTGCTCGGCGGTCAGTCGGCTCCCTGGGCAGTGATGGGAAACCGCCCCTCGCAAGTTTGGGAGCAGTCACTGCGGCTCTCTCCAGAGCATCTGGTGTGAATCCGTTTGCCAATGATCCACTTCCCTCCGTGCCTGCCCTGGGGTTGGACCGCACGGTGCTCCTCCACTCTGCCTCTCCAAGATGCCTTTGTCCCCCACCCTGGCAGACTCCAGAAGGCTGGCCCTACCACCCCACGGGGCCAAAGGCCTCAGAGTGTCCAGGCTTTGAAAATGTACATGAGAAAGCACACTGGAGCCTGTTGACCAACTGGTTCATCCACGCACCCGTCTACGCTTCAGTCCATCATCCACACATCGCCCATCATCTAGCCATGCATCTATCACCCACTGTCCATTCACCCATCTGTCTCTCCACCACCCACCCATCCGTCATTCCCCTACCTGTCAATCCATCACCCACCCATCACCACAGTCCATTCACCCACCCCTCCATCTGCTCACCCAAGTTCCTTCAGCCAAGGCTGCATTTGCACTCTCAAAGACGTGGCAGGACGGTCCACCAGCAAAACCTCTTTCCACTTATTTAACCCGGGCTGGTGGAAGTTTTCAGATCGAGCACCGCCATGCGCTGGTGAGCACTCTTCTTCAGACACCAGTGAGGCCACTCCAAACCGTGTGCAAATGGCATTAAAGATGCGTTTATGTTGGTGCGGAGTTGCTGAGGTCCAGGCATCGTTTCTCACACGCTCGGCGTCGCGGGGCCCCACGCCTGCACCATGGCGCCTTGGTAGTAATGGTGGTTTTATTTCAGAGGCTCCTGAGATGGAGACGTGCTGCCGACCTTGTTCCGGGGTGGCCCAGCGAAGGGCCAAGGTCATCAAGACCTGAACCTGGCTCAGCGTGCACGTACCCACAGAGGACAAAACGGAACAGCAGAGGAGGCTCCGACCATGGCTCAGCCCCGTCCCCACGCACCTCTGTTTCTGTGATTTTATTTAAGAAGCAAGGACACCCCCTCCCATCACACACACACACACACACACACAAGGCAGGGCATGCACCGTCACACACACACTGTGACACACACATTCCACACCCACCGTCACACTCACCCTCATGGACGCGTTGTCACACTCAGCCTCTGTGCTCCGTGGCCTGGTCTCCCCCAGGGCAGCCTGGCTCTGCTTTCCTCTTCCACCTGGAGGCAGCAACTGCTCCCAGAGCAGTGGGTAGCTGAGTGCACGCAAACCCTAACCAGCACTGAGCCAGTGACCTGGGAGAGGGGGCGAGAGAGGGAGAGGGAGAGAGAGAGCGAGAGAGAGCGAGGGAGAGCGAGGGAGAGAGGGAGAGCAAGGGAGAGAGAGAGAGAGGGAGAGAGGGAGAGAGGGAGAGCAAGGGAGAGAGGGAGAGAGGGAGAGCAAGGGAGAGAAGGAGAGAGGGAGAGCAAGGGAGAGAGGGAGAGAGGGAGAGAAAGGGAGAGAAGGAGAGAGGGAGAGAGGGAGAGAGGGAGAGAGGGAGAGCAAGGGAGAGAGGGAGAGAGGGAGAGCAAGGGAGAGAAGGAGAGAGGGAGAGCAAGGGAGAGAGGGAGAGAGGGAGAGAAAGGGAGAGAAGGAGAGAGGGAGAGAGGGAGAGAGGGAGAGAGGGAGAGCAAGGGAGAGAGGGAGAGAGGGAGAGCAAGGGAGAGAAGGAGAGAGGGAGAGCAAGGGAGAGAGGGAGAGAGGGAGAGAAAGGGAGAGAAGGAGAGAGGGAGAGAGGGAGAGAGGGAGAGAGGGAGAGCAAGGGAGAGAGGGAGAGAGGGAGAGCAAGGGAGAGAGGGAGAGAGGGAGAGCGAGCACAAAGGAGACAGGGAGGGAGAGCGAGGGAGAGAGAGAGGGAGAAGGAGAGGGAAGGAGAGTGAGTGAGAGAAAGAGAGAGTGAGGGAGAGAGAGAGAGGAAGAGCAAGAGAAAGAGAGCAAGGGAAAGTGAGGGAGAGAGAGAGAGGAAGAGCAAGAGAAAGAGAGCAAGGGAAAGTGAGGGAGAGAGAGGGAGGGAGAGAGAGCGAGGGAGAGTAAGGAGAGAGCGAGGGAGAGAGAGAGGAAGAGCAAGAGAGAGAGAGAGCAAGGGAGAGTGAGGGAGAGGGAGAGGCGAGCACAATACTCGGTGCCCTGGGAGCTGTAGTTGGGGACTTAACCCATTCCAGTCCCCAGTCTTTAATTCTGCAAATATTTATTTCTTTGTTTAAAGATTGATTTATTTCTTTGAAATGCAAGTTAGAGATCTAGAGAGCGAGCAGGCTGCAGTACAGGAACTTAGCCCTGTACAGGCCCCGATCTCAGTCCTGCCAACATTTCAATGATGTAATGTTTGCTTCCGCACCGCAGGTGACCTACATATGGCTGTTAGTCTCGTGGTGTAGGACGGTGGGACACAGTTGAGGGTGGGAGGCAGCAGGGACCTCGTGCCGTCTGGAGCCCTGGCCACACGGTGATTTCAATGTCAGGGATGACGGTGTCAGGCCTGGGTCTTTGGGGCTACGGCAGGTGCTGGCTAGCCTGCTGTGCCGGGGTCCCTGACTCCCAGCCGGGCTGCACGGGGCAGCCCACCCCTCCTTCTCGGGGTCCCTGCCCTGCAGCCCCTGTGCAGCCCGGGGCCCATGGCGGCCAGGGAGGCCCAGCAGCTTTCCCCGGGATCAGGCCTGATTCTCTGTGCTGACACGATGCTCTCCACGGTGCGTGTGGCTGGGACAGGGCCCGCCCTCCGTGTGTGCCGTTCCCTTGGGGCTCCCAGACGCCAGCGCCATCCCTGCTGCGCCCGTGTTGCTCCCGCTCGCCACACAGTGACAAGATGACACTGGTAATCTGGTCATTTTCTCCAAACTCCCAGCCACGGGCTTTATTAGCAGGTGCTAAATTGCCACTCCAGCTGCTGGCAGTAACAATTAACTCCATTAACATCGCAACAGCTGTAATTTTTGAGGAAATGAAAAACATTAATAACCACTACCAAAAGCTGAGACACAAAGCCAAACAAAAAACACAGCATCGTGCGAAGGCTGGAATTACCACGATGGGATGAGAGCATCCTGGGGCTCCGACAGGCCTGCAGGCCCCCTGCGGACAGAGGCTGGAGGGGCGCCCCCTCCCTGGGGGAAAAGCAGGGGTCACAGCTGGGTCTCTTGGGCGTGCACTGTCCCAGGCTTTGCAGCTCAGAGCTGTGGACACGCCTGGACGAGACCCCTGGACACAGCACCAAGGAGCCCTGCAGAGCTCACGTCTGAGTTCCGCCTGGTGGCGCCTGCCTTACTCCTCGTCTACAGCTCACGCAAGCACACACACAGCTGCATGTCACAGGCAGTCCCATTAGCACGCACCCACATACATGCACACAGACCCCCCCAACCCGTATGCACCCTCAGGGCACCCCGGCACACATATGTGCACGTGCAACACACTTGCACACACACAGGCACTGATGCACACGGCTCACGTGTGGACACACACGTGCATGGCCCTCCACGCCTGCATGACCCCAGATGTGGGTCATCACCCTCAGAGCCAGCACTGGGACACACACACCACACCCACACACACACACACACCACACCACAGACATACCACACACACCACACACCACACACACACATACACACACGCCTGCCCGTGTCCTTGGCACTGAGCATTGCCAGGCTGCACCCTGCAGCTTGTGGCTGTGCAAGGGACTGTGGGTGCTCCAGGGGCTCACAGGGGGTCGGGGGGGGGGTTCGGCAGCCAAAGCGCTTGTTGGGGGGAGACAGGTTAATTGCCAGTGCCAACCTGCCCTGCAGAACAGCGGGCCTTGGAAGCAAGGCATGGAAACAAAGTATCATTTCCAAGCGGTGACGTCATTTTCTAAAGAACAAAATAAGAGTCAGATTCATTGAAATAACTTCGATTTAAATTTCAATATTTCTTATGGATTCTATTTTGCCACTCATTTTCATAAATAATTTAAGTTTAGATTAAATGTAAGTTTGACAAGCATAAATGGTTTGGGTAAGATAATTTAAGGCTGTAAAGCCTGCAACAGCCAGGGCTGGGCCAGGTCAAAGCCAGGAGCCCAGTGCTCAAGCCACGTGCTTCGGCCACGTGCAGGGCCCCACGTATTTGGGCCACGTATTTGGGCCACGTGCAGGGCCCCACATATTTGGCCATGTGCTTGGGCCACGTGCAGGGCCCACGAGCTCGAGCCATCACCACTGCCTCCCAGGCTGTGCACGGCAGGACGCCGGCTCGGGAGCAGAGGAGGGGCTGGGACCCCGCAGTCAGCGTGGGATGCAGGTGCCCCAAGCGGCTTCCTTACTGCAAAACGCTTGCCCTGGTCTGGCCTTCACCGTTTTGTGTGTTGGATGAAAGATATCTTATTATAACCACACGCATGTGTGCACGTGTCTGTGTGCTTGCATGCACACGACACCATGATTCCACACACTTGTGCATGTGCACACATGACCCACCCGGACGCCCAGGCCACGTGTGCACAGCAGCCTGTCCGACCAGCCCTCAGGCCGGGGACGAAGGTTCGGGAGTGTGTGACAGGTCAGAGACGCAGTGCTGGTGCTGGGCGCTGCACCCCGAGCACGCAGGTTGGGGGCAGCAGCTCCCAGCAGCTCTGGGAGTGCGGGAAGGTTGGGAGCAGGTGGGGTGGGGGAGGCAGGGCTGGCCCGCCTGACTGCGCCCCTTCCCTGGACGGCGCTTTCGCCTGCTCCCTGCTTCCTCATGGGCCTCTGGCTGCCCCGGGAGCCGCTGCTGGAGCTGCCCCGTGTGCCCGAGGAAGCCCGCATTCTCCCCCTCCCCGTGCTGACTGCTGACCCCCGTGTGTGAGCAGCGGGCTGGGCGCACCAACACGGGGCGTCCGTGAACTGGGCACACAGACTTGGCCGCCTGACAGCAGCTCTGATGGGGCTGTAGCCCGGAGGCACTCGGAGGCCCTAGGGGCTCTGCCAGCCTCTCCCCACTCCGCTCCAGCCCGGGGCCCCCATGCCGGCAGCGCTCACCCCTCCAGGGCCACTGTCTTCCACTTCCCCGTGGGTCTTATCTGTCTTCTCTGGCCGTGTCCTCCCCACAGGCAGGCTCTGTTGGTGGCAGCGGCCACGGGGCCCAGCCATGGCAGGTGCTCACGAGCCTGTGTGGGATGGACAGAAACACAGAGAAGGGCCCCGGGCCCTGGGGTTCAGGCATCCGTCGGGGCTGCTGGGGCTGAGGGTTGAGCCCTGCGCTGGGAAGACCGGGGTGTGTTCTGCTCAGAGGGCAGTGGCCAAGGCCGGGGGGGGGGGGGGCGCGGCTGCCCGCCACCCGAGGGGCACTTAGGAAGGAAGACAGTTTACCTCACTCAGCGTTTTGGGGGTCCACAGTGCAAGATCGGGGACCCCCATGCCTGATGAGGATGGTGGGTGGCGGAGGCGTGGGGGGGCTCACGGTGCACAGGAAGCAGAGGTGGGGGCCACACGTGTCCTCCATAGCCATGTGTTGCTCTGGATGGAGCCCCCGCCTCTGCGGCTCACGGCAGCTGTCACCTCCCCAAAGCCCGCCTTAGCCGCCGCCACCAGATCAAGTCCTCCAGCCCCTCAGCCATGCACAGACGCTGGGGACCCTGGCCTCCAGGGAGCTCCCACGCCCAGATCCAACCAGAGCACCGCCCTGGCCGCTAGGCTTCATCTGCTCCCGACAACCCTGGGGCAGGGGCTGCGGCCACCAGACGCAAGGGCACACACACACTGGCACTCACACACACACTCACAGACACACTCAGACTCACACACACTGGCACTCACACACTCACAGACACACTCAGACTCACTCACACACACTGGCACTCACACACACTCACAGACACACTCAGACTCACTCACACACACTGGCACTCACACACACTCACAGACACACTCAGACTCACTCACACACACTGGCACTCACACACACTCACAGAGACACACTCAGACTCACTCACACACACTGGCACTCACACACACTCACAGAGACACACTCAGACTCACTCACACACACTGGCACTCACACACACACTCAGACTCATTCAGACTCACTGGCACTCACACACACTCACAGACACACTCAGACTCACACACACACACTGGCACTCACACACACTCACAGACACACTCAGACTCATTCAGACTCACTGGCACTCACACACTCACAGAGACACACCCAGACATACTCATATTCACACACACTGACAAACACACAGACACACTCAGACTCATACACACACAGACACACTCAGATTCACACACACACAGAGACACACCCAGACTCACTCAGAACACACTGCACTCACACAGTGATAAACTAAGACTCATACACTGACACACACACTCACAGAGACACACTCAGGCACACCCAGACTCACACACACACTGACACACAGACACACTCACAGAGACACACCCAGACATACTCATATTCACACACACTGACAAACACAGACACACTCAGACTCACACACACACACACACTCAGAGACACACCCAGACTCAGAACACACACACTGCACTCATACACAGAGATACACTAAGACTCATACACACTGACACACACACTCATAGAGACACACTCAGACACACCCAGACTCACACACACACACTGACACACAGACACACTCAGACTCACACACACACACTGGCACTTACACAGTCACAGAGACACACTCAGACACACTCAGATTCACACAAACTGACACACAGACACACACTCACACACACTCAGAGACACACACTCGCACACACATGTGTTTATGTGAAGGAACATTGCAGCCACAGGGCTGGCAAGTCTGGGGCCCGTGGGCTCGCCGCGGGCTGTGTGGCAGTGGGGGTCCAGCCCAGTGTGTGGCCGCGCTGCCCCTCCCGGGAGCCCTTGGTCTTCCCAAGGCCTGCGACAGGTCAGGTGAGGCTCAGAGTCCTCTCATCTGAGAACACTCGGCCCAGTCATCCTGACCGGCATCCGCGGCCTGGCCAAGTGGACACAGAAAATCACCCAGCGCAGGGGTGGCCAGGGCTGGCTGTCTCTGGCAGACACCTGTGTGTGGGCAGGGAGTGGTGACCAGCCACCGGGACGGTCGGCCCTGGTGTCCCCGGGCCCTCAGGGCGGTGCTTGTCGCCTCGTGGCTGGCCAGGGCGGGCAGGACCCCTGGCAGGCGGGCGTCCCTCCTGTCTGCAGGGAGGTCGAGGGTCCCCTGACTCCTTACGGTGCTGTCCCCAGCCAGGCAGTGGCTTCCCGGTGAGAAATGGCACAGGGGCAGTCCCAGAGGTGGGAGAGGAGGAGGAGGCTGTTCCAATACATTCCACAGAATCCTCCCCGTGGCCTGGCCAGGGAAGCTGCCCGCCCAGTCTGTCTTTCTGCAGTGCCCTGGCCCCGGGCAGGAGAAGTGGGGTCCCAGCACAGCCACCCTGAACCCCAGGTGCAGGAAGCCGCGTGCCTGCTTCACACGGGGCAAGGGAACGCCGCCGGAGCCTTGGCCAGCCATGGCCTCAGCCCCAACAAGCGTGTCCACCAAGGCAATTGGCTGGCTCTGAGGGTAGGCGGGGCTGGCTCTCCCTGACTCACAGGCGATTGGCTGGCTCTGGGGGTAGGCGGGGCTGGCTCTCCCTGACTCACAGGCGATTGGCTGGCTCTGGGGGTAGGCGGGGCTGGCTCTCCCTGACTCACAGGCGATTGGCTGGCTCTGGGGGTCTGTTCCGAAGTCAGTGTCCAAGTGTGCTCAGCTTGTGCCTGTTACTGAGGGGAGGAAGAAAGCAGAAGCCCATGGAACCCTCCCGCCTGGGCACTGCCCGGTCCAGCAGCCCTCACCTCCCGCCTGGGCACCCGGTCCAGCAGCCCTCACCACCTGTCTGGGCACCGCCCAGTCCAGCAGCCCTCACCTCCCACCTGGGCACCGCCCGGTCCAGCAGCCCTCACCTCCCGCCTGGGCACCGCCCGGTCCAGCAGCCCTCACCTCCCGCCTGGGCACCGCCCGGTCCGGCGGCCCTCACCTCCCGCCTGGGCACCGCCCGGTCCGGCGGCCCTCACCTCCCGCCTGGGCACCGCCCGGTCCGGCGGCCCTCACCTCCCGCCTGGGCACCGCCCGGTCCGGCGGCCCTCACCTCCCGCCTGGGCACCGCCCGGTCCGGCGGCCCTCACCTCCCGCCTGGGCACCGCCCGGTCCGGCGGCCCTCACCTCCCGCCTGGGCACCGCCCGGTCCGGCAGCCCTCACCTCCCGCCTGGGCACCGCCCGGTCCGGCAGCCCTCTCCTCCCGCCTGGGCACCGCCCGGTCCAGCAGCCCTCACCTCCCGCCTGGGCACCGCCCAGTCCAGCAGCCCTCACCTCCCACACGGCCGTGGAGGGCGGGGTTGTCCAGCCCGGTTGGCCTGACCCCGAGCCTTCCTTTGCTTACTCAGAACTGTTGGGAGGTGAGAGGGGAGGGCGGCCTGAGACGGAGAGGCCGGGGCAGAGCCCCAGCACGCGCCCGGCATTGACCTCAGTTGCCATGACTCAGCCCTGGCACAGAGCCCGAACAGAGTGCGCCGTGCCTGCCCCAGGCCGTGCAGGACAGCTGTGTGGCCTGCAGAACGGGCCGGCAGCCTTTACCCGGCCGGGAGGGCTGGATGCTTTCCTGAAATCCTGGGGTCGTGGCGTTTCAAAGCTATCCCATAAAAGCTGTGAGTCACACACTCCAAACTCGTCAACTTGGCAGGATCTGGGGAACCAGGGCTGCTCCAATGGAAACATGGACATTCAAGGTCAAGTTCTGTGTTTTTTTAAGGTTTATTCGAAAGGCAGAGTCACAGGGAAAAGGGAGAAACAGAGAGAGAGAGAGCGAGCGAGGTCTCTCATCTACTGGTCCACTCTCCAGTGGCCACAATGACCAGGCCTGGGCCAGGCCAGCAAGGAACCAGGAGGCTGGCACTCCCTCGTGGTCTCCCGCCTGGGTGGCCAGGGCCCAAGCACTTGGGCCATTTTGTGTTGTTCTCCCGGGGGCAGCTGCACTGGAAGTGAGGTATCTGGGACATGAGCCGTGCTCACCCGGGACGCCGGTGCTGCAGGCGGAGGGGGAACCCCCTGTGCCACACCCCGGCCCCCCTGCCCAGTGCTAACAGTTGTGGAGACCTGGGAGAATGTCCCGGCTCCTGGCTTCCATCTGGCCCAGCCCTGGCTGTTGTGCCACTTAGGGGGTGAGCCGGTGCATGGACGATTTCTCTCTCTCTCTCTCTCTCTCTCTCTCTCTCTCTCTCTCTCTAATTCTGCCTTTCAAATATATAAATCCTTTAAAAAACAAAGAGTAGCGTTCCCATCCTGGGGCATGAGGCTGGCAGCCCCCTCACGGCTGGGGAGACATGTCTGAGGCAGAGCAGTGCGAAAGGCCGGCCCTCCAGGGCCTGGCGCGAGCACGGGCGGCTTCCCCAGCGCTGCCCGTGGCCAGCAGAAGCAGCCCTGGGCCCAGGACTGGAGGTCTCAGTGGCCCCCGGGAGCCGCTGCACCTCTCTGTGCTGTGACTGCCCGGGTGGCTCAGGCCTGCAGAGACACCGGGCACAATGCTCCCTCAGGGCAGCAGGGAGGGGCTTAGCAGGAAGACAGCCCTGGGCCCGCCACGCACGAGCCTGGTAACACTGGACACGTGATTGCTGACCTCAGAGAGGACCTGGAGGACTAACTGGGATGACCCAGAGAGCCCATGCCATTGGCTGGAACCGGTCATGTGCCCCCAGCAGAAATGCAAGGGAGGCTGGGAAACTGTCCATGGCCCAGGAAGGGGCGGGGCCGGGTGAGTGTCAGCCTCGGCTACTCAGCATCTTCAGCCAGCTTCCTCTGACGCCCTCTTCCCGTCACCGCCCTCTCAATCAGCTGTCAGAGTTGTTTTTTATAATTTTTTTTTTGGCAGGCAGAGTGGACAGTGAGAGAGAGAGACAGAGAGAAAGGTCTTCCTTTGCCGTTGGTTCACCCTCCGATGGCCGCCGTGGTTGGCACGCTGCGGCCGGCGCACCGCGCTGATCCGATGGCAGGAGCCAGGTGCCTATCCTGGTCTCCCATGGGGTACAGAGCAAAGCACTTGGGCCATCCTCCACTGCACTCCCTGGCCACAGCAGAGAGCTGGCCTGGAAGAGGGGCAACCGGGACAGAATCCGGTGCCCCGACCAGGACTAGAACCCGGTGTGCCGGCACCGCAAGGCGGAGGATTAGCCTAGTGAGCCGCGGCGCGGGCGAGAGTTGTTTTTTTAAAGATTTATTTGCTTATTGGAAAGGCAGAGCCAGAGAGAGAGAGAGAGAGCGCGAGCTTCTTCCAGGTCTCCCACGTGGTGCAGGACCGGCTCAAGCACTTGGGCCATCCTCTGCTGCTCTCCCAGGCCATTAGCAGGGAGCTGGACTGAAAGTGGAGCAGCCGGGACTTGACCAGCTCAACCCGCGGCACAGCGCCAGCCCCTCGGCGCCAGCATCGTCATGAGCGCCCGCCCTCCCTGCCACCTTGGGCTGGTTCCCCACGTTTGCGTCTGCATTTCTTCCGAGCTCCTGCTAGGCTCGGGTGACCCACCACGATGCCACGGGCAACCGAGGGCCCCTCGTTTGCGCCCCTTTCTCATCCTGAGGTGCCCTGCCGGAGCCCAGGCCGCCTGTGGGGTGGGGGCAGAAGCCAGCAGCCGTCCCGCGCCTGGCTCCTTCCTGGTTCCACATCTCCCCTTAGGCTACGCCTTGGCTGGTGGCTTGCCTGGCCCTTCGAGAACCCTAACGTTTCAGATGTCTTTGCTGGAGCATTTACGCGGCTATTTGGTGTCTGTGTTAGCTGGGTATAGAATTCTGTGGCAATGAGTATTTTCTTATCTATTTAAAAGGCAGAGCAACAGGGAGCGTGTGTATGTGTGCGTGTGTTGGGGGACATCTTTCATTTGCTGGTTCCCAAATGACCGTCACAGCCAGGCCAGGGCCAGGGCAAACCAGGAGCCAGGAACTCCCTCCTGATCTCCCACACGGAACGCAGGAAGCAGGTCCAGACCCCTTTCTCGTCAGACCCGGGGCACCGGGGGCCGGCCCCGCTGAATCCCCTGCAATGGTGACACCTCGGGCTGCTCCTGGAAGGGCTGGTGGCTTGGCTCTGTCCGGAGGCTTGTGGGGAAATTAGTTACATGATGGACCCAGGGGAAGTAAGGTGGGCGGAATCCAAAGTTGTTTACCACTAAAACTGATTGGCTGCGCAACATCAGGGGAGGTAACAAAACTAGTAACAAGTGTATAGACATATGGCTAGTCCTATAGAAAGCCCCCCGTAAGGTGAATTTTTAAGTGATTGGTTGGTCCTTAGCCCTGCCCCAATGACTCTGCAGTTTTGTGCTATAAAAGGTTCTGTTTCACAGGAAGTAAATGAGTCCTTGCTAGACTTGGCTCCCCACTGCGTCTGATTGTCTCCGGGATCGGGAGGCTGGGGAACGGGCGAGCGGCGCACTCACCTTTCCTCGGACCCAGTCCATCCTTGTACGGGTGGACTAAGACCCAGCATCTGGCGCCCAACGTGGGGCTCAAGCAGTAACTTTTCGGCCGAGGCCAAGCGGTCTCTCAGGGTAAGTGAAACCCTAGTATGGGTAATGCAGTTTCGTCCATTATGGACTCGGCCTTAAAGGCCTTACAGGACTTGGGAGAGCCCAGAGATTCAGAGGAAGATGGCGGGGAAAGAGAACGGGCTAAGTTTAATCAAAAAGCAAAAACGAAAGTAAAAGCCATCCCGCCTAGCCCCTCCACCCCAGGAGGGCCGAAACCACCCCCACACCTCCTGGGGGCAGAGGCAGCCTCCCCCTATGTAGAGCCAGGGAGGGAGCTTTGTGATCTGGGCACTTATGATTGCCCAGGACGGGAGAGGAGAAATGAGGCGACCTTTGCGGAAGCTTATCTGGTGGACATAAAGCAGCATAGGGAAGTGAACTCTGGGCCAGGGAACCTGCTGCCTCAGGCCTACCCTGTTAATTTAGCTCCAGGCAGCAACAGAGCGCTGGATTGGTATCCCTGGGAAGCGAAGGACTTAAAGGAGCTTCGCAAGGCAGTGGCAGAAGACGGGCCAAATTCCCCCTGGGCCCAAACTCTGCTACAACACATAGCTTATCAACCATGTGTCCCCAAGGACTGGTTGGACGTGGCCAAAGCAGTCCTCACGAGTTCGCAGTTCATAAAGTGGTGCGCCTTCTTTAAGGAGGAGTGCCGGGTGAGAGCCGAAGCTAACGAAACAGCCCAGCCAGCTATCCCTATTACATACACTATGCTGGCTGGGACGGGGGAACTATTCTCTATGGGGATCCAGCAAGCTGTGCTACCTGCTCCGTACCGTGAACAAGTGAGGCAGGCAGGACTTAATGCCTGGTACAAGCTGGATGAGGGGCCCACAGAATCTCCCATCGCAGGGGTGCGACAAAAGCTGGGAAAGTCATTGCCAGATTTTGTAGTTAGGGTCGAACACAGTCTCCATCGTAAGTTGCTGGCTGGGGACCTCCGGGATCAGTTTGTTAAAATGCTTGTTTGGGAAGGAATGAATGCTGATCATTGGAAGGCCTGCACTGGCCTGAGGGAGGCTCGTAAATCCCCAGAGGCAGTTAAAACTAAGGTGGAGCCTTCAGGTGTGGCGGCAACCCCTAAAAGCCCAACACTGCCTCAACGCACTGCGCCTCCAATTCCGCCCATGTGGCCACCCCTTTATGGTTATTCCCCTCCATTGGATCGCCCGCCGCCATCTTGTAAACAGCGTACCTACCCAACCCCACAGCCAGTCCTGCTAGGCCCCGACGTGCACAGTCTTCCCTGTAAATGGGGGACCATGGCTTTCTCTGCACTCTCTTCCAGTCAGTGTAGCCTGTTGCACCTGTGCAGGCCTTGGCCAGGTATTCTAGGGAGACTAGTCCCAAGGGCTGCTTTTTTCCTCTCCATTTACAATTCAATGCTGTCCTCACTAGGAGGGGGAAGAAAAAATGCCTTTGGCTACCACTGGCCTTACCTAAAGGAACAAAAACCTTCATCCATTAACCCTTTCCAACCTAATGAGTCTTTATTTGCAGTTAATAAGACTTTTTCTCCAGCACTACGGAAGTCTCTCATTCCCTGCCGCTTTGTTTCAGATGTGTTTCCCTGTCCTAAGCAACGGGCTCCTATGCTGATGACCAGCTCTTTTCTGTGCAGCTGTAGTTAACTTATCTAAGAGTTTGCTCGTGTCTTGAAGGTTTCGTGTTTTATTGGATTTGTCTGTTTTTAATGTTTGAGTGATTACCTAACTCTGATCAGATCTACCCCACAGCTTTGATTATACGTACTAGTTCTTGGCTGAGCGATTGGACTCTCTGACAGTTTAAATTCTCAAATGGAGTCTAACAACTTTGGGACTTCCAGTAGGATCCCTGGAACTCTCAAAGGATGGGACTCTAAATTTGTTAAAGTAACAACTGTTTGAGTCTATTCAAATTATGCAGTGTATTAAAATATTGTAAATGATGTCGGACCTATGTTGTATTCATGTTTTTGCTTTCCAGCTAAGGTGGTCTTATAAGTTTTTATGCTTTAAACTTGTTTCCTTTACAGATCTGCTTTTGCAAAAACTATAGTGTCTCTTTTTAACAGTGTCTGCTTAATGGGTTACTCTGCCATTTCTAAAGTTAGGTCATGTAAGCTCTTTTTAGCTCTGTTAAGTAGTTCTAAGTCATGTAATCATTTTGTATACTAACTCTTATGTTCAAGGTGTTTATTTCTGGTTTATTCAATAACAAAAAACATAAAATTCATGTTCTGTCAAGGTAATGTATTGGTAAATTGATGAAAAGCATTGCTAAATACCTTTATGATTAGATCTGGTCTAAAAGTGTTAAGATCATCCTGTCTAATAAAGGGCTATCATTTCAGGAATTCTATTCTAACCAGATACTTTAAGTTCTCTTGGCACCTTTAACAAACTTTCTAAAAATCAAAGTTCTAAATTCTCTAAACTTTTGGTATCTCCAAAAGGGCCCCTGGAGATATCAAAAGATATACAGAGATAATAACCAATTGGGATGTTTAAAAGTGCTGCCAAGATGTAAAATGATTCAACACTCTACTAAAATTCCTCACAACCCACAGGAACAGGCTAATGTGGAAAAAAAAAAAAACAAAAAACAAAAAACAACAACAACAAAAAAAAACCATCAATGCCTCAAAAAACAGTTATTAAAACAAAAAGGGGGAGTGGCTACCCCCCATCTACAGTTACATAAGGCCTTGTTTACTATCAATATTTTAGATTTTTTGAAAGGGTCAAGGGAGTCAAGGTTCCAAAAACATTGGGGACATTTAACCGCTAAACCTCAGATGCTCGTTAGATGGAGAGACCCTCTCACCCGACTCTGGAGAGGGCCTGACCCGCTGATTCAGTTGGGAAGAGGATTTGGCTGTGTGTTCCCCATAGGGGAGTTGACTCCAATTTGAATACCGGCCAGAAATATCAGGCCTATGCCCGGTGCAAGTAACAACCCACCCAGGGAGCAGTTTGCCCCTGAGGGAGATCCCCTTGTCTTTCCTCTTCCAGAAACGGACGGAGATCCAGAGGCAGGTGATGATGTGGACGCTACTCTTCACTGTGATCCTGACAAGAAGTGCCCAGCCCAGTGACGGGGGATTCAATGACCCAAACGTGATCATCAAAACACTTCAGGAGGACCTAAAAAAAGACGAAGAGAACTCCAAGAAAGCCCCCTTTGGACGGGCCTTAATGGACTCTTTCCCTACCTCTTCTCTCTTCTTGGACTGCTTCTTGCCCTGCTTTTAATCCTTGCTATTGGCCCATGCATAACGAATAGGCTTATACAGTTTATACAACAGCGCATAGAGGCAACAAGGGTAAGACAGGTTGAGGTTCATTACTAGAGGTTGCTAGCCACAAAGGGCTATGATCCCCTGAACTGGAGAAGTGTCCCCGGTGCTCTCCACATTGCCAACGACGGGTAAGATTCCGGATGGACCGGAACAACCTAAGACAGGCGGTGGAGAAAGCTCACCACGCTCCCATAATAACAAGTCACGCGACACCCCAAGACGGGTAAAGCACCCAGCGTCCTGCACCAACCTAAGACAGGGCTCATGGCCAAGCTGCCTGGGTTACCAATGACGGGTAAGGGCAAGGACGGCTGGGGGCAACCTAAGACAGGGACCGCGTGCTAAAACAAAAAAGGGGGAATATGTGGGGAAATTAGTTACATGATGGACCCAGGGGAAGTAAGGTGGGCGGAATCCAAAGTTGTTTACCACTAAAACTGATTGGCTGCGCAACATCAGGGGAGGTAACAAAACTAGTAACAAGTGTATAGACATATGGCTAGTCCTATAGAAAGCCCCCCGTAAGGTGAATTTTTAAGTGATTGGTTGGTCCTTAGCCCTGCCCCAATGACTCTGCAGTTTTGTGCTATAAAAGGTTCTGTTTCACAGGAAGTAAATGAGTCCTTGCTAGACTTGGCTCCCCACTGCGTCTGATTGTCTCCGGGATCGGGAGGCTGGGGAACGGGCGAGCGGCGCACTCACCTTTCCTCGGACCCAGTCCATCCTTGTACGGGTGGACTAAGACCCAGCAGGGGCTCTGTAGTCTGGGCGAGACCCCAGTGAGAACTGGTGGAAGAGGCACTTCTCTGAGCACAGGGAGCCCCTCCTACCCCGGACCCTGCCGCCAGCGGCCCCCTGCCCTTCCATAAGCTCCTCACTGCTGGCTGGGGACCCCCTCGTGTGCTCACCTCACACCCAGCACCTGTGTGTGGGTCCCCGTGTGCTCACCACCCACCCAGCACCTGTGTGTGGGTCCCCGTGTGCTCACCTCCCACCCAGCACCTGTGTGTGGGTCCCTGTGTGCTCACCTCATACCCAGCACCTGTGTGTGGGTCCCCGTGTGCTCACCTCACACCCAGCACTGTGTGTGGGTCCCCGTGTGCTCACCTCACACCCAGCACCTGTGTGTGGGCCCCTGTGTGCTCACCTCATACCCAGCACCTGTGTGTGGGTCCCCGTGTGCTCACCTCTCACCCAGCACCTGTGTGTGGGTCCCCGTGTGCTCACCTCTCACCCAGCACCTGTGTGTGGGTCCCCGTGTGCTCACCTCACACCCAGCACTGTGTGTGGGTCCCCGTGTGCTCACCTCACACCCAGCACTGTGTGTGGGTCCCCGTGTGCTCACCTCACACCCAGCACCTGTGTGTGGGCCCCTGTGTGCTCACCTCCCACCCAGCACCTGTGTGTGGGTCCCCGTGTGCTCACCTCTCACCCAGCACCTGTGTGTGGGTCCCCGTGTGCTCACCTCTCACCCAGCACCTGTGTGTGGGTCCCCGTGTGCTCACCTCACACCCAGCACCTGTGTGTGGGTCCCTGTGTGCTCACCTCCCACCCAGCACCTGTGTGTGGGTCCCCGTGTGCTCACCTCCCAGCACCTGTGTGTGGGTCCCCGTGTGCTCACCTCACACCCAGCACCTGTGTGTGGGTCCCCGTGTGCTCACCTCTCACCCAGCACCTGTGTGTGGGTCCCCGTGTGCTCACCTCTCACCCAGCACCTGTGTGTGGGTCCCTGTGTGCTCACCTCCCATCCAGCACCTGTGTGTGGGTCCCCGTGTGCTCACCTCACAACCAGCACTGTGTGTGGGTCCCCGTGTGCTCACCTCACACCCAGCACTGTGTGTGGGTCCCCGTGTGCTCACCTCACACCCAGCACCTGTGTGTGGGTCCCCGTGTGCTCACCTCACACCCAGCACCTGTGTGTGGGTCCCCGTGTGCTCACCTCTCACCCAGCACCTGTGTGTGGGTCCCCGTGTGCTCACCTCTCACCCAGCACCTGTGTGTGGGTCCCCGTGTGCTCACCTCCCATCCAGCACCTGTGTGTGGGTCCCCGTGTGCTCACCTCACAACCAGCACTGTGTGTGGGTCCCCGTGTGCTCACCTCACACCCAGCACTGTGTGTGGGTCCCCGTGTGCTCACCTCACACCCAGCACCTGTGTGTGGGCCCCTGTGTGCTCACCTCCCACCCAGCACCTGTGTGTGGGTCCCCGTGTGCTCACCTCTCACCCAGCACCTGTGTGTGGGTCCCCGTGTGCTCACCTCTCACCCAGCACCTGTGTGTGGGTCCCCGTGTGCTCACCTCACACCCAGCACCTGTGTGTGGGTCCCTGTGTGCTCACCTCCCACCCAGCACCTGTGTGTGGGTCCCCGTGTGCTCACCTCCCAGCACCTGTGTGTGGGTCCCCGTGTGCTCACCTCACACCCAGCACCTGTGTGTGGGTCCCCGTGTGCTCACCTCTCACCCAGCACCTGTGTGTGGGTCCCCGTGTGCTCACCTCTCACCCAGCACCTGTGTGTGGGTCCCCGTGTGCTCACCTCCCATCCAGCACCTGTGTGTGGGTCCCCGTGTGCTCGCCTCCCACCCAGCACCTGTGTGTGGGTCCCCGTGTGCTCACCTCTCACCCAGCACCTGTGTGTGGGTCCCGTGTGCTCACCTCATACCCAGCACCTGTGTGTGGGTCCCCGTGTGCTCACCTCCCAGCACCTGTGTGTGGGTCCCCGTGTGCTCACCTCCCACCCAGCACCTGTGTGTGGGTCCCCGTGTGCTCACCTCATACCCAGCACCTGTGTGTGGGTCCCCGTGTGCTCACCTGCACCCAGCACCTGTGTGTGGGTCCCCGTGTGCTCACCTCACACCCAGCACCTGTGTGTGGGTCCCCGTGTGCTCACCTCCCACCCAGCACCTGTGTGTGGGTCCCCGTGTGCTCACCTCCCATCCAGCACCTGTGTGTGGGTCCCCGTGTGCTCACCTCCCATCCAGCACCTGTGTGTGGGTCCCCGTGTGCTCACCTCCCACCCAGCACCTGTGTGTGGGTCCCCGTGTGCTCACCTCATACCCAGCACTGTGTGTGGGTCCCCGTGTGCTCACCTGTACCCAGCACCTGTGTGTGGGTCCCCGTGTGCTCACCTCATACCCAGCACCTGTGTGTGGGTCCCCGTGTGCTCACCTGCACCCAGCACCTGTGTGTGGGTCCCCGTGTGCTCACCTCCCACCCAGCACCTGTGTGTGGGTCCCCGTGTGCTCGCCTCATACCCAGCACCTGTGTGTGGGTCTCTGTGTGCTCACCTCCCATCCAGCACCTGTGTGTGGGTCCCCGTGTGCTCACCTCACACCCAGCACCTGTGTGTGGGTCCCCGTGTGCTCACCTCTCACCCAGCACCTGTGTGTGGGTCCCGTGTGCTCACCTCATACCCAGCACCTGTGTGTGGGTCCCGTGTGCTCACCTCTCACCCAGCACCTGTGTGTGGGTCCCGTGTGCTCACCTCTCACCCAGCACCTGTGTGTGGGTCCCCGTGTGCTCACCTCCCACCCAGCACCTGTGTGTGGGTCCCCGTGTGCTCACCTCACACCCAGCACCTGTGTATGGGTCCCCGTGTGCTCACCTCTCACCCAGCACCTGTGTGTGGGTCCCCGTGTGCTCACCTCACACTCATCACCTGTGTATGGGTCCCTGTGTGCTCACCTCCCACCCAGCACTGTGTGTGGGTCCCCGTGTGCTTGCCTCCCACCCAGCACTGTGTGTGGGTCCCCGTGTGCTCACCTCCCACCCAGCACCTGTGTGTGGGTCCCCGTGTGCTCACCTCCCACCCAGCACCTGTGTGTGGGTCCCCGTGTGCTCACCTCCCACCCAGCACCTGTGTGTGGGTCCCCGTGTGCTCACCTCCCACCCAGCACCTGTGTGTGGGTCCCCGTGTGCTCACCTCATACCCAGCACTGTGTGTGGGTCCCCGTGTGCTCACCTGCACCCAGCACCTGTGTGTGGGTCCCCGTGTGCTCACCTGTACCCAGCACCTGTGTGTGGGTCCCCGTGTGCTCACCTGTACCCAGCACCTGTGTGTGGGTCCCACCCCCACGTGTTCCGCGTGCACCAGCACCTGTCAGCGAGGTCTCGGGAGCTGGCTGTGAGGGTGATGTGTGAGCCTAGGGCAGTGTGGAGACACCCAGGTGATGGAGGACTGCAGGGTCTTGGTCTCTGGGCTGCCTCAGGGTTCTGCTGCCCCGGACAAGAGTCCCTAAAGCAGGTGCGCCCGGCTCCCCCACCTCTGTCCCCCCCCCCCCAGCCCTGACTGTGCGAGAACAGCCTCCCGATCCCGCAGTGCCTGGCCCAGCTTCTCACATGTCCCCTGTGGACCGCTGGTTCTGACCGTGAGGCCAGGCCTGGGGCCCCCTTGGTGGTGACCGGTGAAGTATGGAGAAGAGCGGGGCTGTCTGGGCCAGGAAGCGTGGGAACCGCGGTGGGCAGGGCTGTGGCACCCCCACAGGTATCAGCTCCCACCTGTGGGTGGTGGTCCACGTGACCTCCCCTGAGAGGCCGGGCAGCTTCCTGTCCTGTCCAGGGGTCTCTCTTCTCCTCTGGACAGTGTGTTCCAGCCCTCTCACATTAACGGGGGCGGGGGGTGACAGGTGGCAGGTAGGAGACAGACAAGGGCAGAGGACGCTCGCTCGGGTCCAGGCCTCACGTGATGTCCTCCTCCCACCACCACTGATGGCCGCTGGGTGCGTGCTCTGTGGGAACTGCGTGACCTCAGGCAGCAGGTTTTATTCTGACCCCCACTTCACAGGCGTGGAAGCCAAGGCTCACACAGGTAAGGGACTTGGCAGGATAGCGAGAGGTAGAGCCAGAGGTGGGTGTGGACAGACTGGCTCCCGCACCCGGTGCCCACCGTGCCCCGGCCAGGGCCAGAGTTCAAGTCAGCCCAGAGCCGGCTGCTGGGGAGCCTCGGGCAGGGCAGGAACAACGCACAGATGCCCCCGGCTTCGTCTGGGAGAGAGAGCTAGAGCAGCGGAGCAGGGTCCTCACCAGGCCACTAGGCAGCGTGGCTGGCACTGGGGGCCACCCACGTGCCGTGGCCTCCCAGCCACGGGAGGACCCCTGCTCCACATCTGGCTTCCAGATTCCCAGCCACTTGTTTGCTCCAGGACACCTGCAGGGTAAGCAGCCACCAAGTTGTAATTAACTCTTCCTGGAGTAATTAAAACCTGACCCATCCCCAGCGGCTGCCACGTCCTCACTTGGGGTTCAGGTTCGGCGTGAAGAGAACTCAGAGCGTTAGTGGAAGTCCTGGGAGCCCTGGGAGCACGCAGCGGGGACACCTGCAGATGGCAGAGTGCGTGGCCTGAACCCCACTTGCTTCAGGCTGTCACACAGGTCCCCCATGGAGACCAGACGCCTCTCATCCGCCTGTGTCTGTGGGCTTGGCTGTGAGACCCCGGGGCCCTCGGGAGGTCTTCCTGGACAGTCTAGGACAACTTCCCCTCCAGCCGGAGGTGAGCCCAGGCCCCCTGACAGCCTGCGCCTCCCTGAACGTGGCAGCGACCCCAGGTGGAAGCGGAGAGCTCTGAGAGACGAGGGTGCGCTGGGGTGAGGGACAGCCCCTGTGCCCGTGCCCAGCCCTCACGCCCTGTGAGTGCCTGCAGACGCCTGCCCATCACCACGTCAGGGCTCCTGGGGCGAGGCCACACCATGCCCCGTGATGGGGATCTGAGATGGAAGAGGAGGCAGAGGGCAGGGGAGGCAGTGTGGCCTTGGGGGCGGAGCCTGGAGGGGTGCGGGAATGCAGTCTCCACCTCTCACCTCCAGGACCCCCCAACCCCCAGGACGAATCCCGACTGCTCCAGGCACCCCCTCCCACGGCAGCGCCAGGACGCCGGCACAGTCCAGGTAGCCGGGTGCCTGGTGGATGTCGTCGTTGGACGTCGCTGGGCTTACTTTCCTCTACGGTGAAGGAGGCTTGACTTAGAGTCAGAGTCGCAGGGGGCGCTGCAGCTCCTGCCCGGCGCCACCTTGGGTGGCCACAGCAGTGCCACAGCCAGGAGACCCACATCGGGGTCCCCTGGTTCAGACAGCACCAGCTTCATTCTACGGACTGGTCACAGGGTGGGCCCATGCTGCCGCCACCTCGGGGCGCCGTCCCTCTGTGTGTCCCTCCTGTGGTGACCACTGCGCCCTTCTCCATCCCCATCTCTGTCACTTCAAGACTGTTAGTGGTGGGGGCCAGTGCTTGGTGTAGCGGGTAAAGCTGCCACCTGCAGTGCCGGCATCCCATATGGGTGCTGGCTTGAGTCCCAGCTGCTCCATTTCTGATCCAGCTCTCTGCTGTGGCCTGGGAAAGCAGTGGAAGATGGCCCAAGTGCTTGGGCCCCTGCACATGTGTGGGAGACCTGGAGGAAGCTCCTGGCCCCTGACTTCGGATTGGCCCAGCTCCAGCTGTTGTGGCCATTTGGGAAGTGAACCAGTGGATGGAAGACCTCCACCCCCTCCCCCGCCTCTCTGTAACTCTGACTTTCAAATAAATAAATAAATCTTAAAAAAAAAAAAATCATGGGCAAATCCTCTGCTTGAGACACTGGCATCGCAATTTGGAGCACCAGATGGAGTCCCGGCTGCTCTGCTTCTGACCCAGCTCCCTGCTCCGTGGGCGATGGCTCAACAGCGTGGGCCCCTGCCGCCCACATGGGACCGGAGTGGGGTTCCTGCTCCTGGCTTTCACAGGGCCCAGACTTGGCTGCTGTGGCCATTCAGGGGGTGAGCCAGCCAGTGCAAGCTCGCTCGCTGTCTCTCCTTGTCACTCTGCCTTTCGAATAAACGTAGCTTTAAAGAAGAAGAATGTCACGTGAACGGAATCACAGGTGACGTGGGGACAGTGTGCCTGTCTTAGTCTCGACCTTGGGAGGAAATTTATGTTTTCTTTTCTTTTTTTTTGCCAGGCAGAGTTAGACAGTGAGAGAGAGAGAGACAGAAAGGTCTTCCTTCCGTTGGTTCACCCCCCAAATGGCCACTACAGTTGGAGCCGCGCTGTTCCGATGGCAGGAGCCAGGTGCTTCTCCTGGTCTCCCATGCGGGTGCAGGGCCCAAGGACTTGGGCCATCCTCCACTGCACTCCCTGGCCACAGCAGAGAGGTGGACTGGAAGAGGAGCAACTGGGACAGAATCCGGCGCCCCGACCGGGACTAGAACCCAGAGTGCTGGCGCCGCAGGCGAAGGATTAGCCTAGTGAACCACAGCACTGGCTGAAATCTATGTTTTCTTAAAATTTTTTTTACAAAGTAATTTATTTTTATTTATCTGAAAGGCCAAGAGACAAAACAAAACAGAGGAAGGAGAGCAAGATCTTCCATCTGTTGGTTCATCCCCCAAATACCTGCAACAGCTGGGGCTGGGCTGGGAGCCAGGAGCCTGGAACTCCCTGCTGTGGCCTGGGAAAGCAGTGGAAGGTGGCCCGAGTGCTTGGGCCCTGCACCCACGCGGGAGACTGGGAAAAACTCCCAGCTCCTGGCTTCAGATCAGCTCAGCCCCGGCCATTGTGGCCATATGGGGGGTGAACCAGTGATGGACGACTTCTCTCTCTGTCTTTCAAATAAATAAATGAATCTTTAAAAGAAAAGCGCAGGTGTTCAGCCCACGCACCTCCGCTGTTCCGTCCCAACAGCAGTGTTTTCCTGACTTCCTCCTGGCTGCTTCCGTGAGCTTTGCCACGTGGCCTTTGCAGTTTTCTTTCTAAAAATTCTTAAAATTTAAAAAAGTTCATTAAATGTAGTTAGCGAATCCTGAGGCGTATGTTTAGACACGTGGTTTTAAATCATTATGACTATCAACGTCTGATGGAATTGAATGACAGAGAAAGTAGTCTGTAAAAACGTATTGACATTTGAGCAAGTACGCGGTCACGTCCTGCACTTGGGAAGCACGTGTTCTAACTTCTGGGTGTGGGGTCCCACGCCCCTCAGTAGCCCTAAGCTGCTCTGTTACTCGGGTTGCTACCTTGTTGCAACCGGTGAGTTAGGACACAGGACCACCGTGGGGATTCTGCCGGGTTCCAGCTTCCCTGCTTTGGGGTCGTGTTTCCGGGTCTGCTTTGTTTGTAACTGCTGGTGCACTTGCAGCTCTTTGTCTCTTATTCCGTCATCTCATTTTGTTCTGAATTCTGTCTTTTCCTGCCTTGTTTTGAATCGATTGCATATTTTATGTCCATGTTCTTTCCTCTGTATTTTATTTTATTTTAACATTTATTAGAGAGAGAGAGAGAGAGAGAGAGAGAGAGAGAGACTGACTTACACCTACTGGCTCACTCCCCAAGTGGCTATGGGCTGTGTGGGGCTGAAGCAGCAGCCTGGAACTCCAGCTGGGTCTCCCACGTGGGCACCAGGGCCCAGGCGCTTGGTTCATTTCCCGCTGCTTTCCCAGGCGCACCTGCAGGGCACTGGATTGGAAGTGGAGCAGCCGGGACTCAGCCGGCGCTGACGCAGGAAGCAGTGTCCACAACGCCAGTCCCACGTGTTGCAGAATTACACAAAATCACAGTCCATTTTCTTCTCCCTGGTGATAGTGGTGAGAATTCTTAGCATTTCCACAAACCCAGCTGGGACTCTGAACTGTCAGACCCTGGACCTAAGGAGGAGGCGGTGCCATTGCCAGGCGGTAGGTGCCATCACGGGGCAGTAAGTGCCATTGCCAGGCGGTAGGTGCCAAGGCTGGGTGGTAGGTGCTGTTGCCGGGTGGTAGGTGCCATTGCCGGGCGGTATTCCACCTGTCCCTCTTCGGGTGCCAGGGTTTGCCCCTACTCTGATTTCTACATCAGTTGTAGTTCCCGCCACACGGATTCAGTTCTGGGATCGCCTGCATCCCCTGCACAGCCCCTCATGCCCCTCCCCACGGGGGAAGCCGTGCAGCCTCTGTCCCACGGTTCTGGAGCTTGCGGCCTGTGATTTAGCATGGTGAGCCGTGGGGGTGCTCAGCAGACTGGAGAAGTAGCCCTTCGCCTGTGCAGGTGCCAAACACACGTCGAAGCTCTGAGGGAGGGGCGGGCTCCTCCCTCCTGGACCTCTCCCCCTGCGCAGGACTGGCCAGCGCAGCCCCTGGGCACAGGATGGGATGGACTCCTCCCTCCTGGGCCTCTCCCCCTGCGCAGGACTGGCCAGAGCAGCCCCTGCGCACAGGGTGGGGTGGGCTCCTTCCTCCTGGGCCTCTCCCCCTGCGCAGGACTGGCAGCGCAGCCCCTGGGCACAGGGTGGGGCTCATTCAATGAGGCCTTCACACAGTGAGGCCTTGCTCCCACACCTGCCCAGTGTCTCACCCCCAAGGTCTCGCAGGCTCCGTGCAGTGTAGCTCCTGACACCCCTGTCCCCAGCCAACTGGCTGGAGGCAGCCATCAGGTGACAGTTCCTAGGGCCCAGGTGCGGGCCCTGCAGGTTGTGGCTCCGAGTGCTGCCGGCCTCGTCATCCTGGGTGGCTCTGGGCGCTGTCACCTGTCCACTGCAGGGCCCTGGCTGAGCTCATCGCTGTCTTCAGCATGAGGAAGCCAATGAGGTGGAGGCAATCGGGGCCGGGGCGTTGGGCTGGGAGGAGTTTCCCCCGTGTGTGCACTTGGGGGGCCCCGGTGGACGCCGTGCAGCCCCAAAGGGAAGGAAGGGCCGCCCATGGTCTGAACTCCAGCACCGGCTGCCTCGGCTGCCTGCTCGGCGAGGCCGCGTCTCCAGCGGAGAGAGGCTGTTGCTGATGGACGAGCGCCGGGAGCCGGGGGCCGCTGATGGACGAGCGCCGGGAGCTGGGAGCCGCTGCTGCCCAGGAACAGACCTTAGCAGCCCCTCCCCCTCCTGTATCCTGGAAAACCCGAGGAGGAGGAGGAGGAGGAAGGACCGCGCAGAAGCGATCGGATCAGCTCAGTGACTGCAGACCTCAGATCGCGGGCGACTCCCAGCCGTCGTCGCTCAGCTCCCAGAGCGCCCCTCTCCAGGGAGCTCTGTGGGCAGGGGCACCCCAGCCATGGCCACCTGTGCCTTCAGTCCATTTGGGGAAAAGAAGGCACCTGCTTGGAGCCAGGGGCGAGAAGGAGCCTGATGGTGCCCTCGAGGCCTGGACTTGAGACCCACGGCGGCCCGAGCTCCGGCTCGGCGAGGAGCCGCGTCCTCTGGGCCTGAGTGGGCCACAGAGACACGTGCACGCTCCTTGCCCTGGGTAGCTGAGAAGAACTGCACGTGACGTGGATGAGAGATGGTGTCTCAGGGACACAGTCCCTAGTGAGCTGGAGGCAGACGCTGCAGCCTGGCCTCACCGGAGTGCTCAAACGGCAGTGCTCACGGGGTCAGACCCCGGGAGGCGGACTGCTGCTGGGGCCCTGAGACGGTGAGACGATGCCACCTCCCCCAGCCCCTCGATGGATGCCACCATCCCCAGCCCCTCGATGGATGCCGCCTCCCCCGGCTCCTCGGAGGAAGCCAGCACTCGCCATTCAACGGCTCTCAGCACGTGCACACGGCCTCTCACTGGCCGTTTGCCTGCCCTGCTCCAGGGGCGGTGAAAGGCAGGGCTGGGTGGGGCCTGGCTAGGGTCGGGGCTGCTAGGCTACCGGCTGCCGTCACCAAGACTGGGAGTGAAGTCTCGGGATGGTGCGTCTGAGTCACCCTTGACCCTCCCGGCTGGCTCGCCAGCATGTTCAGTGTGGCCCAGGCATAGGTGCAGAGCACCGGCCACTGTGGCTCTGCCCCTGGGGACGCGTGTGCACAGGTGTCCACCCCGGGTAGGGAGCGCAGAGCTTGGCCAACCCCAGGGTGCTGGACGGTCCGGCCCACGGCCCTGAGTGTGACGTTGAGCTTGGTCAGGGGTGAGTCTGGCTTCCTCTGCAGACAAACAAGGACCGCACCGACCTGGCCTGTGGGGTCGGGGGGACCCTGGGCGCCCCCTCTGGAGGGCGCTGCGGAGACTTCAGGCCCCGCCCCGGGCCCCTGCATCGCGGCTCCGCCCCTCCCGCCAACGCAGGCCTGCTGGCTCCTTTGGGAACCACCGGGAATATTTCTCATTATCTCCTCTCCCGATTTAATTAATTCACATTCCATAATGAACCTTGAAATTTCAATTAAAGACATCATTACTGAGCAGCGCAGAGCCGGGGGTCGCCCGCAGCTTCTCGCCGCCGCGCTGGGTGTGTGGCCGCGCCAGGCGCTCTCGGCGGCCCTCCAGGGGCCCCGGGGCGGCCTCGGTTCTCCGGGGAGGGGGACGCAGGAGGGGCCGCTTGAGGCTCTCGGGGTGGTCATTCTGGTCCGGTGGGCCGGCGCCTCCTACGAAGCGGGCGGGCGGCGGAGCTGCGGGCCGAGCAGGGGACCGAGCTCCCTGTGCAGGGCGCAGGGCGGGGGCTGGGGCAGCGCGGTGGCAGCGCCAGCACCGGCACAGCAGGTGCAGCTGGGACAGGCCCTCGGCGTTTCTCAAGCGCGGACTCCGGCGGGCGGCGGACGGTGCGGGAAAGCGCGTGGCGGACCCTCGCCCGCGGGCCCAGGGCTGCCCCTAGCAAAGCGCGTGGCGGACCCTCGCCCGCGGGCCCAGGGCTGCCCCTAGCAAAGCCAGCGCGCGTTTCTGACCGCGTTTTCCGCAGTGTGGGGGCGCGGCTCCCCCGCTCAGGGCTCAGGCCCCCGAAGGCCCCACCTCCCCACACGGCTGCTCAGCCTGCCGGACCCTGAGCCCCGGGTCTGGACGAGGAGCCCGGGGGCGCCGGGATGAGCGCGGCCCCCGAACCTGTCCGTGGAGGCTGCGTCAGCCCTCAGGTAAGGGGGGGTCTCAGGATGACGTCACAGGAAGGCGGCCCCCAGCGTGCATGGCTGACGGCGCGGGGGTGGGGGGCTCTCCCTGCTCCTGTGTCCCCGGGCCTGTGCGCCCTGGCCCCGAGGCTGCGGGGGTGTGCGGCTCCCCTGTGCAGCCGCGGATGCCGGCGTCGGCGTCACCCCCGAACTGGGGGGTCCCCGGCTGCGTGGCGCTGACCAGAGCAGCGCAGGGACCGCCGGGGTGCGCTCCACCTGCAGGAAGCTCCCTGCGTCCTGGAGCGAAATCTGCTTCCTGTCCTCAGCGAAAGTGTGAAGGCAGAGTTACTACAGCCAGTGTAGACACGAAGTTACCACAGCCAGTGTAGACACGAAGTTACCACAGCCAGTGTAGACTGTAGTTACTACAGCCAGTGTGGACACAGTTATTACAGCCAATGTGGACGTGGAGTTATTACAGCTAGAGTAGACTTGTGGTAACTATAGTCAGTGTGGACTCAGAGTTACTTCAGCCAGTGTAGACACACAATGACTACAGCCAGTGTAGACTGTAGTTACTACAGCTAGTGTGGATGCAGAGATACTACAGCCAGTGTAGACGTAGATTTACTACAGCCAGTGTAGACTGTGGTTACTATAGTCAGTGTGGACACAGAGTTAGCACAGCCAGTGTAGACACAGAGTTAGCACAGCCAGTGTAGACACAGAGTTATTACAGCCAGTGTAGACACGTAGTTAACTACAGCCAGTGTGGACGCAGTTACCACAGCCAGTGTGGACACAGAGTTACCACAGCCAGTGTGGACACAGAGTTACCACAGCCAGTGTGGACGCAGAGTTATTACAGCCAGTGTAGACACGTAGTTAACTACAGCCGGTGTGGACTCAGAGTTACTACAGCCAGTGTGGATGCAGTTACCACAGCCAGTGTGGACGCAGAGTTACCACAGCCAGTGTGGACGCAGTTACTACAGCCAGTGTGGACACCACAGTTGTGTGTTTGGGAAAGCTGTGCGTGTTTTGGGTGACACCTGGCAGGTGGGAAGCTGGACTGACGGCCGTGAGTGTTCAGAGTGCGTTGTGCGGGTGACGGCTGGGTGTCGGCGTCCCATCCCGGGTGGTTTTCTCCGTGGGCCGGCTGTGCCAGCTCTTGCAGGATTCGGCGGTGGAACCCAGTTCTGCCCCTGTACGTGGAGCTCGGCTGCGTGTTCCTGGCGTTTTAGGAAGTTCCGTAAGCACGGATGCCGATTCCGCTGCCTGACCCCACAGTCGCCTGTTGACGTCTGTCCACACGGCACGAGGCCTGCCGGGGCTGCAGGAAGTGCCCAGGCTTCCAGAGAGGGACGTGGGGCCCAGCAGGTGCGGGGTGCCCCTCCCGGTGCACCTGTGCTGTGGGCCGCAGGTGGCTCCGGGAGGCTCCGTCTCTGTCCGAGGTCGGCTCTGTGGATTCCGTCGTGTGCCAGGCGCCCAGTGGGTTTCTAATACATATTTGTGGTTTGGAATAAGATTTTGCACAAAGCCAAGCTTCGGAAACACAAATACCACAACTAGTGCTATTTTTTTTTTAAGATTTATTTGCTTATTTGAAAGATGTAGAGAGAGGGAGAGGCAGAGAGAGAGAGAGAGAGAGGTCTTCCATCCTCTGGCTCACTCCCCAGATGGCTGCAACGGCCAGAGCTGCACCGATCCGAAGCCAGGAGCCAGGAGCTTCCTCCGGGTCTCCCATGCGGGTGCAGGGGCCCAAGCACCTGGGCCATCCTCCACTGTTTTCCCATGCGCATCAGCCAGGAGCTGGACTGGAAGAGGAGCAGCCGGGTCGGGATGCCGGCGTCTCAGGTGGCCAGGCCGCAGCGCGGGTCCCAGGTGCTGCCGCCTTCCATCGGCTTCTAGGAAGCAGCAGTGACGGCTCTGTGTCGGAGCCAGGACTCGGATGCGAGTCTGACCATCCACCCTCAGGACCAGATACGGCCGCCCAACACCGCACACCGTAGCAGCGTGTCCCTGGGGGGTGTCCCTGCCGCCTCCCCTCTGAGGGCCCCGTCTGGTGACAGGGCAGTTGGCCGGGACGTCTCTGAGGCCTGTCTGCAGAGGGGACTTGGTGTCACAGCTGCACCTTCGCCCGCCAGTCAGCCGTGGCCGAGGCTCCGGGTCTGCAAGGAGCCCCTGGTCTGCTGGGTCGTCCCTGGCTGCTGCTTGCTTCCCGCCCTTCCTCTGGTGATCCTCCAGTGTGACACCCACCGGGTCCCGGGCCCTGTGCTGGGGGCTGAGAAGCCCAACACGGACGTCTGGGTGGAGTCCCACGTGGAAGGCTGTCTGGCCAGGGACACGCCTGTGCGTGGGTGGAGCGGCAGAGAAAGGCAGCCAAGGCCTCCATGGAGCCCGGCGCGGGGCCGGGGAGACACGTCGGGGCCTGGAAGACCGCTGTGCTGAGGATGGGGTGAGCAGGGGTGTGGCAGGGGCACGGGGTGGGGGGCTGCCCGCTGCAGATCCCATTCCTGCTCCAAGCCAGCCGGATTGGGGAACACACGGAGCTGTTTGCTGCGCCTCCTGCCTTCTCTTCCTTAGCCTCAGCCGGCTACAGCCTGGGAGGGCACACCTGCAGCTCTGCGGGGGCTGTCGCTGTGTCCGGCTGGGGCCTCGGAGGGCACACCTGGAGTTCTGCGGGGGCTGTCGCTGTGTCCGGCTGGGGCCTCGGAGGGCACACCTGGAGTTCTGCGGGGGCTGTCGCTGTGTCCGGCTGGGGCCTCGGAGGGCACACCTGGAGCTTTGTGGGGGCTGTAACTGCCAAGCCACAGCCTGGGAGGGCACACCTGCAGCTCTGCGGGGGCTGTCGCTGTGTCCGGCTGGGGCCTCGGAGGGCACACCTGCAGCTCTGCGGGGGCTGTCGCTGTGTCCGGCTGGGGCCTCGGAGGGCACACCTGCAGCTCTGTGGGGGCTGTCGCTGCCCGGCAGGGGCCCCGGTCTGCAAGGCTTTGAGGCCAGCCTGTGCTTGTGAGCTCCTGTGCCGTTTTAATGTTAATTTATTTGAGAGGCAGAGAGGAAGAGAGAAAGAGAGAGGGAGAGAGAGAATCTTCCATCCCGTGGTTGACTCCCCAGATGGCCCCAACAGCCAAGGCTGAGGCAGGTGCAGGCCGGCAGCCTGGGACTCCGTCCAGGTCACCCTCCTGGGTGCAGGGCCCCGGCACTTGGGCCAGCACTGCCGCCTCCCTGGGCGCACACTGAGTTCCCAGCCTGCACAGGGCAGGCAGACCCGAGCCAGGGTCACGGTCTCATCGCGTGCAGCGGTTTCCTGGGCATGTCCCATGGAGCTGTCTGTTGTGGATAGGATCCTGGGCTGTCCCTCCCGGCTCAGGGAGCTGGCTCTGGTCTCTGGGAGGCCCAAGGTGCCTAGGGCCCTTTCCAAAGATGCCAGTCCCAGGATGTGCTGGAACCCAGTCGGGCAAACCCAGGTCTGTCTGTGAGGGGCGCTGGGCCGGGCCGAGCCCAGGGAAGCTCCCCTTGCCTTTATGTCCTGGCCGATCGCGGACTCTACCTCCCAGGTTGGGCCTCCAGGACCCGGAGCAGCACCTGCCGGCTGTTTCCCAGGCCCCGGCTGCAGCAGGTTGGTGTGGCGGCTCGGATGGACGGATGGACGGACAGACACACAGGACCAGCGCGCTTTGGAAACACGGGGGAGGGAGGGGCTCAAGCGGCCCCGGCCCCCCCCACCGTTCCACAAGCTCCTGGCTTCACTGGCCTCGCAAGTCCAGCCGTGTCCCACAGGCCGAGCCTGGGCCGCCCCTTACTGGACGCCATCTTGGGGGGACGGCAGGCCGGGCAGGGGCTGGACAGCAGGAGAGGAGGCCGAGCAGACCCAGGGACCGCGAGAGCCGATCCAGTCTCGGGCAGGGGCCCCAGGAGGCCACAAGAGCCGCCGCCTCTCAGAGCCTCGCTGCAGGCCCCACTCTGTGGCGTTGGAAGCACAGGAGGCCAGGGCCAGGGCGGGGGTGACACAGGGACGTGGCCCTGCTGCTATGCCAGGTGGGCCTTGGCCAGGGCGCTGGGGACCACGAGGCCAGGGCCCCAGGGGGCTGCGGGAGGCGGCTGGCGCCAGCACCTGTCAGGTGGAGCAGTGTCTCCCTTCACCCTCCCCAGTGCGTTTCCTGAGTGGGGACTCCTTTGGTCACTTCTTGGTCACAGACGGAAGCTTCCAGAACGCACCGAGGGGGAATGAAGAGGGCATCGTCTGGGAGCGCCTGATTTGCTGCTGAGCAGGACTCTGGATTCCATCAGCTCCAAACCCCAGTGAGACACAGGCTCTCTCCTGTACCTGCCCCCCAAGGCACTGAGGGCCTGGCTGCCTGTGACTCCCCCGAGGCAGGTCCTGGCTCCCCCGGGGCAGGTCCTGGCTCCACTGGGAGAGGTCCTGGCCCACCCTGGGCAGATCTTGGCTCCCCCTGGGCAGATCCCAGCTTCCCCAGGGCAGGTGCCGGTTCCCCCGGGGCAGGTCCTGGCTCCCCAGGGCAGATCCTGGCTCCCCCAGGGCAGGTCCTGGCTCCCCCAGGGCAGGTCTTGGCTCCCCCTGGCAGGTCTTGGCTCCCCCAGGGCAGATCCTGGCTCCCTGGGGCAGGTCCTGGCTCCAGTCCTGCCCTTGGGGGTCCCTGTTGGGAAATGAACTCCACTGAATGACTCAACAGCATGAGGGGATGGCCTCTGTCACCATCACAGGGCTCCATGTCGTCCCGTGAGACCTGAACACGTGCTGTGAGGTCTGAGCGTGTGCTGTGTCTGAGTGTGTGCTGTGTCTGAGCGTGTGCTGTGTCTGAGCGTGTGCTGTGGTCTGAGCGTGTGCTGTGTCTGAGCGTGTTCTGTGGTCTGAGCGTGTGCTGTGTCTGAGTGTGTGCTGTGAGGTCGGAGTGTGTTCTGTGGTCTGAGCGTGTGCTGTGTCTGAGTGTGTGCTGTGTCTGAGTGTGTTCTGTGGTCTGAGCGTGTGCTGTGTCTGAGTGTGTGCTGTGTCTGAGTGTGTTCTGTGGTCTGAGCGTGTGCTGTGAGGTCGGAGCGTGTGCTGTGTCTGAGCGTGTGCTGTGTCTGAGCGTGTGCTGTGTCTGAGCGTGTGCTGTGGTCTGAGCGTGTGCTGTGTCTGAGCGTGTGCTGTGTCTGAGTGTGTGCTGTGTCTGAGTGTGTTCTGTGGTCTGAGTGTGTGCTGTGAGCTCAGCGTGTGCTGTGTCTGAGTGTGTGCTGTGTCTGAGCGTGTGCTGTGTCTGAGTGTGTTCTGTGGTCCGAGCGTGTGCTGTGTCTGAGTGTGTTCTATGATCTGAGCGTGTGCTGTGTCTGAGTGTGTGCTGTGTCTGAGTGTGTTCTGTGGTCTGAGCGTGTGCTGTGTCTGAGTGTGTTCTGTGGTCTGAGCGTGTGCTGTGAGGTCTGAGTGTGTTCTGTGTCTGAGTGTGTGCTGTGTCTGAGCGTGTGCTGTGAGGTCGGAGCGTGTGCTGTGTCTGAGTGTGTTCTGTGGTCTGAGAGTGTGCTGTGAGGTCGGAGTGTGTTCTATGATCTGAGCGTGTGCTGTGTCTGAGTGTGTTCTGTGGTCTGAGCGTGTGCTGTGAGGTCTGAGTGTGTTCTGTGTCTGAGCGTGTGCTGTGGTCTGAGCGTGTGCTGTGTCTGAGTGTGTTCTGTGGTCTGAGCGTGTGCTGTGTCTGAGTGTGTTCTGTGGTCCGAGCGTGTGCTGTGTCTGAGTGTGTTCTGTGGTCTGAGCGTGTGCTGTGTCTGAGCGTGTTCTGTGGTCTGAGCGTGTTCTGTGGTCTGAGCGTGTGCTGTGTCTGAGCGTGTGCTGTGTCTGAGTGTGTGCTGTGAGCTCAGCGTGTGCCGTGAGGTCTGAGCCGAGGTCCCAGAGGGGAAGCCACAGCGCCCACTTCCCTTCCACTTCCTCTTGGCTCCAGCAGTTGGTGGTGAGGGTAGAGTCCAGGTCCAGGAAACAAACAGGTCCCGCTGGCTGGCGGAGGGCAGGCTCCGTGCAGCAGCCACCGTCCCTGGAAGAGAGATGGGGACGGCCTCTGGTTTGTCACCTGCACCCCACACTGTGACTGTGGTGACGTCAGCCAGCCTGCTGGGCCGCCCGTGGAGGAGCCTCAGAGTCTGCCTCACTGCCTTGGGGCCTCGGGGGCAGGCACTGAGCATACGAGGGGACAGCAGCCAGAAAGCGAGAGTGGGCGGGACAGTGGCCAGCAGCTCCCGCAGACCACGGGCAGAAGTCCCCACAGACGGGGCACTGAGCGGACACAGCGCAGTCCATGGCACCTGGGGCACTGAGTGGACACAGCGCGGTCCCTGGCACCTGGGGCACTGAGTGGACACAGCGCGGTCCCTGGCACCTGGGGCGCTGAGCGGACACAGCGCGGTCCCTGGCACCTGGGGCACTGAGCGGACACAGCGCGGTCCCTGGCACCTGGGGCACTGAGCGGACACAGCGCGGTCCCTGGCACCTGGGGCACTGAGTGGACACAGCGCGGTCCCTGGCACCTGGGGCACTGAGTGGACACAGTGCGGTCCCTGGCACCTGGGGCACTGAGCGGGACACAGCGCGGTCCCTGGCACCTGGGGCACTGAGCGGACACAGCGCGGTCCCTGGCACCTGGGGCACTGAGTGGACACAGCGCGGTCCCTGGCACCTGGGGTACTGAGCGGGACACAGCGCGGTCCCTGGCACCTGGGGTGCTGAGTGGACACAGCGCGGTCCCTGGCACCTGGGGCGCTGAGCGGACACAGCGCGGTCCCTGGCACCTGGGGCGCTGAGTGGACACAGCGCGGTCCCTGGCACCTGGGGCACTGAGTGGACACAGCGCGGTCCCTGGCACCTGGGGCACTGAGTGGACACAGCGCGGTCCCTGGCACCTGGGCACTGAGTGGACACAGCGCGGTCCCTGGCACCTGGGCACTGAGTGGACACAGCGCGGTCCCTGGCACCTGGGGCACTGAGTGGACACAGCGCGGTCCCTGGCACCTGGGGCGCTGAGCGGGACACAGCGCGGTCCCTGGCACCTGGGCACTGAGTGGACACAGCGCGGTCCCTGGCACCTGGGGCACTGAGTGGACACAGCGCGGTCCCTGGCACCTGGGGTGCTGAGTGGACACAGCGCGGTCCCTGGCACCTGGGGCGCTGAGTGGACACAGCGCGGTCCCTGGCACCTGGGGCGCTGAGTGGACACAGCGCGGTCCCTGGCACCTGGGGCGCTGAGTGGACACAGCGCGGTCCATGGCACCTGGGGTACTGAGCGGACACAGCGCGGTCCATGGCACCTGGGGTGCTGAGTGGACACAGCGCGGTCCCTGGCACCTGGGGTGCTGAGTGGACACAGCGCGGTCCCTGGCACCTGGGCACTGAGTGGACACAGCGCGGTCCATGGCACCTGGGGCGCTGAGTGGACACAGCGTGGTCCATGGCACCTGGGGCACTGAGTGGACACAGCGCGGTCCATGGCACCTGGGGCGCTGAGTGGACACAGCGCGGTCCCTGGCACCTGGGGCACTGAGTGGACACAGCGCGGTCCATGGCATCTGGGGCACTGAGCGGGACACAGCGCGGTCCCTGGCACCTGGGGTGCTGAGTGGACACAGCGCGGTCCCTGGCACCTGGGGCGCTGAGTGGACACAGCGCGGTCCCTGGCACCTGGGGCACTGAGTGGACACAGCGCGGTCCATGGCACCTGGGCACTGAGTGGACACAGCGCGGTCCCTGGCACCTGGGGCGCTGAGCGGGACACAGCGCGGTCCCTGGCACCTGGGGATGCCCTAGGTGAGCCTCAGCCCCGGCCGCTTTCTTCCTGGGCCCAGCTCTCCATCCCGGGAGACTGGCAGCTGTGGTCCCTGCGTGGGCACTCCAGGAGACCCCTAGCACCTGCGCCTGCCTCTGCGAGGGAGGAAGCCGTGAACGGGGTGGCTCAGGCTACACTGACGGGTGAGGCAGCTGCACCGGCTCTGTGGGAAGAGACACGAGGACCGTCTCAGGAAGTCCCGACACGGGATCCGTGTTCCTCGGAGCCCCTGTCACAGGAGCCGTGTTCCCGGGAGCCCGTGTCACAGCAGTGGTGAAGAAGCAGTGGTGGGGTCCTGAGAGGAGACCCCAGCAGTCAGCAGAGCCGTCGGGGCACGGGCAGGTGCACTCGGGAGGGGCTGTATAAACGGTAACCACAAATCTGCAGGGCCTGCTTGTCCCGAGCGGCTGGGGCAGCGGAGCCGGTGCCCCCACCAAGAAGGGGGAGGAGTGAGTTCTCTCCTGGCTAAGGCAGAAGCAGCACGCGGAGCAGCCCGGGGCCTGACCTCAGGGGTGAGTGGGAGACCCGGGCACTCGGACACGAAACCACTCCAGGGCGACACGGGTCCGTCACAGCGGTGGCACAGGCACTGGTTCTTCACAAAGCCGTCCCCTGACACATGCCCGAGTCTGTTCTACGCTGGTGCCACCTGGTGCCTTCCGGGAGGGTGAGTGCTGTGTGAGTGACCATGGGGGTCCAGCAGAGGCCCCATAAAACCAAGGGTGAGCAGGTCTGGCCGCCTAAGGCCTCCTGTTGCAGCCCAACATTGAAGCACGGGACTCAGTGCAGATATTAGGGGAGCGGTGAGGGCCACATCCCAGGCAGGGGAGGGCAGGGCACGGTGGTGGGCCCCAGGCAGAGAGGGGCCTCGGTGCTACCCCTATGCAGCCCACCGTGTGAAGCGGGGTTCCCTTGGAGGCGCCTACACCGGGCGGGGCTTCCCGTCTCTCCCCCACCGTCTTCGGAAGAGCCTGAAATGTCACGGGGCCTCCCCACCTGCCCGGGGCATCAGCCAGGGGCCTTCGCCGGGCGCCCCCACCAACACTGCTGTCAGTCGAAGACCCTGAGGCACCACAGGGGTGGAAACCGGGGCGGGGGCACCAGCCACGGGTCCGCAGGTGTGGGTCCCCCACCGAGTTAGTGCAGCTTTGGACACGGCACGTGGAATTTCGGAGGTTCTCCGGCTCCACAAGTGGCTGTGGGAGCACACGGCTCCTGTGGAAGACGGTTCGCTGGAATCCACAAAGCTCTCACTGCGTGCGCAGATGCAGTTTCTATCCACTACGGTCATTACAGTTCGCCCTGGAATTCTCTAAGACTTTACCTACGCAGGACCCAGCTAGGCAGCGTTGTTCTTACGGCTTCTGGTGTGACCTTGGACTGAGAGAGACCTCTCCCGAACCCAGGTTACTCTGAAGCCTGTTTTGCCAGGGGCACCACGCACAGCTTCGTGGTTTAAAACCCAGCCGCGAAGCCAGCTCTCCTGTCCAAGCACTTTGCCCTTTCAAGATTGTCCCCTGTTCCGCTGGATTCTGGAATTGTTGGCCATGGAAGCGCTGATTCCCCTGGGGACTCGTGTTGGCACTGCCAGCTCACCATCGCTCGTGTCTGCACCTGCTCCGCTCGGCGGTGCCTTCATCTGAACCCGCCGTGGATCCAGACGAGAGGAACCACAGAGACGTGGAGCCTGGGGGGTGGGCTCCCCACTCAGGGCCCGTCTCCTCCCCCCAGGAGACACCTGAAACTTCCAGTGTGGGCGTCGGAAACACCTGCTGACTGCGCACCCAGGTGTCTGCTCCGTGTAGCTTCCGAGTGTTCTAAAGCCACGCTGTTGATTACAGCAGCTGTGGTGGCTCCTGTGTCGGCATGGAGCGGCTGTGCTGCCCGGGAGCAGGGCTGTCAGTGTGTGATGTTGCCCTGTGAGTAGCGTTGTTCTCTGTGTGTGTTTGCTGTTGTCGCCCTGGGAGCAGGGCTGTCAGTATGTGATGTCGCCCTGTGAGTAGCATGGTTCTCTGTGTGTGTTTGTGTCCTGGCCCTGTGGGTAGCGTTGTTCTCTGTGATGTTGTCGCCCTGTGAGGAGGGTTCCTGTCCTTACCCTGTGAGTAGCGTTGTTCTCCGTGTGTCTTTGCTGCTGTCGCCCTGTGTGTAGCCTCCCTCTCAGCTGTATTTGCTGTCCTTGCCCTGTCTTTATAACCACAGGCGTCAGAGCAAAGGTTGGATTCCGCCCTCTGCTCATTGATTTGTTTAAATGGAACAAGAATTCCCCAGTGCCTTTCAATAATTCATGATTTTGTGCGCGTGGGCCAAGGAGACGGCTGCACTCCCGTGGTCTGGAATCTCCTGGGGACAGAGCCGGCTCTGCTGTCCTGGGACTGGGCCCAAAGCAGGACACAGGCCTTGCCTTGACGTGCATCACACCACACACGTCAAGTCCATGGAAGGCGGGATTGGACGACGCCTTCATTTTGAGGCAACGGTTTTGAAGTCCATGCATATTTTTTCATTAGATGCATTTTCCATGAATTTCGCAAGGCCCCTGTTCTCGCAGATGTGACGTGGGTCACTGGCATTGTCTTCCCAGCCGCCTGCACGGCTGGCTCACATGGGAGCCTTGTTCAGAACAGACTGGACACCAGCTCCATGGGCCACGGCACCCAGGAAGCTCACAGACGTCTCACCGAGGTAAAGGTGTGCCTGGGGGCTTGGTTCTTGGGGCTGGGGTATGCCAGGGTGGGGCTTGAGTCCTGGGGCTGGGGTCCCCACTGAGGTATGGGTATGCCAGGGTGGGGCTTGAATCCTGGGGCTGGGGTCCCCACTGAGGTATGGGTGTGCCAGGGTGGGGCTCCGTTCCTGGGGCTGGGGTCCCCACTGAGGTACAGGTGTGCCTGGGGATGTTGGTTCCTGGGGCTGGGGTCCTCACTGAGGTATGGGTGTGCCTGGGGATGTTGGTTCCTGGGGCTGGGGTCCCCACTGAGGTATGGGTGTGCCTGGGGATGTTGGTTCCTGGGGCTGGGGTCTCCACTGAGGTATGGGTGTGCCTGGGGGTGTTGGTTCCTGGGGCTGGGGTCCCCACTGAGGTACAGGTATGCCTGGGGGTGTTGGTTCCTGGGGCTGGGGTCCCCACTGAGGTACAGGTGTGCCTGGGGGTGTTGGTTCCTGGGGCTGGGGTCCCCACTGAGGTATGGGTGTGCCAGGGTGGGGCTCCATTCCTGGGGCTGGGGTCCCCACTGAGGTACAGGTGTGCCTGGGGGTGTTGGTTCCTGGGGCTGGGGTCCCCACTGAGGTACAGGTGTGCCTGGGGGTGTTGGTTCCTGGGGCTGGGGTCCCCACTGAGGTACAGGTGTGCCTGGGGGTGTTGGTTCCTGGGGCTGGGGTCCCCACTGAGGTACAGGTATGCCTGGGGGTGTTGGTTCCTGGGGCTGGGGTCCCCACTGAGGTACAGGTATGCCTGGGGGTGTTGGTTCCTGGGGCTGGGGTCCCCACTGAGGTACAGGTGTGCCTGGGGGTGTTGGTTCCTGGGGCTGGGGTCCCCACTGAGGTACAGGTGTGCCTGGGGGTGTTGGTTCCTGGGGCTGGGGTCTCCACTGAGGTATGGGTGTGCCTGGGGGTGTTGGTTCCTGGGGCTGGGGTCTCCACTGAGGTATGGGTGTGCCTGGGGGTGTTGGTTCCTGGGGCTGGGGTCCCCACTGAGGTACAGGTGTGCCAGGGTGGGGCTCCATTCCTGGGGCTGGGGTCCTCACTGAGGTACAGGTGTGCCTGGGGGTGTTGGTTCCTGGGGCTGGGGTCCCCACTGAGGTACAGGTGTGCCTGGGGGTGTTGGTTCCTGGGGCTGGGGTCCCCACTGAGATACAGGTGTGCCTGGGGGTGTTGGTTCCTGGGGCTGGGGTCCCCACTGAGGTACAGGTGTGCCTGGGGGTGTTGGTTCCTGGGGCTGGGGTCCCCACTGAGGTACAGGTGTGCCTGGAGGTTTAGTTCTTGGGACTAGGGTCCCACTTTTAGGTATGTGTGCCTAGGGGCTCCGTTCCTGGGGCTGGGGTCCCCACTGAGGTATGGGTATGCCAGAGTGGGGCTCCGTTCCTGGGGCTGGGGTCCCCACAGAGGCGCAGGGGTGCAGCTGCCTCCTTTGGCTCTCCAGCAGGGCCAGGGCATGTGGGCTTCCCCTGGGTCACACGTGTTTCCCCTGCTCATGTCCCTGAGCCACACAGCAGCTCTGAGCTTGTGTGCCGCCTTGGTGTGATTGGTGGCAGGAACACAGCCCATCACCAAAGTGGCCTGGGCCCCTCCCACACTCAGGATGGATCCTGGCTCCCGCACACCTGGCCCCACTTGCAGCCTGGAGGGCTGGCTCTGTGGTGACAGCCACTGCCAGCGGGCGCCACAGCGCACCTGAGATCCAGGTGGGCGGACTGCTTCCTCCTGAGGTCCCTCCTGGGGCACAGGTGCCGTCTTCTCCCTATGTCCTCACCTGGCCATCCTGTGGGTGTGGCTGTGTCCTGACCGCTTCTTTGTACAGGGACCGCTGTCCTGCAGGGTCCTGGCCGCCTGCCCTGTGTCCTCATTCAACCTTAATGCCCCTCGAAGGGTGGGGTCTCTACACGCAGTGGTCTGAGGTCCTGGGGCGGTGGGACATCAGCCTTTGAGTCTGGGGGAGACGAGGCAGCTGCCCACGAGCCCCGAGGACTTACCAGGGCCCTCGAGTTGGGCGCGCGTCACCGTATCACCCTGAACACCTGTGGTTATGTTCTTTCCTCACACGGCGCTAAAGAAACCCGTTTTAGGAAGCAGAAGCGTGGCGGCCGCCGGGCGCGGGCCTGTAGTCCCACAGGGGTCGTGTCTGGGCGGCAGCGTCTTTCCCGGAAGTGTGATCGCCCTCCACAGCCCCCACGTGGCCGTCTCGTCTCAGCGCCCCCTCCCCACGCCCTTTGCCGGGCTCTGCCACCCTGGCCCTCTCCTGTGTGGCGTGGAGTTTGGCGCCGGCTCCCTGCTGCTCACGACAACGCCTGGCCTGCCTCACCCCCAGAGATTCCTTTGCCGGCTGTTTAAGGCTGACGCCCAACAGGGACCCTGTCTGAGATCACAGCAGCATGTGTCTCTGAAGTCATTTCCCCGGGTGTGGCGGCTCCACGGTGGCCTCCCACCTGCCGTGGTCCCGTGCGTTCACCAATGGGGGCGGGGACCCTCCTCCCTGCACGCGCCGGCCCTGGGATTCCAGGATTCTGCAGGTGGAGTGTCCCACGCTGAGGGCCCTTGGTCCGCTGCTGCTCCGCACCCTGGCCAGCAGACTTGTGCAGGGGAGGGGCAGGATGGACGCTGGGGTGCAGAGTGGAGGACGGGAGCAGAATCAAGGTGTAGAGCTACGTCGTCCCTGAGAGAGGGGGAGGCCGATCCTGGGGCAGAGACGGGCAGGTGCCAGAAGGCGCCGCACTGCCCACTGACCGGCTTCTCCTGTCCCCAGGCAGAGCCAGACCTCAGGATGGAAGAGGTCAGACTACCACCGATACACCTGCCCAGGGGGAAGCTGTGGGGACGAGGGGCAACCCAGGCTCCTTTGGGAACACAGCCTTTCTGCCCCTCCCCCCGCCTCCTGGCCAGGGCTCAAGGACAGTGGCAGGTGGCAGTCCACAGGGCGCTCTCCAGCTGTGCTGTGCTCAGTGGCTGTGGCCTCAGCAGGAGAGGACCCTGCCGAGCTGGGGAGGGGGTGTATGTCCTCCTTCTCAGGAACCTGGGCAGGGCCCCCCACCAAGGATGGTCCCCTCTCCCCTGGGGTGGGGGCGGGAGGAGGCTGACAAGGGGGCTTCGGGCTGCCAGGTGTGGAGCCCCAGGTAGGGGCTCGGGGGGAGCACAGCAGAGGAAGAGGAAGAGAGAGAGGTGGGGAGGGGGAGGGAGAGCGAGCGAGCGGTCCCTCTCCCCTTGGCCTTGCCCCTGGGTGCTCAAATCTCCTGGTCCCTGCTCCCGGCTCTCCCAGCCTGTGGCCCCTGCCCTGTGCCTCCCTGGGTTTCTCTCTCCGGATGGGCAACACGCAGCTGGCTTCACCGTCTTCTGGTCCCTCTGCCCGGATGTGGTCTTGGTGACTTTTGTGAGGCTCAAATTGCTCGTTACCAAAGCCCCCACCCCCACCCCACCCCGAGGAAGCGGGAGCTCCCAGGCGCCCAGGACGCTCCCTGGTCACTCAGGAAGGAGCCGTGGGGGCCGGGACTGGTGACAGCCCCCTAACACTCACCAGGAGAAAAAATGTTGCAAAGTTCATTTGCTCATATTTATCTGCAAGTCCGACAGGGGGCAGGAGAGAGCGCGAGCGAGTGAGCCAGGAGCCTGGGACTCCATCCTGTCCCACCTGAGTACCCGAGCCAGCACTGCTGCCTCCCAGGTGCTGGCTAGCAGGAAGCTGAGGGGAAGTGGGGTGGGGGGGAGCTGGGCCATGGGCGTGGGCGTGGGCGTGGCAGGCGGCTCAGCTGGGACCACGATGCCCGCGGGGGGCCTTCATTCATTTACTGTCCCAAGGGACCGCACGGAGCACCTGCTCCCAGCGCTCCGGCTCCGAGCACCTGTTCCCAGCGCTCCGCTGGACGCTGTGCACGGGATGGGGGGGAGCAGCCACTCACCTCCGCCCGGAGCTTGTGCTCCAAGAAGAGAACGTGCACAGACAACTCGCTGTCTGCCTTTACCGCACAGGCGCCGTTGCTGGGGGTTGGAAATGGTCGCTGTCCATTTCTGTGTCCGCGTGGCCGTTTGCAGTGTGTCCTCGGCAGTGGGCAGAGCAGGGCCGGTGCTCTCCTCCGTGTGGGCCTCACCCCAACCCAGGGCCTGCGGAGAACAGCAGGGTGGAGGGAAGGGGGAACCCCCTCTGTCTACGGGGACCGGGGACGTCCGCCATCACTCCCCTGGGTGTCCCAGCTCTGAATGGCACCACCTGCTGTCCGGAGTCTCCGTGCAGGCAGCAGTTCCGGGACACAGCAGTGTGACAGTGGGAGCCTGGTTGGTAGCCTTGTGTGCTCGTGTGTGCGTGTGTGTCCATGTGTGTCCATTTGTGTGCATGCTCTTGTGTTTGTGTGTACACACGTGTGTGTGCATGTGTGTGAGACGGCGAGAGAGGGAGCCAGGGGTGGGCTATGGAGGGCGGGCAGTGGGAAGAGTACCGGAGTTCTCCGCACACAGGAGAATCCCGCGTGCCTTCAGAGGGGTGGAGCCGGGTCTCAGAGGTGCGGGCCGAGCTCGGGAGTTCACCAGGTGACAGTGACAACACAGGGCTCCTGGAAGCAAGGCCCGCAAATGGAAGGGAGCAAGACATGTTCGAAGCATGCAGAAGCCATGCATGTGTGCAGAAGGCGTGTGAATGTATGCATGTGTCATAGGCCCATGGAAGATGTCAAGGAGCTGTATAGAAGGCGTGCAGAAGGCTGTAGGTGTGTGAAAGCATGTGAGGGTGTGTTGAAGGTGTGTGAAGGCATGTAGAGGGTTGTAGCAGGCTGTAGAAGGCATGCAAAGGCATGTAGGAAGCATGTGAGGGTGCATAGAAGGTGTGTACAAGGCGTGTAAGAGGCATGGAAAAGAGAGCTGGCGGGACAGCGTGGAGGAGAGTGGGGGAGTGTACAGGGAGGAGGAGGGGGGCTCACTGGGGGGAACTGAGAGCCTGATTGAGGGTGAAGGTCCTTGTTTAAGAGCCAGGAGGAGGCCGGCGCCGAGGCTCACTAGGCTAATCCTCCACCTGCGGCGCCAGCACCCCGGGTTCTAGTCCCGGTTGGGGCGCCGGATTCCGTCCCGGTTGCTCCTCTTCCAGGCCAGCTCTCTGCTGTGGCCCGGGAGTGCAGTGGAGGATGGCCCAAGTGCTTGGGCCCTGCACCCGCATGGGAGACCAGGAGGAAGCACCTGGCTCCTGGCTTCAGATGGGCACAGCGCCAGCCGTAGTGGCCATTTGGAGGGTGAACCAACGGACAAAAAGGAAGACCTTTCTCTCTGTCTCTCTCTCTCTCTCTCTCTCTCACTGTCTAACGCTGCCTGTCAAAAAAAAAAAAAAAAAAAAAAAAAAAAGAGCCGGGAGGAGCCAGAGGCAGGGGTCCCCGGGCTTGGCCAAGTGGGGGGAGGGATGTGGGCCAGGATGCGGCTCCCCGCCCACCCTGCTTCCCCACCAGCCAGATCTCAGCCTCCCCGTGCCCCAGGTCCAACCATGGCTCTTGTGACCTCTGACCTCTGTGGGCTCTGCCGTGAGGACCAGGAGAGCAGGGGCTCTGGCCATGGTGGTCACAGGGCACGTTCAGCTCCCAGTGCGTCCTGCCCTGGTGGAGCTGTGGGCCAGGGTCCCACAGCGCGTGTGCAGCAGGAGGCCCCTTCCCCGCGGAGTCTCATGGGTCCCCACGATTTGCTGGTTCCGGTTTTCCCAGTTCTGCGTCCATCGCCGACCTGTGCCAGGGTTAGGCTTAGACACTAGAGCTGGCCCCACCTGCGAGCTCCCAGGCGGCGAGGGTGTCCTGAAGCCAGTCCTTGCTGAATCCCACGCGGGGCAGGCGTGGGGGCGAAAGCCTCCCCAAGAGCTGGGAGGGCCGGCTGGGCCGGTCTGGCCACGGAAGCAGGTGCATGTGGGCCGCCGCTGGCTGGGTGCCACACCACGCCTCCCACTACTCTCTCCTGGAGGGGTGCGGTGCGGGGGTGCCACAGGTAACCGGCCAAGGCTGTTGCAGACCAGTGCGCTCTCACCTGGCCTGGAGTGGGGCCCTCCACTCCCACAGGCCTGCCCTGGGCTCCCCTGGCCTCTGAACCCGGAAGGGAAGCGCCAGAAAAGCCGGCTCCGGCCACGGTGTTTGCCGCTGAGCTCGGCCCCAGCGCATCCTCGGTGCTCTCGGAGTGTTCCCTGCCTGCCGCAGACGGACTGCACTTGTTTTTCTAGAACCTTCTGCTTAGGACATCAGTGCCTCCGGTGATGGCAACTGCTGTGCGGGAATTCCGGGGTTCGCAGAGATCTGATAACGGGGGCGCGCGCAGGAACGCCCCTGAGACACCCGGGGCCCGTCCCCCTCCACGTATCGAGGTCACCGATTCAGCGAGGACTCCCCAAGGGCATGCGACCTCAATTTGTTTAATTTCTTCCCCGCATTCACGGGAGACTCCGAAGCTGTTCTCCATGATCCCTTTGTTGCTCAGAAAAGTTAAAGTTTAAACGGCAATTGGCAATTCTCTCCAGGATTTAATATCTGCTCCCAAACATTCCCGGTTTAATTGCTAACTGATCCTTCAGAAAATGGAATCACTATATTACATTGTTTTTAGCACCAGTGGCCTCGGCGTCTCCAGCTGTGAGCGCTTTATTAGAAGAGCTCGCAGGTCCGCTTCTCCATCATTGCTGTTCTTACGTCCGAGCCCGAGTTGGGTCAGAGGACATTGGGAGCCAGTTCTGCTGTCCACCTGCCTCTGCTGCACCACCCACGTTCCCCGAGGCTTAGGGACTGAGGCCAGGGAACTGCTGGGGCGGGGGAAGCATTGGAGTGACCAGGAGAGCAGGGGACAGCTGCGGAGAGAGCGCCACCTGCCTGGGACTCCAGGTGCCACCTGTGGAGCGAGCACCTGCAGCGCTACAGCCCAGGCCCTTCCCAGAGGAGCCGACACCTGCTGATGACGTGAGTGCACCCAAGGGAACAGGGAAGCAGTCAGAGAGGCACCAAGTCCCACAGCAGACGGGCGTCACTTGGCTGGCGCTTGTCCCCTAAGCAAATACGCTGTCATTTTCCCAACCGAAAACCGTGCCTGCCTGCCCCCTGAAAGCAGGTGCTGTGTTCCCTCGCGTGGGCACCACGGAAAATGCCGCCGCACCCTCTTTCTGTGCAGCGACCCTGGCTCCTGCCGCTGAGCCGCGGAGCCAGCCCCCACCTCGGGGGTGGGCGCAGAGCGGGGGACAAGCTGGGTGCCCCTTCTGCTAGAGGTGGGACCCCTGGACAGCTGACCCCAGCCAGTCAGACCCCAGTGGAGCGGGAGACTCGGCCCGGGGGTGGGACCCCACAGCCACCTGCAGAGGAGTGGAGAAACGCAGTCCATCCGCTTCAAGCCACGAGGGCTTGGGGTTCAGTTGTTGCTCAGCGGCGGCTGACACACCTGGGGTGACCCACAAGGCCCCTCACGACCCAGATGTGCCTCCAGTTTCTTCTCCCCAGAATGAGTGCCTGGGCTCTGGACGCTCGGTTCTCCCGTGCACCCCCGGCCTCTGTCCTCTCCTCTCCCAAGCTCCCTTGTCTCTGCAGCAACCCCCAGGTCAGCCTGGCAAATCCCATCGTGTCCCCCAGGGATGGGCCAGGCCCGCGAGCACTCCCGCACCCCAGGGGGAGTCTCTCAACTTGGTGATGCTGTTCTCACAATTCCAGACCTGGAGCCTCTCCAGAGTGGGAGCCGTGCCTGTGCCGTGCACACAGTAGGTGCTCAACGCTTGCAGGACTGCAGCTCCTGGCACTGCTGGAGCCCCAGAGTTCGCAGAGGGGTCTCACTGGGCCCTCCTGGTGGGGGTGGCTGGGTGGCTGATGTCGTGGGAAGCGTGGGCCGGGGACAGAGAGCTGTCCCAGCTCCCTCAGCCCTGCCCCAGCCCCAGCTCTAGGTCGGGTCACCTTTCAAATTTCCTGTCTCCCTGTTCCTGCCAGCCGCTGGGTAGGGGCAGCCGCTGCGCACAGGGGGTCCTCACAGCACCGCGCTGGGCCTCGCCTCCTTCTTCCCTTCCCCGGGGCTTCTCTGCTGCTGGCCGCGCCCAGAGCCCAGCCCTGGCCGGGGCAGTCCAGAAGCTGGAAGGCAAAGCCCCGCCCCACCCTGCTCGGGCACCCACGCGTGGCCTGCAGCGCTGACCCTGCGGATTTGCTTCCTGCTTCCGGCTTCAGGCTCCCCCCAGATAAGCCAGCCCTCCCAAGCTCGGCTAGCAGCTGCGCTTTGGGGCCCCAGGTCAGACGGAGGCCGTGGCCGGAGCTAGGGAGGGGCCGCAGAGCCGAGGAGTGGGGTCCGAGGGGCTCACCTCCCGCTGGGTTTCTTCCCAGCAGGGCTTGGTGTCCTCAGGCCTCCCCCTTGCTAAGGTCTGCGCTGCCCTGTGGGGACCCCGCCCAGGGCCTGTGTTGTTCCTCGTGGCCCTGCTGTCCCAGCACAGGGAACCTCACACACAGGAGGACGGATCCCTGTGGCCGGAGCGCGGCCTGGGTGTGGCCGTGCAGCGGCTGCGTGGCCCTGCTCGGAGCGCCCAGGGCCTGGGGTGAAGGGCGGTGTCTCCACACCCACCGTGGGCCGTCCCATTGTGGTGCCCGGGCCAGGAACGAGGGGAGGGAAATGGCTCTCCCCCCACCCAAGAAGCTCCAGCCTCCTGGAAAGCCAGAGGGGAAACCCCGCTTTCCATCCTAACTTGCTCAGTAAGGGGGCAGGGGCCCCGCGGACGGAGCAGGGGCGGCGTGGAGACAGGGCGCCCGGCTGGGCTGGCCCCTCTCGAGGTGGGGTGTCGGCTGCGCTGGAGCGCTGGGCTGGAGCCCCGTGTCACTCCCGGTGCCGGCCCAGCCTCACCGTTTAGAGAGGATTTTCTTTCACTGCCTCGCTTTGCTCCGACGCTGCTGATACAAACTTGCTTTTTAGGGGGTCTCACCCTCCCTCTCCCCCTCCGAAGTGAAACCCCGCCCCCCACTGCACCTCTCCCTGCCCGGGACCCCTGGAGGTCAACAGGCAGCGCCTGGCTTCAGCGGATGTGGAAAGTGTGAAAGCCGTGTGTGATTTACATGACATGCGTTTGCCATGAACTTGTCCAAAACCCTGTGTGGTGTGTGTCTGCTCTGGACACGGGTGGGCACTTGTGGGTGTCTCTTCTGAACCCGTGTGGACACATGTCTGAGTCCATGCTCTGGACACACGTGGACACGTGTCCAAGTTTCTGTTCTGAGCGCACGTGGACTTGTGTCTGAGTCCATGCTCTGGACACGGGTGGACCCGTGTCTGAGTCCATGCTCTGGACACGGGTGGACCCGTGTCTGAGTCCATGCTATGGACACGGGTGGACCCGCATCTGAGCCCCTGCTGTGAACACGGGTGGACAAGTGCTGCAGACAGAGCTGGGCCCCGGACTCAGGAGGTGCAGGCCACGTTCTGGAACCAGCACGTCCCAGGGCAGGGGTCGGCCTCTGTGTCTCCATCCCCTGCCCTGCCCCTGAGAGCCCCCACGCCGCCCGTCACCCTGGCCCGTTTCCTCGGCTTGGTGCCCTGTCCTTTCAGCCTGCCCGCTGCCTCCTGTCCTGGACGCAGCCCGATGTCCACGTCTGCTCTCCCCTGACGCCCAAGCACACTGAGCTGTGTGTCCCTGCCCGCCCAGGCTCCGGGCTGCTTTAGGAAGAAACGTCCGTATTTTCCCAGCGCCTTTACGGGATTTCCCCAGGAAGCATGGCGGGGGCACGGCGGGTGGGGGCCTGCAGGGCTCAGCTCTTGCTGGTGTCCTGCTCACAGGGAGGTCTGAAGGGCGGGTCCCAAGGCGGGATTCTGGGATGCAGGCCTTGGTGAGCAGAAGCCAGTGTGGGCAGAGTTGCACCTGCTCCAGGTGAGGGTGAGGACCTGAGCACGCTCCGCCTCCCCGTCGACCTGGCAGGAGCATGCTCTCCCACCCCGAGTGCACAGCTGTGGGAGTGGGAGCCCTCCCCGCCCTGCCCCCAGGGTACCCCGTGTGAGCCTGGGGAGCCCCCAGGCACCAGGTTCCACCCAGCGCTCTTAGCAGTGTTGGCCTCCTTGCCGGGTGCTGGTGCTGGTCCTTCCTCAGGCCTGGGGCGTCTCCCGCGGCACGAGGGTCTGGGCCAGCTGCAGCTGCACGAGGCTGTGGTGTCCAGAGCCCGGCTTTGGGTGGAGCAGCCCCCGCTGAGCCTGCAGCCCCCCACGAGGCCTTTGGGACGTCCTGCTGGTACCGCATCCGGGGAAGACGGGAGCGGCTCACGTTCCCGGGGTTGGCCTCCCCACTCGGGGCCATGCAGGGGCTCTGTTTGCCCTGAGGTAGAGAGGGAGTCAGACGCCGGGGGCCTCCCACTGCTCGGGAGGTGCGGGGGACATGCCTGTCATCAGGGTGACCCTGGGAGAGGCCAGGAGAGCGAGGACTGCCCGGGAGTCTCCCATCTCGTCAGCAAGCATCTGCCAGATGCCAGCCCTGGCTTGGGAGGTGGTGGGGACGGGAGAGGAGAGGCCGTGGCCATGGCCCCGTGTCTGTGGTGCCACAGCAGGCTCCACGTGTTATCAACAAGAGGAGACTGACTTGGGGCCCTCAGGCCGCTGCCCACGGCCACCCAGGAGAAGGGCCGGTGCCGTGGCCCTAGCTCTGAGCTCTGTGGGCCATGGTCCTCCCGTGGCTCCTTTGTCAGGCAGGGGAAGCAGAGGTCTCCCTGAGGGTGCGGTGGGGCCTGCAGCCTGTTCTCAGTGCCCCACCCTGCCCGGGGCTGACCTTGGCCAGAGCAGCGGCCTCCCTGGGAAGACACCAGGCCTGGAGCCACCCAGGAGCTACTCAGGGGCCACGCACCCCGCCTGGAGCTCGAGCCATGCACACTGCAGCCAGTGCCACGGTCTCTTCTCTGTCCACGTCCACCCCGCCCACGGCGGCCACGCGGGGCCCAGGAGCACTGTGGGCCATCAGACTCCAGGATCCCACAGCCACCTGGTCTCTGGTGTGGGATCCCCGTGCAAGACTGTGTGTGCACGATGTGTGATGGGGCACACACATGCCAGTGCCTGCTCACTGCGTGTTCACTCCAGTGTGTGAGTGCGTGACAGGGCATGTGCCTCTGTGTGCCCGCCGTGGGCCCTGCGGCCACAGCTCACAGCAGAGTTCACTGAGCACGCTGGCTTCTGGGGCTGTCTGACTGCTGCCCTGGTCCTCATGGCCCTGGGTCGGAGGCCACGGTGCTCCTGGGTGAGGTTGCCCCCACCCCAGACCCCAGCCCTCCCCTCCGTGCTCCCACGGAGCTGCTCCCCAGCACTAGGACCCCACTGCAGGGCGGGCCTCTCCTCACGGGGCCATGGCGTTGGGCCGAGAACCATTCCCTGCCAGAGCCCCCGCCCTGGTGTCTGTCCTATGGGGTCTGAGCTGTCTGCCTTGACCATGAGCAGACCCCGGGCCAGGACCGGGGCCTGCTGACCACCTGCATCCTCTAGTAGAGCTGCTTTCTCAACATCAGAGCCACAGGAGCAAAGCTCTTCTGAGCCCAGTCTTCCCTCCAGGGGCAGAGAGGTGCAGCCAGGGACAGTCAGGGACAGTCAGGACAGGGACAGTCAGACAGACAGACAGGAAAGACAGGACAGACAGGACAGACAAAAAGACAGGACAGACAGACAGACAGGACAGACAGAAAGACAGGACAGACAGGAGAGACAGGCAGGACAGACAGACAGGACAGACAGACAGGACAGACAGACAGACAGGACAGACAGGACAGACAGACAGGACAGACAGTCAGGACAGACAGGACAGACAGGACAGACAGACAGGACAGACAGACAGGACAGTCAGGACAGGGACAGTCAGACAGACAGACAGGGACAGTCAGGACAGGGACAGTCAGACAGACAGACAGGGACAGACAGACAGGACAGACAGACAGGACAGACAGACAAACAGGACAGACAGGACAGACAGACAGACAGGACAGACAGGACAGGACAGTCAGGACAGGGACAGTCAGACAGACAGACAGGGACAGACAGACAGGGACAGTCAGGACAGGGACAGTCAGACAGACAGACAGGGACAGACAGACAGGACAGACAGACAGGACAGACAGACAGGACAGTCAGGACAGGGACAGTCAGACAGACAGACAGGGACAGACAGACAGGGACAGTCAGGACAGGGACAGTCAGACAGACAGACAGGGACAGACAGACAGGACAGACAGACAAACAGGACAGACAGGACAGACAGGACAGACAGACAGGACAGACAGACAGGTGCAGACAGGTGCAGACAGGACAGACAGACAGACAGGACAGACAGACAGACAGATAGGACAGACAGGACAGGGACAGACAGGACAGACAGACAGACAGTCAGGACAGACAGTCAGGACAGACAGGACAGACAGACAGGACAGGCAGACAGACAGGACAGACAGACAGACAGGACAGACAGACAGGACAAACAGACAGACAGGACAGACAGACAGGACAGACAGGACAGACAGGACAGACAGACAGACAGGACAGACAGGACAGGGACAGACAGGACAGACAGACAGGACAGATAGGACAGACAGACAGGACAAACAGGACAGACAGGACAGACAGACAGACAGATAGGACAGACAGGACAGGGACAGACAGGACAGACAGACAGGGACAGACAGACAGGGACAGACAGGACAGACAGACAGGACAGACAGACAGAAAGACAGGACAGACAGACAGACAGGACAGACAGGACAGACAGACAGACAGATAGGACAGACAGGACAGGGACAGACAGGACAGACAGACAGACAGTCAGGACAGACAGACAGGACAGACAGGACAGACAGGACAGACAGACAGGACAGACAGGACAGATAGTTAGGACAGACAGACAGGACAAACAGGACAGACAGGACAGACAGGACAGACAGACAGACAGATAGGACAGACAGGACAGGGACAGACAGGACAGACAGTCAGGACAGACAGTCAGGACAGACAGACAGGACAGACAGACAGGACAGGCAGACAGACAGGACAGACAGACAGACAGGACAGACAGACAGGACAAACAGACAGACAGGACAGACAGACAGGACAGACAGGACAGACAGGACAGACAGACAGACAGGACAGACAGGACAGGGACAGACAGGACAGACAGACAGGACAGATAGGACAGACAGACAGGACAAACAGGACAGATAGGACAGACAGACAGACAGATAGGACAGACAGGACAGGGACAGACAGGACAGACAGACAGACAGTCAGGACAGACAGACAGACAGGACAGACAGGACAGACAGGACGGACAGACAGACAGGACAGACAGACAGGACAGACAGACAGGACAGACAGGACAGACAGACAGGTGCAGACAGACAGGACAGACAGACAGACAGGACAGACAGGACAGACAGGACAGACAGACAGATAGGACAGACAGGACAGGGACAGACAGGACAGACAGACAGACAGGACAGACAGGACAGGACAGACAGGACAGACAGACAGGACAGACAGACAGGACAGACAGACAGGACAGATAGGACAGACAGACAGGACAGACAGACAGGACAGACAGGACAGACAGGACAGACAGGACAGACAGACAGACAGGACAGACAGGACAGACAGACAGGACAGGGACAGACAGGAGAGACAGGACAGACAGGAAAGACAGACAGACAGGACAGACAGACAGGACAGACAGTCAGGACAGACAGACAGGACAGATAGGACAGACAGACAGGACAGACAGGACAGACAGACAGACAGGACAGACAGACAGGACAGACAGGACAGGGACAGACAGGACAGACAGACAGGACAGACAGGAAAGACAGACAGACAGGACAGACAGACAGGACAGACAGTCAGGACAGACAGACAGGACAGATAGGACAGACAGACAGGACAGACAGGACAGACAGACAGACAGGACAGACAGGACAGACAGACAGACAGGTGCAGACAGGTGCAGACAGGTGCAGACCGGTCTGACAGGTCCTGGCAGACTCAGGCTTCCCTGTCCCCGGACCTGTCCACCTCTGAGAACGGTTCAGGAGCTCCGGATGCCTCTGCCTCCCCGGTGCCCTCTCCACGTTGGAGAACACAGCCGCCTAGAGCCAGATCCTAAGCACCTGGGGATTCTCCAGCTGGTCACTAAGCCTTCAGCAGGAAGCCCAGGCAGGCCCTGGCTATGGCTTGGGTTGGGCCGGGCTGGGCCACGCTGCAGCCAGGAGCCAGGAGCCTGTCTGAGTCTCCCAGGTGAGTGCAGGGCCCAGGCACTTGGGCCATCTTCTACTGCTACCCCAGGCCATCAGCAGGGAGCTGGATCGGAAGTGGAGCAGCCGGGACTTGAACTGGCGCCCACGTGGGTTGCTGGCATCGCAGACGGCAGCCTAACCTGCTGCACCACAACGCCGGCCTCAGGCTGATTTTTTTTTTCCAAATGGCGCTTGGCAGAGCACAGGTCCCGGGCCCGGCTTAGCGCTGGCTTTTGCTGGTGCGCACGGCACCCTGTGCTGGAAGAACTCTGAGAACCCGGGGCGCGTGTGGCAGCACAGGCCTTGCGAACTTGGGGAACAAGCTGGTTTCTCGTGAGAGGCGTTCAGAGACCCGTCCACAGTCAGCCAGGCTGTGCCGCGTCCCCCCGTGAGCCTGCGCACCTGCGCACCTGATTCCTCGCTCTCACTGTGCCTGTGGTCAGGGCGAGGTGAAGCTTCCTGTTACCCCGGCAGCCTCACAATCCCGCGTGCTGCCGCCTCCCCACGCCCGCCCTGCGCGGGTTCAGCGACTTCTGTCCTCTCGAACGAGGCCTCCCCTGGTGAAGGAGAGGGTGCAGATTGACACGAACGTCCCTTCTTCGAACTCTGGCTGTGGATTTGATGGTTGCCCTGCTCCCTGAGCTGCCACGGCATTTCCACAGGCCACACACGTGGTTCTGGTTCTCCCACCCCGGCGTGCGGCCTGCACTCAGCAGGCGAGGGGGCAGGGCCGTGGGAAGCACCACCCAGCCTCCTCCTGTCCTCCAGGTGGGCTCAGCCCTGGGCTGCGTTTCGGAGAGGCGTCGCCTTCCTGGAAATGGCGTCCCCTGGAGCGCCCAGCAGGGTCCGCACAGCAGGTCAGAACCATGGCTTAAATTGCACTTCCCTGATTCGGCTAGCAATCCTGAACCATAGCTCCTATAAAAAACACAGGCGTAGCTAAAACCCGAAAGCAGCCATAAAGGTAGCACAAGCAGTCACAAGAAAATGCAGGGTGTGGCCGCGTTTTCTCCTATTTTACACATTCCGGGGTACAGCTGAGACCCCTAACATACCACACACTCGAGTTACACAGTCAGCAACACAGCGAAATGTGCTAAACACCCACAGTCCTCAGGGGGATGCACGTGGAAACCACAGCGAGACACCACCCAGTCTGCTGGGACTCCCACGTGCAAACAACCAGAGAGGAGCAGGCGTCGGTGGGGACAAGCGTGTGCAGGAGGGGGAACCCTGGGCCCTGCACGTGAGAGGGTAAAGCAGTGCGGCTGGTGCGGAAAAGGTGACGGGATGGTCTGACAGCGTGACAGCTACGGGCACCCGGGACGGAGGTGGGCGCACGCGCCACGGAACAGGGCGTTGATGACCGATTCTCAGAGACACGGTGTGCCGTGCTCACAGCAGCACTGGTCATTAGCACAAAACGTGGAAGCAACCCAAGTGCCCGTCAGCAATGAGTGGGTTAAAACTGTGGTGTGGGTACAAGGACTATTAGCCTGAACAAAGGCAGTCTGACCCACGCTGTGACACGGCTGAACCTGGAAGACGTGGTGCTGAGCGGCTAGGTCGGGGGAACGAAGACAAACACCGTGTGATTCCCCCACACGAGGTCCTGCGGGAGCCAGGTTCAGAGCCAGGAAGCGGATGGGTGGGCGCCAGGCCGTGGGCGGGGCCTGAGGGGAGGCGGAGCTCAGGGAGGGCGAAGGCTGTGGTGTGTGCGACCTCACGGGAGACTTCAGCTCCGAACCACACACTTGGCACATGGCGTCCTGTGTGTCACTCAATGGAAACACGGCCACGCTGCATGGCAGCCACAAGCCCGTGGGTGACATGGCGACACCCGCTCCCCGGGGCCCAGCAGCACCGTCCGGATGCCGGACTCCTCCCGCCTGTGTCCGCACGCTGCCTCACCAGCCCCAGCCCACACGCGGCCCAGCCTTCCTCCCGGAGTGTGGCTGGGCAGGGTTGAGGGTCTGCCTCGGGCCACGCCCTTCGTGTCGCCACATTCTCTGACAGGTACAAGAGGGGGTGCAGCCTTCAAGACGCTGACCATACACCTGTGCTGGACAAGGGGGCGGGGCCAGGAGAAGGCTGGGAGCCACGGTGCGGGTGCAGGGAGGGGACGCAGGTGTCAGCCTGAGCAAGGCCGCCCTGGCAAAGACGGCCAGGGCTCCACACCGGCCTCAGAACCCCAGCAGGCCTGGTCCCTGTCGGGGAGTGCAGGGGGCGTCCGAGGGCAGCGGCTTCACCAGCACGGAGGCCTGGGCAGTGCGCCCCGCCCCCAACACTGTTGCTAATTAGACCAAGGCCAGCCGGGACTGTGACAAAGCTGGAGCCGGCCACTCCCAGGAGGGGAGGTGTGGGGGAGGGCTCTGGCTGCCTCCTTCCCCCACCCCCTCCCCTTCCTGCCCCCAGCGCCTTCTCCTGCCTTCCCCACCCCGTTTCTCCTTTCTTCCCTCCAAGTCCATAGAGGCTGTTGGCTGTTTCTTGCACGTGACCGCGCTGGCGGTGAGTGAGTGACTGTTAGCCGGTACTCAGGTATTGGCAGCAGCACTGACGCCGCGATTAACATGGAAACCGTGTATCCCAGGAGCCCCTCTGAGGCCGACCCTAGAGTTCTGCATGCAAGCCTGCGCTGGCCAGGTGCTCAGCGCCCAGCACCACACGCACCAGCACCCATCTCCTGATTCACATTTAACAGTGGGTTAAGCCCGCCGGGGTCCAGCGCGCGCCCACGCTATGGCTGAGAGCCCCGAAGTCCCGGGGGAGCCTTCATTATACATGAGGAAGAGGATGGATGGCCCTGCGGCCAGAGACGCGATCAATGGGGAGCGGAGGAGCCGCGAACAGCCCGGCCCGCGCCAGCATGCGCCAGCACGCGCTCAAGGCAGGAGGTCGTTGGGGCCCCGCGGTGCGCGGACCCTCATGAAGGTGGTGTCGCGGCGGGAGCTGCAGGATCCGCGTGTGGCGGGGACAGTGGAACCCGGGATCCCTGTGAGGCAGCGGGAGCGGCAGGAACCCCGTGAGGCGGCGGCGTCCTGGCGCAAACTGCGGGAGGTGGGCATCGCGGCTGCCTGGCAGGACCAAGAATCCACCTGCAAGACACAGAGGACGACTCTGTCACGGACAGTGTCACCCCCGCACCACATTGTCACAGCCCCACCCAGGGCCTGCCTGCTCCTGCCTTGTGAATGACCTTGGCCCTCTGCCCGGCTGCTCCGGAACCATGGGTGCTGCCGCCCAGGGGTCCACCAGGAGAGGCGAGGAGGGGATCTCGGCCCTGGCAGCAGTCCCGAGGAGGGCACGGGCGCTGTCGCTGGTCGAGGCCGGTTCACGTGGCTCAGAGCCGGAGTCTGCCCGGACGGTCAGGGAATCAGCGGCTCTCAGCCCAGGCAGCAGCGCCGTGGGGCTAAAGGCGGGATGCAGGGTGGTGGCCCGGAGCTGTGCTGCCCGGAGCGGGGGCTGTGGCCTCCACCTGCAGTCGCTCTGCCTTCGGAGGCTCACCACCCAGACAGGAAGTGCTGGCCTCACTTCCTGTCCACCTGACCCCCGGGGGACACCGTGGTCACACAGGAGCACACGCAGGTGTGGGGCAGATTTCCCTGGTAGGGGACTCCCTTTGCCTTTGTCCGTCGGTCACTGGCCAGCGGGGCCGGGCCTCCTCAGCGTGGCGTCCAGCGCAGCTCAGGTCGGTGCCTCCTGGACCCACTGCGCCTTCTGCCGGCGTCCACGTCTGGCTTGGGCGGATGTGGCCAGGAAGCGCTCAGAGAGCTGTTGGCATAAACCCGCTATTTGTAATAATAGCTCTGCTCGGTTTCCAGACGCTGCGCAAATCGATGGAATTTGGGTTGAGATTCTTAATAAATTATGCAAGTGTTTAATAAATTTTAAGAGTGGGAGCTGGGCTGAGGCGTGTGGGATGACGGGTGTCTCGTTTTGCTCCTTGGTGCTTTGGTGAGGGAGGATGGCGGCGGCCAGGGAATGCCGGAGGCCCCCACTTGTTTGGGACATCAAAGCTGGGGTCAGGAGCAGAGCCCCCAATACAGGAGATGGCCATGTAGTGAGCCAAGCACCCCAAAAACCCAGAGAGAAAGAGGGGTCTGCATAGACTGCCCATGGCAAAACCATGTCTGAAGAGCATGTCCAGGGCCCAGCGCCGTGGCTCACGTGGTTAATCCTCCGCCTGCGGCGCCAGCATCCCCTATGGGCGACAGATTCTAGTCCCAGTTGCTCCTCTTCCAGGCCAGCTCTCTGCTGTGGCCCGGGAAGGCAGTGGAGGATGGCCCAAGTCCTTGGGCCCTGCACCCGCATGGGAAACCAGGAGAAGCACCTGGCTGCTGGCTTCAGATCGGCGTAGCTCCAGCTGTCACAGCCATTTGGGGGGGTGAACCAACGGAAGGAAGACCTTTCTCTCTGTCTCTCTCTCTCACTGTCTAACTCTATCTGTCAAACACATAAAAAAAAAAAAAATAAAGATGAAGAGCGTGTCCAGACAGGGGCTCCCTCTGTGTCAGGAGTGGGGGCAGGGAGAGAGAGCACAAAACCCCTGTGTGTTTTCTTTCTGTTTCATGAGGCCTCCCACCAGCCGAGCAGGGGCGGGTGCTGTCCCATTTCACAGAGGTGGAGAAGGACCCGCCGGGTCCAGTGAAGCCTCCGTTCTCTGCCCAGCTGGGAGGGACGGTGCCTACATGTGAGGGCCGGGGTGGACGTGGGCAGACGCTGCTGCGGTACAGCCGCTGGGCGTGGACACGGGGAGACAGGCAGGGCCTTGCAGTGAGCTGAGCGGGAGCGTCACCAAGGGCCTTGCAGCCCCTGGACCTGGAAGTCCAGCGCTGTTCTCTGGCCCTGAGGGGCACTTTTGCTTCCTTGGGGGTCAGCCCCGCTCACTGTCGGCAGAGCAATGCGTCTCCCAAAGTGGCACAGGCAGCCCACGTGGAGGCCACGTTCGGCCCCCTTTCTGGGCTCTTGCTACACACTGCACCTTTGCGTTTTGTCCATTGGCTGCACCTAACAGTTCTCTTTTCAAATTCATGACTGGCCGTGGACCCCGCTGTAGGAACACACCACCTTCATTTACTTGTTTTCCCGTTGGAAGACACTGGGCTGTTGGCAGGCTTGCACGGTGACAATCCTTCAGCGATGGGCATCTTGGTGCAGATGTGTGTGCACCACGGCAGGCACCTGTGAGGGAGACTCCCGGGTGATGCCGCCTGGGCTTACTTAATACCAGCAATGGCCGTCCAAAACGGCTGTGCCCATTTACACGCATGGTGTGGTTTCCCTTCCCCGTGTCTTCTCTGACACCTAGAGTGCACACACACACATTCGCACACACACGCTCACACACACACGCTCACGCGCACACACACACGCACACGGGCATCTTCCAAAGGTTCATGGAGAATGCATGTTAGGAAGAAATGCGAGCCGGCGCCATGGCTTAATAGGCTAATCCTCCGCCTTGCGGCGCCGGCACCCCGGGTTCTAGTCCCAGTTGGGGCGCCGGATTCTATCCCGGTTGCCCCTCTTCCAGTCCAGCTCTCTGCTGTGGCCCGGGAAGGCAGTGGAGGATGGCCCAAGTCCTTGGGCTCTGTACCCCATGGGAGACCAGGATGAGCACCTGGCTCCTGGCTTCGGATCAGCGCGGTGCGCCGGCCGCAGCGGCCATTGGAGGGTGTACCAACGGCAAAAAGGAAGACCTTTCTCTCTGTCTCTCTCTCACAATCCACTCTGCCTGTCAAAAAATAAATAAATAAATGAAAAAAAATGAAGAAAAAAATGCGTGGATGTCACACGCTTTTGCACCACGACGCTCACGCTAACTGCTCATGCGGTGTCTGAACAAGACCTCAGCCGGGGAAGAGCCCTGACGGGGATGTCAGTCCTGCTCAAACTGGAGCGAGAGCAGCACCCGGCCGGTGCTGACGCTGGGTGAAAGAAGCGTAAACTCACCGATGCCTTGTGGAAAGTGTGTGGGCGGTGCCCCAGAGATCTCCGCAGCTCGCAAGTGGAGAACCCCATCAAGAAGGGCAGAGGATGCTGACCAAGCCCACACCAAGCCCACAGCAGACATTTGCAAGGGCGAAAATGCATCTGGGGTGAGCCCTGACTGAAGGGGGCCGGGGGTCAACAGCAGAGACCGTGGCCAGAGCCGTAGGCATCTCGGTTGGCTCAGCTTGCACAATCCTGGCTGGAAAAATTTCCTGGAGCCCAATGTTCGCTCAGTGGGTGTGAAACGTCGTGCCCAGGTCAGCGGCCGACAGGAGCAGAGACCTCGGTGGAAATTTTCAACAAACGGGATTGAGATCCCGGCGCGTTTCTTGGAAGAATTCTAACAGGAGACGGAACCCCGCCTTACCAGGGCAACCCTGGAGGCCAAGCAGCCTCCAAGCAACGGCGACCAAGGAGGGCAGTGGCCCCAGAGGGCGGACATGGACGAGCCGGGGCGCAGGCCGTGGCCACAGTGTCCTGGCTGCGCAGGGCTCTCAGGAGGCCGAGGAGCGCTTCTGCCGGGGAGAGCGGCGTCGTTCTCACCACGACGGCGCCCAGCTCGCTCCTGCATCAAACGGGCACTTCCGTGAGCGTTTGGTGGTCCTGACTGGACCACCTCTCTAGAGGGCACTCGCTGTTTTCAGCGAATACCGTGAAAAAGCCCGTCTGTGCCCTCGGTTCCTCAGGGCTGGGCTCAGAGCTGGATCGGCACTCAGCACAGTGTCTTGGACTCGGTGGAGCTTATGCCAAGAACAAAGTTCATGCTTACCTTTGAGGTCCACTTTCCCACAAACCTTTGCCGGTCCCCTCGTGGGTGTGGGCGTGGGCGTGGGTGTCAGACCTGCTGATGAGGGCGTCGTGGAAATCCGCTGCGGTGTATTCTCTGGAGGCCGATCTGTTGTGCGCCTCTCGTGAGCGCGTCGGTGCCTGTGTGCCTTCCTTGGGAAAGCTGCTTTCCTATCTTGTGGGAGAACGCCACGCGGGTGTTGGGAGTTATTTTAGTGTTCTGGATGCAAATTCCCTGCTGGTTTTATGCGTCATAGACATCTTGTCCCTGCCTTTCGTGCTTATTTGCAAACTTTGATGAGCGAATTTTATTTATGTTCATCAAGTGCAGTATATAAACATTTTTATCCTGTAAGAAATCGTGCCTCCCTCCGGTGTGACAGCACGCTCTTGTTACTTTTCTAGAAGCCTTTCTGTTTTATTTTCCACTCTCGAGTAGGCCTGCGGTTCATTAGAAATGGAAGTTGGCGTATGGCCTGAGCTGATCTTCTTGACGTCCAGTGGCCAGCAGGTGCATGGCCGAGATGGCCGCCTCCTCCCGTGCCCTGTGGAGCTATGATGCGTTGTGAGCTCAGGCGCGGATCCATTCCCGGGCTGTTATCCTGGCTGTGTCCAGTCTGCTTCTGTGTTACACTGACTTGGAAATAAGTCGTGACGTCTGCCGGAACGCGGCCTTTGCTGTGGCCAGTCGGCGCCCCTCCCATCCGTCCTGCTGGACTCACTGACACTCTCCAACATAGAAGAAGAGTTTGTAGGGTCAGGCCTGAAATGACCGGGAACTTCAACTTATTTTTTCTTGGTTCCTTTGCTTCTGAAGCTCTGACAAACCAGGTAAGAGTTCTGACTGCCCGAGGCCACCAGGCTGGAGGAACCGTATGGAGACACAGGCAGAGGCCCCGGGACTGCCCACGGGGAAGAGCCTGCTGCCCCCATCTGTGTGGTCCCTCAGCTGTTCAGGTCATCGACAAGCCCAGACCCCGAGGACCAAGACAGGCACTGCCCCGCCGGTGATCCTCGCTGTGGGAGGCACTGCCTCTGGACTGCTTTGTTGTAGGCAGCAGGTGTGTCGCTTGTCCAGCTTTGACCTTCAGGGTTGCCACGCCCACTCTCGACACTTGGATTTCGTCACAAATGTTAGAATTAGCTTCTCCATTTCTACAGGAAACCTGCTGGGATTTCGATTTCACTTGCACGGATCCTGTAGATTTACTGGGACCAACTGATATCTTGACAAAATTAACTTCAGTCAATGGCCACGGTTTTTATAGCTACAATTATTTAATATTTCTTCAGATTATTCTAGTAATCTTTGTAGGTTTCTGTACATATTGTGTGGGTCTCGCACATATATATTTGTTCCCAGATATTAAATGTTTAGAGATGCTTTTATTATTGCATATGCAATTATTTTACAGTTTCATTTTTATTTTTTTATTTATTTATTTTTTTTTTGACAGGCAGAGTGGACAGTGAGAGAGAGACAGAGAGAAAGGTCTTCCTTTTGCCGTTGGTTCACCCTCCAATGGCCGCCGCGGTAGCGCGCTGCGGCCGGCGCACCGCGCTGTTCCGATGGCAGGAGCCAGGTGCTTCTCCTGGTCTCCCATGGGGTGCAGGGCCCAAGCACTTGGGCCATCCTCCACTGCACTCCCTGGCCACAGCAGAGAGCTGGCCTGGAAGAGGGGCAACCAGGACAGGATCGGTGCCCCGACCGGGACTAGAACCCGGGGTGCCGGCGCCGCAAGGCGGAGGATTAGCCTAGTGAGCCGCGGCGCCGGCCTTAAAGTTTCATTTTTAAATTAGTTGTGCCCAGTGTATGGGATATGTTCTTTTCAAAAATTTATTTGAGGAGTTGGCTCTGTGGCATAGCAGGTAAAGCTGCTGCCTGCAGTGCCGGCATCCCATACGCCGGTTCAAGTCTCGGCTGCTCCACTTCCGATCCAGCTCTCTGCTATGGCCTGGGAAAGCAGTAGAAGATGGCCCAAGTGCTTGGGCCCCTGCACCCGCGTGGGAGACCCGTAGGAAGCTCCTGGCTCCTGGCTTCAGATCAGTGCAGCTCCAGCTGTTGTGGCCAATTGGGTAATGAACCAATGGATGAAAGATTCCCCCCCCCCCCCCGCCTCTCCTTCTCTCTCTGTGTAACTCTTTCAGATAAATAAATAAATCTTTAAAAATTTTATTTGGGAGACAGACAGACACACAGAGAGACAGTCAGACAGAGAGCTCCTAGCCCCTGCATCATTCCCCAAATAGCCACAGTGGCCACGCCTGGGCCAGGCCAAAACTCAGAGCTGAGAATCCCATCCGGTCTCTCACATGGGTGTCAGAGACCCACGCCTTCGGGGCATCGCCTGCTGCCTCCCAGCCAAAGCGACAGCAGGAAGGCAGACCTGGGAGCCAGGCTGGTGCTGGAACCCAGGCGCTACAGCTTGGGACAGAGGGCCTCCACCTGCCAGGCTTACGCCCATCCAGTGTGTGTTTTGTAAGTTTTTCTGAAAAAGCTTTTATTTGATTTTACTTGAAAGTCAGACTTACCGAGAGAGAGAGAGAGAGAGAGAGAGAGAGGAAGAGACAGAGAGAGGGGTCTTCCATCCACTGGTTCACTCCCCAGATGGCCCCAACGGCCGGGGCTGGGCCGGGCAGAAGCCAGCAGCCAGGAGCTTCTGCTGGGGTCCCTGTAGCTGATGGAGCCGTGTGGTCCCTGGGTGCCATGTTGGTTCTGGTGAGTCAGGGTCCCTGTAGCTGACGGAGCCGTGGGGTTCCTGGGTGCCATGTTGGTTCTGGTGAGTCAGGGTCCCTGTAGCTGACGGAGCCGTGGGGTTCCTGGGTGCCATGTTGGTTCTGGTGAGTCAGGGTCCCTGTAGCTGACGGAGCCGTGGGGTTCCTGGGTGCCATGTTGGTTCTGGTGAGTCAGGGTCCCTGTAGCTGACGGAGCCGTGTGGTCCCTGGGTGCCATGTTGGATCTGGACACCCAGACTGTGAGTTGGGGTCCCTGTAGCTGATGGAGCCGTGTGGTCCCTGGGTGCCATGTTGGTTCTGGTGAGTCAGGGTCCCTGTAGCTGACGGAGCCGTGGGGTTCCTGGGTGCCATGTTGGTTCTGGTGAGTCAGGGTCCCTGTAGCTGACGGAGCCGTGGGGTTCCTGGGTGCCATGTTGGTTCTGGTGAGTCAGGGTCCCTGTAGCTGACGGAGCCGTGTGGTCCCTGGGTGCCATGTTGGATCTGGACACCCAGACTGTGAGTTGGGGTCCCTGTAGCTGACGGAGCCGTGTGGTCCCTGGGTGCCATGTTGGCTCTGGACCTGAGCCCTTCCAACAGACAGGTGACTATGGAAGCATGAAGACCCCTGCCATCCTCTGTGCCGGTGCACGTCAGGGGTCTCACCTGAAAGCTTGGGTGCTGCCGGAGGCTCCTCCCTCCTGGTCCTGTCGCGCCTGCTCGGGAGGCCGCGCGGTGCCTGCGTGTTCTTCCCACGCTCTCTGTGCTGGGTTTCCTGAGGCCTTGCACAGGGCTGCAGCACGGGCGCCCAGGGATGCCGGGAGGGGCTTCCGTAGGATTCCAGGCCGCTTCCCGACCTGTGCTTGCCCCGCAGCCCGCAGCCCTGTCAGGTCTCTGTGACGCTGCTGCAGACCCCAGGCCACCGTGGGCTCTGATGTTCTGCGTGGCTGGCTGGCCCATGGGCCCCGCTGCGTGCTCAGCCCTGGAGCGTGGGGTCCCTGACACACAGGCTGCCCCGTGGCTCTGCAGCTCCTGCCCACAGCCTCTGGGCCCTGTCCCCAGCCTCCGTGGGCCGGCAGGTGACTCTGTAACCAGCTCGGTCACAGGCGGACACAGCGGGTCCCTGTCAGTGGATTCTGAATCCTCGTGTTCCTAGTGGAGCTGGCTGTCACCGGGGCAGAGAGCAGCTGGGGTTCTCACTGCTGCCGCCCCGGGTACCTTCCTGCCAGCTCCTCGGTGTGTCCGGGAGTCGAAGGTGGATTCGCAGTGGGGAACTTCCTGGAATACCCACGCACGTCCTCCGTGGCTGTCCCGGGCCGCTGAGACCCACCCCCATGGATATTCAGCCCTCGCTGTCAGCTCTGCTCTTGCCCCCACCACCCCAAGCCCCTCCCCAGACTGTGCGGCGTGAAGACCCCTCCTCTCCAGGCCTCAGCTTCCTCTCCTGAAAAGTGGGCAGGGGCACGACTGACCCCAGGTGAGCCTTCCGGAGACGCCGGCTGTGTCTCGGCTGCTGCAGAGGGGTCCATTCCGACAGCCTGTGGCCCCCGAGGCAGGAGAGGGACTCGGGAACTGACGTCTTCAGCCTCACGGCTACCCACGAAAGCCCAGGGCTGTGGCCACTGTGGTCTGGCACCACCTGGGCTGGGTTGGCACTGGGGCTGTAATGTAATATTTATTAAACCAAGCGCTTGTTTCCCTTTGCACGGAGCAGACCCAGGAGAGCGGCTGCATGCCCGTCACTGTCGGCCGCCCCGAGCCGTGGCCAGCCCACACGTCCCCCGGGACACGAGGGAAAGGACCTTGTTGTTTGCCAGGGTGGGACCAGCGTCTGAGGGAAGTGAGACCGACAGACGAGATCCTCCGTGCACATGTTCACTCCCGGGAGCTAGGCCAGTCCGAGGCCTGGAACTCCGTTTGGGTCTCCCATGTGGGTGGCAGGGACTCACTGCGGCCGCACGGGGTGCACATTAGCAGGGAACTGGACCGGAAGTGGAGCAGCTGGGGCTCAAACCAGTGCCCATAGGGGATGCCGGCGCTTCAGGCCAGGGCGTTAACCCGCTGGGCCACAGCGCTGGCCCCCGATGTGGCACCCTAACCACGGTGCCCCATGCCCACTCCGAGGGGGCTGATTCTCCAGCTGGCTGCTTACAGCTGCCGAGCCCTGACGTGGGCCCCGCGTCCCCTGCCTGCAGCCAGCAGGGCCTCCCGCGCCGGGAAGCAAAGTCGCGGTGCCCAGGCCTCCCCGGCCCACACCCCGCAGGGGCACTGAAGAACCTCCCTGGGAACTTCCTCCTGTTCACCTCCGTTGCCGTGTTCTGACTCCACGCGGTGCCGCCATGATGCACAGGTCCCCGGGGCCTCTGGGCTCTGCTGAACCCCACATTCTTGCGGTGCTGTTTGCGGCCCTCCCAGATAACATCTCGTCCGCCCAGCGACTTACCTGAGTCTCACACAACCCTTCCCCCCAGTGCAGGGCGGCCTCTCCGGGACCAGAGCGTCTTCCAGCCCCGGGCCTCAGCCGAGCTGCCCGCCAGCCTCAGCCCCACAGGGCAGCCCGGGGCTCTCCCAGGGGCCACAGCATCCTCAAGCCAGGCTCCGTGTCACCAGGCTCCATGCACCAGGCTCCGTGTCACCAGGCTCCATGTCACCAGGCTCCGTGTCACCAGGCTCCATGCACCAGGCTCCATGTCACCAGGCTCCATGCACCAGGCTCCGTGTCAGGCATCCGCTCTTTAGGTTTCCAAGGAGCAGGCGTCGATGGGACGGTGGCTGAGTGGGGGGTGTGTCCATTTTGCCAGGGACCTGATGGGCATTTCGTCATCACACCCTGGCCTCGAGTGACCAGCCACTTCCTGGACGTGCCCACGTACCTGACCCTCAGCTTGGCTCAGCCGGGAGTGGCCACCTCCCCCTGCTTGCTCGGAGCCTCGCTCTGCGTCTCTCAAACACGGGCCTTGTGCTGAGGCCTCCCTCACCTCCCAGCCAAACCTGAGCTCAACCCCGGATCTTGGAGTTTCTGCCTCTGAACTCTGTCCACCGCCTTCTCGGCCCAGCCTGAATCCATTCCGCGGGCATGGGCTGGTGTCTCCGTCTACTGAACCCCGGCGGTTGGCAACGCTGCTTGGAGCCCCTTCTGTAGCCTTGGGGTGAGGGCCGTGGTGGGTGAGGGGTGGGCACCCCCGCCTGGCTCTGCTTCCCCCAGCCTTGGCACGGACCCCTGCTCCCAACTCCGCCCGTCTCACCCTTTTGTGTAGCCTTGGGGTGAGGGCTGTGGTAGGGGAAGGGTGGGCACCCCCGCCTGGCTCTGCTTCCCCCAGCCTTGGCACAGCCCCCTCTGCCCAAGTCCGCCTGCCTCACCCTTTTGTGTAGCCTTGGGGTGAGGGCTGTGGTGGGTGAGGGGTGGGCACCCCCGCCTGGCTCTGCTTCCCCCAGCCTTGGCACGGACCCCTGCTCCCAACTCCGCCCGTCTCACCCTTTTGTGTAGCCTTGGGGTGAGGGCTGTGGTGGGGGAAGGGTGGGCACCCCCGCCTGGCTGTGCTTCCCCCCAGCCTTGGCACGGACCCCTGCTCCCAACTCCGCCTGCCTCACCCTTTTGTGTAGCCTTGGGGTGAGGGTCGTGGTGGGTGAGGGGTGGGCACCCCCGCCTGGCTGAGCTTCCCCCAGCCTTGGCACAGCCCCCTCTGCCCAAGTCCGCCTGCCTCACCCTTTTGGGCTCCATCCCTGTCCTGGAGCCCAGAGCCCAGGACCTCAGGACGTGAGTGCACTTGGGACAAAGCCATCAGGGGGTCCCTAGTCCCGTGGACAGAGGAGGTTAGGCCACACGCACAGAGGGACGCCATGTAGGGATGCAGGGAGAGGCCTCAGAGGAACCAGCCCCACCACCGTGCTGCCCAGACTTCTGCCTCCAGGCTGGTGAGAAGCCTGTGTGTGGCTCAAGCCACCCGCGGTGCCCGGCTCTGTCCTGGTGCTCAGGGCCCCGAGACGAGGGCTGTGGCTGCCCTCCACACACCTCAGCCGCCCGGGGCCAAGCAACGCCACCATCGTGTGTGCCAGGGGCCAGGCTCTGTCCCTCCGCTCTCCCGCCGTCCAGCAGGGAGGGGGCTTGCAGGCCAGGACTGGCGTGCAGGTGGTACCTGAGCAGACCCGTGGACGTCAGGATGCCTTTGCTGGCTTCCCCGCCCCTGAAGCCACGTGGGCTCGGGTCCTTGTGGGGAGGGCTCCGCCCTGAGCCGCTGTCAAGCCCACGCCCAGCCCAGCTCACCACAGGCAGCAGGAAGACCCGCCCTCCCCTATGGAGCCCACCAGGAGGGGTGGGCAGGACAGGCCCCGTGGTCACATCTGGCATCCCATGGAGGCGTTCCTCTAGCCCTGACCCCTAAACCCTTAGTCTCTGCACACGACAGGACCCAGATGTCCTGCACAGCCTCCGAGCCATGGCCACGCGTGGTCAACAGCGCCGGCATCCAGTCACGGGGCACAGCCGGCTCCATGCCACATGAGGCCTTGGGCAGGGAGACCCCTCGTGTGGGGAGAACCCCAGGTGTGGAGACCCCATGTGTGGGGAGACCCCATAAGGTGTAGCACTCCCCTTGCTTGGGGAGACTCCCCCAAGTGTGGAGCCCCCTCCCCAAGGTGTGGAGACCCTTCCCCTGCTGTGGGGAGACTCCCCCCGAGGTGTTGAGACCCCTTCAGGGGCGGGACCCTCCTGCTCGGGCATCTGACCCCCAGTGCAGCTCTGGGGGCTCCGGTACAGTGCTCAGTGCACAGTGCTCCTCGGAGCCACCTCTCACCTGCCGCTGTTTCCTGGACGAAGCATCACAGCCATCTGTCTGACGTGGCCCGTCCATCTGTGGCCCTGGACAGTGCTCTGGGCTGAGCCCTGCTCTTGTGTCCCAGGACAAGTGCAGGAGGCACTGTTAGCTCCGTCCCACAGAGTCCCTGCGTTGTCTTCCCTGAAGCAAGGTGGGGCCAAGGTGGACATTGTCACCTCCTGAGGCTGACCGCTCCGCCCCCCTCAGGGCCTGCTGCGGCCCTGCCCAGGCTGACGGGGCTCCCTTTACGTCAGATGGCCTCGTCCCTTGTGCAGCCCCACTCTGGCCCCCCTCCCTGCTGGGAAGGGGCGCCTGGGCTCCTGTGCTCCTGGCGTGAGTGCCCTCGGGGACCGGTCCAGTTCTGAGTCCACATTCCTCCCTACAGACCGGGGCTTGTGTGTGTGTGCAACTGAGTGTCCGTGTGTGTGCGATGGGGTGTCTGTGTGTGTGCAATGGGGTTTCTGTGTGGGTGCGCGTGCATTAGGACGGGGGAGCCTCAGGGCTGCCCGCCTGCCTGCTGGCCCCGCGTGCCCAGGAAGAGGCCCCCAAAGCCCAGTGTCCCACCCTCGTGGTCCCTGCTGCAGCCCTGAGCGTCGGCGCTGCCCCGTCGCCTGGGTGCTCCTCAGAGCATGGCTTCCCTCGTCCTGCTGCCGTCTCCTCTGGGACCCCGCAGTGCCCACCCCCCTCGGCCAGGACCCACAAACCCCCTGGGGCGCCGGCTGTACCGACCTCTATTTGGGTTTCTGGGGCTTACGTTGGGGAACCCCTGGGCGTGGGCCCTGGGCTCTGTTCACTTTGCCTCGTCTCCATCTCAAATTGGCAACCATGGAAACCACGCCATAGAAACTGTGCCATGGAGCTGTGCAGAGTTCACCAAGTACTCCAGCAAGACCCGAGCCGCATATGCAATGCCCTCTGGCTCTGGGAGGGGTGTTCGGCTCTTACCCCCCAGGAAGGGGCGTCTTGCAGGGGACGACAGCCCACAGCGTCCCTCGTCCCCCTCCAGGGCCTGTCCTGTGTGCCCAGCTGCCCTGCCTGTGCCAGTCCCCCGCCCGCCAATCTGGGTTGAACCAGGGTGCCAGTTGCTCATGCCCCCCTCGGGCCCCCAGGCTCCTGTCTCGCCGCCATGCCGTCACGTCTTCAGTCTGTCTGATTCTTCTCTGTAATAGCCAGGAAGCCCTGCCTACCCTCCACTCTGACTCTTGAAATTGATGTGTCTGTCTGTATCTGTCCATCCATCCATCCAGCCAGCCAGCCGCCTGCCATTTCCCGTGTAGTCTACTCAGGCCCCACGACTTAAGGGCCCTCAGTTACGTTCCTGCCGGGGGACACCTGCCACACCGCGGATGAACCACGGGAGCAGGTCCGTCTGCGTCTCCTCTGACGGCTGCTCAGGGTTCACCTTGAGCCCGGGCCCTGGTCAGCTGCGTCTCCAGGCTCTGTCCAGCTCTCTTCTGCATCGCAAAGGTTTTGTGTCTGTTCCCTCCACTCACAGCTCTCCCAGGGCTCGGAGAGCAGAGTGTGTGCGTCTCCCGGGACAGTTTGGGCCCTGCCCATCAGCTTCGCCAGATCCGTGAACTATTTGGTGGCAGGGATGGAGGGGTGGGGTGGGGGCCTCACCTAAGGGCAGCCGTCACTGGGCCTCATGGCCACCTCTGCACATCACACGTGGCGTCTCCCTGGGCTGGGCCCGTCGGGCACTCGTCACTCAGCGCTCCCCTCTCAGAGGGCCTGGGGAGGGAAGTTCCAGAAGGCGGGGCCATCACAGGTCCTACAGCGCAGTCACACGCTTGTGGGCTCCCTGGCCAGGCACCGATGGATCCCCGACCTTGAGTGAGTCCCTGCCCCAGACAGGATGCAGGGTGTGCTGGGGGCGGTGACCAGTGTTGACCCTCGGAGTGAAAACACGCAGCCCGTTTACAGCCCAAGGTGAGGGAGAAAGAGAAGCCAGATTTAAAGAAACAGCACCGTGGCAGCACGCTGGCCTCCCCCCCCCTTCTCTCCCTCCTCTCTCCTTCTCCTCTCCCTCTCCCTCTCCCTCTCTCTCTCCCTCTCTTCCCCCCTTCTCTCTCTCTCTCTCCCTCTTTCTCCCCCTCTCTCCCCCTTCTCTCTCTCTCTCTCTCTCTCTCTGCCTCCTTCTCTCTCTCTCTCTCTCTCCCTCTCTCTCTCCCTCCCCCCCTTCTCTCTCTCCCTCTCTCTCAGCATTGGTGTCCAGGCCGCGTGCCAGCAGCCAGGCTGTGAACCCAGTCCCGCTGTCTTGTGGGGCAGGCGCCCTGCCTGGTCAGAGCAGAGACCTGGAAACACCTCTCTCCGTCCCTTCCCCTGGCTGAAGGCTCCCTGCAGCGCGCTCGGAGGTGTGTCAGTGGGACATCGTGGGACACTGCTAGAGCTGCCCCGGGCCACGCCCCCACACAAGGACATGCCTGGAGTGATGCTACCAAACCTCGCCATGAAAGCAAGGGCGGAGGAGCCCGTGAGACAGGTGCGTCCGCGGAGGACGTTTTCCGGTTAGTTGCTGGTTTTCCACACTTTCTTTTGCAGACGTTCAGAGCACCAGTTGACTTCCGAGTGACACCCAGCCACAGCGACTGTCCCAGGACACCTGGGCAGCCGGCAGAGCCCACAGCTGTGGTGCCGACGCCGTGAAGGGCAGTGTCCTCCACCCCGGGTGGCCTGGGCGTTGCTCTCCGCGAGACCCAAAGCTGACGCCTTCCTTCCACTACTCGTTAGGTCGAGGGTTTTTTAGGTTCTAAGAAGGCAAGGCAAGGAGGTGCCATGCATGGCAGGGGGTGAGATTCACACGGGAGCGGGGGTCTGAGGGAGTCAGCCCCGGGCAGTGGGCAGGAGGCCACATGGGCGTGCAGAGGCCTGAATGGGCAGAAGAGCCCTTGACAGGCGGCCACCAAAGGCGACAGGGACAAGGACGTGCTCACTGGCCTGGGTGTCACTATGACAGCCACAGGGGGCAGAATCCGAGGCTGGAAGATCCTTGTGACATCCCCAGGTCTTTCCTAGCTGGGGCTCCGTCTGGCAGGTGTGACGTCACCTACATGTGTCTCTCTTTGGGGTCGGTGACACCTGCTGGCGACCTTGCTCCCAGCACATGGCCAGGCCCTGGGCGCACGGGGAGGCGCTGGGCAGTCCCCGGAGAGCGCGGCGCCCGTGGGTCCCGTTCTGCCCCTGCCACGCGCCCTGTGCTGCCTGCAGCTGAGCCTCGGGGGACGTCGGCCATTGTGCCAGCGACTGAGCCCCACGCTGTTCTGCCAGCTCCGGACGCACGGGCAAGCTGCGCCGGGGACTCGCTCCTCTTTGCTGCTGTTTAATAGGGGAAAAATCATGGCCCATGCGAGAGAACGGGAGGGCCGAGCGAGGGCCTGCAGGGTTTTGTTTTGTGCAGCTTAGTTAGATTTGTGACGTGGCCAAACAGCCTCGTGGAGTCAAGGAGACCTGAGCGGAGAGCGGGAACTCTCAATCCCCCGTCAGCGACCACTGCACCCGGCCCCCACCAAGCCACACCAGGACCCCTGCCTTCCCCCAGGGTTTTCCCAGCTTACCACAGCGGGAGACGAGTTCTGATTCTTCATGCAAGTTTCAATGCTTTTCCACCCAACCTGAGCTGAGACAGGCGGCCCAGGTCTCCGTCCGCACCCCGGCTCCCCGTCCCGGGACCATTCCTGGGGAACCGTCAGTGGAAGCTGACAGCCACGGGACACTGGGGTCAGGCTCCCGTTGGGGGCAGGTTCCGTGCACAACTCAGGGCGAGGAGAACCTAAGTCTGCGTGCAGGGCTTGTTGGTGTGATGTAAAAGCAGACCAGACTGGCTCAGCCTGGATCCCCAGTGGCTGAAGGCCCTGGGCGCTGCACAGCCCCGAGCTGGAGCAGGAGCCAAGCGAGGGGCTTCCCTGTGAGTGACAGCAGCCCGAGGCCTGGGTGCAGATGAGGTCAGAACGCAGGCCGGAGAGGAGCAGAGAGGGGCAGGGGACCCAAGGCCACCCTCCCGGCCAGAGGTGCTGGTGCCTCCCTGCGGCTGAGTTGTCCCTAGGCTGTGGTGACTGGGGGGTGATAAAGGACACTGCCGATCAGTCCTGGAGGCCGGGAGCCGCAGAGCTAGGCACCAGCAGCCGTGGGGGTGGGGAGGGGGCTGCTTCCTGGTTCGCAGAGGGCGCCTGTCGCTGTGAGGCTCCTCCTGTGACCTCACCCCGTCTTCCCGGGGTCAGAAACCTCGGACCTCAGCTTCAGCCTTGGCTGCCTGGCGACTTGCCGGACAGGGTCCTGTCGGGATCGCCGTGGGGTGGGGGTGGGGCTGATTCCAGAAGCGCAGTGCCAAGGGCAGGGGGAGGGGACAACTGGACCTTAACCCGCAGGACAGTTCTGGGCAGTGGGATTACAGCAGCAAAGCGTGAGGGGCGGGGACTCCTGCACCCCGCTCCTGTCAGTCACCATGGACAGCAGCCATGGACGCTTCACAGGCGCTTCCCAGGGGGCCGGGGCCGGACAGAGCAGGCTCCAAGAAATGCAGGTGTCCCTGGGGGCCAGGCTCATCCCACGACAGTGGGGGGCACCCACAGTGACCTCAGGGGATACCCCTGTGCAGCCGCCCTGTCGTCAGACTGCAGGTGAATGGCAGGACTTCTGCTCGGACGTTAATTTGTTAAACACAAGCTACTTTGGGTGAAATGCGCCCGTTCTTCATGGTTGATCTGCATGAATGCGACATCCGGGTGAGCTTCGTGTCTGACCTGCTCCCTAGCAGCTCTGCCCCCCTTAAACCAGAGGTCACACCCCCTCCCCTCCCATCCTCCTACTGCATGGATTCCCTCCTGGGGTCACGGCGGGAGTCTGGGTGCCCTGGTGCACTTGTGCCCTGCCCCGCTCTCCCCTTCAGCCCACCCCTCCGTGCAGCCCCAGCCCCTTCCCTCCATGCACGAACCACTTCTGCACGTCCTCCAGGACCTAAGCGGTGGGGCTCTGCGCCACGGCCTGGGGGTACAACAGCCGTCTCCCCGTGGACGCTCCCTCATCCTCCTGGGCTCAGGTGCACTGATCTGGGGACAGCCCGCGCCTCAGTTCTCCCCTGGGTGAAGTGGGTGATATGGCGGCTCCTGCACCGCCGAGCTCATGGGAGGGCCCTGGGCAGCCTCAAGCCCGGAGACTGGGTTCCAGCTCCTCCCTCTTCCTCCACGGGGTTGCCAGAGCACCTGTGAGACAGGCAAGACGGCGGTGTGGGGGCAGAATCTGGCTGCGGCCGCTCCGACGGTCTCCAAACGCCGCCGTCTCGTGGACACACCGAGGACTGCCCAGGACTGGTCCGGGGGGCGTGTGCACACGGCGGTGCAGTTTAGAACACAGTCAGAGGCGGGGGGGGGGGGGTGTGTGAGACCACAACAAAAGGCCCTTCTGTGGTCTTCCACGTGGCCGATGGACGGTGTTAAAAATCTATCTATCTATATCTATCTATCTATCTATATCTATCTATCTATCTATCTATCTGACAAGCACCATGGTGGAAGGGTGGGGAGGGGAGGGAGAAGGGGGAGGGGAAAGATCCAGCAAGCGTCTGTCCAAACCAGGAGCCAGAAGCCTCTTCCAGCCCTTGGGCCATCTTCCGCTGCCCTCCCAGGCCACAGCAGAGAGCTGGATGGGAAGTGGAGCCGCAGGGACTCGAACATACGGGATGCTAGCACCGCAGGCTTTACCTGCTACGCCACAGTGCCAACCCCCAAAATTCAATTTTAAAACATCTGAGGAGCTAACCATACGGCTTTTAACCAACGAGTTGTTTATTTGGTGGATATTATAATAGACGTCCCCGTGCAGCTCAACCGTTCACAATTCACGTGAGCTCTGATTGTGCGGCGCTGGCTCTGTGCTCACAGTGGTGAGAGGGGCTTGGAGGCAGTGCTGGCGCTGGGCAGGCGGGGTCGGGGCACCCTCCCTTTCGTGCAGGTTCGTGCGAACGCGTCCATGCGCTCACGTGCACAGAGGGGGCCTTTGTTCTAGATGGTTCTTTTTGTTTTTCTTGCGTTGCCTCTCTGCCGTGCCCTCTCTGCTTGTTTTAATGTCTCTCTTGGGCGTGGCTTATTGCTAAGTTTTACATTTTAGACCCAGGAACTGTACACTACTAAATAAATTATAACGAGTGATCATTAATGGATGAGTTTTACCCATTTGTGCTTCTTGAACGGCAGTCACTTTTCCTCCCGTCATCCTGTTTTGCCTCTTCCAAGGCTGTCTGGGAGCTGTGCGATCCGTGCGGCCGGGCAGGGCCTGCGCTCCTGCTGAGAACGTGACGTTGTGTTCCATCCCAGCAGGCCCAGGAGCTGCTCACCTGGCCTAGCCCCGCCCTGTGCTCTGTGAGCGCCACAGCTGCGTGGACACTAAGCCGGCACCTGGTGCAGCAGCTGCCTTCCCCCGATGACTCGGTGATTTCTCCAACGGACAGCTTGTAAAACGAACTCTACTCTGTAAATAGAACTCACCTACAAGTCCAGCCATAGTTCTTTTTTTTTTTTTTTTTTGACAGGCAGAGTGGACAGTGAGAGAGACAGAGAGAAAGGTCTTCCTTTACCGTTGGTTCACACTCCAATGGCCACCGCAGCCAGCTCTCTGCGGCCAGCGCACCACGTTGATCCGAAGGCAGGAGCCAGGTGCTTCTCCTGGTCTCCCAAGCACTTGGGCCATCCTCCACTGCACTCCCGGGCCATAGCAGAGAGCTGGCCTGGAAGAGGGGCAACCGGGACAGAATCCGGTGCCCCGACTAGGACTAGGACCCGGTGTGCCGGCGCCACTAGGTGGAGGATTAGCCTGTTGAGCCATGGCGCTGGCCTCATAGTTCTTTTTTTTTTTAAAGATTTATTTTATTTATTTGAAAGACAGAGTTACAGAGAGAGAGAGAAAGAGAGAGAGAGAGAGAGAGAGGTCTTCCATTTGCTGGTTCACTCCCCAGATGGCTGCAATGGCCGGAGCTGGGCCGATCCAAAGCCAGGAGCCAGGAGCTTCTTCCAGGTCTCCCATGTGGGTGCGGGGGCCCAAGCACTTGGGCCATCTTCTACTGCTTTCCCAGGCCACAGCAGAGAGCTGGATGGGAAGTAGAGCAGCCGGAACTAGAACCAGCACCCATATGGGATGCTGGCATTTCAGGCCAGGGTGTTAACCCGCTGCGCCACAGCGCCGGCCCTCCAGCCATAGTTCTGATTTAAGCTCAGGGTATCAATAGCATCATAATACATTCTTACTTCATGCCTGGTTCAGCTGGATTTTGGAAGCTGTTTTCCAGAACTGGGGCCTGGGCTGCCGAGCCTGAAGACTGGGGTGTCGCCGGGGTGTCACCGGAGCCGGGAGCGCTCTGCAGGCATGGGCGTGGCCAGGCTTTGCTGTCTCTGTCCTGGGTGCTCACAGGGGCTTGCTTTATTCCTGAAACCGGGCAGGGTTTGTTCCGTGGGAGCCGTGAGCACCCTGGGACTCGGTGTTGCCGTTAGGGAGCAGGCCCGGGCTCTCTCTCGTTCCAGTTTTTTTCTTGTGCACCTTTGTCTTTTCCTTTTGGTCCTAGCCGCATGTCCACCGAGTGCTCTGGGGTTCTTGTCTTCCAGGTCGACTCTTTTCTCTCGAATCGCTACGTTTTCTTCTGCTGCATTTCGCGCTCTCGCAGTCCTGGGTTTCAGCAGTGTCTGCTCATTTCAGCTTTTACTTGGCTGGACGTGGTTTTCTCTTGCCTTTAGTTACAAGCATTGCTCTCGGTAGAGACCGTGTGTCCCGCAGCAGGGAGGAGGTCTCCTGCTCCCAGCCCCTGTGCCCTAGGGCGGGTGCTGTCCCTCAGTCTCCTCCAGGGTGGGATGGAGGCAGGTGAATGAGAACCTAGACGGGCAAAGCAGGGGCCGCTGGGCCTCCTGCCTCCACTGTGCCCCCCAGTTCTGCTGGCAGATGCCCCCCCAGTCCACATGCCACCCCCACGGGGACCAAGGCCTCCTCCAGGGCCATGGTCTGCACCCCACCAGCTCCGTCTCGCCCAGCCTCTGTCTGGTCGATTTGTTTTTCGCTGAAATCCTCCCTCTGACCCTGCTGTCCCCACACCTGGCCGTTTTTCCTCATTCTCGTGGTTCCCCTGGGTGCGCGCCAGACACTGCCGGCACAAGGGCTTCTCCCGCTCCTCCCTCGCCTCCTGGCCCAGTCCTGGGAGCCTGCGGAAGGCAAGGCCAGAGCCCAGCCGTGCAGACACACAGAACCGGAAGAGCCAGACCCTTGTGTGGCCCCCTGCAGGGCCACAAACCCCAGCCATCCGCTCCCTCTCTCTCGTGGAGCTGAGCCCTCTGCTGACTGCCAGCTGCAGGGCCCAAGCCAGAGCTAAGTTCTCTGGTGCTCAGGTGCCAGCTCCCAGGGTCCCCAGGGCCTGCAGCTTCCCTACTGTCAGGGAACAGGAGTGATCAAGGCCGGCTGGTGGTCTCGGGCTCCAGGCAGGAGTGCAGTGAGCGCACAGTGAGAGAGGGCTCTGGGAGGTGACTGCGGCTGCCACAAGATACAAAGTGTCAGTCACAGGCCACAAGATACAAAGTGTCAGTCACAGGCCACAAGATACAAAGTGTCAGTCACAGGCCACGAGATACAAAGTGTCAGCCACAGCCCATGAGATACAAAGTGTCAGTCACAGCCCATGAGATACAAAGTGTCAGTCACAGCCCACAAGATACAAAGTGTCAGTCACAGGCCACGAGATACAAAGTGTCAGTCACAGCGCTCTGGAAGATTCCCGTCTTCCTGATCTGATTCCCACCGCCCCTTGCGTTCTGCTCACTGTCGGGGAGGCTGGCAGCCTTGCCGGGAGTGTCTGTTCCCTGCCTGGCCCCGGGTGTGTGACCGGACCCAGCTGATGCCCCGAGCCTGGCTCTGCAGGAGGGGCCACATCCCCTCAGGGTCAGGTCGGAAAGGAGAGAGCGCTTGGTCCACGGGCGCTTGGTCCACGGGTGCTTGGTCCACGGACGTGGGGCGCTGAGAAGGCGTGGGACGTCAGCACGAGTCCTCTGAGAAGTGGATTCAAGGCAGCCGTGGGGCCACTGGGGAGCCGCCTGTGGGAACAGGAGCAGGTGGGTCGGCCTCCGGCGCCCCTGCAGGGAGACCGGGAGACCCTGGGCTGGGGAGTTTGACTACAGTTCTATGAGGTTCTACAAGGGTCTGGCTGGAGCCATGGGGAGGCCTCAGCCCAGAGTCTCGTGACCTTCAGGCGGGCCCCACTCACCCCAGCTGGCCGCCGTGGGTGTCCTGGACACAGCGCAGTGGTGGGAGAGGAGGTGGTGACCAGGCTGTCACTCACTCTGCCCATCTAGGAGATCACAGCCACACGGTTTCATGGTCTCCCCAAGCGGGACCTCCCAGAACCCAGCATCAACAGCAGAGACCCCCTCCTGGGCCCAGGGCGGGGGGCAGCCCTGTCAGCCTCTGTCACCACAGAGCAGAGGCGGGATTTTGGGGGCGCACCACTCTAGGCTGGGCTGCCGCTGGGGCTGGGCCTCTGGTGCTGGCGGTCGGGGGGTGGTGCAGGGGGCAGCGTGTGTCCATCACGTCTCTCCCAAAGGCCCCAGGATCTAAATCACCAGGGCTCCATCCACCTCCCTAAGGCCGTGACTGGATCGTTTCCTCCCTGGTGGTACATTGACCTAAGACCCTGGGGACCAAGCCGTCCTTTGGATTAGACTGAACCTCCAAACTATCCAGACCCTGCCAGGGGAGGGGGCTGGGGCCCGGGTGTGCAGCCAGGTCGGGTCCCCTAAGGAGACCCAGTGGCTGCCACGGGAGGGGGCTCCCTGGCTCAGTTTTCTACCAGCGCCACCTGACGGCCGGGGCAGAGCAGAGCAGGGGCTGTGGGACCCTGTGGGTGGGGGGCTGCGCGTGTGCCCCTCCTGCCACCAGGGGCAGGGCTCTGCACCCTTCAGAGTGACTGACAGGCTCACAGCTGTGGCGGGGCGGGGTGTGCGGCTCCCCGGGGCGAGGGCCTGGGAGGGCAGTGGCTCCCGGGCAGTGGCGCCTGTCTGGCCTGTGGAAACCCCTAGCCCCCAGCATCCTGGACTGGAGGAAGGAGTGCACGCAGGGCCTCCCCACGCATGGGGGTCCTGCTCAGGCCTCGGCTGCGTGACCTGGACACTGCTGAGAGCTGCCTGTGGACCCTGGCGTCCTCGTCCCACCCGGGACCCTCCCCAGGCTCCCAGGCCTGGCTCTGGAGCACAGAACACGCAGCCTTGAAGTGGGAACCTCTCTGAATCCTGCACACTCGTCCTCGGGCACCTGCCGCTCTGCCTCCCACTCTGTCATCCCTCAGGTCAGAGACCTCTCCGGGGCCGACACTGGGCTCCCCGCCAACGGCACAGGTGTGGCCCCGGCTGGGTGCAGCCCCCAGCTCTGACCTGTATCCGCCTGTCCGTCCAGGTCAGTTGGCATGGCCGCCGCCAGCTCTTTGGGCAGTGAGGGGTCTGCTCTGCTGGTTGTGGGGCCTACAGCCCCAGATACCTACACCCTGCCGTAAAACAGGTACACATGGGGCCTCCAGATACCTGCACCAACATAGAACAGGTACACACAGGACCTCCAGATACCTGCACCCACCATAGAACAGGTGTACACGGGACCTCCAGATACCTGCACCCCCCATAGAACAGGTACACACAGGACCTCCAGATACCTGCACCACCATAGAACAGGTGCACACAGGACCTCCAGATACCTGCACCCACCATAGAACAGGTGCACACGGGGCCTCCAGATACCTGCACCCACCATAGAACAGGTGCACACAGGACCTCCAGATACCTGCACCACCATAGAACAGGTGCACACAGGACCCCCAGATACCTGCACCACCATAGAACAGGTGCACATGGGGCCTCCAGATACCTGCACCACCATAGAACAGGTACACACAGGACCTCCAGATACCTGCACCACCATAGAACAGGTGCACACAGGACCTCCAGATACCTGCACCCACGATAGAACAGGTGCACACAGGACCTCCAGATACCTGCACCACCATAGAACAGGTACACACAGGACCTCCAGATACCTGCACCCACCATAGAACAGGTGCACACAGGACCTCCAGATACCTGCACCCACCATAGAACAGGTGCACACAGGACCTCCAGATACCTGCACCACCATAGAACAGGTACACACAGGACCTCCAGATACCTGCACCACCATAGAACAGGTACACACAGGGCCTCCAGATACCTGCACCCCCCATAGAACAGGTGTGCCCAGGACCTCCAGATACCTGCACCCACCATAGAACAGGTGCACACAGGACCTCCAGATACCTGCACCCACCATAGAACAGGTGCACACGGGGCCTCCAGATACCTGCACCACCATAGAACAGGTACACACAGGGCCTCCAGATACCTGCACCCCCCATAGAACAGGTGTGCCCAGGACCTCCAGATACCTGCACCCACCATAGAACAGGTGCACACGGGACCTCCAGATACCTGCACCCACCATAGAACAGGTGCACACAGGACCTCCAGATACCTGCACCCACCATAGAACAGGTACACACAGGACCTCCAGATACCTGCACCCACCATAGAACAGGTGCACACAGGACCTACAGATACAAGAACCACCATAGAACAGGTACACACAGGGCCTCCAGATACCTGCACCCACCATAGAACAGGTGCACATAGGGCCTCCAGATACCTGCACCACCATAGAACAGGTGCACACAGGACCTCCAGATACCTGCACCCCCCATAGAACAGGTGCACACAGGACCTCCAGATACCTGCACCCACAATAGAACAGGTGCACCCAGGACCCCCAGATACCTGCACCCACCATAGAACAGGTACACACGGGGCCTCCAGATACCTGCACCACCATAGAACAGGTGCACACGGGGCCTCCAGATACCTGCACCCAACATAGAACAGGTGTGCACAGGACCTCCAGATACCTGCACCCACCATAGAACAGGTACACACAGGACCTCCAGATACCTGCACCCACCATAGAACAGGTGCACACAGGACCTCCAGATACCTGCACCCACCATAGAACAGGTACACACAGGACCTCCAGATACCTGCACCACCATAGAACAGGTGCACACAGGACCTCCAGATACCTGCACCACCATAGAACAGGTACACACAGGACCTCCAGATACCTGCACCCACCATAGAACAGGTACACACAGGACCTCCAGATACCTGCACCCACCATAGAACAGGTGCACATGGGGCCTCCAGATACCTGCACCCACCATAGAACAGGTACACACAGGACCTCCAGATACCTGCACCCACCATAGAACAGGTGCACACAGGACCTCCAGATACCTGCACCACCATAGAACAGGTGCACACAGGACCTCCAGATACCTGCACCCACGATAGAACAGGTGCACACAGGACCTCCAGATACCTGCACCACCATAGAACAGGTACACACAGGACCTCCAGATACCTGCACCAACATAGAACAGGTGCACACAGGACCTCCAGATACCTGCACCCACCATAGAACAGGTGCACACGGGGCCTCCAGATACCTGCACCCACCATAGAACAGGTACACACAGGACCTCCTGATACCTGCACCCACCATAGAACAGGTGCACACAGGACCTCCAGATACCTGCACCACCATAGAACAGGTGCACACAGGACCTCCAGATACCTGCACATCCATAGAACAGGTACACACAGGACCTCCAGATACCTGCACCTCCATAGAACAGGTACACAGAGGACCTCCAGATACCTGCACCCACCATAGAACAGGTGCACACAGGACCTCCAGGTACCTGCACCCACCATAGAACAGGTACACACGGGACCTCCAGATACCTGCACCCACCACAGAACAGGTGCACATGGGACCTCCAGATACCTGCACCCCCCATAGAACAGGTGCACACAGGACCTCCAGATACCTGCACCACCATAGAACAGGTGCACACAGGACCTCCAGATACCTGCACCCCCCATAGAACAGGTGTGCACAGGGCCTCCAGATACCTGCACCCCCCATAGAACAGGTGCACACAGGACCTCCAGATACCTGCACCCCCCATAGAACAGGTGCACACGGGACCTCCAGATACCTGCACCACCATAGAACAGGTACACACGGGACCTCCAGATACCTGCACCCACCACAGAACAGGTGCACACGGGACCTCCAGATACCTGCACCCACCACAGAACAGGTGCACACAGGACCTCCAGATACCTGCACCACCATAGAACAGGTGTGCACACAGGACCTCCAGATACCTGCACCACCATAGAACAGGTACACACGGGACCTCCAGATACCTGCACCACCATAGAACAGGTGCACACGGGACCCCCAGATACCTGCACCCACCATAGAACAGGTGCACACGGGGCCTCCAGATACCTGCACCACCATAGAACAGGTGCACACGGGGCCTCCAGATACCTGCACCACCATAGAACAGGTACACACAGGACCTCCAGATACCTGCACCACCATAGAACAGGTACACACAGGACCTCCAGATACCTGCACCTCCATAGAACAGGTACACAGAGGACCTCCAGATACCTGCACCCACCATAGAACAGGTGCACACAGGACCTCCAGGTACCTGCACCACCATAGAACAGGTGCACACGGGGCCTCCAGATACCTGCACCACCATAGAACAGGTGCACACGGGGCCTCCAGATACCTGCACCACCATAGAACAGGTGCACACAGGACCTCCAGATACCTGCACCCACCACAGAACAGGTGCACACGGGGCCTCCAGATACCTGCACCCACCATAGAACAGGTGTGCACAGGGCCTCCAGCAGCTGCCACCCAGAGCACCCCGGGCCTCCTCCCTCTTGTGGGGTGCGATTCAGGGCCCCGCAGCCTGGGGGAGTGAATGAGGCCTGTGGCCTGGAGCCCTGGTTTGAGTTCTCACTCCCTCACTTGTCCCGGCCCTGCCCTTTCCAAGCTTCTGGGTCTTCATTTGCATGAAGATGACAATGACATCGATCTCCAGGCTGGTGGGGCTGAGGGGGCCCCACTTGCATGTGCCAAGGTGCCTGTGAGGTTCCAGGTGTGCACCTGTCAATCCGTCACAGCCCGACCTCACTCCCAGTGCACGAGGCCAGCTGCGCCCATGTGTACCAGAGGTCACTGGGTTCTGGAAGCCTGGGAGAGCCCCAAGGAGCCAGACAGAGCCCCACCCTGCCAAGATTTCCTCGGTGAGGGCCAGGTTGACAGAAGCAACGAACACTCCCTTGCTGGAACATTGCAGAACAATGCGGTTACCTGCTGCCCAGATCCGGAAACTTCTCCCACGGAGCGTGTCTTCCCTCATGCCACTCCTGCACGTGCTCTGGGGAAAGGATGGCGTCTTCCTTGGAAGGAAGGCTGGGGGCCAGCTCTCCAGGTGGCTGGGGACACACCTGGGGACACGCCTCGGGGCACGTGTCGGTGGCACATGGCCGTGCTGTCGTCACACACGAGTCACCCTGTTCCACCCCCAGCCTCTGCCCAGATGTGTCCGGGGAGCAGATCTGGGAGCAGGTGCCTGAGCCCTGCCACACACACCTGAGGGGGCGCCCTCTCCCCCTCCTCGGGCTGCACACACCCCGTCCTGGGTGGACCCAGATGCACCTGCAGCCTCAGGAAGCTGCAGGCCCTGCGTGGGACGTGCGTCAGGACGGACTGGCTCCCCGGCCCCACCTTTCCTTCACCACCCAGCGCGTCCTCCCTCCACGCAGCCCCCAGTGTCCCCCACGTGGGCAACACCTGCTGGGGCTTCTGCAGCCCAGGAGTGCTTGCCGGCTGCTTGTTCGCTCCCGGGCCACCTCACAGGAACGGAAGAAAGACGTGAGTCTCAGGAACACGCTGGGGAGGGCGAGCTCGCACAGAGGACTCGCTCAGCTCAGCCATCGTCCAGGGTTCCTTTCACAGCCGGGGTCACACCCAGGCTCCGCCAGGCTGGCCCCTCGCCCTGGGCGGGATCACATAGCTTCCCAGTAACCCCGGGGTGTGGATGAGCAGCGGGGACGGGGGCACTGGCTGGGCAGGGGCGTGAGCCGCCCTCCTGGGTACCTTCCTGAGCCATCTCCCATCCCCTCCCCCCACAGGCAGGGGGTGGGGCAGGGTTGCAGAAGACAGGAGCCGGCGTGTGTCCAGAGTAGAGAATTTCTACTTTCTTCCGGGAACAGTGAAAACGGCCTGTGCCTTCCCCAAACGTGCTGTCGGAGCACAGCCGTTTTGTCTTAAACACAAACAAGCAGAATTTTACTGTTGGGGGTGCGCCTCCGAGGACCCCTCCCCACCCTGGTGCACCGCCAGGGTCGCTGCCACCCTTGTTGCTCCGGTTCCAGTGTAGCTCCCAGGGGACCTGCAGGGCTGGCGCAGGAGGGAGCCCCCACCCGACTCACACACGGGAAGTGCCTCCCCTCGCTCCCGCTGTCAAGCAAAGCAGAGGGCAGCCCTGGTGGACCCAGGCAGCTTGGCCAGGCTAGAGCTATGCCAAGAGGCTGTTGGCCGGAGCGGGGAACAGGCTGGAGCCGGCTTTGGCTGTCCCTGCCCGGCGTCTGCACTGCGTGGTTAGCAACTACATGGCCGGCCAGAGTGCCCCGAGGGGCCCAGGCATGGGCATCCCCAGCACTCGGATGCCTGCGGGGTTTAAGTCACTCCTCACTGAACCCATGCAAGAGAAGGCCCAGCCATGGGGGCCGCTGTAGTCCTCGCATGGCGGGACGTGGCGGGCAGTGAGGGCTCTCCCTGCCCTCACCCTCATTGCCGGGGACGAGCCGACAGGCGGGAGCTGAGACCGACTCCTTAAATCCTGGGCGTGGCCAGACAGGACAGGACAAAGCCTGCTACACACACACATACACACACGCACACGAACACCTGCAGGCACACACTTCCTCTGCACACGACTGCACATGCATGCTCACAGGAGCACACTGTACACACTTCTCCTGCACACACGTGCACACACACTTCTGCACACTACACACACGCACACACATGTACACACTTCCACTGCACACACATGCACCTGCACACTTTTGCACATTACACACACATGCACATACATGCACACACTTCCCCTGCACACACGTGCACCTGCACACCTTTGCACATTACACACACACGCACACACATGCACACACTTCCCCTGCACACACGTGCACCTGCACACTTTTGCACATTACACACACATGTACACACTTCCTCTGCACACAACTGCACATGCATGCTCACAGGAACACACTGTACACACTTCCACTGCACACACGTACACACACACTTCTGCACACTACACACACATTTCCACTGCACACATGCACACACACATACTACACACACATTTCCACTGCACACACATGCATATACAAGCACACACTTCTGCACACTAAGCACACTGCACACACATGCACAAACACACACTTCTGCACACTACACACATGCGCACACACATGAACATACAAGCACACACTTCTGCACTCACGCAGACATATGCACATACGTCCACTATGCACACTGCCCACACATGCACACTTCCACACACACTCACACACATGCTTGCACACTTCCACACACACTGGCACCTGCACATATGCATGTACACACCTAAGTGTGCGCACATGTTCCTGCACATGCACACAGGCTCCCAGGCTCACCCACATGTCCACTGATACTTGCATAGTGCACACATACACACATGTGTTCACGTGCACCCTCACACACACGCACACAGTCAAGTATGCACAAGCACATGACACACACACATGTGCACACAAGCACACAGGCCCCTGCACATGCACACACCCCTCAGGCATGAGGCTGGTTAAGCATGGCAGCCTAGAAGAGCCCCTCATTGCAGACCGGGGTGGGTGCAGAACAGAGACCCCTGCCCTCCTGAGCAGTGCCCGTGGCTCCTACTTGCTGGGCAGAGGCTTCTCTGCACGTGGCTGACCTTTGCCCTATGCCAGGGAAAGACCACGCTCACAGAGGGGAAGCCACAGAGGCCAAGTGCCAGTGGCCATCAGCATCCCTGGAGCCCTGGCCTGTGTGGGTGGGGCCACCCAGGACCTCCCTCCTCCCCTGGGCTGGATGGCACAACACCCAGCCTTGCGTCCACCCTGCAATGCCACCCCTGGGCCTGGGTTCCGTGGCAGCCCAGCAACGTGTCTGAGCTCCGACATGACCGCTGCCATCGGAAGGTCCCTGCCTGAGGGCAGTGTGCCCAGTCCCCAGGAGGCCTCTCTGTCCCCTCAGACCCTCGGGCATGAGTCCCTCCTGCTCACCTGCTGGACAGACCCCATGCTCCGGTGGACACAGGACCCCTCGGAGGAAGAGGGTTCAAGGCTCGCCTCCCAGTGACAGCACAGGGAAGGCCGACTGAGGGATCTCCTGGGAGTGGTGGGGATGTGGGGAAGAGGGGGCCACGGGGGCTGGAGGCAGGGAGCCCTCCCTGCTCTATGCTCTGTGGGGTCCCTGTGAGGCTCACTGGCCCATGCTGGGGACGAAACAGGGCTGGAAGACAGCGTCAGCCACGACCCCACAGGACACCTGCCTGTGTCATGGGAGGGGCGAGGCAGCCATGAGGGGTCCTCTGGGGCAGGGGGCTGCAAGAAGACCCACGGCAGCCCGGGCAACCTGGGGAGGAGTCCGACGAGTGAGTGCCCAGGGGTCTGCTGCCCCACCCAGATGAGCACAGCACAGCACAGAGCAGGGCAGCGGGGAGCTGGGTGGAGAGCAGCCCTGGAGGGGCAGGGGTGAGGGCGTAGGGCTGAGGAGCTTTCCCTGACATAGCAGCGAGAGCAGGGCCAGCCGAGGGCCAAGCGCCCGGAGCCCTGTAGGCCACGGGTGCAGCCAGGGAGCAGCAGGGCTGAGCCTATGAACTAGTGGCCAGGGTTGGCCCGAGCTCCGTGCCCGGCCCTCCCCCTGGTGTGCATCAAACTCCTGCAATGTCGGGGACCCTGCCTCTGGTGCAGGGGGACGACCAGATTGGGGGAGTGGGGTGACAGCTGTGCCTCCCCAGCCCCACCTGCAGTCTCGCCGAGGCAGCCACGGCAGCTGTGTTTCCCACTGGACTGTCTGCTCTGGGGGTCCTGGCGCCCACTGGCTGCCCTGGGCCTTTTTTAAAGATTTACAGAGAAACAAGGCGGGGAAGAAACAGAAAGGCAGAGACCCTCCACCTGCTGGTTCACTCCCCAAATGGTCACAATGGCTGGGCCTAGGCCAGGCTGATGCCAGGAGCCAAGAACTCCATCTGGGTCTCCGACGTGGAGCAGCCGGGACTCGAACTGGTGCCCATATGGGATGCCGGCACTGCAGGCGGCAGCTTTACCCGCTACGCCACAGCACAGGCCCCTTCCCCCCCGCCCCCGGTATCTTTGCTGACAGCTCTGCTTCAGCCCCCCCACCCCTCCCAGCAACACTGAGCCCTTGTCTGTGTGGCTCCCCGTGGGTGGGCTGTCCCACGTCCTCATGGAAATCCGCAGTGTCTTCCCTGCTCCTCTCCCCAGTGAGCTCGCTGTGCCCTCCCCCCACTCTGGGGGGCACTCTTGACCCCCTCACCCTCCAAGCAGAGCCACTGGCTTGTCGGCCAGGGACCTGCTGTCCCGCTGTCCTGTCACTCCAGCCATGGACACTTTGCCGAGTCTGCAAATCACAAAGCAGTGCCCAGGCCGAGTCGAGCATCACACCCGCCACCCCACTGCCCTCTGCTCTCCCAGGAGTCCCGGGTGCTGCGGTGTGTGAGCAGACAATGCTGAGATCCAGAGGGGGTGGAGTCAGCCTGCGCGCCAGGCAGGTCCAGAGCACGCCCCCTCCCTGCACGGAGCCCGGCACTGCTCGCTGCCACTGTGGAAACTTGAACTCGGCACCTGCGTCGGCCCTCACTAGACCGCGAGGTCTTTGAGCACAGGGCCTTGCCTGGGCTGCGGGGAGCCTGTCGGTGGCACTCACATCCCACATGCGGCTGGTGCTGGGGTGAGGGGTCCGCTCCCAGGCTTACCTGCCCCGCCAGGTGCAGCCTCGGCCCAGCCCCAGAGGGTGCCCCTGACCTCTGCCTGCCCCACCTCCTCCAAGTGGCTCCCAGGTACCTGTCTCATGAACAGCTCAGGTGTCAGAGACCTCACATAAGCCCTCTCCCGGAAGCTGGGGGCGATCTCTCCTCCCCCAGGGACCCCCTGAGAGAGAACTCCTGTGAGTCTCACCCAGCAGTCAGGGCAGGAGGGGCCTGGGGTCAGCAGGGTCATCACAGGAAAGAGGGTTGAGGAAGAGGGGCCAGCGCTGTGGGGCAGTGGGTTAATGCCCTGGCCTGCAGTGCCGCCATCCCATATGGACGCCAGTTCGAGACCTGGCTGCTCCACTTCTGATCCAGCTCCTGCTGTGACCTGGGAAAGCAGTGGAAGATGGCCCACATCCTTGGGTCCCCACACCCACGTGGGAGACCCAGAAGAAGCTCCTGGCTCCTGGCTTCGGATCAACGCAGCTGACCATTGTGGCCAATTGGAGAGTGAACCATCGGATGGAAGACCTCTCTCTCTCTCTCTGCCTCTCCTCTCTCTGTGCAACTCTGACTTTCAAATAAATCTTTTTTTAAAAAGTTCATGGAAACCACAATTAGATGATAAATCTACTTTGGTGCGAGAAATTGTGAATCTCTGGCAGTGTTCCCAGTGCGCGTGCCCAGGGGCTGGGATGCTGCTCAGAGCCAGGAGCCCAGGGTCATTCACTGTGTTGAGTGAATAAGCCCCTCTCTCGCTCTTTGCATGGGTTCATTTTTGTCACACGTTCAATTCTTTGGTTTTTCCTTTCATACCGGTCTCATGTCAATCTTAAGTTACTGTATCTTTAAAAGCACCTGTTCTGAGAGCCTGTCTTTGAGAAGTGATTAGTATAATCCATTTACATTTATTGTAAACTCAGGATAACCTCTTCCAAATGTCCACGTATGCTATTTGCACTTCTTTTTTCTTTCAGCTTTCACTGAATGGATGCTTTTCTGCTGGTTTTTACCTGGGTTCTTTTGGTGGCGTTTTCAGCTCTGTTGTTAATTTCCTAGCTGTGTCACCGCCTCCCTTCCCTGTGGACTCCTCGCCCTGACCGCGTGGGCGTCAGGGAATTTTGGCTGCAGGTTGTGGGTGCGAATGCTACTTTAGTGGATTCTCAGGCACTCACCTTGCCCCTGTTTCTAAGTTTATTTTGTTCTTGTGCAACGCCTGCCTTCCACACGTCTACAGAAGCGTGTTCGTCTCTGAACAGCCGCTGTCTCCACTGCTGGGGAGCAGTTTTAGTTTTCATACTGTTTGTTGAGCTCCCTACTTAGCATAGAGCTAATCGAATGTGTTGTAAAGTTAATTGAAAACAGATCTTAGTAGCTGATAAGAAGGAATAGGAGAGGAGGAAGGGGGGGAGGGCATGGTGGAAGAGTCACCCTGTTCCTAAAGTTGCGTTTATGAAATGCAGGAAGTTTGCATTCCTTACATAAAAGGTTTCTGGGGAAAAAGTGTATTTGTGTCATAAAGTTTCTGGGGCCTCAGAAGTCTGAGAATTTCTCCCTGTGGCCCCGTGCGTGGGTGAGGGGGCTGGGCCCGGGCTCCAGAGCTCCAGGTCCCTCTCCGCCAACACCCAGGCTGTCTCCCCACCAGCTCCCTGCTTCCACAGCTGTTGTTCACGGACACGCTGTCGGCCGGCATGTCGCTGAGGGCTGCAGGCTGGTCTCCCCGTCGGGAAGCTTCGTCATCTCTCCAGAATGTCCTGAAACCTGGGTCCCTCTCCACCGATACTGCAGGGAGAGACATCGGCCAACAGCTCTCCAAGCGCACGCTCCCCAGGGAAGGTGTGGGAGTGCTCAGCGGCTGGGAGGTCTGGAAGCTTCCGTGCTGAGCCACGTTCCACGCCAGCAAGTGTGCAGACAGGTGCTCCACTTGCCCCGTGTCGCTAACACTGGGGGGTCCTCTCGCCCCTCCACCCGGTGGATGGGTGGGGGTCCTCTCTCCCCCTTGGTGGGTGGGGTGGGGGGTCCTCTCTCCCTCTTGGTGGATGGGTGGGGGTCCTCTCTCCCCCATGGTGGGTGGGGAGGGGGTGTTCTCTCTCCCCCTTGGTGGATGGGTGGGGGTCCTCTCTCCCCTGGTGGATGGGTGGGGGTCCTCTCTCCCCTGGTGGATGGGTGGGGGTCCTCCCTCCCCTGGTGGATGGGTGGGGGTCCTCTCTTCCCCTTGGTGGATGGGTGGGGGTCCTCTCTTCCCTGGTGGATGGGTGGGGGTCCTCCCTCCCCTGGTGGATGGGTGGGGGTCCTCTCTCCCCTGGTGGATGGGTGGGGGTCCTCTCTCCCCTGGTGGATGGGTGGGGGTCCTCTCTCCCCTGGTGGATGGGTGGGGGTCCTCTCTCCCCCTTGGTGGATGGGTGGGGGTCCTCTCTCTCCCTTGGTGGATGGGTGGGGGTCCTCTCTCCCCCTTGATGGATGGGTGGGGGTCCTCTCTCCCCCTTGGTGGATGGGTGGGGGGTCCTCCCTCCCCTGGTGGATGGGTGGGGGTCCTCTCTCCCCCTTGGTGGATGGGTGGGGGTCCTCTCTCCCCCTTGGTGGATGGGTGGGGGTCCTCTCTCCCCCTTGGTGGATGGGTGGGGGTCCTCTCTCCCCCTTGGTGGATGGGTGGGGGTCCTCTCTCCCCCTTGGTGGATGGGTGGGGGTCCTCTCTCCCCCTTGGTGGATGGGTGGGGGTCCTCTCTCCCCCTTGGTGGATGGGTGGGGGTCCTCTCTCCCCTGGTGGATTGGTGGGGGTCCTCTCTCCCCCTTGGTGGATGGGTGGGGGTCCTCCCTCCCCTGGTGGATGGGTGGGGGACCTCCCTCCCCTGGTGGATGGGTGGGGGTCCTCTCTCCCCTGTGGATGGGATGGGGGGTCCAGCAGTGGCTGTTCCCTGCTGAGCTGCCTCCGTCACCGTTGAGTCTTGCTCAGCCCGAGCGCCTGGCACCCAGCGCTGCTGTGTTGTCTGCTGCTTCCGGGACTCCAGGTGAAGGGTGTGAAGCCACCTCAGGGCACAGGCTGGCGGCGCTTTCCCTCCGGGCTTCTGTCCCTGGGGCCCGAGGCCCTGCCTCAGCTGTGCCCCGCTGCTGTTGCATTTATCCAACAGGTTTGAAGTCCAGACATCGTATTTCTTACTCAGGTCGTGTTTGACTCCTTTGTGGGAGCGTCTCTCCCGAACATTTTTGGTGAACCTGCAATTGCTCCTTTCAAGTCCTGGGTGCTAACCCAGCATCCGGGTCATCCAGAGATCTGCCTCTGCACCTCCTTTCCCAGTCTGTCCTAACTCTTGCAGGAGGCAGGGCCGTGCTCCTGGGTTTGCTCTCTCTCTGAGGCCCCCTCCCAGTTTTTGGAGGATTGGAGGTCAACCGCCTCAGCCCAGTTAGGAAGGAACTTGCCCAAGACCACGGGTCCATCTCCTTCCCGGGTATGTGCAGCCCTCAGGGCTCAGAAAGGAACCTGTTGGAGAGAACAGCTCTGCCTTGGGGCTTGGTCAGCACACGTGGTTCCCCAGGTCCACAGCCACAGCTCGGTCAGCACACGTGGTTCCCAGGTCCACATCCACAGCTCGGTCAGCACACGTGGTCCCCAGGTCCACGCCCACAGCTCAGTCAGCACACGTGGTTCCCAGGTCCATGTCCAGAGCTCAGTCAGCACACATGGTCCCCAGGTCCATGTCCACAGCTCAGTCAGCACACGTGGTTCCCCAGGTCCACATCCACAGCTCAGTCAGCACACGTGGTTCCCCAGGTCCATGTCCACAGCTCAGTCAGCACACGTGGTTCCCAGGTCCATGTCCACAGCTCAGTCAGCACACGTGGTTCCCCAGGTCCATGTCCACAGCTCAGTCAGCACACGTGGTTCCTAGGTCCACACCCACAGCTCAGTCAGCACACGTGGTTCCTAGGTCCACGTCCACAGCTCAGTCAGCACACGTGGTTCCCCAGGTCCATGTCCACAGCTCAGTCAGCACACGTGGTTCCCCAGGTCCATGTCCACAGCTCAGTCAGCACACGTGGTTCCCCAGGTCCACATCCACAGCTCAGTCAGCACACGTGGTTCCCAGGTCCACGTCCACAGCTCAGTCAGCACACGTGGTTCCCCAGGTCCACGTCCATGTATCAGTCAGCACACGTGGTTCCCCAGGTCCACATCCACAGCTCAGTCAGCACACGTGGTTCCCCAGGTCCACGTCCACAGCTCAGTCAGCACACGTGGTTCCCCAGGTCCACGTCCACAGCTCAGTCAGCACACGTGGTTCCCCAGGTCCACGTCCACAGCTCAGTCAGCACACGTGGTTCCCCAGGTCCATGTCCACAGCTCAGTCAGCACACGTGGTTCCTAGGTCCACACCCACAGCTCAGTCAGCACACGTGGTTCCTAGGTCCACATCCACAGCTCAGTCAGCACACGTGGTTCCCCAGGTCCACATCCACAGCTCAGTCAGCACACGTGGTTCCCCAGGTCCATGTCCACAGCTCAGTCAGCACACGTGGTTCCCAGGTCCATGTCCACAGCTCAGTCAGCACACGTGGTTCCCCAGGTCCATGTCCACAGCTCAGTCAGCACACGTGGTCCCCAGGTCCATGTCCACAGCTCAGTCAGCACACGTGGTCCCCAGGTCCATGTCCACAGCTCAGTCAGCACACGTGGTTCCCAGGTCCATGTCCACAGCTCAGTCAGCACACGTGGTTCCCAGGTCCACGTCCACGGCTCAGTCAGCACACGTGGTCCCCAGGTCCACACCCACAGCTCGGTCAGCACACGTGGTTCCCAGGTCCACACCCACAGCTCAGTCAGCACATGTGGTTCCCAGGTCCAGGTCCATGGCTCAGTCAGTACACATAGATCCCAGGTCCACATCCACAGCTCGGTCAGCACACGTGGTCCCCAGGTCCACGCCCACAGCTCAGTCAGCACACGTGGTTCCCAGGTCCATGTCCAGAGCTCAGTCAGCACACATGGTCCCCAGGTCCATGTCCACAGCTCAGTCAGCACACGTGGTTCCCCAGGTCCACATCCACAGCTCAGTCAGCACACGTGGTTCCCAGGTCCATGTCCACAGCTCAGTCAGCACACGTGGTTCCCAGGTCCACGTCCACAGCTCAGTCAGCACATGTGGTTCCCAGGTCCAGGTCCATGGCTCAGTCAGTACACATAGATCCCAGGTCCACATCCACAGCTCGGTCAGCACACATGGTCCCCAGGTCCACGCCCACAGCTCAGTCAGCACACGTGGTTCCCAGGTCCATGTCCAGAGCTCAGTCAGCACACATGGTCCCCAGGTCCATGTCCACAGCTCAGTCAGCACACGTGGTTCCCCAGGTCCACATCCACAGCTCAGTCAGCACACGTGGTTCCCCAGGTCCATGTCCACAGCTCAGTCAGCACACGTGGTTCCCAGGTCCATGTCCACAGCTCAGTCAGCACACGTGGTTCCCCAGGTCCATGTCCACAGCTCAGTCAGCACACGTGGTTCCTAGGTCCACATCCACAGCTCAGTCAGCACACATGGTTCCCCAGGTCCACACCCACAGCTCAGTCAGCACACGTGGTTCCCAGGTCCATGTCCACAGCTCAGTCAGCACACGTGGTCCCCAGGTCCATGTCCACAGCTCAGTCAGCACACGTGGTTCCCAGGTCCACGTCCACAGCTCAGTCAGCACATGTGGTTCCCAGGTCCAGGTCCACGGCTCAGTCAGTACACGTGGTCCCCAGGTCCATGTCCACGGCTCAGTCAGTACACATAGATCCCAGGTCCAGGTCCACGGCTCAGTCAGTACACGTGGTTCCCAGGTCCAGGTCCACGACTCAGTCAGTACACATAGATCCCAGGTCCACGTCCACGGCTCGGTCAGCACACGTGGGTTCACAACACCCACTGAATCATCTGCCTGGGAAGTCCCACCCCTCAGCCTCTCCCAGACTGGGAAGCCCCCCCCCCAGGAAGACAGCAGCCGGTGGTTGCAGCTCAGCCGGGGGGGGGCTCTTCCTGCTCGGGAATCTGCTTATCTTCCCCCTTCTGCTGCCCACCGACGTCTTCCTCACTGTGGCTTTGTAATTTCTCCAGTCCTCATTGCCGTGTTGAGAACCATGGCCCGCCGATGTCCACCCTCACCCACCTGGACCCTGAAGCCCTCCCAGTGTCAGGGACAGGCAGTGTGGGCAGGGCACACCCTGAGACCCCCACCCAGATCCCATCCGGGGCCTGCTCCTCCTCCCCTGGAGACCCTCACCCCTCCCTGCACTCTGCTACCCCAGCACCCAGAGCTCCCACGGGGCCTCCACTGCCTCCTGTGGATGCTGTGTACCCCAAGGCTGGGTGTGGGTGCAGGGCAGCAGAGCCCCTGCTGGTTGGTGACTCACAGAGAGGACCCAGCCCGGCCACCTGCAGACCACAGAGCCTGGAGCGAGCCACCGCCCCCCCCCCCCACTACAGAGTGGTGCCTGCTCCAGGCCACGTGGCACAGATGGGGAAGGCAGGCAGACTCTCTGAGGCTGTTACAACCACGCAGGGCACAGCGATTCTCGCTCTCTGCAGACTGCACCCCGCAGGCCCCGTCCCAGTCGCCCTGCCGTGTGGTACCACGATTTATCTGCTTGTCACCGCTCTCCTTGTTGAAAGTGCCCTTGCTCTGAGCTGATTCCTTGCTCTGCCTGGCCGGCACCCCTCCCTGGGGGGGCCGTGTTAACCTCCCACGTGAGATCCAGACTCCCCCACGCCTGGGTGGCCTGGAGCTGGTCTCAGGAAAGCAGAGTTGGGATGGAAGATTCTAGAAAGACTGCTGTCTGTCACCACAGTGCCCCTAAATTCATTCTCCCAATCCCAAGTCCACTGCAGACCCCGGATCTCTGCTGGGGAGGACACGCAGTGGGGTCTGGCTTTCTTGCACCGTGAGCCATGCCTTGCCTCCCTGGGTGCCACGTGGGGTGCCACATGTGCCAGACACACTGCGGGCCACGGCCACTGCTCCTATTCACAGTGAGGTTTGCTGCTTCACCTCTGCGTGGATTTATTCCTGGAGTGGGGGAGGAACAGCCAGCACATTTGCTGTTTCTATGAGGCCCTAGGTTCCCCGGGCTCACAATGCGAGAAAGGTGGCGACCCCCTCTGGAGCAGGACCCCGGCCGGCCAGCAGGAGGCACCGCACAGCTCCTGCAGAAATCGGCTCAGCCAGCTGCGCCTGCCTTGGGCCTTTTCCGAAGCAGGGACTGCAGGGGCCATGCGCCCGGCTGGGTCACACCCGCGGCGTGCAGCCCCGGGACTCCCGTTCCTGACAATTGCGCCGGGCGGGGGAAGCCCCATTCCTGGCCTCTGAGCGCCCAGCCCCCTGTGCGTGCCCCTCCACGCACCCCGAAGCCCTCGGGGGCAGGCGGCTGCTTGGAAAGTGCTTGGCAGCAAGCAGCGCGAGTCAGGAAAGTGTTTGTTCCACTTGACCTCGCGGCAGCATTTCTGGGAAATCACTCTAGGAGAAAATTCCAAAAATGGACAAAAGCCCGAGCAGGAAGAGGCTTGGTGCAGGATGCTGTGGTTCAGAGCGGCCCGGCGGCCTGTGGGGGGCGTGCTGGGCCCTGCACGGGGAGGCCTGCAGGGTCAGGAAGCCACAGGCCCACACTCATGACGCTGAGTAAGACTTGCACATATACGTGTGAGATATGCATGCAAGAGACACACCTGTGCACACCTGGACAGACACGGGGCGGAGAAACGCAGAGAGCAACCCCGTGTGCACCTGGGTGACACTGGGAGACACACTGAGCATGCCCATGTGACCCGGGAGACACGTGGAGGACACGTGCGGGACGCCCTGTGACCTGGGGGCCAGCAGGGGACATGTGGGGGACACGCTGTGAGCTGGGGGACACTTGGAGAACACGTGGGGGATGCCCTGTGACCTGGGGGACACTGGGAGACACACTGAGCATGCCCATGTGACCCGGGTGACACGTGGAGGACATGTGGGGGACGCCCTGTGACCTGGGGGACAGCAGGGGGACACGTGGGGGACGCCCTGTGACCTGGGGGAAACCTGGAGGACACGTGGGGGATGCCCTGTGACCTGGGGGACAGCAGGAGGACACGTGGGGGACGCCCTGTGACCTGGGGGACAGCAGGAGGACACGTGGGGGACGCCCTGTGACCTGGGGGACACCTGGAGGACATGTGGGGGACGCCCTGTGACCTGGGGGACAGCAGGGGACACGTGGGGGACGCCCTGTGACCTGGGGGACACCTGGAGGACATGTGGGGGACGCCCTGTGACCTGGGGGACAGCAGGAGGACACGTGGGGGACACCCTGTGACCTGGGGGACAGCAGGAGGACACGTGGGGGACACCCTGTGACCTGGGGGACAGCAGGAGGACACGTGGGGGACACCCTGTGACCTGGGGGACAGCAGGAGGACACGTGGGGGACACCCTGTGACTTGGGGGACAGCAGGAGGACACGTGGGGAATGCTCTCTGACCTGGGGGACAGCAGGGGGACACGTGGGGGACACCCTGTGACCTGGGGGACAGCAGGAGGACACATGGAGGATGCCCTGTGACCTGGGGGACAGCAGGAGGACACGTGGGGAATGCTCTGTGACCTGGGGGACACCAGGGGGACACGTGGGGGACACCCTGTGACCTGGGGGACAGCAGGGGACAGGTGGGGGATGCCCTGTGACCTGGGGAACAGCAGGAGGACACGTGGGGGATGCTCTGTGACCTGGGGGACAGCAGGGGACACGTGGGGGATGCCCTGTGACCTGGGGAAAACCTGGAGGACACGTGGGGGACGCCCTGTGACTTGGGGGACAGCAGGGGACATGTGGGGGATGCCAGGTGACCTGGGGGACACCAGGGGGACACGTGGGGGACACCCTGTGACTTGGGGGACAGCAGGAGGACACATGGGGGATGCCCTGTGACCTGGGGGACAGCAGGAGGACACGTGGGGGATGCCCTGTGACTTGGGGACAGCAGGGGGACACGTGGGGGACGCCCTGTGACTTGGGGACACCTGGAGGACACGTGGGGGATGCCCTGTGACCTGGGGGACAGCAGGAGGACATGTGGGGGACGCCCTGTGACCTGGGGGACAGCAGGAGGACATGCAGGGGACGCCCTGTGACCTGGGGGACAGCAGGGGGACTCGTGGGGGACACCATGTGACCTGGGGGACAGCAGGGGACACGTGGGGGACACCCTGTGACCTGGGGTACAGCAGGAGGACACGTGGGGGACACCCTGTGACCTGTGGGACACCTGGAGGACATGTGGGGGATGCCCTGTGACCTGGGGGACAGCAGGAGGACATGTGGGGGATGCCCTGTGACCTGGGGGACAGCAGGGGACACGTGGGGGACACCCTGTGACCTGGGGGACAGCAGGAGGACATGTGGGGGATACCCTGTGACCTGGGGGACAGCAGGAGGACATGTGGGGGACGCCCTGTGACCTGGGGGACAGCAGGGGACATGTGGGGGATGCCCTGTGACCTGGGGGACAGCAGGAGGACACGTGGGGGACGCCCTGTGACCTGGGGTACAGCAGGGGGACTCATGGGGGATGCCATGTGACCTGGGGGACTGCAGGAGGACACGTGGGGGATGCTCTGTGACCTGGGGGACGGCAGGAGGACACGTGGGGGACACCCTGTGACCTGGAGGACAGCAGGGGACACGTGGGGGACGCCCTGTGACCTGGGGTACAGCAGGGGGACTCATGGGGGATGCCATGTGACCTGGGGGACTGCAGGAGGACACGTGGGGGACGCCCTGTGACCTGGGGGACAGCAGGAGGACACGTGGGGGATGCCCTGTGACCTGGTGACACCCAGGACACACAGAGCACACAGTCCGGGTGCACCTTCGTGACACTCAGTACAATGTGCATAGCACACCCACTGTGTGCCCCTCGGTGACATTGCAGATCCGCACCCTTTGTGGAGCTGGAGCAGTCACGCAGGAGGGCAGCTTCGTCTCCTGCTCAGGGGACAGGAGCATCTTTTTGTCCCAGCAGATGGCGGTAACACCAGGTTGAGCCGCCCCCTGCAGTGCTGGCATCCCAGGTGGGTGCTGTTCGAGTCCCTGCTGCTCCACTTCCGATCCGGCTCTGCTACTGCACCCGGGAAAGCAGTGGAAGGTGGCCCAAATGCTCACGCCCCTGCACCCCCGTGGGAGACCAGGAAGAAGCTCCTGGCTCCTGACTTCTCTCTGGCCCAGCCCTGTCTGTTGTAGCCATTTGGGGAGTGGACCAGCAGAGGGAAGACCGGCCTCCCTTGCTCTAACTCTATCTCAAATAAAGATGTACAAATTTTTTTTCTATTTTGTTGTTGTTGTTGTTGTTGTTGTTTTTACAGAGGGAGAGAAGGAGAGACACAGAGAGACAGATCTTCTATCTGCTGATTCACTCCCCAAATGGCAACAATGGCCAGGGCTGGGCCAGGTCAAAGCCAGGAGTTTCTCGCAGGTCTCCCACGTGGGTGCGAGGGCCCAAAGACTTAGGCCATCTTCCACTGCTTTCCCAGGAGCATTAGCAGGGAGCTGGATGGGAAGTGGAGCAGCCAGGACTAGAACTGGCACCCGTATGGGATGCCGGCACGGCAGGTGATGGCTTTACCTGCTGTGTCACAAGGCCATCCCAATAAATCTTTAAAGAAATGTTTTTGAAAAGACGTGTGTGCTGGGTGGGGCTGGTTGCCAGGAAGCTCGGCCCCTCGCCAGGACCCTTAACTCCTGCCCTTGGCTTTTCCTTCTGAGAAATGGGACCGCCCAGGCTGCCAGCCTCCACGCAGCCACAGAAGGGGAGGTTGGTATTTGTCTCTGGTGGGCCACTGGCGGCTGCGGCTCACCTGCCATCCCCCGCGTCACAGACATGTGAGCCAGGATCCCTGCTTGCCAAGGAAGGCAAACTGCCCTGGCTCACTGGGCCCTGGCTCATGGGGCCCTGGCTCACGGGGCCTTGGCTCACCGGGCCCTGGCTCACCAGACCGCGGCTCACCAGGCACTGGCTCACTGGGCCCTGGCTCACCAGACCGTGGCTCACCAGGCCCTGGCTCACCAGACCATGGCTGGCACCAGAGCAGCAGTCCCTCACATCCCCTGGGCCGCAGAGCACGGAGCAGCAGCAGATCCACTGTCCCCAGGCTCTCTCCAGAGCGGGGGCCTGAGCTGACCACCCAGGCCGGCCGGCAGCAGCTCTGGCCAGGGAGCACTGGGCGGTGGTCTCTGCGGAAGGCGGGGCTGCTGACCTGAGTGCCCAGGATCACTGCGACAGAAGGGGTGGGCTCAGGGCACCGGGGAGGAGGGAGGGCTGGGAACCGCGTGGGGGAAGGGTGTCCTGGGGTCCTCGTCACTCGGCTCCCTGTGCTTGGTGAGAAGACAGGGCTGAGTGAGGGGCTGCCAGGAGGCCCAGCAGCACCTGAGGTCCCCGGCACAGGCTTCCTGCCCGCCCAGCTCAGATGTTCCCAGCTGTCCTGCGGTGGCCGGGAGCTGTCCCTGGGCACCCTGCAGCTGCACACAGCAGTCCCAGGCAGGGCCAGCTCGAAGCCCTCAGCCGCTCCAGGAGAAGGGAAGTCACACCCCAGTCCCGCATCCCCGGGCAGGGCCCCCTTCCCACCCGCGGGTCGTGGGCCCCCCAGCCCCAGGCTGAGGCCCCGAGCTGCCTCCTGTGATCCAGCGGCTCCCAGTCCTGCAGGCCCCCGCTCAGCACCACCCGGCCACGAACTGCTCCCGGGAGAGAGGCCGTGTTCTCCACGAGCGCCCATCAACTCAAGCCCCCAGAGCGCCCGGCCCTGACCAGACCAGGCTGCAGCTGAAGGGAGGGGTGGACGCGTGTCCCTCCTGCCCTGACCAGTCCCCCGCTGGGGGAGGGGTCACCAAATGCCCCTTTGACCTCACCAGCAATATGGCTTCTCCCATGGGTGTCCCTGTTCGGCATCAGCAAAGCCTTGGCCGAGCAGCTGCCCAGCACCAGGGAACCCAGGGCAGAGCCAGGTACAGCCGCTGTCACCTCTCACCTGCTCACGCAGTCAGCACCATCACCCTCACTGCCCACAGCGTCACCTTGGTGACCACGCCCACCCACTCAGACACAGTCAGCACCATCACCCTCACTGCCCACAGCATCACCATGGTGACCACGCACACCTGCTCCTCATCCTCACCACCGTCACCCTCACTGCCCACAGCGTCACCTTGGTGACCACACACACCCACTCAGGCACAGTCAGCACCATCACCCTCATTGCCCACAGCGTCACCTTGGTGATCATGCACACCTGCCCCTCCTCATCCTCACCACCGTCACCCTCACTGCCCACAGCGTCACCTTGGTGACCACGCACACCTGCCCCTCCTCCTTACCACTGTCACCCTCACTGCCCACAGCGTCACCTTGGTGACCACGCACACCCACTCAGGCACAGTCAGCACCATCACCCTCACTGCCCACAGCATCACCATGGTGACCACGCACACCTGCTCCTCCTCCTCACCACTGTCACCCTCACTGCCCACAGCGTCACCTTGGTGACCATGCATACCTGCCCCTCCTCCTTACCACTGTCACCCTCACTGCCCACAGCGTCACCTTGGTGACCATGCATACCTGCCCCTTCTCCTTACCACCGTCACCCTCACTGCCCACAGCGTCACCTTGGTGACCACGCACACCTGCCCCTCCTCCTTACCACTGTCACCCTCACTGCCCACAGCGTCACCTTGGTGACTATGCATACCTGCCCCTCCTCCTTACCACTGTCACCCTCACTGCCCACAGCGTCACCTTGGTGACCACACACACCTGCTCCTCCTCCTCACCACTGTCACCCTCACTGCCCACAGCATCACCTTGGTGACCACGCACACCCACTCAGGCACAGTCAGCACCATCACCCTCACTGCCCACAGCATCACCATGGTGACCACACACACCTGCCCCTCCTCCTTACCACTGTCACCCTCACTGCCCACAGCGTCACCTTGGTGACCATGCATACCTGCCCCTCCTCCTTACCACCGTCACCCTCACTGCCCACAGCGTCACCTTGGTGACCACGCACACCTGCCCCTCCTCCTTACCACTGTCACCATCACTGCCCACAGCATCACCTTGGTGACCATGCATACCTGCCCCTCCTCCTTACCACTGTCACCCTCACTGCCCACAGCGTCACCTTGGTGACCACACACACCTGCTCCTCCTCCTCACCACTGTCACCCTCACTGCCCACAGCGTCACCTTGGTGACCACGCACACCCACTCAGGCACAGTCAGCACCATCATCCTCACTGCCCACAGCATCACCATGGTGACCACGCACACCTGCTCCTCCTCCTCACCACCGTCACCCTCACTGCCATGGGGCCTCAGCTGCTGAAATTTCCAAGGATGCCATAAAACTTACTTTTTTAAAAAAAGATATGTATAGTTATTTGAAAGGCAGAGTTACAGAGAGGCAGAGAGAGAGAGACAGGTCTTCTATCTGCTGGCTCACTCCCTAGATGGCCACAATGGCTGAAGCTGGGCCAGGCCAAAGTCAGGAGCCAGGAGCTTCTTCCAGGTCTCCCACATGGGTGCAGGGGCCCAAGCACTTGGGCCATCTTCTACTGCTTTCCCAGGCCATAGCAGAGAGCTGGATCAGAAGTGGAGCAGCTGGGACTCGAACTCGCACCCAAATGGGATGCCGGCAATGCAGGCAGCAGCTTTACCCCCTATGCCACAATGCTGGCTTCAAAATTTACTTTTTATACTAGGACATTTCTGAAAGTAAAGTGGACACTAATGATGAAAATATGTAATTTTTGAAAAATTTATTTATTGACGAAGAATTTGATGACACTGATGTGTCTTTAAAATAGTTCTTTAAAAACCAAGCTTCAAAAATGGAATTCTTGAATGAGAGCGAAATGAAAGGAACTTCTACATCAGCTTCACACTGGGAACTTGAACACTGAACTATGAGCTTTCTCTTTAGGTGCTCTCACACAGCATGTATTCAGATTCTGTAATCTGCCACTCAGCCCTGCCTTGGTCCACCAAAGTCTCTTTTTTATCTCATAATACAATTGCAATCTTGGGGCTGGAGCTGTGGCATAGTGGGTAAAGCCGCAGCCTGCACTGCCAGCATCCCATAATGCCACTGGTTCGAGTCCCAGCTGCTCCACTTCTGATCCAGCTCTCTGGTGTGACCTGGGAAAGCAGTAGAAGACGGTCCAAGTCCTTGGGCCCCTGCACCTGTGTGGGAGACTCGGAAGAGGCTCCTGGCTCCTGGCTTCAATCAGCACAGCTCTGGACATTGTGACCATCTGGGGAGTGAACCAGCGGGTAGAAGACCTCTCTCTCTGCCTCTGCCTTTGCTTCTCTGTAACTCTGCTTTTAAAATAGATAAATAAATCTTTAACAAAATTGCAATCTTCTGCAAATGTTCATTTTGTTGTTAATAAGTTTGGAGCTGTAGACATTTTCTCATTACATGGTGGAGAAAATATTCTCTCTTGGCTGCCAGCAATACGGTGAGCTCAGCATAGTTTATGCAAATGGCAGATGATCAGAATTCCGTTTTTCATATGCACATGTGTAAGTGTCTCCATAGGTACTATCTTCAAGTGTCTCTCCAGAGTGTATCCTTTTCTGGCAAAGATATTATGAGATGAAACTCCTCAGATAAATGGTATCTTTTTATGACTCTTTTGAATCTTTTATCATATTTAGATCCTGAAAAAATATACAATTTCTCAATTTAATTGCATTCTGGCACAGAGTATAAATTTATCCAATTAAAAATAAGTATTCTCTCAAGCATTTTCCCACAGATTGAAATACAGCAAGCAAAGCCATAAAGCTCCAAGATTAAATTTACGTATGGCTCAAGCTTTGTTCAGCTGCTCGTTGATTTTGTTCCATTTACGTTTAATGTGATTACCAACAAGTCTGCGTTCCCTGTTTCCTCTGTTTTCCCCTTTTTGTTCATCATGTTTCTTTCCCACTTCATCAGGCACTTGGATATGCATTGCTTTCTTTCACAGATTGCAAAATGCACCCTTGATGTATTTTCTTGAAGTCCCACTTTGCCCTCACCCAGCTGGGCCAGTGTGGTGGTCCTGGGGGTGCTCTGAGGGTCCTCTGATGAGGAGTCTTTGCCTGGGGCTCCCCATATCCTGGCTGCGCCCCAGCCAATCCTCGCGGCACTCCTGTCTCCCCCACCACTCACTCTGCCCCCGCCCTCACAGGTGCACCCGCAGCAGCTCTTCCCAGGGTTCACTGGGTGTCAGTGCTGCTTCTGGGTGCAGCTCTGACATCTGTGTAATTTAAGAATTCTGAAGGCTGCGGCCATCACTCCAGCTGGAGGCTATCACACTTTGCTGGACAAAACTGTGAGTTTTATTTGCACCACATCCAGTTCCAGGTTCTGCCCTCTGGCTCTCAATCGAACAAGAAGATTCCACAGTGCTGAGCCCCAATGCCCTGTCACTGCAGATCACCAGCCTGGCCACATGTGCTGCTTTCATTTATTTAAAACACAGAGACACGGAGAACTCCCATCCTCTGGTTCACTCCCCAAATACCCACAACAGCCAGGGCTGGGCCCAGGCAAAGCCGGTGGCAGGAACCCAACCCCTCAAGCCATCATTGCTGCCTCCCCGTGTGTGCATTAGCAGCCAGCTGCAGGCAGGAGTGGGGCGGGGACTTGAACCCGGGCACCCCGGGGGGGAGGCAGGAGTGGAGCGGGGACTTGAACCCGGGCACCCCGGGGAGGAGGGAGGCAGAGTGGAGCGGGGACTTGAACCCGGGCACCCCGGGGGGGGAGGCAGAGTGGAGCGGGGACTTGAACCCGGGCACCCCGGGGGGGAGGCAGGAGTGGGGCGGGGACTTGAACCCGGGCACCCCGGGGGGGAGGCAGAGTGGGGCGGGAACTTGGACCCGGGCACCCGGGGGGGGGGGCAGGAGTGGAGCGGGGACTTGAACCCGGGCACCCGGGGGGGAGGCAGGAGTGGAGCGGGGACTTGAACCCGGGCACCCCGGGGGGGAGGCAGAGTGGGGCGGGAACTTGGACCCGGGCACCCGGGGGGGGGGGCAGGAGTGGAGCGGGGACTTGAACCCGGGCACCCGGGGGGGAGGCAGGAGTGGAGCGGGGACTTGAACCCGGGCACCCGGGGGGGAGGCAGAGTGGAGCGGGGACTTGAACCTGGGCACCCCGGGGGGGAGGCAGAGTGGAGCGGGGACTTGAACCCGGGCACCCCGGGGGAAGCGAACGTCACAGGGGGCGTCTTGACCCCCAGGCTCGTGGTAATATCGAGGGTTGCATTCCTAGGGGACATGAACTTCTGGAGGGCGGGGTCCTCTCCTGGTGTCACCGTGGGCGTTTGCCGATGGCACTGGTGAAGCACCTGACAGGTGACGTCTTGTGCCCGTTCGTGAGGTCTTGCTGCCGGGGAGTCACTCGGTGCGGCTGCTGCCTCACTTCCTGCACGCACACGTGATCTTTGCCTGCACACATGACATCTGAGGCATAGTCTGGGCTTCTGGTCGGCACCGTCTTCCTCCAAACGGCACACAGCAGAGGGGGTCACCCCACCAGCCTCCTGCAGAGCACCGACTCCCAGGGGCAGTTGCCTCTCAGCAGCCTCCGCACCCCCCCCAGTCCCTGGGGCAAAGGTCAGCGGTGTCGGGGGAGGGGGACAGCTGGTACCACACTCATTTCTCCGGGTTTTACTTCTCAGCAGGATGCTGAAGCCTGGACGGCTCTGCTGCCGTAGCTCTCGGGTGCCTTTGCGCAGACTTCTAAAATGTGCTCTCAGTGCCAGCGCCGCTGGAGACGTTTTCCTGCCTGTGTTAGCACAGGTGAGAGGTCGGCATGACTTCCTTTCCCCTTCCCAAACCAGTGGAAAACAGATCATTCATGGGTGGCGGCTCCCTCATGGGTGGTGGCTCCCTCGTGGGTGGTCAGTCACTTGTGGCTGTTGGATCACTCGTGGGCGGTGATCTTGTGCTGGTGGATCACTCGTGCCGGTGGATCATTCTTGGGTGGTGGATTGTTCATGGATAGTCGATCACTCGTTGGTGGTGGGTCACTTGTGGGTGGTGGATCTCTCTGCATGGTGGATCACTTGTGGGTGGTGGATCGCTCTACATGGTGGATCACTCGTGGGTGGTGGATCACTTGTGGGTGGTGGATCTCTCTGCATGGTGGATCACTTGTGGGTGGTGGATCGCTCTACATGGTGGATCACTCGTGGGCAGTGGATTGTTTGTGGATAGTCGATCACTCATTGGTGGTGGGTCACTTGTGGGTGGTGGATCGCTCTGCATGGTGGATCACTTGTGGGTGGTGGATCACTCGTGGGCGGTGATCTTATGCTGGTGGATCACTCGTGCCGGTGGATCATTCTTGGGTGGTGGATTGTTCGTGGATAGTCAATCACTCGTTGGTGGTGGATCACTTGTGGGTGGTGGATCGCTCTGCATGGTGGATCACTCGTGGGTGGTGGATCACTTGTGGGTGGTGGATCGCTCTGCATGGTGGATCACTTGTGGGTGGTGGATCGCTCTACATGGTGGATCACTCGTGGGCAGTGGATTGTTTGTGGATAGTCGATCACTCATTGGTGGTGGGTCACTTGTGGGTGGTGGATCGCTCTGCATGGTGGATCACTTGTGGGTGGTGGATCTCTGCATGGTGGATCACTCGTGGGTGGTGGATCACTCGTGGGTGGTGGATCACTTGTGGGTGGTGGATCGCTCTGCATGGTGGATCACTTGTGGGTGGTGGATCGCTCTACATGGTGGATCACTCGTGGGCAGTGGATTGTTTGTGGATAGTCGATCACTCATTGGTGGTGGGTCACTTGTGGGTGGTGGATCGCTCTGCATGGTGGATCACTTGTGGGTGGTGGATCTCTGCATGGTGGATCACTCGTGGGTGGTGGATCACTTGTGGGCGGTGGATCACTCCTGGCAGCTGTTTGCTAAGTGCTCATAAGGAGCCGCCTAATCCCCCAGAGAGAGAGTGACGGGCTCTGGCCTCGGCCTGTGCGTCCCCAGCGTCAGGAAGAGACGTGGTGTAGGTGACGTCACTGTGTCCCTCCAGGGAGGAAGGACGACATCCAGGGGACGGTCACGAATGGGAAGCCAGGGGAGGGGCAGCCCGAGGCATGAGGACTCCCTCGGGGCTCACTGCAGCGCCTTCCTGGGCCTGCTCAGAGCCGCACCTTTCCGACACCTCTTCTGGAAACCAGGGTGCGGCATTCATCCGCCCGCGGTGTGCAGGGCGTCCCGGAACCGAAGCCGGAGCCACAGCCAAGAACAAAGCACAGAGTACACGTCTCGCATCTCTCCTCTGCACCCCATTCTGAGAGGAGCCGTAGGAACCCTCACTCACCAGGAGCCCCGAGAGAGACGCTGGCCCCCAGCTTCCTCCCCTGCAGAAGCAGGATGGTGGGGAGCCAGGGGGAGACAGGCCGGGCGTTCCTCTCCCAGAGGAGCCACAGGCGGGAAATGAGAGCAGGTGCACACCTGCTTTGCGATGCGTGTGCGTCGCCGTCTGCCTGAGTTGAGTTCCAGGTCAAACAAACAAAATGCAAGGAGAAACTGGCATGCATGAGACAACCGAGCACTTGAACACCGCACTTGCTATTTGATGCTGTCGATGATCTTCCGACGTCACCTCAGAACCACTGCAGTGGCCCGAAATGGGAGTCCTTGTTTTATAAACATTTACAGAGAGACCATGAAGTCTTGGGTTTGCGTCTGCCACACACAGAGGCAGGGACCGGGAGGCTCGGGAGGAGAGACCAGGGCCGAGGGCCTGGGCCTCCGCGGGGAGTCGGGTGCGGAAGCCACGTGGTGCATTCTTCGGGTTTTTGTGAACCTTTGGAATTTTACATCGTCAAAGCCTCGAAGTATGCCAAGAACCGTGCTTTGAAGACTCCCTCAGGAAACCACTTCTGCACCACAGCCCTATGGAGAGCAGTAGGCTGCTGCCGCTGTGTCCAGCCCGGGACCCCGTCCATGGCGCTGCCGCTGTGTCCAGCCCAGGCCCCGTCCGTGGTGCCGCCGCTGTGTCCAGCCCGGGGCCCCGTCCGTGGTGCCGCCGCTATGTCCAGCCCGGGGCCCCATCCGTGGTGCTGCCACTGTGTCTAGCCCGGGACCTCGTCCTGGTGCCACCACTGTGTCTAGCCCGGGGCCCCGTCCATGGTGTCGCCGCTGTGTCCAGCCCGGGGCCCCGTCCGTGGTGTCGCCGCTGTGTCCAGCCCGGGGCCCCATCCGTGGTGCCGCCACTGTGTCTAGCCCGGGACCTCATCCTGGTGCCACCACTGTGTCCAGCCTGGGGCCCCGTCCGCCGTGCTGCCGCTGTGTCCAGGTGTGAGGTCCCAGGTGTGAGACCCAGGAAAGCCATGGTTTCATCAGTGCCTTCTTCCTCCCATGGAGCTGAGGTCTGCGTGTCCTTGAAGCATCACATACATGACGGGCAGGGCCATCACGTGTCTGTGAAGTGGCACATACATGACGGACAGGGCCATTGTGTGCCCATGAAGCACCACATACATTATGGGCAGGGCCGTTGTGTGTCCGTGAAGCGTAACGTGATGGGCAGGGCTGTCACGTGTCTTTGAAGCATCATGTGACAGGCAGGGCTGTCACATACCCATGAAGCATCACACACATGATGGGCAGGGCCATTGTGTGTCCATGAAGTGTCACATACATGACAGGCAGTGCCATCATGTGTCTGTGAAGTGTCACGCGGTAGGCAGGGCCATTACGTGTCCGTGAAGCATCACATACATGATGGGCAGGGCAGGGCCATCTTGTGTCTGTGAAGCGTCACATACATGACGGGCAGTGCCATCATGTGTCTGTGAAGTGTCACATGGTGGGCAGGGCCATCGTGTGTCCGTGAAGCATCACATACATGATGGGCAGGGCCGTCTTGTGTCTGTGAAGCGTCACATACATGACGGGCAGTGCCATCATGTGTCCGTGAAGTGTCACGCGGTAGGCAGGGCCATTGCGTGTCCGTGAAGCATCACATACATTATGGGCAGGGCCGTCTTGTGTCTGTGAAGCGTCACATACATGATGGGCAGGGCCATTGTGTGTCCATGAAGTGTCACATACATGACGGGCAGTGCCATCATGTGTCCGTGAAGTGTCACGTGGTGGGCAGGGCCATTGCGTGTCCGTGAAGCATCACATACATGATGGGCAGGGCCGTCTTGTGTCTGTGAAGCGTCACATACATGACGGGCAGTGCCATCATGTGTCCGTGAAGTGTCACGTGGTGGGCAGGGCCATCGCGTGTCCGTGAAGCCCGGGGCACACATCTGGCTCAGGCCCCGAGAACACCAACGCCACCTCAGGAGGCTTGGCCGTCGCCGTCCCCGACATTCTCTGTTCTGGTGGTGATGTCGCTGTGTCACTGCTGACTTGAGCCAGGCACGTGTGAGGAAGGACCAGGGTCCCACAGCCCCTCCAGGGCCAGTGAAAGTCCCCATGGAGCCTACCCCACACAGTGGGAATGACCAGGGAGGGGACGCGGGGGAGGCTGCCCACCCCAGGGACACACTCAGGGGGAAACCTGGGGACCCAGCTCCTGGGGAGTGGTCTCAGAGCAGCCCTGTCACCACGGTGTGATGGCCACGATGGGCAGCGAAGCCACATGGGGAGACACAGCCTCTGCAGGGGCACCATGGGACTGGGCCTCGTTCCAGCCACCCTCTGCTGTGTGCGAACCACTTCGAGACAGTCAGCACTCTCCTGTCTACACCCGGGCTGGGTCAGCTCAGGGCCGGTCTACACCCGGGCTGGTCAGCTCCCTGTCTCACCCCAGGGCTGGCAGGGACATGTGGACCAGGCTGGACACACGCCGCCAGCCGAGTTGGGGAGAGGGCGGTACCTTCTCGCTCCTGTGGGGAGATCCCGCTCCTCCTTGGGCGAGGTCTGGGGGCAGGGGCTGGGGCGCAGGGCAGGGGTCAGACCGGCAGGTGAACCCTTCCGCAGGTGGCGTGGGAGAGGCTGTTCCACCGGGGGGCTGGCAGGCGTGGGCTCCGAGCCGGGAGACGTGGGGGGCGCCGGTTTATACATAGGAAGGCCGCGAGTCACTGCCGAGATGGAGCAAAGACCATTTTTAGAAAGCATCTGCTCTCGTTCCCAATAAAGCCCAGGATGCTGGGAACAGAGAAGTGACAGACGGAGGCGGAACGGAGCCGCCGGGCGGGGGCGGCCGGGGTGGAGGAAGCCCAGTTCCCCAAAAAAGCCCTTAGGTCCCGGGACGCTGACCGATGCCGGCGTCTACACGGGCATCGGTGGTCAGCTGCGGTTCACCTCAGCTGTGTAGACCCGTGGGCACTGAAGACCAGGGTCCACCGCCCAGCCCTGACCCTGCCCTGCCGCCACCCCCGCCCTCCGACCCCCAGGCAGATGAGGGCTTCACCTGTGGCTCTCAGGGTGCTCCTGGGGGGGCAGCGCCAGCCCTCCCGCACCTGCCACTCTGGGGACGCTCCCTCACCTGCTGCTACTGCCTGGCGGGCTCCTTCAGCCCCCCACTGCCCCCTCCCCCTGGAAGCCCTCCCTGACTCGAGGTTCCCTGCACGTGGGTGCAGCCCTCAAGCTCTCACGAGGTCCCAGTGTCTGGATGATGTCGGCTGCGGCCACAGAGCCACATCAGCCTCACCACCTGTGACTCAGCCGTATCACCCACCTCTGGCCCTGCTGCTCAGGTCACGACCTCAGCCGTCCCACTGTCCCAGGCTCCCACCGGCCCCCGGGAGGGACGCCGTGCCCGATAAGGCCGTGTATGCAAGGTGACATGGGGCTGTGTCCGGCTGGTCAGCAGGCTGAGGAGCCCAGGAGCAGGGCGCCCCCACTGGGCGGTCTCATACCACAGGGGGTCTCGTACCACCGCGGGTCTCATGCCGCTGGGTGTCTTGTGCCACTGGGGGGTCTTGTGTCTCCACAAGGCATGTGGAGGCCTCCTTGATGAGGGCCCCTTCCTCTTCTTGCACAGTTGTGAGAGCCTACTGGGGCCCCACCGTCACCCCCTCAGTGCAGGGGTCCCCCCCGAAGGCCCCACCCCCAGACGCCGTCCAGGCTGTGGGGAGTGGGCTCTCAGGGGCTCTCGCGGTGACACCCCTGCCACCTCCCCCGCCAGCCAGCGTCCTGCCTGCGGACGGCGGCCAGCGTTTCCGAGCAGACAAAGGAACACGAGCCGCTCTGGGCACACAGGTGGACAGGCACACAGAAGGCCTGGGTGTGCAGGAGGACACAAGGCGAAGACAGCTCAGTGCTGCCTCCCCCATCGGGACCAGCAGGATGGCCTGTGGGGTGGTGAGGAGGTGATGGACGGGTGTGTCCAAGGCCAGCCCTCGCCGTCACTGCCAGCGCCTGCACCTGCTCAGACACGGGCCACATGGCCACTGCCCTCCCTCAGAGCCAGCCCGGGACAGGTCCCAGGGACTCCCCTTGTACCTACAGCCCTGGACGACCCATGAAAGCCGCAGAGCCCACGCCGGCAGCCCCATTGTCAAGCAGCTCGCATACTCCCTGCAGCACAGGCACTGCTATCCCCAGTGGACACCGAGGACTGCCAGCGACACGTGGCCGGCAGGCGACAGGCCTCAGCCTCGGCGCCGGGGGTGGGGGGTTGGGCGGGGGGACAGCCCGGGTGAGCCGAGGTGTGCTGGACGGCTGGCTGCGTGCCCAGAGTTTGGGGACAGCTCCTGTTTAGGACCTGGAGCCTTCTGAGCGTGTGTGGGTGAGGGGCTGAGCCAGGCCTGCCTCGTGCAGTCTCCAGGTGGAGCGGCTCCTGCCCTCTGGCCCCTGCTTCCCTGGGTTCCAGGAGCGCCTTGGTGCCTGAAGCGGAGGCCAGGGAGCCCCATGTCACCGCTCTTGCTGAGACTTCTCAAGGGGACCCGACTGGGGCAGGAAGGGCCCGAGGGACCCAGGACCTGGGCAGGCTGCAGCCCCAGGAGGGACCCAGGACCGGGGCAGGAAGGGCCCGAGGGACCCAGGACCGGGGCAGGCTGCAGCCCCAGGAGGGACCTGGGTGGTGCCAGGCCCTCACACCCCCTCCATCTGGCCAGCCCCCCTCCCAGAGGCACCGCCGGTCTCTCTAGGGCGGGCGAGGGAGGCCGTGTTATCTGGGCTCCAGGCGCCTCTGCAGGCCTGGGGATAAGGGATGGAAGGCCGGTGGAGGGCACTGGCCCGGCGGAGCACGGCCGTCCAGGGCTCCACCAAGTCCACCCCGCCCCCCGGCCCGGGGCTGGCCGGTGCTCTGGACGCCTCCCAGGCACCGGGGAGAGCCCGGGCTTATCTGGGCGCGTCTCCCTCTGGTTTTCAGCATTGCTGCAGCCCTGTGTGGGCAGAAATCACACAGCTCAGCAAACAGCCAGCGAAACAGGAAACACCCCCTGCCCACCACCCCGCCCAGCACGGCGTCCTCTCCAACAGGAAACAGACCCCCTGCCCACCCCACCCCCCAGCACAGCGCCGTCCCCAGCAGCGGGTGTGTGCCTCTCAGCGCTGCTGGGTGGTCTTCCCAGGCCGGCCCCCCGATGAGGCTCCCTCCGGGTTGGGGTCCTCGGCCCGCTGGCACCTGTGCCTGCCCATGCTTGTCCAGAAAGCTGACCGATCCTTGCTGCACCCGGCACTGTGTGGCTGGAGCCTCCCCCGGGGCAGGAGTCCCGTGTGTCCAGCCTGGTCTCTGCCATGGCCCCCGCATGTGTGGGGCCTGAGCAGGGGCTACCAGCCCAGGCCACCTCAGACCCGGGAACGCACTGTAAGCTTTGGGCAAACGCCGGGATCTGTCACTGTTTTTGACATCTGGCCACGAGGGCCATGCACGGCTGGGGCCGTCCCCTTACCCGCCAGCGCCCGAGGCCGCCCGGGCAGACATCTCAGCGCCACGTGGCTTCTCTCTGGTCAGCCAGGGCAGGTGTCTCGGAGGGGTGCAGCCACACCCCCCACCCCCCGGCCCGGTCCCCCAAGTCCTCCAGCGGAGCTGCACGGAGGGAGGAACAGATCCGTCAGGCCGGGTCTGGCCGCCGAGGGGACAGCAGGGCGCTGAGAAGCCCCCGATGCCCCCGGAAGGCGCCGGAAGCCACCGTTGAGCCGCTCCGACCCATGGAGGCTTAGCGCTAAATCCAGTCGGCGCCCCGGGGCTTTGAAGCACAGTGAAGTTTTCCAGGTCTGGCGGCTTCAGAGCTGGGACAGGCGTGGGCTGTGCTGGGATGTGGCAGTGATGCCCCCCCGGTCACCCGGGGGACCCCACACAGGACCCCGCCCAGGACACCAGGGGCTCCTCTGCCCAGGACCCCGCTGATGCTAGGGGGTCCCCGGACATCCAGGGGTCCCTGGCACAGGACTCCACCCCATTTGTCAGGGGGTCCCCACACAGGACGCTGCCCCGATGCCCAGAGCTCCCCACCCTCTGGGAGGCCTGGGGCTTCCAGCGAGCTGTGGCCACCCCTGTGGGTTCCCCACGCGGGGTCACAGGCTGGGAAGCCTGCATCAGCTCTGGGCTGTGAGCCTCGGTCCTCGCTGACCTTGGCCTTCCCATAAGAGGGCAGAGTGGGTCTGGGGCCCCTGGGCTGGCCTAGGAGGGAGCTGACTCCAGGGTCCGCCCGGACAAGGTGGCGCCCAGGCGCGTGTGGCCCCCCCTTGCGGGCTCAGGGCGTGGATTTGCTGAGCCCGACCTCCTGCCCTCTGTCTGGTGATCAGAGGCAGCCCCGACAGCACCGCCGGGAGAGGCCCTGCCCCCTCCCGGCTCTGACCCTGTCGTCCCCAGCAGACCGGAGAAGCAGGGGCGCGGGCCGTGACGCCACCGAGCTGTGGTGACCGCAGCAGCACCGGGGCCCGGGGTTCTCGCGCCTGCGCTGCTCCGTGGCGTCCGTGGGTTCCTGTGAAGCCGCTGCTGCCAGCGACCGAGGCCGCTTCTCCAGAGCCACTGCAGACGCCCACGTGGGTCCCTTCCATCACGAAAGCCAGGACAGATTCCGCACACGCATGCATATGTACACACACGTGTGTGAACACGCACACGCACACACATGTGGGAGCGCCCGTGGCCACCAGCTCTGAGCTCAGCGACCTGGATTCTCGCCCCATGCACCGCTCAGGTCAAAGGTCAGCGGGCTGTGGACGTCTGCCGGGAAGTCCACCTTCCCTCGCAGTCCCCCCACAGACCCGGCTCCCACCCGGCTCTGGCCCCTGCTTGTCCAGCCCTGAGCCCAGCACTTTGCAGCCAGGGAAACTGAGGCACCGAGACGGCAAGCGAGCTGCCCGGTTCTGTGGCTGCCGGCTCCTGGAGTGCTCAGAATTCTGGGACCCACGCGGCCCTGCCCTGGCCCTGCGTGCCGGCCACCAGTGCCATCCAAGAAGTGGCCACCATGTCGCTGCCATGATTGGGGGGCACGAGCAGGCCTCCCCCGCTGAAAGGGAGGGCTCCTCTTGGCCAGGGGCCTGCAGAGCAGGCTCCACCTACAGAGCTGGTGCAGAGCGGGCCCTGCCCCCTCTGCCGGGAAGCCCCCTCTGCACCGGCCTCGCTGGTCACGTGTGGGAGGCCCCTGCCCTCGGCCTGTTACATCTGCACTCACCTCCCTGAGGCCCAAGGCTGAGGGGCCAGACTTGCCCGGGGTGGCCGCTGCCTTGCCGATGCCTGGGTGGCCGCCGTCACAGGACGGTCAGGTCTGGCTGCAGGGTCAGGCCTGCGCTGGGCATCGAGGTCACCTCGCCCACCCGGGGCGTGTCCCCCACTTTGCAAGGGCCCGAGGTGGCCCCTGCCTTGGCCAACCCTGGGCAGCAGGGCAAGGTGGGCTGCTGGGTTTGTTGACCACTGAGTCACGGCACCCGCCCCCCAGCATGTGCTGCACCCGGGAGAGCCGCCCACCTTCCCTGATGTCGCCGCTGCCGCCTCCTGCACCGAGAGGCTCCGGCCTGGCCCGCTGGACCCGTGTGCACGCGTGTTGTGCTGCTCGCATACTTGTACTACTCACACGCGTGTTGTGCCATTTTTCGCACACGTTCGCTGAGGGCACTTGTCCTCGCACGCCCCAGCAGTGCATCCTGAAGGGCCGCGGGCCAGAGCTGACGGAGGCCGGGTCCTCTGATCCCAGCGGCCAGGCTCTGGCGGCTGTGGCCCCGGCCGGCTCGAGGGAGCATTTGGCAAACCAGTGCCGAGGTTCTGCAGAGCGTGTCTCAGTGCCGCCCACTGCCATGACAACCAAACACACAAACCAACCAGCGGCACCGAGGCTGCCTGGGACAGCGAGCTGATCCGCTCCGAGGTGGAGCATTTTCCACTTTCCGTCACAGTAAAAACTTTTAAAGAACTAATTTAAAACCCAGCTGGGAGCCCAGTTGGGCACCCGTCCCCAGCAGGAGCCCCCGTGACACAGGCCGCAGGGGACGGCACGCCCAGGGGTGGCTCAGCCTGGCCCCGGCGGGGGCCACCTCGGGCACAGGTGTGCCAGCGGCAAAAGGCCACCCGAAAGGTGTTGGTCAGCCAACTGCCCTGGCCTTGGGTCAGTCAGGGTCCCCCAGGGTCCACTGAGAACAAATCCCTCAGCCCCTCCGAGTCTCAGCTCCTGGGGCTGTGAGGCCAGAGCGTTGTCACCATGGACGCTGCACCCCCATGGCCAGCACGAGCCTGCGATTCCTTTCGGGGAGAAGACCAGGCGCACAGCCACCCCGCGGAGGGGCCGGGAGCCGAGGTTATCCCGAGTCAGGATTCAGCCGCTGCCTGCAACACCAGCTTCCCACAGGAGTGACAGGTCCAGTCCTGGCTGCTCCACTAACATGGCCGCTCCCGCTAAGGCGCCTGGGACAGCAGCGGGAGGCGGCCCAAGTGCCTGGCCCATGCACTCTTGTGGGAGACCCGGATGGAGCTCCAGGCCCCTGGCGTTGGCCTCTCTTTCAGTGTGTGTGTGCATGTGTGGTATGTGTGGTGTGTATATGTGGTGTGTATGTGTGTGCATGTGTGTGGTATGTGTGCGTGTGTGTGGGACTCTGCCTTTCAAATAAATGCTTTTAAAAAATTTCAAATCGATGTCGATTTTTCTGTGGTCCAGGTGGAGTGGGTGTGTTTTCTGTGGTCCAGGTGGAGTGGGTGTGTTTTCTGTGACCAGGTGGAGTGGGTGTGTTTTCCGTGGTCCAGGTGGAGTGGGTGTGTTTTCTGTGGTCCGGGTGGAGTGGGTGTGTTTTCTGTGGTCCAGGTGGAGTGGGTGTGTTTTCTGTGACCAGGTGGAGTGAGTGTGTTTTCTGTGACCAGGTGGAGTGGGTGTGTTTTCTGTGACCAGGTGGAGTGGGTGTGTTTTCTGTGACCATGTGGAGTGGGTGTGTTTTCTGTGACCAGGTGGAGTGAGTGTGTTTTCTGTGACCAGGTGGAGTGGGTGTGTTTTCCGTGGTCCAGGTGGAGTGGGTGTGTTTTCTGTGGTCCAGATGGAGTGGGTGTGTTTTCTGTGGCCAGGTGGAGTGGGTATGTTTTCTGTGACCAGGTGGAGTGGGTGTGTTTTCCGTGGTCCAGGTGGAGTGAGTGTTTTCTGTGACCAGGTGGAGTGGGTGTTTTTCTGTGGTCTAGGTGGAGTGGGTGTGTTTCCGTGGTCCAGGTGGAGTGGGTGTGTTTTCTGTGACCAGGTGGAGTGGGTGTGTTTTCCGTGGTCCAGGTGGAGTGGGTGTGTTTTCTGTGGTCCAGGTGGAGTGGGTGTGTTTTCTGTGGTCTAGGTAGAGTGAGTGTGTTTTCTGTGACCAGGTGGAGTGGGTGTGTTTTCTGTGACCAGGTGGAGTGGGTGTGTTTTCTGTGGCCAGGTGGAGTGGGTGTGTTTTCTGTGGCCAGGTGGAGTGGGTGTGTTTTCTGTGGCCAGGTGGAGTGGGTGTGTTTTCTGTGGTCCAGGTGGAGTGGGTGTGTTTTCTGTGACCAGGTGGAGTGGGTGTGTTTTCTGTGACCAGGTGGAGTGGGTGTGTTTCCGTGGTCCAGGTGGAGTGGGTGTGTTTTCTGTGACCAGGTGGAGTGGGTGTGTTTTCTGTGGTCTAGGTGGAGTGGGTGTGTTTTCTGTGACCAGGTGGAGTGGGTGTGTTTTCCGTGGTCCAGGTGGAGTGGGTGTGTTTTCCGTGGTCCAGGTGGAGTGGGTGTGTTTTCCGTGGTCCAGGTGGAGTGGGTATGTTTTCTGTGGTCTAGGTGGAGTAAGTATATTTTTCCTACTGAAGACAAGACTTGGGGGCCACAGGGCCTCTGTGGGGACCACGCCCCAACTCAGCCAGAGCCAAAAGCCCCCGGCAGAAGGAAGACGCGTGTCACTTGTGCACGAAGACCTGCGCACACAGGGTGCCCAGTGCAGAGACTGGACAGGCAAGAGTGCTCACACAGAGGAGACACCGGGGCACTTCGAGAGCAAGTCACCATCGTCTGCTGTCTGACGAGGCCCCTGGGCTCTCCTCCGTCTCCCTGTCACGCAGAGCTGCTGCGGGGCCAACGTTCACACAGGAGCAGGACGGGGCCATCAGCGCCAGGAGGACAGCAGCCCCACAGCGACATCAAAACCACGAGAGGCACCGGGCCGGTGCTGTGCCATAGCGGGCGAAGCTGCTCCCAGCTGCTCCACTTCCCACCCAGCTCCCTGCTAATGCGTCTGGAAAGCAGAAGATGGCCCAGGTGCTCAGGCCGCTGCACCTGTGTGGGAGACCTGGAGGAAGCTCCTGGCTCCTGGCTTTGGCCTGGCCTAGCGCTGGCTGTTGTGGCCATTTGGGGAGTGAATCAGCAGGTGGAAGATCTCTCTCTCTCTCTCTCTCTCTCTCTCTCTAACTCTGCTTTTCAAATAAATAATAAATTACATCTTAAAAAAAAGAACCAGAGACATCATATTTCAAGTAAATAATAAATTACATCTTAACAACAACAACAAAAAGAACCGGGGGACATCCCTGGAGCCGTCCTGCCTGACACAGCTGGTGCATGAGCTGCTGCCCGGGCCCGGCTCCTTTCTCTGCACTTCCTCCCAGGGCCGGCCGGGGACGCGCCCTCTAGGGGACTGGTGTGTACAGAGCCGGGCTGATGGGCAGGAAGGCGGCAGGCCCTGTGCACTCTGCTCCCACCTCCTGGGTCCCCTCCTCCATCACAGCTCCCCAGGGATCAGCAGGAAGGGGCGTGTGAGCCTGTCTGATGGTGGAGGTCTGGGCAGAGCTGGAGGAGGCAAACAGTGGGTGTGCTTGTTGGCCTTGAGAGGGAGCCAGGTGGGGAGGGGAGGGATGAGCCCATCCCTCCATCTCCTCAGCAAAACCAGCCTCCGCGAACCCGCAGGAGGTGGCGTGCTGAGGCTGACCCAGTGAAGGGAGGGGAGTGTCTGCCCGCCCCCCACACACACACACCTGCCAGGAGCTCCCCCAGGCCCGGCTGCACCTGCTGGCTGCAGTCGGGGACCCACACCTGTGGGAGAGCCTGCTGGAGCCACTCCTGGTGGCCCTGAGCAAGGATGTCCAGGCCAGGCTGTGTCCTGCAGCCTCACGGGGACGTCCTGACCGGGAGAAGGGTGACTGACAGGGGTCTCTGGGAGGAGAACGACTTGGAGGAGAGACGGTTGACAGAGACAGGGAGACCCAGGAAATGTCCCCCCCATAAAGGTACAGAAGCAAGAGAAAGGGCCTGTGCTCTGCTTCTCCCTTGTTCTGCCCGGGGGTGGAGCTGTGACGGCTGCTGGCCCAGCCATGGCCACCGTGCACCTGCGCGGTGTGGACGGGGCGAGGCTTTCACAGCAGAAGGAAAGGGTCCAGTTCCCACGGCCTTACTGAGCGACAGTGACCCTGAGACCGCCTGGGAACTCTGTCAGCCTCGCGGTACAACCATGTCAGGCCACGGTCCCCTGCTGCCCGCAGGTGTAGGATTCGTCCTTGATAAAAACACGTCTGCGACCAGGCACGACCGCTGGTGACAGACGTGACCAGAGACTTCGTGCCACAAGACCGGAGGAAGCTCCCGGCTCCTGCTTCAGCCTGGCAGTGGGGGACGGCGCGTCGCCAGGGGCGTCTCCCGGGCCGGCCTCCGGCCCCACTCAGGTAAGGCGAGGGAGGAGGGAGCTTCCCCGAAACCCTCAGTACCACGCTGCCTTTCCCTCCCCCTCCTCGTGTAATAAATAAAGGGGTGCACTGGCCTCCAGCTACACACCCAACACGCTTACACACCTCACACGGGTCCACATGCCACACACATGTGCATACACACATCTCACATGGATCCCACATGCCACACACACGTGCATACACACACCTCACACGATTACACACCACCCACACCCCACAAGCTTACACACCTCACACAGATCCCACATGCCACACACATGTGCATACACACACCTCACATGATTATACACCACCCACACCTGACACGCTTACACACCTCACACAGATCCCACATGCCACTCACATGTGCATACACACACCTCACACGGATCCCACAAGCCACACACACGTGCATACATGTACTTCCCATGATTACACACTACCCACACCCGAGACACTTACACACCTCATATGGATCCCACATGCCACACACATGTGCATACACACCTCACATGGATCCCACATGCCATACAACACATGCATACATGCACCTCACATGCTTATACACCACCCACACCCGACACACTTACACACCTCACACGGATCCCACATGCCACACACACGTGCATGTATGCACCTCACATGGATCCCACATGCCACACACACATGCATACATGCACCTCACACTCTTACACACCACCCACACCCCACAAGCTTACACACCTCACACAGATCCCACATGCCACACACACATGCACACATGCACCTCACAAATCTCACATGCCACGCACACGTGCATACACGCACCTCACACGGATCCCACATGCCACACACACGTGCAGACATGCACCTCACATGCTTACACACCACACATGCCACACACACGTGCATACACACACCTCACACAGATCCCACATGCCACACACACATGCATACACACACCCCACACGCTCACACCTCAAACCATGCCCTCCACTCTGGAGCCCAGCTCTGCCCAGGGTCAGGCCCTGGCTCCCAGCCTGATCAGGTGGCCACAGCAGCCATCGCAGGCGTCCACCATCCTCAGCTTCATGGATGTCCACACCCAGGTCTGCAGCTCCGGGGTGGGGCCCGTGGTTGGCCATTGGCACCACTTCCTGTCTCTGTCTCCACTGCCAGGACCAGCAGGGGGTTGGGGTGGGGGGCAGCGCAGGGCCAGGAGCTGCCGCAGCCACAGTCCCCCTGCAGGGACCATCAGAAGACGGGGCCCGGCACACACAGAGGAGCATCTGGGAGGTAGGCGGGATGGTGGGCATGGGGCCCACCGGGTTCCCTCTGCAAACAGGGTTCTAAACAAGCGTGCACGCACACACCCCAGCCCAGTGAGCGAGTGGCAGGGCAGCCTCAGCTCAACCCAGGGACGTCGCTGGGTCCCCAGGGACAGGAGGGCTGGGGCTCCAGAGTCCTCCCACCTGCCCCAGGACCGGTTCCACCTGGTCTGCCAGTGCCACCAGGGTCCTGGGACCCTGAGGAGATGCGCAGTGCCCTCGGATCTGGGCAGTGGGTGACATCCGGGCAGTGCTGGGTTACACCAGTCCTAGGGTCACACGGCCACCAGGGGACTCAGGGCTCCCGGTCGCAGCAAAGGGTGGCTCTGTTGGCGGTGGCTCTTGGCTTCCTTCTTACCGAGATCCCGCCTGGCTCACGCCGGGCAAGCCTGCCACGTGGGTGCCCCTCCGGAGGAAGCAAACCCGCAGGGCACGCGTCGCCCCTGGGGACGCCAGGTTACAGAGGTCAGCATCAGAGTGGACCTGAGGCTGCCAACCCTACCAACCCGGAGCCCGGAAGCCCCGCCCCTCTCCTCGGGCGCCAACAGACGCTTCCCCAAGGAAGAGAAGTCAGCTCCCGCACACAGAGCGGTGTGCACAGCCGCTGACACTTCCGGAAAGACCCGCTCTGAGCGACGCTCCAGAGCCCACTGCAGGCTCGCGTTCCCAGGGGCACGTGGAGCAGCCTCGGCAGCCGGGCAGGGGCTGTGGGAGCAAACCCTGCCGCTGGGGAAGCCTGGGCTGCCGCCGGGGGCCGAGGGAGTGGGCGGGTGAGCCGACCCCCCAGCTGCAGCAGGAGCCCCAGAGACCCTGGGGAGGGGAGGGCAGACCCGGGGCACAGCCACGGAGGACAGGGGATGGCGGAGGGGAGCTTGGGACAGGTGCGTGTGAGGTCAACCCCGTGGAGGATGTGGTCGGTGTGGCTGACACAGACCCAGGTGAAGCCACGCCCTTGACAATCACGTGGGAAATCCCCTCGCCCTGGGACGCTCTGCCACAGTCAGAAGGAGGAGGCATCGCAGCCCCCGACCTCCGTCAGGGAAAAGAGAGGACACTTGGGAGAGACCTGAGCTGATATCGGGCCCATGCCCGAGGCTGCACTCCGGCTGGTCACGGCCAAGGTCCTCCCAGAAGCACCAGGGCCGTGGGGCAGGGAGACAGACACCAGCCTGTGTATCCTGGACAGCAAGGTCCCCAGGGAGCAGCCCTGGCTTTCACAAAGTCCTGCCCACGCCCGGCGACCACAGGGGGTCCCAGCTCCCAGTGCCAAGGCTGCTGTGATAAACTGGGCAACAGCACCTTCGCAGCCTGCCTCCAAGGACAGCACCCTGGGGCCCTCCTCCCTGCCGGCCTGGTAACACCGGGCAATGGCGCCTTGCCAGGATTTTCCCCTACAGGACGCCAGCACGCCCTCTGTCCAGCGGAAGAGGGAGGGGGGAAAGACCTGGGCCCCATCCCTTACAAGACCCAGGCTGAGCTCTGTCCAGAGTGCCAGGTGCAATCCCTCCGCTGAACTGTGTGACCTGGCTTCCCCGTCTGATGGCCGGGGGTGCACTCGCTCGCTCGCTCTCTCCCTGGCGCGCTCTCTCTCTCTCTCCTCTCTCTCTCTCTCTGGTGCTCTCTCTCTCTGGCATGCTCTCTCTCCTTGGCTCTCTTTCTTCTTTCTCTCTCTCTCTCTCTCTCTCTTTCTCTCTCTCTGGCATGCTCTTTCCCTGGCTCTCTCTCTCTCTCTCTCTCTCTCTCTGGTTCTCTCTCTCTCTCTCTGAGGTTTCACCTGCAGAGGTCCCTGTCTGTCTGACGGCTGCCCTGCCGTGGGACAGTGTGACCCTGCTCACGGCTCCCCTGTGTCACGGCTGAGCTCTTCCATGCGTGAGGACAGGACCTGTCCCAGCCTCCCCTGCCCACAAAGGGCACCCACATTTAGGGAGGGCGCCCCTGTCCTGGGAGCAGAGCTGCCGAGGAAGCTGAGAGCTCTGTGGCTGGCGGACACCTGCCCCGGAGACGGTGATGGAGGGAGGAGCGGGGTCTCCTGACATGGCAGGGAGGTGTCTGCAGGGTCCTACATCCCTGATGTGGCCGAGGGGTCCCCACAGTGTCCCATGTCCCTGACGTGGCCGAGGGGTCCCCACAGTGTCCCATGTCCCTGACGTGGCCGAGGGGTCCCCACAGTGTCCCATGTCCCTGATGTGGCCGAGGGGTCCCCACAGTGTCCCATGTCCCTGACGTGGCTGAGGGGTCCCCACAGTGTCCCATGTCCCTGACGTGGCAAGTGGGTACTGGGTAGAGGCCCACGAATGGCTGGACCCCTAGAAGCAGGAGCCCCAGGGCGAAGGGGAGAAGGATTGGGGTCCAGGGCCTGGGGTAGATGCCCAGCTGGGGTGTGTCCCCAGGATGGTAGTGTGGGGAGGCCTCAGGGGGGCGGCCCCATGGGAGGGCCCCCACCCCACTTCAGATGAGGCCCTTCCTCCAACACAGCCCTGCCAAGCCCTCCGCATACCAGCCACGCCCCTGACCTCAAACTGGGGCATCTCATTAGGGTTACCGGACGCTGACAGGTGCACACCCTCCCAGGATCAGGCCCCGACCAGCAGCCTCCACCAGGTCCCCCCCAGCCCCGTCACTGCAGGGGCCACTACAGAGCTGAGCCACGCCCCTGAGCACCTGCTGTGGCTCAGCACCTGACCCAACCCTCCCACCAGACCGCAGTGCCCCACCCCCAGCCCCCGTCAGACGCAGGGGGTCCCCACGTCCTCTGACACCAGAAAGGGAGAGACTGCCTGGGCCTCCTTCCCCAGGGTGCCCGGGCCAGACTGCCCTGCACCAAGGAGCAGACACGGTCTACACGGAGCACCGTCCACACAGCCGGCAGCAGCGGGAGTGACCACCGAGGGACCCACTTCCCAGGGAGCCCCCTCTGAGCTTTCAACCACAGAAGACGCTGGGGGCTCCCCAGCCACATGGTGTCCGTTGCCCCCTCTCGGTGTCATGGCTTTGAGGGATCGCTCGGCGGCTCCGACGCCCGAGTTCTCCCGGAAGCCGCTCACATCGATAAGTAATGTAATTACAGTATCTTTGCTATTGCTAATAAATTCACTCAGATAACCCAGAGACACAGCCAGCGTTCTGTCTTCTAAGATAAACTTGATTTTTCCCCTTTTCGTTTTATTGCCATAGCATAAGTGATTACACAATATCTCAGATGGAGACTTTATAGGATTATGACTTTTTTAGGGTAGAGTTTTATAAACGTGCATGCCAGAGATGTGTGGGTCTTATTACGAAGGCGTCGCCTCTAATTTGATTTCCAGACTGCAAGCCGAGTACTTTTACCGTTGTGATTCAAAGAGCAGCTCGGATTGATCCAGAAACAGGCTCCAGTCTCTCGGGTGAACTCGTGCGAGGTCGTCCCCAGCTCGGCTGCTGGGTTAGCAACCGCACAGCCGCCGCCCGGAAGCGGGACAGGGCTCCCACCCTGCGGGCAGCGGGCAGCGGGCGGCAAGGGCCGGGGTGGGGGTTTGCAGTGAGCATCCGAGTGGCCTCGGGACCTCTGGGCTGGGAGCAGCCGTCCAGCGGCCCTGGAGAAAACCAGTGCTTTCTTCTGTGGCCAAGAGAAGGACTGGGCCCCAGATCTTAACCCATTGTCTCCCGGCAAGCGCAGCAGGGAGAACTCACGGAAGGTGAGGCCACCGGGCCGCGGCTCCAGGCCCCTGGTGCCTCCAGCTCCCTCGGAGACTCTGAGCTCCCACAGGCCAGGCTGGGGCTGCGCCCGCCTCTACTGAACTCCCTGGGGCAGCCCCATGGCCGGCCTGGGAGACCAGCTCCCCGCCTGGCGGCCACTCTCCCACCCCTGCCACCTCCAGGCTTGTAGGAGTCCACCTTTCCCAAAGCACGGATGGACACTTCTCCAGCAGAGACGGATCTGGGGCGGGCAGGGGCCTCTCCCCTCGGTGGCGTCGGTGCTGTGGACCAAGTGCAGGAACCGGCGTGGCGCGCACCAGGGCCGGCGTGGCGTGCACCAGGGCCGGCGAGGGTCAGTGGTGGAGTCTCGGGGCCACTCCTCCCCCAGGGGCTCCACCAGGAAGGAGCGGCAGCGCCATGGCCCCAGAGGACACTGGGCTGCCTCTCTCACTGCCCTTCCCTGAGCGATCTGACACAGAGCCCAGAGCCCACCCCATGGAGTGGGCGGAGCCCACGGACCACCCCGAGCGCCTGGCCCCACCCCAGCTGCGGCTCTGCCATCGGGGGAAGTCCACCAGAGCACTCTCCAGTGGACGGCTCCAGGGCATTCCGTGCAAGCAGGGCTCCCCTGTCCTGCCGTGGCTGCCTGGTCCACCAGCCCTGCCACCAGCCCTGGGCACTGATCCGGTGCCCCTCGGGTGTGCCTGGCTGACTTAGCACAGACTGCAGCCCGGGACCTGTCCTGGGCTCACTGGGACTCAGCTCATACTCACTTGCAAATGGTAGTCACACGGGACAGAGGCTTGAGCCATGGATGCCCCACCGTGGACACAGAAGGACAGGTGTGTCCCTGGCCAAGCACATTAACACGAGATGTGAGCACAGCCGGCTCCTGGTACGGGTGTGGCTCTGAGGCACAAGAGCCCATTGGTGACAAGGTCAGGGCCCTCCTTGGGCCAGGGTGGCTGCAGCCCCAGGTGCCAGCCGTGGAGGCGGAGCCCTGCACGTGGCCCCGGGGTCCATGACGGTCTGAGCAGAAAGGGCCCAGGTTGTGGCATCTCCACTTTCGGGGGGTCACGGCCGACGTGATGTGTTTGGGAACAAAGCAAGCCAAGTCCCCAGGAATGACTTCAGGCATTAAACAAACACTGTCACTATTAGAAAGAAGAACTGAGCAGATGTTGGGAAATTTGCATAAGAAGATGGATTGTAGCATAAAGACTTGGATCCACGGAGAATAACAAAAGGGCTGTGGATGGAGCGGGAGGACCCTGAGCAGCTAAAATGAAGGGCATGGGAGAGCGGGAAAGGCTCCCACTGTCCACGCGAGGAGCAGGCCAGGTCCCCACTGTCCCCGGGAGGAGTGGGTGGGGTCCCACAGTCCCCAGGAGGAGACCGAGTGCCACTGTCCCTAGGAGGAGCAGGCAGGGTCCCCACTGTCCCTAGGAGGAGCAGGCTGGGTCCCTATGTCCCTGAAGGAGCAGGCAGGGTCCCACTGTCCCCAGGAGGAGCAGGCAGGGTCCCCACTGTCCCCAGGAGGAGCAGGCCGGGTCCCTACTGTCCCCGGGAAGAACAGGCAGGGTCCCACTGTCCCCGGGAGGAGCAGGCAGGGTCCCTACTGTCCCCGGGAGGAGCAGGCGGGGTCCCCACTGTCCCCAGGAGGAGCAGGCCGGGTCCCCACTGTCCCCAGGAGGAGCAGGCCGGGTCCCCACTGTCCCCAGGAGGAGCAGGCAGGGTCCCCACTGTACCCAGGAGGAGCAGGCAGGGTCCCACTGTCCCCAGGAGGAGCAGGCAGGGTCCCACTGTCCCCAGGAGGAGCAGGCCGGGTCCCCACTGTCCCCAGGAGGAGCAGGCCGGGTCCCCACTGTCCCCGGGAGGAGCAGGCAGGGTCCCCACTGTACCCGGGAGGAGCAGGCAGGGTCCCACTGTCCCCAGGAGGAGCAGGCAGGGTCCCACTGTCCCCAGGAGGAGCAGGCAGGGTCCCCACTGTCCCCAGGAGGAGCAGGCAGGGTCCCCACTGTACCCAGGAGGAGCAGGCAGGGTCCCACTGTCCCCAGGAGGAGCAGGCCGGGTCCCCACTGTCCCCAGGAGGAGCAGGCCGGGTCCCTACTGTCCCCGGGAGGAGCAGGCAGGGTCCCCACTGTCCCCGGGAGGAGCAGGCAGGGTCCCCACTGTCCCCGGGAGGAGCAGGCGGGGTCCCCACTGTCCCCGGGAGGAGCAGGCAGGGTCCCACTGTCCCCAGGAGGAGCAGGCAGGGTCCCTACTGTCCCCAGGAGGAGCAGGCCGGGTCCCACTGTCCCCGGGAGGAGCGGGCGGGGTCCCACTGTCCCCAGGAGGAGACCGGGTCCCACTGTCCCTAGGAGGAGTAGGCGGGGTCCCACTGTCCCTAGGAGGAGCAGGCCGGGTCCCTACTGTCCCCGGGAGGAGCAGGCAGGGTCCCTACTGTCCCCGGGAGGAGCAGGCAGGGTCCCACTGTCCCCAGGAGGAGACCGGGTCCCACTGTCCCCGGGAGGAGCAGGCCTGTCCCACTGTCCCCAGGAGGAGCAGGCCGGGTCTCACTGTCCCCAGGAGGAGCAGGCGGGGTCCCCACTGTCCCCAGGAGGAGCAGGCGGGGTCCCACTGTCCCCAGGAGGAGCAGGCCGGGTCCCACTGTCCCCAGGAGGAGCAGGCCGGGTCCCACTGTCCCCGGGAGGAGCAGGCCGGGTCCCACTGTCCCCGGGAGGAGCAGGCCGGGTCCCACTGTCCCCGGGAGGAGCAGGCGGGGTCCCTACTGTCCCCGGGAGGAGCAGGCGGGGTCCCTACTGTCCCCGGGCGGAGCAGGCCGGGTCCCACTGTCCCCGGGAGGAGCAGGCAGGGTCCCACTGTCCCCGGGAGGAGCAGGCAGGGTCCCCACTGTCCCCGGGAGGAGCAGGCCGGGTCCCACTGTCCCCGGGAGGAGCAGGCCGGGTCCCACTGTCCCCGGGAGGAGCAGGCGGGGTCCCACTGTCCCCGGGAGGAGCAGGCGGGGTCCCACTGTCCCCGGGAGGAGCAGGCCGGGTCCCACTGTCCCCGGGAGGAGCAGGCACGGCCCCCACTGTCCCCGGGAGGAGCAGGCAGGGTCCCCACTGTCCCCGGGAGGAGCAGGCAGGGTCCCCACTGTCCCCGGGAGGAGCAGGCACGGCCCCCACTGTCCCCGGGAGGAGCAGGCGGGGTCCCACTGTCCCCGGGAGGAGCAGGCACGGCCCCCACTGTCCCCGGGAGGAGCAGGCGGGGTCCCACTGTCCCCAGGAGGAGCAGGCCGGGTCCCACTGTCCCCGGGAGGAGCAGGCGGGGTCCCACTGTCCCCGGGAGGAGCAGGCAGGGTCCCACTGTCCCCAGGAGGAGCAGGCCGGGTCCCACTGTCCCCGGGAGGAGCAGGCGGGGTCCCACTGTCCCCAGGAGGAGCAGGTGGGGTCCCTACTGTCCCTGGGAGGAGCAGGCGGGGTCCCACTGTCCCCGGGAGGAGCAGGCGGGGTCGGTGTCGGGCGGATGCCTCCGTGTACAAACAAAGCAGCACAGGGAGCCACAGCAGACTCCAGGCACGTCCCACAGCAGGCGGTGACCTCAACAGAGGCCTGGCCTCCCTCGCGGCCAATGCAGTCACCCTGGGTGACTGTCCAGGTGGGAGTCTGCGCAGCCTCCGGGCTGATCCAGCCCACAGCACAGTGCTGGAGCAGCCTAAGTCCCCATGCTTGTATCTGATGGTTGCTGATAAAACGAACGCTCTGAATTCTTTAAAGAGAACCCAGCCCTAAACAACACACGCCCACACAGACGCTGATCCAAGCAGGGCCTTAGCTTGAGAGCCAGGCCCCGCCCAGTAGCACACAGATGACCACGACCGCAGGTTCTAGGAGAGAACACAGCATAGTGCCATCTTCACCTGAGACGTGGCCTCCGTTATGGTTTGGCCATACTGATGGCCACTGTGTACCTGAAAACGTGGGACAGCATGGCCAGGGTGAAGCCATGTGCACCTGCTCTGTGCTGGTCATACCAACTCTGTGCTGAGTGCACCTGCTCTGTGCTGGGTGTGCCTGCTCTGTGCTGGGTGTGCCTGCTCTGTGCTGGGCACACCTGCTCTGTGCTGGGTGTATCTGCTCAGTGCTGGGTGTGCCTTCTCTGTGCCAGGTGCACCTGCTCTGTGCTGGGTGTATCTGCTCTGTGCTGGGTGTGCCTGTTCTGTGCCAGGCGCACCTGCTCTGTGCTGAGTGCACCTGCTCTGTGCTGGGTGTATCTGCTCAGTGCTGGGTGTGCCTGCTCAGTGCTGGGTGTGCCTGCTCAGTGCTGGGCGTACCTGTTCTGTGCCAGGCGCACCTGCTCTGTGCCAGGCGCACCTGCTCAGTGCTGGGTGTGCCTGCTCTGTGCCGGGTGTGCCTGCTCTGTGCCGGGTGTACCTGCTCTGTGCCGGGCGCACCTGCTCTGTGCCGGGCATACCTGCTCTGTGCCTGGCGCACCTGCTCTGTGCTGGGTGTGCCTTCTCTGTGCTGGGCATACGTGCTCTGAGCCGGGTGTACCTGCTCTGTGCTGGGTGTACGTGCTCTGTGCCGGGTGTACCTGCTCTGTGCTGGGTGTGCCTTCTCTGTGCCAGGTGCACCTGCTCTGTGCCAGGTGCACCTGCTCTGTGCTGGGTGTATCTGCTCAGTGCTGGGTGCACCTGATCTGTGCTGGGCATGCCTGCTCTGTGCTGGGTGTATCTGCTCAGTGCTGGGTGTGCCTGCTCAGTGCTGGGCGTGCCTGTTCTGTGCTGGGTGCACCTGCTCAGTGCTGGGTGTGCCTTCTCTGTGCCAGGTGCACCTGCTCTGTGCTGGGTGTATCTGCTCTGTGCTGGGTGTGCCTGCTCTGTGCCGGGAGTATCTGCTTGGTGCCAGGCGTACCTGCTCTGTGCCAGGCGTACATGCTCTGTGCAGGGTGTACCTGTTCTGTGCCGGGTGTGCCTGCTCTGTGCCAGGTGCACCTGCTCTGCGCTGGGTATATCTGCTCAGTGCTGAGTGCACCTGCTCTGTGCTGGGTGTGCCTTCTCTGTGCTGGGCGCACCTGTTCTGTGCCGGGTGCACCTGTTCTGTGCTGGGTGTGCCTTCTCTATGCCGGGCGCTCCTGCTCGGTGCCGGGCATATCTGCTCGGTGCCGGGCATGCCTGCTCTGTGCCGGGCACACCTGCTCTGTGCCGGGCGCACCTGTTCTGTGCCGGGTGCACCTGCTCTGTGCTGGGTGTACCTGCTCTGTGCTGGGTGTGCCTGCTCTGTGCTGGGTATACCTGCTCTGTGCCAGGTGCACCTGCTCTGTGCTGGGTGTGCCTTCTCTATGCCGGGCGCACCTGCTCGGTGCCGGGCATATCTGCTCTGTGCCGGGCGCACCTGCTCTGTGACAGGCGCACGTGCTCTGTGCAGGGTGTGCCTGCTCTGTGCTGGACGTGCCTGCTCTGTGCTGGGTGTACGTGCTCTGTGCCGGGCGTACCTGATCTGTGCCAGGCATACCTGCTCTGTGCTGAGCACGCCTGCTCTGTGCCGGGTGTGCCTGCTCTGTGCCAGGTGTACCTGCTCTGTGCTGGGTGTGCCTGCTCTGTGCCGGGAGTATCTGCTTGGTGCCAGGCATACCTGCTCTGTGCCAGGCGTACGTGCTCTGTGCAGGGTGTACCTGCTCTGTGCCAGGTGTGCCTGCTCTGTGCCGGGTGTACCTGCTCTGTGCTGGGTGTACGTGCTCTGTGCTGGGTGTGCCTTCTCTGTGCTGGGCATACGTGCTCTGAGCCGGGTGTACCTGCTCTGTGCTGGGTGTACGTGCTCTGTGCCGGGTGTGCCTGCTCTGTGCCGGGTGTACCTGCTCTGTGCTGGGCGCACCTGCTCTGTGCCGGGTGTGCCTGCTCTGTGCTGGGCGCACCTGCTCTGTGCCGGGTGTGCCTGCTCTGTGCTGGGCGTGCCTGCTCTGTGCTGGGTGTGCCTGCTCTGTGCCGGGTGTACCTGCTCTGTGCTGGGCGCACCTGCTCTGTGCCGGGTGTACCTGCTCTGTGCCGGGTGTGCCTGCTCTGTGCCAGGTGTGCCTGCTCTGTGCTGGGTGTGCCTGCTCTGTGCTGGGCGCACCTGCTCTGTGCCGGGTGTGCCTGCTCTGTGCCGGGTGTGCCTGCTCTGTGCTGGGCGCACCTGCTCTGTGCCGGGTGTACCTGCTCTGTGCTGGGTGTGCCTGCTCTGTGCCGGGTATACCTGCTCTGTGCCGGGCACACCTGCTCTGTGCTGGGTGTACCTGCTCTGTGCCGGGTATACCTGCTCTGTGCCGGGCACACCTGCTCTGTGCTGGGTGTACCTGCTCTGTGCCGGGTGTACCTGCTCTGTGCCGGGCGCACCTGCTCTGTGCTGGGCATACCTGCTCTGTGCCTGGCGCACCTGCTCTGTGCTGGGTGCACCTGCTCTGTGCTGGGCGCACCTGCTCTGTGCTGGGCATACCTGCTCTGTGCCAGGCATGCCTGCTCTGTGCCGGGCGTACGTGCTCTGTGCCCTTCACATCCAAGCTGCGTGTTGCAGATGCTGTCTTCCTGTTGAGCCAGACATTGGGGCAGTCCGTGAGCTCACAACTCTCCATGGCTCCCACGCTCAGTGGCAAGGTGGGCGCTGGATGGGTTGGGGCCTGCGGGAAGGGTAAGGAGAGAAAGGGAGGGCCCCTCAGCTTCCACCAGAAGTCGCCCCGGGGCAGCACGTGGGGCTCCGTCCCCTGCTCAGGACGGCTGGCTCTCCTCTGTGCAAGTGCTCGGCTGCCGGACTTCAGGATTCGTCCCCCTCGGTGGCCGAGGCCTGCTGTCCACATGTCCTCTGCCAGTTGTACAGAGTGTGGGGGCTCCATGTCCGTGTCCAATAGCGAGGCCGTGAGGCTGCGGGGAGACCGTTAGGACCAAAGAGTGATTTTATCCAGGGACTCTGGGGGCGGCACCCAGACAGGGACGGAACGCGCCCAGAAGACAGCAGGCCGTGGTCTGTCCCTCGCCTCCTGTCCCCGCCTGTGACCAACTTGTCCTGGCTCCCACCCCGAGTAGACCTCTCTGTCTCAGCCCCGCCTCACGAGCCCAAGGGGAGACTCCAGGTGGCACAGGTGAACCAGGTGTCAAAGACCACTGACAGAGGTGTGGGGCGGGGGCTCGTGGCTCCTCAGACCCCATGTCCGCTTTGCCACCAGCACCCGGCTCCTCCTCCCAGCCCAGGGGCCATTTCTGGGCTGGCTTCCAGGTCTCTGCCACCTGGAGCCCCGGCCCCAGCTCCTGTGGCAGTGCCCCCTTGTGCCCGACCATCCTCACCTCCTCCAGGCAGCCCCCCACCCATCCCACAGCGGCTCTCTCCTGATGATGTCACAGCGTTTTGGGGGTGTAGGTGGGAGCGAGGAGCCGCAGTCCATGTGCAGGCAGCTGCAGGACATGGGGGCATCTCGGCTGCAGCAGGCCCGGGGGGACGTGCGGTCCACCCCTCACACTGCCCCCTTCTGCGGGCACCCGGCAGGAAAGCCAGACACACGGCCCCTTCCTCTCCTCGCCCACATCCGTCCTGCCCACACCGTGTCGGGGCCCTGGGGGGGGGGCTCTCGCCAAGCCCACCACACCCACTTTCCCCCTCCAGGAGGCCCGGGAGCCCGGCCCCGTGCCCTCTCTCTCACGGGACCCGTGGCGCTGTCCCAGGCCCAATGGGGAGGTGGCAGCACCGTGTGCGGTGTGTGCAGCCGTGTGCGGTGTGTGCAGCCATGCACAACGTGTGACTGTGTGCAGCGTGTGTAGCGTGTGACTGTGAGCAGCGTGTGTAGTGTGTGACTGTGTGCAGCCGTGTGCGGTGTGTGCAGCCATGCACAACATGTGACTGTGTGCAGCGTGTGTAGCGTGTGACTGTGTGCCATGTGCAGCCGTGTGCGGGGCTGGATGCACACTCACAAGCTCTGGAGCCATGGCCCCTACCTCACTGGTGGTGGTGGAGCCCCAGTCTTCTGTGGGAGGTGCTGGACACGGAGCTCCCCCCCGGCCCCGGCCCCGGCCTCGCTCTGGACACGGAGCCCCTCCCCCAGCCCCGGCCTTGCTCTGGACACGGAGCTCCCCCCCCCCCGGCTGTCCAGTGGACGTGGGGTTCACGTCCCACCTAACGCCATTCTGAGTAAAGGAAACCTAAATCTTACGTCCTGGCGTGCACGTTACTGTCCGTCATTATTTGCTGCACTGCCAGTTTAAATGCAAATGTGCAGCACGTGGGGAAGCCACAGGGCCGGGCCGTGCAGTGCAGCGTGCCGATCTCATCCACCAGCACGTGGGGAAGCCACAGGGCCGGGCCGTGCGGTGCAGCGTGCCGATCTCATCCACCAGCACGTGCAGCGCTAACCTGCCGTCCGCATTTTTCTCTTATGCTGGTGCCGGGGCCCACACGCTCTGGCGAGGCAGCCAGGCCGTGCGGAATTCGTGCTCACCGGCGTCAGCACCCCTGCCCTGTGCGTGCAGGCAGGGACGGCGGACACCGAGTGTGTGAGCCTCCGCCCCCACCGCGTCCTCCCAAACACAAGCTCAGAGTCAAGAACATCAAGGTTCAAAGCAGAGACGTCCGAGCGTCAAACCAGACCCAAGCCCAGAGCTCCAGTGCCAGGGGCGGGGGTGTGAGTGCACTGACTGCGTGTGTGTGCACTGTGTGTGCATGGGCGGTGTGCACTGGGTGTGTGTGTACACTGTGTGCACTGTAGTGTGTGTGCACTGGGGGTGTGAGTGTGCACTGTAGTGTATGTACACTGGGTATACGCTACTGTGCATGCACATGGTGTGTGTGCACACTGGGTGTGTGTACATTGTGTGTGCACTGTGGTGTGAGTGCACTAGGTGTGTGTGCACTGTAGTGTATGTACACCGGGTATGTTTTACTGTGCATGCACATGGTGTTTGTGCACACTGTGTGTGTGTACATTGTGTGTGCACTGTGGTGTGAGTGCACTAGGTGTGTGTGCACTGTGTGTGTGCACTGGGGGTGTGAGTGTGCACTGTAGTGTATGTACACTGGGTATGTTTTACTGTGCATGCACATGGTGTGTGTGCACACTGGGTGTGTGTGTACATTGTGTGTGCACTGTGGTGTGAGTGCACTAGGTGTGTGTGCACTGTGTGTGTGCACTGGGGGTGTGAGTGTGCACTGTAGTGTATGTACACTGGGTATGTTTTACTGTGCATGCACATGGTGTGTGTGCACACTGGGTGTGTGTGTACATTGTGTGTGCACTGTGGTGTGAGTGCACTAGGTGTGTGTGCACTGTGAGTGTGCACTGGGGGTGTGAGTGTGCACTGTAGTGTATGTACACTGGGTATGTGTTACTGTGCATACACATGGTGTGTGTGCACACTGGGTGTGTGTGTACATTGTGTGTGCACTGTGGTGTGAGTGCACTAGGTGTGTGTGCACTGTGTGTGTGCACTGGGGGTGTGAGTGTGCACTGTAGTGTATGTACACTGGGTATATAGTGTGTGTGCACTGGGGGTGTGTAACTGTGCATGCCCTGGGTGTGTGTGCACCGTGGTGTTGTGTGTGCACTGGGCTGTGAGTGCATTGGGGGTGTGAGTGTGCACTGTAGTGTATGTACACTGGGTATATAGTGTGTGTGCACTGGGGGTGTGTAACTGTGCATGCCCTGGGTGTGTGTGCACCGTGGTGTTGTGTGTGCACTGGGCTGTGAGTGCATTGGGGGTGTGAGTGTGCACTGTAGTGTATGTACACTGGGTGTGTGTGCACTGGGGTGTGAGTGTGTACTGCATGTGTGTACAGGGTGTGTGTGAGTGTGCACTGGGTGTGTGTACTGCATGTGTGTGTACAGGGTGTGTGTGAGCGTGCACTGGGTGTGTGTACTGCATGTGTGTGTGCACTGGGTGTGTGTACAGGGTGTGTGTGAGCGTGCACTGGGGAGAGTGAGTGTCCTGTGGCCTGGCTTTCAGGTTTGGGGGCTGCGGCAGACTGCAGTCGCCGAGGGAAACAGGCGGGGTGCCGCCGTGCCAAGTCTGAGTGTCCCACGCAGCATGGGGAGGGGGTGTCTCGTGACCCAACCCCTGTCCGCCCCAGACTCGGCTCCCCACTGTGCGTGCTCCTGTTGGCCCCGGCCCCTGCGGCTCCTGCGTGGGCAGCCTGCGTGGCTCCTGGTGGCCCCAGCCCGTGGTCCTGTGGCTCCTGCCCACTCCCCACAACACACAACACAGACCTGAGGCCTTTCTCGGCCTCCTGAGCTCATGGCTGGCGAGGGGCAGCTCCAGGGCTGGGCAGCTCCGTTGGCCGGGTGTGGGGGCTTCAGGATCACACGGGGGCCAGCTCAGTTCCCCTAGGGACCTTCTCTCCAGAGCACCCTCTGAGTGCAGCCCCTGTGACCTCTGACCCTGCACCAGGCCACCTCGTAGCCCCATAAAAGGATTAAGCGTCCACCTCTTGGGACTTTGGGGCTCAAACATCACCCAGAGTTCAGGACCCACATTCTATCCAAACGGTGGTGGGAGGGCTCCGCGGCCCTGGCCTGGCCTCTCTAATGCAGGGCCCCCCCGCCCCAGGCAGGCTGCAGGACCCCACATCTGTCCTGGTGACACCCCCAGCAAACAGCACCGCCTGCCAAATGCCCCCTTGCTTCGTGGAGTCTAAACACTTTGTTGCAGTTTATGAGGGATTCCGTTTGTCACCCCAAATGGTCATTTTTGCGACAAATTAAGAAGCTGTTCAAGAAAACAGGTGGCTTCTGAAGTCCTGGCCTCTGACGGTGACCCCGCTCCTCACAGGGACGTCCCCAGTGCACAGGACACACCACAGCTCTCCCTCACAGAGGTGGACGGACGTGACCACGGAAAGTCCCCGTGTCCCTGGGAATGACCGAGGACAGGCAGGGTTCCAGGCCGCAAGGCAGACCCGCACCCTGCCACCCCCTGAGCGTCACTGGCAGACATGGGGCAGTGAGGCCTGACATGGGGCTGCCCGCGGGGGAGAGGTGGGGGCCTGAGTGTCCAGAGCTGGGGCTGCCCGCGGGGGAGAGGCGGGGGCCTGAGTGTCCAGAGCTGGGGCTGCCCGCGGGGGAGAGGCGGGGGCCTGAGTGTCCAGAGCTGGGGCTGCCCGCGGGGGAGAGGCGGGGGCCTGAGTGTCCAGAGCTGGGGACGAGCACTCGGGTGGGGCCTCGGCTGGGTCCCCAGCACCCGCGGCCTCCCTCTGGTGGGTCCGAGCTCCAGCAGCTGCATGGGGGCGGGGGGCTGCGGGCAGACGGCTGCTGCCTTGTTTTGAGCCAGGCTTGGCATTCCCGAACATCTCAGAGCCTGGCGCCAGGATGTCAGCCAGGGTGGGCCATGCGCTCCAGGCCTGCGGTTCCGTCCCGGGACCCTGACCCAGCGAGGTCTTGAGCAGGCGGTTCATGTGTGGACAAGCAACCAGAGACAGGCGGGCGAGCGAGGCCAGCAGACCCGGAGGTGTGGACGGAGGTGCTGTCGGGATGACATCATGCCTGCGGGGGGCGGGCTCTGCCACAACCCTGACAGGGCAGGGTGGGGGCGACCCCGACCCCAGGGGCCCTGGGCTCTCTGCGCCCCTAGTGCTGGTGTGACTTGGTTGTTGCCTCACACCGAGGGACACCTGGCACTGGGTGGCTTTGTTCAGCTCAGCCACGCACTGGGGCTATAGTCGAGGACACGGAGGCCAGACACCCCCCTCTCCGACCTGGTCACCCCCCCCAACCTGATGCAGGTGCCCGAGGCCTCCCTAGGGCAGCTGGACACACCCGGGCAGCTCATCGGCTTCTCCAGAGCTCGGACGCCGCTCGGGAACTCTGCCCAGAGGCACCTCAGCCCCAGCCAACACTGCAGGCACCTGTGGCCGCCCCAGCTCCCCCCCTCCACCGACACACACAGCCCGGGCCCTCCGTGTCCCCTGCAGGGCAGCCCCAGGAGGCCAGAGACTGTGAGTGGACAAACTGGCCGCACCACTGCCCACTGCCCGTCTGGAAAGGAAAGCAGGAAGTCTGGGAACATCTCACGGGAACAGGGCGCAAATTAGACGCTTGGGAAACGCGTCCCGCATGTGCACTTCTTCCCATTTCCTGCAATTTCCTGCCCTATTGTCACCGAGCGGCTCAGCCTCCTCGCAGATGGCACCCGCTTTGTCCTGGCAGCTGCCGCTCCCAGCCTCCCTGAAGCCGACGGCCCTGGGTGGGGGAGATCAGACTCCCGCTCTGACACTGGGGCTGGCCCCTGGTGACAACGGGCATCAGAGTGCAGGCCACGTGGTCGGCGGCAGAGGGCAGCAAAGAGCAGCCCTGGGCACCAAGGCCTCTGCTCAGCCCACATCCAGGCACAGAGCAGGACCCCCAAGACTTGGAGCACAGAGCCAGCCCCCCCAGGACTCCCCCAGGACTCATAGCCAGGCACAGAGAACAGGGCCCCCAGGACCCACAGCCAGGCACAGAGCAGGGCCCCCAGGACCCACAGCCAGGCACAGAGCAGGACCCCCAGGACTCGGAGCACAGAGCCAGCCCCCCCAGGACCCCCCCAGGACCCATAGCCAGGCACAGAGCAGGACCCCCAGGACTCGGAGCACAGAGCCAGCCCCCCCAGGACTCCCCCAGGACTCATAGCCAGGCACAGAGAGCAGGGCCCCCAGGACCCACAGCCAGGCACAGAGCAGGGCCCCCAGGACTGGGAGCACAGAGCTGGCACCCCACCCCAGGACACCCCCAGGACCCATAGCCAGGCACAGAGAGCAGGGCCCCCAGGACTGGGAGCACAGAGCCGGCACCCCACCCCAGGACACCCCCAGGACCCATAGCCAGGCACAGAGAACAGGGCCCCCAGGACCCCCAGGACCCACAGCCAGGCACAGAGCAGGGCCCCCAGGACCCACAGCCAGGCACAGAGCAGGACCCCCAGGACTGGGAGCACAGAGCCAGCCCCCCCAGGACCCACAGCTAGGCACAGAGAGCAGGGCCCCCAGGACCCATAGCCAGGCACAGAGAGCAGGGCCCCCAGGACTGGGAGCACAGAGCTGGCACCCCCCCCCCAGGACACCCCCAGGACCCATAGCCAGGCACAGAGAGCAGGGCCCCCAGGACTGGGAGCACAGAGCCGGCACCCCGCCCAGGAGCCCCCCAGGACCCATAGCCAGGCACAGAGAACAGGGCCCCCAGGACCCCCAGGACCCACAGCCAGGCACAGAGAGCAGGGCCCCCAGGACCCACAGCCAGGCACAGAGCAGGGCCCCCAGGACTGGGAGCACAGAGCCGGCACCCCCTGCCCCGACCCACAGCCAGGAGCACAGGCCCGGGGCCCCCAAGGTCTGGGATGGGACCCGGGAGGGCTGGGGTCTGTCTCTGTGAGAAGCGGTCCAGGACCAGAAGCCCCACTGGCACCCAATCCTGATGATGGCCTCGTCCCCTGGCCACTCAGGCCCAGGCCTGGCCCTGGCGTGGGACATGATGTACCCCCAGCCTAGCCAGACAACCGTGTCCTGGGCCCCATAGCCGGCAGGGTCACCCTGCAGCTACAGCAGGACAACGCCATTGCCTGCAGCCAGCGCCTGGAATCCAAGTCAGGTCTCGGGCAGCCCCTCCCCGAGGTTCCCAGGGGGATGGGTAAGGGGGCCACGGGGCCTCAGGGAACTGCGTTTGCGACAACTCCTGCCCATCAGTGACAGCTTCCAATTAAAAGGTAAAAGAAAAACAGGGTGGGCGCCCCAAGCCCCTGAAGGCCTGGGTTCAAGTCGGCTCCACTTCCGACCCAGCTCCGTGCTGCTGCACAAAGGTGACGGCTCCTGGACCAGGGTTCCTGCCACCCACGTGGGAGACCCAGAGGGAGTTGCTGACTCCGGGCTTTGGCCTGGCCCCGCCCTGGCTGTTAGCATTTGGGGAGTCTCCCCGGCGCTTGGCGAGGCTTCCCTCTTCCTCGAGGCTCAGGCATCCGCAGACACGAGGTAGCCCCAGGATGCTGACCCCACTGTCCACACAGCCCCTGGCCCCGGCCGGGACCTCCTCAGGCCCGTCTTTCCTGACCCCAGACCTCAGCCCCATCCTGGGGGCCCCTCCGTCCCCGCCCTCCTCCTTGGGGCTGGGGGCCTCTGCACAGCTCCCGCCTCCCAGGACCACCCGAGCCCCTTCTTCCCCTCTCCTTGGAACCTCCTGCCCCGGCTCGGCCCTGGCATGTGCCCACTGCGGTCTCCTCAGCAGGGCCTGCACGGCAGCCCCCAGGTCTTCTCCCCGTCGTCCCCACCCCGCCGACCTCCTTCCTCCCCCTGCTGGCCCTGCCTACCCCTCAGCCAGGCGGGGGCTCTGCAAGGTGGGGTGGGGGGAACCGGGCAGACGGGGCAGCAGCTCTCTGTGGGACCCTGGGCCTGGCGCCGTCTCCCCAGGCAGTGGTCCTAGCTAGCCAGGAGCTGGCCCAGGAAGTCCACTCTGCTGCTGTGACTCAAGGATGCCTGTGCTGGCCGGTCCCCTCCAGGTTCTCAGATGCGGTTAACAGGGAACCCAGGCCCCAGTGAGGACTGTGTGGCCACGTGGCCTGGCCTCCCCCATCGTCCAAGGCCACGTTTCCTGGGGGGGAGGTAGAGGAGGAGGAAGAGGAGGATCCGCCTCCAGCCTGTGGCCCCCAGTCTGCCCAGGTTCGGGCCCCCAACCCCACTGTCGTGGGAGCCCTGGGGACACCCCCGTCTCACCACCAGGCCCCCGGTTCTGCTGCGGGTTGAGGGGGGCAAGTAAACACACAGGGCTGTGTGGGGTCTGTTAGCTATGGGCAGAGTTGGCAGGGTCGGAACTGGGGCGGGGGAGGTGGAACCCCAGGGAGGGAGGCCTCTGGTGTGTGTGTGTGTGCAGGTGCAGCTCGGGTGTATGTGTGTATGTGCAGGTGCCCTCAGGTGCGTGTGTGTGTGTGCGGGTGCCCTCGGGTGTGTGTGTGTGTGTGCAGCTCGGGTGCATGTGTGTGTGCGAGTGCCCTCGGGTGTGTGTGTGTGTGTGCGGGTGCCCTCGGGTGTGTGTGTGTGTGCAGGTGCCCTCAGGTGCGTGTGTGTGTGTGTGGGGGGGGGTGGGTGAAGCTCGGGTGTGTGTGTGCGAGTGCCCTCGGGTGTGTGTGTGTATGTGCAGATGCCCTCAGGTGCGTGTGTGTGCGGGTGCCCTCGGGTGTGTGTGTGTGTGTGTGCGTGGGTGCCCTCGGGTGTGTGTGTGTGTGTGCGAGTGCCCTCGGGTGTGTGTGTGTGCGCGAGTGCCCTCAGGTGTGTGTGTGTGCAGGTGTGCTTGGGTGTGTGTGTGTGTGCAGACGCCCTGTTTCCCCAGGGGCACGGTGCTCCCAGTTACCAGGCACTGGTCAGCAGGGACTCCTGGGACGTGCTGGCATCTGGACGTCCACGTTTAACTTCATGCCCCGTCTACACGGATCCGTATGGCAGCTGCTGCCCAAGGTGCCCACGTGTGCTCTGCATGGAATGTCCCCCGGAACCCCCACAGGGGCAGGAGACACAGGCCTGGGGCGCGGGCAGGTGAGGGTGGTGTGCCAGGGAGTCTGAACCCCAGCCCGCGTCTCCACTGATTTGACGCCACACCCAGCCTCCTCACAGCCCCTGGGAGACGGAGTCTGGCACACGGTGTGGAGCAGTGTGGACCTGGGGAGCCACTGGGCTCCCGGGGCAGACCATGCCACCTCTGCGGCAGAGACAGGGCCCTCACCCGCCACGGGCGGCAGTCGTGGCCTGGTGCTGCTGGAGCCCAGGTTTGGTGGGTGATCAACCCTGCTTCCCACAGCTCCTGACCACTGCCTGGCTGCTCCCTGGCCCAGAGAGCGTGAGCTGAGGCGCTCGGCTGGAGCCACGCGGTCCTCACCGCGGCCCCCGCCCACCGGAACCTGCCCTTTGTGTCCTGGATGGAGTCCGGGCTGCAGCAGCCTGGCCCATGCACCTGCTCCCGGGGCTAAGTCCCCTAACCCTTCTCCATCCAGAGAGGACCCAGGGCAGAAGCCCCAGTGATGTTGAGACCCCCTAATCTGAAGGCCCCTCTGCCATGCGTGGCACGGTGTGGCCCTGCTTGTCAATGAGGTGGCCCAGTCCCACGGGCAGGCGGGGTGAAGGAATCCACGCATTAATGAAAAGGCTGTAGAAGATGGTGGAGAAGGGGCCCGGCTGTGAAGCAGTCGCCGGGGAGGCCCCTTCCCTGGGTGCTCAGGAGACGCTGCACCCACACCCGATGGGCGGGGCCCGGAGCCTGGGCTCCCCAGGGCCCTCGGGAGCTGTGCTCCATCATGTGCTCAGGGCCTCCCCGGGCACCCACACACCCCCATGGTGTCTTCTGATTGACACAAATACTCCAGGAAGCCCTGGGGAAGGAGGGTGGTGCATTCCGGGAATTCCAACGGCCACGCCCATCCTCTCCTCCCTGGACCCCCGTCAGCTTCCAAGACTCCCCTTGGACTTTAAATCATCTTAGGTGTTTCCCAAGGGTCCTTCTGGAAGTTTCTAGAACGTTCCCCCAGTGACTCACGAGATGGACAGAGCACAACTCCCCTGTGCCATGCCCCAGGGATGTCACCCTAGATTCGCCATGCAGACCCAGTGGCACACACGGCCAGTGCCCGCCTGTCGGGGTGACCGACGTGAAAGGGCAGCTTGGGTGGCCCCCAGGAGAATGGGGAAAAGCGGGGCGCAGCCAATCTGTCAAGGCAGGGACCGCCAGCCCAGAGCCTTCGCAGCACCTCCGGGCTCAGCAGCCCCTGCCTGCCTGCTGGGCGGGGCGGGACCCCCCTGCCTGCCTGCTGGGCGGGGCGGGACCCCCCTGCCTGCTGTGCTGGGCGGGGCGGGACCCCCCTGCCTGCTGTGCTGGGCGGGGCGGGACCCCCCTGCCTGCTGTGCTGGGCGGGGCGGAACCCCCCTGCCTGCTGTGCTGGGCGGGGCGGGACCCCCCTGCCTGCCTGCTGGGCGGGGCGGGACCCCCCTGCCTGCTGTGCTGGGCGGGGCGGGACCCCCCTGCCTGCTGTGCTGGGCGGGGCGGGACCCCCCTGCCTGCCTGCTGGGCGGGGCGGGACCCCCCTGCCTGCTGTGCTGGGCGGGGCGGGACCCCCCTGCCTGCCTGCTGGGCGGGGCGGGACCCCCCTGCCTGCTGTGCTGGGCGGGGCGGGACCCCCTGCCTGCTGTGCTGGGCGGGGCGGGACCCCCCTGCCTGCTGTGCTGGGCGGGGCGGGACCCCCCTGCCTGCTGTGCTGGGCGGGGCGGGACCCCCTGCCTGCTGTGCTGGGCGGGGCGGGACCCCCCTGCCTGCTGTGCTGGGCGGGGCGGGACCCCCCTGCCTGCTGTGCTGGGCGGGGCGGGACCCCCCTGCCTGCCTGCTGGGCGGGGCGGGACCCCCCTGCCTGCTGTGCTGGGCGGGGCGGGACCCCCCTGCCTGCCTGCTGGGCGGGGCGGGACCTCCCTGCCTGCTGTGCTGGGCGGGGCGGGACCCCCCTGCCTGCTGTGCTGGGCGGGGCGGGACCCCCCTGCCTGCCTGCTGGGCGGGGCGGGACCCCCCTGCCTGCCTGCTGGGCGGGGCGGGACCCCCCTGCCTGCCTGCTGGGCGGGGCGGGACCCCCCTGCCTGCTGTGCTGGGCGGGGCGGGACCCCCCTGCCTGCCTGCTGGGCGGGGCGGGACCCCCCTGCCTGCTGTGCTGGGCGGGGCGGGACCCCCCTGCCTGCTGTGCTGGGCGGGGCGGGACCCCCCTGCCTGCCTGCTGGGCGGGGCGGGACCCCCCTGCCTGCCTGCTGGGCGGGGCGGGACCGGCTCCTCCCCTGTCCGTGGTTCTGCGCAGGGCACAGTCCCAGCTCCAGGCCCCCTGAGGCCCTTCCCGCCTCGCCGTGCTGCCCTGCTGATGCCCCTGCGGGCCCTGCTGCCCGGCGGCCCTCAGTCCTGCCGAGACAAACGTCCTCAGTTCCACTCTCCCTGAGCTGAAGCTGCATCACAGGAAATGGGACACCAGTGACCTTTCCAAACCCGACATTTTTTTTTTTTTTTTTGGACAGGAAGAGTGGACAGAGAGAGAGACAGAGAGAAAGGTCCTCCCTTTGCCGTAGGTTCACCCTCCAATGGCCGCTGTGGCCGGCGCACCGCGCTGATCCGAAGCCAGGAGCCAGGTGCTTCTGGTTTCCCATGCAGGTGCAGGGCCCAAGCACTTGGGCCATCCTCCACTGCACTCCCGGGCCACAGCAGAGAGCTGGCCTGGAAGAGGGGCAACCGGGACAGAATCCGGCGCCCTGACCGGGACTAGAACCCGGGGTGCCGGCGCCGCAGGCGGAGGATTAGCCTGTTGAGCCGCGGCGCCGGCCAAACTGGAAATATTTCTGCACGCTAACTGCACATGCACTTGGTTCACAAACTCTCTTGAGCGGGACCCATGTCGGCTCCGCAGACACACACGCTCACAGCGGCACAGTCCTGATCCTTCTATGGACCCTGGACCCCGTGAACACCCGTCGTCCGCAGGTGCGCCACCTTTGTGCATCCTACGTTAGGCCCACACGGTCCTGGCGGAACCTGGTCGCTTCCTTCTGCGCCTCATGTTCTCACGTGTTCACCTGCAGCTGCCCCTCCAGGCCAGAGTTCGCGGCCTGGCACACAACAGAGCCGCGGGACAACGTGCAGAACCCGGACCCTGGCTGGCTCCCGCGGCGGGGCTCCTGCTTCCAGAGGACGCGCACGCCGCCACGCCCCCGACGCTGCCTCGGGCCAGTGCAGGGACACTCGGGAAGCCCCGCTGCGGCCGGCAGCGGAGTCCACGTTCTCCCTTTTGCTGCCTGCAGTTTCTTGACTATTTCGTCTTCAAGGCCCCCTGAAGCCTGCAATCTCGTTCTCCTTAGTCGTTCACTTACACACACGGGATCTGATGGCGTCATGTTCTAGGCACGGCTGGCAGGAGGCCCCGTCCCGTCCTTGGCTGCCTGCCCCGCCCCCAGACTCTCCCATCACCTTCCCGCGCTGAGCTGCCATAACCTGCTCGTACACGTATCGCCGTGCTTGGCTGCTGGCGGCCTCCCCTGTCCCCGTCACGCTGCACACGCCTGGACATGCGTGAGCGACTCACCCTCTTCCATAAAGCCTGGCAGTGGCCTGAGGAAGGGTCGGGTGTGGTTGGTGCTGTGGGCCCAGTGTCAGAGGCCTGGTCCTGGGGGTGGGGGTGGGGGGGCCGCAGGGCGGGGGGCCGCAGGGCAGCCGCCCGGGAAGCTGTGGATGCGGATGGTGGAGGGAGTCAGCTCCTGTGCTGAGACGAACCCAAGCCTGAGCCTGAGCCCACCCGACAGACAGCAGGGACCCAGGGTTTCCCTGAGCAGGTGGCGGGAGAGGGGTGAAACGTTCGGGCACCAGTGGGCCTGGCTGGCCCCGGGCCTCTCCCACAGGCAAGGCTCCCAGAGAGGGTTGGCCCCGCCATCTCCCCACGTGTGCCACAGCTGGGTCACGACGTCCCGGCGTCCTCCCTGGAAAGCGGGTGAGGCCTGGGCCGAGTCCCCAAGCTCAGTGCTGCCCAGCGGCTCCGGGGTGCGTGCTCCGTGCAACATGAGAAGCGTGGCCTTGTGCTTGCTGTCTCCTCCGGACCACCTGCTGCGTCTTCTCCCCAGGAGTGCACACCTGATCCGGGGGAGGGGGGTGGGGGGCGGGGGGCAGGCGCCCCGCAGCGCGCAAAACCAGACCTGCTGCCAGGTGTCCTGAAGCCGGCCTGGCCAGCGGAGCCGCCTCAGCTCCCGCTCCCTCCCTGCCGAGGCCAGCTGGCGAGAAGCCGCCCTGCCCCCACCCCGATGCTGACTCAGCACCTGCTCAGGCCAGACCAGCAGAGCCGGACAGCACAGAACGCACCGAGTCTGCCCGTGCTGCTGCTGCACTTCTCCCAGGAAGACACTGCAAAGGTCACGCGGCCCCGGTGGCGACAGAGGCCCAGCATCACAGGCTTCGAGGCCCATGCCACCGTCGTCACAGGGCCTCTCCCGTGCCTGGCTGCAGCGGCCATCCGGGGAAGCCTCAGTAAAGCCGGCACCCACTGGCTGCTCCCCGCCGGGCTGTGCCCTTGGCCCATGCCCTGTGCCTGCCCAAGGGAGCCCGTGGCGCTGAGGCCGAGGCCTGGGCCTGTCCGAGCCCAGAGGTGGGGGCAGCCGTGATGCTGTGGGGCACTGCAGGTACCCAGGGTTCCTCTTCTGGCCATGGACACTGGGGCCTCTGCCCCCACCAGGGCAGCCACGCGCGGCCTCTGCCCCCGCCAATGTGTCCCCAGCTGTCTGACCTGCAGGGCCGTCCCTAGGAGCCAAGACCCTGCTGGCAGCTGCGGGTCAGGCCTCCCGGCTCCGCTCAGTGCTCGGCCACTGGGGCTGCTGGTCGTGGCCGGGTGGCTCTTCCCGGGGCCCGGCTCCGGACGCACACGGACGCTGTGCCCCTGCAGCTCTGGGATCACTGCCCGGGCTCTAGACCCTGCTCGGCTTCTCACCGGAGGCCTCTGCCACAGAGCCTCCCGTCGCAACCTCTTCCTCCTGGACTCGCAGGCCACGGAACCCAACAGCCACGGCCCCAAGCAGACGTGGCCGATGGGGGCTCCCTCCTGGGGAGACTGGGGGAGGGGGGCTGCTGCCTCCAGGCTCCGAGGATCAGCTCCACCCGGGGCAGGGCCAAGACACCACGGGAACCGCAGGTCCCTCCCACCCCCACCCCCACCCCCACCGTGCACCTGCACCACATGGAGGCCGGGGCTCTCAGCTGCAGGTACAGCAAGGCAGCCATGACTAACGTCCCTGAGAACACGCCCGGCTTCCCTGGCTGTGTCCGAACAGCGAGGCTGACACAGCACTCAGGTCAGCAGGGCGGGCGCTGCTCACACACCCGGGCAGTGGCCTGTCCTCAGGCTCCCACCGCGCCTCCTGTCAGCAGCAGGAGGGCACGTGGCCCTGCCGCCTCCACCAGAGCTCCTGCCCTGAGCAGGCTCACTGACAAGGAGCCGGCGGTCGTGCTTAACCTGTGGTCGGGGGAGTGATCGTCCCGAGCTCTGCAGAGTGACTGACAGCTCCATGCTGGGGTCCCCGCCCCGACGTCCCGGCTCTCACAGGTCTGCTGAGTGACCGACAGCTCCGTGACTGGGGTCCCCGCCCCCCACCTCCCCGCCCCGACGCCCCGGCTCTCACAGGTCTGCAGAGTGACCGACAGCTCCGTGACTGGGCCCCTGCCATACTCTGGTCTCTCCAGAGTGCCCACCTCTGGGATCTTTCCATGGCACTCTTGGCCATGGCCTGGTCAACGGTAACTCTCGGGGCTTCCCTGGCCCACCTGACGCAGCCCATGGGGCCCATCTCCTCAGCCCCAACCACTCTCCAAACCACACCCTCGCCAGTATCTACATTGGGGAGCCCGGTCAGGGAGCCCTACAGGTGTTCCAGTGCCACCCATGAGTGACCCCAGGCCAGGAGCTGTGCCCACAGACACCAGAGGCCGCTGTGCTCGTAGCATGGCCACCAGGCGAGGCTCCTCCCCCAAACCACCGGAGTGCTCCTGGGGGCATCTGCCGCTGGGCCTGAGCTGGCAGCGCTGGAACTAACTCATCTAAAACGCACTCGCTTGTGAGCACTTGACTGTTCTTATCCAAACGATTTTTCATTAAGAATTTCAAAGCCACGAAGTCACCAGTATGCACAACGGTACCACCCTGTCCCCGCTCACAGGTAAGCACGGCAGCTTCTGTGGCTCTGTCAGCGATGGTGGCCACAGCTCGCCGGGGGCTCATCCTGCCCGGGACACTGCTCCTCTGGGGCCCGACTGGAGCGGGAGCCGCCCCGCCTCAGCCCACGAAGGCCCCTTCCTGGAGGCAACCTCACCGCTCGTCCCAAGTCCCAGGCGAGGGCAGGGCCTGCCGAGTCCCTCCTGTGCCCTGGCTCCTGCCACTCATGCAGAGGCCCCCAGCGCTCTGACCGCAAGGATGGCCCTGGTGAGTGAGCCCAGACCCGCAGGTCAGCCCAGCACAAGCAGCAGCCGTACTTCCCAGAAGGCGGCCACCTGCTGTGTCCTGGCTTCCACGGGGGCGCCACCGAGCACGGCGACACGGACCCCACGGCACTCAGAGGCCAGCACACCTCCAGAAAGGCGGGCAGATGCCCACAGCAACCTGACACACGAGGCAGGGCCCGGGGGGACACCTGGGCCTGCAGCTGTTGGGACTGGGCAGTGCTTCCTTCCCCAGCTCATGGTGGACAGCGGCCAGCAACGCCCCGACACGAGGCTGGGGCATCCCCCACAGTCACTGCACGTAACTTCTGCTAAGCTCCAAATCTGCCGGAACAGAAAGATAAAAATGAGGACTGTGTTCAGTTCAGACGTCCCGCGCCGGGAGGGTCAGACACCAGACACCACCGCAGCGTCCCTGTGCGTCTTCAGAGCACGGACGACGCCGGCGTGGGTCTTGGCAAGCATTGCTTACCTTCAACCCTGCTTTTTTTTTTTTTTTTTTTTTTTAAGGGTTAGCAGCATTTTTGTGAAACTGAACCATGGACGGAGGGTAGGCGTTGTGGCAGAGGGTGAAGCCGTACTTGGGATGCCAGTATCCCACATCTGAGTGCTGGCTGAGCCTCGGCTGCTCTGCTTCCGGTCCAGCTCCCTGCTAATGGCTGGGAAGGCAGTGGCGGATGGCCCAAGTGCTCAGGCCCCTGCACCCTCGTGGGAGACCCGGATGGAGTTTTGGGCTTCTGGCTTCAGCCTGGCCCAGCCCTGGCTGCTGCAGACATTTGAGGAGTGAACCAGCTGGTAGAAGATCTCTGTCACTCTGCCTTTCAAATAAATAAACAAATCTTAAAAAAAAAAAAAATCATGTACTGCTCTGACTATGGAAACCAGGGCGTAGGCTCACCTGGTCCTCAGGGGTCAACCTGGACAGGAGACGTGCACGTGAGACACCGGCACCTCCTCAGCACGTCCCCCGGGCCGACACGAACACGCTGACCACCAGGGCACCCGCCACGGCGGCCACAGCTGGCTCGTGCCAGCCTGAAAGCCCTGCTGGTAACAGGAGCCCCGGCCTCCCAGCAGCCCGTTACGGCCACTCCATCAGCAGCCTCCGTGGGAATACACGGTGTCCCTCTTCTCCACCCCTGCCCCGGCTGCAGGCTGCCGAGACGCCTGGACCCAGAGGGAAACCCAACACTTCAGCCGCTGACATGCGCGCTCCAACTCAGACACAGCCGGGATTCCTCACACAGCAAAAGCAGGGAGGACGGACGGCGGCTGAGCAGATGGGGGCACGGCAGGAGGCGTGCGCCCCTCAGCCCACGGCAGCGCTCTCGGCGCCGTCCAGCCAGGAGGCCACGTGGCTACTGAGCCCCTGAACAACTGAGGGGCTCAATCCAGATGTCCATGGATTTAAACAGCCACACGTGGCTGAGAGTGACCACGCTGGCCAGAGCGCAGCCCACGGCAGGAAATGGCAACATGACAGGTTCACAACCCACAGCTGACTTCCTGGACGACAGGCAGCCTGCGAGACCGCCGCCCGCCCCGCTCCCAGAGCGCCGTTCTCCATTTCTGCAGGGCAGCCTGACTCGGGGCCGGGGGGGGGGGGGGGGGGGGGCGGCTGCCACTCTGTTGGGCTCTCGTCCCACCAGCAGACTCAGTGGGGGGGGGGGGGGGGCTGCCACTCTGTTGGGCTCTCGTCCCACCAGCAGACTCAGTGGTGGGGCGGCTGCCACTCTGTTGGGCTCTCGTCCCACCAGCAGGCTCAGTGGGGGGGGGGGGGGGCTGCCACTCTGTTGGGCTCTCGTCCCACCAGCAGGCTCAGTGGGGGGGGGGGGGCTGCCACTCTGTTGGGCTCTCGTCCCACCAGCAGGCTCAGTGCAGTCTCGGCTCCCACACGGCCGCCATTGCCCGAACTCCTCTGACACACATCCGTGCTCACGCTTTCCTTCTTCCCATCCTTCTTCACTTTTTATCTGTCCAGTCTCGTGCAGTGGTCAGACTGTCAGAACACACAGCTGGAAACGCCCTTCGACGTGATACAAGGGGACCCCACAGAGGCCATGGAAAATGGAATGAGAAGATAAACTTACTTTGGTTCAAAAACTTTAGAAAACCACCCAGTTGTTCACAATATGCAGTTTCCACAAACTCTTAGAGACGCCTCATACGTGTTTAAGCCACACTGAATCCCACGAAACCACAGACAGGAAGACGGTGAGGACTTGTGTGTGCCAAGATCCCCGCACGCGGGTGCAGGTGCCCGGGGCAGAAGCGACACAGAGGGGTTTATTCCTGCAGTCTGAACAGTGTACAAAACCTGTGGGCCAGGGAGAGTGGGTTTTGTTCCGGCACAAACACAGCCACGAGGGTTCCAACAGCTCGCAGGCTGTGCCTTCGGCACCAGGACCTAAACTACAGGGCGACGGCTGTTCGCCAGAACATGGCTTCTGCAGTACGACGTTCAGATCGCTTATTTTTCCCCCATGAGTTTTAAAGCTCTGCGGAGTCGGGGAGAGAGAGGCAGCAGACCGGAAGCTTCTCCCTCACAGTGGCAGCTTGAGTGGAGGGCGGCGCTCACTTGAGCCAGATCCACTTGTCACCCACGTCGGTGTTGTACCCGGGGCTGTACTTGCGGCCCGGCAGCTGTGGGAGGGAAACCAGCACACAGAGTTTAGCACGACCGAGTGTTGGCCCAGCCCCCCAGCACCAGTGTCTGTGAGTGCCAGGTCCGTGGCAGGTGCTCAGCGTGAGGACGGAGACCCCACGGAGGCAGCCCTGCCTGCCAGGGGCTCCCATCCTCGGGTAGGGAGCATCACAGGACCCATAGGACCCCTATGTTCTCAGTAACGTCGGCAGTGACAGGCACCGTGAGGGGGCAGGTCGGGGAGACAGGGGTGGAAGACGGGTGGGGAACAAGAGCTTCCTCTCGGGCTGCGACCATCATGATGCGGAAGCTCCCTGGGGAAATCACCCGTGGGGTCGTCACTGGGGTCTTTCCATGTCTGGCCAGAGAGAACTGACGGTGGGAGTGGCCCCGGCCCTCAGGGCGAGGAACAGTGAGAACAAACAACCCCTCCCTCCTGCCCGCCCACCTGCCACCCAGGCCTCCTGCTGGCTCCGCCCAGCTGGACCCAGCAGGGCTGAAAGAAACAGCAAGAACAAATGACCCCTCCCCTCCTGCCGCCCACCCACCTGCCGCCCAGGCCTCCTATTGGCTCTGCCCAGCTGGACCCAGGCAGGGCAGGGAGCCCCAGCGAGGCAGTCACAGAGGGTGGCCTCTGAGCACAGCACAGAGGGAGCTGGGGTGGCCACAAAACGGTGTCCCCGTCGCTAAGACCGTGAGTGAAGGAGGGGCAGGAAGGTCAGAGAAGGAGCCCCTCCCCTGGGAAGGCGGCCTCAGCGTGGTACCGCAGCAGGAAGGCAGGCAGCCCAGAGCGGTGTGTGGCAGGGACAGTGCAGCCCAGAAGGGACAGCCGCGGGAACAGAATCGACGAGCACAACCACGACTCCCACATCCTGTCCTCCCCAACCACCAGAGCCACTGCTTCCAACCAGCAAAAGGCCATTAGCAGCCGGCCACTGCACGCCCAGCCGGCCACTGCACAGCCCAACTGGCCATGGCCACTGCACACCCAGCCGGCCACTGCACAGCCTGGCCGGCCACTGCACGCCCAGCCGGCCACTGCACAGCCCGGCTGGCCACTGCACGCCCGGCCGGCCACTGCACGCCCAGCCGGCCACTGCACGCCCAACCGGCCACTGTACAGCGCAGCCGGCCACTGCACGCCCAGCCAGCCACTGTACAGCCCGGCCGGCCACTGTACAGCCCGGCTGGCCACTGCACGCCCACCCGGCCACTGTACAGCGCAGCCGGCCACTGCACGCCCAGCCGGCCGCTGCACGCCCAGCTGGCCATTGCACAGCCCAACTGGCCATGGCCACTGCACGCCCAGTCAGTCGCTTCCCGGCTCTTCACAGCGAGCACGCACGACACGGCCACCTCCGAGGCAGAGGACAGGGCCCCAGGAGCCACAAGGGAGGCTGACTCTGGCCGGCTCCTTCAGGAGTTGGTGGTCTCAGGGAGACCAGACGGGGCCGTGTCGCTCACCGGTGACGCCAAGACAGCAGCGGGCTCGGGCAGGGGTGTGTAGCTGCAGGGCAGACGCTGGGAGGCGGTGCTGCAGGCTCGGGAAGACCCCAGGCCGCTGCTCTGACTGCGTGTCGGGCCTCACAGCTCCAGCGAGAGCTCTGGCACAGGAGAGCAGTGACTGACACCTGTGACAGGTTCCCGGGGCCTGGGTGGCAGGGAGGAGGAGCTGGTCTTCCTGGAAGGTGACCAATGGGCAGTGTGGGACTGGTCAGCAGCTCAGCAGACAGGGGGGTGAGAGGGAGGTGGCACCACAGGGAACACGTGTCCAGGGTGACTGGGCGGAGATGCTGGGGAGATGTTGTTGGGTCGTGGCCTGCAGCTCTGCAGCGGGGCAGGACACAGAAGACCTGCGGAAGGGGCAGTGGCAGCACACGACTCCCGGGGCCTTGAGCCAGGCCGCGGCCACGGCAAGTGGCCCACACTGGTGGGGGAAACCGTCAGAAACCAAGGGAACAAAGACAGGACTGGGCTGCTGCTCTGCAGAGTGGACTTCGAATGCCGGGTGAGGGCACGTGTGCACGCACAGGTGTTCTCCGTGTGGGCCTCTGGGAGTGGAGTCCGTGTGATGCCCCCGGCCCTGAAAGCTGCATCGCAGGAGCTCATGGGGTGAAGGCGCTGTCTGGGGGACTGGGTGGACCCCAGAGGGCAGGCGGCTCTGGAAGCAGGAAGCGGAAGGACAGACTGTGGCCGGGAGCCCGCCCACACCACTGCGCAGTGCTGCCGATCCCAGCACCAAGAGGACACGGTGACAGGACACTCACAGGGACGCCGGCCGTGTCTATGCAGCACAGGAGAGAGAACAGCACAGGGCAAGGCCAGCGCGGGGGCGCTCGCAGAGCCAGGCCTCCAGGCACTCCTGCCCAGCACTGCGCATCGGCACAGCCGTGGACAGCGGCCAGAGAGCACGGACAGCTGCCGAGAGGTCTTGGAGGGGCCCCACCACTAAGCACGTTCCTCATACCCCAGGAGCAACCACAGAACCACGTCCACAGCAGAGTGCTGGACCGGAAGGCTGCCATGTTTACACTGCCAGCCGCACACCCTGCAGGTCCCTCGTGCCTGCACACGGGCGGTCCCTTCACCTCGTACCCAAGCTCAGGAGCAGCCCTTGGAGGAAGGGCTATTTGCAAATAGAACTAGCACAGTATCAAGCCCACTGGGCCCTGCCAGTGTCTATTAACCCCACAAAATCCGCTCTCTGCACTCGTGGGTGGCATCGGACTGGCAGGGGGGCCCTCAGATCCTGGGGGTCTCTTCCCAGTGCTGCGGAGCCAGCTGGCACCTCTGGGAGGGTTTCCATTTAGAACACTACCCACGGAGAGACTGCAAAGTCAGCTTCTTGCTTTGCGTGAGCACTTCACGCCAGCACTGGCCAAAGCCCAGGGCACACTCATCCCACTAGAAAAGCCACCTCAGATGCCTGGGAGAGACCACCAGGCCCTCTCCCAGCAGGCAGCGGGATCCACAGAGACCACCAGGCCCTCTCCCAGCAGGCAGCAGGCAGCGGGATCCACAGAGACCACCCGGGCCCTCTTTCTGCAGGCAGTGGGATCCGCAGAGACCACCCAGGCCCTCTTTCTGCAGGCAGTGGGATCCGCAGAGACCACCCAGGCCCCTCCCATATGGGCAGCAGGATCCCAGAGACCACCCAGGCCCCTCCCACACAGCAGTGGAATTCCAGAGACCACGCAGGCCCCTCCCACACAGGCCACGGAATCCCAGAGACCACACAGGCCCCTCCCACATGGGCAGCGAAATCCTAGAGACCATAAGGGCCCTCCCACATGGGCCATGGGATCCCAGAGACCACCCAGGCCCTCCCACACGGGAAGGGTGTGTAAATGGTTAGAGGGACAGGTATGTGGTCAGTACTCCAGGAGCAGCCCACACACACACCCTGACAGGCACAGGTGTGAGCACCTGCTGAGTGCACGCAGGGCGGCTCCAGGAGGGAGGACGCCTCCCATGCACACAGGGAGCCCCGCAGGCGAGGGGACTTCCTCCCCACGGCTCTGGGACTAGGGAGACTCACGGCCCCCTTCACACCCAGGGTGGCTCCAGGAGGGAGGACGCCTCCCACGCGCACAGGGAGCCCCGCAGGCGAGGGGACTTCCTCCCCACAGCTCTTGGACTCGGGAGACTCACGGCCCCCTTCAGAGGCTGTTTTCCCACCCCTCCCGCTGAAAATCAAAACCCGAGTTTACTAAAGTGGGGTGGAGCCACAGTAAATCACAAACCCACACGTGACCTGGGGACGGAGCTCTTTACCCCACGGGTCGCTGCCTGCTCGGGGGCGTTGGGGCTGGCAGAGACACTCGCAGAGAGGGGCACTGCGCTCCCGCGGTGGGAGGAGTGCACACACAGCCTGTCTGGGGTCCAGCACCTTCCTCTCTGGGCAAAACGCCACCACGCGGGACACGAGGCACCCACACAACATGAGGTACGGGGAAAGGGCTGTCACCCTCGACTTCTCTATCCACTGAAATCACGGGCCAAAGTGAACCTGAGACAAACACATATCCTCAGACAGCAGCTCCCAGAAGCCATCGCTCCCAGACCCGTGCAAGGAACTCAGGCAGAAGAGAAGGATGCTGGGTACAAGCTTAAATCCACCCGAGCAGCGAGGCCGTCAGCAACGGTGGGCAGGGGTGGCGCTGTGGCGCACGTTGAGCCGCTGCCTGCCACGCCCCCATTCCATCCTGGACTGAAGGCTGCAGCTCCTGCTAACACACCTGGGAGAGCGGCCAACGACACACAAGTGCTCAGGCCTCTGCCACCCCTGTGGGAGACCCAGATGGAGCTCCTGGCCCCGGGCTTTGGGCTGGCCCAGGCCTGGTTGTTGGAGCCTTCTGGGGAGTCAACCAGCAGATGGAAGCTCACTCTTTCTCTTCCTCTGTCACTGCCCTTCAAATAAATAAATACAATAAATTAAAAAAAAAAAAAAAGAAATGGTAGTTGTGAGGGGAAAATGTAAGATTAAACAAATTCAGGGCGGTCACTTGGCGCAGCAGCCACGTCACCGCTGGACAGCCACATCCCCGGAGAGCGCGCCTTGCCTGAGTCTCCACTCTGCTCCCAATCGGCTTCCTGCTAGCGGCACCCTGGCAGGCAGCGGCGGCGGCCAGCACTCGCGTCTGCCACCCGCTGGAGGAACCTGGATGGAGCACTGGGCTCCAAGACAGCCTGGCCCCGACACGGCTTTTATGGGCATTTGGGGAATGAACCAGAGGATAGAAGGTCTCTCTCTTTCTCACCATCTCTGTGTTTCAAACAAAATGAAAAGAGAAAGCAAGCATTTAAGCCGTGAGGTTTTACTGCGCAGAAGCCGTGAGCGAGCGCACGGGGCAGAGTGAGGCCACGGGGCTGTCTGGAAGGCGGCTGCACCGTGTGAAGTGGCAGAACACCCACAGTTTGCAAGCCAGCTGTGACAAGCTGAAGACAGCATGAGGAAGGAAATAAAGCAAGCCCATCAAGAAAACAAAATGGAGGCACAGAAAGCAATCCCTAAGAAGCCGGGAAAAGGGGGAAAATGCAACTCCGAACCTCACGGCTGTGCCATCAGGTGAGCAAGAAGTTTCTGGGCTGGGAGACGTCACCGCGGCCAACACCGCAGATGCCACAGGTGTACGCGTTCACATGGACGGTCTCCTAGGCGCACCCTGGTTCTCCTCTTTCCTCCATGCTTCTGCAGCCTCCAGGTACTGTCACGGGGCGCGGGACCTCCAGGTACTATCACAGGGCGCAGGACCTCCAGGTACTGTCACGGGGCGCGGGACCTCCAGGCACTGTCACGGGGCGTGGGACCTCCAGGTACTATCACAGGGCGCGGGACCTCCAGGTACTGTCACGGGGCGCGGGACCTCCAGGCACTATCACAGGGCGCAGGACCTCCAGGTACTGTCACGGGGCATGGGACCTCCAGGTACTGTCACGGGGCACGGGACCTCCAGGCACTGTCCTTGGGGCGCCATGCCTCCAGGTACTGCCATGGGGCATGGTGCCTCAGGTACTGTCACGGGGCGCAGGACCTCCAGGCACTGTCACGGGGCATGGGACCTCCAGGTACTGTCACGGGGCGCGGGATCTCCAGGCACTGTCCTTGGGGCGCTTTGCCTCCAGGTACTGCCATGGGGCATGGTGCCTCAGGTACTGTCACGGGGCGCGGGACCTCCAGGTACTGTCACGGGGCGCAGGACCTCCAGGCACGGAGCACAGTCCCTCAGGCATTGTCCTTGGAGTGCCATGCCTCCAGGCACTGTCCTTGGGGCATGGTGCCTCCAGGTACTGCTATGGGGCGTGATGCCTCCAGGTAATGTCCCTGGTGCATGGAACCTCCAAGGACTGTCACAGGGCACAGGCCCTCAGGCACTGTCCTTGGGGTGCCATGCCTCCAGGTACTGCTACAGGGCGTGGGACCTCCAGGTACTGTCACAGGGCGTGGGATCTCCAGGTACTGCCATGGGGTATGGTGCCTCCAGGCACTGTCCCTGGTGCGTGGAACCTCCAAGGACCATCACAGGGCACAGGCCCTCAGGCACTGTCCTTGGGGCATGGTGCCTCCAGGTACTGCCATGGGACGTGGTACCTCCAAGGACTGTCACGGGGCGCATTTCCATCCTGGGAGCCGCCTTGGGGACCTTCAGTGACACTCCCAACTTCTCAGCTCAGAGAGCTTTCCTGGAGGACCCGGATGCCAGCACCGAACCTCTGCCTCCTGGGTTGTATTAAACACAACCGACTGCTCTGTCTCAACGCTCTGAGGAGTTTCAACTAAATAGTTCTGCAGTGACTTGGGAATTCCAATTTCCAACTCCTATTTTCCATTATTAAATATAAATGCTAATGAGTTCTGCTTAGAATTCGTCATTAATTTTAAAGAAGAGTATGTAGAAATTATCGTCATTTCTTCATGTACAATTTTCCTAAACTTTCATCACTGTATAGCATAAATGAATGTAATAAAATCGAAGTCAAAATTTCCCATCTGATCAGAATCCGTATTGAGAAAACGCCCTGCGGGTGCCTGTCTGTGCAGCCGGGAAGCGGCTCAGGCGCCTGCACCCCTAGAGAACCTGGAGCCTCAGCTTGACTTGCACTTCCGGCTTCCTCTAGTGCACGCCCTGGGAGGCAGCAGGGACGGCTCGCCCAGGGGGGCCACCGTGTGGGAGGCCCACGTGGAGTTCCCGCTTTCTGGCTTCGGCCTGGCTCAGCCCAGGTGTTGTGGGCGTCTGGGGAGAGAACCAACAGATGGGAAATCTCTTTCAAATAAGTAAAATAATCATTTGAGCAGCATGTTAAAAAAATTTATTTTGAAAGTGTCTCCTATTTATTTTTTTAAAGATTCATTCATCGAAAGTCAGAGTTACACAGAGAGAAGAGAGGCAGGGAGAGAGTGGTTTTCCATCCTATGGTTCACTTCCCAGATGGCCGCAATAGCCAGAGCTGGACCGATCCAAAGCCAGGAACCAGGAGCTTTTTCCAGGTTTCCAACAAGGGTGCAGGGGCCCAAGGACTTGGTCCATCTTCTACTGCTTTCCCAGGCCATAGCCGGGACTAGAGCAGCCGGGACTAGAACCGGTGCCCATATGGGATGCCAGCGCTTCAGGCCAGGGCGTTAACCCATTGCACCACAGCGCAGGCCCCATGTCTCCTATGTTTAACACACAAACACTACATCCTATTATAAATACATCCACCTTTAACTATAATATTCATTGCAATGAACATTAGAATATCATACAGATGAAGTATCTCAATCCCATTAACTCTTATTAGCTGGGAATGATTAAAAAAAAAAAAAAACAAACTCCTAAGTATTTGTTTAAATCCCTCAAAACAGTAAACAGTCTGCTTTCAAAAAGTTGTGGAACAAACACAAGTGGCACTTCAACACGTGGCAAAGAGCAGCTGACGCCACAGACACCGCCGGCAATCAGCACCCACAGAAGTCCACCCTCCGCGCCCACTTTCCCTCCCAGGGATACGCGCTGGTGACGCTCCTCACACGCGAGCTGGGACGTACAGCCCACAGCTGCCCTGCGGCACGGAGCCACACAGGGCGGGATACGCGCTGGTGACGCTCCTCACACGCGAGCTGGGACGTACAGCCCACAGCTGCCCTGCGGCACGGAGCCACACAGGGCGGGATGCGCGCTGGTGACGCTCCTCACACGCGAGCTGGGACGTACAGCCCACAGCTGCCCTGCGGCACGGAGCCACACAGGGCGGGATGCGCGCTGGTGACGCTCCTCACACGCGAGCTGGGACGTACAGCCCACAGCTGCCCTGCGGCACGGAGCCACACAGGGCGGGATGCGCGCTGGTGACGCTCCTCACACGCGAGCTGGGACGTACAGCCCACAGCTGCCCTGCGGCACGGAGCCACACAGGGCGGGGAGCGCGCTGGTGACACTCCTCACACGCGAGCTGGGACGTACAGCCCACAGCTGCCCTGCGGCACGGAGCCACACGGGGCGGGGAGCCCTTCTCTGCAGCCTGAGGAGCCCCGCCTCCTGTGGGCTCGGGAAGGCGTGGGCACTGCCCTCGGAGCTCAGGGGAGCCACCGCTGAACTGAGAATCTGTGTAACACAGGAGCTGTGAGGAAGGCGGCGCCATGAGGGACTCCAGCACAGGTGGGCCTGGCCTGGCTTCAACACATCCCAGCACGCGGCTGCTCGTTCCGTCTGTCTGTCGGTGTGAATTCTACAAAGGTCCAGAGCGTGCAGTCTGACAGATTTATTTAAAGATTTCTAGGTATGCATGTATGTATGACAGAGGTGTGGGGGGAGACAGAGATCTTTTACCCGCTGGTTCACTCCCCAAATGGCCACGTGGCAGGGTCTGGACCAGGCTGAAAACAGGCGCCTGGAACTCCATCCGAGTCTCCCCCGGGCCTCACGTACTTGGGCCACCCTCCACTGCTTTCCCAGGCGCGTGAGCAGAGCTGGGTCAGAAGATGAGCTCCCTGGACTGGAAGAGGCGCTCAGACATGGGACTCCAGCATCACAGGTGGCAGCTCCACCCACTGCACCTCAACCCAGCACCAAACATATTTCAAGTTATTTGAAAACATCTCTGTTTTTAAATGGCAAAGATGGGGGCCAGCACGACGCAGCTATGGGTTCAAAGATGTTTGACTGACTGCATCCCATATCGAAACCCTGGTCAGTGTTCCAGCTGCTCCATTTCCAATCCAGCTGCTCGCTAATGCGCCTGGGAAAGCAGGAGATGATGGCCCAAGTCCTTGGACCTCTGGCATCTATGTGGGAGACACAAGTGAAATTCTGGCTTCTGACTTTGGCCTGGTGCAGCCCTGGCTGTTGTGGCCATTTGGAAGCGGATGGAGGATCTCTCTGTCTCTGCCTTTCAGATAGATAGATAAATATTCTTAAAAAATGGCAAAGAAGGGGCTGACATGGTGGCACAGCAGGTTAAGCTGCCGTCTGCGACACCAGCATCCTGTACGGGCACCAGTTCAGCCCCAGTTGTTCCACTTCTGATCCAGCTTCCTGCTAATGCGCTTGGGAAAGCAGCAGAGGACGACCCAAGCCTTTGGGCCTCTGCACCCATGTGGGAGATGTGGATGGAGCTCCAAGCTCCTGGCTTTGGCCAGGTCTAGCGCCCTCGTGCCAGCGCCATTTGGGGAATGAAGCAGATGAAGATCTGTCTTACTCTCTGTGACTCTGCCTTATTCAAATAAATAAATAAAATCTTTTTTTAAAATGGCAAAGAAATTGATCATGAAAATGAAAACAATGTGAGACAGTAAAGAAATAAAAACAGCAGGAGAGAAAGCCGAAGACCCTGTTGTCCTGGCAACTGTCTCGGTCGGTCACTTCCACGGAGGGGGCCCAGGATCTTAATGGATCCGACCTCCTTGAACTGGATCAACAGCAGCAAAGCGGGAAGCAAATCAGCTGCACCCGGGGAGGCCGTGCAGGAGCACAGGGCCTGACGCGCAGCCTGGGCGCCACGAGGAGCAGCAGTGTCGCTAAGACGGTGCACACAGCGGGTGGTCGCTGACTGAACACACTGCTCTGGGTGGAAGCTGGGCTTCCCAAGGTGCCTGAGCGTCCACACTGGGCACGCCCTGAAGAGTGGACAGACGTGAGAGTCACCAGAACGCAGTGACCCAGCGATAGAACCAGTCAAACGTGCCCAAGTCAGGGGCGGGCGCTGTGGTGTGCAGGCGCTGCCTGCAACACGGGCACCCCATATGGGCACCAGTTTGAGTCCCGGCTGCTCCATTCCAGCTCCCTGCTAATGGCCTGGGAAAAGCAGCAGAAGATGGCCCAAGTGTTTGGGCCCCGGCCAGCCACTGGGAGAACCGGATGAAGCTCCTGATTCCTGGCTTCAGCCTGGACCAGTGCTGGTCACTGCAGCCATCTGGGGAGTGAACCACCAGACAAAAGATCTTTCTATATATATAACTCTCTTTCAAGTAAATAAATAAAATCTTCAAAAACTGTGCAGGTCAGAGGACAAACAAAACAAAACAATTCCTTCTTCTCGTGTGAGCATCCAGGGTCTCTCGCTCTATAAAGGCCTTTCTTTGCTGTGTCCTGTCACCAACACAGTCAGGGGAGGAGTACACACTCACCACAGAACAGCCCACACAAAGCCACAAGCCCCACCCATCTGTGCCACGTCACCAACAAGGCTGGGGAGGAGTTCACACTCACCACGGAAGGGCCCATGGAAAGCCATGAGCCCCACCCATCTGTGCCAAGTCACTAACAAAGCCAAGGAAGGAGTACACACTTACCACGGAAGGTCCCATGCAAAGCCACAAGCCCCACCATCTGTGCCAAGTCAGCAACACGGCCAGGGAGGGGGACGCACTCACCACGGAAGGGCCCCTGTGAAGCTTGGAGCAGCACACTGTGCCAGGAGCCATCATCATACAACCTCTGCTCATCTCCACCCAGGCACAGCCATCGCAATGCCTCCCATAGCAATAGCGTGGGGCCCGGCTCGCTGCAGCAGCACAGTGCTAGCTGGCCTGGCTGCAGCCTCTGTCCTCTGACTCCCACACCCCAGACCCCACCGCCATCCCTTCCAAGACCTCTGCTTGTTTCCACCCCTCCCTGCCCCGCAGGCCATGGTGCCAGAGGAATGGTGCTGACCTCCTGGCTCCCACCCACAGCATCACCGAGGGCTTCCCGGTGCCTCTGGAGTGTGGCCCCCTCTGAAGCTCCTCACCACCATCAAATGCCTTCTTCACAATCACCCCGTGTCCTCCATCGAGCAGGGACCCTGAGCAACTTTCCTGCCTTGTTCTGTTTTCCAGTCTCTAAAACCTACCTCAGTCGATGACCTATTCTGGATAAAGCCCACCAATGTTTAAAACCTGTCCATCTTGAGCCCTGGCTCACATTCCAAGTTCCCCGAGAACCTTTGTTAATTCTTCCACCAGTGTGGATGGAGTCTCTCCTCAGTTCAGGAGCTCATAAGCGCTGCGCCCCACTTTGTCACGTGTCCGATCTCCGGCCACACCCAGTCTCACCGAGAAACCCTGGCATTTGCTGAGACCTCGCTGGGCCCCTCCGCTCACCCCCCCGACCACGTCTCTTGGCCTGTCCCTTCAGGTAACACACAGGTGGCAGCCGCCCTCACTCACACCACGCTCTGCACTAACACCGCTCCCGGCGCTCAGTGTCCCCAAGACCCCCTTTCTACGTGGAAAACTTGTGCTCACTGTCAGAAGCTTGAGATGTCGGACCCTGTGTCTGCAAGCCACGTCCCACACTGGAACCACAAAATGGCCGTGCACACACACCTGGCTATTGCACTGGCCAGTGGCGTGGCACGGAGCACAGGACTGGGTCCGCCTCTACTCCTGAGTGCACAGAGAGAAAAAGCAGAGCCCCACAGTGGACCAGAGGCCTCTCCGTGGCCCCGAGCAATGAGCAGCTGGCTCACCCCACCGCAGGAGCCGAGTGCGTGTTCTTGTGTGATCCACCAACAAGTGCAGGCAGGCAAAGGAGCCAGGGACTCAGAGAGTCCCAGCAGGACCCTCGGCAGCACACGCTGCCCTGCAGGGCTGCCTGAGGCCCTCTGACCTTGCCCTGCACTGGCCCTGGAGGCTGTTCGAGCAGCAGCGGGTTCCTTCCACAGACGACACGATCACCGGGGACAGACACGGCGACGTGTAGCCTGATGCCAGCAGAGCTCCGTGCTGCAGGGCTGTACCCGAGACCCCTGGCCCCACGCAACGCTAAGTGCACAAAGGAAACCACATGGGAGAAGGCCTGCAGCGGGCGCCCTATGGGAAGCTGGGCCTGGGAGGGCCCCGTGGGTGTTGGCAAGGAAGTGAGCCTTCAGCAACCAGAGCCGGCAGGGGTCAGCCCACAGCCGTGCTCACTGACCAGGAGGTGGGCTCCAGGTCTCATTTCACGCCTGGCCACCCCACCCATCGCCACGGCCTCGCTGAAGACCAGGTGTGAGGTCGTGGGAGACAAGCAGGGGTCTGCCTGGTCTCGGTCCCTGGGGATGTCCTTGCCTTCTTGCAGGGTGGTCTGGCACCTGATGAATGGAGGCCCCTCTGTTCAGGATACCCACTCCATCCACCAACTGCCCCTTGTACCTCCCCCACCCCTCCCTAGCTCCCACCCTTGTCTATAAACACCCTCCTGCCTTCATCTCGAAGAACAGCAGAGAAAGAAGCTTGATGCTCCCCAAACCTCGCAGGTGCACCAGCTAGCCGGGCACCAATGCCCTCCTGGGCGTCTGACATGGGAGCTCCGAGGGCTGGCGGGCCAGGGCCCCCACGGCCCTTCCTGACCACGCTGACAGACCGGCTCAGGAGAGTCCGGCGGAGACGCTGGCCCTGGGCGCTTCTGCTGCTTCCCACGAAGGGGTGGAACGGCCACACCAGCTGTACTCGTCGTGGCACAGAATTCAATTGCGCTTTGTGAAACTGTGTCTGGAGAGAAAGGCTGCTGACCCAGACGGCCGGCACGGCTTACCAAGGGAGCTGCTACAATGCCGTCTGCTCACCCGCTGGGGGTGGGCCCTGGTTCTGCCTTCCCACTGGCTTTCCCACGTCTTAAAACCCTGTCCTAAAACTTCTGCTGATAAACGAACTCGCGCTCCAATAAAGCACACGACGCGAACACCTCGGAAGCCTGCTACGGTCGGCACACAGCCGGGCAGGGGCGCGTCCCGGGCAGCTCCGGGCTCTCCGGCCTCTCCAGGCCCGGCTCCTTCACTACCCCAGGAGGCCAGGTCAACCCAGGGCCACGATGTACACAGGGGCACATAGCCCTTGTACTGGCGCTCACACACCTCTGATGGCTCTCGCACCCTCCCAGGATCACACGTGCTGGTCTAGAAGTGAGAACAGCAGCCAGGCCCCCACCACCCAGCTGGGGGCTTGCTCTCCCACCCCCTCCCCGTTCCTAGCCTTGGATCCTCCCACAATGGTTCGTGCAGGAGACGGCAACACTGGCACTTGTTAACGGGCTTGGGAGGAGGGCAGTGGCCAGTTTTTCAGTCACAGCACAGGTCTCTCCACCTCCCATCTGAGCCGCCCCTTGACTGCCACCCCTGCCCCTAAGCCAGTGTCCAATCTGGCAAGCGGAGTGGCCTGCCGCCTCAGAACACTTCAACGGCCCTGCCCCACGAGTCTGGGCACCCTGGGCTCTTCTCTGTTCTCACAGGAGGCCACGTGCGCCTGCAGCCACCACGTGTCCTGGAACGAGTCCGTCCACCCTCAGGTCCACCCTCAGCTCCCCGAGGGCAGGACCTGCTCTCACTCACACCACAGCTCCAGTGCTCAGAACACACCTGGCACACCACCACCTGCGGAGCGCAGTGCGGAGACGGCCGCGTCTGGCACGCGTGTCCGAGACGCAGCTGGCAGCGAGCGCTCGGGATACCACGCGGCTGGCTCAGCCCCACGACGCAGGACTACCTCCGGGATGGACTCTGAGCACAACAAAAGGCAAAACTCTGCTCGGCTGATTTTTCCTCTGCCCCGAGGGCTGGGGATTTAACGACTTCTCCAGCTGGGGACCGTTCACTAGGCAAACACTGACTGAGCACACAGAACGAAGCACTTCCATTCGGACACGCTCTGTAGAACGGACGCACGGGGACCCGGCACAACAGGCCTCAGGGTCACAAAGCAGCTCCGGCGCCTTCCTCTCCCAGCACGGCGGCAGCCCTGATGGCCTGCAAGCCTCCTGGCAGAAACGACCAGCAATGCTTTTACACACGCTGCCGAGCTCCGCAAGAGCCCACGGGGCCGAGGATGGAGACTGCCGGGAACCAGGGCGGGGCGCGGAGGCTGCCGGAGCAGGGGCAAAGCCGGTGTCCAACTGAGGTGCGGCAGGAGCGCCTGCTGGGTCTGCGGGGGGAACTGCTCCCCACTCCTGCTAAGAATCTGCTCACACAGCTGACGGCCTCCAGGGCCCAGCACCCAAAGCACCACACACCCCTGCTTCTCAGGACCCACCCTGCGCAGGGCAGCGGAGCAGGTAGACAGCGAGCAACAGGCCTGGGATGCGTCACTCCACCACCGTGCGTGTCAGACCCATCTGTGGGGCGCCTGTCCCCCTGCGGCCGTCACACCACCACCGTGCGTGTCAGACCTGTCTGTGGGGGCGCCTGTCCCCCTACGGCCGTCACTCCACCACCGTGCGTGTCAGACCCGTCTGCGGGGGCGCCTGTCCCCCTGCGGCCGTCACACCACCACCGTGCGTGTCAGACCTGTCTGCGGGGGCGCCTGTCCCCCTGCGGCCGTCACTCCACCACCGTGCATGTCAGACCCATCTGTGGGGCGCCTGTCCCCCTGCGGCCGTCACACCACCACCGTGCATGTCAGACCTGTCTGTGGGGGCGCCTGTCCCCCTGCGGCCGTCACACCACCACCGTGCATGTCAGACCTGTCTGTGGGGGCGCCTGTCCCCCTGCGGCCGTCACACCACCACCGTGCGTGTCAGACCCGTCTGCGGGGCGCCTGTCCCCCTGCGGCCGTCACACCATGACTGTGCATGTGAGACCCGTCTGTGGGGCGCCTGTCCCCCTGCGGCCGTCACACCACCACCGTGCGTGTCAGACCCGTCTGCGGGGGCGCCTGTCCCCCTGCGGCCGTCACACCACCACCATGCGTGTCAGACCCGTCTGCGGGGCGCCTGTCCCCCTGCAGCCGTCACACCATGACCGTGTGTGTCAGACCGTCTGTGGGGCGCCTGTCCCCCTGCGGCCGTCACTCCACCACCGTGCGTGTCAGACCTGTCTGTGGGGGCGCCTGTCCCCCTGTGGCCGTCACACCACCACCGTGCGTGTCAGACCTGTCTGTGGGGGCGCCTGTCCCCCTGCGGCCGTCACTCCACCACCGTGCGTGTCAGACCTGTCTGTGGGGGCGCCTGTCCCCCTGCGGCCGTCACACCACCACCGTGCATGTCAGACCTGTCTGTGGGGGCGCCTGTCCCCCTGCGGCCGTCACACCACCACCGTGCATGTCAGACCCATCTGTGGGGCGCCTGTCTCCCTGCGGCCGTCACACCACCACCGTGCGTGTCAGACCTGTCTGTGGGGCGCCTGTCCCCCTGCGGCCGTCACACCACCACCGTGCATGTCAGACCCGTCTGTGGGGCGCCTGTCCCCCTGCGGCCGTCACACCACCACCGTGCGTGTCAGACCGTCTGTGGGGCGCCTGTCTCCCTGCGGCCATACTCAGTAAGCAACAGATAAAAGCCCCCGACGCAGGGCTGGGACCTGAAGTCTGCACCAAGGAAAGCAGCAGCCTTGCCAACAGAATCAGAGACCCCCGACCAGGCACTGCCAGATACGGGATCAGAGACCCCCGACCAGGCACTGCCAGACACGGGATCAGAGACCCCCGACCAGGCACTGCCAGATACGGGATCAGAGACCCCCGACCAGGCACTGCCAGATACGGGGTCAGAGACCCCCGACCAGGCACTGCCAGACACGGGGTCAGAGACCCCCGACCAGGCACTGCCAGATACGGGATCAGAGACCCCCGACCAGGCACTGCCAGATACGGGATCAGAGACCCCCGACCAGGCACTGCCAGATACGGGATCAGAGACCCCCGACCAGGCACTGCCAGACACGGGGTCAGAGACCCCCGACCAGGCACGGCCAGACACGGGATCAGAGACCCCCGACCAGGCACTGCCAGATACGGGATCAGATTCGAACCAGCCAGCAGCATGCAGACAGCACTGGAATAAATACAAATTTCAAGTCTAGACCCATCTAGCTGAACTAAAACACCAGAGACAGAAAGATCCTGAAAGAGAAAAGGAGACCACAGCTTTAAAAATCAAAGGTCAGGGCGCAGCTCCTCGGGGCGGGTGCTGTGGTGCAGAGTTCAGCTGCCGCCTGCAGCGCCGGCATCTTGTACTGGCGCGCTGGTTGGAGTCCCGGCTGCTCCACTTCTGCTCCAGCTCCTGCTATGGCCTGGGAAGGCAGTAGAAGATGGCCTAGCGCTTGGGCCCCTGCACTCACGTGGGAGACCAGGAAGAGATCTCAGCTATCGGCTTCGGCCTGGCCCAGCTGTTGCAGCAACTGGAGGAGTAAAGATTTATTCCTCTTTCAAGTAAAAAATAAACATTTAAAGACCTATGAGCTGTGCATCCCATGGTGCGGGGCTGGGCCACCCCCGGGGCCGCCTCCTCGTGCCTCCTGAGCATCTGCAGGCACGGACAAGCACAGCGAGTTTCTCATGCGACTCTGAGGTATGCCTTTGGAACTTTATATCTTCACAACATTAACTGGGATTGCACAAATTTCTCCTGTTTGTGGACTTGGGCTAAAACACAGGCAATATTTTCAACATCTAAAAAACAAACAAAACAACCTCCTAGAAAGGGTGGTGACCTTCCACGGACACTGCTGTGGGCCTCCTCCAGGGAACAAGCACCCTGCCCCACGTGCCAGCCCCACATGCCAGGGCAGGTGGGCCGCGTTGTCCGTGGAGCCCGCGGCAGGGCAGGTGGCCCGCGCTCTCCATGGAGCCCACGGCAGGGCAGGTGGGCTCCACAGCCACAAGCTCCTGATAACCAGCTTTGTGCTTGTCCTCCCTGAGCAGTCCTGTCTCTGACAAAAGCCCAATTTTTAATGTCTTCCGTCTGCCTCTTTGTAAAGTGCATAACGCAAAGCCCGAACCCTCGTCTACAAAGCTTTCTCCTCAGATCTTCAGCACTTCTTACAACGTGCAGTTCCAAAACTGTACAGTGACTTACTAAACCTCAGGGCCTCAAACTGACAGGACAGGGGCACAGTCCACAGCCTGTCTCCCCCGGGGAGGGGCTCCTTACACTGCTGTCCCCGGCCTGACTGGACGGGACGTACCGCCCTTGGGGACCAGGGGCCGCAGTCCACAGCCCGTCTCCCTGGGGTGGGGGGCTCCTTACACTGCTGTCCCCAGCCTGCCTAGACGGGACGTACAGCCCTTAGGGGATGGGGGGTGCATCCCACAGCCTGTCTCCCCAGGGGAGGGGCTCCTTACACTGCTGTCCCCGGCCTGACTGGATGGGACGCATGGCCCTTGGGGGGTGGGGGGCACAGCCCACAGCCTGTCTCCCTGGGGTGGGGGACTCCTCACACAGCTGTCCGTGGACTGCCTGGACGGGACACACCACCCCTGGCTCAGGTCCTGTCTCCAGATCGTACTTCTCCTTGCCCACTCTGTGCCATGCTGGCTTCTGCCTCCCACTGTGGCTGACGCAGGCGGGAGAGACGAGAACACAGTCCCAAAGCAGCGAGAAGGACCGGTCTGGCTTCCTGCCGCGGCCTCCACAGCGGACAGTGGGCTGTCTGCGAGGGAAGGAAACTGCGCTTACGTGACAGTGGCGCTGTCCCCCTCACACCCGGTGGACACTGTAGCCGGACCACCTGTCAGATCAGACAACCACACAAGGACAAGCCCTCTCCTTCCAACTTCTGTCACCAAATCTCTTGGTCTCCTGCCCAGGAGACCATGCTGAGCCCTCTATGGGGTGAGTTGGGAGAACTCAAAAAAAAAAAAAAAAAAAAAAGACTATTAGAAAGCCAGAGCTAGAGAGAGAGAGAGAGAGAGAGAGAGAGAGAGAGAAATCTTTCATCTGCTGTTTCCACACAGGGGCTAGGACCAAGCTGAAACCAGGAGCCTGGAACTCCATCCGGGTCTCCCATGTGGGTACCAGGAGCCCAAGCACTTGGGCCATCTTCTGCTATTTTCCCAGGTGCACCGACTGGGAGCTGGCATAGCAGGCAGTGGCTTAACCCACCACTGCACAATGCCAGCCCCGGACAACTGACTTGTCTGCTGGTGGCTTCTACAGGCCACGAAGTCCGGGAGAGGCTGGGGCAGGCTCAGGAGAAGCGTGTCTAGAAATCAGCTCCCCTCCCCCACAAGGGGACCTGCTCTGAGAAGCTGCACAGGCACCCGGGAGAAGGAAAGCTGGTGATAAGCATCACTACGTCTTCAATGGCCAAAGAGAATTCTGTGACTGAAGAGAAACTGTCACTATCACTCTGCATTTCACTTTGTCACTTTTTTCACATCAAGCAACTGAATTTCCTTCAAACACAAACCTGACGCTCCTCTAGTCACAGTTCCATCACTCAGGGACGACAGGAAGCCCAGGGCTGCAGGGAGCTTTCTGGAAGGGGAGAGGTGGTTGCGCCCGGGCCCAGCAGGGCTGGCCGTGGACAACGCTGGCCTGGCGTCTCTGCTGCCCTATTCCCCCAGCTGAATCACGGGACAGTGCCAGGCTGCAGTGGCAGGCACTCCACTGCCGGCCGCTAAGCACCAAGGCGGCCTGAGAAACATCACAGCCAGCAGGTGGTTGGGGACCGGATGCTGTGGGGTCCTGGGACAGACAAAGAACCTTCGGCAAAAACTAGGGAAATATGAATAAAAAGTCCAGTGCTGGTTAATACCAAGGTGTCCGTGCTGACCCGACTGGACTCACCACACTGATACTCGGATGTAACACAGAAAACCGAGGTGGCAGTGCAAGAACACTAGACCACCTTCACAGTATCTCTGTAAACCTAACACTATCCCCCCCCCCCCCATCTCTTTAAAGATTTATTTATTTGAAAGGCAGAGTTACAAAGAGAGGGGGAGAGACAGAAATCTTTCATCTGCTGGTTTACTCCCCCAGGGCGCCCGGGCTGAAGCCAGGAGTTTATCTAGGTCTCCCACATTGGTAGGTCCAAGCACTTGGGCCATCTTCCATTGCTTTCCCAGGCACATTAGCAGGAAGTGGAGCAGCTGGGACTAGAACTGGCGCCCATATGGGATGTCGGTCACAGGTGGTGGCTTAACCTGTTATGCTACAATACTGGCCCCTAATACTGTTCTTTAAAAAATGTTTAGGAATTTTAAAAATTAGATTCTTCCCAATCCCTTCAATGTTGATTAACAACATTCTAGACATTTACTAAAACCACAAGTCCAAGAAAAGATTCTCTTAAACCTCACAGTTAGAACGCAGACAAAAGCACAGGAAACACAGTAAGGATGAAAACCTGCGGACAAGCCCACGTGGGCCTGGTCCACACAGCTCTCACGCCAGCTCCCGGTGGACGAGAGGGGCACACCGCCTCTCATCTGCTCAGCACCCAACACACACACCGCGCACACAGGCATGGGGAGGGAGGGAGGGGCCGGCTTCCCAGGCCCCTGGGAAAAGCAGCAAACACAGAGGCGGGGACAGAGTGCCAGGCCCCTCAGCTGCGGAGAATGTGGTGGGGACAAAAGCCCAGGCCAGCGCCGAGCGAGAGGGGCAGGATGGGGACTCCGGGGCCTGGGGCCCAGCGGCTCCAGTCCTATGCCCATGCCCGGGAGCACAGCTCCACACAGGAGAAAGCACCCTTACACAACTCACCAGCTACCAGGTGTGCCCAAATCAAGACTAAGTGACCGAACACACGAGAGCACGCGAGGGGCCGGCGCTGTGGCGTAGCAGGTAAAGCCCTGGCCTGCAGTGCCAGCCTCCCATATGGGTGCCGGTTCAAGTTCTGGCCGCTCCACTTCCAACCCAGCTCTCTGCTGTGGCCTGGGAAAGCAGTGAAGGATGGCCCAAGTGCTTGGGTCCCTGTACCCACGTGGGAGACCCAGAGGAAGCTCCTGGCTGTGGATCAGCACAGCTCTGGCCGTGGCAGCATCTACAGAGTGAATCAGCGGATGGGAGGACCCCACCCCCGCTGCTGCCGCCTCTGCCTCTCTCTGTGTAACTCTGCCTTTCAAATAAATCAATCTTTAAAAAAAAGCGGGGGGACGCATGGGAAAAACCAGACAGACCCAGGAGAGACGCAGAGACACCAGGTAACCTGAACAGGATGAGGATGTTCAAGAAATCAGAAAGTGAAATTATTCCAGTAGAAGTTGCAATTCTAAAAGAACGAAAACTCTAGAATAAAAAAATACTAAGATTGAAATTAAAAACTCGAATACAGCCGGCGCCGCGGCTCAATAGGCTAATCCTCCGCCTAGCGGCGCCGGCACACCGGGTTCTAGTCCCGGTCAGGGCACCGATCCTGTCCCGGTTGCCCCTCTTCCAGGCCAGCTCTCTGCTGTGGCCAGGGAGTGCAGTGGAGGATGGCCCAAGCCCTTGGGCCCTGCACCCCATGGGAGACCAGGATAAACACCTGGCTCCTGCCATCGGATCAGCGCGGTGCGCCGGCCGCAGCGCGCTACCGCGGCGGCCATTGGAGGGTGAACCAATGGCAAAAAGGAAGACCTTTCTCTCTGTCTCTGTCTCTCACTGTCCACTCTGCCTGTCAAAAATAAAAAATAAAAAATAAAAAATAAAAACTCGAATACAGGAAATGCAGGTCTAACGGCAGATCAGAAAGGGTGGAGGAGCTGTTCAGTAACTTGGAACAGGCCCAGTAGATTCATCCCAAGAAGGCAGCAAGCCAAGCACAGAGAAGACAGAAAAGGATGCAAAACATGGCGGACAGGCCCAGCACGGGGCCATGGAGTCCCAGCACGGGGCCCACGGAGGCCCAGCACAGAGCACACAGAGACCCAGCACGGGGTCCACGGAGGCCCAGCACGGGGCCCACGGAGACCCAGGACGGGGCCCACGGAGACCCAGCACGGAGCACACTGAGACCCAGCACGGGGCCCACTGAGACCCAGCACGGGGCCCACGGAGACCCAGCACAGAGCGCACTGAGACCCAGCACGGGGCCCACGGGGGCCCAGCACGGGGCCCTCGGGGTCCCAGCACGGGGCCCACAGGGGCCCAGTGCAGAGCCCACCGGATCCCAAGGAGAGCAGAGGGAAATGCAGCAACAGTGGCATGGACGTGACTGTCAGCCACGGGACGGCATGTGCAGAGTGCCAGCAAAGTGGACACAGGTGCACACCACGTGCAGACACAGTCTACACAGCACAAGGCTCCACACAAGCCAGAAAGGCCTCTTCCACAGCCCCTGCCAGAGAAATAGGGAGCATTATCTTCCCATGAGCCACACCATACGTGTCCTTACTAGCGATAAGAAAGCCAGAGGCGTAGGATGCTGGAAACTCAGAGGTGCTGAAAGGAGAAAACTGGCGATTGGAATACTGTCCTTGGTGAAAACGTTCCTCCAGAATGAGAACCCTGGCCCGGATGGCTCTGCACCTGCACAGGCTGGGTACAGGCAAACACTGAAATAAACGTCCTACATAACCAGGAAGCCGGGACTCCTCACCGACATGAATAAGTGAACTGAAAATGGGGGAAAGAAGATGCTTCCTGTACCGGATACAGGAATGACACAGGAATGGCGGATTTGGGGAAAATCCCGACCTGGCATCATCGCGGTAATCATCACTCCAGCAAGAGAGCCGGGGAAGCACCACCACCCAAGGGCGGTCCAAGGGCGGTCCCCCGGCTCCAAGCACCTCGCCAGCCTGCGTGCAGGCGTCACCTGCGGACACAGGTGATTCGAGCAGCGGGCAGGCGTTCTGACACTCCCACAGGACCCACAGCCCAGACCTCCCCGGGGGACAACGCCAGGGAGACAAACTAAGGGACGGCGAAGGCACTGACTGTGCTGTCCTCACAGCCTCAAGCCTTGAACACGAACAAAAGCCAGAGGAAGGGACCCAGCCTCAGACTAGAGACAGATCCGGTCGGCCGACTGCAGGGCACAACACGGGGCTGGCCGAGCCCCCAGCGCCAGGGCTGAGAGCAGGAGGTGCCGTCTCAGGGCCTGTTTCCCAACACTGGCAGCTCGGGCCAGGGCTGGGGAAAGTAGTGCTGTGTGGAGACTCTCAAACCTCACTGGACGACAGGATCGGACACAGTGCTTGTCACACCCACTCAGCGTCCGAGCCCAGGGCCAGTGTCCCCGTCAGCGCCCCAGAGATGCTCAGAGGGCCACGCGCTGAGAACCACATGACCACATGTCTGAAGGAAACAGCACAGCGTGCTGCTAGCTGTCTCTTAGCCGTGTGCTCAAGAAAAGCTGTTTTTCTATCCTTGTCATTTTTAAAGTTGGAAATACTTCAAAGCACCAAACAGATATAAAATGAAGATCAGGTAAAGAGCACTGTGGACAATCAGTGTGAGGACGTACTGTCAGCAGAGGCCAACGACGGTCAAGCAGCTGAAGCTGCACACGCTGGGGGAGGGGTCAGGGCCGTGGCTGCAGGCTCGACCACGTGGGGCCACCCCACAGGCCAGGAGCAGCAGCGCCACAGCTGGGTGGCTGGAGTCGGGGATCCCGTGGTCTGGCTCTGTTCTGCACTGGAAAACGACTCGTGCACACCAGCCTTCCAGAGATCCAAGAAGAGTATCTGAACTACAGGCTCATCACTCTAAGCTATTAAAAAAATGACAAGTAGCAAGCAGAGGGGATAAACGGAATAATCATTTTTAAAAATCCAAATAAAGGAAAGAAAGGAAGAAAGGAAAAACAATACACAGGAGAAGCAGGAAAAACACACAGGGCACGACAGGCTACAGAAGCGCATGTTGACGCCGGAGTGTGAGCAGGTAACTACTACAAACGCTGAACGGGGCACAGAGTTTAAACAGTCATTTACAGGTTATAGGATACTCACATGAAATACAAAGATACCGAGAGGTTAAAATGAAAATATGTAGGGGAAAAACCTCCATCAGGCAAATACTAACTGAAGAAAGCTCTAGATGCTACATAAATTTGAATAAAACAAACTCTAAGGTAAGAATCACCTCTGAAGATAAACAGAAAAATTCTGAAATATACAAAGGGCAATACTACCAAGATGGCAATTCTAATTTAAATCCATCTCATCTTACAGCCCCAAAACACACACAGAGCAAACTCCGACAGACTTCCGGGGAGGCACCAACCCCGCACCAGGAGGCGTCACCACACCTCCCCTCGCAGGAGGGGCCTCCAGGCAGGCTCCGCAGAGGGGAGACAGGGCTGCAGAGAGGCCGGCTCAGGAGACCAGCAGGAAGCACTGGCAGCCTGGGCAGATGGGGCAGTGGCGACATAAGGACAACGAAGCCACAGGTGAGACAGACCCCACAGGGCCCGGAGGTCCGGGCTGGGCCCATCACACGTGGGTTTTCTGAACCGCACAGGAGACCCAGCTGGAGCGAGAGCTGGCTCAGGCCCCAGCAGTGAGGACGCTGACGTGCATACCCCACTTGGAGGAGAAGCAACACCAACACTCACCCGTGCAATGGACACGAAGGGAAGGGACACACACACAGGAAGTGCAGCTGCTCCCGAGGGCAGCGTCATGGCCGTGTGCGTCACCAAATTTCTATGCTGAATAAAATCACTTTCCAAACAACCACAAGAACCCGCTGGGGAGAAAATGCCATGCCAGTGGCACCGGCGCGTACGCAGCCGTGCGACACCCCTCTCAGAGAATCACGGTGAGGAAGTCACCAGCAGGTGTCACACACGGCCCGGCAGCACACGGGACGCAGCCATGGACATGGAGGACGGTCCCCTACGCTACTGACCACAGGCGCTCAGCAGCACACCTGCCGTCCCCCGGGAGGGGCCCACACGGCACTGAGGAACGGCCCTGGCCTAACAGAGCTGGCCACACACGATTCTCCATGCCATTGGGAGAACAAACGATGCACAACAGAGGTGTGGAAGTTAGAGAAGAGGATCAAGGCGACACCTGCCCCACTCTGCCCGCTCCCACGTGGTCAGAGGAGGACGCCAGTGCCACCGGACAGGAAAGAAACAGGGAACACGGCTCCAGCGCTGAGGCCTGTGCCTGTCCAGGAAGGTCACCCAGCAGCACAGCTCCGCTGGCACCTGCCACCACCAGACCTCACCAGCACCACGTACAGGAACGAGGGGGAGGAGCTTGGGAGAAGCGGCCCAGCGTCCCCACGGCTCCAGGCCCACCCTCTGCCGGCTTCTGGGGGCCGGAGGTCTCACCTCTCTGAATTCCTGGAAGAGGCGGTTGCTCTGGTGAGCCCCGATGGTGACCTCCGGGAGGTACAAGGGGATGCTGGTGTAATTCAGCACGTCCATCTTGTTCTGAACCCTGGAGATGAGACAAACAGACCGCACCGTCAGTTCAGGTTTCACAGATGGGCTTCAGGCGTGCACACACAACCCTCTCACGCTCACCGACGCGGCTCGCCCACAGGCAGCCGCCAGGAGCAAACCATTCGGTCTCTCAGGAGCTGCTTTTCCGGAATTACATTCAGGACCTGACGCACAGTCGTTCCCAGCCCCGGTGCCTACAGGCGAGGACCCTCTGGGCCTGGACATGACTTAGGAAACAGGGGAAAAGGAGCCCACGAGAGCAGCAGTGAAAAGCTCCGAAGTGGCTCGTGTCCCGCCCTCGGCAACATTCTGTCCGAGGGACGAGGGACGACGCGAGCCGCGCGCTCCCCAGGGACACGGCAGCTCCTGCCGCTGCTGTCCAGGTGAGGCGGTCTGCAGACACGTGAGACACCACGGCGCTCAGGGCACGGGGCACAGCGATGGTGGGCGGCTCTGGGTGGAACCTCTGACTCCATCGACAAATAGCACAGGACACTCCCGCACTGACCAGTCCATCTTGCCAAACGCTAAAATATTTATTTACACTTTTATAATCTGCTTACTTTAAATTAAATTTCGTTGAACATAACCACTATACTAGTAGATGAAACGCATTTTTTGAGCTTTTAGGAACGTGAACAGAAAGTCTCCTTTCTTAAGGGCTCAAAACAGAGGCAATAATATTTTAAAAGGCCACTTTTGCATTAATGAGCTATAAGGTTTAGATGTTTCTTGTCTGTCATGGAGCAGAAGAGAATTCTGGCCTCTCCCAGGCCTCGAGCGCAGGGGTCCAGGCCTGGCCCACGGCTCTGCAGGCTGCCTCGGACAGCACCTCTCAGTCAGAACACGCAGCCACTGGCCCAGATCACAATCCCAGAGAGAGCAGACAGCCGAGGGCTGGGGGCTACAAGCAGCTGAGAGTCGCAGCCAAGCCGCATCCTCAAACACAGCTAGCAACCCAGGGACCCAATGCCTCACCACGCCTCGCCACGCCTACACCTCGCCATGCAAACCAAGTGCTTGCTTTCCTAGGTGTATTTACACACACCTCCACACAGTTAGGCAAATGCCTACAATGTACACGCTCAAACAAAAAGATTATTGTTCAGTTTTAACAAAGTTAGTTTCACTTGCCAAAAGACATCTATATATTAAAAAAAAAAAAAAAAAAAAAAAAAAAAAACGAAGCAAGCTAAAGTTAGGCATAAAGTCAAGTCCCCGGATTTTCTGAGACTGCAGTTTTGGGCTGTTAGAAATGCAATCAGTATGCACACAAATAGTGCACCTGTCCACAGGAGGGCTCTTCACAGAGTCCACAGAAAATGGGTATTATGGGAAAACCGCACAGATCTCACATCTTGTCCACCAAAATAAACCTGTTTTTCAATTCCATTATGCGACAAGCACTGTGAAGTTCCCCAGCACAACTTCACACAGCACCAAAGCCAACCTTCAACACCGCCCTCCCCAGGCCACAGGGGCTTCTGCTGAGGTGGGTACAATCTGTGCCTGTGTCCTGTGTGCACATCAGCTCACTGGAACACAAATCCAGGTACCCCGCATGTAACATGTAATAAGTCACATAAGAAGTCCTGCAGTGGTGGGTGCCACAGCAACAAATCCCGAGAGAAGTCTGTATCTCAAATGCCAGCAAACACCACAGTGGGAAGGCCGGCTTGGGTTCTCTAGTTTAGGGGTGGGGAACCTTTATTCTGCCAAAGGCCATTTGGACATTTACAACATCATGGGCCTGGGGCCAGTGCTGTGGCACAGAAGGTAAAGCCACCACCTGCAGTGCTGGCATCCCACATGGGCACCAGTTCGAGACCCGGCTGCTCCATTTCTGATCCAGCTCTCTGCTGTGGCCTGGGAAAGCAGTAGAAGATGGCCCAGGTCCTTGGGCCCCTGCACCCACGTGGGAGACCTGGAAGAAGCTCCTGGCTCCTGACTGGCGCAGCTCCAGCTGTAGTGGCCATCTGGGGAGTGAACCAGTGGAAGACTTCTTTCTCTCTGTAACCCTGCCTTTCAAATAAATACATAAATCTTTTTTTAAAAAAAATAAGCCTGCTATAGGTTTATTGCTATGGCAGGGCCAGACCAAATTTTGCAGGCCGTACACGGCCCACAGCTGGACATGTCCCACCCTGTTACAGTTTGAAAAGCATACCAAAACGCTGGAAAATCTGAAGAACTTAATGGCAGGGCGGGTGGGGGGAGGGGGGTGCCAGTGTGGGATCTGCAGAGCAAGAGCACCACCTATGTGTAATCTGGCAGAATCACATTTTACACAGAGCCATGGAAATATTAACTATGCATCACACTTTCTAAAGTTTTATTATTATTTTTTTAATTTGAAAGAGTGACCAAGAAACAAAGACACAGACCTTCCATCTGCTGGTTCACTCCGCAAATGCCTGCGACAAGCTGGGGCCGGGCGAGGCCAAAGCCAGGAGCCCAGAACTCAATTAGGGTCTGCCAGGCGACGGCAGGAACTCACGTACTTGAGCCCTCCCCTGCTGCCTCCTAGGGCATGCATCAGCAGAAGCTGGATTGGAGCAAGCGTGGGGACCAAACCCAGGCACTCTGACACGGGATATAGGCGTCTTAACTGCGATGCCACAAGCCCACCCCATGCAATTTTGTTGCAATTATTCACAACTTATTTTTTTTAAGATTTATTTATTTATTTTGTAAGTCAGAGTTACACACAGAGAGAAGGAGAGACAGAGACAAGAGAGAGAGGTCTTCCATCGGCCAGTTCACTCCCCAGTTGGCTGCAACTGCCGGAGCTGTGCCAATCCGAAGCCAGGAGCTTCCTCCAGGTCTCCCATGCCGGTGAGGGACCCAAGGACTTGGGCCATCTCTACTGCTTTCCCAGGCCACAGCAGAGAGCTGGATCAAAAGTGGAGCAGCCAGTACTCAAAGCAGTGCCCATGTGGGGTGCCGGCACTGCAGGCAGCGGCTTTACCTGCTACGCCACAGGGCTGGCCCTGCTACAACTTATTTAAACTTGATTAAACTAGTCTCCCAATTCATGACTATGAGCTTAAATGACAACTATTAAGGATGACTGTCCAGGAAACTAGAACAAACTCGTACATTCCAGAGTGAAGGAAAACAAGGAACAAAGACGCCAGCAAGCATTTATGATTCGGGAAGCCAAAGGCAGCGGGAGCACATTCTGTTCCCAGAGCTCTGGGTGGACTCCAGACACTGGAGGCTTCCTAGAGACACCACAGAACGTCCAGAGGTGACGCAGGCAGAGTCTGGCTCACGGCGTAAGGCGTCACACCACGTAGTTTAAAAGCAAAGAGGGAAGAAGCAGAAAGACAGGAAAGAGAGAACGGGAAACCCTGCCTCCTGACTCAGCCGCGCCCCTGGACACCTCCCGTTGCCGACTCTCCCATCCCGGGGCCACAGCGCTGCCTGCAGCACTGTGCTTCTGACATCCACCCACAGCCTGCAGGTGCCAAAGTCTCCTCCAGAGACACAGACGAGGCAGAGGGGGGTGGGGGAGCGCGGCAGAGCCCTGCGCACCTGGAGGCTGGGCGGCCATCAGGGCACCCCACAGGCCTGGTCTCACCCTTGGCGGGCGCCAGGCAATCATGGCTACGGCTATGAGAGAGAACACAACGGCTGTCATACCGCCTCCCAGGGTAAGCCCGCACACACCTAATTATACATCACCACACGCAGCCAACGGGCACACAAATGTTCTAAACCAGTCATTTGGTCAGGTTCTGGACACAATGAGTATGACTGCTAAGTGGCACGTTTATGGTAATTATCTTAGAAAATTGGTCATAATTTCAACTTGAGTTCCTCGAATTAAAAAATCCCACTCAAATGGAAATTAACAAAATTACCATTGCAAACCATCATGAAACATGACTGGGTGGGGGAGGCAAAAACTCAGGAAAGGACCAAGCCTCTGTGCGGTAAGCAAACTAAATCAACCACGAGTGCAGGAATGTATAGGCTTCGGGGCCAGGATAGGGTCCTTCTCTGTGCTCTGATAACCAGATACTGATATCAAACTGCCTATGTTTGGAAAAGGAGCCCGCATGCCCAGAGGGAAGCCCAGGCGCGACTCCTTCCCCAGCAGTTTGTCGGGGGCCAGGACACTCACCGTCCTCACACAGCGGCTCCCTGCTGCTGCCCAGCGCAGCACAGCCAGTGAGCAGGACCACCCATGGGTGCACACAAGCAGCGGCCCTGGGGAGCTCCGAGGTGGTTTCAGAGGTTACAAAGAAGGTGATGCAAAGAGTGCTGGGACCAGTGGTAACCACCGGTGCTGGGGACGAAGCAGCAGCAGGAGCGGGGTGGGGGACGGAGACTGAGACCAGTGCACCGGGGCTGGGCGGCTGGCGCAGCAGGGAACACCCAGCTGCGGATGCCTGCATCCCACAGGGCGTGCCTGGGTGGGCTCCCGCCCGCTCCACCTGCTCCACCTGGAATTCCAGCCTCCGGCCAACGCAGACGGCAGGACGGCTCAGGCATTCGGGTTCCCGCCACCACGGGAAGACCTGCACGGAGTTCCCAGCTCCTCAGCCACTGCAGGCGTCTGGGGAGTAAACCAGCAGACAGAAGATCTCTGTATGTCTGCCTCTTTCTTTCTGTCTTTCAAATAAGGAAAATCTAGCCAACTGACTAACTTAAAAAAAGGAATGAGACTGGACCAGAATGGCAGCGCGGCAATAGAGATAAAGGAGGGAAACATTGGAATGGAACACACTGACCTTCAGGGTGTGCCTTAGGGGCATCAAGCCAAGGCTGACCAGGCTGCAGGAGCGAGGACAGGATGGGGCTGGGCCCAGACCGCAGAGGGGGCGCCGAGAGCGGCGGCTCCGGCTCTGGCAGCAGGACACTCTCCCGCCAAGAGAGGCGAGCCTGTCCCCAGCGGGTGATGCCGGGAAGGGGCACCAGGTGCAGACACAGCACACTGCTCAAACACCTCCCAGTGCTGCCGCCTGAGCCAGCCGCGAGATCGCAGATGTAAAGGTAGACGGCACGTGGCTGTGACACACAGCGCTTTATCAAGCACGCTCAGGACGACAGGGCACATTACAGCCCATTTACACAGCAGCTACATGAAAAACTCAACAGAGCTGTGAAAAATGGGGAAGGGACTTGCAGGCTCAGCTCCCAGTGAAGGACCTGGAGGCACCGCCCCCATCTTCATGACAGGAAGCTGCAGCTACAACACATGGCCCCAGAGCGCGCAGGGAGTGGTCCGGGCTCCCTCACGGCCCCACGGCTCAGCCCGCTGTGTACCTCACCTCCTCCTGCCCTGAAGGCAGAAGACAGAACGAGGGAAACAAAGCAGAAATACAGCCAACAGAAAACACCCAGTGAGATGTGGATCCAGACACCCAGGCTCGTTTTAAGTGTGCACGGCTCAAATACACCTGTCACAACAGAGATGGCCAGGGGTCGGCACTGTGGCACAACAGGTAAAGCCGCTGCCTGCAGTGCCGGCTCCCATATGGGCACCGGTTTGAGTCCTGGCTGCTTCACTTCTGATCCAGCTCTCTGCTGTGGCCTGGGAAAGCAGTGGAAGATGGGCCAAGTCCTTGGGCCCCTGCACCCACGTGAGAGACCCAGAAGAAGCTCCTGGCTTCAGATCGGCACAGCTCTGGCCATTGCGGCTACCTGGGGAGTGTACCAGCGGATGGAAGACCTCTCTCTCTCTCTCTCTCTCTCTGTCTCTCCTCTCTCTGTGTTACTTACAAAATAAATTGTAAAGAGAGAGAGAGAGAGAGAGAGAGAGAGAGAGAGAGATGACCAAGACCCAACTATTTGCATACAAGAAAATCACTGAACTGTAAAGATCTGCGCTGGAGGTGAGGGCTGGCGAAGCGGAGCAGCTGCAGGAAGCTCCAGAGAGCAGCCTCCGGCACAGGAAAACCCCGGGACAAGGGGCCACTCCTCCCAGACACGGGCCCCACCCGCGAGTGTACTCAGAGGAAAACAGACAATGCGGCACTGATGATGGAGACTGACCTTCCTCCATCAGAGACCAGCAAGGACGTGAGCAGAGTCCACGCCCCCTCAATCACGACAGACAGCATTCCTGGCCAATGAGTGCGCCAGAACAGCCATCATGACTATGCAATCCATGTTCTCAGACCACAGCAGAACTAAACTGGCCGTCACCAACAGAAAGACAGCTGGAAAATCCCTAAGGACGTGGAGATTAAACAACATACTTCTAAAAACATGTTGGTCAAAGAACTCTCGAGAGATTTTTAAATGTTTTGAACTAAATGAAAATGAACACAGAGCTCTCCAGGAGCAGTGAGGACGCTGCTCGGGAGCCCCTCCCTCCGCCCCGCAGCAGTGACGGCTCAAGTCCCTGGGTCCCTGCTGCCCACAGGGGAGACCTGGACAGAGTCCTCAGCTGCTGGCTGCAGGACGCCCACCCACAGCTGCGGCAGGCACTGGCAGAATGAATGGGAACTCTGTTTCCCTCTGTCTCTCAGACTTTCAAATAAATACAAATAAACAAAATTTAAACTATATATATTCTAAATTTATATACATATACTCAAGTTTTATTTTTAATTATTTACTCTTCAAAATTTTCGGAATCCAGCAAAGCGATTCCTACCGTGAAACAGCACTGAATGAACATATTAGAAAGAAGAAACCACAGAGAAAGAGCAACAACTGGAGCCCAAAGCAAGCAGGGAATGAAACAATAAAAACCAAGTAAATATCACAGAAGCTGAAAACAGGGAAGCAGTAGAGGAAACCAACAAAACAGAAACCCAGTTCTTTGGAGAATTCAACACACATGAAAAGAAAATTCACAAAGGACAAATAAATAGGCAATAAAAACATAAAATGAGGTTTAGTGCTTCTTAGCGGCAAAGAGGAGCAAATGCTTCCTTTTGGTGTCCAAACCCTAGGCCCTGCTTTCTGCCTGAGGACCCTGTAGAGGACAGGGACAGATGTGCAAACTCACACATATCTTCTGGAGAACAATTCTGCAAAGCACTGGTGATCAGTCAATGTGTCCATACAGCCTAACACAGTAACCACTTTTATAACTTAAGAAAGTAACCTCAGGGCCGGTGTTGCAGCGTAGCAGGTAGAGCCGCTGCCTGCAACGCTCATGTCCCATCCCATATGGGCACAGGTTCAAGTCCCAGCTGCTCCACTTCGGATCCAGCTCTCTGCTATGGCCTGGGAAAGCTGTAGAAGATGGCCTGAGTCCTTAGGCCCCTGCTCCCATGTGGGAGACCCAGTTGAAGCCCCTGGCTCTTCGCTTCGACCTGGCCAAGCCTTGGCCATTGCAACCATCTGGGGAGTGAAGGAGCAACTGGAAGCATTCTCTAACTCTTTCAAATAAATAAACTTAAAAAAAAAAAAGTAACCTAAAGTTGAACAAAAATGTGTCCAATAAGTTCATTATCATATTGCAAATATGAAGAAACTAAAATAATCCAACAGATTGATATTTTAAAATTATTTGAATGTGTCTAATTTATTTGCGAGGCAGACAGACAGAAAGGAGAGAGGGAGACAGAGATCTCCCATGAGCTGATTCACTACCCGAATGCCTACCATAGCTGGGAGTGGGCCAGATGGAAGCCAGGAGCCAGGAACTCAGTCTGGGCCTCCCACAAGGGGCGGGGCAGGGAGCCTCCCAGAGGGCACAGCAGCAGGAAGCTGGATTGGGAGCAGAGCTGGGACCAGAACCCAGGCTCTGCAATTTGGGAAGTGGGAGATAACCATTAGGCCAAAGGCCCAGCCTCAAAGAGGGACTCTGTGGGGTGCACAGCTGACTCCACAGTTAGGAGCAGGCTCTGAGGCCACGTGCAGCGCCCGTCCCAGAATCCTCTTCTCTCCTCCCAACCTGAGAACCACTCCTGGCTGCAGAGGGCTGGACGGGCCCAGAGGCCATGTGTATCTCAACCAAGGCACACACAGCACACATGGGTACCCAGTAAAAGATCAGAAGTTTGAATCCCAGCTGCTGCAGAGACGGAGCCGCAGCTGATCAGGATGAATCCTGGGCTCCTCCCAGCTGGGCCCCTGCACATTCCACTGCTCGAGAGCAGCTCTCAGGCTGCGCCCCCAACGTCCCCTCGCAGAAGCCCGTGTGTGGGCTCCTACAGGCCCCGAGCCACCCGCTTCCTCACTGACCCAGCGCTGTGTCCTTACGGGGTCACCATAACAAGCCTTACTCTGGGCGTGGAGACCCACTTCTCCCCAACAGCTAGGAACCCTGTAGCTGCAGCGTGGACAGAGGGCAAGGAGACACGGAGGCCACAAAGGTGGCCATGGGTTTCAGAATCACACGTCAGTGAGCGCTAAGTTGGGGTCTCCTGCCTTCCAGGAAGACCACCCACGCTGACTACCAAGAGGCTGTGAACAAACTGTCAGGACACCACGTGGGGACCCAGGACAGCAGTGAGCCGTCTCTGCTCTCTGGTGGCCGGCGTGGGTAAGTTTTAGTCAAGTGTTCTCCCACCCAGAGAGAAGTGGAGGATCGGCAGTCCAGGGGCACCGGCACCGAGAGGCATCCCGCCCAGGAGCTGCACGGCCACCCCTTCCTGAACACCATCACTGACCTCCAGGCAATCAGGAGAGAGAAAGCCGAATGCCCAGACAAACTTGTGCCTTACGGGCCTGAGACAGGCAAGGGCTCCCGGGCCCGGGGCTGGGGTCCCAGACCTTGTCATAGCCTCCTGGGCCGGAACAGGACAGGACAAGGTCAGGCCAGGCTAGCACCCCCGACGTGACAAGAAAGACAGAAACCCAACATATCTGTTCATGTTTCCTCCCCGACCTTAAGTCAAAGACCCTCGAATGCTCAAGTTCTCTGATTTACACATGACCAGGGTGCTGGCGCACCACTGCCATTACCAGGTCATTTCTGAATCCTGCAAAGGCACAGCGCTTGGAGCACTCACACTCGCGGGGGCCAACCCCCATGTGCACGTTCTGTGTGCGGCCACAGAAGACTCATTTCCGACGTGGCTGGCGCACAGGCTGTGGACCCCAGGGGTCAGTGCTCTGAGGAGCAGTCAGGATGGATGGGAGCAGGTGCACGGCCTGTGCAAACAGGGGCCAGGCCCAGGAGCACGCCCTGTGAGAAGGCTGCTGTCGCGACCTGCCAGACGCCAGCTCGTCTGCCGTGCAGGGGAGAGGTCTGGGTGAGCCCTCGGCTGACTGTCCACGGTGTCTGCAGCAGGGGCCGGGCACAGTCACCACAAAAAAAAGACAGACGACAAGGGTGCTCAGGCCCCAGGCTCTGGCCACGGAAGGTGGGAGGAACAACACAGAATCCCAGCCCCAGAGCAGTGAGAGAATGGGGGAGGGGAGGGTGGGGACACGGGGCATGGAGGACGGCCAGGGCACGGTGAGGGAGACAAGGTCCTGCCTCTCAGAGCACAAAGGCCATGACTGTGCCCCCTTCCCACAGCGGCCTCCTGCCCTCTGCTCCAGCCCCTCTGGCGTGGTGCTGGGTGTGCCCCATTGCACTGTGGGCTCAGGGCCCCATACCCCAGATACCTGCAGGCCCAGTCCTGGCTCCACTCCCTAAGTGCCCTCTGTCACCACCTCCCACTGTCCTGTCACCCAAGGCCACCTGTTGCATGGCTCTCCTGACCCAGAAGTTGTATTTCTTTTCTCCCTAACTGGAGTGTATGTCCCAAGACAGGGGGAGTTTCACAGATCCCTTACGTCTGGAACAGTGGGAGCCACGTATCTGCTGAGTGAACCGCAGCCCCCGGTGCAGGCAGGTGCAGGCCAGAGGCCAGGGCTGTGTGGGAGGGAGGGGGGCCTCAGGCAGGCACTGGCAGCTGCTGACCCTGCCTGCAATCCTCACTCCTCTAAGACTGCAGCATCTGCACTTCCCGCCGCCCGCACTCACAGCATTCGCAGGTTGTGCAGGGTGCGGTCGTCCTGGGAGAGCCACGGCCCCTTGTCATACTTGAGGTATTCGATGTCCTCCACGACCTAGGAGCAGACACAGAATTCAAGTGAGGTCACATTGTGATGCACTGCAAGCTGCCAACACCTGGCAGAAGCAGCACACAAGCCATGAAAAGTTGAGCTGGACGACCCTCCATGCAACGGCCAGCCCGAGGGCCGCCCCGCTAACGCTTGGTCACCAGCGGTGCAGGCGCCACCTCACAGGTGCGCGGAGAAAGGACACACGAGGCCGAAAGCGGGAAGGGGGCAGCCCACCCGGGGACAGCCCACCCATTTCTTCCCAGGCTGGTGCGATCTGGAAGGTGAGACTGAGGCGCTAAGGAGCCCAGCAATCGAAGTTCCGTGGTCAGCGCGCTCTGACCCTGACCGGCCAGAGGGGCAGCCCCGAAACATGCCAAACTCAGGGAGTGCATTCAAGAATGAACTCAGACAAGACAGCCCCGAGGCAGAGGGGGCCCTCGCCCACCACTCGCCTGAAAGGAGACAGTGCGCCGTGTCTCAGCGCACGGGCAGCCGAGCCAGGACAGCGGGGCAAGCGCCAGGGCTTCAGGACAGAGGCACACACGTCCCCTCGGGAGGCAGCTGAGGTGCATTTCAGAGGGGTCCACCAGAAAGGTGCCTCCTGTCCTGACGCCTCCACCCGCACCTCGATCCCAGGGCCCAAAACCTATACTTGATCCTACAAGTTTTAAATTACGTGTTGTTCAGCTCTGGTTTGGTAACTTACATTTAATACAAAGGGACTTCCAAATATTTGGGGACAATGGGACTAAGAGTTTATTTTGATGCAAAAAAAAAAAAAGCTTAAAATCCATGGGTTTCCAAGAAGTGCACGGAAAATGCACACCAGGAAAACTCTATGCATGGATTTCAAACCTTTTTTGCTCCTAAATAAACGTTATCTTTTATTTCTGTTTTTCACAAACTTTGAAGTATTGTCTCAGCTGTAACATACAATGCCAGATGGGTGTTCTTTGCCGTAATCCCACTATCCTCCACTCTGCCTTGTCCTTGAGAGCGGACTGCGGGTGCAGACCCCACGCTGCACCTGCCCTGCCCGTACCTGCCCTGCTGCAGCTCCTCCCTAAGGCCGCACGAGCTCCGCCCTGACACCAGCCCTGCGCAGGACGGCGCAGCACCTGGAGACCAGTCTCCCTGAAGCACGCTTGTTCATGGCGGGCCTCTGGCTAAGCCCCCTGCACACAGCCCCGAGCCCAAACGGAACTCCAGCAGGCGGCCATTTGAGAGCCGTCATTTCCGGACTGAAGCCTGCCCCAGCAGTCCACCTGCAGCGTCACCCCCTGACCAGCAACGTCGGTGGACGGCCCAAGGCTCCTTTCCTTTTTTTTTTTTTTTTTTTTTGACAGGCAGAGTGGATAGTGAGAGAGAGAGACAGAGAGAAAGGTCCTCCCTTTGCCGTTGGTTCACCCTCCAATGGCTGCTGCGGCCGGCACATCGTGCTGATCCGAAGCCAGGAGCCAGGTGTTTCTCCTGGTCTCCCATGGGGTGCAGGGCCCAAGGACCTGGGCCATCCTCCACTGCCTTCCTGGGCCACAGCAGAGAGCTGGCCTGGAAGAGGGGCAACCGGGACAGGATCGGTGCCCTGACCGGGACTAGAACCCGGTGTGCCGGCGCCGCAAGGCGGAGGATTAGCCTGTTGAGCCATGGCATCGCCCTCCTTTCCTTTTCACATCCGTAGATCACAGAAACTGAATTATTTCAAAAAACGCGAAACCTCGCGGCCAGGGACTGTTATAACACGCTGATGCTTCTTCATGACAGTGGGAGTCGCTGGTTATCTGATTTACAAGATAATTACATCAGTCAAATCTAAGGAAAACCAGACATTTTCCACCATTTTCTTACCTTGTCTGCGTCTTGCGCTTCCCTAGCGTCGTACTGCAAAACCTCACATTTTTCACTGGAAGAAAAAGCAAGAGGAAACTCAGCATCGACTTCTCCCGGCTGCGGTGATGCTCCTAAGACACAGGCCGCTGACGCGCCGCGCTCCAATGCTCCCCCCGGCCCTGTGAGCGGGCCCTGTGCTGGCCCCGGGACTCGCCACGGTGACCGGGGAGGGGCCGTCCCATGCCCCTGCAGGTGCGTATCCCTGGCTACACTGCCCTGAGGCCCAAGGTCGTGAGGCCACTGAACCCCAGCTGTCACAAGCCCCGAGGAGGGAGGAAGGGGCCCAGGAGAGGCGGGCAGAGAGCAGCCACACAGCATGGGGACCCGACAGCCGAGCTGCTGGGCCAAAGGCACCCTGCACACAGGGCGGCGCAGCTCAGCGCCCACACTCCTTGGCCCCTGGTCCGCACCCTGGAAAGTCACAGCGGTCTCAACAAGAAGGGGAGGGCCCTTCACCTCTGCACTCTGTCCACTTCCTCCCGGATCTACACTGACTGTTCAGAGCCCTGCTTGTCCAGCCAGGAAAGGACTGAAAACCAGCAGCAAATGAACCGCCGCTGCCACCTGCTCCAGGCCCCCAAAGAGCACGGACAAGACGAGCAAACCGAAACCTGCCGACCCCACAGAATGAGGCCGAAGCGTCAGACGCGGGGGTGGCACGCCGCTCACCTCATCTCGGGCAGGAAGGTCTTCTTGTAGGCGTTCTCGATGTCCTGCAGATAGGCAGCCGTGATCTTCATTTCATGCGGCTAGGCAAAGCAGAGAGAGCAAAGCAGGAGGCTACACCCATACTCGCCTTCCCCTGCCTGCGCGTGCAGGGTGCAACGCAGGGCGCCCACGTCAGAGAGCGCCGCCGCCACCCGACCACGGGCGTGGAGCCCCCTGCAGGCTGAGACACACCCAGAGCGGGGTGGGAGCGAAGCCTCTGAGGAAGCCACGTCCCACGTCTTCCCTGAGCTCAGGCTACGTGAGAGCACGGGTGTGGGGGTGTGGCCTGCTCCTCGAGAGTGTGGAGGTGCGTGCAACACTGGCACATCCACCCTTAAACCAGGCAAATGTCGCAAACCGCACTTCACTGCAGCTACTAACAAAATACACGGCAAACAGGAGCCAAGCGCTCAGCGGTCTGCGCCGCCTGCAGGCCCAGCGCTGACCCGGCACAATGGCCGCGTCTGCAGCACTGCCAGACCCCAGGAGTGGTTTCCGTAAGGACTGGCCAGCAGGACAGTTCCAGTCTTTGTGAACCTTTCTGTCCTCTTAGGCGCCTGGCACACGAGCCCCGCCAAGAGGAGACGCTGGGTATGAGAGGCCTGAGTGACGTCAGCCACGCATCATAAAATCGGTGATCTGTCTGTAAAGCTCCCTGATGAGCTGCGCCAAGTAACAAAAGGGTAAACGGGGTGGCCGGAAAAGGGGCCTGGTGTCCATAAACATCACACACAACATAACCACGGACCCACAGGCACCGGACGCAGCACTCCACCGTCGGCAACTCCAGCCGCTCTTCCGAGTTTGGACATCCCCAGCAATCACCCTAAGGCCTCGACTCCAGTTCAACCAGTGGCTGTGAGTCACTTCCAACTCGTTGTGGGAAAAGAGCAGGAGAGGAGTGGGGGGGGGGCGCTCTCGGGAGCCTCCCCAACTGAGACGGCCCAGGCAGCCTGGAGCAGCAGCCCCAACAGGAAACAGCACCAGGCCACACTCGGGCCTCCCTCCACCCACCAGGGTGCCTGCTGGCTGTGTCGCTCTAGAGGCATGACTTTTTTTGAAATCATTTATTTATTTGAATTAAATAAATGTGTGCCAGAGACAGACATACAGACAGAAAGATCTTCCATCTGCTGGTTCACTCCCCAGAAGCGTTTTCAGGGCTGACTTCTATTAAAATGACAAGGTAGGGCCTGTGTTGTGGCTTGGCAGGTAAAGCTGTCGCCTGCGACACTGGCATCCCAAACGGGCATCACTTCTTGTCTCAGCTGCTGCACTTTTGATCCAGGGCCCTGTACATGCAACCAGGAAAGCAGTGGAAGATGGCCCAAGTGCCTGGGCCCTGCATCCACGTGGGAGGCCTGGAAGAAGCTCCTGGCCCACCCCTAGCCACTGCAGCCATCTGAGGAGTGAACCAGTGGATAGAAGCTTTCCCTCTCCCTCTCTCTCTTTCCATAAAAATAAAACTCAAAAAAAATGAAAAATAACAAGGACGCACAGAGAACCTTGGCCTTTGTAGACCTGACTTACGTTTCCTTTCTTCTGAATGCGACTCTGGATCTCGGGCACAGGCACGTCGATGTAGATGGCCACGTGGGGGGGCAGGTACTCACAGATGGTGACCCTCTTCACCTGGTTGTAGTGCTCCACACCTGCCACAAGAGGGCGACCATCACCCCTCGTCCCGCAGGGCGCACACAGAGGGGCCCTCATCACCCCACATCCCACAGGGCACACACAGAGGGGCCCTCCTCACCCACACCCCGCAGGGCGCACACAGAGGGGCCCTCCTCACCCACATCCCGCAGGGCGCACACAGAGGGGCCCTCATCACCCCACATCCCACGGGGCGCACACAGAGGGGCCCTCCTCACCCACACCCCGCAGGGCGCACACAGAGGGGCCCTCATCACCCCACATCCCACGGGGCGCACACAGAGGGGCCCTCATCACCCCACATCCCACGGGGCGCACACAGAGGGGCCCTCCTCACCCACACCCCGCAGGGCGCACACAGAGGGGCCCTCGTCACCCCGCATCCCGCAGGGCGCACACAGAAGGGCCCTCGTCACCCCGCATCCCACAGGGCACACACAGAGGGGCCCTCGTCACCCCGCATCCCACAGGACACACACAGAGGGGCCCTCATCACCCACATCCCACAGGACACACACAGAGGGGCCCTCGTCACCCCGCATCCCACAGGGCACACACAGAGGGGCCCTCGTCACCCCGCATCCCACGGGGCGCACACAGAGGGGCCCTCGTCACCCCACATCCCACAGGGCACACACAGAGGGGCCCTCATCACCCACATCCCACAGGACACACACAGAAGGGCCCTCGTCACCCCGCATCCCACAGGGCACACACAGAGGGGCCCTCGTCACCCCGCATCCCACGGGGTGCACACAGAGGGGCCCTCGTCACCCCGCATCCCACAGGACACACACAGAGGGGCCCTCATCACCCACATCCCACAGGGCACACACAGAGGGGCCCTCGTCACCCCACATCCCCACAAGGCACAGAGAGAGGGCGACTCATCACCCCGCATCCCACAGGGCACACACAGAGGGGCCCTTGTCACCCACATCCCACAGGGCACACACAGAGGGGCCCTCGTCACCCCGCATCCCCACGGAACTAGCGCCCTGTGCTCCTCTGAGTAATGGACAAAGGCAAACAAAGCCCAGGCCACGCGCCATCTGCCGAGCTGTGCACACGCAGGTGGGTGACAGTTCCAGTGCCACAGCAGCTGGGGGCTCACAGCACCCACAGCAGTGCTTGGACGGCACTGCATGAGGGAGAGGACAACTTCCAGGGTGAGAAGCACCAGGACTCGCGCTGTGACGTGGGAGCCATTTACCAGGGTGCAGCGTGTGTCAGCAAATGTCACCAGCTAGAGAACTACCTACCGGATCAGACTCGGCAACAGAACAAAACCGAAGGCAGCGAAGGCGGGGAGTACTCTACCGAAGCCGCGAGCGGGCAGGCAGCGACCCCGCTCCAGCACCGCCGCTCCTAGCCCCACTCTGGAGGCAACGTGGAGAGGCGCCACTGACGACGTGAGCAACTGCAGAGGACCACACGGAGGACGGCACACCTGCCCCAGCACAACGTGCCGGACCCGCCTCGCGTCCCGTTCGCTGAGCCCGTGACAGTGGGACGGTTCACACAGGACAGCACGACGCGCTGTTTGCTGGACCTGCAGCAGGCCAGTCTCCCCCATGGCTGAGGTTCAACCCCCCTGCCCCCAGTTCCATGCCCCTCCTTTCTCCTGCTCACATTCCCACGTCTCGGGAGCCTCCACCTTGTCCTAGGCCATCCACGCAAGCAGCTGTCCCAAACCCAACGCTGAAGTGACTCCTGCTAAAGGCAGGGATCACGCGCGGGCACTTTTCTGCTCCTGTCACGTCCACGTGACATGGAAGAGCACCCCCTCCCACCCGCTTGCTCTCCTGTGCACCTGCCCACCCAGCTTCACTTCAGGGGGCTCCACAGCCCCACCAAGGGTACCCCCAGGAGTGAGGTCCCCTCTGGGCTCAGCACACACCCTCACTCCAGGCGTTTTCCCAAGACAAGCAGGCCCACGCTCAATGACGACCCCCAAACTGTCTCCAGCCCTGCACACAGGCCTCGGGACGCCAACACTCACCCACTGGCAGGCCTCTCCCTCAGCCCCCATCTTGAGGGAACCACACCCAGACGCCCAGAGGCGAAGTCACTGCTCAGCCTGCGGCCCTCCACAGCTTCTCCCAGGTGGCGTCCAGCTGAGCACGCCCACTGCCCCTCCCCACTTCCCCAGCAGGGCTGACTGGCCAGGCTTGCCTTGGGATCTGCCCTCACCAAACGCACCCTCTAACACAACCACATCCTCCCCTGCCAAGTCTCCCGTGGCTCCCTAGCTCTTTCAGGACACAACACAACCATCGACCCCTAAGGAGGCTCAGGCCCTGCCCCAGCAGCCCCGCCTCCTCCACCCTCCCGCTGCCCCGGAGACGCCTTGCCCGGGGCTCCTCGCACTGAGTGGACTCCTCGCGGCCAGGAACCTACGTACAGGAAGCGGCTGGTGGGCTTCGCGCCCTCCCTGCCAAGCGCTGTCTGTCATCTGTGTTGTGAGGACAAGGCAGCGCTCCAGACACACAGCTGGCCACCCAGCCAGCTGGCACGGCCGTGGGATCAGCCTGCCGGAGCAAGGCACAGGCGGACGGCCCGAGCGGCCCCAGGGCACAGGGCTCATCCTCAGGAGCGTCCCTTGCCTGCTGGGTCTCCCCATCCGCTAAGCAACAACGCTCACGTGACCTCCCAGATTCAGCCGGGCCCACAGGCCTGGAACAGCCTCCTGGCTGCAGACCCTGCAACCTCGCCTCGACCCCAGGCCTCCGGGCTGGCTGCGGCTACCCCGGGGCTTCACCTTCCCCAGCCACCACAAGGCAAAGCCTCAGCGATGCCCCACATCTGACTACTGTCCTACGAACCTGAGAGCTGGGGTGAAGCCCCCACCTGCGACGCCAGCATCCCACGGGTGCCAGGTGGGCTGCTGCTCCACTTCCCATCCGCCTCCTTGCTAATGGCCCAAGAAAAACATCGGAAGAAGGCCCACGAGAGACCCGGAGGAAGCTCCAGGGTTCGCCCTGGCCCAGTGCTGGCTGGCACAGGCCATCTGGGGAATGAACCCGCAGATGGAAGAGCTCTCCCTGTCTCTGCCTCCTCTGTAACTCAGACGTTCAGAATAAATAAATAAATCTTTAGGGAAAAGACCAAGAGAGGAGCAACGCGATGGGCGAGGGCAGCTACTTGGCAGGGGCAAGTCCAGACCTCCTGACTCCACGGAGACTCCCGGGAGAACCGGCAGGGTTCGGTGGCCACCGGGCCGCACCGAGGACTGGGGTGTTCCTGGGAGGGCCGAGTCTGAGGACGGGGAACCCCACTCTGCTTCCACGGGAGGTGGAAGGACAAGGGACAGCGTGTGCAGGGGGCGCGGCGCAGGAAGCGCAGGCACGTGGGGAGCTGTGCTGTGGGACACGTGGGGAGCGCCGCACGACTCACACTGCTTGCGGATGTAGCCCTGGCTGTGCATGGCCTCCACGAAGACGAAGTCACTGTAGATGGAGCGCTCCAACACCACGCCTTGTCCTGTGCACAAGCAGAGACCACCGTCAGAGCAGCACTCCAACCCAGAAGCAGGAAGCCCACTCACCCACAGACCCGTTCCCAAGGCAAGAGAACACACTTCGGAAGCATGTGTTTCCAGGCCCTCCAGCTCCTGGAAACACAGCGCCCCCTTCAGGCAGTCAGCGGCACCCAGGGAGCGAGCTTGTTCTGAAGGGTCCACTCACACCGCACCCTGCTCCCCACGCCGCAGCCCAGTCACCATCTCCTCCTCACCTCTGGCCGCTCTTGCCCCAGGCCTGCCTCCCGGGGGGCACAGGGACACCTCCCAACTTGGGCCAGATGGTGCCCCTCCGGCCCAGCCTCTAGGGAAATGCTGTCCCTGCCGGGGCCTGGTTTCTGCTCCGCCAGCCTTGCTCACTGAGCTCCTGGCAGTGACTCCCTGAGGACGACGCACACAGCCCAGGCACAAGCCCTCCGCAGCGGGCCCGCGATCACAAACGGGACTGAGCAGACCCCTAACCCGGCCATCTGACGGCTGCACCCGCCTCCTCAGAGCACCTGCCACTCACTCACTGGCGGATGCACCTGCCTGCACGGTCAGCCTTCAGCCCCACTCCTGAGAACCACAGGCTGCTGGAGCAGGCCTGCACACAGCACGCACCTGCTACACACGCAGCGACTGAGTCAATGCAGCACACAAGGATACAGGCATGTTCGCGTGACCTGAGGTACTGAGCAGTCAGAAGACAGGGTGACTCTAAAGGGGGGAGCAGAGCCCCAGGGCAGCTCCACACTCCTGCCACGGCTCAGACGCGCTGTCCTGGGATGGACACCAGAGGGCAGGCACGGCCCACACTTTTCTCAGAGCAACACTGACCAAGACCACGGCTCACACTGAGTAATGAAGTGGGGAAAGCAGGACACCAGCAAGGCGCCCTGGGTGTGTGTGGACTCGGGCCACAGGCACAGGGCCCTGGCAGCACGGGCAGCAGCCCCAAGTCTGACCCAGCTCCTCGGGTTCCACGTCCTCGGGCTGGCAGTTTGCCCTAAGACACCCCATCCCTGATCAAGTGCAGGGCTTCAAGTCCCCGCTCCCTTCCCGCCCCCAGCCTCCTGCTAGGGTGCACCCGGAGAGGCAGCAGCCACGGCTCAGGTACCCGCGTCACTGCCAGCCGGGTGGGAGACCTGGGCTGAGTGCCCAACTCCCGGCTGTAGCACAGCCCAGCCCTGGCCATTGCAGGCATCTGGGGAATGGACCAGCAGAGGAGAACTCTCTCAGACGAGCCAATTAATAATTTTCAAAAACTACCTTCCGTCTCCCAGCTCAGACACCATGAACTCTGGTAGCAGCCAAGAATCTGTCAAAGCCGACCAGGAGCTCTAACATCAACCCCGTGTAACCCCCACTGCCTCACACGGTCCCTCACTGTCGCCCTGCCCCCACACGCACACCAGTCCCACAAAAAAACATCCACCCACCTCCCTCTGCCCACACACACCCCCATAGAAACTCACCCACCTCCCTCTGCCCACACACGCACCCCCATAAAAGACCACCCGCTGCCCTCTGCCCCCAAAACCCACCTGCATCCCTCTTCCCACACATACACCCCTATAAAAACCCACCCACTGCCCTCTGCCCCCAAAACCCACCTGCCTCCCTCTGCCCACACACACCCCCGTAAAGACTCACTCGCCTCCCTCTGCCCACACACGCACCCCTATAAAAGCCCACCCACTGGCCTCTGCCCAGGCCTCTGCTGCCTTCTGCCCCGCAGGCACCATCCTCCGCCTGTGAGCCCAGCACCGCCGTGGCCCAGAGGCTGTGCCCAAGCACGCAGTGCATCTGTTCCGTTTCCAGGGTGTTTTGGGGGTCGGCCCAGCTGAACTCTGACCTCATCTGCACACACAGCCCATGGCCTGCCCTCTCCATTTTCTTTGTTTCCCAATCATCGTGCCCACCTCCCGGGCTTCGGAGATACCCTACCCAAGTGTAGAGCCCTGGTTCGGCTTTCCCCTCCAGGGACACGTGCCCCTTCGCCCATGCACACAGCCCTCTCGTGCTTTCTGCCCCGTGGTTGTAGGGGAGCTCCCGCTGCTCCTCAGCCTGTCACACACGCCCACCTCCGTGAGTGAGGCCCCACTTCCTCCCTGTGGCAGCAGGGCCTTCCTTCCCCCTCGCCGTCACACATCTCACGGATGCGCTCAGACCAGCGGCCTGAAACCTCCGTACGACCCTCAGTCCTGCCCCAGTCCAGTCGATTTGGGAAGCAGCAGTGACAGGGACCTCACTGGAAGACGGACCTCGTCTCCCTAAACCCTTAAAGAAAGGCTCTACTTCCCGGCAATGTAAAACAGGTGAGCCGAGCGGCGGGGCTGGGTGCCGTGCGCACCTGTGCTCAGCAGATGCTCCAGGGCGTCCGCGTACTGCAGCAGGCGGCTGGCGTACAGCCAGGACTGCAGGCGGTAGCTGTTGCCGTCGTTACTCTTCGGGTCATCATAAAATTTCTCCAAGCTACAGCCGCCACTAAACTGGAGATCAAGGGGTCTTCCGTCTCCTGTGGTACTGTCGGCGTAATGGATCCCCGCTTCTGGGAAGTGCTTTAAGCCTGAGGAGAGAGCACCTGGTGAAGCAAGCTGTGGATCACCCCCCAGGGGCGCACCTCGTGGATGAGGCCAACACAAAGCCAGCTGAACCCCTACCCCCACCCCAGCTCCAGCCACCCGCCAGTCAGGATGCACCGGGGCGGGTAGCACGGCCGATGGCACACCTGAGGCACGTATATAAGGCAGACGTGTGAGCCGAAGGGCCACGCTGGGCCTCTGTACCGACTCCTCCTGAGAGGACGGGGTCCCTGCTACGCCAGCAGCAGCTGCAGGAAACCCCACAGAGGGCACAGTGACCAGGATCCGGGACACGGGCACAGACCCTGGCTGTGCCAAGTTCACCATCTGTGACTGACAGCAGCCTCGCTCTGGCTCTAACCAACAGCCCACAGGCAAGGCTCTGCTCCCCGGTCCAGACAAAACTCCAGTTCAAACTGATAACTAGCAGCCTGTTTTCCCCAAATCTGAAAGGCTGAAAACAGCTTTTTCATAAACATTGGAGGGTTTTATGAAATCCCCCCGAGCTGACGCTGGTAAGCCCCCATGCATTCTGCCCGACTCAGATGCCTACCCAGCTTCTCTGCGATCTGCTCTGCGAGCTTGCCTTTTCCGGAACATATATTGCCATCTACCGTTATCACTTTGCTGGACTCCGTCCACTTTTTGGAGGTTTTTTCACCAAGTATGAAGGCCAGAGGTCCATACTTCAGCCTGTACGGGGCACGGGTGTGGATTCCGCCCTGGAAGAAACAGCATCATGTGACCATTCTGCTTACAGGCACCGCAACACCGTGGCCAGGACGCCCCTCTCACAGGAGAGAGTCCCCCTCCCCTTCCCCCCCATCACCACTCACAGGGGAGAGCCCCTCCCCCCACCATCATCATTCACAGGGGAGAGTCCCCCTCCCCCTCCATCACCACTCACAGGGGAGAGTCCCCCTCCCCTTCCCCCCCATCACCACTTACAGGGGAGAGCCCCTTTCCCCCACCATCATCATTCACAGGGGAGAGTCACCCTCCCCTTCCCCCCCATCACCACTCACAGGGGAGAGTCCCCCCTCCCCCTCCATCACTGCTCACAGGGAGAGTCCCCATCCCGCTCTCCCCCTCTCTCCCCTCTCTCCCCCCTCCCCCATCGCTCACAGGGGAGAGGCCCCCCTCCCCTCCCCCCTCCCCCATCGCTCACAGGGGAGAGGCCCTCCTCCCCTCCCCCCTCCCCCATCGCTCACAGGGGAGATGCCCTCCTCCCCTCCCCCCTCCCCCATCGCTCACAGGGGAGAGGCCCCCCTCCCCTCCCCCCTCCCCCCTCGCTCACAGGGGAGATGCCCTCCTCCCCTCCCCCCTCCCCCATCGCTCACAGGGGAGAGGCCCCCCTCCCCTTCCCTCTCCCCCATCGCTCACAGGGGAGAGGCCCCCCTCCCCTCCCCCCTCCCCCATCGCTCACAGGGGAGAGGCCCCCCTCCCCTCCCCCCTCCCCCATCACTCACAGGGGAGAGGCCCCCCTCCCCTTCCCTCTCCCCCATCACTCACAGGGGAGAGGCCCCCCTCCCCTCCCCCCTCCCCCCTCGCTCACAGGGGAGAGGCCCCCCTCCCCTCCCCCCTCCCCCATCGCTCACAGGGGAGATGCCCTCCTCCCCTCCCCCCTCCCCCATCGCTCACAGGGGAGAGGCCCCCCTCCCCTTCCCTCTCCCCCATCGCTCACAGGGGAGAGGCCCCCCTCCCCTCCCCTCTCCCCCATCGCTCACAGGGGAGAGGCCCTCCTCCCCTCCCCCCTCCCCCCTCGCTCACAGGGGAGAGGCCCCCCTCCCCTCCCCCCTCCCCCATCACTCACAGGGGAGAGGCCCTCCTCCCCTCCCCTCTCCCCCATCGCTCACAGGGGAGAGGCCCCCCTCCCCTTCCCTCTCCCCCATCGCTCACAGGGGAGAGGCCCCCCTCCCCTCCCCTCTCCCCCATTGCTCACAGGGGAGAGGCCCTCCTCCCCTCCCCTCTCCCCCCTCGCTCACAGGGGAGAGGCCCCCCTCCCCTCCCCCCTCCCCCATCACTCACAGGGGAGATGCCCTCCTCCCCTCCCCCCTCCCCCATCGCTCACAGGGGAGAGGCCCTCCTCCCCTCCCCCCTCCCCCATAGCTCAAAGGGGAGAGGCCCAACTCCATAATGGCACAGAAAATCCTAACTCCTCAACCTCTGGAAGCAGCAGCACTTCCCCTGCTGCACCGGGGCGGAGGGCTCCCTCCCGTCTCTCAGGAGGGGGAGACCTGCTCACTGCCGGGCCCCCACAGCCTGTTGTGCACGCTCATGATCACGGGGCAGGAACGAAGTTAATGCAAGCAAGGAAGCTCCTCACAACCGAGAAGCAGAGGGAATGGCAGGCGAGCCCAGCCTTGTTTGCGCAGCCGTGCTGGGTCCATAGAAACCACCCTTGCTACAAAGCAACCAAAGACCACAAACAAGGACACGAGGCTCTTTCCCGAGCCCAGCTGGGAGATACTTGATGATGCAGTGCGAGGACAAGGATGCCCACCTTCACACTGCTAACGAGACCCCCAGGCCTACAGCATCGGGGGTCCACCACAGCGAGAACACACGATCCCTGTGAAGATTCACTGTACACTCCAAGAAATACGGCCTGCGGCACAAATGTCCAATGACAGAGCGCAGGGAAAACAAGCAGGCGACAGTCATGCCCTGGGACACCGAGTGTCACAGATCACGGCCACGGAAACAACAGCACATCAAGGCTGCTGCAGTGCAGGGTGGGGAGAAGGCACGCCACAAAAACCGCAAGGCAGACACGCAACCCAACGTGACCGGCAAACGATCCACACGGAGCTCACGGAAGCGGACCCGCAAAGCCAGGCTCTGAGCACGCGCACCGGAAGCAGGTGAGGAGGACAAGGACGCCCCGGCTGCCGGCGGGAACCCCGCGGCACCCTCACGCTGGCAGAGGGCCCGCGGTCCGTTCACCAACCACACGCTTACTCTACGACCGTCATCATGCCCCCGGGACCACTGACAGGAAAAGGGGTTTCCAGAAAGAAACGGGCGTGTGTGGAACTACAGTTTTATCCCTGGCTGTCAAAACGGGAAGCAACCAAGGTGCCCCGCCAGGGCTGCAGGGACAGCACCAGGGACAGCACCCAGCAGGTACCAAGCCACAGACCGAGACACCCTACCCGGACACTTCCAGGGAACGCCGCGTCTGCAGGTCACGCTACCAGACCCCAGCCAACAGCATCCTGGGACAGGAACAAGGTCAGCGGTCGTCAGGGAGCAGGGAGGAGAGTGGGGACCCTGGGAAAAGCCCAGGGGGCGCTGAGGGCCGTGAAGCCATGCTGACGACGTGTCACACATTCGCCTCCCAGCATGGAGGGCACACAGCAGTGCACAGTGACAACAATGCATTCAGGCAGAGGGCTCCCAAAATCAAATGCAGACTGTGACTGTGTTCAAATATCAGGAATGGGGGAGCCCATAACCAGCCGTGTTCAAATATCAGGAATGGGGGGGGCCCATAACCAGCCGTGTTCAAATATCAGGAATGGGGGGGGCCCATAACCAGCCGTGTTCAAATATCAGGAATGGGGGGGGGGCGCGGTGGCGCAGGGCGAGGCTGCAGCCTGCGATTCCTGCCCCGTGTCGGAGTGCCTGCTTTGTCTTGGGTCCCCCACTTCTGCCCAGTTCCCACGAACACGCCTGGGAGGGAGGTGATCACCCCAATATTTGGGTCCCTGCCACCAACGTGGGAGACCTGCGTGGGGTCCTGGGCTCCTGGCTTTTGGCCTGGCCCAGCCCTGGCTGTTGTGAGCATTTGGGGAGGGAACAGCAGACCTCTCTCTCAATCTCTCTTTCAAACAAGTAAAATAAATAACACTTTAAAAATATGTACTGGGGGGGCCAGCGCTGTGGCCCAGCGGGTTAACGCCTTGGCCTGAAGTGCTGGCATCCCAAATGGGCGCTGGTTCAAGACCCGGCTGCTCCACTTCGATCCAGCTCTCTGCTGTGGCCTGGGAAAGCAGTGGAAGACGACCCACGTGCTTGGGCCCCTGCACCTGTGTGGGAGACCTGGAAGAAGCTCCTGGCTTCGGATCGGTGCAGCTACGGCCATTGCGGCCAATTGGGGAGTGAACCAGCGGACAGAAGACCCCCCACCCCGCCTCTCCTCTCTCTGTGTAACTCTTTCAAATAAATAAATCTTTAAAAAATATGTGTATTAGAAACTGAAGGGGGTGAGGGGAAAACTGCCGAGAACCAAATGCAGCCGTAAGAGGAGGGCAGAAGACACTGTCCCCACGAGCACCCGACGCTAGGGGATAAAACGGCCCCACAGGGTCGGTCTCAACTCTGACACCACCACACACACACACACTAAGCAAGTGTGTGCAGACGGGCCAAGCGTCTCACTGCTGATCGGGAAGTCACAGGGAAGAGGCCTGCGAGGAGACACGGCCGGAGGACCCCCACGGCGAGCGTCAGAGCTGGACACGGCGGCGTGAATCTGGCTCCAGGAAGAGCACCCACAGGCGTGTGTGGGAGAACCGGCCACCTCCTTGCCCACCAGCTGAGGGCCAGAGCCAGGCGCAGTGAGCACACAGCAGACAGCTCGGCTTCTAGTCCCGTCTTCCACGAAAAGAGCAAGGCTGCCTGGGGAAAGAGCTGACTGTAGGCCTGCACCGCTCACAGGGGCACCAAGGGAGGACGCGCTCACAGGGACACAACCAAGGGGCAGCGCGGGGACACGGAGGCCAACCGAACCGCGAGCAGCCAAATAAAGCAGTGCCGGATTCTAAGCACAGCAGACACCAAGCAAGCAAAGGAGTGAGCGTGCGAGAACACAGGCCTCCCGCACAGGACTTCGGTAACTTAGTCCGCCTGCACGGAGGGGCACAGCTCGGCACCCCTAGTGTGGGCTGCCAGGCACAGAGAGAGCAGCCAGCTCCTCTCAGCCGGGCGGCGAGGCGCGCGCCCACAGCGGGTGGCCGCGTCCACCGTGTCCCCAGCCCTTGGCCTCGCGACCGAGTCGAATCAGGAGAAACACCTGCCGCACACCGCGCCAAACCGCCCAGGTCACCCAAACCAAGCAGGGTCTGGGGCACTGGCACGACGAAGAGGCCGGACAACCAGACGCCGCGCGGAGTCGCGGACGCGGTCGGGGGAGCGCGCGGGGGCGAGGCCGAGGGCATCTGAACGAGAACGCGCGTGGCCCGTGTCTGCAAACAGCACACGCGCATCACGGCAGCAACACACGGAGGCGGCCGGGTATGGCAACGTCCGGGGTAACCAGAGGCACCCAGGGGCCGCCCACGGGAGAGCGGCCACCCGCCCGCCCCTCCGCAGCCTGGCTGCCCCCGAAAACGCCGCCACGGCAGCCACGGGACGGGAAACGCGGCCACGGAACGGGAAATGCGGCCACGGGACGGGAAACGCGGCCACGCCAGCGCCGCCCTCTGCGCTCTGGGCTGGGGGCGACCGGCGCAGGCGCCTTTGCTGCCACCTCCGCAGCCGCCCAGCGCCCGCCAGGCTGAGCCTCGGCGGAGCCGCCGCGTGAGTGAGTGGACGAGCGAACGAACGAGCGAGCGAGCGAGGCGGCCGCGCCAGAGCTCGCGGCCCTCTCGGGCCTGTCCGCGAGCCGCACAACCAACCAGGGGCAGCAGGGCCGCAGCCGGCGCCCCGGCCCCGCCACCCAGGCCGGCCCCGCCCGCCCCGGCTCACCACGCGCTGGGCGCCGGCCGCCACACCGCGCGCGGCCGCGGACGCCGGGGCCAGTCTCAGGAGCCTCAAGGCCATGGCTCAGCGCGCGGCTCCGGCTCAAGGACCCGCGGGACGGACGGCGACCGGGCCCTTCCCCGCCGCCGGCGCGCGCGAGTGACGTCACTTCCGGGGTGTCCGCGGCGCCTGACGGGGGCCCGGAGGGCAGGGGCGGGGCCGGGGCTCGGCGGCTGCGCCGTGGAGGCCTCGCTGGGAGCCCGCGGAGGTCGCCGCGGACCGTAGATGCCCGCGGGGCAGTGAGGGGCGCGGGCCGGGCGGGACCCCTGTCGCCCGGGCTCCGGGAATGGGGTGAGGGGCGCGGACCCTAGTGACCCCGGGGCTCTGGGTTCCGAGAATGGGGTGAGGGGCGCGGACCCTAGTGACCCCCGGGCCTCTGGGTTCTCGGGGGTAGGTGAGGGGCGCGGACCTAGTGACCCCGGGTCTCTGGGTTCCGGGGCTGGGGTGAGGGGCGCGGACCCTAATGACCCCCGGGCCTCTGGGTTCCGAGAATGGGGTGAGGGGCGCGGACCCTAGTGAGCCCGGGGCTCTGGGTTCCAGGAATGGGGTGAGGGGCGCGGACCCTAGTGATCCCCGGGCCTCTGGGTTCTGGAGCTGGGTGAGGGGCGCGGACCCCAATGACCCCCGGGCCTCTGGGTTCCGGGGCTGGGTGAGGGGCGCGGACCCCAATGACCCCCGGGCCTCTGGGTTCCGGGGCTGGGGTGAGGGGCGCGGACCCTAATGACCCCGGGGCTCTGGGTTCTCAGGAGGTGGGTGAGGGGCGCACCCCGCGGGCCTCCAGGTCTGGCTCCAGCCGCCTCCCGGGGGCGTCTTGGGCTGGCGCTGGGCCGACTCGCGGCCCTCAGGAGAGCGGTCTGGGGGAGCCCGCCCGGTAGTGACCGTCCTGAGGGAAGGGCAGTGTCCGGCTGTGGCGGCCGGCAGGGCTCGGAGGGGCGCCGGAGCGGGCCCTCACCGCCGGGGCGTTTTGGAAGCGCCTGTCCGTGGAGTGGGCGCTCAGGTTTGGCCTGAGACTGACAGGTTAGCTCGGTGACTTTTAGTTTAGAGACCAGCAGCGGCCGGAACCCTGCGCTGTTGCTGATCAGGTTGCCTGACACAGAAAAAGCATTTGGCGAAGTCCAACACTCACAATAAAATGAAATCACTGGTCAGCAAGCAAGAGCTAAAGGGGAACTTCTTCAACTCGATAAAGCAAACCTACAAAATCCCTACAGCTGACATCATAGTTAACTGAAAAACCGGACCCTTCCAAGTGCAAAACGAGGCAAGTATTTCTGCTGTCATCACTCTTACCTACAGAACGCTGACAGTTGCAACCAGTGACAGGAGGCACAGGGCACGTGCACACACACACGTAAGTCAGCCAGTGACAGGAGGCACAGGGCACGTGCACACACACACATAAGTCAGCCAGTGACAGGAGGCACAGGGCACGTGCACACACACACGTAAGTCAGCCAGTGACAGGAGGCACATGGGTACGTGCACACACACGTAAGCCAGCCAGTGACAGGAGGCACATGGGTACGTGCACACACACACGTAAGTCAACCAGTGGCAGGAGGCACAGGGCACGTGCACACACACATAAGTCAGCCAGTGACAGGAGGCACACGGGCACGTGCACACACACACGTAAGTCAGCCAGTGAGAGGAGGCCCACGGGCACGTGCACACACACGTAAGTCAGCCAGTGAGAGGAGGCACACGGGCACGTGCACACACACACGTAAGTCAGCCAGTGAGAGGAGGCACACGGGCACGTGCACACACACACGTAAGTCAGCCAGTGACAGGAGGCACACGGGCACGTGCACACACACACGTAAGTCAGCCAGTGACAGGAGGCACACGGGCACGTGCACACACACATAAGTCAGCCAGTGACAGGAGGCACACGGGCACGTGCACACACACACGTAAGTCAGCCAGTGACAGGAGGCACACGGGCACGTGCACACACACACGTAAGTCAGCCAGTGACAGGAGGCACAGGGCACGTGCACACACACACACGTAAGTCAGCCAGTGACAGGAGGCACAGGGCACGTGCACACACACACGTAAGTCAGCCAGTGAGAGGAGGCCCACGGGCACGTGCACACACACACGTAAGTCAGCCAGTGACAGGAGGCACAGGGCACGTGCACACACACATAAGTCAACCAGTGACAGGAGGCACACGGGCACGTGCACACACACACGTAAGTCAGCCAGTGACAGGAGGCACACGGGCACGTGCACACACACACGTAAGTCAGCCAGTGACAGGAGGCACACGGGCACGTGCACACACACACGTAAGTCAGCCAGTGACAGGAGGCACACGGGCACGTGCACACACACACGTAAGTCAGCCAGTGACAGGAGGCACAGGGCACGTGCACACACACACACGTAAGTCAGCCAGTGACAGGAGGCACAGGGCACGTGCACACACACACGTAAGTCAGCCAGTGAGAGGAGGCCCACGGGCACGTGCACACACACACGTAAGTCAGCCAGTGACAGGAGGCACAGGGCACGTGCACACACACATAAGTCAACCAGTGACAGGAGGCACACGGGCATGTGCACACACACACGTAAGTCAGCCAGTGACAGGAGGCACACGGGCACGTGCACACACACACGTAAGTCAACCAGTGAGAGGAGGCACACGGGCATGTGCACACACACACGTAAGTCAGCCAGTGACAGGAGGCACAGGGCACGTGCACACACACACGTAAGTCAGCCAGTGACAGGAGGCACACGGGCACGTGCACACACACACGTAAGTCAGCCAGTGACAGGAGGCACACGGGCACGTGCACACACACACGTAAGTCAGCCAGTGACAGGAGGCACACGGGCACGTGCACACACACACGTAAGTCAGCCAGTGACAGGAGGCACAGGGCACGTGCACACACACACACGTAAGTCAGCCAGTGACAGGAGGCACAGGGCACGTGCACACACACACGTAAGTCAGCCAGTGAGAGGAGGCCCACGGGCACGTGCACACACACACGTAAGTCAGCCAGTGACAGGAGGCACAGGGCACGTGCACACACACATAAGTCAACCAGTGACAGGAGGCACACGGGCATGTGCACACACACACGTAAGTCAGCCAGTGACAGGAGGCACACGGGCACGTGCACACACACACGTAAGTCAACCAGTGAGAGGAGGCACACGGGCATGTGCACACACACACGTAAGTCAGCCAGTGACAGGAGGCACAGGGCACGTGCACACACACACGTAAGTCAGCCAGTGACAGGAGGCACACGGGCACGTGCACACACACGTAAGCCAGCCAGTGACAGGAGGCACATGGGTACGTGCACACACACACGTAAGTCAACCAGTGGCAGGAGGCACAGGGCACGTGCACACACACATAAGTCAGCCAGTGACAGGAGGCACACGGGCACGTGCACACACACACGTAAGTCAAGCCAATCTGGCGAAGCGGTCTCAGGCTCTGGACATTGGTAAGTACAAAAATCCTCAGTACTGAAGACTTCGGTGTTCATGGATTGGGAGAACCAACAGAGTAACAATGCCAGTTCTCCCATGTGTAAGCTTAATGGAATTCTATAGAAATCTTAGCAAGGTTTTGTTTGTTTGTTTTTGGTGAATATGGACATGCTTACAAAATTTGTGTGGGAACAACATAGAAGCCCTAGAATGGACACAGTAATTTTGAAACGGGATACAGTGGGAAGAATCACTCTTAGGTTGTTAAGGTTTATATATAGTGACATTATCAAGACCTCGTGAAGCTGCTCATGACTGGTAGTCACAGGCACATCGGTCAGTGAACAGAGGATCCACAACTAAACCAACACAGACACTCTCAACTGATACTTGACAGTGGTACAGAAGCATGGTGCTACAGCAATTGGAGGTCCAGGAGATAAATGAAACCTGAGCTTCACACAGAAAAACGAATCGAAAATGGACCACGGATAGATGTAAAATACGAATCTAAAAACTTTTAGGAAAAAAACTAGGAAAATGTCAGACTTAGGACTAGAGAAAGAATTCTTAAGTTTGACATCATAAGCATGATTCATAAAAGGAAAACTTGATAAGTTGCACTTCTCCAAAGTTAAAATCAAAACAAACAGTACGTTGGGCCAGCAATGGGCTGGCGATGTCACAACGGGCTTGTGATGGTGGCATCCATATCAGAATGAGTTTGAGTCCCAGCTGCTCTACTTCCACCCCAGCTCTCTGATAATGAACGTGGGAAGGCAGAGGAAGATGCCTCGAGTGCTTGGGCCCCTGCCACTCTCTTGGGAGACCATGATGGAGTTCCTGGCTTCTGGCCCAGCCCTGGCAATTGCAGCCATTTGGGGAGTGAACACTGGTTGGAAGACCTTTCACTCTGTCTCTCCCTCTGTGTCCCTCTGCCTTACAAGTAAATAAATCTTCTAAAACTTAAAAAAAAAAAAAAAAGGCTTACTCTGACAGACCCTCTTAAGAAGATGAGAAGTCAGGCTGCAGACGGAGAGAAACTGTCTGCAAACCACATCTGACAAAGGCTCTTCAGAGTAAAGAACTTCCCAAACTGAATGTTCGGAGGCCAGTAACCCAATTAGGAGAAGGCAGACAATGAACAGACATTTCACATGTCCAACTTCATCACCACTACAGATGCATGGATTAGGTCTGAGGAAATATTCTAAAAATCAGACAAAATTTGAAAATCATGGAAACATCAGGTGCACAGAAGCCATTTCCCTTGCGTGTTGCTGGTGAGAGCATAAACACAGCTGCCACTCTGCTGAGATGTTGGCAGTCACCTTAGAACAAACTGGATTCGTTGTACCACCCAGCAGGGTGGCACTGCCGTTTATCCTAGAGAAATGAAAGCTTAGGCTCACAGGAAATTATTTACATCAACGTTCACCGATTGGAACCTTACTGTCCTTGAACACATGAATGAATCAACAAAGTGTGGTATATCCATACCAAATGACTGGTGTACATACCAGCTTACACGGGTCTCTAGGGAAGTATGCTGAGTGAAAAAAAGTTTATCTCAAGAGGTTACATACAGTATGACTCCACTTTTCTAGAATCCTTGAAATAACAAAGTTATAGGAATGGGGAACAAATTAATGGCTGCCGGAGGCCAGAAAAGTGTGTGGCTGTGAAGAAAATGCGAGAGTGATGGAAATGTTCGGTGTCTTGAGTGTGGTGGTAGGTAGTCTGTGAAGCTGCAGACGTGGGTGATAAAATTTCATGGAACTACTTGTGTGCTACATGTGAGTGCATGTTTAACTGGCCAATTTTTAATAAATTCTGAGGATTGCACGGAATAATTTCCTGGCATTGGTATGTCCTGTAGTCATGCAAGATGGTATCACTGGGTGAACCTGAACCCTGGATACACAGGACCTTTCTGTATGGGTTTGTTTGTTTGCTACTTCCTGTAAGTCTCTGATTTCTTTTTTCAAAAAGAAAGCATTAAAAATTGTATCCTATGTACAAGCAACAAGGTGTTAGAGAATTAAAATCTAAAAAGACTTCGTTTCTGTAATAATCTTGAAATAACCAGAAAGATGGGAAAGACCTCTATACTGAAAATCATGAAACACGGTAGAGACATTGAAGAATTTGTAAATGAAGTGAGTATATGTCTAGTTCTTACATTGAAAGCCTCATAACTGTGAAGATATTTATCGCTAAATTGATCTATGAATTCAGCATGATCCCAGGGAAGATCCAATAAGACTTTTCTTTAGTTGAAATTGACAAGCTGATTCTAAAATGTGTAACCACCTATTTTGGATGAGCTAAGAATGACCAAGGCCATCTTGAAGTGAAAGAACAGGGATGGGGGATGTTCTACCAGAGAAGTAAGATGTATGGGAAAGCTACAGGAACTACAGCAGCAGGGTGTGGTGCAGGAGTACACACACAGTGGGAGGAAACAGTCCACACACAGATGACCTGTGTGTATTCAGATGTGTGGTGGGTAAACAGGCGACAGTGCAGGGGGGTAGTGTGTCTGCTCTAACTGGGTGGGATGCTGTCAACCTCGTGTCCATACAAACAATGAATGTTGCCTCTCATAAATAATCAGTTTCAGATGGATTTCAAATTTAAACCTGAAACTTAAAACAGTAAAGCTTCTAGAGCGAAATAGATTGTCTTCAAGCCCTTGGGAGAGGCAAACATTTCTAAATGGGAAATAAAGCTATAAGGAGGGGAAATGGAACATCAAAATTACAGAATGCCTCTCCATCAAAAGACACCATGATGATGAGAAGGAAAGTTCAAACTCAGAGAAGGTTTTTGCAGAAAATAAACCAGCTGGATCCAGAATAGGTAAGAACTCTACAGGTAAAAACAAAAAGAGACTCTTTACAAAAATGGGCAGATTTAAACAGGAACCTCAGAATGGGCAAACAAAATGTTCAATATTCTAAGTGTTAAGAGTTGCTCACCATCATTTGTCATTGAGAGAATGACAAATAACCTGCAAGGAATAGCTAACCTGAAAACTACTTATCCTAAGTGTCTGTGAAGGCATGGAGCTACTGGAATTCTCATATCCTGCTAGTGCGAGTCAAAATTGGTATGCATGAGGCTGGCGCTGTGACATTGTGGGTAAAGCCGCCACCTGCAGTGCTGTCATCCTATGTGGGCACTGATTCAAGTCCTGGCTGCTACACTTCTGAGCCAGCTCTGCTATGGCTGGGGAAAGCAGTAGAAGATGGCCCAAGTCCTTGGGCCCCTGCACCCACGTGGAAGACGTGGGAAGACCCAGAGGAAGCTCCTGGCTTCGGATTGGCGCAGCTCTGGCCATTGCGGCCAATTGGGAAGTGAACCAGTGAGTGCAAGACCTCTCTCTACATCTCTCTGCCTCTCCTTTCTCTGTGTAACTCAGACTTTCAAATAAATTAATCTTTAAAAAAGAATTGGTATGCACACTCTGGAAAACAGTTTTACAGTTTCTACTAAACCTGACCACACACAAACCTTAATATTGCAGCAATTATAGGTGTAGCCTGTAGCTGTTTATGAAGTAAAAGATGAACCAGAATGCTTATAGCAGCACTACTCAGACAGCATTCAGACAGTCCATCAACATAAACTGCATAGACAGTTACATACAAATACTGTACAACAATAGGATGCACGGAATATTGCCAAATGCAAAAGCATTAAGGATTCTTCAGAGTCATGTTAAATGAAAGAACCTAAACATAAAAGTGCAAATACTTTATGACTGTATTCATAAGACCCTAAAAAGCACCCAAACCAGAATCTTATCTTAGCAGAGAAGTCAGGATTATGGTTCTCTGGAAGGCAGGAATAATGACTGGGAGGGTCTGAGGGGACATGAGTGTGGTTCTTTTCAGAAACCACATCCATATGAAAGTTCATTGCTTGAGCACAGCTCTGCAGGTCCATTAAATTTAGTTCAAAAATCAAAGAGCAAAAAGTGCCATAAATTATGACTTTATTGCCACCAATTAGAATCTAGAGCACATAGTTATCCTACTGTAGTGCTAGGCCCAACCCAGAGCCTTTCTCAAGGCATCCTTGAACTCTTTGTTCCTCAGGCAGTAGATCAGGGGGTTCAGGATGGGCGTGAGCACCGTGTACAAGACAGAGATGAGCTTGTTGGAGCTCCGCGTATCAATGGCCTGGGGCCGGACGTACATGAAAAGCAAGGCCGTATAGAAGATGGTGACGACAGTGAGGTGGGAGGCGCAGGTGGAGAAGGCTCTCCAGCGGCCGGTGGCTGAGGGGATGCGCAGGACAGCCAAGGTGATGTGTCCGTAGGAGAGGATGGTGGCCAGGAGCGGGAACACCAGGATGAGGAAGGCCAGGACGAAGTCCACCAGCTCTGCCGTGGAGAAGTCCGTGCAGGCCAGCTTGAGGATGGGCGAGATGTCACAGAAGAAGTGGTTCAGGACGTTGGAGCCGCAGAACGTGGCGCTGGAGATGAAGTAGACCTTGACGACGGAGATGGTGAAGCCGCTGGCAAAGGAGAAGGCCACCAGCTGGATGCACAGCCCCGTGGTCATGATGACTTGGTAGCGCAAGGGGTGGCAGATGGCCACATAGCGGTCGTAGGCCATGGAGGCCAGGAGCACACACTCGGTGCACACCAGGGAGCTGAAGAAGTAGAGCTGTGTCATGCACCCCACAAAGGAGATGTGTTTCCGCTGGAGCAGGAAGCCGTCCAGCATCTTGGGGATGATGTCACACACGTACCAGATCTCCAAGGTGGACATGATGCCCAGGAAGTAGTACATGGGCCTGTGGAGGGGGGTGCTGCTCCAGACGGTGAAGATGATGGCCAGGTTCTCCACCAGGACAAAGAGATAGGTGAGCAGGAAGAGGAGGAAGAGTGCGTACTGCAGCCGGGGGGCGGTGGGGAAGCCCAGCAGGATGAACGTGCTGACCGTGGTGACATTCTCCCCCCTCATCTTCCGTGGCTGGGCGAGAGCAGGAGCCAGAGGGCACAGAGCTGATGCTCAGGAGAAGGACCAGCCCCACAGTCGGCCACTTCACTCCTGGGAGCAGCAGCAGGGGACAACTGCATTTACCTGTCAAGTTTTCAAGTGGAGAAAGTGCTGTGTGCTTCAGCATAGCCACAATCATGAGTGGACAGGGGTGGAGTAGGAGCGATGACAGCTGCCCATGCTGGTGGAGGACCAGCTGGGAACCGGCATCGCTTTCTCCGTTGGTGTTGGGGCCTATGTTCTAATCAGGCACACACCTTGGTTCTCCGGGTGCCATGAGCCTCCTCTCCCGGTACCACCTCTATCATGGTGAACCCCAGTTGTGTAACTTGCTCCTCTCCTTGTATTTGAGAGATGGTGAGGCTGGCGTGACTGTGGTGTCAGCTCACGGACATTTTCCCTGGAGCAGGCAAGCTGCTGTAATGGCTGTAGACCTGCCATGCTCGCCTTCCTGGAGGGGCCCTGGGCCTGCAATGCTGCTGCGTGTGAACACGTGAGCCCCCCCAGTGTCTGGTCTGTGAGGTCCACTGCTCCCACCCACCCCATTCCGATGTGTACACACACACAGACACACTCACTCATACAGATAACAAGCGTGCATACACCCCACATGCGTCCGTGCACCACATATTACACACACACAAACACAGAGATAACAACCATGTATACACCCACATGCATGTGTGCACCACTGAACAGGACTTGGATCCCAAAATCATGCAGGTGCTTAAACCTCAGTCTCCCATTACTTGTTAATTGATTGGCGCTAATGGCTGACGGGTTAGGGTGGAAACCTGTCTAATCTTGGCAGATGGGGATGGCCCAGTGGGAGGTCCTCAGGGCATTGAGAGCTTCCTTCAAGTAGTAGTTCTTGGGTTGTTATTTGAGCTCAGTTTGGCCTAGCTTCTCTCTCTGCTCACCGTGTGACTGTTTTCCATACCTGCACCATGGCCAGCCTTGATCAGATGCCAGACTGGTGGGCCACCAGGTCCTGAACCATGACCTGCAAACTCTGAGCCAAAGTAAACCTTTGCCTGCCCAAGAGACTCCTCTTGGGAATTTTAAAGTAATGAAAGCTGACTGATGAAAACAGGCCTACACATGCACACACTCATACACATGTGCAGATGCACACACTATCACACGCATATCCACTCACACACATGCTAACACACAGGCACACACTCTCACCTGTACGGATGCACATACTCTCACACGCATATCCACTCACACACACGCTAACACACAGGCACACACTCTCACCTGTACAGATGTACACATCCACTCACACACATGCTAACACACACACTCTCACCTGTACAGATGCACACACTATCACACGCATATCCACTCACACACATGCTAACACACAGGCACACACTCTCACCTGTACAGATGCACACATCCACTCACACACACGCTAACACATAGACACACACTCTCACCTGTGCAGATACACACACTATCACACGCATATCCACTCACACACACGCTAACACACAAGCACACACTCTCACCTGTACAGATACACACATTATCACACGCATATCCACTCACACAGGCTAACACACAGACACACACTCTCACCTATACAGATGCACACATCCACTCACACACACACTAACACACAGGCACACTCTCACCTGTACAGATGCACACACTATCACATGCATATCCACTCACACACGCTAACACACAGACACACACTCTCACCTGTACAGATGCACACATCCACTCACACACACGCTAACACACAGACACACACTCTCACCTGTGCAGATACACACACTATCACACGCATATCCACACACACGCTAACACACAGACACACACTCTCACCTGTGCAGATACACACACTATCACACGCATATCCACACACACGCTAACACACAGACACACACTCTCACCTGTACAGATGCACACACTATCACACGCATATCCACTCACACACACGCTAACACACAGGCACACACTCTCACCTGTACAGATGCACACATCCACTCACACACACGCTAACACACAGACACACTCTCACCTGTACAGATGCACACACTATCACACGCATATCCACTCACACACACGCTAACACACAGGCACACACTCTCACCTGTACGGATGCACACATCCACTCACACACACGCTAACACACAGGCACACACTCTCACCTGTACAGATGCACACATCCACTCACACACACGCTAACACACAGGCACACACTCTCACCTGTACAGATGCACACATCCACTCACACACACGCTAACACACAGGCACACACTCTCACCTGTACAGATGCACACATCCACTCTCACACACGCTAACACACAGGCACACACTCTCACCTGTACAGATGCACACATCCACTCACACACATGCTAACACACAGACACACTCTCACCTGTACAGATGCACACACTATCACATGCATATCCACTCACACACACGCTAACACACAGGCACACACTCTCACCTGTACGGATGCACACATCCACTCACACACACGCTAACACACAGGCACACACTCTCACCTGTACAGATGCACACATCCACTCACACACACGCTAACACACAGGCACACACTCTCACCTGTACAGATGCACACATCCACTCACACACACGCTAACACACAGGCACACACTCTCACCTGTACAGATGCACACATCCACTCACACACACGCTAACACACAGGCACACACTCTCACCTGTACAGATGCACACATCCACTCACACACATGCTAACACACAGACACACACTCTCACCTGTACAGATGCACACATCCACTCACACAGGCTGACACACAGGCACACACTCTCACCTGTACAGATGCACACATCCACTCACACAGGCTGACACTTGCTCACACACGGGCAGACACACACTGTCATGCTCACATGGAGACATCACTGCTTTCCTGGCTGGGGAAGAATGCAGGTGGCTGTGAAGCCAACTCCAGGCCAGCTTGGGGAGCCTGAGCCATGGGGAGCAGAGAACAAGTCCCAGTGGGTACAACTGCAGGCCCAAGGGGTGCACAGGAGTTCTGGGCACAGGGGTGGGAGGGCGGGGCACAGACCACCCTGTGGTTCAGTGGGGGCCACAGTGTCTGGTGGGAGCCGTTGTGTGAGGTGAGTAGAGCTCTGGACGGAGCTGCCCATGGACATGGGTCAGGTGTAGCTGGGGACCTGTGCCGTGAGTTTTGGACCCTCCCTGCTAGATCCTCCCCATCCAGAGAGGAAGGTGGGAACCCAGCCTGCTGACATCTGGTCCTGAAAATGGAAACAAGAGTGAATCTGAAACTAGTGGATGACGTGTGTACCCCGACTTCAAAAACCCTACGGGAAAATGCTGTCATAGAAGCCGAGAGAAATAAAGGGGAGCCACGTGACCTCCTGGGCGCTCCAGGGAGAGGGAGCACGAGGAGAATCAGGGTCCAGGCGACACGGATGGGGCTGGGGCAGGCAGGGGAAGGCATCGGTCCAAGGCTGGTCAAGGCAGATATCAGGGCCGTGGCACAGGGGCCACGTGAGCCCCAGGCCTGGGAGGTTCCTGCAAGCCAGGGCAGCGGCTTCAGCGTGAGGGAGGTCTGTGCTACCAGGCAGCCAGGACTGGACGGCACCCTGGTGCAGAGAAGGCTCTGGAAGGAAGAGGGCTGGCAGGAGGGGCAGCCGCAGCCGCCTGCCCTCAGCAGCACCAGACTCGGCCTCTCCCGTGGGGTGGCCCAGGGGTGACTGCAGAAGGGGCCAGCTGGCAGCTCGGGGGGGCACCCATGCTGGCCGCTCTTCCGGAAGAGGGCGCAGGACCTGGGAGGGGCCAGGAGAGGGCGGGGCAGGGGCAGAGAACACGTTCCTGTAAATCCCTAGGACCAATGCGGGCACGGAAAGTAAGCTGTGCCAGGGGCTGCTCACAGAGCTGGTGTCGGGGCGGCACCATGTTGGTGCCCAGCCTGTGGACCTCTGGTCGGGAAGGTGCTGTGCCCCTCTCCTGGCCCTCCATCCTAAGGCCCACATGCCCACAAACATCAGCATGAGTCAGTGTCCACCCTAGGGCCTGCTGCTAGTCTTACAGTCCCCAGATGTCACTTAAGTTCAGGGACCCTGTGTCCCAGATACAAGAGCAGGCCCACCGGGCTGATGACCAAGTGGCTACAGAGCGCTTAGAGCATGACCTGTGTGCTGGCTCTGGACCAACAACCTGAGCGGTTACGTGACCAGGGGCCCAGCACCACCCACACCTGTGCTGGACTGGAAGGACCCCACTCATTCCGGCGTCAGTTAGTGTTCCCTGTGGGCATGAGCAGACTTCTTACCAGCATTCTGATTGCACAGGACAACAGCGTTACCTGAATGTCTAGGGACCCGGTCAAGACTCTGCTGATATGTGAAGGTACCCAGGAAGGCACAGATGTGGGAGCCCCAGGCTCTGGGATTTCTGGGCTCTGTCCCTGTGGACTGTCCGCAGGCCAGCCTGACTTTCCTGACCCTGTTCCTGATCTCCTTCTTGCCGGTGGGCCCTCAACCCAATGAGAGCGTCCTCACCCGAGACAGAAACAGGCACACAGACACAAGAAGATGAGGTCAGAGGCTGGAGCAATGCAGCCCCATGCCGAGAAGACCTGGAGCCCCCAGGAGCCGGGGGTCAGGAAGGATCCTCCTGCTCTGAGGGCCCTGTGCCAGAGCTGAGAGAACAACTGCCCACTGTCTTCAGCTCCCTCCACCCCTTTACAGTCCTTGGTTGCAGCAGCCTAGGACACTGGAACAGGGAGGTGAGAGGTAGAGCGAGGAAACAGGTGAGCCCAGGTGTGTGGCTCGGGACCCCTTCCATTGGTGGGAATCCTGGAAGAGGCCCCGTGGGTGTCCAGTGACCCGGAGTTCTGCTTGGAGGAAGTGCTGAGCAGTGCAGGCTGTGTGGAAGGGGTCGGGGAGACAAGTCAGGAGTTGATGGGAGAGTTCAGGACTGACAAAAGAAATTTCTAGAATTGCCCAGGGTCAGCTGGAGGCAGCAGTACTCCTACTGTCCAGGATAGCACTCTGCGACCCAAGGCCACCCAGTGGGCCATGCTGCCATTCTCTGCCCTACAATGCCCACGTGTAGGTCAGGCTGAGGACCAAGGTGCTCCAGGGTTCACGCCAAGCCACCGCCAATGAAAGCAGAAGCCTCTGCCATCCGAGGGCTGGACGTCCAGCTGAGCGCTGCCCCCTGGGTGTCCAGAGTAACTGTCACCTCTCCCCAGGGGGGTGGTCCTGGACGGCTTTATTTCTTATGGCTTATGTTATTTATTTGGAAGAATGATAGAGAGGGACACACACACACATACACACACACACTGATCCTCCATCCACTGGTTCACTTTGCAAATGGCCATCAAAGCCAAGTGCCAGGAACTCCATCCTGGCCTCCCATATGGCTGCAGGGGTCCAAGGACTTGGGCCATCTTCAGCTGCCTTCCCAGGAACAGTATCAGGGCACTGGATCGGAAACAGGGCAGCCAGGATTTGAACCGGCACTCCTATAGGGGATGCCGGCAACACAGGCTGTGGCTTAACCTGCCGCACCACAACGCCAGTCCCACACAGAGAGCTGGAAAGCCCACAGGAAGGGCTCCGGGGACTCGTGGTAGGGCAGTGCCCACCTGCTGACTGGGTTTGCCTGGGGGCTCTGTGTGCCGTGCTCCTGTCCCTGCGGATTGGGCTGTTACGGTGTCGGGAGCTGATGGCTGGTGAGCTGACTAGCGGATGTGGCAAACAGCATTCAGGCATCTACACACGCACGGGGCTCTCTGCCACCTGAGCTGCAGCCTAGGCTGTATTTCCTCCTAACGAAGCTACTTTGGAATAATTTTAGACTTACAGAAAAGTTGCAAAGATGGTGCAGAGTTCCTGGGGTCCCTGAGGTCAGTGGCATTCATAACTAGGACACTTGGCCAGCGTGCGGGGTTGACAAGGGCTCATTGCTCTTAACGAACCCCAGCCCTCCCTTGCACTGCGCCTGTTTCCCTCTGGTGGCATTTATTTGTCCCAGGTCCCCGTGTACTTTGCATTTTTAGCTCCGCCGCCCCTCCCGTCTGACGAGGTAGCGCAGGACTCACGTCGTCCCGCGAGCTCTCCCAGGGGCTGCAGAGGGAAAGCTCCTGCCTGCTCAGGTGCCTTAAGGCAGCCTGGGAGGACTGAAGGTCTCTGCGCCCCAGAACAGATGCTTTGGGGTGTGCCCAGGGCTGTGGTGGCTTCCTGTGGGTGTGCCCAGGGCTGTAGTGGCTTCCTGTGGGTGTGCCCAGGGCCGTAGTGGCTTCCTGTGGCTCTGCCCCTCCATAGCCTGCAGCCAGTGACTCGCTCGCCTTTCTCGGTATCTGACAGAGATCCCTAAGGTGGAACTTAGCTGTGAAGGGAGCCAATGTGAGGACCAGACATGGTGAGGATGCTGGCTAAGGCTGGGAGTGACGTGGGACCACCCTTGGCACAGCACCCATAGAGGCGAGGGGCATTTGTGGCGCACCCATGAGCCATGGTCCTGGGTGCTGGTGATGAGACTGTACATGGGTATCCCAGCCCCAAATCAGGCGGAAGGGCCGTGTGCAGCAGGCACGCACTTGTACCCAGACAGCTGTACCCGATGACAGATACCCCACCTCTCACATCACAGCAAAGGAGACGAGCATGGATCCTACCTGGGAGCCTGGAGCCCTCACAGTGGACAGCTGTGGTGTCCTGTGGGCATGATGAGCAGCTCTTGCGGGTGCCCAGTGACTCCCAGGCTGGCCCCGTGAACAGACAAGACCCGAGCACGTTCCGGAGAAGTGGGCTGCCTAGGGCGGGTCGAACGGGCGTGGCTTTTTCTGCTGTAGCACGGGGACTCCAGGGCCCTATTACACCAGCTGGCTGCTGGAGCTGCCCACACTGCCAATTAGCACGGCTGGCCTCTGAGGGGCCCTGGCAGTGTGGAGCTGGTACCCACCCCAGTGGCCACCTCCTGCACTCCTGAGTGGAGACAGTGCTGTCCCCACGCCATCCTTGGCCCTGTGCCCAGCAAAGGTGATGTGAGGGCCTGTGCTGCAGAGAGAAGGGCCAGGCTTCTGTGGGAAACCTCGCCTCCATGAGCCAGAGCAAGGCAGCGGCAGGAGAAGGTGCCTCGAGGGGGGCAGGACAGTGGGTGCAACGTTAGCTGCCCACTGAGTCCAGTCGGACGCCGGAGGCCCCGTGCAGCAGCCAGCGCTGCCGTCCTTGGCCAGGGTGAAGTCCACCAGCTCCGCAGGGGAGAAGTCGGAGCAGGTCCACCTGCTGGGACTCCAGCTAACTTCACGTGTGGGCCCAGAACTTGTGTGTTTTCAGGAAAGATGGGTAAACCTCGTGAGAAACAACAGAAGTAAGATAGCAGCAAACAGGCATCTCAAGTTAGACAAGTCTTTATTTGCTGGACATGGAAGGGAAGAGAGAACATTGTCTCCCCTGGGAAACAGGACGCATTCCTCACCCCTACAGGACTCCATCCAGAGGTAGGCGGCAGCTTCAACAACAGACTGAGGGCTACCAAGAAAAGGGCTTGACTGAATTAGCCCTAACGAGTTCCTCTCTGTCTCCAAATCTGCTCCTGCCCACTAACTCCTGCCCACTCTGAAGAGGGTGGAAAAGGAAGTCAGACAAAGGGGGACCCTCTGGGCAGCCAGGCCTGCCCACTGCAGCCACCTTCACCCCCTGATCTAACACCGAGCTCCCAGCTGTTGCGAAGAACTCCCCCACCCGCAGGGAAACCCCAAACAATGGCCAGGGACCTAGAATCGTCACCGCAGTGCAGTCCAGGCTCTTATGGCCTCTGCCAACTTATCTGTAATGTTGGGACCTGGTTAAAGCTTTCAGACAGCCACGGAGTGGGGAAAATCATGGGAGGGTGTGAAGGATCCCTCCACAGAGCCCCACAGGGGGCCAGCAGGAGCGGGGGTGTTCCCAGGATCGTCTCCCAGAATGCATCAGCTCATCACTCGCTCTTGCAGGCAAAACGGAAGGCCAGGTCCGGCTGCTGTGCCTGTCCAGGACCCCGTCTGTGACAGCACGAGTATTTCCTGCAGGGACTGAGCTGTTCCCTGCTCCGGGGCGGGTGGAGTCCACCCCACCCCAGGAGGGGAAGTCCAGATGTGACTGACCGGTGGCCCTGGCTGGACGTTTGGAGGCCTCTGGAGAAAGAACCCTCAATGCCTGCAAGAGTGTGCGCCCCAGACCAGAAGTGCTGGCTGTCTCCACAGCCTTGGTCCCTGTCCCTGGTGCTGATGGTGAGGGGAAGAGAAAGTTTAACCTACTGATAGGTGAGCGATGGGCAGCTGACATCTTAAGACCTGCTGTCCCCTGGGCTCTTAAGGAGGCTGCAAAGGAGGCTGCGCTGTGGAGCCAGCCAGCTGCTGAGGCCAGGTGCCTCATACCTGCCCTGACCTCGTCAGTGCCGTTCCCTGGGAAGCTTCCTGCTGGCTGGGCTTTGTCACAAGGAGGACATTGCTGGATGCTCAGTACAACTAAGAAGCACAAGACGTTATTTGGCTGAGCTCGGACAGAATAGAATATTGTGCTCAGAGATTCCAGTGAGTTTTACTTATCAGGGTGACGTCCACTGAGCCTGGAGCCCCTGCTCAGGCCCTCAGTCACCGGTACTGCTTTGCATTTCCAGGCATGGTGGCCAGGGAGGGCCGGGTCACTCAGCAGCTGCAGCCGCTTTCTCATGGCCGGGCTCTGGAATTCACAGGCAGCCATCATCCATCTGTTTGAACAGACACGGATCAGCAGTTTTATTTTGTTCATCAGAAATCTGGCACGGTTCCACGCCTTTGCCTTTCCTGATTGTCGGCCGTGGCTACAGACAACCAGAACGCTGAGATGAGCCCGCCCACCCTTCCGTCAGTCCAGCAGTCCGCCTCCTCTTTGTCCACACTGTTCTCCCACTAAGGGAGATACAGGGTATTTACCCTCATGGTGATGGCCGACACGGAAGAGTCTCTGAGGGGATCCTACTGCACTGTTCCTGGCGATGCCTTAAATAACTGTGATGAGCACAAGATAAAGTAACTGGGGAATCCCGCACAATTTTAGTGGGTCCCAGAGCCATGTTCTTGGGCATAAACCTCTCTTTAATAAGCCAACGAATCTTTGAATGAAAAGGACTTTTCTGTGGTGGGGGTTTCAAGTTCGAGAGGTTGCTAGTTCGGAACCTGTGCCACGGACATCGGAGCCACTTTCAGAAGAACACAGCTGGTTGTGACACGACTCACGCCAGCGAGTTACAGGCTGAGACTGGCTTTCCACGATAAAGGGGGCGTCTGGGATTCTCTCAGACAGAGAAATGACCTTGGAGACTCCTATCCAACCAGCACTGATAGGCTCTGTGCGGCTGGGAGCTGATGAAATTGAAACCCAGGCCTGCAGTGCTCCGGAGCATTCTAAGATGTCTTCCTCACCGGACTCCCCATGCATGAGCTCGCTGGCCATGCCCTCCTGGAGCCTTGCGTCAGGACAGCAGTCAGTAGGCGGCTTGCACCCATGTGAAACAGGCCCCACCCAGGACTTCCAAGTGACACCAAACTTTCCACCTTGTACATTCACAAACGTAGCAATCAGACATGGGGAGTTCTCATCCAAGACCGTGGGCTACCGCCTAGTCCACCGGTGTCAGTTGGACACAGTAGCTGAGGTACATCGTCACTTTTTGGAAGCAGTGGCGGTGGCAGCCACGTGGATCCAGGTATCATCTGAGCACATGAACTTCACCTGCTGTAGCAAGTCGACCAATTCCAGCAAGCAGCCTCACATTGGAGCACTTGTTCTGTTCAATCTGATCCCCGTCATGAACACTGCAACCTGCTCACCCCTGCTCCTCTGTGTAGGGGGGACCACGGCTGTGTGAATACAGTGGGAAACAGCGGCCCCTCGTGTTAATTGACACAATGCTCTATGGTTGATTGACACGATGCTCCGTGGTTGATTGACACGATGCTCCATGGTTGATTGACACGATGCTCCGTGGTTGATTGACACGATGCTCCGTGATTGATTGACACGATGCTCCGTGGTCGACTGACATGATGCTCTGTGGTTGATTGACACGATGCTCCATGGTCGATTGACACGATGCTCCGTGGTTGATTGAAACGATGCTCCGTGGTTGATTGACATGATGCTCTGTGATCGATTGACACGATGCTCCGTGGTTGATTGACACGATGCTCTGTGATCGATTGACATGATGCTCTGTGGTTGATTGACACGATGCTCCGTGGTCGACTGACATGATGCTCTGTGGTTGATTGACACGATGCTCCATGGTCGATTGACATGATGCTCCGTGGTTGATTGACACGATGCTCCATGGTTGATTGACACAATGCTCCTTGGTTGGTTGACACGATGCTCCGTGGTTGATTTACACGATGCTCCGTGGTTGATTGACATGATGCTCCGTGGTCGATTGAAACAATGCTCTGTGGTCGATTGATACGATGCTCTGTGGTTGATTGACACGATGCTCCGTGGTCGACTGACATGATGCTCTGTGGTTGATTGACACGATGCTCTGTGGTTGATTGACACGATGCTCCGTGGTCGATTGACACAATGCTCCTTGGTTGGTTGACACGATGCTCTGTGGTTGGTTGACACGATGCTCTGTGGTTGATTGACACGATGCTCCGTGGGTGGTCCAGAGTGGGTATTGTCTGTTGACGGGACCTTTGCCAGGCTTGAATGTGCCCACGTGTGTCCTCACCAGATGAAGGACATCTCCCAAGGCCACCAACTGAGCACAGCCAACGCTTTCACTATGTGGAACCCAGAGACTGGAGAGTGACTTCAGAGAAAGACTGCCCTGGGGCCGGGCTGGAAGGGACGCTACCAAGTTCTCACCACCCATGTGGCAGTCAGAGTCAAGACCTTGGACCTGAAGTCCACATCTCACAGCTCCAAAGCATTCCTCCCGAGACTCCAGGACTGTCCACCTGTGGAGACCTTAAGGCAAAGGTGACCAGGGAAGCTTCTCCTGGCACAGAGGACATCCTGGGTGTGGACAGCTTCCCCTCAGCCATGGATCGAGACTCCTCTGCCATCTAGAGGTCTTACCTCCCCCCTTCTGTCCCAGGACTTTCCTTCCCCCTTCAGGAAAATCCATCCGACCAAAATCAAACGCTTCCCGGACGCTCTGCTAAGAAGACAGAGCAAACGCTGGGCTTGCGGGCTGATGCCAACACAACGAGGAAGCAGGAGCGCTGATGCCCATGCCGCCCGGTTCTCAGTGGGCCGCCCAGAAACCAACAGAAGAGCAAGGGCCACCCTTGACTTTGTAGACATCACTGCTGTGTGTTTTCCTAAACTTTCTAGAAACGGCACTCTAAATTTCCAACTAATAACCCGGCACCACCAAATATAGAAAACCCGTCAGGGTGCCGCCTGGAAGAGGCAGATGGCGCTTCCCGGCGTCACACACCTCAGGCCTCGGGACTGTGTGGGTCCAGGTCGCTGCCTGGGTGATGTCACCAGATTAAGTCCAGTAGGGTCCCTTCCCATCAGTGTGGCTGTGTTGCTTATGCTAACTAATGACCCCCAAAACGTGAGCTTCTCACTGGGCCTTGGTCAGCCACCAGGCAGCTGACTCCCACTCAAACACCCCTAGGGGTCCCTCTTTTCTAACCCCTAGGGGTCCACACTGGGTCTGCAGAGGATGTGCGTGCCCTGTTCTGCCTCCTCTCTAGGCGGGTCTTGCTGTTTGACCCGGCTCACTCCTACCTTTCCGGAGAGTCCTGGTAGCAGCTGCCATGACCAGAGGCCCATGTGAGACTGGAATCAGCACAAACATCGAAACGGGTGAAGCCAAGCTGGACTCTCTTGTTCCAGAAAAGGAGGAAAGGTCCCAGTGGGCTTTGGGGGCTCAGTCTTACTAGCAGTGGGGCATGGGTGGTGTGGAATTTGATGCTGATCCATTAACCTGGGGAAATCTTGAGTTTTGTAGCCACCCAGACTTCCCCCATTCTCTCAAAAAGTCTCCCACACAACCAAGAAGCCACTGAAGGGACACCGTTCAGCCGACGGCCCCCGTTTGCTCAGGGTGGGGCTTGCACGCTGCACAGAGGCCGCGCCCACCTCCCCTTGACTCTGCTGCCGCGCAAAGCTTCGTTCAGGAGACGCACACTCGTGTTTCTCCAGAAGAGGAAGGCAGCCCCTCGGGGAAGCTGACCGCTGGTGCGTGGGCAGGCTCGGCTCTCCCAGGGGCTGCCGATGGTTCAGTTCTCCTGCTGTGGCTTGCGTCCCAGGCTGCCGTGGGGTACAGGCACCCTGCCCCCCAGGTGGCTCTCCTTGGCCCCTGCCCTCTGGGTGTGCCGTGTCTCCTCTTGCTCCAGGGAGCCCCAGGTGCCCTTCCACTTAGCACAGCACCATCTGCCACCCGTCCAGTACTCAGCGTCTGTCTCCCAGTTGCCCACGGGGCACCAGGCAGCTCGCTGGCTTCGAGGATCCCAGAGTGAGAAGGACGGCCATGGGTCCTACTGCCCAGGGCCTCTGTCCACACTGCAGCCCAACCAGAACCAGCTCACACGGCAAGAACACAGCTTTGTCCCTCAGCAGCTGACTGGCTCGGGGTGGGTCTGCTGTCCTCCCCGGGCCTCTGTGTCCAGACAGAAACCCAGGGGCACTGACCATTTCCCGGACACATGATGCCTCAGGGGCACTGTAGCTCGCTTCACCACGCGGCTCGGGACTTCAGGACGCTAACACGCTGTTTACGACTTCCGAGTCTAATGACCTCACAGGCTTTGCCCTTTATGAAATGTGCGTAGACTTTTAAAATATCCTGCTTTGCTCACAGATAAAATGAAGAGAATGACCATATTACAATGCCAGCAACATACCGTGACACTTCCTCTATGAACTGTAGGGGAGACACAGACGTGGGCATAACCGTTTTACAACAAAGGTCGTACTACAATAATGGAAAGAATTTCCTATATGACAAATCAAGAGGCCTCCCGAGGGGCTGCGTCTCACCAGCCGGGCTTCCAGAGCAGAGGCCCCTCCTACCGTGCACCTTGACCCAATTCCAGAGCCTTTCTCAAGGCGTCCTTGAACTCTTTGTTCCTCAGGCAGTAGATCAGGGGGTTCAGGATGGGCGTGAGCACCGTGTACAAGACAGAGATGAGCTTGTTGGAGCTCCGCGTATCAATGGCCTGGGGCCGGACGTACATGAAGATCATGGCCATGTAGAAGATGGTGACGACAGTGAGGTGGGAGGCGCAGGTGGAGAAGGCTCTCCAGCGGCCGGTGGCTGAGGGGATGCGCAGGACAGCCAAGGTGATGTGTCCGTAGGAGAGGACGGTGGCCAGGAGCGGGAACACCAGGATGAGGAAGGCCAGGACGAAGTCCACCAGCTCTGCCGTGGAGAAGTCCGTGCAGGCCAGCTTGAGGATGGGCGAGATGTCACAGAAGAAGTGGTTCAGGACGTTGGAGCCGCAGAACGTGGCGCTGGAGATGAAGTAGACCTTGACGACGGAGATGGTGAAGCCGCTGGCAAAGGAGAAGGCCACCAGCTGGATGCACAGCCCCGTGGTCATGATGACTTGGTAGCGCAAGGGGTGGCAGATGGCCACGTAGCGGTCGTAGGCCATGGAGGCCAGGAGCACACACTCGGTGCACACCAGGGAGCTGAAGAAGTAGAGCTGTGCCATGCACCCCACAAAGGAGATGTGTCTCCGCTGGAGCAGGAAGCCGTCCAGCATCTTGGGGATGATGTCGGATACATACCAGACCTCCAGGAAAGACAGGGAGCCCAGGAAGTAGTACATGGGCCTGTGGAGGGGGGTGCTGCTCCAGACGGTGAAGATGATGGCCAGGTTCTCCACCAGGACAAAGAGATAGGTGAGCAGGAAGAGGAGGAAGAGTGCGTACTGCAGCCGGGGGGCGGTGGGGAAGCCCAGCAGGATGAACGTGGTGACCGTGGTGACATTCTCCCCCCTCATCTTCCGTGGCTGGAAGAGAGCAAGGGGCAGGTGTGGGGCCACTCTCCCCCACCTCTTCCATGGCTGGGAGGTGGCAGGGGGCAGCTGTGGGGGCTGCCTTCCCCCCATCTTCTGTGGCTGGGAGATGGCAGGGGGCAGGTGTGGGGCCACTCTCCCCCCCATCTTCCGTGGCTGGGAGATGGCAGGGGGCAGGTGTAGGGGCCACTCTCCCCCCCATCTTCTGTGGCTGGGAGGTGGCAGGGGGAAGGTGTGGGGCCACTCTCCCCCCTCTTCCATGGCTGGGAGATGGCAGGGGGCAGCTGTGGGGGCTGCCTTCCCCCCTCATCATCCGTGGCTGGGAGGTGGCAGGGGCAGAGGACACAGAGCTGACGCCCAGGAGAGGCCCAGCGCCACAGTCGGCCACCTCGCTCCCGGGAGCAGGGGGCACAACACCACATCTGCACGGTGCCGTTTCTCCTGGGTGGGGGTCCGGGCTCTGTGATTGAGTTCCTGGAGCAGCCTGTCTACCCCTCCTCGCACAAGCATCCCGCGGGGCTCATGAAGTGGAGACCACGTTTATGGGTGATTTTTCACAGCCGAATTCTCCCAGGAGTCTAATGACAACCAGCAGCTCTCTGCACCGACTCCCACCCATCACTGTCATGGCTGCCTGTGGCATTTGGATTTACTGTCTGGTGTCTGACATGTTTTTTCCAATTCGTAGGGATTTGACATTTTGCCTGGTTTCAGAGTTGGTTTTGTCTGGGAATGTGGGGCCAGCAGAGATCCGGGGTCTTAGGGGACCAGGGCTATGTGACCAAAGCCAAGCACACCAGGGCAGTGGTCCGTCTCGGGGGTGAGCCTCTCGGGAGGGAGAAGGCAGCCAGGGCGCAGCGGGAGGCAGTGACCTTGTCCCTGAGGCGCTGTAGCTGGGGCCGGGCGGGGGCACCCAGCAGCACAGGACAAGGGTGAGGGATGGGGAGGGAACGGCTGGAAACAAAGGGTCACACGCACAGGTTGTGTGCTCGTCCCCAGTGCCAGACCGAGTGGGTGACGGTGTCCTTGCCCTGTCACAAGTGTCGCAGCACCGCCACCTCTGGGGATTCTCTGCACTGCCCGGGGGAGCGAAGCCCACGTCTCCGTGCGGCCGCAGAGAAAGCGGCAGAGACTTCCCCGGGTGTACCCGAGGTGCTGGAGCAGCGGGACACGGACCCGGGACTTTGAGCGCCAGGGCTGTGGCTCCTCCCGCGGAGCAGTGACAACAGAACAGATGAGCCCACTGGGGCCGGGTGGAGGCTTGGAATTGTTAAAATGGAAGGAGGTGCCGCTGTTCCCGCGACACCACTCCACCAGGCCACAAAAACAGAGGCCACAGAACCCACGACGCTGCGCAGGCTTTCTGAGGAGTCGTTTCCTCTGAGACAGACGCCGGTGCTCCAAGATGCCTGGGCGGTCGGTCCCCAGCGGTGCCCGGAGCCACGCCCAGCCCGCGCCAGGGCCGCAGCACAGGGGGACACGCGGGCCAAGGGCAGCGTCTCTTCCTGAGAACCCCAGGCCCGCGTGGGGTCCGGCCCCGAGGGGGTTTCTACCGTGACCAGTGCGGGCTGGAGCTGGGCTTTTGTCCCGGAGCAGAAACTGGGTTTCCTTTTAGTCCAGGTCCAAATCTCCCTGCAGGAGCCAGCGCAGAAACTGGTCCCCCGGCCAGGCCGGGGCCAGGAGGACGGCCCTGCTCCCCAGCGGACACCTGCCAGGTCCCTCAGCCCCTGGGTGCAGCGCCGGGTGGAGGGACGCCATTCTCAGGGTTCCTCTGGCTGCCCTGTCAGTGGATATGTACATGAGAGGCAGAAGCAGGGGAGAAGGGGACAAGGGGCAGGGGGCTCGGGCCCCTCGGCTCTGACCCGCGGCCTTCCTCATGGCCAGGTGTCCAGGTGTGCGGGGCACAGCGCCAGGTGCTGCCTGCTCCAGCCAGGGCAGGAGGGGCCGGGAGAGCCGCAAGGGGCGCCGAGTGCCTGGACCAGCCCACCCTCCGTGGGGTCTCTCCCATTTCTCTGTAGTGGCCATTGAGGGGCTCCCTCACGGGGGCCGGCAAATCAGGAGGTGGACAAGGTGGGCTGGGGGCCTCGCACCTGCAGTGGGGGAGGGCGCTGGTGGGAGCATGGGGCCTCGGGGTGGGGGTCCCAGTCCTGGCCTTGCTCTGATCGCCTTCCAGGGGGGACCAGGTCCAGGGCTGGCCACCCAGACAGGGACACAGCCCTGAAGGGTGGACACCAAGGAGACTCACCGCGGGCTCTGCGGGGCCCCCCGGGCCCTCCGCCTGCGTCTTCCACCTGCAGCAGCCCGGAGGCTCGCGCTTCTGCCACTGGCCACACCGAGCGGCCGGTCCCACGCAGCCTGGCTGGCCCTGAGTCATGAGTGGCGGTTAAAAGAAGCCGGGACAGGCGGGGCCGGGGCTTCCTCCCCCGCGCACACACTCGAGGCCTCCAGGGCCCAATTACCGTGGTGGAGGCATAACTGCCCCCCGCCGCCAATTAGCAGGAGCCCCGCGTGCTGGGTGACGTCTGCTAAGAACTCAGCTGTGCCCTGACCCAGGCCTGTCCAGGCCCTCCCCGTGTGCTCGGTCCCCCGCCCCCAAATGACTCCTGCTGTCCTCTGCCTCCCGGGCCAGGGACGCTGCCTCTCCTGCTTGGGCTCCCAGGACCATGCCCGGCAGTGGGGCCGGGGGTGCTGTCACTCGCACGGGCACAGGGATTCCGAGCTGCTGACATGAGACCGCAAGTGGTTGTCCACAGGTGGCCGACACGGACACCGGGGTCAGCCCCAGCCCCGGTGGGCCTGCCTGGCAACATTTGCCACAGGTGGTGCAAGGAGCCTAGGAATCAGCAGTGCCGGGACGTGGGGGCTCCTGTTCCCCTGTGGCTGCCCGGAGACACAGGCACGTCGGCCCCGGAGCTGGCTCGCTCCCACCATCTCCCCCAGAATGTTCCCATCAGGTGGTCCCAGGGCTATGGTGCTCTAAGCAGGATGCTGGCTGTCCGCCTGGGGTCTGCTGGCTGTGCACCAAGAGCTTAGGGTTGGTCAGCCGGGAGCCACTCACCGGACACCACGCACGTGGCCGTGGGACCTGGCAGCTCCGCAGGGGGAGGAAGTCAGCCATAGGGAAAGAAGTCGCTTCAAAAAGTTCCCGGGGAAGTAGGAGTTTTGAAAAAAATCATGCATGGATCGCAGATTTGTGCACTGAAATAAATTCGTCTGCTAATGCCGTTCTCACAGGAATTTCCCTCAGACCTCAAGCAGTCCCTGCCCTGCCCTGGCGGCGTGGTCTGGCGTGACCCCCTTCCCTCGTGTTCTGGATCCTTCTGGAACCTTCGGGAGTGTTTCTCCAACAACACGCAGGTACTCTGGGCACTGTTTCCTGCCGTGCCGTCAGCCATGGGCGGCGGCTTTGAGGTCCGGTAGCCACTGGGAACTGGGATCCCAGGCACCAGGCTGAGGCCTCTGGGGAATTTCCAGTCTCAATTCCAGCGTTTGCCACTGGGGGGCACTGCTGGGCTTCGGTCAAGAGCGCCAGCCGGCCGGTGTGAGGTGGACACAGGCCCCAGGCCCGAGGTGGAGCTGCTGCTTTCTGCGTGCAGACCCAGCCCTGTCTGGGTGGGAGCCAGCGATGACCCCCACGTGGCCGGCACCTCCGCAGCCAGCACACAGCCCTGCCCGGCTCGGCGCTGCTTCCTGGGGTCCCGGGCTGGGCCGTGAGGCCAGTGTGTGCACAGCCGCCTGTGGGACGTCTGGGGGCTTCCGCCCTCGCTGGCCTGAGGCCTTCCGTGCAGCCTCGGTCGGTCGTGCACGCCGCAGCGCGTTTAGGCCGGGCCGGGGCCTCGGGTCCTGCTGTTCCTGTGACAGCGGACCAGCATCTCCTCGCACTCAGCACCCGGCCCACCTATACTGCTTCTGACCAGCGAGCACGTGAGCGGCGGCCGTGCCGGGGACACGTGCCCTGGGCTTGCTGAAACCGTGCTGAGGCCCGAGTCCCGCTCGGAGAAGCCACGCCCGTGTCCACGGCAGCGGCCTTGCCCACACGTGGCCGCGTGGGACTGCTGCACAGCCCCTGCTAAGCTGAGGTCGTGACCCTGCCCATGGACAGGGGCTCGGATGCAGGCCACGCCGGGCTTCCGTTCCGTGTCGGGTTAACGGCGATCAAACGCGGCAGAGGTGGGGAAGGGCCCCCCAGAGGCGATGTTGGGGTTAAGGCATGGCGGCCGCTTCACACCGAGTCCCTTCAGCCCCCACTGCAGGCGCCCAGCCCCTCACCCTCAGCCCAGCACCACGGGCTGCCCGTCCAGCCGCGGCCCTCGTGTGCCCACGAGTCTTGGAACCGCACCGCTGCTCCCAAATCAGACCGGCCTGGGGAAGTCCCTGCTCACCCTTGGCCTGTGTCACCCATGCCGGGCGCTGGTCCGCCCTCACCCTGACGAGAGGACAGAGAGCTACAGCGCGGTCCTGAGGGAAGCAGTGAAGGCCCACGGTAGGGTGCAGAGACGTGGTGTGGGCACCGGTTATGCGGCATGGGCACGGGTCGTGTGGCGTGGGCACGATTGTGTGGCATGGGCATGGATGTGTGACCTGGGCATGGGTTGTGTGGTGTGGGCATGGGTCGTGTGGCATGGCACAGGTTGTGTGACCTGGGCACGGGTTGTGTGGTGTGTGCATGGGTCGTGTGGCATGGCACAGGTTGTGTGACCTGGGCACGGGTTGTGTGGTGTGTGCATGGGTCATGTGACGTGGGCACAGGTTGTGTGGCGTGGGCACCGGTCGTGTGGTGTATGCACGGGTCATGTGACGTGGGCACAGGTTGTGTGGCGTGGTCACCGGTCATGTGGCATATGCACGGGTCATGTGACGTGGGCACAGGTGGAACTGCTCAGTGTTGTCAGGATGTCTCACCCGCCGATGCGCTGACTCAACGCATTCACAGTAAAGACGAGACGCACACAAGCTTCCCATGTCGAGCGCCTGCTCGCAGGTTTGCACAGGAAGGAGGGGCCTGGACAGCGAGAATCGTGCTGAGAAGATGGGGCCGCCTGACTTCCCTTCTCCTTTTTCAAGCTTGTCACGGGGTCACCGTGCACTGGTCACAGGGTCACCGTCCACTGGTCCGGGGTCACCGTCCACTGGTCACGGGGTCACCGTGCACTGGTCCCAGGGTCACTGTCCACTGGTCACAGGGTCACTGTCCACTGGTCCCAGGGTCACTGTCCACTGGTCCAGGGATCACCGTGCACTGGTCACAGGGTCACTGTCCACTGGTCCCGGGGTCACCGTCCACTGGTCCTGGGGATCCTTGTCCACTGGTCCAGGGATCACCGTCCACTGGTCCCGGGGTCACCATCCACTGGTCCAGGGATCACCATCCACTGGTCCTGGGGATCCTTGTCCACTGGTCCCGGGGTCACCGTGCACTGGTCCCGGGCACCACTGCCCAGCTCCACGCATCGGCCCAGGGCCCTGGTGGTGGCAGTGAGAACCTTGCCTCCCACGCAGCGCACTTCCTGCCCTGTGAGCTCATCGGCCAGAGGCCTCGGGCCCACGCTCTGAGGACGAGTGCTGCTGCCTGATGCCGCGGCTTCTCTCAGGCTACAGCGGTGACGTCGGGGAGAGATCGGCCCAAGGACAGACGTGGTCCAAGGACGCGCAGCTCAACAGAGCCCGGAACCCACACATAAATGGCGCACTGGATTTTTATAGAAGTGCAAGGTCATGGGGGAAAGATGGTCTATTCTCTCATTTATTTTTAGATCCATTTTTTGAAAGGCAGAGATACAGAGGAGAAACAGAGGGGGGGAGAGAGAGGGAGGGGGGGGGAGAGAGAGAGAGAGGGAGGGGGGGAGAGAGAGAGAGAGCGAGGAACATGCTTCCAGCTGTTGGTTCATTCCCCAAATTGTCACAATGGCCGGGGCTGGGCCAGGCAGAAGCCAGGAGCCAGGAGGTCTGGGTCTCCCATGTGGGGGCAGGGGCCCAGGCACTTGGGCCACCTCCTACTGCTTTCCCACGAGCAATGGCAGGGAGCTGGGTTGGAAGCGGAGCAGCCAGGACTTGAACCAGTGCCCGTATGGGATGCCGGCACTGCGAGTGGAGGCTTAGCCTCTAGACCACAGCGCCGGACCCCAGGAGTCTTTTCAGCAAACGCCCTGGAACAACGGAGGTAGGAGTGGATTCCCCTGAACTTGTGTGTGGAGGGGGGACTTCGCTGTTCAACCAAGTACTGCTTTTCCTGTAGGTTTTTGAGTGGGATTTTCCGTCCAGTACAAGTATTTGAGCTGTAGTTTACTGGAGTGTGGAGGTTCATGGACTTGGTCACATGTGCACACTGTGTAACATGATCGCCATCATGACGGAATGTTCCGTCACCCAGGAAGGACGAAGCGGCCTCTGCCCCTGCCCAGGGACGCTACGGACGTGCGTCCGGTTACGGGCGGCTCTCAGCTCTGCATACACAGAACCACGCGGCACGGCTTCTTTGGCTGCCCCCGGGCTTTGAGATTCATTGGTGTCACGTGTGCGCCCGTAATCGGTCCCTCCCTGTTCAGGTGGTATCCACCAACTGTCTGTCCGTTAGGCTAGCTGTGCGTTTTGGCTATTACTGATAAAAAATTAGGAATATTTGTGTATGTGTCTTTGTGCCTACAGAGAGTTATTTATTTATGTTACATAAATAAGTGTGATTTTCTGGGTGATATAGAAAAATCTATTCTGAGCTATGTAAGAAACACAATTTCATTATCTTTATTTATTTGAGAGGTAGAAGGGGGGGCTCCCACCTGCTGGTTCAGTCCTCAGTGCCCACAGCAGCTGGGCCAGGCCAAGGCCGGGGTCCAGGAGCTCCACGCCTGCCTCCCCGGGGCGTGGCCTGCCAGCCCTTTTTCCAGTAGCGTCTTCTTTGCATTCCCCTTGCAGCGTCTCACGACCTCACCTGAAGTTGGAAGAGTCCTCATTTTAAATCTGTTTTCTGGGAAAGTTCCTCTAAGATCGGTATTATTCTTCATTCGATTCTTGACTGCACAACTACACGGGTCTGGAACTTTCTCTGTAAGATTTTGTTTACAAATTCCATTTATTGAGTAGATGCCTAGTGTTGCAACTTCCTTTTAACAAATTAGTCTTTTTAAAAAATATTATTTATTTATTTACTTATTTATTTGAAAGGCAAAGAGACAGACGGGGGAGAGAGACAGAGACAGTCTCCACCCTCTGCCTCACTCTGCAGACTGCCATGGCCAGGAGGCCCCGCGAGGAGCGGGAACTCAAGGTGGGCCCCCACAGCGTGGCCGGAACCCAGCCACGTGCACGCCAGCAGGAAGCGGGCGTGGACACCAGAGCCAGGGCTTGCACCAGGCATCCAGTGTGGGACGCGGCTGTCTCGGTGCTGGCCCAGCTATGAGGGCTTTGCCATGCCTGCTTCAGCTTGGGGAAGATGCACCTGTACACGTCTGGGCTTGTGGTCTCCGCGGCTGGATGTAGTGCAACTCCGGTCACCTTCGGGAGTCGTGGGAAAGATGTCTCCCTTTCCCCAGTCTATGGCCTGGCCAAAGAAACCCCTGTGAAGACCTTCGCCACATCTAACAGCCCTGGGGCACCGGAAGCCGAGTCCCCGCACCAGGCCCCGGCCTGAGGGCGTGACCGCCAACCCCGGGAGAGGGCCAGCGCGGTGGACACCGGAGGGGGCGCTCCTGTGAGAACAAAGGCAGATAAATGCTACCGGGAACAAGCAGAAATTGACCGATAGCTAAGACATTGGGAACTGGGGACTTATGGGAGGACTGGCCAGGCCAGCGGTCAGCTCAGGGGCCCCGGGCCCGGGCCCTGGGCTACTTGAACTCTGCCTACACCAGTGTGGTCTCCCCTGTCCCCTGCCTGTTGACCCAAGTTGTCTTTATCTACAGAGCTCCGTGTTTCCACCCGTGACGCCACAGCTGCAAGGGGGCGGGGGGGCGGTCAGGGCGCGCTGTAGACACGGGCAGCGCCCGCAGTGCTGGGCTGTGCGTGCCGCCGGCCTGCCTCTCTGCCTTCGCCTGTGCTCCTGGCACCCGGGTCAGAGCGTCCTAGGGGACCAGCTTTCTTCCGAGCAACTCGTGCGCGACATCAGCCAGGAAGGTCACCCGAGGGCTCCGGAACCGCTACAGGACACGAGCTACTGAGCTTTGCAGCTAGTTACAGAACACAGCTCGGCTCTCTCGGCGCACGTTGGCTGAGCCTCTCGCAGTCCAGGCCTTGGGGGAGACCTGCTTTGCTGAGCCTGCACCCCCGCCCTCCCGGGAAAGGGAAACCGGAGGGCTTCTCCCCCTTTGAGGAGAAAGATGGCCGCTTCCACGCAGCAGGGGTCAGGAGATCACTGAGCAGGGCGGCCAGGACCACGCGGCTCAGCCAACCGCACTTCCAACGGCCTGTGTTGCAAAGCAAAGCTCAGATTCTAAAGCCAGAACACTCTCTGAGGATAAAGGCGGTCAGATCCTCCAAGGGCAGAGGCCGAGCGGTGCTTCCTCCAAAATGCCCGAGGCCGCTGCGCAGATGAATCGGGCCTAAGGCCGCCTCAAAGGCCGGGCACACCCGGCTCCGCTCACACAGTGGAGACCTGGTTCTGCACACCGCAGACGGGCACCAAGGGAGAGGAGCCCCGAGTAAAAGCAGCCTGGGAAGAGAGTCTGTGACGGCGGAGCAGCATTGCAGACGGCATCCGACTTCTCCCGGCAAACAGGAGGACACCCACCGAGCCCCCAGGACACCCACCGAGCCCCCAGGACACCCGCCGAGCCCCCAGGACACCCACCGAGCCCCCAGGACACCCGCCGAGGACCCAGGACACCCACCGAGCCCCCAGGATACCCGCCGAGCCCCCAGGACACCCACCGAGCCCCCAGGACACCCGCCGAGCCCCCAGGACACCCGCTGAGCCCCCAGGACACCCGCTGAGAACCCAGGACACCCACTGAGCCCCCAGGACACCCACCGAGCCCCCAGGACACCCACTGAGCCCCCAGGACACCCGCCGAGCCCCCAGGACACCCGCCGAGCCCCCAGGACACCCGCTGAGCCCCCAGGACACCCGCTGAGAACCCAGGACACCCGCCGAGCCCCCAGGACACCCGCCGAGCCCCCAGGACACCCACTGAGCCCCCAGGACACCCGCCGAGCCCCCAGGACACCCACTGAGCCCCCAGGACACCCGCCGAGCCCCCAGGACACCCACCGAGCCCCCAGGACACCCGCTGAGCCCCCAGGACACCCACCGAGCCCCCAGGACACCCGCCGAGCCCCCAGGACACCCACCGAGCCCCCAGGACACCCGCTGAGAACCCAGGACACTCACTGAGACCCCAGGACACCCGCTGAGAACCCAGGACACCCGCCGAGCCCCCAGGACACCCACTGAGCCCCCAGGACACCCGCCGAGCCCCCAGGACACCCACCGAGCCCCCAGGACACCCACTGAGAACCCAGGACACCCACCGAGCCCCCAGGACACCCGCTGAGAACCCAGGACACCCACCGAGCCCCCAGGAGGACACCCGCTGAGCCCCCAGGACACCCGCCGAGCCCCCCAGGAGGACACCCATTGAAGCCCCCCACCCCCCACCCCATCCTCCTCTCCCCTCCATGGGGTTCCATCTCCTCAATACGCCCGGAGCTTTTTGTAAACACGGTGAGGGACGTGGCACTTCTAGAGCTCAGTTCATTTGGATTTTTTCATATTCAGATCGCTAATGAGTTTCTCAAACTAATTTTTTTTGTTTTGAGATACTCCGTGAGTTGTCAGAAACATCCCAGAGCGTTTCCGTTGTGGGGCCAGATCCGTGTTCAAGCTGTGACGTGCAGGCTGGGGCTTTGCTTTGGGGGTTTGTTGCTGCTTGTTTTGCCTGTGAATATCGGATTTGCCCCTCGAGTTGTTGGAAAGGGTAAGCTCCCAGCCCCGGACTCTGTCTCATATTTGTCCAAAGTTGGCCTAAGTCTACCCAAAAGCTTAACGCACTGCTGCCTTTTTGTCCTTAGTGTTGGAATGGACCGGCGGCGCCGTCGTGTGAGGTTCTTCTCTGTGATGTGTTCAGTTACTAACGCGGCGGAGCTGTCTGCGTTTCCTGTTTCCTTGAGTTAATTCGGCAGCTCGTGCCCTTCCAGGGTTTTCTGTTTTCCCTCGGTTGTCAGTTCCGTTGGCCTCGGTGCCTGCAGTTTCTCTGTGCCGTCTGATTTCCCCAGGGCTCGTGGCAACGCCTGTCCCACGCACAGCCTCGTGCCAGGGCGGGCTCCGTCTCCCCTTGTGCTGGTCCAGCTAAAAGTCGGGAAATGCCGTGCTCTTCATCAAGAACCGAGCTCGGGGAAACTGGTTTCCGGGGCTGCTGCTCGCTAGTCCGTCGACGTCCGCTCGGTTCCCTCCTCTGCCCGCCTTTGTTTCAGTTTTCCCTCCTCCCCGAGATTTTCCATGTAAAGGCATAAAATTATTCATTTTAACTATTTCTTCCTTTTTAACATAGGCATTAAAGGCTGTAAGTTCCCGTGTAAACAATGCTTCGATTTATCCCTTGCATTCTTATATGCTGTAGTTTCATTTTCATTGAGTTAAAAGACCTTTGAATTTCCACTGTAATTTCTTTTTGGACACCAGGGTTACTTATAACTATGCTGTGAATTTCCAAGTATTTGCAAACCTCCAAATATTGCTGACTTCCAATTTATTTACACTGTGATGAGAAAACTTACTTTGCATTATTGAGACTTGTTTTACGGTGCAGCCTTTGGCCTGCCCTGGAGAACGGAACCGTGTTGAGAAAATAATCCGCGCTGTGCTGCCGTCGGGTGGAGAGGTCTGTAGCCGTCAGCTGGGACGAGTTGATTGACAGGCCAGTGCAGGCGCCCCGTCTTTGCTGCTCTCGCCTGCACGTTCCAGCAGCCGCTGAGCGCGAGGGCTCCAGCTCCTCCCGCGAGTTTCCTGTCTCTCTTCCGGGCTGTCATTCTCCCCTTCATGTATTTTGGGGCTCAATTGTAAGATATATAATTGTTGATAATTATATCTTCCTGCTGAACTGGCCCATTTATCAATATAAATGCCCTGTGTTTTACTGAAAGGATTTTAAACTTATTTCGTTTAATATTACTATAGCTAATTCAGCTCTCTTTTAATTATTGTTTATATGTTTTATGAAAACTTTTGTTTTCAAACCATGTGCATCATACAAACCACACGTTCATTGTCTCTGTTTTTAAGAAACTGATTCTTTGGCCGGCGCCGCGGCTCACTAGGCTAATCCTCCGCCTTGCGGCGCCGGCATCCCATATGGGCACCGGGTTCTAGTCCCGGTTGCTCCTCTTCCAGGCCAGCTCTCTGCTGTGGCCTGGGAGGGCAGTGGAGGATGGCCCAAGTGCTTGACCTGGGAGCAGAGCCAGGCACGCTGATGGCACGCTGACGGGACGCAGGCTTCCCAAGCAGAATCTCAACCACTGCCAGAACGCCCCCCCAGCTCCTCTTCTTGATGTTTCTCAGCGAGTGCCCTGTTAGAATCAGCGCCTTAAACCAAAACAGCCTGGTCTGGACAAATGCTAATTTACTTTTAATAGTTCGTAGAAACTTCCTTCTGGTCCCTCTCCTCCCCCTGCTTTGGGCTTCTCTCACACAAATTGCATTTTCGTATGCTATAAACCAGTGAATGTAGTTTTATACCTACTGCTGTGTGTAGTTATCGTCTAAGTTAGGATAAGAAGGAGCTACCAAAAATACATTTTGTTGGTTTGTAGATTGATCATTTAGTATGCTTTGGTTTCTGTCCGAAAGACCCTTTAGTAATTTTTGTAAAGGCTAATGAAAAACTCATCCATTAGAAAATATGGGAATATTTTCATTTATTCTTCATTTATAAAACATATCTGAGAGAGAGAGAGAGAGAGAGAGAGAGAGAGAGAGAGAGAGAGAGAGAACGGAGAGAGCCTGAGTCCATTCACCTTCCAGATGCCCACACTGGCCCCACGGCAAGGCTGGGGCGTCCACACTGGCCCCACGGCAGGGCTGGGGCGTCCACACAGGCCCCACGGCAGGGCTGGGGTGTCCACACTGGCCCCACGGCAGGGCTGGGGCGTCCACACAGGCCCCACGGCAGGGCTGGGGCGTCCACACTGGCCCCACGGCAAGGCTGGGGCATCCACACTGGCCCCACGGCAGGGCTGGGGCGTCCACACTGGCCCCACGGCAGGGCTGGGGCGTCCACACAGGTCTCCCCGTGGCTGTCAGGCTGCAGCTGCTTGAGCCATTGCTGCTGCCTCAGGGGATCTGCAGGGGCAGGAAGCTGGGGACGAGTGAGCCCCGGCATCCAATGAGGGTCTGGGAGTCTTCACTGGCATCTTAAATACACACCGCTCTTCCTTCTTCTAAATTGTATTTGAAAAGCAGAGAGAGAGAGAGAGAGATTGATTTCCATTCCTCTGGTTCACTCTCCTAATGCCTGCAACTGCCGGGGCTGGGCCAGGTCAAACCCAGCAGCCAGGAGCTCCATCCAGGTCTCCCCTGTGTGTGTCAGGGACCCAACCACCTGAGCCTCCACCGTTGCCTCGCCACGTGTGCATTGGCAGGAGCCTGGGACTGGGAGTGCAGTGGGGACATGGGTCCTGGCACTCAGATGTGGGATGTGGCCGGGCTAAGCAGCGTCTTAATGGCTGCACCAAACGCCAACCCTATTCTTCATGTCTTGATGGCCATTTTTTTCTGTATATCGACTTCTTGGTCAACAACTTTTCCTTTCAGCAGTTTGAATTTGCCATTCCAGTACTTTCCAGCCTCACTGTTTCTTTATCTTTTTTAAGAATTATTTATTTACTTGAGAGGCATAGTTACAGAGAGAGGGCGGGAGATTCAGAGAGAGATCTCTGTCTGGGTCACTTTCCAAATGGCCACATCTGAAGCTGGGCTGACCTGACACCAGGAGCCAGGAGCTCCCTCAGGTCCCCCACACCATCCTCCACCGCCTTCCCAGGCCACAGTAGAGAGTTGAGTTGGAAGTGGAGCAGCTGGGATTGAACTGGCACCCACATAGGATACAGGTGCCACAGGCGGATGCTTAACCCACTACACTACAGTGCCAGCCCCAAAACTTCACTGTTTTTGATGGAAAGTCACTGATCGTCTCATCGGCGACCTGCTGTGAGGTGGCTGCTTTCAGTCTTCTCCTGCTGCCTTGGGCTCGCGAAGGCTTTCCTACGATGTGCGTAGGAGCAGACCCCCTTGGATTCCTCAACTCTGAGAGTCGCCGGACTTCTTGTATGTATATGTAAGTACTCTCCCCCGTGTTGGGAATTTTTGCGTGACTGTTTCTTTAAATCATTTCCCTGCCTCTTTCTCTCCTCTCTTTCTGGGACTCCTATCACGCGTGTGCTGGTATGCTGGATGGTGCCCCGTAGGTCACAGGAGCTCTGTTCCCTTTTAATCGTTCTCTCTTCTTTCTGTTCCTTGACTTCATAACAGCTGTTGACGGTCATCAGGTTTGCCGGTTCTGTCTTCTGCAGCTGTTCCTCGAGGGCTGTTTCCATTTTGGTTATCGTCACTTCCATCTCTAGAGTGTCCAGTTGCCCAGATACATATGTCCATGGCCATCGAATGCATTGCCTGTGTTGTGCTACATACGGTGTAAGAACATAGCACATACAATCTCTACCCCTTACATTTTCTGTTTGGTCAGATACCCCTGCCAGGCTGGACTTGAGTTCTTTGAGGTGTTTCTCTTTCGGTCTTTGAACATGTTTGTGATGGCTGGCTTCACGTGTTTGTCCAGTAGTTCCATCACGTAAGCCCCACAAGGCCAGTGTCCACCGACTTCTTTATTTCCGTGTGTCCTGTGCGGGTTCTCTGTGTTCGCTGCTGTTGGTGGGTAAATCGACATCTTAGGCCAAGGTGGTCCTGGAGGAAGAGCGTCCTCGGGTTCTTCCTGGCTGGCTTAGCCGTTTGCTCAGTGCGGAGCCTGCTTTTCCGAACGTGTCCTCCAGAGGGCGCTGCTCGGCGCGGACAGACCTTCCTCAGCCCACTGGGAAGCCCTGGGCAGACAGAAGCAGAATCCCCAGAGAATCGGCCACGTGGGGCCGCGTGAGCAGAAACCTGCGCGTCTGGGATACGGAGACACGCAGCCTGGAAGGATGGGCAGCGCGTGTTCGCACAGAGAAATGAGAGCCGCAGGGGAGGCGCCCGGCGCGTGTCACTGTTTATGGAGACCAGGCACTGCCCCGGCCCTCGCCCCACTCCGCCCCTCGAGGCGAACACTGAGGTCGGGCGCCCCGCTCGCCCCACTCCGCCCCTCGAGGCGAACACTGAGGTCGGGCGCCCCGCTCGCCCCACTCCGCCCCTCGAGGCGCACACTGAGGTCGGGCGCCCCGCTCGCTCGCGGGGCTCTGCCTCCGCCTCCCCGCACGGAGGCCTGCGTTGTGCACAGCGCGCAAACAGAACGCGGTGCGACGGCCCGGGAGAGCATCCACAGAGCGCCTGAGCGCACCGTGAGGACCCTGCACGAGCTGCAGTCCCCCGCGATACACGCGTGTTCCCCAGGCCCCGAGGGACCCCACGCCACTGACCGCGATCCTCAGACGGCGATGGCGCAGGAACGCCGGAGATGGGCTCAGCCGCGAGCAAGGGGAAGGAAAACCAGGGAGAACGGGAATTCCGGACTCGGGACTGGAAGCACGAGTGGGGTCAGGCGTGGAAGAGGAGGTTTTCTGTGGAAATGTCCATTCTGAGACGTCTGTGGGGTACTTGAAGATGACATTCTTACCAACAGTGGACACTATTGGTTCAACGCGTAAAGCCTACGGTGAAGCCGTAACTCCAGGGCCTCCTCTGCCCGCGTCACCGGGGACCGAGCCCTCTCGCTGAGTGGGGCGCAGTTCGCCCAACGCTTCGCTCTTGTCCCACCGCCAGCGTTTGTCGCTGAAGTTTAAAACACGCTGTCGTGGCTCGCGCGCGTCTTCTCCTGGCTTATGCCTGCTTCCGTTCTTCGTGCGTTCCCAGTGGGCGTCATTCTTTTCTTACTGGTTTGTAGGAACACTCCATATACTTTGAATTCTTGATTTGTTTTGCATGTTAAAGATATTATTCGCAGGTTTTATGTTTGTTTATCAACTTGAGCTACAGTATCCTCCATTATAGAGAAGCTTAAAGTTTTCCTTTATTGCTTCTAAGCTTTGCACTTTTAAATGTTTATTTTTATTTCCTTGAAAGGAAGAGGGGGAGGAGGGAGGGAGGGGGAGAGGGGTAGGGAGATCCTCCATCCACTGGTTCATTTCCCAAATGCCCACATCTGGGGTTAGGCAAGGCCAAGCCAGGAAATCGAACCACACAGATGGCAGGGACCCAAGCACTTCAGCTGTTACCTGAGCCTCCCGGCACACGCGCTCATGGGTTGGCCCGCACATGGAGGTGAGACTTGGACCCAGGCACTGTGATGAGGGACGTGGGAGTCCCGGCCTGAGCCTTGACCGATGGTGCCACAGTGCCCACACCAGCGCTCTGCTTTTACAGGGACGTTTCTGCACTCCAAGATCAAGACCATTCTTAGCATTTTCTATTATTTTAAGAGATTCCACCTGGAATTTATTTTTCCTCATTTGTGACGTAGGATTATAACTTTTGCCACGAGAAATCATTTTATGACCCCAAACGCCACTGGTTTGAACATATTTACACATGTCTGGTTTGGAAGTCTACAGTCTGTTCTGGTCTTCCACTAACAAGAATTTTTAAAAGATTTATTGATTGACTCGAAAGTCAGAGTTACACAGAGAGAGAAGGAGAAGGAGAAGGAGAAGAGGAGGAGGAGGAGGAGGAGGAGGAGAGAGAGAGAGAGAGAGAGAGAGAGAGAGAGAGGTCTTCCATTTGCTGGCTCACACCCAATTGGCTGCAATGGCTGGAGCTGCGCCGATCTGAATCCAGGAGCCAGGAGCTTCTTCCAGGTCTCCCACATGGGTGCAGGGGCCCAAGTGCTTGGGCCATCGTCCACGCTTTCCCAGGTGTCGGGGACCATGCAACATGTGGCCTCTTAGCGGAAAACTACTGAAGCAGAGCTAAGCAGCCCAGGCCGGAAAGTACTGAATGCCACCCTGGGTCTGAAGACTTTATGACCATTCCCCCACCTGCACAAGCATTGCAGCTGCAAGGCAAACGCCCCTCCTTCCCCCGCCCGACATCCTGCCTTCACGATATATAAGTGTGTGGTTAAAAAAAAAATAAAATCGCAGCTTGATCAGGACTCGTCTTGCTGCCGTCTTTGTGTCTCCTGTCCCTTTCATTTCTCCTTCTAGGTGCTCGGCCCCAGTTGCTGTCCCGCGGGACGGGACACCCAGGCACATTAGCAGGAAGTTGGATCAGAAGTGGAGCAGCCAGGACTTGAACCAGTGCCTATATGGGAGGCCGGCACTGCAAGTAGTGGCTTTACCTGCTACGCCACAGCGCCAGCCCCAACAATTCCGTTTTAATTAACATTTCTGAATTACTTGGGTCATCCTTGGCACAGGGAGACATATTTTACTAAAAGCAGTTTAGGTGGAAGTGGCCTTGCTGCCTGCACGGCAGCCCAGGTTGGTAGGAGCGTGGCCGCTCCAAGGGCACCAAGGTCCAGGCATCCTCAGCCGCCTCCCACCGCTCCCCAGAGCTCTGCTTCTACTGAGTGTTTGACTGGCAGCATCCGGATGGCTTCTCCAACGCCAAACATCGACCCTCACCCAAACACATCCGAAGACGGGAAGGAAAGAGCTTGGAGAACACGCTGTCTTATTCAGGATTAGCTAGCTGTGACGGACAGAAAACCCCAAACAACAGAGGCTTAACAAAGAGAGACGCGCACGTATCCTCGCACGAGGTCGCAGGCAGCTGGCGCAGGGCTGGCACGTGGAAGGCACTTAGTTCTTTCTGCCTTTCTGTTGCGTCTCAGTGGAACCAGAAGTTGGGGTCCAAGAGGGTGACGTCTTGGCTAGAGGAAGTGAACAGAGAGGGCTCCGGGACGCCCTGGTTGCGACCCTAACCGGACGGCGGCAATGGCCACGGCCCTCCAGCAGAGGGCGATCTTGTGGCCAGCGATGGCGGCGACCCCACCGCACTGTGGACAGGAAGGGGTGCTGGGGTAACCATTGGTCTTTCCCAGACGACCCGCCGTGGCCTCGCTCATCACAACTGCACCAAGTGAGGGCCGAGACCCAGGCTGCTCAGAGTCTCAGGCCCCGTCTCGGACAGGGGCTGTGCCGCCAGCCGGACTGCGGAGGGAATGAGGATTTTTTGGGACTCGACAGTTCCAGATGCCGTTACTTTTAAAATAAAAGCTAACTTCTGGTTGTTAAAAAGAAAAGAAAGAACCCCGTCACTGTTCTTTTTCATAGTTTGTCGTTTTCGTACTGATTGACACTGGAATGGACCCATCTCGTCAATTCCGGCCTGGGCCTCATGTGGTCGTGGGGATTCAGTAAATGAAGCTGTGGGCGTTTCTCCGTCCCAGGTCCCCCTCCCGTCAGGCGCAGAGCGGTGCAGGACCCCGTGTTTCCACGGCTGAGACAGCCGGGAGCCCTCGTGCCGGGAAGGGCGTGGAGACCTGGAGCTTCGCTTCCCCACACCCTGGTCTGGCAGCCTGAGTGCCTTGGGAGACGCAGCCTGCTGAGCGGGCTCCCTGGAGGCTGGGCCCAGTCCAAGCTCATTACCCTCAGTCTGATGGGGAGCTGGGCGCAAGCCAGGCCGGCTCATTAGGGCTCCCGGGTCCCCAGGCTCTGGGCGGACGTCCCTCTGCTCCTGCCTCAGAGTCCAGATTCTCCCAGGGGCCTGTCCTTGGCCAAAGCCCATTCACCCTTGATGAGCTCGTTAGAAACTCCTTAATGAGGCTGGTGGCTTGGGCCTGTTGGCAGCCCTTAGTGTGCAGGTGGGGCCCAGGGGACCGTGTGGCTTCAGGATTGGGAAATGAGCTCGTGTCTCATCAGTGAACAATCCAGGTGCAGACAGCGCTGGATTCGCATTCAGACTCAGAGGGCGTGAGGGCGCTGGGCTCTCTCAAGACCCTGACCACTGCACGTGGACATCGTCAGCGTCAGAATGACTTTAAGTAAACAAGTGAGTGCATAGCTACACAGTACAGTGTAAGAGAAAATAAATTATCATTTTTTTCTTTGAAATATGAATTTGAAGATAGTGCCTTGATTGGGGCCAGCGCTGTGGCGTAGCAGCCTCCACCTGCTATATCCCATATGGGCACTGGTTCGTGTCCCAGCTGCTCCTCTTCTGATCCAGCTCTCTGCTGTGGCCTGGGAAGGCAGTAGAAGATGGCCCAAGCACTTGGGCCCCTGCACCCACATGGGAGACCTGGAAGAAGCTCCTGGCTCCTGGCTTCAGATCAGTGCAGCTCCGGCCATTGCGGCCAACTGGGGAGTGAACCAGAAAATGGAAGACCTTTCTCTCTTTCTCTCTCTCTCTCTCTCTCGCTCTACCTCTCTATAACTCTTTCAAATAAATAATTAAATCCTTTTTAAAAAAAAAACAGTGCTTTGAAAAATGATACGGCAGTACTCCTATGTTCAGAAGTTTAGAACTCATCTTTATCCTCTGAATCTTTGGCGCTCACTCTTTATTGAATAAGATTTCTAAAGTTATGAGCATTCAAAATAAAAATCCAAATACTTGAGTGACATGGGTGCCATTTGTTACACAAATTAAAGGTTGGGGCACTTTTGTCTTTCCTCTCCCAACCCAGATCCCATTAAATCACTAGGCTAATCCTTCGCCAGCGGCACCAGCACCCCAGGTTCTAGTCCCAGCCGAGGCGCCGGATTCTGTCCCAGTTGCTCCTCTTCCAGGCCAGCTCTCTGTTGTGGCCCAGGAGGGCAGTGGAGGATGACCCAAGTCCTTGGGCCCTGCACCCCATGGGAGAACAGGAGGAAGCACCTGGCTCTGGATCGGCGCAGCACGCCGGTCGAAATGCGCCAGCTGTAGTGGCCACTTTGGGGGTGAACCAACGGAAAAACGAAGACCTTTCTTTCTCTCTCGCTGTCTAACTCTGCCTATCAAAAAAATGATAAAAACAATAGCTTGTAAAGTATAATAAATCCACAATAATTTGGAAAAGCAAAAAAGAATTCTTCAGAAAGGAGAAGCCCTGTGTAGTAATCAACACGTGCCAATCAACAAATGCTGTCCACACAGCGCCAATCAAGATAAACAGAGGCGCTCAGCTCTCTGCATCTTTGCTGAGCCGCCTGCCTGGCCTGGCCAGGTGTACATTCCACTCACCCATGCAGCCCCACTCTCCCCCAGTCTGATCGACTGGGCACTCTCTCTCAGGTCCTGTCTGGAGAGGTGCCCATCCATTTTTATGGATGTCCCTACCCTAATAAACCTTGCTATTTTACCTCCCACTACTCTCTGTCTCATGCCTGAATTCTTTCTTGCACGAAGACAAGAACCCTGCAATTTCTCCGGTAACATTTTTGGCAACCACGAAGGGATTTTGAGAAGACATCGGAGACTAAAAGCTGTCGAACTCCAAATGGTCCTCAGACAAGGCTTCCAGCCCATTCCACTGGACGACCTGAGCAGCCCCCTGAACCAAGCAGCACAGTCTTTCCAAGGCCACTGTCACACACCATAAGACAGATAGCAAGAGGAAATACCCAAATCTCCCTCGACACCCACATGCCAGCTTTGAAGAAGTTACAGAAGACGGAACTCCATCCATAATCCCAAAAAGAATTTTGGGTATTACCTCTTGAGGGGGGAATGTTAGGTAGGTAGTCAGTTATGAGCTTATGTGTGTGTAACAGGCCTAAAGAGAAGACATCTATGTCCAGCATATGCATCTGCATCTCAAAGTCATCCCCATAATGTTTCAGGGGCAGCCTGGCCCTCGCATCCTGCTCTGCCCCCTTCTGCCTTCCACAATCTCCCAGGTGCAGCCTAGTATCTGCATCTCAAACACACTGCTCCCTTCCTCCTGTCTGATAACATTTGCATCCATAAAGTCCTTTGTTTCAGACCTTCAAGAGAAGTTTTTCTATTTACATCCAAAAAGCCCTTTGTTCCAAGAGGAGCAGAGGTGGGGAAGCAAGACCCATCTCCTTAAAAACCCCAGCCTCAACTGGACTGCGCGCTCAGCTCTCTGCATCTTCGCTGAGCCGCCTGCCTGGCCTGGCCAGGTGTACATTCCACTCACCCATGCAGCCCCACTCTCCCCCAGTCTGATCGACTGGGCACTCTCTCTCAGGTCCTGTCTGGAGAGGTGCCCATCCATTTTTACGGATGTCCTTACCCTAATATACCTTGCTATTTTACCTCCCACTAAAAAAAAAAAAAAAAGATAAACAGACGACAGCTTCCATGGAAGGTAGTGTGGGCAGCGGCATGGACAGATGCAAGAAGCAGAAAGGGACTCGGAGCACTGGCCATGTGGTTAACATGGGAGATACTTTGGGAGCAACCGGACCAGCGAGTGTCCAGTTTATCACGGTGCATTAGAGACCACTGGCCCTCAGGCTCACTGTGGTTCATAGGAAATGAGGCCAGAAGCACTTGGCCTCCTGTGAGTAGTCACAGACTGCAGAAGCCAAGTCTCTGTACATCTTGGTTCTCAAATACATCATAAAATGGCTGTGCAGGATCTATCTTTAAAAATTAGTGGTTCTCAAAAGAGGAAGACAAATGATAAAAGAAACCAGGGTGAAATAAGGCAGAAAAATGTACTTTAAGTCCCATGATTGTTGACCCAGAGTGTAACACAGGGTTTATGATTTTAAATCAAATCTATTTCTAAAATGTTGGATAATGTGGATGCAGGGTACAGGGCCAACGAGAAGAGCAGGCGAATGCGCTTAAGTTCTCGAGGAAATGAGACTCTGACTGACTTAACATCAATACAAAATATGAGCTTCACCCATGTGCTTACAAAGTGAGTTAATGGAAGACTAGGAGTGGATGTACAAGGGCTGAGAGTACATAGGAAAAATTCAATCATTTGTATAAAAATTCAGTAAGAAAAGGTTTTAAAAAGATCAAAGTAAAATATTAGAAATTATATGACCTGGGAAAGCAGCAGAAGATAGCCCAAGTCCTTGGGCCCCTGCACCCACATGGGAGACCCGGAGGAGGCTCCTGGCTCTTGGCTTCAGATCGGCACAGCTCCAGGTATTGCAGCATTTTGGGAGTGAACCAGTGGATGGAAGACCTCTCTCTCTCTCTCTCTCTCTCTCTCTCTCTCTCTCTCCCTTTCCCCCTCTCTGTCTATAACTCTGCCTTTCAAATAAATAAATCTTTAAAAAAAGAAATTATATGATCTATAAGTATAAACATATCAACAAGTATAACAAAGATAAATATAATAAATTAACTTACTCAGAGAAAATAGCTCTCAGAATGGTAAGAAAAAAAACCTTACATTTTAAAAATGTTTTTAACACATGAGATACATATAAAACAAAATGACACAGGAAGCTCATGAAAAAAACACTGGACAATGATACAACCAGAATTCTGTTTATGGCAAAGGGAGACTATTTTTATTTAAATCATATTTCTTTTTTTAAAAAAGATTTACTTATTGATTTGAAAGTCAGAGTTACACAGAGACAGTAAGAGACGAGAGAGAGAGAGAGAGAGAGAGAGAGAGAGAGAGAGAGAGAGAGAATATCTACTGGTTCACTAACCCAAATGGCTGCACTGGCAGAGGCTGGGCCAGGCCAAAGCCTGGAGTCAGGAGCTTCTCCCAGGTCTCCCACATGGGTGCAGGGGCCCAATCACTTGGGCTGTCTTCCACTGCTTTCCCAGGAGCATTAGCAGGGAGCTGGATTGGAAGTGGAGCAGCTGGGACACGAACCAGTGTCTATATGAGATGCTGGCTACACCACAGCACTGGCCCTGATAAATTATCTTTCTGAAATATGAAATATTGTAAAACACTTTTACAACTGAAACCACCAGACAGCAACTAGAGCAGCAAGGATTTAGGAACTAAGATGGGGATATGTGAAGCAAAGACAGACGAGATTAAGCTGTGTGGGGCTTTTCCCTCGAGGTAAGTGCTAACTATGAACGCGGATACTGAGATGTGGACAGGTGATGGACACTGAATGGGGGGAGCTGACGGGTGGTGTCCCAGAAGTAGACCAGGTTTCACAAGGCTTCACTCTGTCTCCCAGATCCAAGCCTTCTCAGTTTCGGGGAGTTCTGTCTGGATGCTGACATGAGCAAAAATAAATCCTCATTAGCCAGAACCACAAACCATCTATCCTTTGAAAGTATAGTAACCTCTATGACATCACACTAACAAGTCATTCATAAAACCAATAAAAACAAAGAGGAAAAGTTGACATTAGAAACAGATCCACAGAAGATATCAGACATGGACTTTAAAAATACGTATGATTAGTTTGTCCAAATAATTAGAAGTATGTTCAAGTAATTAAAATTATTGATCAAAATAAAGTAATTGCAGTCAAGAATTCAGTAGATGGCTTTAACAACAAATTCGATATAGCTGGAGAGAGAATTAGTAAACTGGAATGCTTATAGAAAGGAAATATCCATACCTAAGCACGAAGAAAGAATAAAAATGTTTAAAATGTAGTAGGAGTCATGGTTATATAGCTTAACAAAAGTGTATATGAAGTTTTTGAATGCAGGAGTGAAGGACAGAGCTTGAAGTAATATTTGAGGAGAAAATAGATGAGAGTTTTACAAAATTGATAAAACCTTGAGTAGGATACATATTTAGATAAAACAATTATATCTAGACACATTATAGGTATATTAAAATGTAAACTTTAAAGGCAACCACAGAAAAATGTTACATTTTCATAAGAATCACAACTGCATTTTCAATAAAATTAATGAAAGCTGTCTCAAGAATTTATTAGAAAAGTAAATATAGCACACAGAAATTGGAAGGAAAGAAATAATGATAAGAGTGGGAATTAATGAAATAGGAAAAAACACCTAATATTGAGGGTCAACCAAGTTAACTCATGAAAATTCATAAAAGTGTTGAGCACATGGTGGCGTGGATCAGCAAGGGAGAAATGCACCAGTAATCAACATCACAAACGGAAAGGGGACACCACACTACAGGTATTAGCAAGGCAGTGACTTTATGCCAACTGAAAACTGAGATGCAAAATGTTACAACTTACCAGAGCCAACACAAAAGGGAGTTAGAAAGCTGAATGATGGGGCAGAGAGTAAAGACATTGAATCTGAAATTATAAAAATTACAGAAGGAAAAATTCTAGACCCAGAAAACACATCCAGCAGAATCACAAGTCCACATCATCTTGGGAACAGAAGTAGGAGTGCTGCAAGCCCATCTCACACGGTCAGCACAGCTGTAGGAACCATGGAGCAACTTGCAAACAAAAAAACCAACCAAACACATTTCAAAAGCCTTAAAACACTAGACTAACTTTAGATATGTGAATGTTTTTGCTTTTTATAATTTTTTAAAAATTTATTTGGAAGGCAGAGTTACAGAGAGAGCAAGAGACAGAGGTCTTCCATCCTCTGGTCTAGTCCCAAATGGACGCAATGGCTGAAGCTCGCCTGATCCGAAGCCAATCTCTGTAACAGACGCTTCCTCAGGAGAAGCTTAGAGCCTCTGCAAGGGAACACCTGGGCGTCTGTGTGCTCACAGAACGCTCTGGAATGAGAGTGTGATGGGTCATATGTTTCAATCTTATTAAGTTTGAAAACCAATGATGTTTAAAACCAGTTTGTTCAGTCACCTACAACAGAATTAAAGATATTTATTAGAGGAGATCAAACCCCTGACTTTTGAAGATTAAGAGCTTTGTTTCCGGGGCCTGCACTTTTTGGCGTAGCTGGTAAAGCTGCCGCTTGCAGTGCTGGCATCCCAAATTGGCACCGACTCAAGTCCTGGCTGCTCCACTTCTGATCCAGCTCTCTGCTGTGGCCTGGGAAAGCAGTGGAAGATGGCCCAAGTCCTTGGGCCCCTGCACCCATGTGGGAGACCTGGAAGAAGCTCCTGGCTCCTGGCTGCTGGCTTTGGATTGGCCCAGCTCCAGGCGTTGCAGCCATTTGGGGAGTGAACCAGTGGACAGAAGACCTCTCTCTCTCTCTCTCTCTCCACCTCTCATTCTCTCTCTGTGTAACTCTTACTTTCAAATAAATAAATAAATCTTAAAAAAAAAAGCCCTGTTTCCAGATGTGCCTTGGATAAAGGGGACTCACGGACCTGGAGAGCAGCCTAAACCATAGCGTCACCCATGCTGTGACATTGCAGAGTTGGGCTTGGGACATCACCCCACACCCGTGACAGCACAGAGCCATGGCGGGGGGGGGGGGGTCCTGCAACCCTTCAAGATAAGAAACATAGACCCAACCACTCATTTTAGGGACTTAGAAAAACAAAGTGTAACGAGCTGAGTGATAACGAACGCTGCGAACTCTGGTGTTCACAGGCTGCATTGCACTCACCTTTCCACAGCAAGCTCAGCCCAAGGACGCCAAGCGGGACTCCATGGACGCAGCTCCTAGGTAAAAACCACACCCCTCTGGGTGGCGTGACCCCTCTCACCCCACATCCCCTGACCCCAGACGCCAGCTGTCCTTCATCCCTGGACCCACACCATGTGTGCTGCCCACCTGAGTTGTCCCTTGTGCTAAAAAACAAAACAAAACAAAAAAAACAACAAAAAAACACACACACACACACACACTGATTTTACTTAACAATGGCCCCACAGGGTAGGAGCACCACTGGCCACTCAGACACACTGGAGAAAAGACAGAAAGGGAAAAGTAGGAGCTTGGACTTGGTAAAGAAATAAAAAAAAATCATTGCAGAGGTTACGAACGCCAACAAGAATAGATCTTGGGTCCGTGACATGGGGAAGGAGACAGCAACACGAGCACCCTTCCAGCGGCCGACATTCCAGCCAGGGCAGCATAGGCGCCAGTGCTGCTGTGCTCCAAGCGTCGACACATGGGCGCGGAGCCCCATGGGAAGGGGTATGGACACTGTAGGCCAGAATGCACGAGCTGCAGCCAAAGCAGCTCCAGAGGAAGCTTTGTAGCCCGTCCTCACCGTGAGGACCACTGACAGCCACACGCAGAAAATGACATGGCTAATGGTGAAGCTCGGAGCCTGGTTTCCACTAACACAAGGCAAAGGCTCCCCAGGGTCCCCGCTGAAACTCACTGTGGTGTGGACGACCCAACCAATGGAACAAAAAATGATAGAATAGTGGAGGGAAGAGAAGGTGTTTAATTCAGACATCAGAGTGCGACTGGGGCAAAACCAAGGCAGAAGCCTGAGGGGAGCTCAGTGGAGGCAGCAGCACGCACCGGGGCCCTGGGGGCCCACATCCCCCTGGCTGGGGTCACCTCAGCATTGCGTGTAGGACCAGTGTGAGAGGAAACAGAGCCACGACAGCTGCGACTTTGCTCAGTTTAACTGTGATAACCTGAACGTCCCCCAAAATCCAGAATTTACCTTTGCTTGGAAGAATTTAAGGCCTAGGGGTACCGGGCCCGCATGGGCATGCGGCATGCTGGGCAGTGGCCACCCGGTCTGGGGCCATGGAGCCGCCGTCCCCCGCCGGCTTCCAGTTCTGCAGGAGGCGCAGCGGGGACTCAGCCGGGGCCTCTGAAGCTTTTCCTGTAGTGAGGATGAAAGGGGCCATTCTCTGTTTATTCCAAAAAAATGGGAAAATTAAACACAATTTGGGCTTCATCTTTCAAGAAAAACAGGGACCAGTACATTTCCTTGTGGAGGTAAAAAACAATATTCCTGTGTGTTAAATATGCAAAAAATGAACATGTGGAAAAACATCACCTGGGCACCACTTCCTTATAAAAACATGCTAAGGCTGAAGAAAATAAAATGTGACAAAATACTGAGGGAACTACAAAGCTACTCAGATTTCAAAACGTTTATTTTTCTTCTGGTGCCGTGAAATGCTACCACTGTGCAATGCAACAGTTCTTCAATTTAAAATTCCTCCACCCAGACGTTCAAGGTTGCTGGCTTTATTGAAAACAAAACGTCAATTTGCTGCCCCAGAAATTATGCTGCTGAAACAGAATCAAGGCCTCTGGTCTGTCAGGCCAACCACGGGCAGAGTTTCTCAGCCAAAGACCCAGTGGGGAAGTTGCAGGGCAGATTTTATGGAAAAATTGAAGCATTTGGAGCAATTTCCTATTGCAGTTGATGAGAACGTAAATATAAAAATATTACCCACTGGATCTATTTGTTTCGATTAGACTCTTGTCCAATATCAGAAATAAATCCATAAAGTATTGGCAGAAAATGTGGGTGAATTGATTCTTGGAGTAGGGGAGAGATTTTAAAGTAGATTGGAAAATTCCTTATGGTTCCACAAGCCACGGAGAAATCTGACTATGTAAAAATTGTTAAAATGTCTCTACAGATAAAAATTGCAAACAAGCCAAGTTGCCTGGAAGGCAGTTGTGTGTCAAATGTGTCCCCCAGAAGGTATCCTGACATCCTGCCTGCTGGCTCAGTGAACGTGACCATCCTGAGAACAGGGACACTGCAGATGGAATCTACTCAGATGGATTCTGGATTGGTCCATTGCCTGTCACTTTAACAAAATACCCAAGACTGGGCAATTTAATTTTAAAGTATCTGTTTTAAAGATTATTTATTTATTTGAAAGGCACAGTTACAGAAAAAGGAGAGAGAGAGTCCATCCTCTGGATCACTCCCCAAATGGCTGAAACTGCTGGGGCTAGGCCATGCTGAAGTCAAGAGCCTGGAAATCCTTCTGGGGCTCCCACGTGGGTGCAGGGGCCCAAGCACTTGGGCCATCACCTGCTGCCTTCCCAGGTGTCTTAGTGGGGAGCTGGGTCAGAGGAGCAGCTGGAGTTGAACCTTCACACGTAAGGGATGGCAGCAGTGCAGGAGTGGGTAAACCCACTGTGCCATAACACAGCCCCTAAGGCTGGGCAGTTTGTAAAGAGAAGAGATCATTTAGCTCTAAGTTCTGGGGACTGGAGGTCCAAGACTGGGTGGCCCCCTCTGTTTAGCCCATGGAGATGGCATCATGGTAGGTGTGCATGTGGGGGAAGACAGGAAGCTGGGGGTGGAACACTATGCAAACACACCACAGTAGGCTGTACTCTACGTTGTAAAATTTAAAAGACTAAAATCATGCATGGCATGATCTCAGTTATAATGGAATTACGTATACAGCAACAGAAAAAACCTGAAAAATCTCCAAATACTTGGAAATTAAAGAATATACTTATCAGAAACACGAAAAAGGAAAATTCAAGATATTTCAAAGGAAAGAAAAGGGGGAAGTTCCAAGATGGTGGAGTACGGAGGGAGCTTACTGCTCTAGCCCAGGAGAAGATAGTTTTTAAAAAAGTGGAGAGAGTACAGTCTCAGGGAAGAGTTAGGGGAAAAATGGCAGAGGAAACTCTACTGAAATTAGAGGGACACGGTGGACCTACATGGAGAGCATGGGCGCCCACGGCTCAGGACTCCAACAAGCGAGAGCCTAGGCACCAGTGTTGGAAAGTGAGGTGAGACCAGACCACAGCAGCCCAAGCCACTGGCAAAAAAGTGGCAGGAAGAGCCTAGAGGGAATGAGGCTTGAAGCTCCGTGGGGGAAAGTGTACCAGCCAAACTAGAGGAGAAAAAAAAAAGACAAAATGGATGCTTCTCTCTCTGACCACTTTACAAAGGTGTACTGTGACAACCAATGGAGTGGGTTCCATTTGGGTGATTTGTAACAGCTGCGCCAGCTCGTGTCTGCAACTGGCAACCAGCCGAGCAGACACTCCTGACTCTGGTGGGGAGAAATAACAGGGGGCTAGGAGCATGTGACTGTGAGGCTTCTGAACTGGGACTGTGAAAAAAACTGAGGGTGTGTGGGAGGACTCACGGTGCGGTGGGACTTTGAGCAGTCACTGTGGGAAGACTCCACAAGCTCAGGGGTTCCTAGCTACCTGGTGAGAGACATTGCTGGGGAATCTGAACTTCCCTGAGGACTGCACAGATCCTTTGTGTGGTCCTTGGGACAGAGCAGACAAATATTATATCCACTGGGGCTAGCGCTCAGGCACTGGTCTCCATCAAGGAGAAGAGCTCAGCTGAGAATATACTTCCCTTCTGATTAAAAAAAGAGAGAGAGAGAATATTTACCACGCCAAACCTGGGTGTGTCATATTAGGCACGCCTTTAACCCTGGAGAACTGAGCTCTCTGGCCACACCCACTACAAACCTGTAGAGATTCATTGCAAATAGATAGTCCACTTATCTACAGAGTCATAGTACAACGATAAAAGATGCCACAGCAAAAAAAAAAGAGAGAGAGAGAGAGAGAGAGAGAGAGAGAGAGAGAGAGAGAGGACGACAATGAAGAGGAAGAAAAAAAAGAAGAAACCAACGGCTATCTCCACAAATGCCAAACAACAAACACACCAATCCAAGAAACAAGAATAAGGAAGACAACATGATGCCTCCAAAGAACAAGACACTAAGTACCAGATTGCGAAGACAATGAGATAGAAGAAATGCAGGAAATGGAACTCAAAACATTAATCATAAGATTACAGAGAAGTAATCAAATGCAAACGCACGAACTACTGAAATCCATGCAGGACATGAAAGAAAATTTCCCCCATTAAAGTGAGATCTTGCAGAGGGATCAAAATGAAATGACAAATTCAATAGAACAAATAAAAAATGCAGTGGAGATTCTTAAAAATAGAATTGGTGAAGCAGAAGAGAGAATATTGGACTTAGAAGATAAAGCACAGGGAAGTATACAGTCAAACCAAAGACAAGAAGAGGAAATTAGAAAACTAAAAAAAACACTGTAGGGAATCTACAAGATACTATTAAAAAAAAACATTCGGGTTCCAGGAGTTCCTGAAGGTATGGAGAGAGAGAGAAAGGATTAGAAGGCCTTTTTAGCAAAATAATGGCAGAAAACTTCCCAGGTTTGGAAAAAGCAGGGTACTGCTTCAAAAACAGATGGATAGACCAGTGGAACAGAAAAGAAACACCGGAAATCAATCCAGGCTTCTACAACCAGCTTATATTTGACCAAGGGGCTAAAACTAATCCCTGCAGCAGCATGGACAATCTCTTCAACAAATGGTGCTGGGAAAACTGGATTTCCACATGCAGAAATATGAAGCAAGACCCCTACCTTACACCTTACACAAAAGTCCACTCAACCTGGATTAAAGACCTAAATCTATTACCTGATACCATCAAATTTTTAGAGAACATTGGGGAAACCCTGCAAGACATTGGCACAGGCAAAGACTTCTTGGAAAAGACCCCAGAGGCACAGGCAGTCAAAGCCAAAATTAACAACTGGGATTACATCAAATTGAGAAGCTTCTGTACTGAAAAAGCAACAGTCAGCAAAATGAAGAGGCAACCGAGAGAATGGGAGAAGTTATTTGCACATTATGCAACTGATAAAGGATTAATAACCAGAATATATAAAGAGATCAAGAAACTCAACAACAAAACAAATAAAATGCAGTGAGGATGAAGAAATGAGCAAAGGACTTAAACACATTTTTTCTAAGGAGGAAGTCCAAATGGCCAACAGACACATGAAAAAATGTTCAGGATCACTAGCCTTCAGGGAAATGCAAATCAAAACCACAATGAGGTTTCACCTCACCTGGGTTAGAATGGCTTTCATACAGAAATCAGCAAACTACAAATGCTGGTGAGGATGTGGGAAAAAGTTACACTAATCCACTGTTGGTGAGAATGTAAACTGGTAAAGCCACTATGGAAGACAGTATGGAGATACCTCAGATATTTGCTTATAGACCTGCCATATGACCCAGCCATCCCACTCCTGGGAATTTAGACAAGGGAAATGAAATCTGCAAATAAAAGATTTATCTGCAGCCCCATGTTTATTACAGCTGAATTCACAATATCTAAACCATGGAATCAACCTAACTGACTGTCAACCAAAGACTAGATAAAGAAATTATGGGATATGTACACAATATAATGCTACACAGTGGTTAAAAAATGAAATCCAGTCATTTGCAACAAAATGGATGTAACCGTAAAGCTGTATAGTTCTGCACACATTCCTGTGGCCTTACTTCTAAGGTACATTTTAAAAGCTTGTCATGGGACCTCAAATCCCATTAAGCTGGATGATAAAAATGACATCCTAAGTGTTAAAGTGATCATATTAAGTGTTAAAGTGAACATATAGATATGATTAAGTGTTAAAGTGATCATATAAATAGAATCAGGTGTCTGGTAATAATAATAGGTAGAATTAAAAAGAGAGAATGTTCCAACATGGGAAGCAGTCCACACAGCAGACTCATAGAATGAAAATCACTTTAAGTAACACTCTGACCTCAGAATCAGCCCTTAAGGCTTCCTGGTCTGGCTGAAAAGCTCGTGAGAGCATCTCAGGCATGGAAATCCAAGACACTGTGGCAAAAAATGTCCTTCATTTAGGACCTCTGTGGGTGACACTCCAATGGAAAGAAGTGGCCATCAAAGAAAGGGGCACTTTTCTCTGAAGGAAGGAGAAAACTTCCACTTTGCTTATAGCCTTGTCTAAATACTGACAGAGTTTGTGGATTCAAAATGCTTCCATAGCCTAGGCAACTCATGGCAAGAGCCTTGGGTGGTCACTGACGTCATATGTAAGAGTGTTCATTGTTAAATTAACAACAGGAGTCACTGTGCACTAACTCCCAATTCAGCACCTCTGTCCTAAATGAGTTTTATTATAGAGTTAACTGTAAAACCAGTTCTCAAACAGTTTTTTTGTGTATGTGCAAATTATTGAAATCTTTACTTAGTATAGAGTTGGTCTTCTGTGTATAAAGTTAATTGAAAATGAATCTTAATGGAAAATGGGACTAGGAATGGGAGAGGGAGGAGGAAGTGTGGTGGGAGTGCAGGTATGTTGGGAAGAATAACTATATTCCTAAAGTTGTACTTAGGAAATTTGTATTCCTTTAAAAATTAATTAACAAAAATAAATAAGACAACTTTTAGTAGCATTCTGTGTATGTGTCTATCTCTCTGCCACCCTGCCTTTAAACTCAGTAAAAAAATAAAGTTCAAAACATTGAGGCATTTAAATTCAGAAATGGAAATATTTGCAAAAGAATAACCTAAGTGCAGTGAGTGTAGGTCTGTGCTCCATGGAACACAATACAAGTGAATTGGTGGCATTTGGCCACCAGCAAACCGACGAGCCTCTCTTCATGTCCCACGATGTCCACACCCAATTCAACTCTCCAAGGCTCTGCTGGCTCTGACCAACTTCCTTGTGGCTCCCTTGGCCTCTCTCTGACCTGGGCATCATTTCCTTGCGGCTGTCCTCTCTCCTGTGGAAGCTAGTAGTGCTCACAACACAGAGGCCATGTTTCCTCCCAGCTCTCAGCTGGGGAAGACCCAGGGTTACATCCTTATAGGATTTCACTCTTGTCTTTCCCCTTCAAAAGCCATGTGCCAGCCAGATTGTCATTCAGGTTGTATAAGACATTTCCTGTAATTAAATGGAAACGCCATAGTTCTTTCACTCAGGTTTCCAGAAAAATAGGAGCTTCCACACAGAAATCATTCTTGCATTCACAGAAAAAGAAGTGTCTTGGAGGTAAGGAGAGTGCTTGGGAGCCCTAACATAACCAGCCATGGTAGGAACTAGATGAAAATGTGTGATTAGGAAATCACCAGCCAACATCTCACCCGGCTCTCATGAATACAGTAGAGATGTTCCTGTAATATGTAATTGCACATTAAGTGTCTTCAGCAGTGCCATCGGTGAGGGACACAGCTGGCCAGCTGCTGTGGTTTGAATGTTTGCATCCCCCTCCAGAGTTCATGCTGAAGCTTACGGCTGATGTTCCTCTTCCCCCTTCTGTCCCTAGTGGCTTGATGTTGAATTGCAGCCTCCAGAAGTGTGAAAAATAAATTTCTGTTGTTTATGAAATGCCCAGTCTAAGGTAATTTGTTATATGGACCGAATGAGACACCAGTACATGTGGTAGTGTGTGTTTGCATGTTTTGCTGGGAGAGACTTTGAATATGCGATTGATAACTGGCAATTATGTCTGATAGTGTGTGAACTTACTTTCTGTGTTTTCTGCCTTACATTGTTGCTTGGGTATTACCGTGGGTCTGAGTGATGACAGGATGTTGTTTTTCTCATTAGCTGCTTTCCTCACTGGTGTCTTTGTATCTTGAATATTCTGAAAAATTTTGCTGTGATGAATGTCAATTTTGGCTTTTTTAAAATATTTCTTGGGGCCGGTGCTGTGGCGCAGCAGGTTAATAAAGCCCTGTCCTGAAGCTCCGGCATCCCATATGGGTGCCGGTTCTAGTTCAGGATTCTTTTCTGATCCAGTTCTCTGCTATGGCCTGGGAAAACAGTCCTTGAGCCCTGCACCCACGTGGGAGACCTGGAAGAAGCTCCTGGCTCCTGTCTTCGGATTGGCGCAGCTCCGGCCATTGCAGCCATCTGGGGAGTGAACCAGTGGATGGAAGATCTCTCTTTCTGTCTCTGCCTCTCTCTGTAACTCAAATAAATAAAATAAATCTTTAAAAATATTTCTTAAGATTTTTGTGTGTGTTTCTCATGAAATTTGTGTCCACAATTGATCCCAACCATGAATTCTCTGAACACTGCTTGTCACCAGTTGTCTACCCTGTTACTCCAACTCCTGTATCTCTGTAACTTGGCACCCACATGGCACTCCATTCCCATAAGATGAATTTGTGTTTCTCATTCTTTGTCTTTATTGAATTCTTGGTATTTTCTTTAGATTGAACTTCCAGTTTAGTAATTCTACATTCAATGCTGTCTACTCCATCCCATACCTATTCATTAAGTTTCTAGTTTTTAGCATCACATTTTTCATTTCTTATAATGGTTCCTTTTCTAAGCTTCAGGGTTTTCTCCACGAATCTTGCTTTTCATATTTACTTTTCTTCTCCTTTGCCTGCCTATGTTTGTCTAACTTCCTTTTTCCTTTTCTTGTTGGTACTCAAGGAACAAAGAAATTGTTTATTCTGGCCCTGCCAAGGCAACCCACAGGTGAAACTAAAAATTCAATCAATGTATAACAAAGGTAACATAGACTACTTTTTTTTTTTTGACAGGCAGAGTGGACAGTGAGAGAGACAGAGAGAAAGGTCTTCCTTTGCCATTAGTTCACCCTCCAATGGCCACCGGCAGCTGGCACACTGCAGCCAGCACACCATGCTGATCTGAAGCCAGGAGCCAGGTGCTTCTCCTGGTCTCCCATGGGGTGCAGGGCCCAAGGACCTGGGCCATCCTCCACTGCATTCCCGGGCCACAGCAGAGAGCTGTCCTGGAAGAGGGGCAACCGGGACAGAATCTGGCACCCTAACCGGGACTAGAACCCGATGTGCCGGTGCCGCAAGGTGGAGGATTAGCCTATTGAGCCACGGCACCCGCCCACAGACTACTTTTTAAGTTGATAATTTTATATGGCTGTGAATGATGCTACAAATATCCAAATGGCTCTTGGTAGAGAAAAGGTTCTCCAGCCATGCAAGATGTGTTGCAGAATCTAGACGGTAATTCATCTGGGCCTGAAGTTTCCCTATAGGAAGCTTCACTAACAATTCAATTAATTTAATAGAAATGGGACTAATGACTAAAGTTTGGTAGCTTGTGTCTGAAGAAAGTGTAAATTTTAAGTTCTTTTGATTTTATGGGCATAGAGTATTTCTTTATCAGCTAATGATGGTAGGACCCTTAATTATGTCTCCTTGTTCATCCTTGACATGGGCATTTTGTGTCATTTTTCTTTTTTCCTACTCAGCATCCTTTGATACTTATTAATTTATTGACTTTTTTAAAAAAAAGAATCAGTTTCTAGTATTGATGATTTTTTATTTTTTTTTCTGTTTTGAATTCCAGTTTTTCTCTCATACTTGTGTGTTCCTTAATTCTGCTTATTTTTTATTTCCTTTGCTCTTCCAAAATGTATTGTTTCTTCCTGCGTGGACAGCTGGCCGTGGCTGTGTCTTCACCAGACTTTCCACAGTGCCGGCAGCAGGCACTGTGTCTCTTCCTCTTCTCATTAAGGCCCTGGTTGCATCATGAAAGCCCCTCCCCATGAGCTAATCAACCCCAGGCATCTCCCACAGGTGTCATCTCCACACACCAGCACCATGCAGGTGAGGACTCACATGCACAGAGCACCTCTTTCACAGCCTCACACACTTTAGCTCTTACATTTTCCTTTTCTTTATTTTTGAAACCTTTTATTTAATAAATATAAATTTCATAGATACAGCTTTTGGATTATAGCAGCTCTCCCCCCACCATACCCACCCTCCCATGCCACTCCTGTCCCACCTCCTACTCCCTCTCCCATCCCATTTTTCATTAAGATTAATTTTTAATTATCTTTATATACAGAAGACCAACTCTGTACTAAGTAAAGATTTCAACAGTTTGCACCCACACAGACACACAAAATATAAAACACTGTCTGAAAACAAGTTTTACAATTAATTCTCATAGTACAACTCATTAAGGACAGAGATCCCACATGGGGAGTAAGTGCACAGTGATACCTGTTGTTGATTTAACAATTGACACTCATTTATGATGTCAGTAATCACCCGAGGCTCTTGTCATGAGCTGCCAAAGCTACGGAAGCTTCTTGAGTTCACAAACTACAACCTTATTTAGATAAGGGCAGAATCAAAGTAGAAGTTCTCTCCTCCCTTCAGAGAAAAATACCTCCTTCTTTGATGGCCCCTTCTTTCCACTGGGATCTCACTCACAAGGATCCTTCATGTGGGTCATTTTTGCCACAGTGTCTTGGCTTTTCATGCCTGAAATGCTCTCAGGGACTTTTTAGCCAGATCCAAATATCTTAAGGGCTGATTCTGAGGTCAGAGTGCTATTTAGGACATTTGTCATTCTATGAGTCTGCTATGTGGCCCACTTCCCATGTTGGATCATTCTCTCCTTTTTAATTCTATCTATTGTTATTAGCAGACACTTATTTATGTGACCCCTTTGACACGTATTCCTATCATTATGATCAGTTATGCACTTAAAATGATCACTTTAGTAAGATGGCATTGGTACCTGCCAACTTAATGGGATTTGCAGTCCCATAGCAAGTTCTTAGTTTACCCTTAGAGATAAGTCTTTGGGAACGTATGCCGAACTATACATCTCCTCCCTCACTTACTTCCAATCTTATTTTTAACAGGGATTAATTTTCAATTGGATTTAAACACCTAGGAATAATTCTGTGTTAAGTAAAGAGTTCACCCAATGGTATTAAGTAGGAAAAGAAAATACTAAAAAGAATAAAATAGTAAGCTGTTTCTCGACAGTCAGTAGAAGGGTTGATCACATCATTGCTTCTGATAGTGTTCATTTCACTTCTACAGGTTTCCTTTTAGGTGTTCAGTTAGTTGGCACAGATCTGGGAATGCATATGATATTTTTCTCTTTTGGAGTTGCTTATTTCACTCAGTATGATGTTTTCCAGATTCCTTCATTTTGTTGCAAATGACTGGTTTTCGGTGTTTTTTTTTTTTTTTACCGTTCTGTAGCATTCCATAGAGTACATATCCCATACTCTCTTTATCCAGTCTTTGATTGACAGTCAGTTAGGTTGATTCCATGGCTTAGCTATTGTGAATTCAGCTGTAATAAACATTGAGGTACAGATAGCTCTTTTATCTGCTGATTTCATTTCCCTTGGGTAAATTCTGAGGCATGGGATGGCTGAGTCTTATGGAGGGCTATAAGCAAATATCTGAGGTATCTCCATACTGTCTTCCATAGTGGCTTTACCAGTTTGCATTGCCATCAACAGTGGATTAGTGTGCCTTTTCCTCCTCACCAGCATCTATTGTTAGTTGATTTCTGTATGAAAACCATTCTAACCCAGGTGAGGTGAAACCTCATTGTGGTTTTGATTTGCATTTCCCTGAAGGCTAGTGATCCTGAACATTTTTTCATGTGTCTGTTGGCCATTTGGACTTCCTCTTTTGAAAAATATGTGTTTAAATCCTTGGCCCATCGCTTAAGTGGGGTGTTTGTTTTGTTGTTGTTGAGTTTCTTGATCTCTTTATATATTCTGGTTATTAATCCTTTATCAGTTGCATAATGTGCAAATAACTTCTCCCATTCTCTCGGTTGCCTCTTCATTTTGCTGACTGTTGCTTTTTCAGTACAGAAGCTTCTCAATTTGATGTAATCCCAGTTGTTAATTTTGGCTTTGACTGCCTGTGCCTCTGGGGTCTTTTCCAAGAAGTCTTTGCCTGTGCCAATGTCTTGCAGGGTTTCCCCAATGTTCTCTAAAAATTTGATGGTATCAGGTAATAGATTTAGGTCTTTAATCCAGGTTGAGTGGACTTTTGTGTAAGGTGTAAGGTAGGGGTCTTGCTTCATATTTCTGCATGTGGAAATCCAGTTTTCCCAGCACCATTTGTTGAAGAGATTGTCCATGCTGCTGCAGGGATTAGTTTTAGCCTCTTGGTCAAATATAAGCTGGTTGTAGAAGCCTGGATTGATTTCTGGTGTTTCTTTTCTGTTCCACTGGTCTATCCATCTGTTTTTGTACCACTGCCAGGCTGCTTTGATTATAAACTCACTGTAGTATGTCTTGAAATCTGGTATTGTGATGCCTCCAACTTTGTTTTTGTTATATAAGATTGCTTTAGCTATCTGAAGTCTCCTGTGTTTCCATATGAATTTCAGCATCATTTTTTCTAGATCTGAGAAGAATGTCTTTGGTATTTTGATTGGTATTGCATTGAATCTGTAAATTGCTTTTGGAAGAATGGACATTTGGATGATGTTGATACTTCCAATCTATGAACATGGAAGGTTTTTCCATCTTTTTGTATCTTCCATTTCTTTAATGTTGTGTTTCTAATCATAGAGATCTTTGACATCCTTAAATTTATTCCAAGGTATCCGATTTCTTTTGTAGCTATCGTTAATGGGATTGATCTTAGAAGTTCTTTCTCAGCCATGGCATTGTCTGTGTATTCAAAGGCTGTTAATTTTTGTGTATTGGTTTTATAGTCTGCTACTTTACCAAACTCGTACTTGGGCCTCATTCCTTTGTAATCATAACCTCTACTCTACCACCAATGGCTCTACTCCCAACCTGTGTGTACTGATGGTCCTCTTCCCCACTTAATGCTGTATAATTGAGTTCCAATACTCTTAATGTGGAGTCCTTGGGATCCCTTATACATAGAATCATGTCATCTGCAAAAAGGGATAGTTTGACTTCCTCCTTCCCAATTTGTATCCCTTTGATTCCTTTTTCTTGCCTAATGGCTCTGCCTAAAACTTCCAGGACTATACTGGAGAGCAATAGTGAGAGTAGGCACTCTTGTCTGGTCCCAGATCTCCATGGGAATGCTTCCAACTTTTCCCCATTCAATTGGACACTGATCATGGGTTTATCATAAATTACCTTGATTATGTTGAGGAATGTCCCTTCTATATCCAATTTGCTTAGTGTTTTAATCATGAAAGGGTGCTGTATTTTCGCAAAAGCTTTCCCTGCAACTATTGGATAATCATATGGTTTTTGTTCAGCAGCTTATTAATGTGGTGTATCACATTGATTGATTTGCGAATGTCGAACCATCCATGCATACCAGGGATAAATCTCACTTTGGGTGGATGAGCTTTCTGACGTGTTGTTGGATTCTATTGGCCAGAATTTTGTTGAGGATTTTTGTGTCCATGTTCATAGGGAACTTGGTCTGTAATTCTCTTTCTCTGTTGCATCTTTTTCAGGTTTAGGAATTAAGGCGATGCTGGATTCATAGAAAGAATTTGGGAGGATTACCTCCCTTTCCATTATTTTGAATAACTTGAGAATTGCAGTTAGTTCTTCTTTAAATGTCTGGTAGAATTCAGTAGTGAAACCATACAGTCCTGGGCTTTTCTTTGTTGACAGGGTCTTTATTACTGACGCAATATCTGTCTTGGCTATATTTCTGTTTAGGTTTTCTATGTCTTCATGGCTCAATTTTGGTAGGTTGTGTGTATCCTGGAATCTATTCATTTCTTCTAGTTTTCTGTTTGTTGGCAGACAACTCTTTGTAGTAGTTTCTGATGATTCTTTTTATTTCTATGGTGTCTGTTGTTACATTCCCTTTTTCATCTCTAATTTTATTGATTTCAGTCTTTTCTTTCCTTTTTTGGGTTAATTGGGCCAAAGGTGTGTCTATTTTGCTTATTTTTTCAAAAACCCGCTCTTCGTTTTGCTGATCTTTTGTATTGTTTTCTTGGATTCAATTTTGTTGATTTCTTCTCCAATTTTAATTATTTCTTTTCTCCTACTAGTTTTGGGTTTGATTTGCTGTTGTTTTTCTACATCCCAGAGATGCACTGATAGCTTATTTATGTGGTGCTTTTCCAATTTCTTGATGTAGGCACCTATTGCTGTAAACTTTCCTCTTAACACTTCTTTTGCTGTATCCCATAGATTTTAATATGTTGTATAGTTGTCTTCATTTGTTTCCATAAAGTTTTTGATTTCTCTTTTGATTTCTTCTATGACACACGGTTCATTTAAGAGCATGTTGTTCAGTCTCCATGCATATGCTCTATTGATTCCTGAGTTGCTGATTTCCAGCTTCATTCCATTGTGGTCTGAGAAGATACATGGTATAATTTTGATTTTTTTTTTTAATTTGCTGAGACTTGCTTTATGGCTTAGTGTGTGGTCACTCCCAGAGAAAGTTCCATGCACTGCTGAGAAGAATTGTATTCTGCAACTGTATGATGAAAAGTCCTGTAGATATGTCAGGTCCATTTTGTCTATAGTGTTCATTAACTCTGCTATTTCCTTGCTGATTTTCTGTCTGGCTGATCAGTCCATTGTTGAAATTGGGGGATTGACGTCCCCCATGCTATTGTATTGGAGTCTATGTCTCCATTTAAATCCATTAATGGTTCTTTTAAATAGCCTGGTGCCTGGTAATTAGGTGCATATGCATTTATAATAGTTACATCTTCCTGTTGAAGTGATCCCTTAATCATTGCATAGTGCCCTTCTTTTTCTCTTTTAACAATTTTTGTGTTAAAGTCTATTATGCCTGGTATTAAGATGGCTATACCAGCTCTTTTATGGTTTCCGCTGGCATGGAATATCTTTTTCCATATTTTCACTTCCAGTCTGCATGCATTTCGTTGCTGAGATGTGTTTCTTGTAGACAGCAAATAAATGGGTTTTGTTTTTTAATCCATTCAGCCTGTCTGTGTCTTTTAGCTGGAGAGTTGAGGCCATTTACATTCAAGGTGACTATTTATAAGTAATGACTTTGCCCTGCCATTTTTCCAAAAATATCCTATTTTTCATTTTGAATTTCCTTTGATTTTTTACTGGGAGATTTTCTCCCTTTAGCTTCTCTCATGGTGATGGCCATGTTTCTGTGTGCAGCACATCCTTAAGCATCTTTTGTAGGGCTGGATGGGTGGTGACAAATTTTTTTAATTTCTGTTTGTTGTGGAAGTCTTTATTTCATCTTCATTCATAAATGAGAGTTTTGCAGGGTATTCTGGGTTGACAGTTTTTTTTCTCTTGAGACTTGGACTGTAGCCCACCATTCTCTCCTAGCCTATAGGGTTTCTGATGAAAAGTCCGCTGTGAGTCTCATTGGAGATCCTCTGAAAATAATCTGGCATTTCTCTCAATCACATTTTAAAATATATTCTTTATGCTTTACTGTGGAGAGTTTGATTACATTGTGTTGTGGTGAAGATCTTTTCTGGTCATGTCTATTAGTTCTATGTGCTTTCTGTACTTGGATGTCCCTTTTTTCCCCTCAAAATTAGGGAGGCTTTCTCTTATTATTTCACTAAAAAGGCCTTCTAATCCCTTCTCTCTTTCCATGGCTTCAGGAATTCCTAGAACCCATATGTTGGGTCACTTGATAGTGCCCTATAGATTCCCAACAGTGTTTTTTAATTTCCTCCTTTTTAAAATTTTTTTGACAGGCAGAGTGGACAGTGAGAGAGACAGAGAGAAAGGTCTTCCTTTTTCTGTTGGTTCACCCCACAATGGCCACTGCGGCCAGCACACCGCGCTGATCCATAGCCAGGAGCCAGGTGCTTCTCCTGGTCTCCCATGCAGGTGCAGAGCACAAACACTTGAGCCATCCTCCACTGCCTTCCCGGGCCACAGCAGAGAGCTGGACTGGAGGAGGAGCAACCGGGACAGAATTCAGCACCCCGACCAGGACTAGAACCCGGGTTGCCAGTTCCACAGGAGGAGGATTAGCCTATTGAGCCATGGCGCCAGCCTAATTTTCTCTTCTTGTGCTTGGCCTGACTGTATAAATTCCTGGGCTTTGTCTTCTATGTTGGATATTCTTTCTTCTGCTTCACTGGTTCTATTGTTAAGGCTTTCCACTGCATTTTTATTTGTTCTATTGAAACATTCATTCATTTTGATTTTTCTTTAAGATCACAATTTTGTGAGAGAAATTTTATTTCATGTTATGTATGGATTTCAGTAGTTCGTGCAATTGCTTCTGATTACTTCTATGCAATCTTATGATCAGTTTTTTGAATTCCATTTCTGGCATTTCATCAATATCATCTTCACAATCTAGTACTGAAGTGTCACGTTCTTTTGGGGGCATCTTGTTGTCTTCCTTATTCTTGTTTCTTGAATTGGTGCATTTGTTATTTGTCATTTGTGGAGATACTCACTGGTTTCTTCATTTTTTTCCTGCTGTGGTGGCTGGCTTTTATCTTTGTACTATGACTCTGTAGATAAGTGTAGTGTCTTCTTTCAGTGAATATCTAGCAGCATGTGGTGGGTGTGGCCAGGGAGCTCTGTTCAGTTCTCCAGGGTGAAGGGTGTGTGTAAGGTGATACACCCAGGTTTGGAATGGTAAATCTCTTTTTTTTTTCATCAGAAAAGAGGTTTATTCTGCCCAGTTGAGCTCCTCTCCTCAAAGGAGACCAGTGCCTGAACACTAGCCTCAGTGGATTTAATAGTCTTCCACTCTGCCACAAGGTCCACACAAAGGATTTGTGCAGTCCTCAGTATAAGCTCAGATTCTCCAGCTATGTCCCTCACCAGGTAACCAGGAATCCTTGAGCCTCCCACAGTGACTGCCCAAAGTCCCAGCCACACTGTGAGTCCTACCACACAGCCTCAGTTTTTCTCAGAGTCCTGGCACATAAGCCTCCCACAGTCATGAGCACCCAGCCCCGTTAGTTCCCCTCACCAGAGCCAGGAGTCTCTACTTGGCTAGCTGCTGGGTGCAGGTACAAGCTGGTGCAACTGTTATGTATGTTCAAAATGGTGCCCACTCTATCAGCTTGTTACAGGATGCCATTGTATGGTGAACAGGAAGAGAGAAATGTGTCCCTCCTTTTTTTTCCTCCTCTAGTTTGACAGGTACACTATCCCCTATGGGGATCCAAGCTGGGTTCCCTCTAGTCTCTTCCTACAGCTTTGTCACCAATGGCTTGGGCTGCTGCAGTCTGGTCTCACCTCACTCTCTGGCGCATAGGCTCTTGGCTGTTGGAGTCCCGAGCTGTGGGCACTCTTGCCCTCCACATAGATCCACTGTGTCCCTCTAATTTGTGTAGCATTTCCTATGCCATTTTATCCCTAATCTCTTCCTTGAGACTGCACTCTCTCTACTCTTTTTTAAAACTATCTTCTCCTAGACTACAGCAGTAAGCTCCCTCCCTACTCTGCCATCTTGGAACATCTTCTGTTATTTATTTCTATTATTTTAAAGTTAAATGATAGCTTGCATCATTGAATTTTTCATTGTAATTTTCTGTATTAAGTCAAAATAAAGTAACTATGAAGAGGGCAAATTAGTCAAAAATATGGCTTTCTGCTCAAGAAAAAATTAACACCCACTTCACAACACAGACAATATAAACTCCAGCTGTGTCAGTGATTTGTTGAAAGAGTAAACCCCCCAGAAGTCTGAGTAGAGGATTTCAGAGAGGCTCTACGATGGGTGTGCTTGTTCATGTTGGGTGTGGTCAAACGCACGGTCTGCCCAGGAGAAACCCCAACGTTCTCAAGGAGAGAGCAGGATGTGCCTGTGGACAGTCATATGAGAGTCCTGGAGACAAGACCAAGGTCAGCAGCAAACTGGAAAAGGTGCTTGCAGCACACATAAGAGATCCTTGGTCTATTACATGTAAAGAGTTCCTAATACTCAACAAGAGGAAGCACAACAATCCAAGGGGAAAGTGAGATATTGTAAAGCAGAAGTAGAAAATCAGGGACAAGACTGGACCTTGTACAGAAAATGTTCCCTGCCCAGCAGGGGACTGCACCCAAGCTGAAGTCTATAACCTGTACATAATGAGGCCAGGTAAGATTTTCAAAGCCTAAATTAAAATCAGTGGGGAGAGTTCTACGCCATGGTGGGAACACAGCTCTGCAAGATCTCTGACCCCATCAGTATGGAGCTATTGTGCCTGGGCTCTGGTCTACACCAGGCCTGTCTGGCTTGGGTCATGGCTCCAGGCATCACTATCGAATGGGGAGTGTGAGTGTGGGGGAGTAGGCTGCAGAGCCAGAGACACAGGTAGCCAGCAGCCTTCAGGAAATGGTCAGCCCCACTGAGAAGCATGCTCCTAACAGCGAAACCCGTGTCCTAAGCCCTGAGAGCCATGTACATCTGTCCTCTGGTGTGTCTGTGCTCAGATGCTGGTCACCAGGAATGGGGGATGTGAATGTGGAGGCTGACATGTCTGAAGACCTGCTGTCAACCAGCTGGAGCCCTGGGAGCACCCACAGGCTGGAGACCTTGGGAGCAGAGGTTCCTGCTCACATTCAAAGGCAGGAAAACAAGCAAGTGGACGCATGGAAAACTGAGCTCAAGGTCCCAGCTCCAAGGCAGTCAGCAGGAAGAGCTCACTCTTATGCAGGGAGAACCAGAGATCAGCTAGTCACATGAAGCCCTCACACACAGAGAAAGTCATCAACTCCACCAGGGTGTGGATTTGAATTTTAAACTCATTCGCACACATTTCAACCCATCATGATGCTGTTGCAGAGGCCAGCACCCGGTGACTCAGTGGAGGTCACATACAGAATTAACCATCACACTCTAGGGTCAACACACAGAGATCGGTGCTCTTACTTCCTGGTAAGCGGAGACAAATGCACAGCTGCAGGTACCAACTGTATGAGGGCAACAGGGAATCACCATGAAAACCAGCTGCTGGCCTACAGGAACATCGGGTGACATGTGAACACTATGCAGTATTGTTTATGGTTGGGAGAAACAGCCGTGAGGTCCATTCCTGTATGTAAATAAAGCGTGATGACCCTCGCAAGGGAAGAGACCCTGAGCTGTGCGTGGTATGGAGCTGAGTGGCACTGAGCTGCGGACCTTACAAACGTTATGCACTTTTCAGAGAGCACAAAAGGAAAGCTCGTCTACAGCTGACCCCACTGCTCCCACTGCTCCCAGGGCTCAGGTGCAGAGGGCCAAAGGCGCAGGTCCGCCTTCCTGCTCCCGTCTTCAAACAGGTGCTCATTTTTAAAAAGTACAGAGCTGTAAGTGTGTTCACAGCCAATAAAAATCTGTGCAAAGGAAATGTGAGGTGGCCTCATGTGACTGGGGGCTCTGTTGCCATGAGAGGGGTTGTGCCCGAGGTCTGTTGTGGAGCAGAGGGGTCTGGGTCCTCGAGGCAAGAACTCTTCCCATCAGGTCACTTTCTCAACCAAAAAGGTGGGGGTGGGGCAGAAGCAGGTGGTCCATGAGAGGACCTTGCACCTGCAGCTCACACTTGCCTGCGGGGACAGTGCCCTGAGGCCAACTAGGTCTGGCTTGTGATTTTCTTCACATCTCCTTTTCATGCCTCAGAGCCTGAGGAATTCCTGGGCCTTGGTCCCAGCCTCACAGGTGAGGAGGAGTTGGATGAGGGTAGGGCAGGGCACCCAAGGGGAAGTGGAGTCCCAGCACACAGCACAGGCCCACAGCCCCACCTAATTGGCCACTGGAGGCCCCAAGGCCGAGCTCTGCCAGATGCACAAAGCCTTCCCTAGCAGAGTAAGCCCAAGGGCAATGGCCTCACATGCCGCCCAGCTGACAGGACAAGGCCAGGAGGCAGAGGTGAGTGAGCCCGTCCTCCCCCTCTCCCACCAAAGACCCAGGAGCTCACTGCAGCCAGAAGTGTACACCTGGTGACTCTGTTACCTGAGGTGCCCACGTCTGCCCCCTCCCAGTCTCCTGCCCTGCTCTGGAAGCCAGGGCTGAACAGGGGATGAGCAGGGGTCCCCGGCACCCACCTCACTGTATTCAGCACAGAGCAGACCAGAGCACAGGAGACGCTGGAGGGCACAGGCTTCAGGGAGCCGAGCTCACTCAGGATGACAACAGGAGTCAGTGTGGGCAGCCAGGCATGGCACAGCCAGCACAGGGCTCAGAGCTGGAGCGCTGGGTCCCAGTGTGAATGGAAAAAGCAGGCACAATGTATAGATTTGGTGTTAGTGGGGTCAGTGTGACACTGCCTTCTAGCAAGCTGCAGGCCACGCTCCAGGAATGGAGTCACCACAGAGGACACCTGTGTCACCCAAAGAGGGTTGCTCAGGCCAGGTAAAAGCCCCCCACCCCCACCCACCCCACCACCGTCTGCCCTCCTGTGCCCCTGCAGGAGGCAGAGTGCTACTGTGCCCAACAACACAGTGAGCCTGGCTCTGCCAGAGTGTAGATGCCAGCAACTTCTCGGGGGCTGGCACAGGCACCCAGGTAGTCAGGGTGGGGATGGCCAGGGGACCCTGATGGGAACCCCTGGCCTAGGAGAGAGCCCCAGAGCCACAAAGCTAAGAACTCTGGGGGTAGGAGTGCAATTGGTGACCCTGTGGTGGGATGTGGGAGGTCACTATAGTAAGAAGCCCTTCCTGTGTGCCTGAGCCAGGAATGGTGGCCCAGGACAAGCAGTTGTGGCCAGGGGTTACTGAAGCTGCTGTCCAGGGTGTGCAGTGTAGCCTTTCCCCAACCCCAGTCCCCTGCTCCCAGGGCCCCTGCCTGGGCCCTGCAGCTCCATCTGTCCCCTCTGCTGCCCTTCCAGGGTGGGTATCACAGTCTCACCAGGAGAGGACATCACACAATGCACCCCCTCCCTGGTGCTCACTGCTATGTGGGCATCTGGGATGTCATCAACCCAGTCAGGGATGAGGGCTGAGGGGCTGGGGACAGAGCCTCCTGCACATCACCCACTCACCCACCAGTGCTGCCTCCATTCTCAGCTCACTCACTGAATGCAGCTGCAGCGGATGGCTGAGCTGACCTCCAGGAACATGGGCTCAGCTCTGGAATCAGATCACACCTCTTGTGATGCCCCGTGTCTCTCTGGCCAAGCCTGACTCATGCCCCCATGACCTTGGGGACACACGCGGGATGATGCTGGCCCTCTGCAGATAGTGTCCGTCCTGCTCCCAGGACTGCACGTGTCCAGGGAGATTCAGAGAGAGGGGCCTTGCAGAGCTGAGTGGCTATGATCTCGTAAAGCACAGCCAGCCCTGGAGGGGAGTGGGTGGGTCTGGGGAGGAGGCAGACAGAGCCGTGAGGCAGAAACAACCAGAGAGGGCACATCCACCTCCTGACCATCCCCTGGCCCCTATCTGGTTGATCCTCAGACCAGAGTGGCTGGGCTGGCACCTTCCATACGCGTCCACCATGCACACATGAAGGGGGCTTCTGAGCACCATGTTCAGGTACAGGGAGCTGGGATGACATGCTACTGTGGTCAGGCTGGGGCAGGTGAAGCTAGGGTGACCAGGGTCCTGCAGGGGAGAGACAGAGTCAGCCCCACCTGACTCAGCCTGGGCAGGGCTGGCACTGCTGTGTGTGAGACAGGGAGGAAGGGAGGGATGAGGCCAGGAACAAGGTGTGCAAATGGCCCAGCCCAAGAGCGGCCCTGGGGCAGGAAAGCAGGTGTCTGAGGAGCAGGACAGGGAGGCTGGGAGGCTGCCCTCACCAAGTCACTCACTGCTGCCTCCCCAGAGCCCCTGAGAGCCCTAGTGCAGAGTCTGCCCCACCACGTCCATGGATCCAGTGAGTCAGGGTCACTTTCCCTCTCCAGGCCAGGCTGAGTCCATGGAAGGAACAGTGGGTGGCTGGCGGCCCCTCAAGTCAGTAAACAGCGTGGCACCAGCTCCCTGAGCCGAGTAACCGTGGTCTGCTCTTCTCACCACCACCACCACCCACTTTGTCCCCTGCCCAGTCAGGGCCATGCCCACGCACAGAAACACAACCCTCTCCGCGGCATCCTGGGGGCCATTTGTGCTAGAGGGGTTTGGGGAAGATGAGCAGACCCAGGCCCTGCTCTTTGCTGTGTTCCTGGCCCTGTATGTGGTGAGCGTCCTGGGCAACCTCACCATGATCGTGGTCATCAGCCTGGATGCCCGACTGCACTCCCCCATGTACTTCTTCCTCAAGAACCTGTCCTTTCTGGACCTGTGCTACTCCTCGGCCATTGCCCCCAACGCCCTGGCCACCATGTTCTCCTCCTCCAAGGTCATCACCTTCACCGGCTGTGCCATTCAACTCTTCTTCTTCTCATTTCTTGGTACCACTGAGGCTTTGCTCCTGGCCGTGATGGCCTATGACCGGTTCATGGCCATCTGCAGCCCCCTGCACTACCCGGTGACCATGAGCCCCTCGGCCTGTGCCCGCCTGGTGCTGGGTGCCTACGGTGGGGGCTGCCTCAACTCCCTGGTGGAGACCAGCCTCACCTTCCAGCTGCCCTTCTGCGGCTCCACCCACATTGACCACTTCTTCTGTGATGTGCCCCCTCTGCTGCGGCTGGCCTGTGCCGACACGGCCCTCAACCAGCTCGTCATGTTCGCCATCTGCGGCTTCATCCTTGTTGGTGCCATGTTAGCGATCCTCATCTCCTATGGCTACATCGCGGTGACCATCCTCAGGATGCGCTCTGGATCCGGGCGACACAAGGTCTTCTCCACCTGCGGCTCCCACCTGACGGCTGTGTCCATGTTCTACGGGACTGGTTTTGTTATTTATGGCCAGCCGGGAGGTGTGGGGTCCGTGGAGCAGGCGAAGGCGGTGTCTGTCTTCTACACCCTGGTCATCCCGATGCTCAACCCCCTCATCTATAGTCTGCGGAACCAGGACGTGAAGGAAGCCCTGGGGAGGCTGGGACAGAGATGCACAGCCACGTGAGACAGTGGCTGTGACAGAGCCCAGGGGGCTGGAAGGGAGGACAGTGGTAGTCACTTGGTGTAGTCTGAATCATTCATTCTTTTATCCTCTCATTCATCCATTTTCAACCACTCATCCAGCCATTCTTGAAATCATGTTATAGACCAGACATATACTACTTGTGAGGGGCAAAGAGGAATCAGGCAGGTTCTTTGCCCTCAGGAATCTGAGGGTCCACAGCTGGAGCGAGACTCAAGTCACTTAGTGCACCAGCAAGGGGCAGAGCTAGGAGCAGCTTGTCCTGAAGTGGAGGATGGGAGCCGGTGTTGACCTCTCTCCATGACAGTGCCTGGATCAGACGTTCCGTGTCACGTTCTCCCCATATCACTGAATCTCATGGAAGCCCCTGATCATCTCAGGACAGGAAGCTTGAGAGGATGGGGCCAGACCCTTCTTTACTGCATCCTGCTGTCCCTACAGCTAATCCTAGAGACTGAGGGAGACCCCTCCTCCTCCCCCATGGCCCAGCACGGCTGCTTCCTCCCCTCCGCCTGTCCGTGATGCCGACCCCTCCCGCAGGGCAGCACCACGCCTCTTCCTCCTACCTGAGACACACCTGCTCCAGCGTGGAGGGGACGGACAGGCCCTCTGAGTGCTGCTACCCTGCTCATGTGCTGGAAAATCCCCCAAGGTCCCATCTGCTTCGTGTGTCACTCACTTCAGCGTGGCACTCTGCAACGTCATTGCTACTCCTGTTTAATTTCCCTTATTCATCTGATATCCAAGTCCTCTCTCCTCCTCGTCTTCTCTATTTTTTTTTAGTAGTTCCTCGGTTTTGTGCTCCACCAAAGACATCCCCTGGTGTTTAGCCATGTTCTTTTCCCTTTCCCTCTTTTCAAATTTTCTCTCAGATTCATATTTTCTGTCATTCCCTGTGTTTTTAGTAGGAAAAAGATGTCTGTCTTGTTTATCATAATATGAAGCTGGAAGCAGAAAATACTGAAACATTCTTCCTTGCTCAAGTGTAGATTTTCCTTCAGGTTGTAGAATTTGATGTACAAACAAGAATGTGTTAAGAGTCCTCAGGATAAGAGCATTAATCTCGACTTAGAATTGTCGGGAATACTTTTCTTACACTACACGATTCTCCAAGAATCTGGAGGAGACAAGAGAAAAAAAAAAACAGGCCCTCAAAAGCTACACATTATTTTCCTTTTGCTTTACCTACATTTCAGATTTGGGGCACATTACGGTTCAGCATCAGAAGTGGTGTCTTTGTGCTGTCGCCTCCCGGCCAGTACCCGGGGAATTCGGACTCCATCTGTGGTTTCTGACACGGGTCTAGCAGTCTAGCAGTGGATGAGGTGAGGCAGAGAGCAGACTTCCTAACATTCAAAGGCCATCTTGTTGGCTTTTTACTGATTCAATGCTAGACCTTGAGAACTATTTCACTTTTACTTGTGCAAAAAACATACCACATAAAATTCGCCATCTTCACCATTTTTAGCGCACTGCCTGGAATGGCTAAGCTCATCACGTGCAGTGCAGCCAGTGCAGTGCAGCACGGAAAGCCACACCCACCCTCCGCCCCAGCCCTCCGTCAGTACTGACACAGCCACGCCCACCCCTCTGCCCCAGCCCATCAGTAGTGACACAGCCACGCCCACCCTCTGCCCGCCCCCTCAGTACTGGTATGGCCACGCCTGCTCTGCCCCAGCACCCCTCAGTACTGACATGGCCACGCCCACCCTCTGCCCCAGCCCATCAGTAGTGACACGGCCACGCCCACTGCCCCAGCACCCCTCAGTACTGACACAGCCACGCCCACCATGGCCCCAGCCCATCAGTAGTGACACGGCCACGCCCACCCCTCTGCCCCAGCCCATCAGTAGTGAAATGGCCATGCCCACTCTGCCCCAGCCCATCAGTAGTGACACGGCCACGCCCACCCTCTGCCCGCCCCTCAGTATTGGTATGGCCACGCCTGCTCTGCCCCAGCACCCCTCAGTACTGACATGGCCACGCCCACCCTCGGCCCGCCCCCTCAGTACTGACATGGCCACGCTCACCCTCTGCCCCAGCCCATCAGTAGTGACATGGCCACGCCCACCCCTCTGCCCCAGCACCCCTCAGTACTGACACAGCCACGCCCACCCTCTGCCACAGCCCATCAGTAGTGACACGGCCACGCCCACCCCTCTGCCCCAGCACCCCTCAGTACTGACATGGCCACGCCCACCCTCTGCCCCAGCCCATCAGTAGTGACACGGCCACGCCCACCCCTCTGCCCCAGCACCCCTCAGTACTGACATGGCCACGCCCACCCTCTGCCCCAGCCCATCAGTAGTGACACGGCCACGCCCACCCTCTGCCCCAGCCCCCTCAGTACTGACACAGCCACGCCCACCATGGCCCCAGCCCATCAGTAGTGACACGGCCACGCCCACCCCTCTGCCCCAGCACCCCTCAGTACTGACATGGCCACGCCCACCCTCTGCCCCAGCCCATCAGTAGTGACACGGCCACGCCCACCCCTCTGCCCCAGCACCCCTCAGTACTGACATGGCCACGCCCACCCTCTGCCCCAGCCCATCAGTAGTGACACGGCCACGCCCACCCTCTGCCCCAGCCCCCTCAGTACTGACACAGCCACGCCCACCATGGCCCCAGCCCATCAGTAGTGACACGGCCACGCCCACCCCTCTGCCCCAGCACCCCTCAGTACTGACATGGCCACGCCCACCCTCTGCCCCAGCCCATCAGTAGTGACACGGCCACGCCCACCCCTCTGCCCCAGCACCCCTCAGTACTGACATGGCCACGCCCACCCTCTGCCCCAGCCCATCAGTAGTGACACGGCCACGCCCACCCTCTGCCCCAGCCCCCTCAGTACTGACACAGCCACGCCCACCATGGCCCCAGCCCATCAGTAGTGACACGGCCACGCCCACCCCTCTGCCCCAGCCCATCAGTAGTGACACGGCCACGCCCACCCTCTGCCCCAGCCCCCTCAGTTCTAACAGCCACGCCCACCCCTCTGCCCCAGCACCCTCAGTACTGACATGGCCACGCCCACCCTCGGCCCAGCCCCTGGGCACCTGTGGTGGCCGAGCTGCGCCTCTCCTGGCCTGCGGGCTGGCGTGGCGTGTGCGCGGTCCCATGGCTGCCTTCCCCGAGCCCCGTCATGGCAGGGCTCCTGCTCCCCGAGGTGGCCCACCCTGCGCGGCCGTGTCCCGCCGTGGGCACCACACACGGCTGTGGGGAACTCGCCCGGCTCCCGGCCACACGCGCCTGGGCCCGCCCCACGTCCACGGTGGCAGCGAGGGCGCCCAGGCCGGGCAAGGCTTCCCTCAGGGCTGGGACCTGGGCCGGCTTCCTGTCCGTCGGCCATTTGCATCTTTGAGGGCAAACCCTCCGAGCCGCTGGTTTCCCGCCAGCTCTGTGGTGCCCGCGCTACCCTGCAGTCAGGGCGCGGCGGCTCCCCCCCCCACCCCGCGGAGACGGCTTCCGGTGGAGGGAGCCTGTCGGGGCGGAGCCCGCGCGCTCACTTCCGGTGTGCGTGCCCACCGTCCATCACTTCCGGTGTGCGTGCCCACCTTCGCCAGCACTGATGAGGGCTTCCGTCGAGGGATCCTGTCAGAGGTGGCGCCCGCTGCGCTCACTTCCGGTGCGCACCCCCATGGGCTCACTTCCGGTGCCCGCGGGCACTCACGTCTGGTGTGCGGGCTCACTTCGCCTCCACCCTCTGTGAGGGGTCCCGCCGGGCGCTCACTTCCGGTCCACTCACTTCCGGTGCCCACCCCATGTGCTCACTTCCGGTGAGCTCACCTCTGGTGCCCACCCCCCTGCACTCACTTCCGGTGTCGCGTGCCCACCATCGCCAGCATTAACAATGGCTTCCGCCAGAGGGAGCCTGTGAGGGGTCGCGCCGGGTGCTCACTTCCGGTGCCCCCGCAGAGGAGGAGCTCGGTTGGTCCCACCTCACCGAGGAGCCCTGCGCTCCGGCCCGAGGCCCGCCGAGGCTCCTCAGTGCGCACGGTGAGGGCGAGCGTGTGCAGACCCACCTTCTCCAGCCCCACGGCGGGCGTTGTCTGAGTGGTCTTGTTCCGACCGCACCTGGACGGTTATTCCGTTTCGCGGCGTTAATTGGGCTGTCGTCTCGCCGGACGCCGGTGCCATACCGTTTGCTTTACCGTAGCTCCGTGCTGTGTTTTAAGACGACGTATGAGCCTTCCACATTTGTTCTTCTTTCCCACAGTTATTTCGGCTCTTTGGGGATCCTCTGAAAATCCCTATGAGTTTTAGGGCGGGCTTCCCTTGTCTTTCCCTGGGGTTTCAGGGGGGACCGTAGATTCGCACGCTGCCCGGGGTGCTGGTGACGGCTTACGTGCCCTTGAGCACGGGACACCTCTCACTCGTGTGGGTGCTCTTTGGCGATGATTGGCAGCTGTTGGTGTCCACGTCTCTGGTTGGTTAAGTGCCCGTTTTGATATCCTTGTAAATGGCACTGCTGTCTCCATTCTGGCATTCCCGTCGTTCATGTGATAATGCAGTGTTTTGTGTGCCCACTGTGTATCCTGAACTTGGCTAAATTAGCACAGCAGTCCTAACGGCTCTTCATGGAATGTTTAGAATTTTGTTCGTGTGGCAGGTGTTCAACAGGCAATGGCACATGGGACTCCAGCGCCCCTACCGGGACTAGAACCCGGCGTGCCGGCGCTGCAGGCGGAGGATTAGCCCAGGGCCGAAAACCAAGATTGGTTAGCACTCGTCTATTGGCAGAGTTCGACTTGGGGCGGGGTGGGTGGGACGGAAAGGTTGACGTCACAGAGAAGGGCTGTGCGTCGCGGGGCGGCAGCAGTGACAGGGTTCAGGGTGTCTCCACCGGTCCTGGGGGCTTCCAGCTGACAACAGCGTCTTGCAGGTGTTGCGGTTGCGGGCACCAGCCAAGGCGGTGTTCTCAGGCTTGGGGCACAGGGAGGCAGGATGTTTTGTTCCCAGGAAGACCCCAAGACGGCCTGGTGTGAGGGGCCCCTCTACGGGGCTCTCAGGAGCACCTCAGCTCACGCTGCTGTCTCGGTTACGAGTCCGTCGTCCATTCTCCTGACAAGAGGGTGATGTCAGCTGCACCTGGGAGGGTTGGCGTCTTCCTTTCCAGCTCGCACCACCCCCGGCTCCGTTTCTGGCCTCGTGGTGGCAGCCAGGACGTCAGGTGCCCAGAGGAATAGAAGCGGTGAGGTCAGGCATCCTTACTTTGTTCCTGACCCTAGAGGACAATGTTGTATCACCTCTCACCGTCTAGAACGATGTCAGTTGTGTTTTTCATGTACGGCCTTTCCTAAGCTGACGTCGTTGCCTTCTGTTCCCAGTGTGTTGCGAGCCTTTATCTTGAAGTGGTGTTGAATTTATGAAATCTTTTCCTGGATCTAGAGTCACGTGTTGTGCCTCCATTCTGTTGGTGTGGTGTGCCACGTTGCTTGATTTTAAACCACACAATTTTAGCAGTCTGTGCTGACTCGCTCTCTCTGTGGTAGTGCTGTGCCCAGGTCGTTAGATCCCCGCAGAGACCCCCAGAGAGTCGATCACACCGAACTGCAAAAGCAAGGTTTATGCGGGAGTACAAGCCATGACAGGGACCCCATCCAACCAACCGGCACAGCGGAGGAAGGAGTGAGGCCCCGGTCTTTGTTTGGGAGAGATTTGAAAGGGAAAAAGGGCTCCATCAGCAGGAAAAAAACAGTTACATACAGCATGGAAGCTCTGGGCACAGGGGGTTACAGGGGGGCTCACAGCATGGAAGCTCTGGGCACAGGGGGTTACAGCGGGGCTCACAGCACGGGGGCTCTGGGCACAGGGAGTTACAGCGGAGGCTCACAGCACGGGGGCTCTGGGTACAGGGGGTTACAGCGGGGGCTCACAGCACTGGGGCTCTGGGTACAGGGAGTTACAGGGGGGCTCACAGCACTGGGGCTCTGGGTACAGGGAGTTACAGCGGGGGCTCACAGCACGGAAGCCTTGGGTACAGGGAGTTACTTTGTTCAGCAATCTCTACTGTGCTGTCCTTGGTCTACCGAGCTAGCTGTCCCTGGTGAGTTGTGATATCTCCAGAATGCCTGAATGCCTGCTTTTACAAGGATCCGGGTCTGCTATGGGAAACGGAGGCTGCTTCTTTTTTTGTTTGTTTTAAAATGGAGTCACTTTGGTTCTTCAGCAGTACCATGCTTACCACCTCACTCTCATCCGCTCCACCTTCTCTGCTTGTGGGTATATGCAACATGCATGTGTGTAACGTGTGGAGCGCATATACACAGACACGTGTGCTCTTGAAAGGGACTGTGGGCCCCCAGTCTCTTTGGCTTTGTCTGGGCTCTCCCCCTCTCACAGGTGCCCCCACCACGACATCAGCTGTCATGAGGCCCTCACCCAAGCTGAGCTGACGCCAGCCACACGCACTGTGGGCTAATTGACCTCTTTTCTTCAGGAGGTTACCTGTCCTCGGGTATTTCACTACAGCAACAGGAAACAGACCGATACAGTATATCCAAAAAGATGAGGTTGACCCTCAGAGAGCTACCCAGACTCCCGTGTTCGCTGCAGCACTGCCGACAATGGCCAGTACTGTGTGGAATCCACTGAGGTGCTCGCCAGTGAGTGAATGCCTGACGGGAAGGGGCAGATAACACATCGGGGTGCTGTTCATCCATGAAAGAATGCTAGGGAGACATGGATGGAACTGCAGGGCATAACGTTAAGTGAGATGAACCACAGGAAGACAAATTCTGCATGTTCTCACTTCTGGAAACCAACCAAATTGATTTCATGGAAGTAAAGAGTAGAGTGGCGATCCCGAGGATAGGAAGGGTGGGAGGGTGGGTGGAGGGAGCTTTGGGATGCGGTCCTGAGCTCTAGGGTTCTACAGAACACCAGACCTCAGCTTACGGCAGTGTAGTACATGGTTTATGGAGGACTGGAAGTGAAGGTTCTCCTCACAAAGGAAGATCAGTGCCGGAGGAGCTGGACGTGCTGACCTACCCTGATGTGAGCACATGCACCAACTCTCACGTTGTCCCCACAGAGTCCCAGCTGTGTGCTCAGTGCAAAGCACGTAAGTACATTGACCAATGAAAATGAAGAATCACCTCAAATGCTTCCTCTTTTATTTTCTCGCTCAATCCCAACCTGAAGGGATCTCCACACTCCTGAGTCTCTGTGTCTCTCACATGGGCTTGTCATTTACCCTGATATATTGAATATAGAATAAATAAAGACTTTGTTTGCACACACACACACAGAGAAGGGATATACAGAGGTCCAACACATTCTTCATACATTTTCCAGCAGTGGTAAAATCTCACAAAACTGATGGACATTATCACAAGCAGAAAATTGACATTATTAAAAACTACACATCTTATTCAGTAATGACCAGTTTTACATGCATTTATTTTGTGGTTTCTGTTATAGCTTTGACAGTCAAGATACACAACACATCTGTTCCCAGGATATCCTATTGTAGCGAGAGCCATCTTCCTCCGTCTCAACTCCACTAACTCATGACAACCACTACGCTCTTCTTCATCTCTATGATTTTTACTACTTCAAGAATTATTTTTAAAGAGTTATTTATATAAAAATAATAGTTACACAGATAGAGGGAGAGACAGTGAGAGAGACAAAGAGAGAGAGCGAGCGAGCCTTGGTTGGTACATTCCCCAGATGGCCACAATGGCCAGGGTTGAGCCAGGCCAAAACCAGGAGCCAGGAGCTTCATCTGGGTCTCCCATATGGGTGCAGGGTCCCAAGGCCATCAGCAGGGAGCTGGAACGTAAGTGGAGCAGCAGGGACATGACCCAGCACCCATATAGGATGCTGGTGTTGTAGGTGGTAGCTTAACCCACTACACTACACCATTGACCCCACGAATGGTTTATGAATTGAATCATATAGCATGTAACAGTTTGAGAGTGGCATTTTTCAATTGAGAATTCCATTGGAATCCATCCAAGTTACTGTGTGTTTGAATAGGGTCCCGTGATGTCCATGTTACTTCTGAGACCCTGGTGAATTTCATTCTGTGTGCATGTTTCCAGCTGGGATATCTCTCTGTCTAGGCCACCAAGTCATTTCATAGGGACATAGGTTATCTTTTCCTTTACGGATGTGCATCTTATTTTCCTTAACTCATTGCAGTGGCTGGAACTTTCAGCACTGTGTCAAAGAATGACAGACTGTTCCCAGTCTGGGGTAGAAAACATTGTCTTTCACCGTTAACTGTGATGCTGCCTGTAGGTCATTTGCATATGTTATCGAGTTGAAGTCCTTCTCTCTCTGCTTTGCCAGGAGTTTTCATGTGGTCAGAAGCAGGGCTTTTTCCAGATGTCCCTTCTGGCTTGAGCGATAGGAACATGGATTCTTCTCTATCCTGTTGATACTGGGTGTCATGAGTTGGGCAGGATTTGTCTCCCCACACCCACACAGATGTTCAGACTCCAAATTCTTCCATCAGTGGTTAATGGATCAACAGTGGAGACTCGCTTTAATCGTGGCCCCTGAGACTTGGGCCTGCAAGGAGGACTTTAAGGGCCTGGGGCCATTCGTGAGGCGGTGATGCACGCGGAGGGTGCTCGCTGTGCCTCTCTGCTTCCTGGGTCACTGTATGCCCATAACGGTGGTCATCCTTCAGCCTCACCAGATGGCTGAGCCAATGGGGCCACCCAGCCTTGGACTGTGCACCTCCAAACTGTAGGCATAAGGAAACCATCTTCCTCACTGAGTGGCTGCACTTGGGGTTTTAATTGAAGTAATGGAACACAGTGCAGTGTGGGGTTGTTACCATTGACACCACCGGAAAAGCCAGGGGAGACCTTGGAACTGCTTGACTGAAAACAGGCTGGAAGGGCTTTGCAGGCAGATGAGAGGGAGCCATGATACTGTGAGCAGGGTGCTGTGGGCAGTTCTGCAGAAAGCTGGGAGAAGCACGCAGAGTGAAGGCTATACTGAGGTGGCCTCACGGGTCAATGAGGATTCTGTCTGCTGTTGGTCCAAAGCCATCATTCCTATATGGAGGCAGAGGACCTGGCTGTATTGAGACTGTGGGAGGCTGACCCTAAAGATGGTGGCAGACGAGAACTCAAGGCAGCAGCCTCCGCGGGGAGAGCAGGGGAGCAAAGTCATGTTCCACACACAGGAAGTGGTAGAGACGTCCAACCCACACGTGAGCAAGAAGATGTGGGATGCATGCTCAGGGAGACCCAGCTCAGCCAAGGCTCAGGTGGGCTGGCTTGTGGAGACACGGACAAGAGCCCACAGAGTACAGGCTCACAGGGAGCACACAGAAAACTCCTAAGGGGCTCAGAGAGAAGAGCTTCATCCGTACTTATCACTTCCAAGCTGATGGAATCACCAGGCATGTGTGTGTTTGATTTTTAATAGGAAAGGGAGAGAGAGACGGACAGATTCAGAAAGGAAATCTAGAGGCGGGTGCCTTACACTGCCCGACTGTACATGGGGTGATGATGTGTGTGGTCAGCGCCTGGGCAGGTGCATCAGGGGTCAGGTGGAACGGGTGGCCCCGTCACCATCCTCACCCAACAGGCCAGGGCTGGAGCAGCACAGGGAGGCGGTGGATGTCCAGGAGGTCCCAGCTGCCCTCACCCTGCTGAGCCCTCTCCAGTGAAGGCCGCTGGTCTCTCCAAATGTGTGCGCTTTGGGCCCTGCAGCCACTCCAGGGGTCCCTGGGGAATGTGAGTTCACAGCGGCTTTTGGAAGGGATAATGATCAGACACAGATTGGCCACAGCACAGCAGCTTCCAGAGGCCCAGGGAGTTGGGAGTCCCAGCGCACAGCAAGGGCCCAGTCACCCCTAATTGGCCATGGGAGGCCCTGAGTCCCAGCCCTGCCAGGTGCACAAAGTCCTCCCTGGCAGAGTGAGGCCAAGGGCAGCAGACTCGCACACTGCCCAGCTGCCCGGCTGCCCCGCTGGCAGGACAAGGCCAGGAGGCAGAGGTGAGCAAGCTGTCCCCTCTCCTGTCAAAGACCCAGGGGCTTCAGGCAACCAGAACTGCATGCCAGCAACTCTCCCTGGGACTCCTGTGCCCACCTCTGCCCCCCCCCAGTCCTTTCCCTACCAGGAAGTCTCAGCTGGAGAGAGGAGGGACAGAGGGCCTTGGTGCCCACTTCACTCAGTTCAGCATAGACCACGTCAGCAGTGCAAGGGACTCTGGGTGGGTAGGACCTGGTTGTGTGGCCTTGGGTGAGACCTGACCATCACCTGGGAAAGGAAAGACCAAGGGGCTCACCCGTCAGGGCCCCCAGGGTTGAAGGCGGCCATTTCCATGGGGACACAGCAGAGCTGGGGTATACAGTGAGCACTCAGGGCCTGCACTCAGCAGGGGAGGCAGCTGGCCTGGCTGGGACTTATGGTCACCATGAGCAGAGCCTCTGCACTCCACGTGGAGGCCACCCCTCAGGGTGCTTTGTGAAGCCCAGGCTCCGAGTCTGCAGGTAGTGCAGGGTGGGGCCAGGGAGCAGCCCCTGCACTCACCACTCCAGGTGCTGAGGGCTCCCTGTCCAGCAGGAGGTCAGGAGTGCGGGCAGGGCCAGGTGAGGCAGAAGCTGCAGCTGCCCAAGAGCTCTCATTGCAGGGACCCAGGGAGCAGCTGAGCCTCTCACAGCAGGGGCCCCACCCGTTCTTCCTCACACTCAGACTCTAGACCTTGGCTTTGGGGTGGATTCTCTACGTTTTCAACCCATCGCAAGGACACTCGCGTGGTCAGTATTTTGAGACGGGACATGAGAAAGCCTTGCCCAGGGTAAGAAGTACCAGACCATTTCATTCAAACCCGTGAGCTCACAGTGGGAAAAGCTGCTGGGTAGAGGGTGGGGTGGAGCACCCTCCAACGTGTGAAGGTGAGCCCTGCCGAGGGGTGCAGCAGCTGTGCCCGCCCACCCAGGGCACCCAGTCACTGCCTGGAGCACATAGCAGCCCCCGCCCAGCCAGGCTCTGTACACAGTGGCCTCGGGCCTCTCTGCTGGTGACCAGCAGAGCCCAGCTCAGCGTGGTGACAATGACAGGAGGGGAGATGGGTGAGGAGTGTGCAGATGGAACTGGGCAGAGCCCCCTCTGCTGTCTGAAAAAGAAAGAGCAGGCCTTGCCTGAGCCCCAGCCCTGAGGGGGGAGGGCACAGGGCAGGCAGGTAGACTGCAGGAGGGCACGGTCATCCTATACACCTGCGTGGGCTTGACCCTGGCTGAGCCCCAGCCCTGAGGGGGGAGGGCACAGGGCAGGCAGGTAGACTGCAGGAGGGCACGGTCATGCTATAAACCTGCGTGGGCTTGACCCTGGCTGAGCCCCAGCCCTGAGGGGGGAGGGCACAGGGCACAGGGCAGGTAGACTGCAGGAGGGCACGGTCATGCTATAAACCTGCGTGGGCTTGACCCTGGCTGAGCCCCAGCCCTGAGGGGGGAGGGCACAGGGCAGGCAGGTAGACTGCAGGAGGGCACGGTCATGCTATAAACCTGCGTGGGCTCGACCCTGGCTGAGCCCCAGCCCTGAGGGGGGAGGGCACAGGGCACAGGGCAGGTAGACTGCAGGAGGGCACGGTCATGCTATAAACCTGCGTGGGCTTGACCCTGGCTGAGCCCCAGCCCTGAGGGGGGAGGGCACAGGGCAGGCAGGTAGACTGCAGGAGGGCATGGTCATGCTATAAACCTGCGTGGGCTCGACCCTGGCTGAGCCCCAGCCCTGAGGGGGAGGGCACAGGGCACAGAGCAGGTAGACTGCAGGAGGGCACGGTCATGCTATAAACCTGCGTGGGCTCGACCCTGGCTGAGCCCCAGCCCTGAGGGGGGAGGGCACAGGGCACAGGGCAGGTAGACTGCAGGAGGGCACGGTCATGCTATAAACCTGCGTGGGCTTGACCCTGGCTGAGCCCCAGCCCTGAGGGGGGAGGGCACAGGGCAGGCAGGTAGACTGCAGGAGGGCACGGTCATGCTATAAACCTGCGTGGGCTCGACCCTGGCTGAGCCCCAGCCCTGAGGGGGAGGGCACAGGGCACAGGGCAGGTAGACTGCAGGAGGGCACGGTCATGCTATAAACCTGCGTGGGCTTGACCCTGGCTGAGCCCCAGCCCTGAGTGGGGAGGGCACAGGGCACAGGACAGGTAGACTGCAGGAGGGCACGGTCATCCTATAAACCTGCGTGGGCTTATCCTGACTTTCTCAGTCCAGGAGCCTCAGCTGACCCCTGGCTGACCAACATGCAGACACGAGGGGCTTCTCCAGATACTCGGGTGCAGGGGGCTGGGATGACATGCTGCTGTGGTCAGGCCGGGGTAGGCGAAGCCAAGAGGACCAGGGTCCTGCCGTGAGATGGGGTGAGATAAGGAACAAGGAGTGCAAACAGCCCAGCCCAGGAGCAGCCCTGGGGCAGGAAAGCAGGTGTCTGAGGAGCAGGACAGGGAGGCTGGGAGGCTGCCCTCACCAAGTCACTCACTGCTGCCTCCCCAGAGCCCCCGAGAGCCCCAGTGCAGTCTGCCCCACCACGTCCATGGGTCCAGTGAGTCAGGGTCACTTTCCCTCTGCAGGCCAGGCTGAGTCCATGGAAGGAACAGTGGGCAGCTCTCAGCAGGCAGCGTGGCTCCAGCAGGTCCCTAGCTCCTTGGGCCAAGTGACTGAGGGACTATGGCCTGATCCTCTCACTGCTCTCATTCCCTCTGCAGCTGCCCCAGTCAGGGCCATGCCCACGCACAGAAACACAACCCTCTCCGCGGCATCCTGGGGGCTGTTTGTGCTAGAGGGGTTTGGGGAAGATGAGCAGACCCAGGCCCTGCTCTTTGCTGTGTTCCTGGCCCTGTATGTGGTGAGCGTCCTGGGCAACCTCACCATGATCGTGGTCATCAGCCTGGATGCCCGACTGCACTCCCCCATGTACTTCTTCCTCAAGAACCTGTCCTTTCTGGACCTGTGCTACTCCTCGGCCATTGCCCCCAACGCCCTGGCCACCATGTTCTCCTCCTCCAAGGTCATCACCTTTACCGGCTGTGCCACTCAACTCTTCTTCTTTTCCCTGTTGGCTACCACTGAGGCTTTGCTCCTGGCCGTGATGGCCTATGACCGGTTCATGGCCATCTGCAGCCCCCTGCGCTACCCGGTGACCATGAGCCCCTCGGCCTGTGCCCGCCTGGTGCTGGGTGCCTACGGTGGGGGCTGCCTCAACTCCCTGGTGGAGACCAGCCTCACCTTCCAGCTGCCCTTCTGCGGCTCCACCCACATTGACCACTTCTTCTGTGATGTGCCCCCTCTGCTGCGGCTGGCCTGTGCCGACACGGCCCTCAACCAGCTCGTCATGTTCGCCATGTGTGGACTCATCATCGTGGGCACTACTCTGGCAGTCCTCATCTCCTACGGCTACATCACAGTGACCATCCTCAGGATGCGCTCTGGATCGGGGCGACACAAGGTCTTCTCCACCTGCGGCTCCCACCTGACGGCTGTGTCCATGTTCTACGGGACTGTCTTTGTCATGTATGCTCAGCCAGGGGCTGTGCAGTCCATGGAGCAGGCAAAGGTGGTGTCTGTCTTCTACACCCTCGTCATCCCGATGCTCAACCCCCTCATCTATAGTCTGCGGAACCAGGATGTGAAGGAAGCCCTGGGGAGGCTGGGACAGAGATGCACAGCCACATGAGACAGTGGCTGTGACAGAGCCCAGGGGGCTGGAGAGCAGGTCTGAGACAGAGAGAGAGACCCTGGGCACTGACTGGCTTTCCACCCTTCTTGCTTCCACATGAGGTGTGTGTTCAGAAATCGGTTTGTCCTCCACCGAATCCTTTCTTGAGGTGTATTTGGGCCAGGCAGTCTGTGTGAGATGGGACGGGATGCTATTATATGCTATTATGTAAAGTGCAGGACTGTGTTCTGCCTGTGAAGTCCCACGGAGCAGTGGCAGCCGCCATGTGGAGACTACGGGCAAAGCAACATCCTGGTGTCGCCGGGGCCAGTGCTGCTGTCTCTGAGTCCTCATGCTCTCTGAGCCACCCCACGAGTTAGCATCAGAGAGCTCAGATACCTGTACGTCTTGATCAAACGTGTCAGGAAAATAACGTCTCTGCAAATATACCAGATTCCTCCCAGGTACGTGGCTGAGTGTTGTCCTGGTGGCCCACCATGAGCAGTGACTGGAAAGGCCACTGCCTCCATCTGTGCCCCTTTTCAGCTCTTCTTCCTCACCATCCCAAAGAAATCCCACGGAAACAGTCTCTGAAATCAGGCCACAGCTTCCCCAGAATGAGTTCCGTATAATAGGAATGGTGTTGACTGTGAGTGGCCCAGACCTGACCACAGTGCCCCTCTCACAAGGAGGTCTGGGAAAAATATGGAGGTTCCGTTTGGGCCCTCCGTGCCAGGGTTCCTTCTGTTCCATCACACCACAGACAGGAATTAGGCAGTTTCCTGAGGACCATGGCACAGAACGTGAGGCCTGGCACCATGTCCCTAGACTTGGGGAGAGAGAGCATCTTCCTCTGGTTCACTCCCCAAATGGTGAAGCCAGGAGCCAGGAACTCCATCTGGGGCCTCCCACATGGATGGCAGGGGCCAAGCTCTTGGGCCATCTCTGTTGCTTTTCCCAGGCCATTAGCAGGGAGCTGGATTGGTAGTGGAACAGCTGGACATGAACCGGCACCCTGTTTATTGTTCTGGATAATTCCAAATAGTTTTCCAAAATATTGTAGAGATTTTTGTTCCCAGAAACAGTGAATGAATTTCAGTTTCTGCACATTGTCATGTACAAGCCATGTTGCCTGTTTTGTAAATCATAGCCATTCTGCTGTGCATCAAGTCATTGCTACTGTGATCTTCATTTTCCCTTTCCCAGTTGCAAATGAGCTTAAATATTAAGAGACATTTGAATGTTCTTTTGGGGGAAGTATATATTTTTCTCCATTTTTTTCTACTCTGTTATTTCTCATATGGATTGCAGAAATTCTTCAAACATTTTTGGTATGATCCCTATTTTGGTTATATGATTTTCAAATATACCTCCCACTATATAGCTTCCATATTCGTATTGATTTAGGATTTTATTAACGATTTCTTAAACATTTTCACTAAGGTAAGCTTATTGGTCACTTCCTTGATGGATACTCCATTCTGCGGCATGTTCAGGGAATATTTACCTATGGCAGCTATGAGAGATATGCACATCCTTCTCAGTGTGTGATCATTTGTTTAGTCTTTCATATTTGTGTCTTTATTCAAATGCAATTAATTTTTCTGTTCTTCCGAGGTAGTGGTTAAATTTCATATTGTTCATATGGCTACCCTACTGACTTTTTAGATATCTTTTTCCCAGTGTTATATAATATCACATTGTCATAATCCAAGTGTCTCTACAGAAGTGGCTCTACTTCTTGAGTCTTAATTCTGTTCTATTTGTGTATTCTTGGATTTTTAAAAAGTAAAATGTCATAAAGTCTTCATTGTTAATGAATACATACAATAATTATGTGCAATAAATATAGAAATAAAAATTTTAGGGGCTGGCACTGTGGCTCACTTGGTTAATCCTCTGCCTACAGCGCCAGCATCCCATATGGGTGCCGGATTCTAGTCCCGGTTGCTGCTCTTCCAGTCCAGTTCTCTGCTGTGGCCTGGGAGGGCAGTGGAGGGTGGCCCAAGTGCTTGAGCCCCTGCACCTGCATGGGAGACCAGGAAGAAGCACCTGGCTCCTGGCTTTGGATTGGCGCAGCTCCATCCATCACGGCCATTTGAGGAGTGAACCAACGGAAGGAAGACCTTTCTCTCTGTCTCTCTCTCTCTCTCTGTCTACAACTCTACCTGTCAAATAAAGAAAGAAAGCAAGAAAGAAATAAAAATTTTAAAGTTATTAAAAGACAAGAACTGAATAAATGGAGACACATACCATGTTCATGGATGAGAGATTTCAACATTATAAAGATCCTGATGACAACCTAGCTGATACAATCAATGATATCTTAGACCTAACGGGATTTTTAATAGAACTGGAAGATAAATTGATTCTGAAATTTCTGTGTAGGAGTCTGTTTTAAGAATAATCAAAGTATCCTGAAAAATTAGAACAAGGAAAAGGGATATGCCCTGCGTAGCTGCAACATTCCACACTGAAGGGCACAATAGTACCTGTGATGCGTGGACCCTAGATGAGCCCTGACCTTTCTGCTCCTTAAAGTCCATTCAGTCTGCTCCTCAGTGCCCCTGGCCACCACATCTCTCTGCCTCCTGTGGCTGCTATAGCCCCTACCAGGGTGTTTATCTGACATTCTGTAAAGGTCTTCTAATTGCATCTCTGCCTTAGGCTCAGAGGGGGCTCGCTCTGTCTGGGCAGTCATAGTCCTTTCTTTCCACAAAGGTCAGCATTTCTCTTGTAAGAACTCTAAAGTTATGCCCAGAACTTCTTCACAGCCTGAGCCTACACCTCTACCAGGTTCCTCTCTATCGTCTCCAGTGCAGTCCCAGTATCAGCCCCCTGATCTTCTCCCATAATGTCTCTCTACTGCAGACACTTCAGGTGCATTTCCCATGTTAAAGTGGTGGTGGTGGTGTGTGTGTGCATGTGTGGTGGTGGTGCTGTGTGGGTGTGCGTGTGTGGTGGTGGTGCTGTGTGGGTGGGTGGTGGTGGCGTATGTGTGGGTAGTATGTGTGTGTGGTGGTGGTGGTATGTATGTAGTGGTTTGTGTGTGTGTGTGCGCATGTGTGTGGTGGTGCTGTGTGGGTGTGCGTGTGTGGTGGTGGTGTATGTGTGGGTAGTATGTGTGTGTATGGGTGGGTGGTGGTGGTGGTGGTGTGTATGTAGTGGTGTGTGTGTGGTGGTGGTGGTGGTGTGTGTGTGCACGTGTGTGGTGGTGGTGGTATGGGGGTGGGTGGTGGTGGTGTATGTGTGGGTGATGTGTGTATGGGTGGGTGGTGGTGGTGGTGTGTGGGTGTGCGTGTGTGGTGGTGGTGCTGTGTGGGTGGGTGGTGGTGGTGTATATGTGGGTGATATGTGTGTGTATGGGTGGGTGGTGGTGGTGGTGGTGTGTGTGTATGTAGTGGTGTGTGTGTGGTGGTAGTGTGTGTGTATGTTGTGGTATGTGTGTTGTGGTATGTGTGTGGTGGTGGTGGTGGTGTGTGGTGGTGTGTGTGTATGTGGTGGTGTGTGTGTGGTGGTGGTGGTGGTGGTGGTGCTGTGTGTGTGCACACCTCAGTGCAGAGATCACATGTCAGTTGTTCCTGTAGTGCCCCCAGTTAAGTGTTGAACTGAACAGAATCACCCAGCCCAGACTGACTCGTCCACAGCAACATGAGGCCCTCACACAGGAACACCTCTGTTCCGTCCTCACCAGCTCACCTTTCCCGGATTTTTCCCAGCTCCACAGGATGGGATCGGAATTCTACCACTTCCATTCCTGCAAGCTCCTTCCTGACTCTTGGCCAACAACCATCCTCTCTCTTGTTTAATTTTGACTTTTCTCTTTTCTGATTCATTCTCGTCAGGCTCCAAGTATATCCAAATCTCTTCTTCTTTTCAGCTCATACAGCTCTGTAATCGGAGCATCGCTCTCACTCCTCATAGATGTCTTAGGACTGCACACTCAGTTCTCCATTGTGCCGCCCACCCCTTTACACTCGACTCTGCTCCCGTCTCTGCATCTTCAGGACACGTCCCAGCCTTTATCAGCAATGTCTTCAAGAGAACGTGGGTATTGGTAGCCCATTGTTCTTTGATAGTTCCTTCTCCTTTGATGACTGGGGCATTTAACAATTCCTGTTTTTTCCCAAAACCTCACATTAATCCTGCTTTATGCTCTTTCATGCCATTTAAGTCATGATGCCCCTAAGGGGGATTCTCTTGTTCCTCACATCTCTGTAGTCTGAAGATATTTCAGAATGTTGTTTGTAAAACAGAATTAAAGGATAAGTTTGGAGCAGGTGTTGTGGCACAGTGGGTTAAGCCGCCACTTGGGATGTCTGCATCCCATGTCACAGTGCCTCGAATTGAGTCCCACCTGTACTTCTTTTTTTTTTAATTTTTATTATTTATTTGAGAGAGAGCATTAGAGAGAGAGAGAGAGAGAGAGAGAGAGAGAGAGATAAAGATATTCTATCTGCTATTTCACTCCCCAAATGGTTGCAACACCAGAGCTGAGCTGATCAGGAGCCAGTAGCTTCTTCTGGGTCTCCCACGTGGGTGCAGAGGCTCAAGCACTTGGCCATCCTCCACTGCTCTCCCAGGAACATTAGCAGAGAGCTGTATCAGAAGAGGAGCAGCAGGGACATGAACCGGTGCCCATATGGGATGCTGGCACCACAAGCAGAGGCTTAGTCTACTATGCCACAGCGCCAGTCCCCTGGCTTCTATTTCTAATCCAGATACTGATAATGTTCCCAGGAGGCAGCAGATGATGGCACAAGTACTTGGGTTCCTGCCAATCACATGGGATACCTGTATGGATTTCTGGGCTTCTGAGGTCAGCCTGGCCAAGCCCCAGTTCTTTGTGGGTATTTGGGGAGTGAATCAGGGGATGGAAAATTTCATTCTGCATTCTGTCTCTCTTTCTCTTCTCTCTGTCACACTTCAAGAGAGAGAGAGAGAGAGAGTCAGTTTTGGGCAAAAAAAATTGTAGGTCATATAGTTTGTTTCTTAATATTTATCATGAATTTGTGAATACCCCCTGTATGCACGGGTTTCATTTTTGCACCAAAATAAGCTTACATTTTCTGCAAACTTTTAAAAACATTTCACTTCAGAATCATTTTAAATTTACAAAACAAAAATTGTGAGATACTAATGCAAGAGTTCCCATATTCCTCTCACCCCATGTCCCCTATTAATATCTCATATGAGTATCTTTGTCACAAATAATGAACCACAACCAGCTTCCTTGTTTTTGTGTCCAAAAAAAAACTTTTATCCTTCCCATCCATCCCAGTCTCTAGTAATCAACATTCTGTGTTCAGATAGGGGTTTTTTAAAAATTTAGCTCCCACATGTACGCAGTATTTGTCTTTCTGTGTCTGGGTAATTTCACTGACCATGGTGTTCTCCAGTTCTGTCCATTTTGCTGAAAATGGCAGGATTTCATTATTTTACCACTGAATAGTATTCCATTGTGTCTATATAGGACATTTTCTTTATCATTCACCTTTGATGGACACCTTGGCTGATTCCATATTTTAGTTATTGTGAACCATGCTGCTATAAACATGGTGGAGTAGGTATCTCTCTCTCTCTCTTTTTTTTTTTTTTTTTTGACAGGCAGAGTGGATAGTGAGAGAGAGAGACAGAGAGAAAGGTTTTCCTTTTTGCTGTTGGTTCACCCTCCAATGGCCACTGCAGCCGGCGCATCTCGCTGAACCGAAGCCAGGAGCCAGGTGCTTTTCCTGGTCTCCCATGCGGGTGCAGGGCCCAAGCACTTGGGCCATCCTCCATTGCCTTCCCGGGCCATAGCAGAGAGCTGGCCTGGAAGAGGGGCAACCAGGATAGAATCCGGCGCCCCAACCAGGAATAGAACCTGGTGTGCCGGTGCCGCAAGGCGGAGGATTAGCCTGTTAAGCCATGGTGCCGGCCCATAGGTATCTCTTTAATACCATATCTTTTCACGGCTCACCCAGGAGTGAGACTCTGGATCATATGGAAGCTGCATTTCTATTTTGTTGTTGTTGTTAAAGTAATCCCCATTCTGTTTTCTGCAGTGGCTGCCCTAGTTTACATCCCTACCAACAGTGTGTTAGTGTTCCCCTTTCTCCATATCCTCCTGTGTTATTCCTGTTTTGAGAATAGCCATTCTAACAGGGATGAGGCGCTTTCTCATTGTGGTTTTGATTTGCATTACCCTGATGTCTAGTGATTTTGAGCATTTTTTTCATGAATTTTTGGCCATTTCTATTTCTTTTGAGAACTGGCTATTCAGATTACTTGTCCTGGATACATATAACCTACCAAGATTAAATCAAGAAGATATAGAGAATCTAAACAGGTCCATAACACATTAAAGCAGTAATTTAAAAAGTCAATTTACTGAGACTTGATTTGTGGCCTAATATATGGTATATCCTAGAAATATTCCATGTGCTGATAAGAAGAATGTGTATTCTATAGATGCGTGGGTAAAATGTTTTGTAAATATCTGTAAGGTCTTTTTGCTCAATAGTACTGTTCAACTCTGATGTATCTTTGTTAATTTTCTGTCTGGGTGGTCCGTCCATTGATGACAGTGGGGTGTTGAAGTCCCCCACTATTGTTGTTTTGGAGTTTATCTCTCACTTTTAGGTCTCATAATATTTGTACGTATATATTTGCATATATATATAGCCTTATGTTGAGTGTTTTTATCTTTTTAGAGTTTTTTCTTATTTAAAATTTGTTTTATCTCATATGAATAAAGCTACTGTTGCTCATTTTTGGTTTTCATCTGCATGGTGTATCTTTTTCCAGCCCTTCACTTTCCATGTGTATTTTTACCTGTGAAGTGGGTTGCTGTAGGCAGCATGTAGTTGGGTCTTGTGTCTTTTTTAATCCATTCAGTCAACTATATCTTTTGACTGGAGAATTTAATCCATTTACATTCACAGTTAACACTGACATATAAGAACTAACTCCTGACATTTCATTGCTTGGTTACTGATTTCATCTGCTCTGTTGGTGAATTTGGCACTGTCATGTATCTTCATGTCTAATTCGATGGATAACTCCATTCAGGAATTTATAACACAGGTCTCCTGATTAATTGTATTTTCTTTTCTGGGTAATTTTTTTTTATTCCTTACTTCTAAAGGATGGTTTTGCCAGATATAATCTTGGTTGGAAGTTTTTTTGTTTCAATTCCTTGAATACATCATCCCACCCTCTCTGGCCTGCAGGTATATCTGTTCCTAGTCTAACTGGCTTTCCTTTATACCTAAGTTGACATTTTTCTCTTACTGTCTTTAAAATTCTCTTCTTGTGCTTAACTTTTGGCAGTTTAACTGTATTATGCCTTGAAGAAGATCTTTTTTGTTATTGTTGAGTCTGGGTGGGGTCCTTTGAACTTCCTGTAAATGGATTTCCTTATCTGTTTCAAGATTTTGGAAGTTTTCAATAATTATTACATTCAGGAGGTTCTCAATGCCTTTTTCCTTCTATTCTCCATCAGATATCCCTATAATATGAATTTTTCAGTTAATCATATCCCATACATTGCTTAAGCTTTCTTCATTCTAGTTCTTTTCCACTTATTTTTGTCTGACTTGGTTATTTCAAAAGTCTGCCCTGCAGATCAGAACTCCTTTCCTCTGCTTTGTTGATTCTGCCTTTGAAACTATCAATTGAATTTTTCCATTGATTTTTCAGTTTCAAAATTTGGTTCTTTTTAGAGATTTCTACCTCTTTATTGATTTTTTCATTCATGTCATCTATTGTTTTGTTCAATCATTTAAATTATTTGTATTCTCTTGCATCTCGGTGAGTTTCCTTAGGAATGTTATTTTGAATTCTTTTTCAGCCATTTCACAGATTTAATTCAGATCAGGATCTATTTCCGAAGAAGTGTTGTGTTCTCTTGTAGGTGTCATGCTTCCTTTTCATGTTTCCTGGGCCCTATGATGACATCTACATATCTGTAGATCTATAGTTCCTAATTTTTTTAATGGAGTAGGTTTTGTTGGAAAAGACTTTTGTTTAGATGTAATATGGGGTATCACTAGGGTTGATTTGGCTTTGGTTCTAGGTGAGCCCTGCAAATGTAACTGAGTGGTTTCTTCAGTAGTGATCAGTGTCAGCAGTCTACAGGAGCCACAGTTGTCAATCTGCAGCAGTGTGTGGAGGTAATAGTATGACTTTGAAGTGTGCATGAACCCTCAACAGTATGTCTTTAATCCCCACAGCTGTGTTTCGAATCACAATAGGGTTTTTTTTGATGGCTGTGGATTTGTTTCTGATTCTATGGGACAGAGTGGGCTGTACCCTTGTCCTGACAGGCCAATGTGAGGGATGCTGGGGCTTGTGTCACCAGTAGCTGTGGACCACAGACTATATGATGTGGATAAGTCCCTTCCCAGGTCCTGCTATGTGGGTGTGACTAATGCTGGGGCTCATAGCACCAAGGACCTGAGTGACAGCCCTGAGATATGTTAAGGTCATCTTGTCCCAGTCCCAGAGTCAGAGGGGCAAAGGAGGGCAATGTGGGTTCTCTCTCAAGCACAGTAGTCACTTGGGCTCCTGTCAGCCATATAGACTTGGTTTAAAGTCAGAGAGGACTGTGGGATTTTCTTGCAGTTAGGGCTGCCCACCTGCAGCAGTTGGGCTATGGCAACAATGGTGGGAGCTGTGGCAGCAGTGGTGGGGCTGTGGCAGCAGTGGTGGGGCTATGGCATCCATGGCAGGGGCTGTGGCAGCGGTGGTGGGGCTGTGGCATCTGTGGCAGGAGCTATGGCAGCAGTGGTGGGGCTATTGCATCTGTGGCAGGAGCTGTAGCAGCAGTGGTAGGGCTATGGCATCCGTGGCAGGAGCTGTGGCACCAGTAATGGGGCTATGGCAGCAGTGGCGGGAGCTGTGACAGCAGTGGTGGGGCTATGGCACTTTCTGCTAACCTCTTCTCAGAAAGGCGGTGTCCACCAGCAGGGGAGTTGGGAAAGGAGTGGAAGCAGGTGTTGTTTGTTCCTCTCTGCTGCCCTCAGAGTCTCTGTGCCATCTGCAGATCCTGTCACCTCCTGACTGAAGTTTCTCCTCACTTCTAGTTTTTTATATACAGAACCCTTTTCCTGTCAAGATGGCATCTCCCAGCTGGGAGGTAGGGTAGGAGGGGTGGGCAGCAGCTGCAGGCAGTAATGGTAGCATGATTTCTCTCTCTCTCTCTCTCCCCCATCTGCTGGTTTTCAGTCTTTGTGCCATTTGCAGTCTGGTCACTTTATTGAAGTGTTCCTTCAGTCACTCTCCTCAGTTCTATATACAGAACGTTTTTCCCAGCATGACGGTGTCCCCCAGCCAGGGTGCCTGTAGGATTGGCAGCCAGAACTTTGTAATAACCTAAATTTCTAGTGAAAAGTGAGGAATTAAAGTAGTTTTGAACTGTCTGATATAGATCTACACTTTTTGAAAAAAGCACTACACAATTTTTAGAAACATGTGCTTTCTCTTAGAAAAATGTTCTGTTTCATAATGATCAGTTTCTTTATACCATATAAAAATGTCAACATCTTAACACATTAAACTTATGTTTATCAAGTTAATGTTTCAATATTTTATATATGGCTCAGATGATTTATGAATTACTTATTAATTAATATATAATTTATGATCCATTACTTAGTGAATATAATTTTACACAGTTTGAGAACACAGCACTTCTCAAACTGCTGACAAGATTTCAAAACTGAGTCAAGTTCATTTATAAGCTTTTTATTGCATTTACATTCACCCAATTTATTTGTTCTTAAAGATTATGCTTGAATTGCTCATTAAACAAAGCCAGCCATTGAAGTTCAGGAAATACCACCACAAATATGTACAAGAAATACATATTTTTGGTATGTTGATTATTTCAAGCTGAAAGAACTTGAAAAAGAGCAAAATGCAGGGTCCTCTGAGTTGCCTTCCATCTGCCTATAGATCCTACCAAAATCCCACCATCGGCCCTCTGAAGACTAACTCTTATCACACAGAGGAGGTCAGAAGTCCACCAGACAGACATCATCACAAGCCACCACCTGCTCTTCTAGGGATCCCTTCTTCCCCAAGAAACACTTTCTCTGAGGACATCCCTTTACTTCACCCCCTGGTCATTTCCCCCATTCCATCACTAACATCACCTCCCCCAAAGAAAATGACCCAACTCTGTTTTAATCCTGTTTAAGTCAACCAGATGTCCCCAAAGGTGGATGCGCATCACAACTGACTGGATGCAGACATCCCTGCATTGAGCTCCCCTGGATGAGAAGCCTGAGCCCTGACCCACCTGAAGCTGGATAAAGATTCTGTGTATAAGCGGCACCTGTGACAGAGGAAGCCAAAAAACCCATCATTGGCTTAAATCTCTGTGGTGGAATGAGAAGGCCATGCCAAGATGGCCACTGGCAAAGGAGCCTGCCTGGCAACAAGCTGTGATTGGATGGCTTCGGAAACCACATGGCAACGGAGCCTGCCTGTCAACAGGCTGTGATTGGTTAGGGCATAAATTGTCCCTTGACCGGATTGGCTGCCTCAGCTATATAAGCTGCTGCACCAACTGAAATAAACGAGTCTGCAGGCTGCTCACATCTGGCCCGCTTTCACCCAACTCCCGGTGTCTTTGTGGTGACACTGCACCTCTTGCCCCCACCACACTCCTCCTCTCAGAACGAATCCACAGCAACAAATCTCCACCCCCAGTTGAACATGAACTCCTGGAAGTGGACACAGGCACCTGCCCCTTTTGCATATATATACTCCATCTCAGAACTGCCCCAAACTTAATAAATATTGCAACTTCCCTAAAAGCGAGCCCTGGACAATGTATAACTCCTGGTTGAGTGGGAGCCTGGGTTTTGGTCACTTGACACCTCTGCTACTGGCTTGGCTAACCCAAATATAAACCTTTCTGCCTACAGTTCAACCCATTGTCTGGATGTTCCCACTGGCACACATGCTGGAGAAGATCCCTGAGGTTTTCTGCCAGTCACAGTTTGGGAGATGAATTCAGGGTGCCTGGCCACTGTCTTGGTGACCCTCCTGATATAACCCTAAGTGATTTTAGCTGGGTTGTGCATTGTAACTTCTGCCTTGCTTTTTACATTATTCCAAACCAAGGTAAGCAGAGTATCCCAGTTGGGGCCCTGTAGCTCCTTTGGTCCACCCAACCTTCAGTAATGCTGTATTAAGAACTCTGTGGGGCTAGCACTGTGGCGTTGCAGGTAAAGCTGCTGCCTGCAGTGCCAGATCCCATACGGGCGCCAGTTCTAATTCTGGCTGCTCCACTTCCAATCCAGCTCTCTGCTATGGCCTTGGAAAACAGAAGAAGATGACCCAAGTCCTTGGGCACCTGCACCCACGTGGGAGACTGGGAAGAAGCTCCTGGCTCCTGGCTTCGGATCGGCACAGCTCCAGCTGTTGTGGCCAATTGGGGAGTGAACCAGCGGGTAGAAGATCTCTCTCTCTCTCTCTGCTTCTCCTTCTCTCTCTGTGTAAATCTGACTTTCAAATAAATAAATCTTTAAAAAAAAGAACTTTGTGTTAATCTCACCACTATTTCATTTTATTCACCATATTTTAAGTAACCCTTTGATCTAAAAATTTTCCACCCTAAGTTTTTACTTCCAAAAGGATGTCTCCTAGGAAAAACATGATAAAATTATTTATTAACTCAAGGCACAGAACTTAGGTTTCAGGTTTATTTTCAGGTTTATATTCAGGTTTATTTCAGCATTATTTGCTGAGACAAATCAGGCCTAAGGAGGAAGCACAGTGAGGCCACAGTGGTCAGAGGGGCACCTGTTCTGTAGTTAGGTCTCTGTCCTGCCCACTGTGTAAGCTCTTAGCCACTCAGCCCTCCCTGCCTTCCAGGTGCAGAAAGCAGACACCCTAATCAATGGAAATTTCTTTTACAGATGTAAATTTTTCCTGTAAAAGAGTCTCAAAATAACCAACTGAAAATATTCCTTATTCCAGAGAGGCATATTTTGAAAACTATTGGCTAGATTGGCAGTTTCCTAGCCTAGATTGTGTCTGTTTTTAAGATTTCTTTTATATATTTTTTATATTCCACAAGTTCTTATATGGTTGCTTAACAAGTGATAACTGCATTTTTATGGAGTACAATGTTGTATTTCAAGAAGGCTATCCAGCAGGTATTGATTAAATCATAGTGATCAGCATTCCATCTCCTCCTCCTTTCTCCCTGTTTGCAGCCTTCTGGCTCTTCTTTTTTAGTTTATCATAAAATCTACAGTAGGCTATGGTGGACTGTAGTCCCCCAAGTGCTGTGCAGCACCAGGACACATTTCTTCTATCTAAATGTGTTAAGGTTCCCATTATCCAACCTCCTCTGTCCTCCCCCCCACCTCCCTCCCATCCCCTGGTCACTAGTCTACATTCAGATCAACTTCTCTTCTGGCTTCACACAGGAGAGAGGACATGCGGTATTTGTCTTTCTGTGCTGTCTTACTTCATGTACCTTAATTCCCCCTTGTTCCACCCATGTTGCTGCACATGGCAGAATTTCATTCTGTATGCTTGAATATCCCACGGTAAATATATACATTTTCTTTATTTCTTCATCTGTCTGTAGACACCTCAGTTAATGTCCTGTCTTGGGAGTGCAGCTGCCTTTTTCCTAGGCTGATCTAATTTCTTTTTGCCAATTTTTTTTTTGACAGGCAGAGTGGACAGTGAGAGAGACAGACAGAAAGGTCTTCCTTTTGCCATTGGTTCACCCTCCAATGGCCACCGCAGCTGGTGCACTGCACCCAGCGCACCGCACTGATCCAAAGGCAGGAGCCAGGTGCTTATCCTGGTCTCCCATGTGGGTGCAGGGCCCAACCACTTGGGCCATCCTCCACTGCCTTCCTGGGCCACAGCAGATAGCTGGCCTGGAAGAGGGGCAACCAGGACAGAATCCGGCACCCTGACTGGGACTAGAACCCGGGGTGCCAGCGCCGCAAGGCGGAGGATTAGCCTATTGAGCCACGGCGCCGGCCTTCTTTTTGGATATATACCCGAAATTGGCAGAGTTTAATCATATGGTAAATATGTTTCAGTGTTCTGTGGAACCTCCACACTTCCCTCCATAATGGCTGTATTAATTTATGTTCCCATCAACTGAGAACTGTGTATCAGCTACTTTTATGCACATCCTCACTAGTATTTGTTATTTATGGTCTTTTTAATAATAGTCATTCTAGGGGCTGGTGTTGTGAGGTAGTGGGTAAAGCCACCATGTGCAACTCTGACATCCCAATTAGGGATGCCAATTCAAGTTCCGGCTGCTCCACTTCCAATCCAGGGTTCCCTGCTAATGGCCTGGGAAAACACCAAAAGGTTGTTCAAGTGCTTGGGCCCCTGCATCCATGTGGGAGATCTGGAAGACGCTAATGGCTCCTGATTTCGGTATGGCCCAGTCCTAGCTGTTGCAGCCAATTTGGGAGTGAACCAGTGAATAGAAGATTCATTCTTTCCCTCCCTCCCTCCCTCCCTCCCTTTCTCTCTCTCTCTCTCCCCCTATTTCTTTATAACTCTAGCTTTCAAATTAATTAATTAAAAGTAATGGCCATTCAAACTGGAGTAATATAGTTCCCCATTGTGGTTTTGATTTGCATTTCCTTGATGGCTAATGATATTGAAAATTTTTCATACATTTGTTGTTTGTATTTTTTTTAAGAAATGTCATATTAGATCGTTTCATTTTTTTAATTGGGTTGTGATGCTGTTTGTTGAACTCCTTATATATACTGGGTATCTCTTGCCACATATATAGTTTGAAAATATTTTCTCCCATTCTCTGTTTGTTCATTCTGTTCATTGTTTCCTTTGCCATGCAGAAGATTGTTAGTTTGATGAAATTCCTATTTTTGGGTTGGTTGCATGTGCTTTTGGGACCTTATCTATAAAATCATTTTCTATACCAATGACTTGAAATATTTTCCTTGCTCCTCTCTGGTAATTTCAATTTAGTTTTTTGTTTGTTTGTTTGGTTGGTTGGTTGGTTTTTTGTTTTTTTTTGTTTTTTTTGTTTTTTTTACAAGCAGAGTTAGTGAGAGAGAAAGACAGAAAGGTCTTCCTTCCATTGGTTCATCCCCCAAATGGCCGCTATGGCCAGCGCACTGTGCCAATCCAAAGCCAGCAGCCAGGTGCTTCCTCCTGGTCTCCCATGCGGGTGCAGGGCCCAAGCACTTGGGCATCCTCCACTGACTTCCTGGGCCACAGCAGAGAGCTGGACTGGAAGAGGAGCAACCGGGACAGAATCTGGAGCCCCAACTGGGACTAGAACCCAGAGTGCCGACGCCACAGGTGGAGGATTAGCCTAGTGAGCCACGGTGCCGACCAAATTTAGTTCTTAAATTTAGTCTTGGTTATTTTGAGTTGAATTTCACATACAGTAAGAAATAAAGGCTTATTTTTTTCTGCATTTCAATATCCAATTTTCCTAGCACCGTTTATCAAACAGACTATACTTTCCTACTGTATATTATTGGCACTTTTATCAAGAATCTGTTATAGGGGCTGGCACTGTGGCATACCAGGTTAAGTCACTGTCTGCAGTACTGGCATCCCATGTGGGTGCCAGTTCATGTCCTGGGTGCTCTATTTCCAATCCAGATAACTGCTAATAGCCTGAGAAAGCAGTATAAGATGGTCCATGTCCTTGGGCCCCTGCACCCATGTGAGAAACCCAGAAGCTCCTGGCTCCTGGCTTCAGATAGGCTCAGCTCTGTCTGTAACAGCCATCTGGGGAGTGAACCAGCAAATGGAAGACCTCTCTCTCTCTCTCTCTCTCTCTCTCTCTCCCTCTCTCCCTCTCTGTAACTCTGCCTGTCAAATAAATAATTTTTATTTATTTTTTATTTTTTATTTATTTGACAGGTAGAGTTACAGTGAGAGAGAGACAGAAAGGTCTAGAATCCGGCACTCATATGGGATGCTGGCGCCGCAGGTGGAGGATTAACCAAGTGAGCTATGGCACGAGCACCATCAAATAAATAAATCTTTAAAATAAATAAAGTTTACTTTTAAGAGAAAGAATCAGCTGTAGCTGCATGGTTTATACCTAGGAAGCCAATTCTATTAATCTATTTATATACTAGTGCCATGCTGTTTTGTTTATTGCTCTGTAGTATGCCTTAAAATCAGGTATTGTTATGCCTCTAGCTTTGTTGTTTTTATTCAATATTGCTTTGGCTATTTGGGGTCTTTTGTGTTTCATAAGAATTTTTTTCTAGTTCTATTTAGAACATCATTGATATTTTCAAGATTGCATTAAATCTGTAAATTACTTTCGGTAATACGGCCTTTTTAACAATATGAATTCTTCCAATCTGAGAACACTGAAGGTCCTTCCATTTGAGTGTGTTTGTGTGTTCAATTTTGCATTGGTGCTTTGTAATCTTCATTATAGAGATTTTTACTTCCTTGTATAAATTTATTCTTAAGCACTATATTAGTAGCTATTGTGAAGGGGATTGCTTTTATGAATTCTTTTTCAGCAAGTTCTTTAGTGAGATATAAAAATGCTACTGATTTTTGTTTTTATCTTGAAGCCTTACTGAGTTCATTTATCAGTATTAATAATCTCATGCTGGAGTCTTCGGGTTTTTCTACATACAGAATCATAAGTAAATAGATAACTTGACTGCCTCTCTTCCCACCTTTATGCCTTTCAACTCTCTTGCCGAATTTCCCTAAAATTTCCAGCACTACACTGAACAAGAATGGTGACAGTGGAATTCCCTGACTTCAGATCATAAAAGAAACACTTTGAATTTTTCCCCAACCTACATGATGATAGCTCTGAATCTAAGCCTTCATTATGTTGAAGCATGATCCTCTGATATCTAATTTATTCATGGTCTTCATCAGGAAGAGACAGATGAATTTTATTGAATGATTTTTCTGAGTGGAGTCCACTGAAGTCTAGGACAAGCATTTTGGGTGTCTGGACACCATGTGGCTACTGCTAATTTTGCCTTTAGTCAGAAACTGGTTCATCCTTTTTTGTTTATTGTAGGTCATCAGTTGTTTTGGTTTTTTTCCCAAGAGTTTTGGGACATAGCCAAGAACATGACAATAGGCAGTGGACAGAGTTGGCAGAGAATATGGTCCGCAGGGGTTTGAGAAGGGTTTCAGTTGGCTGAATTGTGCCCATGGGAAAAGAAGGATCAACCAGAAAAATGCGCAGGACTAATTCTTGCAAATGTTTTCTGGAAATGGTCCAAATGCCTACTAGGTTGATATGGTGATCTTTCAGATTTGATTTGAAACCCCTACCAAACATTTCTTTCGTCTGAGAGATGAGTTCATTATTGTCCTGGAAGTGAAACCCAATGACTTGAGCCATCACCTGCCTCTCATAAGTGTGAACTAGCAAGAACCTGGAATCCGCAGAGCCAGGTCTCAAACCCAGGCCCCCAATATGAGTATTAGGAATTCCAACCAGGGTTTTTAACTGCTACCGCTGTGTTTTCAAACACCTACCGCTGTGAATAAATATGAATATTATAAGTGAAATGTCTTCTGCCCACTTTTTATTTAGGCTGCATGTTTTGTCAATTATTTATGGGAGTTCTTGATACACTGTTCTTGACAAAATGAGTCCTTTGTCAGATATATGTAAATATTTCTTCTAACGCTGACTATATCCTCAATAGTATCATTTGCTAAACAGAAATTTTAATTTTTTCTTGAGGTATGTAGCACTAATCTTCCTTTAACTGTGCAAATAGCAAAACTCACATTGAGAGGTTAGATAACTCCCTAGGTCATACATCCACAAAGTGAAGCTGTGATCCAAACCTGTTTCCCAGGTTTGGACATGGCCTTGCATTGGCTGAGGGCACAGCCCACTCTGCCCAGTCCTCACAGGGCCAATTCTGGCAAGTCCTTTCTCTCGGTGAGCTCCAGTGGGTTCATCTGCAAAGTGAGCACACCACGTCCTCCGGAGAACCAAATGACAATATAAATGCTAGGCTCAGTGCTGGCTTTCACTGAAGAGAATCCTTGGGGATTATTATGACCATCAGCAAGATGCTAAATAAATAACAAATCTACTGACTGCTCCAAATGTGATCTTCTTGGCAGATTTTGTTTTTCCTGCCTCAGCAGGAGTTCAGTTTCTTTCAACATTTACTTAAATGCACTGGGCAACTGGGGACACGGAGGTGAATGTTCCAAGTGACAGACAATTAAGTCTTAGCAAAATTAAGTTTTTAAAGTTGCAGTCGCCAAAAGGAAAAAACAAAAACATTACAAGGACTGCTGGCTGTAACAAACCATCTTGGATCTCTGCCCCACAGGAAGTCTTCTACAGACCCACAATGACTTAGAAATTGTAGAAATCCATCTCTATATTGCCATCATGTAGGCAAATTCTCAGCTGAGAAAACATTGATGTGCAGGGTAGAAACCATCTGATATTCCTGAGACAGCCCAGAGCCCCTTATTCTCCAGGCAAACCCCCTCCCAAGCTACCCCAGACAGGGCCTGAACACTGGCAACACTGCCTCTAAGCTCAGAGGAGCGGTGACACAGGAAATCTGTCTGTTTGACAGCATGTGCTAATTAACGGTCCTCGAGCATGAAGTCCAGCTCTGCCTTCCCTGCCTCAGCTGTGAACAGAAAACCAGAGAAAATCAAGATCCCACCTTGGGTCAGGCTTCAGGTCTGGGAAAGGAGCCTCCTAAACATGTCTTCCCAGCCGCCCACGCAGGGGGACTACCTGCTGGCCACCCACCCTTCTACCTCCCTTGGGACAGTATACCCTCTCCTGAAGTTCCTCTCCAATCTCCCTCTAGGGCTCATCTCCAAGTGCTTCCTCCAGAGCGGGTCTGGGCCTGCCTCCTGCTCCCAGAGAACCTGACCTCACACCAGCTCTTTATTTTTCATCGTTCCCCACAGGGCTGTAGTGTGATCTTCATAAAAGCACAGACAAAGGTGTGATCGTATACACAGGTATGGGACCTGAGCCCGTGGACTAAGGTGAGCTGTGTATGTATTTTGTGTGTCTATACCGCATGTTTACTCACCTGTGAAGTACATCCTATTTGTGTGTCCATAGGTACTAATGCATCAGGTAACACCTCTGCACCCACCATTTCCATCCCAGGGCCATGGGGAGTGCCCCCACATCCGTATCACAGCTCCGGCTCACTGCTGGCTCAGGGTCCCAGTGGTATTGGCACCATCGATTCCTAAGCTCAGGGGCATTTCTTTCATTTCTGTGTTCTGCCATCATGAAAAGGGGGAGGGGCAACATCCACGTGGCATTACAAGGTGTTTCCATCATGTGCCACGCTACCTCCAGACTGTCTCCTCCTGGTGTTGGAGGAGCACATGAGTTCTGATGTCCACTTGATCCCCTTGATCTGCCGATTTTGTCTGGATGATACGCTCATTACTGTTACTGGGCGTGGGGCTCCTACTATTGTATTGCTTTCTCCATCAACATTTGCTTTATACATGTAGGTGCTACGCTGTTGACTGCATATTTGTTAGACAAATCTCTATTCATGCTCTTCCCACAGTGCCGGCCGCAAGTCACCACTTTTTTTTTTTTTTTTTTGACAGGCAGAGTGGACAGTGAGAAGAGAGACAGAAAGGTCTTCCTTTGCCATTGGTTCCCCTCCATGGCCGCCACGGCCAGCGTGCTGCGGCCAGCGCACCGCACTGATCCGAAGGCAGGCGCCAGCTGCTTATCCTGGTCTCCCATGGGGTGCAGGGCCCAAGCACTTGGGCCATCCTCCACTGCACTCCCGGGCCACAGCAGAGAGCTGGCCTGGAAGAGGGGCAACTGGGACAGAATCCGGCACCCCGACTGGGACTAGAACCCAGTGTGCTGGCGCCGCAGGCAGAGGATTAGCCTAGTGAGCTGCGGCGCCGGCTGCAAGTCACCACTCAAACTGCTTATACTTCTGGTGAGTGGAAAGTTCTGTCTTGTTGCCTTACTTGACAGTTCAGCAACTTTATAGGATTTGAGATCTAAATATTTGCTGACCGTACATCGGCTCTTCTGCAAACTATTTTTTAGTATCCAGTGCCGATCATTTTCTCATGTTGCTTCATCCATGCCACTTCGCAAAGGTTCTCTGTATCTGGTCCGTGTTCCTTCAGTTTTTTGCCTATGACCTGTGTGGTCAGTACTTTCTCCAATCTGTTACTTCTCTTCCAACACTGTTTCTGACCTCTGAGGAGTGCAGCTCTGGGCTTCAGGAGGGGCCTGGTGTATCTGCTTCTGGAATTCTGAGTGGCACAGGACAAATAATGCTGTCCAAGAAGCAGGCATGTCTACAGGTGTTAAGAATAAAGAATGAGAAAGTCAAGCGTAAGAGCAGAGCTCGTGTGATGGATACAAGTGCACATAACCAAGCTGGGGTCTTCCACTGAGGAAAACCCTCAGCCACCGCTCTAGGTGCACGGGCTCTTGGTGCTGCTCCCTGATGCTCAGCTGCTGTCCTTTGCTTTCTTCACCCACAACCTGGTTTCCCTGGTCACTCACCTTTCACATGGCTTGAGCAGCCCCACCAACACTGCAGCTCTGCTCTGGCCACAAGGTTTGTCTCTCTGCTCATGTAGCCTCTGGGTCAGGATCAACCGGACCTAATGACCTGCATGGGTGTCAGAGGTGAGCAGCAGGGAGGGCTGCCACGTGGCCTGTTGCCTGCAAAACAGGAGTGGGGAATTCTCTAGAAAGTGTTGCTGAGCATCCTGGAATCAGGGACAAGGCCCAGAGCTGTTCAGGTCCTATCTGCCTCTGCCCCATCCCCCAGTCAGGGTCAGCGTGGCTGGGCCTGTTTAGCAAAAACTCAACGTATAAGCAGCAGCTGCCAAAGGGACTACAAGACCAAAGAAGAGGCAGACAATGTTGAGTTACACAAAGTGATTTATTGAGGGGGTTTACAGAGAAGCATAGTCTTGGTGGCCATGCGACAATGGCTCCCATGCCACGAGGCAAAGGATTTTACAAAGGGGCCTGTGCTGATCAGAATGTACTTGATTTTTTTTTTTCTTTTTGGAAAAAAATATTAACATTCCAGGCCTCAGGTGAGAGACATTCTGAGCTTCAGGTATGGGGGCAGGTTTCTTCTTGTCATTCACCCCATCAAAGGGCTTGGAATGGCTCCGAGACCACCAGAGGACAAGAGGCAGTCACGTCAAGGCGGCCGTGTTCGCGTCAAGCTGATTTCCTGCAGCATGGCCTGGCTGTGCCTGTTCAGCTAACGTGATCCACGTGAGACCTGCCCTGCCCCACTCTGGGGTCTTTGAGTCAAGGAGACTTTTAGGGCAGAACTCTGGCCAAATGTGGCTTGAGAACAGAAACAAACTCAGGTTTCCAAGCATCATGCACACTCAGAACTAAGCAATTCAGGGGGTCCTGACCCTATGCCCCAGTCAGTTCTGCCTTTGCAGGATACCCGTGCCCTGTGGCCAAGGTACTCAGGAATTAGTCACCAAGGTGTGCAGCACTCAGCACCTCTTGGGGTTGGATTCTATCTTCATCAGAAAGATCTTCGACTGGGTCATCTTCAGTATCAGATATGCTGTTCTATCAGGCAGGCTGTCACTCACATTTGACAGGCATTTACTGAACACTCACCATGTGCCATGCCAGATGCTCTGCTTGATGCTGGGGACAAAGGGGCCTGGTTGTCCCCTGAGCAACTCGTCACTGCCCCTGGACTTAACTGCTGCTGCTCCTCAGAATGACAGCACTCTCATTCTTCTCAAAAATGACCCAGTAACCATTAGAAGCCACAAAGGCCACATTTAAGATTAGCATTTTGCAACTCATCAGGGGTAAAACTCTTTCATGCAAAACTTGAGCCTGGTGTAGTTATGACCATTCAGTGCTGCCCAAGAACCCATGAACACCAACCGGGGCTAGACGTCTCATCCCCAGAAGCACCCAGGGTCACCTGCACCTTGCTGAGGTCTAAACTTCAGACTCCTTGGGTCTCGAGCTGGAAGAAAGGCCCTGCTCCTGCAGAGCCTGCTTTGGCCTTTTGAGGGACAAACAGGCTTTTTTAAGCCCTCATTTCTCAGTGTGTTCTCACTGTGGCCCCAACCAATGATCACAGCAGTGGCATTTTTTAAAAGCAATAATGTCACCTTCCTCAGAAACGTGGCTTGTGTTGGCAGTGTCACTGTTTGGCTTCTCTTTGTTGGCCAAGGAATTCATCTGCTCTCCCTGCTGACTCCTCAGCTATGGTCAAGAGCTCGAGAGTTCCCCTCGGCTGGGCAGTGCTGAGCCACTGGGGGTGGATGGGCATCGGTGCCCTGCCCAGCAAGAAGCCTGGAGGCAGGGCAACAACAGGCTTCCTTCAAAGGCCTTGCTCAAGCATAGGAACCATGGAAACAACTGCTCTTCTCCAGTCACCCCCAAATCCACAAGCGCTACAGCCACATCTGGTGTAACCGGCGTCACACCATTTAGAAAGTGCGTGTTTTCATTAGTGTTCTTGCTGCTACGAACCAGAACTGGGGGCGGCGTTGTGGCGCAGCAGGTTAATGCCCTGGCCTGAAGCACCAGCATCCCATACGGGCACTGGTTTGAGTCCCGGCTGCTCCACTTCTGATCCAGCTCCCTGCTGTGGCCTGGGAAAGCAGTGGAAGATGGGCCAAGTCCTTGGGCCCCTGCACCCACATGGGAGACCCGGAAGAAGCTCCTGGCTTCGGATCGGCGCAGCTCTGGCCGCTGTGGCCAATTGGGGAGTGAGCCATTGGATGGGAGACCTCTTTCTCTGCCTCTCCTCTCTGTGTAACTCTTTCAAATAAATAAGTAATTCATTAAAAAAAAAAAAAAAAAAAACTGGCCAAGGACCCCCAAACCACTTCATGCTAGCACAAAGTATCACTGACATAAACAGTCCTAGCCACTCACGGTGGCACCCATTTGCCCCCTGCCCACTGCAGGAAAAGGGCCCGTCCCAATGGGGGTTGATTGAGGCGTGTCTCTTAACACCCTAAAGTTCAGCTGCTGTTGACTGGTGAGGAGGTGGGACTGGAGGCAGTGTTTCCTAGGGGACACACAACTCCTCCCCAGGGAGCAGGATCCCAAAGCATGAGAACTCCCAGAACTAAGCTCTCTGCCGTGAAGACTACCTAGATCAAAGCAGCCAGCAGACAGAACAAAGCAGACAGGAGCCCTGTGGTCAGCTGTCTTCCCGTAACAAGCCTTCCAATGAGTTCGCTTCACTTCCAAGGATGTAAGTGCCTCCTTGCTTCTGAGCGAGGTCTTCTCCAAGCCCCCAGAAGGCGCCCTCCCCTCAGCTGGCTCTTTTCCAAACGGCACTCCCACCCGAACCAGACCCTTGGTTGCTGGTGCAGAACCTTCCACAGCTCTCTCATGTGGTAGCGGATGGTGCACAGGCTCTGACAAGGCAGCTAGGTGCAACAGGTGGGAAGATATGTCTTTGTCAGTGTCGGTGAAAACCTACTAGAAACGACAGCTTTGCCAAGGGCGTGAGGACAAGCAGCAAAAGCTACTGCCACTTGGTGTAAACCCCTGACGGTCTGAGGCACGGAGAAAAGACGAGTGCTGTCCCTGGGCCCCAGCGTGGTGAAGCTACAGGTGTCTGGGAAGACAGAGGGGCTGCATGGGTCTAACCCAAGGGCACGTCAAGGTTGCTGGAAAGATGGAATTAAATGTTTATTTGTGGTGCAGAAAGATTTTGAAATCCATGCAAATTTTTTTGCAGTTTGCATTTTCCATGAACTCTTTGCAGACTGCCTTTGTGTGAAGACACTGACATTGCACGGGAGTGCAGATTACAATTCCCAGCAAACATTCCTAGGCCTTGGCCAGAGAGACTGTCCCCCAGGCCCAGGACACCGCCGAGTCTCTGCGTCAGCTCTCCTTCCCTCACCTTGGATCACTCTTCCCTGCCAAAGACTGGAAATTCAAGAACTAAAGACCTCAGACCACTCTTCTTGTTTACAAACGGGAAGACCAAGGCTAAAGAAGGGAAGTGACACAGCAGAACCAGAGTCCGCTGTGACACTGCACACAGGGTGCGTCCAACTCAGCAGGACCACAGCCCACTGCGGCGCTGCACGTGGGGCATCTGAGCCCACTTGGCATCTGCGTAGCTGGCATACTGTCCACCAACTGCACTGTAACCCTGTGGAATTCTAGTTGTAAACCTCAACTGATGGACAACTGTGGCCGGTCCACTTGCTCACTCAAGAATTCACCCAGGGCCAGCGCTGTGGCATAGTGGGTAAAGCTTCCACCTGCAGTGCCAGCATCCCATATGGGCGCTGGTTTGAGTCCCAGCTGCTCCACTTTCGATCCAGCTCCCTGCTATGGCCTGGGAAAGCAGTAGAAGATGGCCTAAGTGCTTGGGCTCCTGCACCCACGTGGTAGACCCGGAAGAAGCTCCAGGCTCCTGGCTTCAGATTGGTGCAGCTCCAGCCATTGCAGCCATCTGGGGAGTGAACCAGCAGATGGAAGACCTCTCTCTGTCTCTACCTCTCTCTCTCTGCCTCTAACTCTGCCTTTCAAACAAATAAAAAAAAATTCACCCAAATCCCTGGTGGCTCCCCACAAAGCCTTTTATGCCTGTTTTGGGGAATCCACTTAGGAAACTATAAAACTACTCTTGTGAACCAGCCCCAGGGACACAGCACTGAGAACCACCACTCTAACCTCGCAGCTGGGTTTAAAAACCCTGTGCCTCTCACCCACAGATCTGGGCCACCTGAGTCTCCAACAGAGGTGTGGCCTTGACTTACAGCCTAGTCAGGCTTCAGATAGCAGTCTGTATCCACCCTAACCCTGCATCCCACTGACACTAGTCTGGCTGCCACAAGTGCAACCACAGTGGACCACTGGCTCCTCCTGGCTGGCCCTCGGCTGCCACGCAAGCGCTACCAGGGCACCGTGCTGCAAACCTGGGCACTCACAAGAACCCGCGGCAGAACCACAGCTTGTTCTGTGCAGTCTCACCCAACCCTCAGTAACATGGCCTCAAGGCCACGCCAGCAGCAGGTGGCACAGCCTGCTTCTCTATAAGGGCCCAGCTACCTCTGAGCATGGGAACTGCTGCCACCAGGTGGCACCAGCAGTCCCCGGCCTACAGAACAGTCTCAGACGGAGGCTGACATCCAGTAGCAATCTTTGTCTTTATAGCTATTAACAATTACAGAACTGGGCCAAAAAAGAAAACTTATTAAAAAATTCCCCACAAATTACATTCTCCTGTGAAATGGGCCAACATGTGGAGGGCTCTCCCCAGGTCACAGCCAGTCACCCTACTCTTCAGGCCCTAGGTTTGTGCCAGCAGCTGCCCCGACACGGAGCCTGGGGGGGGGGGGTGAGGGCAAGGCCTGCTATGGGGGTGAGGACTGTACAGAACACAGTGACCCATGGAGACGGGGTGCCCACAGCAGGGTCTTTCTTCAGAGCGCTGTGGCAGAACCATCCATGCACGGCTGTACCAACTACTGCCCTGACACACACATCACCAGCCATCAACGGGGTGTGCTGCACACGGGCTTGTGGTGCTGACAAAGCCAGGTCTCTCAGCGTGGGACACACATACCCCTAGGGATTGCAACATTCACTCAGAAATCCAAGAATTAAAATTACCCAGCATGCGATGATGTTGCTGTTTTAATACAAACAAGGACAGGAGCTTCAAAGATGAGCAGCAGCCAGGGGGCTACGACCATTCTCCTCCCCGGTTAACCACGTCCTGATCACAAGGGGTCTCCACAAGTTCGTTAAAACCATCTGAAATCTTCCTCTGAGCAGGGCCACCACACTGCTCCAAGGCGTGGCCACGCGTGCTGCTGGACAGAAGCTCACTGGACATCATCGTCATCAAAGAGATCCTCGAAATCTGGCAAGGGAACAGAGTCACACGTGACGGCACCCAGGACGAGCTGCAGCGAGTCCCCGGGAAGCTCGGAGGGACTGAAGCAGACTCTGCAGCACAGCTTTACAAGCAGGACTCAGAGCCCGGGGGCAGTGCTGCCGACCGTGCACCTTGCATCTTGCCGTTACTTAGTAGACGATCAAGAAAAAACTCATGTCAGGGAGTGGGGGCCGCCCACATGGATACTGAGCGCTCAGCACTCGTGGGCAGCCCTGTCTGCTCCAGGAGTGAAAATGCCGGTGGGCAGGGGGGGAGGGGGGTCCTGGAGAAGGTGGCAGAGGTGTCGTGTCACGTCACGTCACATCACATCACAGGCCCTCGGGAGGGGGGTCCTGGAGAAGGCGGCAGAGGTGTTGTGTCGTGTCACGTCACGTCACGTCACGTCACGTCACAGGCCCTCGGGAGGGGGGTCCTGGAGAAGGTGGCAGAGGTGTCGTGTCACGTCACGTCACGTCACAGGCCCTCGGGAGGGGGGTCCTGGAGAAGGCGGCAGAGGTGTCGTGTCACGTCACGTCACAGGCCCTCGGGAGGGGGGTCCTGGAGAAGGTGGCATAGGTGTCGTGTCACGTCACGTCACGTCACGTCACAGGCCCTCGGGAGGGGGGTCCTGGAGAAGGCAGCAGAGGTGTCGTGTCGTGTCACGTCACGTCACGTCACAGGCCCTCGGGAGGGGGGTCCTGGAGAAGGCGGCAGAGGTGTCGTGTCACGTCACGTCACGTCACGTCACAGGCCCTCGGGAGGGGGGTCCTGGAGAAGGTGGCAGAGGTGTCGGGTCACGTCACGTCATGTCACGTCACAGGCCCTCGAAGGGAGTCTGAGATACAGCCAGGCTCGAGAAACACGGAGGAAACGCAGCAAACACCGTGCGCTTGCTGCTTCGGGTGAGCAAGGCCACAGCTGTGTTGCCCTGTCCCATTTTTCTGTCTTCCAAACTCCCTGGCATGGGCAAGTTCTCCTTTCACAGTGGGCAAAGCAAAAACTAAGAGCCCATTTGTACGTGCTGTGCACGGAAGCCCTGCGGGAGCCTGACTCCTCAGTGGTCAGAGCAGGGCCAGGTCTGCGCCCAGCCCTGCACCCCAGCCCTCCCAGGGAAGGCAGTGTCCCTGACCCGTCTCTGGACACTGCACAGGGACATGCTCCATGCCCTCGTGCCTCCTGACCTCTGCCCAGAGCCCACGCCTGGGGCACTGCACACACCATGAGACCCCTGGGAGCTGGCACCTCTGCTGTGCTCCAAGGCCCAACACCACCACACCACCGGGCCCTCCTCGTGGTCCTACGCTGCCAGCTGCCACCACCGGCTCAAACACACGAGAGAACAGGAGGTCTTACCCGTGGTAAGAGCTTCGGCGCCCAGCGGAGGCCTGGGCAGAAGCCCCACCCCTCAGGGTGGCCGGCTTCCTCTACATGGGGTTGGCACGGCCTCCGGGACAGCACACTGCAGGAGCCTGGCCAGCGGGCAGGCAGCAGCCGCCCAGTCGTCTCCATCCCTTCCCTTCCTGGCCGCTGCTCCGACAGGAACGCCCCTCAGCTGCCCATGCAGAGCACGCTCACCCAGCAGGTCAGGCCGGGTCCTCTCAGACACTTCCCATCAGAGATCCAGGGCTGTCTTTGCAAATCACAAGACTCCAACCTCGAAATGGCCGCTCCCTCCAAACCGAGGGGCTGGCAGAGAAGAGAGGGCTGCTGAAGGCCATCCAGTCGTGGTGTCGCTCGTGCCACGTGGGAATCACACCGCTCTGCCCACCTCGGAGCCGCTCGGGTGGCCCTGCCCGGCCCGGGCGCTCCCAAAGGCAGCACTGGAGCACACTGCGCTGTGCCAGGCTCTTCCCTCGGGCGCAACACCCTTCTCCCCACACCCTCAGCTCAACGTCACTTCCCCCAGCTCTGACGCCAGGTGTGGCCGCCAGGGTGCTGTCTCAGAAGATGGCCCCGAATTTAGCAGCCTGGCTTGTCTCCTTGGGCAGTGACACCCGGACATCAGCCAGACAGACCAGCAAGGCCTCGGGGCTTTAAAGAGTCTTAGCTAAGTTACAGACCAAGGAGGCAAGACCACGTCCCAGCTGTGCCTAACCAACGACAAAAGGTGTTTGTAGGGCGAGCACTGGTGGTTGAAGTACGACAGAGGGGGAGCAATGCCACTGCTGTCCTGAGGAGCCGGCCTGCGGTGCGCTCCTACGGAACCCTCAGCAGAGTGGACGCGCCTACGGGGACAAGGCCCCGACACCCCGCGGAGAGGAGGGAGGCGGTCCTCCAGTGTCTGAAGGGTACACAGGTCCACCTTCTAACTGCCTGAGTGGTGAGACTTCACCCACGCTCCTGTAACCAGCCCCAAAGCCCCAACTCCGAGATGGCTGTGTGTCCCATGGCCTCATCCAGAGGTCGGGGCAGGACGAGAGCTGGAGGGCAGCTGCGGCCGTGCCGAGGCAGCCGTGGGTTCAAGAATCCAGGCGGGCAAACAGGTGTGGCCAGGGAAAGGAAGGGAAGAGAGCCTTCAGGAGACAGCAGGGGCCAGAGCGCCAGACCGGGCTCTGCAGGCCCCACCTGCGATCTCGGGTGTCCACAGGCGATGCCAACCCCTGCTGAACTTCACCACGGATGGGACTGGGAGCCACGTCTGCCGGGGAAACGTGGCTGCCGGCTGGGCCACAGCTGGCATCGTCACTGCACACGCCGCGCTGTATTCCAGACCAGCCCAGGGCCCGGGCGTCACTGCCGTCCCACCCAATACTCCCGTCACAAAGCTTCCCACTGCACTACCGCGTGGAAGAAACCCCGCGTGGGCCCGGGCCCCTTACCGTTGAAGAAGTCTGCGTGAACGGCCTTCTCATTGGCGGCCAGGTCCATGAGGAGCCCGGTGCTGCCTCCGGCCTGCGGGGGAGGTGGGAAGCTGTCAGGTGTGTCCCAGCGCCCACACCGCCTAGGGGAGCGGTCACTGGCTGGTCACTGGCTGGCACGGAGCATGCTCGAGCTGGAGTCAATGCCAGTTCCACGCAGAGGACGCTGTGGGCGTGGGAGGGATGGGACAGGGGCCTCGAGGACATTAAAGTCTCCTGATTTCCCGCGTCCCTGCAGCCTCCTCTCCCCCTACAAAGGGCCTGCCGTGGCCCTAGGTGCCCCTTCTTCTAAACCTGAGACCTCCAGGCCCCGGTGCAGCCGCCAGAGGTCAAGGGCGGAGCAGCCCCGAGTCTGATGCCTGCTCTGGGTGCCCCCACCCCCCACCCTTCTGAGCAGCAGCCCTGAGGTTCCGGAGGGGCTCCCCTCACAAGACCCGACACGGCCACAACGCCAGGGCTGGCGAACCAGGCGGCCACCCAAGCCGGGACACCTGGATCCGGGTTTGTCACCCAGTGACGGTGGAACCCGGCCTCCCTGGACCCCCGGCCCAGGGCGCTGCTGCTTCGGCCCGGCTCTGCGGTTCCCGAGGCTGCTCGCTTGGTGCTCAGGTCCTGGGCATCTCGCCTCATCCCTCCGAGCCCCTCCCCCGGTGACCACTGGGTTGAGTGGGTGCCCGCCGTCCACCCTCACCCCCGGACCCGCGCTCCAGTGACCCTGCGGAGCGCCGACCCGTGGCTGCGCGCTCCCTAGGGGAGAAGCCGGATCCGTGCGCTCGCGTGCTGAGCGGGGTGCGAGGGGCCCCTCCGGTCTGCGCCGCCGCAGGCCCCTCCTCCGTCGGTTCCCTGCCCACCGCCTCCCGCTGCCCCCGAGTGACCAGTGGGCGCGGGCTCCCGCCAGGCGGCCTCCCTCGGTCCTCCAGCACCGGGCGGCAGATCGGCCCCAAGCCGCGGGGGTCACCTCTGCGGGGCCCCGCGTCCCAGCACCTCCGGGCCGCTGAGCGCGGGGACCCCGCGGGGCCGGACGGCTGCACAGGGGACCCGGGCAGGGGCGAGGCGCGGGACCTCCGGCGGGGCGACGGCCCCCGCGGCCTCCTCAGCACCCACGGGAGGCCCCCCGCGTCCCGGCAGCGCGCTCGCCGCCCCCGGGCGCCCGCCGGCGTCTCCGCCCGGAGCAGGGACCCCGCGGGCCCGCGGCGTCCCGGGGGCTCGGCCTCCGCCCACCTCGTCCAGGTCCACGTAGGGCCCGGCGCCCTCAGGAAACATCTCGTCCACCGCCGGCTTCATCTCGGCTCTGCGGCGCTCTCGCCCACTTCCGGCCCGCAAGCCACATCCGGTGCGCGCCTGCCCGGCAGCTCTAGGCGCCGGAGGACCGCGACTCTATGGTCGCACCGGCCGGCCCCGCCTCCAGCCCCCTTGTCGATCAGAGTGGGCTGCGCAGGGGCCGAGGGGGCAGCGGGAGGGCGGGCGCCTGCTTGGTTTACTGGGGCCTCCTGGTGGGCGGGGGTCGCCCACAGACTGGGCCAGGGAAGTGGTCAGCGCGGAGGCAGCCAGGGCTGTAGGCACAGCGCTGAGCCGTAGGTAAGCTTGGGGTCGGGTGGGGGTGAGAGCCAGGGTGGCTCCAGGGGTCAGGGAACGTGGCCAGGGGCACAGAGCCGGGCGAGGAGAAGTGGACGCCCCTGGCTGCGGGAGCCTCGGCCACCTGGTGACGCACGTGGCTCCATTGCCGTGTCCGAGCCGGTCAATGAACTGTCACTTGCTGGTGGCCAAGAGAAGCCACCCATTGCGTCAGTTTCTCCCCAGCTGGCCGCATGACAAGGCTGTGAGTGACAGGGTGTGAGTGACAGGGGTGAGTGACAGGGCTGTGAGTGACAGGGGTGAGTGACAGGGTGTGAGTGACAGGGTGTGAGTGACAAGGGTGAGTGACAGGGTGTGAGTGACAGGGTGTGAGTGACAGGGCTGTGAGTGACAGGGTGTGAGTGACAGGGGTGAGTGACAGGGTGTGAGTGACAGGGCTGTGAATGACAGGGGTGAGTGACAGGGGTGAGTGACAGGGGTGTGAGTGACAGGTGTGAGTGACAGGGGTCTGAGTGACAGGGTGTGAGTGACAGGGTGTGGGTGACAGGGGTCTGAGTGACAGGTGTGAGTGACAGGGGTCTGAGTGACAGGTGTGAGTGACAGGGTCTGAGTGACAGGGTGTGGGTGACAGGTTGTGAGTGACAGGGGTGTGAGTGGCAGGGGTGTGTGATGGGTGTGAGTGACAGAGTGTGAGTGACAGGGTGTGAGTGACAGGGTGTGAGTGACAGGGTGTGACAGGGTGTGAGTGACAGGGTGTGAGTGACAGGGGTCTGCGTGGCAGAGATGTGTGAGTGGCAGGGGTTGTGATGGGTGTGAGTGACAGGGTGTGAGTGACAGGGGTGTGAGTGACAGGTGTGAGTGACAGGGGTGAGTGACAGGGTGTGAGTGACAGGGTCTGAGTGACAGGGGTCTGAGTGACAGGGTGTGGGTGACAGGGTGTGAGTGACAGGGGTGAGTGACAGGGTGTGAGTGACAGGGTGTGAGTGACAGGGGTGAGTGACGGGATGAGTGACAGGGTCTGATGGCAGGGGTGTGTGATGGGTGTGAGTGACAGAGTGTGAGTTGCAGGCTCCCAGGGTCTGCTAGGCTTGCACACCTTGCGTGCAGGGGGCTCCCGCCCTGTCTAGCCCATCCCTGGGGTCCATCCAAGTCCCCACCCCTACCCCTCCACTCCTGCAGGGCTGCCCGGGGCGACGGCCCCTCCCCCTGCTGCCCTGAGCGCCCGGCTCCCTGCTGCTCCCTGCAGTTGGCTCTGTGCCAGCGAGGCCGCCCCAGCATGGGGACAGCGACCTCAATGAGGCTGGCGGTTCCGGGCGTCTGCTGCCCCGTGTCCTCGTCTCAACCCTGGGGAGGCTGCGCCCCCTCCCCCCGGGCTACACCGCCAGCCGGGCGCCCTGGTCGAGGGCTCCGTGCGTGGCCCCGGTGCGCAGCCGTGTCTGGAAAGAAAGCCCCGACGCGCTCGCGCTCGCCCGGTGGCCTTTATTGGGTGCCAGGCTGGGCCCAGCCCGCGGAGGGGTCCCGCGCCCCTGGAGGTGGACAGCGCCGGCCACGGCTCAGTCCTCCTGGTAGGGGGCGTGGAAGCCCAGGGTGGTCCCCAGGGGGAAGTGCGCGAAGAAGGTGCGCGCCAGGTCCTCGAGCTGGGGGTAGGCGCCCAGGGCCTGCAGCTGCTGCACGTAGTTCCAGAAGTCCGACGTGGAGAACGGCCAGTAGGGCATGGCCGGCGGCTCCGCGTAGGGGTCTGAAAGACAGGGCGCGCGGTGGCCCCGCCGTCTGCCCAGCGCAGGGCCTGGGCCCTCCTGGGCCAGCCAGGGGCAGCGGGGGCGGGGGGACAGCGGCTCCGGTCCTTGGGGAGAGAGGAGGCCTGTCCAGGGCAGTGGGGGGGGTGTCCACCCTGGGCTGGACTGCAGGGCGGAGGGTGGAGGTCAGGGGCGCTGCTGGGGGGCCTGTGCAGATCCCCCTGGGCCGGCTGCGCTCCGGGTAGGAAGCCGCCGGCGCCCTGCCCCCATCCTCCCGCCCCGCCTGGGCAGAGCCCTGACGCACGGAAAGACCCTACCTTCCTGCTCCTGCAGCGGCCTGGCCCCTGTGGGGAGAGGGAGGGCCGTCAGCCGCCCGCCCCCGCACCACGCTGCCCGGGCACAGGACCAGGTCCCATCAGCCCCGCCCAGCCCCTCACCTGCGAGGGGTCCCAGCAGGAGGCAGAGGGCCAGCCCAGGCACCAGGCAGGACGACATCTTCCCAGGTGGTGATCGGGTGCACCTGCAGCAGAGGGGGCGACCCGGGGCGAGGGCTGGGAGCGCACCCCCCCACCCCGGAGCAGCACCTTCCCCTGCCCCGACGTGGGGGCACTCGGGGACACGGCGTGGTGCTGCCAGATTCCGTGTCGGCGTCCTGACCCCCACGTAGGGGTGAGAGCCCGGGCCGGGGCCGCCCGCCCGCCCCAGGCCACGGCTCACCTCTCAGGGGCCGCCCTGCTGCCCGCCTGCCCGTCCGCGGCCCGGATGGGGTGGCCGCCCGCGCGCAGGCTGCTCTTTATACAGGGCTGAGGACAGGACGGAAACGCGTGGCTGGAGCCTGGGGCCGCTTGCTTCGTGCCCACTGGGGGCGGCGGACCCCGTGCCCTTTGGGAATCTGAGCCAGGACCCGAGCACGAGAAAAACATCTTCTCACGGCCGCTTCTAAGACTGCTGGACTGAGTTCAGTGTCGGCGCTTGGAACGCGGCCGACTTCCACTCCCCACGGACGCGGTCGGAGCCGGAGGCTGGGCTGGCTGCTGCCCCCTCCCCGGAGCTGCGGGGAGCAGGACGCCCCCCACCCCGGGAACCACCTGCACCCAGGCGCAGGCCGCCGAGCAGGCGCGGTGGGGCCCAGCTGGGTTCTGTCTTTTGGGACACCGCAGCCAGCAGCGGGGCTGTGCGGGGCCCAGGGGCTCTCCCAGTAGGTGCAGCCTCGTGGTCCCGCCCCAGGTCCCCTCCCCCATGGCCGTCCGGGCACCCCGTGTCCAGAGAGGGAGCCCCAGGGTCTTCAAGGGCGCAAGGGGCTTCCTCACCCCCACGTTCTCTGAATCGGGGCCCAAAGTCCCCGGCCTCATCTTGCGTCCCCACGCGTGCCCAGCGCGGTGATGGGGACTCGCTGTTGCCCAGGCCCGGGAGGGGCCACCTGTGCGAGCACGCGGCCGCCCGCCAGGGGGCGGTGTTGCAAGCGGAGGGGACCGAGACCCCCCCACCCCGTACCCTCCCACCTCCACCCTCCCCCGCCCCCACCCCCCCATGGCTCAGTGGGAGGAGCCCGGGCGCTCAGAGCTTGGGGAGAGCCAGGGACAGAGTCCCTTCCCAGCGCTCCGCGTCCATCCCTTAGCAGCCAGGCATCCGAAGGTGGTTTGAAAACACACCTGTGGTGTTGGAAAAGTGAACTAAAATGTCACATCCATGCAGCTTTCCGCAGGATCCTGGAAGTAGTAGGCAGTGATGGTGTGAGGTGGACGTGTGTGTGTGATGTGAGTGTATTTGTGTATGTTAGCGTGTATGTGTGTATGTGATTGTGTTGTGTGTATGTATGTGTATATGTGATGTGGGTGTATTTGTGTATGTGTGTATGTGATGTGTGTTGTTTGTGTGTCTGTGTGTATGTGATGTGTGTATATGTGTATCTTTGTGTGTATGTGGTTTGTGTGTATATGTGTGTATGTGTGTATGTGTGTGATGTGAGTACATGTGATGTGTATATGTGTATGTGTGATGTGTGTATGTGTACGTGTGTATGTGTATATGTGTGATGTATGTGTGTATATACGTGTATCTATGTGTGCATGTGTGTGATGTGCATGTGTATGTGTGCATGTGTATATGTGCGCATGTGTGTATGTGTGTGATGTGAGTGTATTTGTATATGTTTGCGTCGATGTGTGTATGTGATTGTGTTGTGTGTATGTGCTCATGTGTGTATGTACGCATGTGTGTATGTGTGTGTGATGTGAGTGTATTTGTATGTTTGCATGTATGTGTGTATGTGATTGTGTTTTTGTGTGTATGTGTGTATGTGCGTATGTATGTGTGTGTATGTGATGTGGGTGTATTTGTGTATGTGATGTGTGTTTTTGTTTGTATGTATGTGTGTATGTGATGTGTGTATATGTGTATGTACATATGGGTATGTGATGTGTGTATATGTGTATCTTTGTGTGTATGTGATATTTGTGTGTCTGTGTATATGTGTATGTGATGTGAGTATGTGTGATGTGTGTATGTGTGATGTGTGTACATGTGATGTGTATATGTGTGATGTATTGTGTATATATGTGTGCATGTGTGTATGTGTGTGTGTATGTGTATGTGTTTCCTTCCCGTTAGATGCCTGTGTGAGGGGGCTTCAGCCAGGTCCTGGGGGTCAGCCGTTGGGCCTAGCGGCCGAGGCGCCCGCCTGCCGCGCCACAGAGCCGGCTTTGCGTCTGACGCAGCTTCCTGACGCAGGCCTGGGAGGCAGCAGTGATGCCCAGGTGGCCGGGGGCGGGGGGGGGGGCTTGGACTGAGCCCTGGCTCCGGGCCCCAGCCCCAGGCGTTGCAGGAATTTGGGGAGCGAACCAGTGCATGGCAGTTCTGTCTGTCTCTCTCCCTCTCAGATAAGCAGGTAGAAGTTTTTGAAGTTCATGGAAAATGGATACCAAGAGAAAATCTGCATAGATTTTAAATATTCTGCACCAAAGTAAACTTAATGGATTTTTTAAAGGTTTATTTATGTATCCATTTGAAAGTTAGAGTTACACAAAGAGAGGAAGAGAGAGGGAGGGAGGGAACTTCCATCCACTGGTTCACCCCCCAAATGGCTGCAATGGCCTGGGCTTGTCCAGGCCGAAGCCAGGAGCCAGGAGCTTCCTCCAGGTCTCCCACTTGGGTGTGGGGGCCCAAGGACTTGGGCCATCCTCCACTGCTTTCCCAGGCCACAGCAGAGAGCTGGATCGGAAGTGGAGCAGTCGGGACTCAAACCAAGTGCCCGTATGGGATGCTGGCACTGCAGGCGGGGCCTTACCTGCCACACCACAGCCTAACTTCTAATGATATTTTCCCACGAACTGTGTGACGGGCCCCAGGGTTTGGCTTACCGTGTTGGTCTGTGTGAGGGCAATGGCAGCAACGGCTCCATTACTCCTCATCCCAGCTGCCATCCTGGGCCGACCGCCCGGCTCCACAGCAGCCCCCGCCCCACTGCTGTCCCAGTGCCCTGGCCACTCGGCCTGTCTGGCCCCGGGCCCGGCAGGAACAAAGGTCTCAGCCTGGGCTGGCGCGGAGGCCCCCGATGACGCTGAAACACAGGGCACTGTCTGCCCCTCACCCAGAGTCGCATTCGGGAGCTCGAGGGCCGGCCCGGGAATCTGCATTTCTAACGCGTTTGCAGGGTGGCTGAGTGGGCCGGGCCGGAGTTGAGAGCCAGAGTGTGAAGCCACAGCTCAGGGGTGGCTGCACCCGGGTCCTCGCGCAAAGGTGGGGCGTGCCCAGCCCGCTAAGGTGCAGGCTTAGGCAGCAGGTCCAGGGTCCGGGCAATCTCGCAGGTGACTGCCCTGAGGCTGGGCTGGCCCCTGCCCTGCACACGCTCCTGCTTAGGCTGCCCGAGGCCGGTCTTGCTGGACCAAGGGGCTGCGGCGCACCGTGTTGGAAAAGATAAGGCGGTCTCTGGCACCCCCTGGTGGTAGAACTAGGTGTGGCCTGTTCTGAGCCCCTGGGAGCCAGCACCTCTGTTCTCCATCCAGGGTAGGCCCACCTGGTCATTGTCCTCTGAGCTGTCCCAAAACAAGCACAGATGCCCACTCCCGATTTAAAATCCTAAAGCCACAGGTCTCCGGGGACTTGGGCTCCACGTGCCCTCTTCCCACAGCCGCCATCAGCCCAGCTGCCCACCATGGTGTGGGTTCTGGACGAGTCCACATGGCTTATGGCCTGGCTTTGACCCCCCAGCCCTGGGCTCTGGCTGCTGACCTCTCCCTAGGGTCCACCATGCCCCTAGGATGGGCCCAGCTCCTGTGAGGCCTCCGGGTCTCTACCCAGCGCCCGCCCTCCCCCTGCGGCCGAGGCCTCCTTGCCAGCACCCAGCCCTGTGGCCCTGCCCTGGCTCCCTGGTCTCAGCTACATCCCGCCTGACCCTGTTCCTGCAGCTCCCTGCGAGCGCCTGGGGGTCCCGGGCGTGGTCCGTCCAGGCGTGGGTGGGCAGGGCTTGGCAAGGGGCTGGTGCATGGCCAGGTTTGTGTGTGGAAATGTCCTGCCGTCCTGGCCGAACCCCAGGTCGCGCAAACCCATCCCCCTTCACTCTGATCTGCTCCGTGGCCCTGCCCCCCGCCCCAGAAGGGGCCACCTGCCCTCTGACCCCACAGGGGAGGGGCTCCATCCTGTACCACCACCTCTGCTCACAACCCCCAGGTTCACTGCTGTAATAAAAGAACGTAATTGAATATCATGAAAGCCGCGGCACCTGGAAGAAACACTGGTGGGAGCTGGTTGCCAGCAGGCCGGGAGCCCCAGGGCCGGCTGCCTGGGCCGAGGGCTGGTTCTGGCTCAGGGGCCTGAAGGGCCACAGCGCAGGGCTGGGCGACCTCCTGCTGCCCCGGCCTCAGGCGCTGGCTCCCTCCTGAGGAGCCTGCCTGGGAACTGGGACCACGCGTTACCGCAAGCTGGCTCCAGGGGGCGCCAGGCTCCCGGGACTCTGGGGACTGTGGGACCACCCCCAGAGGGGTCTTTGATGTCACAGGAAGGGGGAAAAGGAGCTCCTGGTGCAAGCTGAGTCCCCACATGGCTGCCACGGGGAGCCATGGAGCTTCTTCCAGGTCTCCCCCGTGGGTGCAGGGGCCCAGGCACTTGGGCATCTTCCGCTGCGTTCCCAGGCCATAGCAGAGAGCTGGATCGGAAGTGGAGCAGCCGGGACTAGAACAGGCGCCCACGTGGGTGCAGGCGTTGCGGGGGGCGGCTTCACTGACAAGAACCAATGCACTCCAGAGGGGCTTCTCCTGAGACAGGGGACCCTGGCCGCAGGTGGAGGGGACCCCAGGACCTCCTGCCGGTGCCCGCCAGACCTGGGTCTCCAGTTCGTGTGTCCCAGATGCTGCCAGGCTGACTGCACCCCCATTTCACCTGTGGCTTTAACGACAGACTCGGCACCCCCCACCCAGGACACACAGCCCTGCCTGGTCGGGGGCTCCACGCCCAGGTCTGGCTTCAAGCCCAGCACGGCAGCAAGCACCGGCCACCGGCATGGCCCCAGCCTCAGCACCTTGGTGATGCAGGTCCCAGGTCCCAGGTGTGGCCTGGAGGGGAGGAAGGGGACCAGGGCCAGGAGAGACCTCGGTCCCCCAGTGCAGCAGCAGGAGGCACGGACCGTGGGGCTCCCCGTCCAGCATCCTCTCCAGGGTGCCCAGAGCTCCTTGCCCGGTCACAAGACTCAACCAGTGCTGTCTTGGCCTGGGCGTGTGCATGTGTGTGCAGTGTGTAGGCGTCCATGTGCATAGCGTGCAGGCATGTGTGTGTGTCATACGTACATGTGGGTGGCGTGTGTCTGATGCTGAGGTGGGTGGTGTGTATGTATTGTGCATGGGTGCAGGGGCAGGGGGTGCTACCTGTGCATGTACATGTATTTGTGTGTGTGCATGGATGTTGGGTGGGTTTTGCATGTGGTGTGTGCACACATGTGTATTACACATGTGGTCGTATTCATTTGTGCTTGTGTGTAGAGTGTTGCATTTTGTATGTGGTGTGCATGTGTGCATTGTGGTGTTTCTGCACATATGTACTGTATATGTGTGAACGCATGTGCACATGTGTGACGTGTGTAGGGCTGGGGTGTGTTGTATGGACATGTGTTTACACGTGTGTACTGTGTATACGTGTGTTGTGTGCACATGTGTACGTGTGAGTCTGTGCATGTGCACATGTGTGACGTGTAGGGCTGGGGTATGTTGTATGGACATGTGTTTACACGTGTGTACTGTGTACACATGTGTGTTGTGTGTACGTGTGAGTCTGCCTGTGCACGTGCCCTGCTGGGGAAGAGCAGATGGAGGCAGGAGCAGGCAAGTGTTGTGGCTGTGGTCCTGGCCCTGCAAGGACCTCTGGACGCAGCCCAGGGCATGTGAGCCCCGGCCAAGGGGACAGGCGTGTGACCCCCGGCTCCTGCCTCTGGACGCGGCCCAGGGCATGTGAGCCCTGGCCAAGGGGACAGGCATGTGACCCCCAGCTCCTGCCTCTGGACAGGGCTCAGGGCCTGTGAGCCCCGGCCAAGGGGACAGGCGTGTGACCCCCGGCTCCTGCCTCTGGACGCGGCCCAGGGCATGAGCCCTGGCCAAGGGGACGGGTGTGTGACCCCCGGCTCCTGCCTCTGGATGCGGCCCAGGGCATGTGAGCCCTGGCCAAGGGGACAGGCATGTGACCCCCAGCTCCTGCCTCTGGACAGGGCTCAGGGCCTGTGAGCCCCGGCCAAGGGGACAGGCGTGTGACCCCCGGCTCCTGCCTCTGGACGCGGCCCAGGGCATGTGAGCCCTGGCCAAGGGGACAGGCGTGTGACCCCCGGCTCCTGCCTCTGGATGCGGCCCAGGGCATGAGCCCTGGCCAAGGGGACGGGCGTGTGACCCCCGGCTCCTGCCTCTGGACGCGGCCCAGGGTGTGTGAGCCCCGGCCAAGGGGACAGGCGTGTGACCCCCGGCTCCTGCCTCTGGACACGGCCCAGGGCGTGTGAGTCCCAGCCAAGGGGACAGGCGTGTGACCCCCGGCTCCTGCCTCTGAACGCGGCCCAGGGCATGTGAGCCCCGGCCAAGGGGACAGGCGTGTGACCCCCGGCTCCTGCCTCTGGACGCGGCCCAGGGCATGTGAGAGCCCCGGCCAAGGGGACGGGCGTGTGACCCCCGGCTCCTGCCTCTGGACGCGGCCCAGGGCCTGTGAGCCCCGGCCAAGGGGACGGGCGTGTGACCCCTGGCTCCTGCCTCTGGACGTGGCCCAGGGCATGTGAGCCCTGGCCAAGGGGACAGGTGTGTGACCCCCAGCTCCTGCCTCAGTTGCCCTTCCGAGGCTCCTGCTGGCCCCTGGCACCGGCTCAGAGGGGCCCAAGAGGAACGGGGGCTGTGGGGGAGGGAGGCTTCATGTGGGGCGGGGGCATCGGCAGGACAGCATGGCTGGAGCCAGGGCCACGGAGCAAGGTGGGCACGGCGCATCCCAGGGTAGGTCCGGCCCTCAGTCCCCCAGCATGACCCCTGGCTCACAGCTCTGCCATGCGTGTCTGCCTGAAGTGGTCGGTGACCCAGGGTCTGGGGCTCACTGGGGGTCATCCCACCTCTGGGGCTTCCTCCCAGCTGTGCCCACCTCATCTGGAGACAGGGCTCCAGTGTCACCATGGCCTATGCCTCCCTCCCTGGTGTCCTGGACCCCCAGCGACTCCATGCCGCCCTTCGCAACCCTCTGGCGTGGGCCGAGGGCAGGTAGCTGACCCCTCCCCTGGGACAGAGCAGGTGTGCACACCTGTCACCTGCCAGTCTCCTGGGAAGGCCTGGGGCGGGGCCTTGCGTCAGCACCAAGGCTGCTGTCCCCCAGGGCTGTGGGGCTCAGGTGCAGGTGCACCCAGGGCCGCCCTGTGAGCGGGGTGGGGGGGGGGGGGAGGCGGCAGGGAGGCTGCAGGGGGCGGGGCTGTCCACTGCGCAGGCGTCAAACACGGGAAAGCGGGGGTCTCCACCTGCTGCTTTGGGAAGACCCGCGGGGAGACAGACGCAGTGAGGCCAGGGCACTCGGACAGTCACTCAAAGCACCTGCGGCTGGGTCTGCGCAGCTTCCAGGCCGCTCACTGAGCCGGGAGGGGGTGGGGGTCGGGGAGCCACAGGGGTATCTGGCCGGGGAAGCCCCCACCGTGCAGGGCTCTGCCCCTCCACAGCCAACCAAGCCCAGCAGAGGCTCACAGGCAGCCCCAGGGGAGGGGCCAGTCCTGGGTGTTCAGCAAGTGGGCATCAGGGACCCCAAAAGTGAGAGGTGCGCTCACTCACCCATGTGGTTTGTCCCTGGCGACCTCTCTTCCCAAGAACAAGCGGAGGAGGGGCTGGCCACAGTCAGCCCACTGGACACACCGCTGCCTACCCCCTGTCTGCCCACCTGGCTCTCCCGGGCCCCTGCTGGACCTGTCCACTATGACGCCTGTCAGGGGCACGGTGCCTGGACACACGGGGCACGGGCAGGTCGGGGCCATTCTCAGTCCGGCCACACAGAGCCCTGCTACACACAGCCTCTCCCCAGGCTGACCCTCCTCAGCCTGCCTCCTGCCAGGCACCCTGAGACCACACCCACACTGAGACCACGCCCACCCGAGACCCCACCCAGGCTAACCCAGCCTTCTGCCAACTCCTGGTCTCAAAGTTCCCCCCCACACACACAGGCTTTCCCTGGAATACGGTGGGGAAGGTGTGACTCCCAGGGTTGGAGGAGGTACAAGACCCTCCCCAGGGCCCGGGGCCTCGCCAGGCCTGGTGTGGGGCTGGGGAGGGCCCTGGGGTGACCTGGAGGAGGGGAGTGTGGGGGAGGAGGGTGGCCAGCAGAGGGGCAGGTGGCTCGGACGGATGGGGTCGGCGATGTCACAGCCCCTGGCGTCGTCTCCGTTTACTCTATCCTGGGCTTACTCACGGCAGCGTGCGCCTGTCTGAGTGCACACCTGGACACCTCCGGGGCCACAGAGTGACCTCCTGGTGCCCAGAGTGTCCCTCTCTAGACCCGTGCTGTCCATTAGGGAGGCCACGCCCCCAGCCCGCCCTCAGCTTGGCTGGACTGGCTTCTCCCTCCAACAGCCAGGGGACACCCCAGCGAGTGAGGGAGCCAGCAAGGCCTCTGCCACGCGCCCCCCCAGGGGAGGAGGGGCCAGGCCAGAGCCTCACGAAGGTCATTCCAGGCTCTGACTGTGACCCTGGGGGGACCAAGTCTGCTGGAGCCCCACGCGGGCCCTCTTGGCACTGTGGGGCTGGGAGAAGCCAGGTGTGGCTGGAGGGGCCCCGAGTGATTGGCGGCTGGCACTGCCAATGGCACGCCCCCTGTGGTCGGCCGGGCCTGGCTGGCAGCAGACACTGGACCCCCCTCCCCACCCCAGGCAGGGCCCCGATTCCAGAACCTGCCAAGCCAGGCCTCTAATTGCACGGGGAGGCCAGGCCGGGCCGTTCCGGCCGCCTGGAGCCGGTCTATTGTCCGCCCCATTCACGGAGCATAAAAGCCGAATTGATGGGAACCTGGGCTGCTAGTGCTTCTCAGCCCAGGCAGCGCACCCCAGCCCAGCGCTGCCCGCCCCCTGGGGGCTTCTGCTGGGGGCCTGCCCGCCCCCACAGGCCCCCCTCTCTGATTAGGGAGCCTCCCCGCCCCCCTGTGACTCAGGGGCCTCCCCGCCCCCCACAGACCCCCCTCTCTGATTAGGGAGCCTCCCCGCCCCCCACAGACCCCGCCCCCCTCCTCCCTCTGATTAGGGAGCCTCCCCGCCCCCCCAACACCCTGCCCCCTCCTCCTTCTGATTAGGGAGCCTCCCCGCCCCCCACAGACCCCCCTCTCTGATTAGGGAGCCTCCCCACCCCCCTAACACCCTGCCCCCTCCTCCTTCTGATTAGGGAGCCTCCCCGCCCCCCTGTGACTCAGGGGCCTCCCCGCCCCCCACAGACCCCCCTCTCTGATTAGGGAGCCTCCCTGCCCCCCCACAGACCCCGCCCCCTCCTCCCTCTGACTCAGGGGCCTCTCCACCCCCCACAGACCCCGCCCACCCTCCTCCCTCTGACTCGCTGGCCCTGGTGGGAATGGGGATTGGAAGTGCGGGCTGCCAGTCCCAGACTCTGGATTTGTCCCTCATCCAGGAAGCAGGGACTGTAGCTGTGGCGCAGGGCCCGCAGGGGCCCTGCTGCTCCCGGTGAGAGGCCCGGTGGCTCCCTGAACACCCACCCTGAGGCTGCCCAGGGGACGATCGCCCATTCTCAGGCCAAGCCTGGGGGAAGCCTAACCATCACCACCCACCACCCCACAGCCCCTCCTGCTCCCCTCCCCTCTCCTCCCCCTCCCTCTCCCTTCTCCCTGTCCTGCACCTGCCAGGCCCCTGTGTGTTAGAGTCCCTCGTCCTTTTTGGCGCCCTGGGTCTCGGGGTGCGGCGGTTCGCTGGTGCAGCCCTTCTGTGCCAAGCATGTTCAGTTGCATCTCCAGCCTCTGCCCCCTGGAGGCCCACGGCATCGCGGGTCAGCACAGCCCAGACACCCCCAGACACAGGCCCCCTGGGGCAGCCTCCACGGTGAGGAGCCAGGATCCCGGATCCCGGCGAGCGGCCGTGGGTCAGTGCCTGTGAACCTCTGCTGGGCCGCGTGCCACTTGCTGCCACGCCCGAGGTGCAGGGGCCGGGAGTGGCCAGCCAGAAGCTGCTTCCAGTGGCCGTCCCAGGTGAGTCCGTCCACGTGAACCACGGCGCATGCCAGGCAAACAGGGACGAGCTGATCTGATGGAGGCGTCCCCCATGTGACAAACCCCAGGGGCCGTGGAGCCCAAGTCTCTGCAGTGCATCCGCCTCCCCCTAGGCGTGGTGTGGCGGGGCCGCCCTGTGAGGTCCCAGGTAGAGGCACTCATGTTAGCCACGAGAATTGTGTCTCCTGTGTGAGCGCCCCGAGCCCCGGGCCCCCACGTCAGCCCTGGGCGGGCCTTGTCTCGGCTCAGGAAGCCACCCCACCTGACAGGAAGTGGGCGAGAAGACAGTGGGAGACAGTGAGACGCCCGCAGGGGCTCAGGGCACCTGAGCATCTGCCAGCTGGGAGCCGGGCAACCCCACCCCTGCCGGTCCTGACAGGTGCCCGTGGTGGGAGGGGCGGCCGAGGGCCCAGCTCTGGTGCGTGGTGCAAGGTTTGGGTGGCCCCAGGCTGGTGTGACAGAGAGCTCCTGGTCCAGCCAGGCCCCTGTGGAAGCTGAGCTGCTGGGGTCGGCCAGGCAGCCGCTGGCTGCCCCGAGTGGTCGCGGCAAGGCAGGGCCCAGAGGATCGACTGCATCCGGGCAGCCTGAGCCGCAGTCCAGCCTCCTGTGTTCCTCGGTGGAGGACCCTGGCATGTGAGCTGACCCCACCTGACCCCAGGAAGGACACGGGGCCAGCAGGGCCGGGGGGGTGGGGGCACAGCATTGCTGCCTGTGCGGGCTTCAATGCACCCGGCACACAGGGAGCAGATGTCCCCACCCTGGCCACGGGGCCGGAGGGGACCTGGGGCTCTGCTTGGGACCCACTGTCATCAGGAAGGGGCCTTCGGAGGGGCCTGGAGCCAGGCAGGTCTGCTAGGAGGACCTAGGGGTTCTGGGGTCGCACAGACAGGAAGGTGCAGTGGACGGGGGGTTCTGGGGTCGCACAGACAGGAAGGTGCAGTGGACGGGTGCCCATGTCCTGGTGCCCCTGTGTGCCCCCATGCGTTCCTCTGCTCCCTGGAAGCTGGCACCGTGGAAGGAGGAGGCAGCAGCCTGCTGCCCCTTCTCTGGGGCACTGACCCATTGTGGGGGGCTCTGCCCACGGACCCCCTGATACCAGCACCCTGGGGGTGAGGTTTTCAACAAGGGATTGTGGGGACACAGGCATGCAGGGCCTCCTGGTCTCCACCTCTGGCCTCTGCTCCTCTCAGACCGGCTGCCCCTGCCCTGAGTGGTCTCTGCCCTTCTTTGGGACACCGTGGTGACTCCACGTGGTCTTCGGCGAGGCCGCCCCACGGCAGGGCCCAGCCGGGCTGACCTCACCTGGGATCCGTGTTCCTGAGGACTCCAGTACTCCCCCGGGCACAAATCCACACTCCCCCCTCCACGGCCGGTGAAGCAGCTCGGCTGTGCCCCACAAGGCTGGGTGTGTCCTGGGGTCCGCGCTGACAGATGAAGGCATCAGGCACACCGGCTGAGAAGCGCTGGGCAAGCCCGGGACCCTCCCACGGCCGCGGTCGCCAGGCCTCCAGGGTCCAGGGAAGCAGAGCGCCCGCCCTGTGTTCCGCCTCTGCCCCGCCGTGCGACTGGTCCCCTGCCCAGCACGGGCTCGTAGCTCACCTGTGGCCAAGGCCAGGGGCGCAGGGACAAGGAGGGGCCCTGGAACGTGGATCAGCGTGCGGGGCGGTGGAGAGGCAGCCCCTGTGGGCCTGGGGTCCTGGCACGGCTGCTGGTATCCCCCCTTCTCTTGCGAGAGTGCTGGTTGGGTGTACACTGTGCAGTGTAGACATGGTGCATAGACATGCAGTGTAGACATGGCGTGTAGATGTGGAGTGTAGACATGCAGTGTAGACATGGCACGTAGACATACAATGTAGACATGGAGTGTAGACGTACAGTGTAGACATGGAGTGTAGATGTGCAGTGCATATGTAGAGTGTAGACACATGTAGATGGGCAGTGTGGACGTGAGGGGCAGGGCCTGGACACAGCATCCCGCCCCTTTACACTCCCCTCCCTCCAGGCAGGGTTAGAGTCCACCCTCGTGTGTCTGTGTCTGTGTGTATTTGTGTGGGTGCGAGTGTGTGAATGTGTGTATATCTGTGTCTGTGTGTGTATCTGTGTACCTGTGTGTATGTATGTACATGTGTATATGTGCGTATGTATGTGTATCTCTGTGTGTGTATGTGTTATGTATGTATGGGTGTACGTGCATTTGTGTGTATGTGTATCTCAGTGTATATGTGTATGCATGTGTATATCTGTGTGTATATGTGTGTATGTGTATGTATGGGTGTATTTGTGCATATGTGTATCTATGTGTGTATTTGTGTGTATGTACGTGTATCTGTGTGTGTACATGTGTATCTATGTGTGTTTATGTGTGTATGCATGTGTATCTCTGTGTGTCTGTGTGTATATGGTGTACGTGTATGTATGGATGTATCTGTGTGAGTGTGTGTATGTGTATATATTTGTGTGGGTATGAATATGTGTGTATATATGTGTGTATGTGTGTATATATAGGTGTATCTGTGTCTGTGTATCTGTGTGTATATATGTGTGTGTGTATCTGTGTGTGTATATATGTGACTGTGTATATGTGTGTATATATATGTGTATCTGTGTCTGTGTATCTGTGTATCTGTGTGTATATATGTGTGTGTGTATCTCTGTGTGTATATATGTGACTGTGTATATGTGTATATATATGTGTGTATCTGTGTGTGTATCTGTGTGTGTGTATTTGTGTGGGTGCGAGCATGTGTATGTATGTGTATCTGTGTGTATTTATGTGTATGTATGGGTGTATCTGTGTATGTGTGTATATTTTTGTGTCAGTGTATCTGTGTGTCAGTGTGTATATGTATGTATATATGTGTGTATCTGTGTATGTGTGCATATGTGTGTGTCTGTGTATAGATGTGTCTGTGTGTATACATGTGTATCTGTGTATGGGTATATCTGTGTATATGTGTATCAGTGTGTCTGTGTAAAGTGTGTATGTATGTATCTTTGTGTGTGTATGTGTGTACCTGTGCATCTGTGTGTCTGTGTGTGTGTGTACCTGTGTATATGGGTGTATCTGTGTCCGTGCGTCTGTGTGTGTGTACCTGTGTATATATGTATGTGTGTATGTGCATATATGTGTGTATGTGTCTGTGTATGTGTGTATGTATGTGTATGTACCTGTGTATATATGTGTGTATATATGTGTTTGTGTGTACCTGTGTATATGGGTGTATCTGTGCCTGTGTGTGTATACCTGTATATATGTGTGTATATGTGTATATATATGTGTGTGTATCTGTGTGTGTGTCTGTGTGTGAATGGGTGTATCTGTGCCTATGTGTCTGTGTGTATACCTGTATATGTGTGTATGTATGTGTGTCTGTGTGTATGTATGTATGTGGTGTATGTGTATTTATGTGTGTATGTGTGTATTATGTGTGTATGTGTGTATCTGTGCATCTGTGTGTGTGTACCTGTGTATATGAGTGTATCTGTGTCTGTGTGTGTACCTGTGTATATGTGTATGTATATATGGGTGTATCTGTGTCTGTGTGTCTGTGTATGTGTACCTGTGTATATGTGTATGTATATATGGGTGTATCTGTGTCTGTGTGTCTGTGTATGTGTACCTGTGTATATGTGTATATATGTATGTGTGTGTATGTATGTGTATATGAGTGTACCTGTGTATATGTGTATGTGTATATGTGTGTATCTGTGTGTGTACCTGTGTATGTGTGTATGTGTGTATCTGTGTGCCTGTGTCTGTGAGTCTCCCCTTTCTTAAAGGAGCTGGGCAGCTCCAGGCGGGCAGCCTGGGACACCGGGTCAGGGGGTCGGAGGCCCAGGTATCTTTCCTCTGTGAGATTTTCTGAGGCAGAATTTTCTTTCATAATTTTCATTTATTTGTTTTTATTTTACTGGAAAGAGAGAGACCTTCCATCTGCTGCTTCACTCCCCAAGCACCTGCAACAAACAGCTGGGGCTGCGCCAGGCCAAGCCGGGGGCAGGGACCCCACCCGCGTCCCCGACATGGGTGGCAGGGACCTGGGTCACCGCCGCTGCCTCCCAGGTGCAGCGGCAGGAAGCAGGGTCGGCACTCGAACCCAAGCCCAGGCAGCCCAGGGGCCAAGCTGACCACCGTGCCACACACCTGGCCCCCACGTTCCGTTTCCTTCGGGTAAGAGGCGGGGTGAGGTGTGTGTCAGGGTGAGGTTTCTTTTGCCGCTGTGTGGACTGTGGAGAGCGTGGTTTCTGGGCTGCTGGGCCGGCGGGCGGAGTGGTGGTCAGCACCTCCCCCACTGAGTCTGGGTTGGAAGATAAGGTCGCACCCTGGTCCAGCAACGGCCGGTGCCATGTCTCAGACCACCACCAAAGCCGACGCTCGGTTGTGCTGTTGAGAGAAATTCCGGCTGTTGCCCCGCCTGTTGCCCCGCCTGTTGCCCCGCCTGTTGCCCTGGCTGTGCGCAGAGCAAGCCCCCCTTTTATTCGGCAAACACTCACTGCTGGGGACCCCCCAGCCTAGGCAGAAGCCACACTTGGGTTTGGATCTGAGCTGGAGCCCGAGGCACGTTTTCTGGGGTCCATGTGGCCTGGAATCAGATGAAAACTTCCAGACAACCCGCCTTGAGCAGGGAAGGGCTCTTGTCTGGCCGGCCCTGCCCAAGTGGACCCTCAGCAGTCACACACACTGTCCCCGCTGTGACGGCCCTCCCGTGAGACAGCCTGCTGGACAGAGGCATCAGTGGGCCGCTCACCCCTGGCCAGGGGCCATTGGAGAGCAGGGGAGGCCCCGGCTGGTCCCGGTGGGGGGCGTGGGGGCCAGTCCTCTGCACCATGTCACAAGCGGCTCAGACCACACCATCTTGGTGCCCCCACCCCCTGCACTGGCCCCTCTGCCCTAGGGCCACAGTGCTGTAATCCAGGGGCTGGCTGGCTCTCACTGGGGCTCAATGGGCAAGGGCCGTGGGCAGGATTCAGCTCTGAGTGGCTGTGGCCCACACCGGCCGGCACCTCCAGGCTGGCCCGAGGGTGTCTGGCTCTGGCCTGCTGAGACCAGGGTCTCCTAGGGCGACATCCACGGCACGGAGGGAGGGGACCACCAGGCTGCCTGCCATGGAACAAGGGGTGGTGGAGAGGAACAAAGGGGCATTTCAGCCATGGGGCATCGGGCAGGGATGGCACCAGCCGGCAGGACACAGAAAGCCAGGGCGGGGACAGGGGGCAGTGGCCGGCAAAGCTGAGAGCCTGGGACACCCAGGCTGAGGGGCCATGGGGGCTGCTGTTCGGGTGTGGCGCTGTCCTGGTTCTGGAACGCTGGCGTGGATGTGGGTGGACAATGAGCACGGCCCCAGGCCCGACCTAGGGTGACCCACGCCCCTGCCCCGCTGTGGCCAAGGCAGCTGGGGGCTTCCCCAGATACACGTTGGGGGTGACTGTGTCAGGGCTCACAGCTTAAGTGGCTTCTCATCCAAACCTCAGAAAAAACAAGCTGGGTGGATTCTGGCTGCGGAATGTTCTAGAACTTCTGGGATGCCATTCTGTCTTGGGCCCTCGCGGGGCTCCCATGGCAGAATCGTACTTCCCCACCATGCAAGTGTGGCGGCCCTGGGCTCCGTGGCTCCCAGCATCCCCTGGCGTGGCCTCCCCTACTGTGTTCCCCAGGGCAGCGTCTCTGGCTAGAACGGCCTCCTTTAACCTAGGTCTCCCTGCAGGGAGAGGTGGGGTCTGTGACACTCGCATCCCCACCCCAGGGAAGGAGGGTGGGCCCCAGGCTGGCCAGGGGCACGGCGTCCACCCCAGGGGGCTGGGGGGCGTCTGCGGGGACCTGGGGGCATCCAGACACTTAGTCTTCAAGCACTCTGAGAGCCACGGAGGATGAGGAACCTCCCGCGCCTGGCTTACAGGTGTGGGATCTTTAGAAGGCCAGAGTCAGGACGCGTCTCCCGCTCCGTGTAGCTTTTCCCGGGGTGGACACAGTCGTTGCTCAGTGATCATGAGCAGGACGCACCGCGGTGAGAACCTGCACGCTGTGTGGGCCTGGTGCTCGGAGCAAAGAGAAGTCCTGGGCAGCTCTGCCGTCCATGCCCCTGACCCTACCCCGGCCCCGCCCCTGACCCTGACCCTGCCCCTGACCCTACCCCGGCCCCGCCCCTGCCCCACCCTGACCCTGACCCTACCCCTACCCCTGCCCCGCCCCGCCCCAACCTTGACCCTGACCCTACCCTGGCCCTACCCCTGACCCAGACCCTGACCCTACCCCTACCCCTGTCCCGCCCCTGCCCCGACCCTGACACTGACCCTGACACTACCCTGGCCCTACCCCTGTCCCAAACCCTGACCCTGACCCTACCCCTGCTCCTGCCTCACCCCTGCCCCTGACCCACCCCACCCATGACCCTGACCCTGACCCTTACCCTACCCCTAACCCCACCCCCACCCCTGCCCCCGCCCCACCATGATGCTGTGACGACAGTGGCCATGAGCCCTGTCTCTGGAGAGCAGCTTGGCTGTGTACTGGGTGTGGCCTGAGGTGGGGGTCAGGGTGGGGGCCGAGGGGGACATCCGTGCAGTGCTGAGGCCACACGGGGGCTTCTCTTGCACTGCCTGGGTGTGCAAACATGGAGGGACACCCAAGCTCTAACTGACGGCCACGGTCCTGGCGGCCCTGCCATGTCCACCCCGCCCCACACGGAGGGGCTACTGCGGCCAGACCGGCCTCGGTGGACATTCCTGTTGAGCACAGGGCACACGGCAGGGGCAGTGGCCGGGCACCAGCTCGGGGCCAGCGCTGACCTCCCGCTACCAAGGACTCGGCCAGACGGGGCTCTCAGAGGCAGCACCTGTGGGGGTACCTGCCACCTCCCTCCAGTGTGGGGGACACAGGAGCCCGTCGTCCACGAGCTGAGTCCACCCAGGTGCACGTTTGCTCCAAGGCACTGGGGCACTGCTGGGAGACGGACGCTCCACCCCCGCTGGGCAGGGCCACCCCGCGAACGCAGGGCTAAGGCTCACCGAGAACAACCAAGGCCGCTCTGTGCTGCTCAGGTTATGATCCACTCAAAGCTATCGCAGACTGAGCACGCGACATTGGCCGCCAGCAGGTGAGGAAGGCCCGGCTCGGGAAGCAGATTCACACGTGACCGCCGGCCGGACCAGGAGCACAGCCGGTACCGAGAACCAGGTGCCTCGGGGCAGACGTGCGTCCAGCTCACGCAAGGACCAGGAAGCGCTACAGCCCCTCGCTCTGGGCCAGTGTCGCAGGCCACACCCCCCAGTGTCCTCCGCTCCTCCCCGAGACTTCCCTCACACCACAAAGCCTGGGTGAGGGTGGATGAGCCAAAAGCAGTGCCAGCCGGGGCCGGCACTGTGGCATGGCGGGTAAGGCCACCGCCCGCGGAGTCGCCATCCCATGTGGGCACAGGTTCGAGTCCCAGCTGCTCCAATTCTGAGCCAGCTCCCTGCTAATGCCCCTGGGAAAGCAGCAGAAGATGGCCAAGTGCTTGGGCCTCTGCACCCACGTTGGGGACATGAGTGGCACTCCAGGCTCCTGGCTTTGGCCTGGCCCAGCCCTGGATGTTGTGGCCATTTGGGGGGTAAACCAGCGGATAGAAGAGCTCCCTCTCTCTATCTCTGTAACTCTGCCTCTCTAAGTAGTAAGTAAGTAAATGAATCTTTTAAAAAAGAAAGCAGAGCCGTGGCGATGCACAGGTGACACAGCTGACCGCCCGCCTCCTCCCCTCCCCTGGGGATCAGCACGTGCTCCTGCCGGGCTGCACCTGCCGCGCCTCACAGAGATGAACCACTCGGCCTCTGCAGCAGCGTAACTCCCCGCGACATCTGCCACGCGCATCGCTGGAAATAAAAGCAGCGCACGGTCGTCGAGACGTCTTAGCAGAATATCAGAAAGTGGCGTCTACGAGGACATAGAAATGTCCGTGCCCTCTTCCCTCTGAGAGGCCAAGGACTGGTCAGGGTTGGAAAGCCTGGGAGGTTCCTGAGGCACCAAGCAAAGGCAGAGAGCACCCGTCCCTGCAAGCTGGAGGGGAGGATGGACAGACGCCAGGCCGTGCCTGCCACGGCCACGGTGCGGCTGAATGCACACACACACACTCACACAATGCACACACATGTGCTCACACGCACACATGGACACCTACATTACAAAATGCACACACATACGCTCACATGCACACACATACGCTCACATACACACATGCACAGGCATGCACACACATACACTCACACAATGCACACACATGTGCTCACACGCACACACATTCGCTCACATGCACACACGCATAGGCATACACTCACATACACACTCACATGCACACACATACGCTCACATACACACACGCACAGGCATGCACACACATACACTCACACAATGCACACGCATGTGCTCACACATGCACACACATACACTCACATGCACACACGCATAGGCATACACTCACATGCACACACGGGCATACACTCACATGCACACACATACGCTCACATACACACACAGGCATGCACACACATACACTCACACAATGCACACGCATGTGCTCACACATGCACACACATACACTCACATGCACACACGCATAGGCATACACTCACATGCACACACATACACACATACACACAGGCATGCACACACATACACTCACACATATGCTCACATGCACACACACATACGTGCACATGCATAAATGGATTTTCATTTTCCAATCGTTTGCTGCTAGTCTAAAAAGCAGCTGTTTTGAAAGATAACTTCACGTCCCGTGATCTTGCTAAATCCACTCTTTAGCTCCACGATTGCTCCATTAAGTTTTTTACGTAAGGCATCAGGTATACAAGATACAGACAAGCTTGCGTGTGTGTCACACGTAAACAAGGGTGTACAGAGGTTCTTCAAAAAGTTCATGGAAGGGTCAGCGCTGTGGGGCAGTGGGCAAAGCCTCCACCTGTGATGCCGGCAGCCCACACGGGCACAGGTTCAAGTCCCACCCACTCCACTTCCAATCCGGCTCCCTACTAATGAGACTGGGAGGGCACCAGAGGATGGCCCAAGTGCCTGGGCCCCTGCACCTGTGTGGGAGACCAGGATGAAGCTCCTGGCTCCTGGCTTCAGCCCGGCCCGGCTCTGGCTGTCGCAGCCATTTGCAGAGTGAACCAGTGGATTCAGGCTTTCTCCTCGCCTCTCCCTCTCTCTGTACCTCTGCCTTTCAGATAAATACATAAACCTTTTTAAAAAGCGCGGAGAGTGTGCATGACCTTGTAATTCACCTGCTCAGAGGAGACAGAATTAAAAGGTGACGCACGCTTTTCAGGAACCTGTAAAGACCCCGTGGACAAACGCACGCATGTGTGTGGTTGAGTTAGATTGGCTGGTCCTTTACAAAGTATCTTAAATACACATGGACCTCTGTGTACATATATGTAATACGTGCACGCATATGTGTACATGCAGAGGACACTCCAGAGGTGTGTGGAGCCCTGAATTAAAGGCTCGGGCAGTGTCTTGGTGCAAAGGATGAGCTCCGCTTGGAACACCCGTGTCCCAGGCCCAGTCCCGGCTCCCTGGGGGCAGCAGAGAAGGCTCGAGTCCTCGAGTCCCTGCCACCCACGTGGGGGCCTGGACGGAGCTCCTGGCTCCTGCCCAGCCTGGCCCAGCTCCAGGTGGGCTGCACTGGGTGAGGGATGGGGTGAACCTAGTGATGGGAGGTCTCCATCTGTCCCTCTCCCTGTCACTCTTTGTCTCTGCCCTCCAAATAAATGAAATGGAAATGATAAAATGTAAGTTTGTTTTCTCAACATGTCCCATGAACTTTCCAAGGGCCTTTGAGTGCCCGTTTTCAGAGTGCTTATGGGTGTTATCACTTTCGAAATCAGGGGACCCTCCCTCTGCCCTCGGCCACACCCCCCTGCACCCGTGCCAGCGCGGAGGGCGGAGGGCGGTGTGCACCTCTGACCGGCGCAGGCTCAGGGCTGACCCTCGCACTGCCGACTCCGGGCGTAGTTCTGCTTAAAGCCTGGCCGTGCCTCCTGGCTGAGCCTAAGAAACTGTCCCGGTTCTGTGCTGCGGCTGCGGCTGCGGCCACGGCTGGGGCTGCTCAGACAGGCGTCGGGAAAGGTGGGATCCCGCCGCACAGCTCAGAAAACGTGGCTTCTGTGAAGTGCGCTGCCTGGGAGGAAAGGGTCTGCAGCCCACCGGGACCCTCCTGCCTGCACCTCGTGTCTTTGTCTATCGGGGGCACAGTCTGCTGGAGCCCTTGGCCCCCACCTGCCTTCAGGGGGCCTGTGGGAGCTGGCGCCCCTGGGCTGGGCCCCCCTGCCAAGACTGAACCCCACCCTGCCAGGAAGCCCCAAGGTCTGGGAAGAGCAGGCAGGCACAGCCCTCCCCGGCTGCAGCCGTGTCCCCGGGCACTGCTCCAACAGGCCCTCCTCACCCCCGCCCCGGGTCGGGGGGCTCCAACAGGCCCTCCTCACCCCCGCCCCGGGTCGGGGGGCTCCAACAGGCCCTCCTCACCCCCGCCCTGGGTCAGGGGGAGGTGCTGGCTGCAGTGGGGACAGGCGTCCCCAGCACCTGGCCCCCACCTGAGACACGGGGTCCCCGCCAGGCTTCCGGTTGCAGCACTAGCCTCTTGCCTGTGCCACGTCCCAGGGTGAAGTTCACAGGTGGGAAGGGCAGGGAGAGGAGGGGTGAGAACAGGTGGCGCTGGGAGAGGGGTTCCCACGCCGGGCCTCTCCCCCTGCTGACCCCAGGCTCCCACGTCCCCCTCGGGCCTCTGGCTGCTGGTGGAGTGGGTTCGTGGCCGGGAATCAGTCCCCTGAGCTGGGTCTGCTTGGGCAGAGGCGTGCCCACATGGGAAGGTAGAAAGCTGGGTAACGCATAGGACCCAGGGACAAGCTGAAGCCCTCAGCCGCAAGGCAATGGTGCTGGCTGCTGACCTGGCCATCGGGAAGACGGCGTCGTTGGCAGAAATGTGGTGGCTGCCCCCACTCAGCCCCCATCCTGCGTCCACGCCACAGCGAGACCCCAAGGCTGCCGGCAAAGGGCTTCCCAACACTGCCGTCTCCCAGACCTGGGAGCCAGGGTGACCCCAGTGCACTGACAGGGAGACCGGGAAGGCCACAGGAGGTCAGCTGGACCGTCCCCTCCCAGAGCGAAGAGGGCCACCAATCCACACGGTGCACTGGCTCCTCCCCTCCAGCTCTGCTCCGTGTTCTCAGAACCGTGGTTCCCAGGGGGCGCGGGCCGGGGACTTCACTGCACACCCAGTGCCGGGTAGGGGTGGCGGAGGTTGGCTGTGGCTGCCAGTGGTTGGCAGTGTCTGCCAGGGATCGGCAATGGCTCGCAGCGGATAGCAGCCGTTCCTGGGCCTCCTGCCTCCACGTCTTCAGCTCAGGGCCCACCAGACAGGGGACCACATGCACAGCTGACCTGTGGGAGGTGGGTCCTCCCTACAGAGGGGAGAGGATCCTGTTTGAAGGAAGTCGAGCCAGGCTATGGGAAGTGGCCCACACAGGGGACTGCCAGCATTGACCCAGCTCCAGAAACAGAGGCTGCCCTGAACCTGCAGGGTGGGGCTGGGCTGGCGGGCACTGGCTGGCCCTCCTGCCACGCCACCTGTCCCAGGGACCTGACAGGGCCTGTGCCCCCCGACCCCCAGCCTGCCCTCCCTCAGTGGGTGTGGGGCCAGGGAGCAGGCACAGGGGGACCCCTCTGCCTCTGAGATGGAACAGGCTCTCCCCTGGGGAGGACCGGGCGGGGCCACAGACAGACAGGAATATTGCCACCAGTGGGACACCCAGGGGCCTGTGAGCCTCCATGAGGTGTGGAGGGAGTCAGCAGAGAGAAGCACCCCCACTGTGTATGTGTGTGTGTGTTGTGTGTTGTGTGTTGTGTGGGGACACAAGCCTGGCCCTGAGTGACCACTTCCACCTCCAGTGGCCTCCAGCACGCAGTCGGGGCGGGGGCGGGGCAGCACACAGCACTGTGGGGAGCAGCCCCTGTGGCGCTGTGGCCACGGAGCAGCAGGGCACCCGCAGGGCCGTGGGGCCTGGCCAGGTGCTGAGACTTCTGACAGCCGGGGCTGGCACTCACGCTGTGACCGCGCTGTCATCGGGCAGCTCCCGGGCTGCTGGCACGGAGAGCACCGGGCCCACGCTGTCCCACGCCTCGCGTCCAACTGCAGCCAAACAGATGCCACTGGACCGGACCCTCCTGCCAGGCGCCGCGGGGCAGCGAGAGGCAGAGAGCAGGCGGCAGGCAGCCACGCTCGGCTCAAAAGCCTTGGGCAGGCGGGCAGGAGCAGGGACCGGGCTTCACGTGGGAGAGGGCCCCCAGCCTGGGGGCGTGGAGGCAGGGTGAGAGCGGGGGAGAGCTGCCCAGAGCGACTTCCTCCCAGCCTGCCCAGCCAGCTGGTGTTGGGCTCCACAGGTGGGGCTCTGGGCTCTGGACGGCATCTGACCCACCCAGCCCCACTTCTAGGAAAGCGGGGGCCACACAGAACGGCGCCCGTCAGCGGCTCCAGCCAAGGCTGACTCCAGACCGGGGACCCCTGGGCGCCCCGCAGTGAGGCAGCAGGCAGGGCGGGCTGAGGGAACAGGACTGGCAGGGCAGGGGGGTGGCATCTCTCTGGGGAGGCCCCAGCGGCAGCCCCCACACCCCAGCACAGATGGTGCCAGCCAGACTGTCAGGGAGGGGCTGGCACCTGTCAGAGGGGTGTGGGGGAGGGGAGCCAGCGGCAGAGCCGGGAAGTTAAAGGCACAACACCAAATTGTTCAAGAGCCTCGCGGGGCAGTGTCTTAGGATGAAGGCGCACTCACTGATAACATGAATCCCAGAGGGACCAGCAGCAGCCGCCTCCCACCGTCCGTCCATCCGCTGCGTGCTGAGTGGCTGTTTCCATGGGCTAGATTTCCTCACAGTGTGTGTGTGTGTACCTCTGTGCACGCCTGTGTGTGCACTGGATATGCCTGTGTGTGCAGTGTGTTGTCTATGTGTGCGCATTGTGTCTGTGCTGTGTATGTATGTGTGCATTGTGTGTTGTGTGTGTATGTGTGCATGTTGTGTGTACAGTGTTGTGTCTGTGGGTGAATTGTGTGCACTGTGTAGTCTGTGTGTCTCTGTGTGTGCATTGTGTGCTGTTAAGCACTGTGTAGAGGGTGAGTGTTGTGTGTGTCTCTTGTGTGCACTGTGTCTGTGTGCAGTGTGTGTTGTATGTGCATTGTGTGTTGTGTGTGTATGTGTGCATGTTGTGTGTGCAGTGTTGTGTCTGTGGGTGAGTTGTGTGCACTGTGTAGTCTGTGTGTCTCTGTGTGTGTTGTGTGCTGTGTAATCACTGTGTGTAGAGGGTGAGTCCTGTGTGTGTCTCTTGTGTGCACTGTGTCTGTGCTGTGTATGTATGTGTGCAGTGTGTGTTGTGTGTGCATGTGTGCATGTTGTGTGTGCAGTGTTGTGTCTGTGGGTGAATTGTGTGCACTGTGTAGTCTGTGTCTCTGTGTGTATTGTGTGCTGTGTAAGCACTGTGTGTAGAGGGTGAGTGTTGTGTGTGTCTCTTGTGTGCACTGTGTCTGTGTGCAGTGTGTGTTGTATGTACATTGAGTATTGTGTGTGTATGTGTGCATGTTGTGTGTGCAGTGTTGTGTCTGTGGGTGAATTGTGTGCACACTGTGCATTGTGCGCACTGTGTAGTCTGTGTCTCTGTGTGTGTATTGTGTGCTGTGTAAGCGCTGTGTGTAGAGGGTGAGTGTGTGTCTCTCTGTGTGCACTGTGTTGTGTGTGCACTGCTGAAGTAACATCACCCCAGGGAGCCGCAGGGGCCACGCATCAGTGCACACAGTCTGGTGAGGGAGCAGGAAGTGGCCCTCTCCCGGTGTCCGGCTCTTCCCTGGGCATCTGTGACCTGGGCGCTGGTGCTCAGCCGTCCAGCGCAGGGCCCGGGAGGGCCACAGGAGGAGTCCCATCAGCCCCAGAATCCAGCTCCAAATCGGATCACGGCCACGAGGTCTCCATCTCAGCAAATGGTCCCCCGGGGCCACCTCAGAGGCGCTGCAGGGTCTGTGAGGTCACATCTGGTCCGGAGGCCACGGGAGGCGGGGGCTGCAGCCTGGGCAGCGGGGAGGGTCTGCAAGGTCACATCTGGTCCCGAGGCCATGGGAGGTGGGTCTGCAGCCCGGCTCGGGCTGTGGATCTGCAGCCCAAGAGCCAGGCCCGGAGGGTGACTCGGGACTAAAGGAGGCAGAATGAGGCTCTGGAGCTGGAGGCCACGCCGCCTGCCCCCTACGTGTCGCGCCTGGATCCGCCCACCTGCCACTCAGACGACGTGGCCACGCCCCTCTGGAGGCAGCTGGGTTCAGCCGGGAAAGCCTGGCCGGGAGCTCCCCCACTTCCCATAGTGACGCCCTCACTTCCTGGGCATCTCCGCCTGAGGGGAGCCATCTCCTGGGAGGGGAGCCATCTCCTGGGAGGGGAGCCATCTCCTGGGAGGGGAGCCATCTCCTGTGAGGGGAGCCGGCCTGAGGGGAGCCATCTCCTGTGAGGGGAGCCGGCCTGAGGGGCAGGAATTGGCCAGGGTGGCGGATGGCGGCTCTGCCTGCAGCTCCAACGCCCGCGAAGCAGCCACAGTCTGCGTCTCACGGGGAGGCTGGGGACGGGACCGCGGGCTCCGGAGTCCCCAGCACTCAGGAGCGGAGACCGAAGGAACAGAGAGGGACGCGAGAAAGAGAGGAAGAGGAAGAGGAGGCGTGGTACTGGCACCCAAGATGGCGAGCGTGCGGGGACACGGCCCCCAGGAGCGCCTCAGTCGGCCAGGCTTTGCAGAGCCAGGTGGCGCCTCCCTCGTGCACACAGGCCTGGACACGCACGTGCTGCCCCCGGCAGACCGGGAGCATGCGAACTGCGCTGAGTTTACCTGGCAGCCGGAGAGGCAGTGAGCTCTGTCTCACCTGGACGCAGGTGGGGAAGTCTTCGCTGAAGAGGACACCCAGGCCCGGACTCGGGCATCCAGTAGCATCTGGACTCAGGCCTGGAAGCCCGGGCTGAGAAGCCGGCCATCAGTTAGCCTCAGGCCAGCCCACGGCATCCGCAGTACCCGGAGGGCCAGGCTGGGCGCAGCCCGTGAAGCTGCCGCGTGTGATACAGCACCCATGTCCTCCTGCTGCTCCGCTTCCTCTCAGCTACCCACTGATGTGCCCGGGACGGCGGGGGCCCGGACATGGAGGGTCTGTGTGTGTATGCCTCCCCCTGATGTCCCTGGGACGGCGGGGGCCCGGACATGGAGGGTCTGTGTGTGTATGCCTCCCCCTGATGTCCCTGGGATGGCGGGGGCCCGGACATGGAGGGTCTCTGTGTGTGTGTCCCTCCCCCTGATGTCCCCGGGACGGCGGGGGCCTGGACATGGAGGGTCTCTGTGTGTGTATGCCTCCCACTGATGTCCCTGGGACGGCGGGGGCCCGGACATGGAGGGTCTGTGTGTGTGTATGCCTCCCACTGATCTCCCCGGGACGGCGGGGGCCCGGACATGGAGGGTCTGTGTGTGTATGCCTCCCACTGATGTCCCCGGGACGGCGGGGGCCCGGACATGGAGGGTCTCTGTGTGTGTATGCCTCCCACTGATGTCCCTGGGACGGCGGGGGCCCGGACATGGAGGGTCTGTGTGTGTATGCCTCCCACTGATGTCCCCGGGACGGCGGGGGCCCGGACATGGAGGGTCTCTGTGTGTGTATCCCGGACATGGAGGGTCTCTGTGTGTGTATGCCTCCCACTGATGTCCCTGGGACGGTGGGGGCCCAGACATGGAGGGTCTGTGTGTGTATGCCTCCCCCTGATGTCCCTGGGACGGTGGGGGCTCAGACATGGAGGGTCTGTGTGTGTGTATGCCTCCCACTGATGTCCCTGGGATGGTGGTGGTGACGGCCCAAGTGCCTGGGCCCCTGCCACCTCTGTGGGAAACAAGGGTGGAGCTCGCGGCCCAGTCATGGAGGGTCTCTGCGTTTCAAACACAAACATAGCCAGAAGCATGTTCTCACAGCACAGCACAGCCCCAGGACACTCACAGCATGTGCTTGTGTGTACGCATCTGTCATGTGTGTTGTGAGCATGTGTACATGTAAGTGTTAGGTAGGAAGTCAGTTATGAGCTCATGTGTGTGTAACAGGCCTAAAGAGAAGACGTCTATGTCCAGCATATGCATCTGCATCTCAAAGTCATCCTGATAATGTTTCAGGGGCAGCCTGGCCCTCCCATCCTGCCCTGCCCCCTTCTGCCTTCCACCTTCTCCCAGGTGCAGCCCAGTATCTGCATCTCAAACACACTGCTCCCTTCCTCAGTCTGATAACATTTGCATCCATAAAGTCCTTTGTTTCAGACCTTCAAGAGAAGTTTTTCTATTTACATCCAAAAAGCCCTTTGTTCCAAGAGGAGCAGAGGTGGGGAAGCAAGACCCATCTCCTTAAAACCCCCCAGCCTGAACTGGACTGTGCGCTCAGCCCTCTGCCTCTCTGCTGAGCTGCCCGCCTGGCCTGGTCAGGTGTAATCTCTCCACTCAACATGGAACCTCCCTCTTCCTCCTCCCCAGTCTCTCAGGCTCTGTCTGGAGAGGTGCCCATCCGTCCTTACGGATGTCCCTTCCCTAATAAACCTTGCTATTTTACCTCCCACCACTCTCTGTCTCACGCCTGAATTCTTTCTTGCGCGAAGACAAGAACCCTTCGATTTCTCCGGTAACAGAAGGAGGAGGACCTTCTGAAACAGTTCAGGGAACCAGCAGTCACTAAAGATATGGAGATCGGCATCCCTAAGAAATTCTTAACTAAAACCCAAAGTAAACATAAAGGTTTTAAATCGGTAAAATGTTTAAATGAATAAATTTAATTCCAAAGAATCAGACTGTGAATGGGCAAAAAGGATTTGCTGAAGAACCAAAACAAACCTCTGGAAATAACTAGGTAGATATTTTTTAACTGAAATTTAGTGGCTCACTTAGAAAGAAAATTAGATTCAGCGGGAGAGAGAATTAGAGAACTGGAAAATCCATGTTATAGGCTGAGCTGTGTCCTCCCCAAAATTCACATTTTGCAGCCTGACCCCCAAGTGCCACAGAATGTGACTGCAGCTGGAGACGGGGTCTTTAAAAGGTGATCAGCTACTCCGGTTTTTCCTCAGCTCCTGTAAACCTTTTGCCTTTTACTAAAAGGTGATTAATTTAAATTGAGACCTTTAGGAGGGTGCCTAACCTGCACCGGCTGTTGTCCTTGTAAGGAGGCGATGAGGACAGAGACACACACAGAGGGACGGCCATGTGGGGAAACGGGCAGAAGACAGCGTCTGCAAGCCCAGGAGACTCCAGCCCTTCAACACCTTGGTCTGGATTCCAGCCTCCAGAAAATAAACTCCTCTTCCAGCCGTTCCGCCAGCAGCACTTTGTTGGGCAGCCCTTGGCCGACAAATTCAACACATTAGAACAAAGCCCAGAAAGGGGAAGAGGCAGGAAGAGTGAGCGTGCCACTCTGGGGATAAAGCAGGAGTTAGAGGCGCCTCAGAGGGGAGACCGGGCCCTGAGGGGGCACGGATGGGTGAGGAGGAAACACACAAACGTTCTCCAGGACTGAGAGACGTGCAAAAAACTAAGTCTCCACCCGCACAGAGTGCACTGAAGCCGTGGTGTCAGAAACCATCGCAACCCCGCGCACCCCTGCGCTGGAGAGGCAGGAGAGCAAAACCGCTCCCACCCCCTCTCGCAGCTGCACTTCCGACAGTTGTCCCCGTCCACTTCCTAGAGGGAGGTGGCGGCAGGTGGAAGGCTGGGCCTGTGACGTGAGCCTAGGCCGGGTCCTGCAGGCCCCAGTCTCAGTGGTGACCAGTGCCAGAGTCAGGGAGGACAATGGTCGAATGGCCCACCACAGCTGCACAGTGAACTTGAGGGTGAGGAAGTGGGAGTGGCTGAGGCAAGGGCACCGAGCGATGACACAGGCAAGCTGGTCATAGAACAGCCCGGCTCAGCACTGAGCACCTCAGCTAACACCAGTGTAGGAGGGAGAGGTGGGGGAGTGGGTGTGGGGGGCAGTGTGCAGGGAGGGAGAGGTGGGGGAGGAGTGGGTGTCAGTGGGGGGCAGTGTGCAGGGAGGGAGAGGTGGGGGAGGAGTGGGTGTCAGTGGGGGGCAGTGTCCAGGGAGGGAGAGATGGGGGAGTGGGTGTGGGGGGCAGTGTGCAGGGAGGGAGAGGTGGGGGAGGAGTGGGTGTGGGGGGCAGCGTGCAGGGAGGGAGAGGTGGGGGAGGAGTGGGGGGGGCAGCGTGCAGGGAGGGAGAGGTGGGGGAGGAGTGGGTGTGGGGGGCAGTGTGCAGGGAGGGAGAGGTGGGGGAGTGGGTGTGGGGGGCAGTGTGCAGGGAGGGAGAGGTGGGGAGGAGTGGGGGGGCAGTGTGCAGGGAGGGAGAGGTGGGGAGGAGTGGGTGTGGGGGGCAGTGTGCAGGGAGGGAGAGGTGGGGGAGGAGTGGGTGTCAGTGGGGGGCAGTGTGCAGCGAGGGAGAGGTGGGGGAGGAGTGGGTGTTAGTGGGGGGCAGTGTGCAGCGAGGGAGAGGTGGGGGAGTGGGTGTGGGGGGCAGTGTGCAGGGAGGGAGAGGTGGGGGAGGAGTGGGTGTGGGGGGCAGCGTGCAGGGAGGGAGAGGTGGGGGAGGAGTGGGGGGGCAGCGTGCAGGGAGGGAGAGGTGGGGAGGAGTGGGTGTTAGTGGGGGGCAGTGTGCAGGGAGGGAGAGGTGGGGGAGTGGGTGTCAGTGGGGGGCAGTGTGCAGGGAGGGAGAGGTGGGGGAGTGGGTGTGGGGGGCAGTGTGCAGGGAGGGAGAGGTGGGGAGGAGTGGGTGTTAGTGGGGGGCAGTGTGCAGGGAGGGAGAGGTGGGGGAGTGGGGGGCAGTGGGGGGCAGTGTGCAGGGAGGGAGAGGTGGGGAGGAGTGGGTGTGGGGGGCAGCGTGCAGGGAGGGAGAGGTGGGGAGGAGTGGGGGGGCAGTGTGCAGGGAGGGAGAGGTGGGGGAGTGGGTGTGGGGGGCAGTGTGCAGGGAGGGAGAGGTGGGGGAGTGGGTGTGGGGGGCAGTGTGCAGGGAGGGAGAGGTGGGGAGGAGTGGGTGTCAGTGGGGGGCAGTGTGCAGGGAGGGAGAGGTGGGGAGGAGTGGGTGTCAGTGGGGGGCAGTGTGCAGGGAGGGAGAGGTGGGGAGGAGTGGGTGTGGGGGGCAGTGTGCAGGGAGGGAGAGGTGGGGGAGGAGTGGGTGTGGGGGGCAGTGTGCAGCGAGGAAGAGGTGGGGGAGGAGTGGGTGTGGGGGGCAGTGTGCAGGGAGGGAGAGGTGGGGAGGAGTGGGTGTGGGGGGCAGTGTGCAGGGAGGGAGAGGTGGGGGAGGAGTGGGTGTGGGGGGCAGTGTGCAGCGAGGAAGAGGTGGGGGAGGAGTGGGTGTGGGGGGCAGTGTGCAGGGAGGGAGACGTGGGGAGGAGTGGGGGGGCAGTGTGCAGGGAGGGAGAGGTGGGGAGGAGTGGGTGTCAGTGGGGGGCAGTGTGCAGGGAGGGAGAGGTGGGGAGGAGTGGGTGTCAGTGGGGGGCAGTGTGCAGGGAGGGAGAGGTGGGGGAGGAGTGGGTGTGGGGGGCAGTGTGCAGGGAGGGAGAGGTGGGGGAGGAGTGGGTGTGGGGGGCAGTGTGCAGGGAGGGAGAGGTGGGGGAGGAGTGGGTGTTAGTGGGGGGCAGTGTGCAGCGAGGGAGAGGTGGGGGAGGAGTGGGTGTCAGTGGGGGGCAGTGTCCAGGGAGGGAGAGATGGGGGAGTGGGTGTGGGGGGCAGTGTGCAGGGAGGGAGAGGTGGGGGAGGAGTGGGTGTGGGGGGCAGTGTGCAGGGAGGGAGAGGTGGGGGAGTGGGTGTGGGGGGCAGTGTGCAGAGAGGGAGAGGTGGGGGAGGAGTGGGTGTGGGGGGCAGTGTGCAGCGAGGAAGAGGTGGGGGAGGAGTGGGTGTGGGGGGCAGTGTGCAGGGAGGGAGAGGTGGGGAGGAGTGGGGGGGCAGTGTGCAGGGAGGGAGAGGTGGGGAGGAGTGGGTGTCAGTGGGGGGCAGTGTGCAGGGAGGGAGAGGTGGGGAGGAGTGGGTGTTAGTGGGGGGCAGTGTGCAGGGAGGGAGAAGTGGGGAGGAGTGGGGGGGCAGTGTGCAGGGAGGGAGAGGTGGGGAGGAGTGGGTGTTAGTGGGGGGCAGTGTGCAGGGAGGGAGAGGTGGAGGAGTGGGTGTGGGGGGCAGTGTGCAGGGAGGGAGAGGTGGGGGAGTGGGTGTGGGGGGCAGTGTGCAGGGAAGGAGAGGTGGGGAGGAGTGGGTGTTAGTGGGGGGCAGTGTGCAGGGAGGGAGAGGTGGGGGAGTGGGGGGCAGTGGGGGGCAGTGTGCAGGGAGGGAGAGGTGGGGAGGAGTGGGTGTGGGGGGCAGCGTGCAGGGAGGGAGAGGTGGGGAGGAGTGGGGGGGCAGTGTGCAGGGAGGGAGAGGTGGGGGAGTGGGTGTGGGGGGCAGTGTGCAGGGAGGGAGAGGTGGGGGAGTGGGTGTGGGGGGCAGTGTGCAGGGAGGGAGAGGTGGGGAGGAGTGGGTGTCAGTGGGGGGCAGTGTGCAGGGAGGGAGAGGTGGGGAGGAGTGGGTGTCAGTGGGGGGCAGTGTGCAGGGAGGGAGAGGTGGGGAGGAGTGGGTGTGGGGGGCAGTGTGCAGGGAGGGAGAGGTGGGGGAGGAGTGGGTGTGGGGGGCAGTGTGCAGCGAGGAAGAGGTGGGGGAGGAGTGGGTGTGGGGGGCAGTGTGCAGGGAGGGAGAGGTGGGGAGGAGTGGGGGGGCAGTGTGCAGGGAAGGAGAGGTGGGGGAGGAGTGGGTGTGGGGGGCAGTGTGCAGCGAGGAAGAGGTGGGGGAGGAGTGGGTGTGGGGGGCAGTGTGCAGGGAGGGAGAGGTGGGGAGGAGTGGGGGGGCAGTGTGCAGGGAGGGAGAGGTGGGGAGGAGTGGGTGTCAGTGGGGGGCAGTGTGCAGGGAGGGAGAGGTGGGGAGGAGTGGGTGTCAGTGGGGGGCAGTGTGCAGGGAGGGAGAGGTGGGGGAGGAGTGGGTGTGGGGGGCAGTGTGCAGGGAGGGAGAGGTGGGGGAGGAGTGGGTGTGGGGGGCAGTGTGCAGGGAGGGAGAGGTGGGGGAGGAGTGGGTGTTAGTGGGGGGCAGTGTGCAGCGAGGGAGAGGTGGGGGAGGAGTGGGTGTCAGTGGGGGGCAGTGTCCAGGGAGGGAGAGATGGGGGAGTGGGTGTGGGGGGCAGTGTGCAGGGAGGGAGAGATGGGGGAGGAGTGGGTGTGGGGGGCAGTGTGCAGGGAGGGAGAGGTGGGGGAGTGGGTGTGGGGGGCAGTGTGCAGAGAGGGAGAGGTGGGGGAGGAGTGGGTGTGGGGGGCAGTGTGCAGCGAGGAAGAGGTGGGGGAGGAGTGGGTGTGGGGGGCAGTGTGCAGGGAGGGAGAGGTGGGGAGGAGTGGGGGGGCAGTGTGCAGGGAGGGAGAGGTGGGGAGGAGTGGGTGTCAGTGGGGGGCAGTGTGCAGGGAGGGAGAGGTGGGGAGGAGTGGGTGTTAGTGGGGGGCAGTGTGCAGGGAGGGAGAAGTGGGGAGGAGTGGGGGGCAGTGTGCAGGGAGGGAGAGGTGGGGAGGAGTGGGTGTGGGGGGCAGTGTGCAGGGAGGGAGAGGTGGAGGAGTGGGTGTGGGGGGCAGTGTGCAGGGAGGGAGAGGTGGGGGAGGAGTGGGTGTCGGTGGTGGGGCCAGGACCGTGAGGTTTCATGGAAGTCACCATAGCTCAGGTGACAGGAAGGGTCAGGTACAGAGGGAGTCTGGGGTGGGTGCCCAGGGCTCGGGGAGGGAGCGGTGGTAAGCAGGTTTGGAAGATGCCTAACGGGAGGGGAACGTTGCAACAGATGGTGCCAACAGGGAGAAAAGCCGAGACGGGAAGAGGCCTCGGGAGCAGGGGGTCCCTCCCCACTCCTGGTCCTGTGGATGAGGAACGGGCTTCGTGCACTGCAGTGGGTGGCAGCGGGTGGCAGCGGGTGGCAGCGGGTAGCAGTGGGTGACAGCGGGTGGCAGTGGGTGGCAGCGGGTGGCAGCGGGTGGCAGCGGGTGACAGCGGGTGGCAGCGGGTGGCAGGGGGTGGCAGCGGGTGACAGTGGGTGGCAGCGGGTGACAGCGGGTGACAGTGGGTGACAGCGGGTGGCAGGGGGTGGCAGCGGGTGGCAGTGGGTGGCAGTGGGTGGCAGCGGGTGGCAGTGGGTGGCAGTGGGTAGCAGCGGGTGGCAGTGGGTGGCAGCGGGTGGCAGTGGGTGGCAGTGGGTAGCAGCGGGTGGCAGCGGGTAGCAGTGGGTGGCAGTGGGTAGCAGTGGGTGGCAGTGGGTGACAGCGGGTAGCAGTGGGTGGCAGCGGGTGGCAGTGGGTGGCAGCGGGTGGCAGCGGGTGACAGCGGGTGGCAGTGGGTGGCAGTGGGTGACAGCGGGTGGCAGGGGGTGGCAGCGGGTGACAGCGGGTGGCAGGGGGTGGCAGCGGGTGACAGCGGGTGACAGTGGGTGACAGCGGGTGGCAGGGGGTGGCAGCGGGTGGCAGTGGGTGGCAGTGGGCGGCAGCGGGTGGCAGTGGGTGGCAGTGGGTAGCAGCGGGTGGCAGCGGGTAGCAGTGGGTAGCAGTGGGTGGCAGTGGGTGGCAGTGGGTGACAGCGGGTAGCAGTGGGTGGCAGCGGGTGGCAGTGGGTGGCAGCGGGTGGCAGCAGGTGGCAGCGGGTAGCAGTGGGTGGCAGTGGGTGGCAGTGGGTGGCAGCGGGTGACAGTGGGTGGCAGCGGGTGACAGCGGGTGGCAGTGGGTGGCAGTGGGTAGCAGCGGGTGGTAGCGGGTGGCAGCGGGTAGCAGTGGGTGGCAGTGGGTGGCAGTGGGTGGCAGTGGGTAGCAGTGGGTGGCAGTGGGTGGCAGTGGGTGACAGTGGGTGACAGTGGGTAGCAGTGGGTGGCAGTGGGTGGCAGTGGGTGACAGCGGGTAGCAGTGGGTGGCAGCGGGTGACAGCGGGTGGCAGCGGGTGGCAGTGGGTGGCAGCGGGTGGCAGCGGGTGACAGCGGGTAGCAGTGGGTGGCAGTGGGTGGCAGTGGGTGGCAGCGGGTGACAGTGGGTGGCAGCAGGTGACAGCGGGTGGCAGTGGGTAGCAGTGGGTGGCAGTGGGTGGCAGCGGGTGGCAGCGGGTGACAGTGGGTGGCAGCGGGTGACAGTGGGTGACAGCGGGTGACAACGGGTGGCAGGGGAGGCAGGGTGTTTCCCAAGGACATGGGATCCTGGGCGCACAGGGAAAGGGAGCTGAGCAGTGGGCCATGCTCTGCTGGGGACCCGGACTGGCAGACGGGCAGAGCCAGAAGCGGCCCGGACGTCTGATGGACGAGCTGGTTTGGTGTGGCCTCTGTGGACACATCCCTGGCTCTGATGACACCGACTCCTTACTGGGAGACTGGAAATCAAGGAGAAGAGAATGTGTTGTTACAGAGCAAGACTCCCTTAAGAGGACAGCCCACACTAGCCTTCACCGCGAGGCCCGGGGAAGGCCCATCCCCCCCCCCCAAACGGAAGCGGTGGGCGGCCAAGTGCGTGACTGCGGGCGTCTGGAGGGCTGTGAGCAGGGTGAGTCACCCGGCGGCGGAGGCCCCAGCTGGGCAGCGAGGCTTCAAAGTCGTCAGCACACACGGGGAAGATTCCGCCTGTTCTAAACCTACAAAGAACAAGGGAACTCCCAGGACGAGTGAGGTTCAACAAGAAGTAGGGTGTGGAAGCAAAGAATAACAGATGGTCCCACAGCTGCAGCTGGCAGCGAGCACCGCAACACAGACAGAGGACGCTCGCGACGCATCCAGAATCCCGACGGCCGGCAACACGCGAAGCCCCAGGCAGCCAGGGCTCTGTGACACCCCACGAAGAGGGTCCTCCCTGAACACACGCGATGTCACGGGTGGCACTGATCCAACCCAGCAAACACGTGCTCTGCAGATTAACTCACACGCCTCACACGGCACCAAATCTCGTCAGCCGGAAACACTCGGGGATCAAATAAGATGATCCTAAAATTCCTCGCGAAAAAATGACAAGACTCTCTCAGCCTGTTGGATGAGAGCTGGTTTTAAAACAAGATAAAAACCACAAGAATGCAACCAGCACTGGGCAGCAAGAGCTTCTGGTGGATTAAAGGTTCGTGAAAACCCACAGGAAGCCTCGGCAGGGTGTGCGTGGGCGAGGGGCGTGGCAGATGACGTTGGCGCACTCGGTGGTCTCCGGGAGAGGGACTGGAGCAGCCCCAGCCCTGCCTCACGCCGTACAGCAGTGATGGGGAGAAACTGAGCAAAAAGTGAACAGAGGCACTCATGCCCCTGGCAAGGGCAGACGTCCCATAGGAAGTCCTGACACCTGTCCCCTTGTCAACGAGGACACTCAAAAAGCTCCCGGAAATGGAATTGGAAGGTGTTGTGCACGGCCCACAAGCCTTGCGAAACTTACGTACACACGCTCCTCCAGATGGGCACAACAGATAAACCCAGAGATGTTGGATAGAACTGCTGTGTGCAACACGAAGCAATAGGGCCTGAAGAAATACATCAATCAAGGTGAAAAATCGAAAATGCACATAGAAAAAGCCACCCAGTCCCCCAGAAATAAACTGCTCGGTTTTATAAATAATCCACCGTTTCTAATGGAAACATCGAAGGCCGCCAGGCCTCTGCTGCCACGGGGGCTGGGCCGACGCCAGCGCTCTCTGAAGAGCCCTGGGAGCGCTCGCTCGGAGGGAAAATCGCAGCGTCATCGTGTCTGGGAAGCCACCGTGGGCACGCGCTGAAAATGAGCGCCTGGGTGCACGGCTCCCGGCGGGGAGCCACCGCGGTCACAGCCCTGTCACCCACAGATGAAGCTGACCTAATGAGAGACAGATGCTGCCGACGCGCTCTCCAAGAGGGGCTGCAGAACCCCGAATGAAGGGGAACAGGCCGCCCCTGTCACCACAGCATCCCTCCTGGGGGTGTGGGGGACACCCGGGGGGGACACGGGGGCGCCTGCTCAGAGCTACTCCTCAGGAATTCCCAAGTCCCAAGGATGTACCTGCACTGATTCTAATAACAGGGAAAAAATACATAATCAAAAGCAGTAGTCTCACACAATGTTCAGTGAAGACCTTTTGGTGTCAGCCCTAGAAGGCCCCGTCGCCTGCCCCTGGTCGCTCCGGCAACTTGAGTGGACACGAGTCCATCTGCAGGCCGCAGGGATCCCCAGACGAGACCAGCATCGCCTCGCGCACACACCCAGGGGCTCCCGGGGCCCTCGAGTTTCCCGGGAGAGCTCCCCACACGTGCCCGCGATGCAGCGCCACCCGTGTCCCCAGGAACACCGCTGCTTCCTCCCGAGGCTCCCAGACTCGAGCCCGGCTGCCGGTGCCACGAGACTCCCATGCATCTTGGAAGAGTGGGTGGGAGCCGGCTCCACGGCTGACCTCACGGAAGCAGGCGAGGAAGCTGCCCTCACACTGAGCACGGGGCCCGATGCACCTGCGAGCCCAGCCCCAGGTGCTCACCCCGCCTGGAGCCTCCTGCACCGTGCACCATGCTGACAGACGGCCTCTCCCACCTCCCCCTCTGCAAGGCGCCTCCAAAAGTGGACGCGGCCTTGGTACTCAGGAAAGGAGTGAGCCCCTGCGTTCAGTCCTCGGAGGATTTGCGTGACCTCACCTCCATGTGGCCTCCCAAGCCTGTTTGAGACAGGCGTGGCTGGACCCCAGGGCCACTCCCAACTCTGTCCAGCCAGCAGACCCCCCGGGGCTCTTCCCTGAGACTGAGTGGGCACTGGGCGGTGGGCTGAAGATCCTGGCTCTGCTGAAGCATGGGCTGGCCCAAGTCAAGGCCGACGAGGCTCCCTGTGCGTGCCGGGCACCGACCTCGTGCAAGGGGCACCGCCAGACAAGACGAAGCCTGGCGGGAGTCGCCATGCTGGGGCGCTGCCTGTGCTGGGGCCACAGCAGGGTGAAGGGGGCGAGCCTGGCCCTCACCCAGCCCCGCCGCCCCCCTGCCTGGGCCATGTGTACCCCCAGCTGGAGGAGGCTCACCCGGTTCTGGGGTGGTCAACGGTTCTTCCTGCAAACCCACGGGGAGGATGGGAAGGGGCCGGAACGGCAGCCGTGGAAAGCTGGGCACCCTCGTGACGCTGGCATCTATGTGTTATTGTTACTGCTTAATTGTACACATTTACGGCACGTGATACATAAGGGATGTGGTGAGTAAGTCAGGCTAGTCGGCATTCGAGCTCCTTGAGCACTTGTTAAATTGTTGATGAGTACTTAAGGATCTCCCGTATTTCTGGGAGCACTCAGTGCGTCGCCGCGCTCCCATCAATCAGGGTGACTGACGCCTCCTGCCCTGGCACTGCTTCATGCCTGCGCCCTTCCAGACCCCGGTACTTGAGAGCTAAGCTCACCTCTGCCAGTGGCCAGTCCTGGCCAGGGAGCCTTCTCCGGGGATGCCCAGCCCCTGAAACACCCACATGGCCCCTTCCACAGACTCCCCAAGCCCTCCCTGGTTGGAGGCTCCTGGCAGGGCCACCAGGTCCCAGCACCCAGGAGGGTGGGGAAGAACAGACCCAGCCTGCCTTCCAAGGACTGCTCCCAGCACCAGGGGGCGCTCATGCTCAAGAAAGGGCCCCAGGAGGGCTCCGGGAACCAGTGTCTTCTAAGGCCTGGCCTCCTCTCTGCGGTCCTCAGCTGACCTGGCGCTGGCTCTGGGGCAGCTGTGGCGCCTGACCGGGCTGATGGTGCAGGCTCGGGGAGCCCCCGCAGGAGGGAGGGGCCGAGGAGTGGCCCACAGCTGGCTCGCAGGGGCTGTGGAGTCCCTCCTGCAGCCAGGGCTCGCACCCATCACCTGAACAAGGGCCCTGTGCCCGCATGGGGCGGGGCGGGGCCTGCCTGTCACAGGTGCTCTCCTTGGTGGGGGGCAGAGGTGCTGTGGCGATGCACTCGCCTAGGTCCCAGCGCAGCAGGATGCAGGGGAGGCGGGGAGCTGAGCCCAGCCTGTCCGAGGTCCCACCGCCTGGACGTGGCTGAACCGGCACGGCTGTCCCTTTACCAACACTGTGAGTGCAGACTCCCGGTCTCCCGCTGCTCTGAGCACTGACGGCCTGGGGAAGCAGGGACCTGTGCTTGACCCCTGCAGTGGCTGTGCCGGTGCTGGCTGGCACGGGCTGCTTGTCTGTAGACCACATGGATAACCCCGGGGTCATCGCGGCTCCCGGGCTGCTGTGTGCATCTGGAGCGCCCAGAGGCCAATGCCCTACAAAGCTGAGCTGCTGGAACCAGGGCTGGGTCAGCGTTCTGCTGGAGCCCCCTGCCCTCCTGTCTGCACCCTCCACGGCAGGCCCATGAATCCCCGTCCAGGAAAGTCACCAAATCCCTCAGCCACAGGGAAGTTCACTCTGGACACCGACACCAAACGCGGGTGTCCTTGAATCCCCTAGCACAGGGGGTGACCTGTGAGGCCCCAATGCCTCTGGGGGCGCTGGCAACTGAGTGTTTTCCCAGGATGCCTTGCAGCTAGCTGTGAGCCCACCTGTGGGTTCCGGCCAGCCACCAAGCTGGGCCAGAAGAGGGAGCAGATGAGGGGACACAGGGTGGTGCAGGTACTGGGAGCAGGGCCTGTGGCTTCCGCGGCTGGGTGCAGCCAACAACCCCAGGCCCTGCACACACTCCCCAGGGCTGCTTCTGGGGCCAGGCCTGGACCCCTGCCCCCCAGCAATGCGGCCTTCTCTCTGCTGCGTGACCCCAGACAAGGTCACAGGCCTCCCGGGCTAAAAACAGACCCTGCTGCCGGACACCTGGACAGCTGGTCAGGCGGCCCCGGAGGCCTGACCCTGGGCCCAGTAGGGGCGGGCGCGCGGCTGCTGCCAGCCCCTCCACATGACTGCCCTCTGTCCCCAAGTCGGTCCACACCCAGCGGCCAGGCAGCCGCGGGCAGAAGTTATAGGCAGTTTCCAGGACAGCAGCGCAATGTGCATAGCGTGAAAGGGATCGAGTCGCCCCACAGGGCAGGCGCGCCACACACCAGAGCCAAAGCCCCACCGGAGACCAGCTGTGCCAAGTCGGCACGAACCCTCACGGGGCACTGGGGAAGTGGAGTGGAGGCCCCGCCCACCTCAGGGACAGAGCCTTGACCCAACCCGCGCTGCTGTCACTCCCTGTCCAAGCCCTGGGGACGGAAGGGAGCGCGGCTCGCTGAGACCTCCGGGTGCGGCGTGCGCCTTGGTGTGCGTCATGCGTCCTGGGTCTCCGTGTGCGCCATGCGTCTCGGTGTGCGTCTCCATGGGCGCCGTGCGTCCTGGGTCTCCGTGTGCGTGTCGGTGTGCGTCCTGGGTCTCCGTGTGCGTGTCGGTGTGCGTCCTGGGTCTCCGTGTGCGCCATGCGTCTCGGTGTGCGTCTCCATGGGCGCCGTGCGTCCTGGGTCTCCGTGTGCGCTATGTGTCTCGTTCCCTCTCGGAGTTCTCTCCCAGCATGCGCAGGGTCAACACCGCACCCATGCTTTTTCCCTGCCCGTGGGCACCCCCACCTTTCGCCGGCTCCAAGGGGGCCGCTCCTGGCCCAGGACCCTCTGGGACCCCCCTCACGCCCACCTCCATGGGGGCTGTCCCAGCCCCGTGGCCCCATGGAGGCCTCCAGCTGCGCCCGGTTCTGGCCAGCCTTCCCCCCAACCCTCGCAGACGCCCTGTCCTCCCAACCCCATCTCCCTGCCTGGGGCGCCTCTCTGGGTTATGGATTCCCGCCCACTCCAGGCCCCCCGGGACAGCAGCGGCCTTCCTGGGCCGGAGCCGAGCCCGGCTGTGCCCTGCTGAAGGGCTGCTGACAGCGTGCAGCTGGTGTGCGGCAGGCGGGGGGGGGCGGCGGCACCTGTCGCTGTGCCCATCACACAGAGCCGGAGGTCTGCCTGGGGCGGGGGGCGGGGCCGCAGTTCCCGCCTCTCGCAGCCGGCGGGCCCTGCGAACGCGGGCCAGAGTTTGCACGTTCCGGCCCCACCCCCACGCAGGACGCGGTGCCCAGGGGCCCCATCCTTGCTGCTGAGCGGTGGTGGGGTCCCGGGCTCAGCGTGGAGCTCCTGCAGGGGGCGCACCTGGGGTCCCGGCTCTCCTTCCGGCCCCTCCCTCCCTCCCAGCCTTTTGCTGGGGCCGCTGGGGCCTGGCCGGGCTAAGCCCTGCTTCTGCTGTGCGTGCGCGGAGGGGCTCCAGCGGCTGCCCGGGCCTGGGCAGTGAGAGGGCCGTGAGGGGGACCTGGCAGTGACCAGCCTCAGCCTGAAGCTCCTGGGCCGGGAAGCATCTGGGTCTTCCCTGCTCCTGCAGGGACCCCTGTGCGTTGCACGGCGTCCCCTCTCCCTCTGCCCAGAGGCCCGAGCACCCTGCTGGCCTGCTGGCCTGTCCCCTCCGGCCTCCCCTGCAGGACCCAGGGAGCCGGGTGCAGGGGGCGGGGCGGGGGCTGCCGCCTTCCCTGTCTCCCACCGGGCGAGATGCTGCTGGCTGGTCTCTGGAGACTTTGCCCTGAGCACTGCCTGCTCCTGGTGAGATGCAGGCTTGCAGGCTCCGGCTGGACCCTGTCCGTGACTGATGGGGCAGCCCGCGGGTTCTTCCTTCCCGTTTGTTCCCAGTGTCAGGAGCCCTTCCTGGTGGTTGGGAGGACACCGTGGGTGCAGAGTGGACAGCACAGGAGGGCGGCCCCGCCTGCCCGCGCCCCCGCCCCCGCCCCCACTGGCGGCCATTTCTGTTGGTTTGGGGTTTATCCTGCTGACGGTCCGGAAAGCAAGCAGCACGTTTGCCTGCCTCCAGGCCTCAGACCCCGGCTTAGGCCTGGCTTTGCTCCTCACGCTGAGTGCCCAGCACCCCTGCACCTGGCCCCTCCTGCCACCACGCTGCTCTCCCTGGGGGCCGACATGGAGACCGGCAGGCTCCCTTGGTGGGCGTCTTCCAGTTTTGGTACCACAGTGCGCAGCCTGGTGCAGACGCCAGGGCTTTGCCAGCCTGGTGTCGGCACACGTCAACAACGGTGGCCTCCGTGGGTCAGAGGTCACAAGTCCAAAGCAGTGCACACAGTAGCGTGACCCGATGTCGCCCATGGATGCTGCAGTGCTGCGCACCCTGCCCCCAGGAAGCAAGGAGGAGACCTGGCTCTTGTCGGCCCAGCACACAGCTGTCCGGTGTCAGGCCTCCGGGTGTCTGCCCACCTCGTAGGGGAGAAACTGAATCTGGGTGTTGATTTAATCCACCTTTTTTTAAAAAAAAAGATTTATTTGAAAGGCAGAGTTACAGGGAGGCAGGGGCAGAGGGAAAGAGAGAGGTCTTCCATCCGCTGGTTCACTCCCCAAATGGCCACAACAGCCAGAGCTGCACTGACCCGAAGCCAGGAGCCCGGAGCTTCTTGTGGGTCTCCCACGCGGGTGCAGGGGCCCAAGCACGTGGGCCATCTTCTACTGCTTTCCCAGGCCATAGCAGAGAGCTGGATCAGAAATGGAGCAGCCGGGACTTGAACCGGTGCCCGTGTGGGATGCAGGCACTGCAGGTGGCAGCTTTACCAGCTACGCCACAGCGCGCCGGCCCTGACACCTGTCTTTTATACAAACAAGATTGTGGTGGCTTTGCATATTTTAAGGGACATGTCCATTTTTTTCTTTTACAAAGTGTGTCCTACACTGCTGGGGCCCTCCTCACGTTCAGGAGCCGTCTGTGTTGGCGACGTGAGCCTGTGTCTCTGACGTTAGCCGATGCTGAGTGTGTCACAGTTTTCTCGTTTGGATTTTACACAGGCGAATGCCTTCGTGTTGGCTTCACCGCTCTCAGGGATACAATGTTTTCCCGGGACCGACCTTGGGGCCGACCGCGCTCAGCGCCAGCACCCAGTACTGAGTGCTGGTCCGGTCCCGGCTCCTCCACTTCCACCCAGCTCCCTGCTGTGGCCTGGGAATGCAGCAGAAGGTGGCCCAGATGCTTGGGCCCCAGCACCCATGCAGAGACCCAGGTGGAGCTCCTGGCTCCTGGCTTCGGCCTGGCCCAGCCCAGCTGTTGCAGTCATTTGGGGAGTGACCCAGCAGATGGAAGATCTCCCTCCATCTCTCTCTCCCTATCTGTTTCACTCCCTTTCAAATAAATAAGGAAATGGGTGTATTTTAAGTTAGCGCTCCCTTTGGCCAGCACGTGGCTCACTAGGCTAATCCTCCGCCTGCGGCGCCGGCACCCCAGGTTCTAGTCCCGGTCGGGCGCCGGATTCTGTCCCGGTTGCCCCTCTTCCAGTCCAGCTCTCTGCTGTGGCCCGGGAGTGCAGTGGAGGATGGCCCAAGTGCTTGGGCCCTGCACCTGCATGGGAGACCAGGAGAAGCACCTGGCTCCGTCCGCAGAGGCCATTGTGGGGTGAACTGACAGAAAAAAAAGAAGACCTTTCTCTCTGTCTGTCTCTCTGTCCACTCTGCCTGTGAATGATTGGATGAGTGGATTGATTTATGGGTGGGTGAGTGGGTGGATGGGTGGGTGGACGGGCAGGTGGACAGGTAGATGGGTGGGTGGGTGGATGGGTGGATGGACGGGAAGGTGGGTGAATGAGTGGGTGGGTGGGTGGACGGGAGGGTGGATGGTGAGTGGTTACATGGTTTAGCAGTTGTGCCTGCTGGCCTCCTCACTCGCTGTGCTCCCAGAGAGCTCTGCACACCTCTTTATTCATCACCCATCCTCACCCACTGAGTTCTGGGAGAGGTAGACGTGGGGCTGCCCAGCAGAGGTGGTCAGTGATGGCCGGTAGGGAAGTGGCGACAAGGCCAGGACGCTGTAGCACAGGCTTGGACCTTGGGTTCACGACACAAGGGGCTCACGTGGCCCTCGGGAAACCACAGGCGATGTGGAAGGAGCCTGTGGCACCAGCCTGACCTGTTTCTTGCTGGGACTTGGTCAGGGGCAGCACGTGCCCACGCCCTGGACATAGTGTCCTGGTCCTCACAGCTCCGTCCAGCGCAGCAGCCACCCTCGGGGCGCGGTGAGGACAGGGGAAGCCTCTGGCTGGAGGAGCACACAGGGCGGTGACCAAGGCCGCCTGCTCCTGCCTGCCAATGCTTTCACGGTTGCGAATTTTTAACAACTTGGTGAAGACCTGATTCCCTCACCGTGGGTGATTTCACCCACGCAGAGTGCAGACCCGATGGCCTCGGCACGTTCGGCACGTTTGGAACATTCGGCATGATCGGCACATTCGGTGAGTTGTGCAGCCGTCACCCCATGCAGCCGAGCCCTGGTCACAGCATCTCCTGGTGCCGGGCCCAGGCCCTGGCTTCTGTGTCTGTGGACCTGGGGGCGTTGCCCTCAGGTGAAGCCCCGCCCTGTCTCATGCCTCAAGGGTGGTCCCAGCTCCACGGCTCCCTGTGCCAGCCTCACACTGCGCCCACCTGTTGGTTCCGGTCTTCCTGTTGTCCAGTTACAAAGTTTCTTTATGTATCAGGACCCGAGGCTCTCCCCACATCCCTGCCTTGAGAATGTTTGCCACCTCTAATGATGGTGCTTTGATGCTGGTGACGTCCAATTGATGTGTTTTTCTCTTTTCACCTGTACTCTCGGTGTCTTTAAGAAATTGCTATTTCTGTTTATTTGTAACCCAGATTCACAGAGATTCGCTCCTATGTGGCTTTCCTTAAGCTTTGTATAGATTCTGGCGGCGCCTTAGTTCCGTGGTCCGTTTAACGTAAATATTCTGGGTGCAGGTTAGGGAGGATGTAGGGAGTGGGATCGGCTGTAATTGGGCAGGGGAAGCCGATCCGCGGTCCGCCCGTGGGCGACTGTGGCCAGCAGGACGTGTCCCTAGCTCAGGGTCGCTGGAGGAGGGAGTTTTGCGATCTCACCACGAAGAAATGCTGAGCGTCTGGGGCGAGGGGTGTGCAGTCACCCTAACTCAGTCATCGCACGATGTACACGTGTGTGGAAGCAGCATCCTGTCCGCAGTAACTGTGTACAATCGATCCGATCCTGAAGGTAATTCGTGTGTTTTGTAGAAAGCCTGGGCTGGGCAGCTCCGGGTGTCCGCGTGGGGGGGCCCTCTCCCCGGCTCCCGGCTAAGGCAGCGCCCACCAGGGCCGCCTCCTCCTCTGCTGTGTGGAGCTCCCGCGCGTGTTCGCCCTGTGCGTCTCCTCCCGCGCCACCGTCCCTGTGCGGCCAGCTGGGGGCCCAGAGCGCCCCGAAAGCGCGGGGCCGAGCGCTGCGAACTCATTTCAAGCAAACAGCGTTCCGTGGAAATCGCACAAACTTAGGAACTCAAAGGCTACAAAGCAAGGACAGGCAGCGTGGCTTTTGGCGCGGGCCGGGGCGCGGGCCGGGGCGCGGGACAGGGCGCGGGACAGGGCGCGGGCCGGGGCGCGGGACGGGGCGCGGGGCGGGGCGCGGGACAGGGCGCGGGCCGGGGCGCGGGACAGGGCCCTGGCTGAGGCCCCGTGGCTTCTGGGAAACCCGCGACGCTGCTCAGCCCGCAGTCTGGAGGGGGCCAGGCCGCAACGCCCCCACCGCGGCCTCCACAGCCTCTTTCCTGAACACGTTTGTGCATGGAGCCTTTTTCTTGATTTTCGGTTATTCTCTTTAAACGGGGTGGCAATGATGGAATTCTCGAATTTAATAGCAACAAATATTTAAGTGTCTTGGCAGACAGAGTACTCTCCACTTTTAGTGACATTGTTACTGAGCTCCAAAAATCTTTACTTAGTAGGAGAGTACTTCAAAAAGTCCATGGAAATGGAATTAAAAGAGGTTTATGGGGCCGGCACTGTGGCACAGTGGGTTAAAGCCCTGGCCTGCAACGTTGTCATCCCTTATGGCTGCTGGTTGCAGTCCTGGCTGCTCTACTTCCTGTCCAGCTCTCTGCTGTGACCTGGGAAAGCAGTGGAAGATGGCCCAGGTCCTTGGGCCCCTGCACCCGCATGGGAGACCCGGAAGGAGCTCCTGGCTCCTGGCTTTGGATCGGCGCAGCTCTGGCTGTTGTAGCCATTTGTAGAGTGAACCTGCAGATGGAAGATTCTCTCTCTCTGTCTCTGCCTGTTACTCTGCCTTTCAAATAAATAAATAAATCTTAAAATAAAAAAGCCTCATGCATGGTTGCGTGTGCATGCCTCTTACGTGTTTTGTGTGTGAATCCATGAGATGCAGCAGCCGCCCGGAACCTGCCAGGGAAGCCCCAGCCAGTGAGGCCGGGAGCCCGGCGGCTGAGCCCCAGCCAGCGGCAGCCCCGCAGCCCCAGCGGCCTGCTCGCCAGCCTTTCTCCCGTGTCCACGTCTGCACCGGCTGTGGCTCAGCCCTCGCCACGTCCTCAGCTCGTCTCTCTCTTTCTCCTCTCGTCCTTCCTTCCTTTTCTTTCATCTTTTGCCATTTCTGTGCATTTATTGTTCCGGATTAACTCGGAACCGCCTCCCAGTTCCCTGGGAAGGGAAGCAGTGGACCGCCCGCCCCACCTGTCCCCCCGCTCCGTGGCCGGCCCCACCCCCTGCACACCACGCCGCCTGGCCCCCCGGGGGCTGACAGCCTGCATCTCCCCAGCCTTCCCCGGCTGAGGCCGAAATCCCCACCGGGATGGTGGTAGCAGGTGGAGCCCTGGGAGCTGATTCAGTCCTGAGAAGCCCTGGTGAGTGGGGTCCCTGCCGCCCCTCCCCCACGAGGGGACAGGCGAGCAGACTGCGGTCGGCACATCGGGGACCCCTCCCCTGACACCAGGCTGCAGGCACTTTGACCTCAGACTGGCAGCTGCCACTCCTGGCCACAGCTGCTCGTGGTCCGCACTGGGCGTGAGGAGTCTGTCACAGCCGCCAGGCCCAGAGCTCCATGGCCCAGAGCTCCGTGGCCCAGAGCTCCGTGGCCCAGAGCTCCGTGGCCCAGAGCTCCGTGGCCGTCTCTGCAAGTCCAGGATTTCCTGGTTGAGGCTTTTCCTGGGCAATTTTCTTTTAACTGAATTGTTTTTCAAATAGAGCTGCTTCTGATCCACAAGGAAAATGCGGATAACCAGAGGCCCACAGCCGCGCCCCGAGGCCATGCCGGAGTTTTCCAAACACCTTTACCAGTGGGCCCACTGCTCAGTGCCGCCCTGCTCTGTGACACGGCTGTGCACGGCCCCCTGCACCCCCAGGGTCGGCTCCCAGGCCCTGAGTTGGCATGGCTGAGGAAGCTCGCACCAGTGCCAAGGGCCCCACAGCCTCCAGCCGCAGCTGAGCCGGCGCCGGAGCCGAGGCTCCTACTGGGCAGCCCCGGTTTTAAACTCCAACAGGGGGGCATCGAGCCACGATCGGAATCTGCACGGCTCCTCCTTCTGGGTTCCCGAGTTGTCCATGGAAACCTCTCCTTAAAGCTGTTGTTTTCGTAGGAAATAAACTCTGCTCTTCACACAAACACGCCTGCGGCCTCCTGGGGCTGGGCCCCATGGCTGCTGCCCCGGGGACGCCGCAGCCTGCAGCTGCCGCGGGGGAGGCTCCTCCCAGCAGCTGGACCTCGGGGGGCAGCTGCCCTGGCCGTCGGGGCCTGTGTGCATCCTGAGGGGCCGGCACTGTGCCCGTTGCCCACCCAGGAGAAGATGAGGGGAGACGGGGGGGAGACAGAACCATAGTCCGCAGAGAGGCCCCGTGTGAGGAGGGAGCGCCTCGGCTCAGGATGATTCTGAACATGTGCCCCAACACACACATGTGCACAGTCACGTATGTGCACACACATACATGCTCACATACACGCACATACATGCACGTGCACACACACAAGCACACGCTCACACACACATTCACATGTGTGCACACACACCAAGGGTGGAGAAGTGACCCATTTTTTTCTATCGGACCCCAGACTGCGAACGCTCCTGTCCCCCACCTGGGCTGCAAGCCTGCTTGTCCACCCGGCGGTCCCTGGGAGGAGCAGGTGCGGCCCCGCCATGCGGGAGCCTGGGCATGCACCGCGAGCTTCATCCCCCCGCGCCCCTGCCCTCGCACCCACCCCAGTCCCTCCAGAGTCCTCTGGGTCCTCTTCCTGTCACAGCCTCGTCAAGCCATCAGCCCCTCCCTCCTTCTGGATAGATCCACAGCCCCACCGTCTTGTGGTGGCTTCCTCAATAGTCTCCCAGCCTCTGTCCACTCTGGCCTGGAGCCAGCGGTCCACACAGCAGTCACGCCCAAGCCCTCTCTGGGTCAAAACTCAAATCCCCCAGGTGGCCACTGAGGGCTGGACCATGGCCCCAGCTGCTGCCCTGAGCGCACCTGCCCCTTCTCCCCCTCACTGCCGGGCACCAGGCCCCAGGGGCTCCTGGTTCCCTGGTTCAGGGCCGTGCCGTCGCCACTCTGTCCTCAGAGTTCCCTTCCCAGTGACCGCCCCCTCCCCCCACCCCCACCCTAATTTCCTGGGAGAACAGGGGCATCCCGGCAGGGCAGCTGCTGCTGGTCTCAGGGCAGGCCAGTGGGCGGAGCGACCCCAGCTCTCGGCCGCCCCAGGGGTCGCCCAGGACTCTGCAGAGCTGACCTTCAGCCGAGGCCTCAGAGGCAGGGCTGAGGGCAGGGGGCAAACGCCTTCCTGTGAGGGCCGGACATGAGCAGGGCGGGCGCCTGCGGGGACACAGATGGACCTGGCTGCGTGCTAATAAAACTTTATTTACAGAGGCAAGCAGTGGGCCAGAGTCGGCGAGAGCGATGGCGGCCGGGCGCTTGTCTCTAGAGGGACGCTGTCCCACCGCCAGCACTCCCTGCCCCTCCCCCACGGCAGTCTTCCCAAGCACTTTGAACTTTGAACTTATCACATTTCTCAGCCCTTGCCCTGTGTTTGCTGACAGCCCACCCCCAGCTGGGTGCAGCCCACGGGTGAGTCGGGTGGGCCTGGGTTTTGTGGTCACGAATTCCCCCGGGGAAGTCTCAGTGGCTGAGCAGAGGTGAGTTTCCCACGCAAGTCTCCACCTAGGGGTGGGGGAGGGGTGGGGCACCCCGTGGTTGCCATGGAGACTAACACAGGTGCTCCAGGCAGGTGTCACTTCTGCCAGATCCATGCCCTGTACCAGCTTCAGCAGAGGCCCCAGGGACAGGGGCCACAGGGGAGCACAGGGACGGCCACTCCTGCCACCCCCGAAGCCCAGGGCCTGCGTCCACGTTGTGCTCCCGGACCCCAGAGCCGTGCCCCTGACACTGAAGGGACACCTGCTGGTGACACTGACCTTGTTCTGCAGAGACTGAGAGGCTCCCGGCCAGCTTGTAGCCGTGCCCTCGGCTGCTGCGGGAGGCGCAGGGCTCAGCCGGCCTGCCCCAGACCAGGAGGGGCCGGGTGCTCCCAGCAGTGGGAGGCAATGGGAGGGCGCAGCGGGCAGACCGCCCACGGCCATCAGCCCCTGGGGAGAGGGTGTGCAGGGACAGCCAGCCCTGGCCCTGGGGACGCAGGCTCTCCCATCAGAGAGGTCATTGTCCTCTTGTGAGCGGAGGGGGTAAGGGGTACATGGAGGCACCCGAAGTGGGCGTGTACAGATGTCCCTGTCCCCTGCGTGCCGGGCTCCCTCACAGGGGCCACGGCTCGGGTCCCAGTGCAAAGCTTGGTTTGCTGCCGGCCCTCACAGGGTGGGGTCCTCAGGCCCGCCCAGAGCACTGTTGTCACGGTGTGCCCACTCTGACACCCATGAGGAGCCAGGTCTGGGGGGGTGGCAGGAACTCTTCATTCTGTGGGGGGAGCACTTCCCCATCCTCTGGCTCACTCCCCAACAGCCAGGGCTGGGCCAGGCCAGAGCAGGAGGTGGGAACTCCATCCTGGCCCCCTTGCGGGCAGCAGGGACCCAAGCACCCAAGTCATTTCCTGCTGCCCCCAGGGTGCGTGTGAGCGGGGACCTGGAATCAGGAGTGGCCTGGGACTCACCCCAGTCACTGACGCGGGATGCAGGCTCCCAGCTGCCATCTCAGCCATGGGCCAAACGCCCACCCGGGAGGCTTTATCCTCCTGTGAGGCCAGGTGTGCCCACCCTGCCCCAGGTGACCTGGGACCATGGGGCTGTGGCTCCGAGCCCAGAACCTGTGGCCAGTCCTCAGGGACACGCCGTGCCCAGCACCGGCAGTGGCTCCAGAGTGGGCAGTGTGGATGGGACGGGGAGAGGGCAGCCTCCGGCCTCAGCCAAGCTCTGTCCCAGGGAGGTGACAAGGGCAGTCCTGGGCCACCCCTCACCTTGGAGGGTCCCAGGCTGAACCGCCGGCTTTGCTGTGGCCCTGACCCTGACCCTGACCCTCCACTGTGGCACAGCCCCACAGGACGTCTTCCTGAGGTGAGACCCAGGCACACGGGGCAGCACCGAGGGGCCACAGCAGGGCGGGCACACTGGGCACACTGGGCAGCTGGTTGTCAAGGGAGAGGTGATCCTGGCCCCCGCGCCCTTCCCTCCGGGTCTCAGACCCCCGCCATGGCTCCTGCCACCGCGGCTGAGGCTGGCAGGTCAGCTCATGTCTTTCTTCTGGAAGCCCCAAGCCATCCCACGCAGTCCCACCTACGTCTCGGCACCCAGGACGGCACGTGTGTGCCTAGGGATTCCGGAGGAAAGTCGCCGTGGGCGCCAGGGACCCTCCCTGGGCAGGTGGCAGAGAGGACAGCAGAGGGGACGGGGGGCTGGCCCCCCCAGCCATGCACAGAGCCCCCAGCCTCACTCTTTGCTGGAGAGGGTGGGCCCAAGCCCTGCACCCCCACCCAGCAAGGCCCAAGGAGTGAGAGCAACGCCCTATGCCCCCGGTGTCCCAAGCGGCTGGAGGCCTGGCGCTCGGTCCCTGAAACCCGGCAGGGCTGTGGTGGCCCCAGCCCAGCCCACGGGGACCCCACGTCTTGGGCCAGTGACGAGCAGCAATGACTCACGCTGAGCTGACCAGAAGGGACCTGAGTCACCAGCTGGGCCTGGTGACCCCTGTGGCCTCACTGGGTGGCCTTGGAGGCGGCCCCTCCCCCATCACACAGAAAGAAGCTATGGCAGGGAGCAGCTGTCACGTGACATCATCTATCGTCTGCAGTTTGGGGGCAGCGTGGCCGACCCCAAGGGCCAGGGCGCATCCTGCTAGGCCCTGGGCTGACCTGGCCCCTGCTGGTGACCCCGCAGTGGGCAGGGAGCTCTGTGGGCTGCAAAGCGGGTGGTGTAGCCAGGGCTGCCGTGACAGCTGTCACTCACCAGGGGTCAGGCCCATGGTGGGCGCCACCCCTGTGGCCAGGGCACGAAGCCATGCTTCCCCCTGCCCCCAGCCTCCTCCCACTCCCACTTCCTGTCTGGGCTGAGCCTGCTGCTGATCGCACAGACCAGCTCTGCAGGAGGTAGCAGGCTCCGTCCCCCTGCCTTCTCCCCAGGCTGGCTCGAGGGACCGAGGGGGACCAGGGCTGTGCATCCTCCGGCCCCGACAGTCCAAGCAGACCAGTGTCGCTGGGAACCGGGTTTGGGCACGGAGGGCAGCCCGGGAGGTCTGTGGAGCACAGTGCCCTCCACCCCATTAGTGGTTTTTGTCCTAATTCATAAGATGAGAGGCGGCCGGCACAGACCCCTGGAGTCGCTGACACCACGGGGGTGAGTCACTGACCCGAGCGTCCTGGCTCTGGGGAAAGCAGACACTCAGCCCACACGGCTGCCCGGGGTCAGGGCTCGGGGGGCACGTGGCTGGGGCGTCCCCACGGCCTGAAGGAGGCCCTGCGCTGTCGGGTGGTCCTGGCCCAGGAGGCACAGACACGAGAGGCAGCCCTGGCAGCCTGCATCCAGCCCGCGGGAGTGCCTTGGCACAGGACCTCAGCGGAGCTCTGGTCTCTGCCTCGCAGGTCTTGCCCTCAGGGTGGAAACAGAGCAGGCGGGGGCCTGGGGATGGGGGTGAGGGGCCCCCCACAGCCCCCGGGAGGGCCCCAGTTAACACGCACGGGGTCATGGCAGTCACCGCTGCTCTCCCCACGAGGCCTCTCCATCCTCCTCAAAAACTGTCAGACAGACAGACCCGGGCCACGACCAGGTGTGGGGAGGGGGCGTCCTACACCCCTAATCCCAACCTGCCTCTTCCCCGGTCACCCCGCGGTGGGGGCAGGGAGGGAGGGGCTTCTTCCTGCCTCTTCCAGCTCCCGTGGCTCCAGGTGTCCACGGCTTGTGGCTGTCGTGGCCCCTTCTCTGTCTGCGTCTCCACACAGCTTCTCCCCTCCTCCATCTCCGGTCACCTCTGGTTTTTCCTGCAGTGACACGGGCCCTTGGGTCTAGGGTCCGCCCGCGTCAGTCTGGAGACCCTCAATGCCGCCATGCCCACAGAAACCACACTGTCACCTGTGCGGGGGCCAGGCATCTGGCGTGGAATTTCACTCTGGGAGGCACACGCTGTCCCCCGACACAGCCCTGAGCCTGTGGCCCCTGCCTGGGCCCCCTCCAAGGAGAGCAGGAGGGGTCAGGGTCACGTGACTCACATTCCCCACAGGCTGTGTCCATAGCAGGTGTCTCCTGTGCCCGGATTCCAGGTTCTCTGGGTTCTGAGGTCCCAGGAAGCAGATTTGGACAAGAACCAGGAGCAGCCGGATGGGAGCCGGCACTGTTCCCAGGAGACCAGGGTCTCACTAGCACACGGAGCTCTCCAGGACCGGCTGCCCTGGGCAGGAGTGAGTGCCGGGCTCCCTGCCCTGGGGGCCCCACCCTCACCAGCAAGGGTCCTTCTGTGCGACAAACCAAGAGGCCCTCAGTTCGCTGCATTTGCATTCCAGCTGAGAGAAGCCACACAGCACGGATCCGTGTCAGTGGGAGGCGGAGGCGGAGGCGGAGGCCGTCTGTCAGCCCCGTGGGACTTCCCGCCCGGCCGCCTCCCCCTCGGAGACCGGTCTGCCCAGTGTCTCTCGACTTGACCGAGCGTGGCCTCCCCAGGGGCCAGGAAATCCCATCCTCCCTTGCTCCAGCCCCGTGTCTTGTCACACGCTCTAGGGAGCATCCCCTGTACCGACAGATGGAGACTGAGTTCGGAGACAGAGCTGTGAGCCATTACCCCGTGCACGGATGGTGGCTCCCCTGGGGCAGCGCGTGGCCCCTGGCAGGGAGAGGTCACCAGCTCAGAGGCCCTGGCTGGGAGTTCGGTGCCATGACTCGGCAAGGCTGAGGAGGGGGATCAAGTGTGTGTGTGGCGAAGTGGTTTGAGCCGCCTGGCACACCGGTCTGCCGAATCAGAGCTCCGGTTTAAGTCCTGGCCACTCTGCTTCCGGTCCAGCGCCCTGCTGTGGCCTGGGAAAGCAGCAGAAGGCGCCCAAGTGCTGGGCCCTGCACCCGCGTGGGAGACCTGGGTGGAGCTCAGGCTCCGGGCTGTTTACGGCGTGAAGCTGCAGATGGTGGCTCTCCTCTGTGTCTCCCTCTCTCTGTCATTCTGCCTCTCCAATAAATAAAACACATCTTTTCTATTAAAAAAACAAGCATGTTCGCCTGCCTCCCAGAGGAGAGCAGGCAGCCATGTGCTGAGAACAGAGAGTCCCCCTGCCAGGGCCCCCGCTCTGGCCCCCACCCCAATCCACCTGCTATGCAGGTGAGCTCCAAGGCGTCCTCCAAGGCGGATCCACATCTCCCGCACGCTGCATCGCCTCGTGCCATCCCACATGGCGCTGCACGCTGGCAGAGCTGCTGAGAAGCCCAGGAGGCTGGGGTCCCGGGCCCCTTGCCCACCCAGCTGACCCCAGGAGGCAGACGGAGCATCAGGCCCCACACAGGAGAAGCATCACTGCTCGTCTTCCTTGCAAAAGCCCCCCCCACACCCCCCGGCCAGCAGCCCAGCCAGAAACCCTCTCCCACCCACTGTGAGCCACGCCCCAACCCCCACTTCACCGAGGCTGGGGAGCGCCACTCCTCCCACCGTGCCCCTGTGTCCCCTCCCCGGGCCTGGTCACAGCTCACACCCCCGCGGCCGCCTCCCTCCCACGCCCCTGTCCTGCCCTTGGCATTGTGGCTGCCCAGGTGCCTCCTTCCTCGGAACTGTCCCTCCACGCCACGTCCTCTCGTCCTAGGCCCCCTGGGGCTCACGGCTCGGTTGCTCCCTCTCACCCCCTTTCACGGTGCTGGCTCTGGGATCCGGGAGGCTGCCGTTAGGGGTCCTGCACCTGCCTGAGCCATTCAATGCTAGAGCCCAGGCCACGAGTGCCCCTGGGGATCCCGGCCCGGGCGCCTGGCGCATCAGGACACTGAGCCACGTGAGGGCACGGAGGAGCTGCTGAGAGACCCCCTCAGATGGGGGCTTGGGCAGAGGAGCCCACAGCCCCCATTGTCGACCCCGCCCCTGCTGCCAAGAGATGGTTCCCGGGTCACCCAGCCCCAGCCCGCTTCCCCACGCGACTCCCTCCAGGTTAGCAAGGCAGGAGCCGCGGCTGCACCAGCATGAAAGGCCAGAGCCGGGAAGCACGTGGCAGCCTCCGCCCGGCCGGCGCCCGCATTCCTGGGATCCTGCACGTTCCCGGGAGCCGAGTCTGAGCAGGTTCCCTGAGATCAAAGCTGGCGCTGTGCACAGGCTCCTTTGAAGCTCGGGGTTTGGAGAGGCAGGTCCCGGCAGCCCGGGCGGTTTGGAGAGGCAGGTCCCGGCAGCCTGGGCGGTTTGGAGAGGCAGGTCCCGGCAGCCTGGGCGGTTTGGAGAGGCAGGTCCCGGCAGCCCGGGCGGTTTGGAGAGGCAGGTCCCGGCAGCCTGGGCGGTTTTGTTCCAGAGGAAGAAAGGGGCTGGCAGGGCGCCCCGCGCTGGGTCAGGCCGTTACCCCGGAGACCCTGCTTCTCCCCGGGGCACCCAGCTGCCTGGCGTGGCCCGTGCAGCCGGCATGCGCGCTTGTGCCGGTCCAGCCTCTACACCCGCCCTCTGCCCGGTCTAGCCGCCCTGGAGGGACCCTAACACGACAGTGGACACAGACCCAGCCCTGCCCAGGAATGGGCACACAGTGCAGGCTGACCAACCTGAGGGCTGTGGGAGACTGGAGTTAAAGGAAGCGGAGAGCCACCTTGTCCGCCCACCAGCGTCCAGCTGAGAGCCAGGCAGACAGGCGGCTGGGTGGCACCCGGAGCCCAGCCCCCCCACGCTGTCCGAGTCTGCAAAGCACCCCTGCCACCCGCTGGGGCAGGACTGGCTCTGACCGGAAGCGACGGCTTCTCCGCAGGGCTGGACCCCAGCTGGCCCGGCTCGCGGGAGCGGAGGGGCTGCCCCGTGCCGGGGTCCTGACTCCCAGGAGGGCTGCCCAGGCCCCGCAGTGTCTGCAGGTGAGGTCCTGGTGCCACACAGAGCAGGTCCGAGCTCAGAGACCACAGCAGGTGGGGACGCCCGGGGAAGAAGCCACCCGCGGGAATGGGAGTGTGCACAGGGAGCCCCGCCCGGACCTCCAGCCTGACCCCAGCCCCAGGAGCCTGCGGGAAGACACATGGTCATCAGGGAGGGTGTGTGTGCGGAACACCTGCTGAGGGCACCCACGAGGAGGCTCCTGGGCCCACGGGGGCCCACGTGTGAGGGACAGCCGGCCGGCCTGCCCGGTGGGGACAGCCAGCCCCTGACCAGACCAAAGCTCCTGAGAAAGTGCACGAGCCCCTCCCTGGACCTCCCCAGCCACACCCCTCCCAGGGGGCGCAGGGACCCCGCCCCCACCTCCCTGGACGGTCTCAGGCCAATCACCCAGCGTCAGCCCTCACGCTGCCCACTCGTGCACCCACAGCCGACCACCGATGTCATTAGGCCACGTGGCCCTTGGGTTTGGGAGCCAAAAGCCTAGACATCCGGTGCGGTGTGGCCTCGGCAGGGAAGGCACAGAAGGCGGGGGCCAGGGCCAGCCGGCTCGGACGCCCAGGGCCGGCGCTGGCCTAGTTTAGTTGCAAGCACTCGTGCGCTCCCCTGGGAAATCTATTTTAAAAGATCAGAATTTTCTTTGCATCCACCTCCGAACTGTGCGCAGGAGAGAGGCGGGCAGAGGCGGGCGGGGGCGGGGGTGGGGCAGAGCCAGCCGTTGGGAACCGGTGACAGAGGTTTCCAGGGGTCCACAGGAGGCCCCACTGCCCCGAGGTCAAGGGAAAGGGGCAGCGTCCGGGGGTCCCTGGCCCCTCACCTGTTCCCACACAGATCCCCTCCGGGGCCCCACAGGGCGTGGAAGCAGCCCCCCACGTGTGCACTGCCCAGCCCAGGCCGGCTACCGCGGCCTCCCCGGAGCCCAGCCCTGAGCACCTGGGCCCCTGCTGGTGTGCCCACCCCCGCCCAGCCACGGCTCCCTCCTGCTGCAGCTCTGTCCCCACGAGTGAGGGGCGCGGGGCTCCAGGCCCACACAGGCGGCTGGAGAAGCAGCTGGCGGGGGACGCGGCCCGACATGGCTTAGCCAGGACAGGAGGCAGGCACAGGGGTCTGCCTGGGGTCACTGCTCTCCGTGTGCCCCAAACAGAGCCTCAGCAGGATCCACCCCGGTCCCACGACCACCCACAGGCAGCCCAAACCCTACCCTGCACGATGGACCCAGAACGGATTCAGGCTGGAGGGAGGGCAGGAGTGCACCTAGGCTACGAGGGCACAGGGTGCTGACTGAGCTCACACTGGCACAGGGTGCTGACTGAGCTCACACAGGGCACAGGGTGCTGACTGAGCTCACACGGGCACAGGGTGCTGACTGAGCTCACACAGGGCACAGGGTGCTGACTCAGCTCACACTGGCACAGGGTGCTGACTGAGCTCACACTGGCACAGGGTGCTGACTGAGCTCACACAGGGCACAGGGTGCTGACTCAGCTCACACTGGCACAGGGTGCTGACTCAGCTCACACTGGCACAGGGTGCTGACTGAGCTCACACAAGGAACAGGGTGCTGACTGAGCTCACACGGGCACAGGGTGCTGACTGAGCTCACACTGGCACAGGGTACTGACTCAGCTCACACTGGCACAGGGTGCTGACTCAGCTCACACTGGCACAGGGTGCTGACTGAGCTCACACAAGGAACAGGGTGCTGACTGAGCTCACACTGGCACAGGGTGCTGACTGAGTTCACACGGGCACAGGGTGCTGACTGAGCTCACACGGGCACAGGGTGCTGACTCAGCTCACACAAGGAACAGGGTGCTGACTGAGCTCACACGGGCACAGGGTGCTGACTGAGCTCACACGGGCACAGAGTACTGACTGAGCTCACACACAGCACAGGGTACTGACTGAGCTCACACAGGCACAGGGTGCTGACTGAGCTCACACGGGCACAGGGTGCTGACTCAGCTCACACAGGGCACAGGGTGCTGACTGAGCTCACACTGGCACAGGGTGCTGACTCAGCTCACACAGGGCACAGGGTGCTGACTGAGCTCTCCCAGGTGCACAGGGTGCTGACTCAGCTCACACAGGCACAGGGTGCTGACTGAGCTCACACAGGGCACAGGGTGCTGACTGAGCTCACACAGGCACAGGGTACTGACTCAGCTCACATACAGCACAGGGTACTGACTGAGCTCACACGGGCACAGGGTGCTGACTGAGCTCACACTGGCACAGTGTGCTGACTGAGCTCACACAGGGCACAGGGTGCTGACTCAGCTCACACGGGCACAGGGTACTGACTCAGCTCACATACAGCACAGGGTACTGACTGAGCTCACACACAGCACAGGGTACTGACTCAGCTCACATACAGCACAGGGTACTGACTGAGCTCACACAAGGAACAGGGTGCTGACTGAGCTCACACGGGCACAGAGTACTGACTCAGCTCACACAGGCACAGAGTACTGACTCAGCTCACATACAGCACAGGGTGCTGACTGAGCTCACACGGGCACAGGGTGCTGACTGAGCTCTCCCAGGTGCACCAGGCTCTGTTCAGGACCTGCTGTCATAGGCTGAGCCCGCCCCTGCCCCCTCAACCCCGTGTCCGTTCCCTGAGTTGGCTTCTTCCTGCCTGTGCCCCCTCTCCCAGGAAGCCTTCCGGAAAGCCCACCGTATCTATGCCTCCCTGTGAGCTGTGGACCAGGACTGACAGCTCCAGTCGGACTCTCTCTGCCCCCGCCCCGTAGTGGCCAGGCGTCTCCCCCAGGTCTGCCGTGACTGTCACGGGGGCCCGGTCTCCCTGGACACATCCCTGTGCTGGGCTGGCCCCGACGCTTCCAGCGGCTCCCTCAGACCTGCCCCCCTGTCTCCCCGGGTCCACCTCTCTCTGCCTCCCTGTGCAGTCCTGTGCCCGGGAAACCCTGGAGGGGGCATAGGGCGCCCAGCCCTCTTGGTGACCCTGAGACAGCGGGGAGGGCGCTCGGTGTGGCATCTGGAGCTGTGCCGTCCCAGGAGGGGAGGAGGACTGGGAGCCCCTCCTGAGGGCCAGCGGGCCTGGACAGGCCGTGAGGCCAAGGGGATGTCTTGTCCCAGGTTGAGACACATGC